>NC_139690.1:46861068-48061068 GCF_964106915.1 Podarcis gaigeae
GGTACCTCCAGAGCACATTTCCCGAGCAAGCAGCGTGGAAGGAAGAAAGTCACTTGCAAGCCTTTCCTTTGAGGCTGTGCATTGCCTAGAGGCTTTGTGAGAACCAAATTACCCACTGAGGTGCGGGAGAGCACTGAGCTGTGTTTCGGGGGGGGGGCGGGGATGGTTGACTTTCGGCTCCCAAATTTCAGTGACTCCCTGTGCAACTCTATAATTCAACAGCCCTGCCTCTTGTGGTTCATTCTACAACATTTCTGTGGTGCCCCCTGCAGTGCAGCATGGGTGGCGCTGTGGTCTGAACCACTGAGCCTTTTGGGCTTGCTGATCAGAAGGTTGACGGTTTTGAATCCCCGCAAGGGAGTGAGCTTCCGCTGCTCTGTCCCAGCTCCTGCCAACCTAGCAGTTTGAAAGCATACCAGTGCAAGTAGATAAATAGGTACTGCTGTGGCAGGAAGGTAAATGGCTTTTCCATGTGCTCTGGTTTCCGTCACGGTGTTCCATTGCACCAGAAGTGGTTTAGTCCTGCTGGCCACATGACCCGGAAAGCTGTCTGTGGACAAACACCAGCTCCCTTGGCCTGAAAGCAATGAATTAAATGAATTAAACCAATTGAGATTCGGAGTTATTAAGCATTCCACGTTGCAGCATGTTGAGAAGGAGGCTTAGTGCTATTTTCCTGGATATAAATGCAGGTGATAAACTCAAACTGTGTTTTAAGAAACTCATCAGATTTTTAAAACGCCGTGTGGAAGCGTTTATGTACTGCCCTCCCATAAAATATCAGGGCAGTGTACTGCAACATAGAGACATTAAAAACCCATTTAAAAAGAGGACAGAACAATCCTTAAGATGACTGGCCTCTCAGGAAGATTTGATGTGTAAGAGAGCATGTCCTTGAACTCTAATAACTCTTGCTTGTCTGGATGAAGGATGGAGAAGGGTGTATATTTGTGGATATATATATAACTAGTCTACTGGAGTAAGGAAAAAATTGCAATTGTTGCTCCACCCACTTTTATCTCTGGCTCCACCCACTCCTGGCATGTGACCCTCGGAAGCTTGCCCTGAAGGGGATGTGGCCCTTGGGATGAAAATGGTTCTCCAACCCCTGGATTTTAGGATGTTGCTGTTGCTGGGTTTAACCCTTCCCTTTGGGATTTGCAATGTGAATTGAACAGAAAGGTCAATAGAGGCTGTGCGGGTGGCGCTGTGGGTTAAACCACAGAGCCTAGAACTTGCTGATCAGAAGGTCGGCGGTTCGAATCCCTGTGACGGGGTGGGCTTCCATTGCTCCGTCCCTGCTCCTGCCAACCTAGCAGTTCGAAAGCACGTCAAAGTGCAAGTAGATAAATAGGTACCGCTCTGGCGGGAAGGTAAACGGCGTTTCCGTGCGCTGCTCTGGTTCACCAGAAGCGGCTTAGTCATGCTGGCCACATGACCCGGAAGCTGTACGCTAGCCCCCTTGGCCAATAAAGCGAGATGAGCGCTGCAACCCCAGAGTCAGCCATGACTGGACCTAGGCATGACACTCAACCAAGTCTTTGGCGGTTGTGTTTTTGCTAATAAACAGTTAACTCCATTTTTGAACTGCGTGGTTACTGACCGGCAGACTCCTGTGACATATGCCTTGCTCTTCTGTAGCTTCCAGCTTCTCATGTGTCTCTTTCTGCTGTCAATACCAAGCAAGCTCAAATCCTGAAGAAACCACAGGACAGACCGTTGGTTACATATGGGATCCTCATTATTGCAATGATAATCCAACGGAAAAAGCCTTGGCTGCAGGCTTCTGCAGAACTTGGCAGACTCTCCATGGCGTCTTCAGCTGTAGACCATCGCCGAAGTTTGACATTAATCCATGTGTACCTATTTGCAAAGTCAACGCCAACTCTGGATAATCTGTTAGGGCACTTGCTATCTTGGTAGAGAGATGAGCAGGGCACCCAATTAAATTGCAAGAGCATAAGGATTTGCAGAAAAGTTTGTCCTTTGCTAGGCTGGATCTAGTTCACAAAAAGAGGGTGGAAATGAAGGTAAATATATTTGAAAGCTCTGTCGATACTGACTTTAGGAAATCTGGCTTCATCATATTGCAATGAGACTTTTCAAGCCATGGGTTCGGCTGCTGAGATGTTACAGAATATTAATGAACTCTATCTCAGAAGAATACCTTGGATAACCAGAACTTATACCCCCCCCCACACACACACACCCATTTTTCTGTTCTCTTTTGATTACTTATCCCCACCTAAACCAGGGAGGTGTCTTACAAACGTCAATCGGAATAATGCGAGGAAATTAGATCATGTCATGTGTTGCAATAAATCTATAGATTTTTAAAAGTTTTTTTTAAAAAAAAAATCTCAAAATTTTATTTTACAGGTTTAGTACTGTTTTTTATTCTGAATTACATATGGGGAGCACCAAAATCTTTTAAGTGCTGAGGACCTCCAAACATCTTAACCCAGTCCTCTTTATTTTTTCTTCCATGATGGACCCCATGGGAAGCTGCTGTGTGAATGAGGGAGTGTGTGATAATGTGAAGGGGAGATGAATAACAAAAAAAGGTTCTCTCTCTCTCTCTCTCTCTCTGTGTGTGTGTGTGTGTGTGTGTGTGTGTGTGTGTGTGTAAAAACCTAGCTGTGAGCGTGTATGGGGCTCTACTTGCAGATTCAATTCCCAATTGCAATTTATGTATTTTTCTTGACTTTTCTTCCTCTCATCTCTTCCCCCCCCCTACAGGTTATAACCCTGGAAGGATGGGTTGACATCATGTATTATGTCATGGACGCGCACTCTTTTTACAATTTTATATATTTTATACTACTTATAATAGTAAGTATGGGGATGGGCTCGGACGCATGGCGAGAGGGCGCTGTCATATCTTGTGAGCATTGGGCTGTACCCAAAGTAGACCCTTTGAAAGTAATAGCTGCACAGTCATACCTTGGATCCCGAACGCCTTGCAAGTCGAAGGTTTTGGCTCCCCAATGCCGCAAACCCAGAAGTGAGTGTTCCGGTTTGCGAACGGTCTTTGGAACCCAAAGGTCCGACGGGGCTTCCGCAGCTTCCGATTGGCTGCAGGAACTTCCTGAAGCCAATCAGAAATTGGAACGTTTCGGAAGTCGAACGAACTTCCGGAATGGATTCTGTTCGACTTCCGAGGTACGACTGTATTTCAATCCATTGCTTTCAGTGTGTTTGCTCTGAGTAAAACATAGTTGGACACAACCCATAGATCTGGGTGCTACTGCATGTATTCCACCCATCCATCATTTCTGCTAGATGTTAGGGACAGGCAGGACAATGACAAGTGTGCACTGGGAGAAGAGGGGCTGGCGTCTGGCTTGGGAGAGGGGGGCAGTTTGTAGGGACCTAGACCAGCCCAGAGGCAAGAATTGGAGGCAGGGGAAGCTTCAGAGCACAGGATGGGTCAGAAGAAGAGGAGGAAGAGGCAGATTGGAGAAGTGAAGGGCTAGGCACTTACCCACCTTCTCCTACACCACTGTTTCCCAGAACCAGGAGGGGACTGAAAAGGGCAGAGCAGAGGCAGCTTCCATGCAGGCACAGTCTCTGGCTGCGTGTGTGCAGGATACATAAACTGGTGGAGGGGACTGTTGGCCACTGTTGCTGCAACTGTTCCATACAGTGCATACCTAGGAATAGCTGCCTAGATGCTAGACTGCTGTGCATAAATAACCAGAACTGCCGAAGCGACAGTAAGTGTCCTCTTCGCCAATAAATAGTTAACTCGCTGCCATGTGCAGTCCTTGGGTGGGGAAGCATCCTTGACACAAGGGGACCTACCTATCCCCTCTGTCAGGTGGAATTGAACCACTAGGCTTCAAGGAGCTAGCTCTCCGCTTGAGCCATAGGCCCAAGGGTGACTAACCTGATGTCTTCCGAATGATGTTGGAGTCCAGCTCCCACCAGTACCCGGCTGACATGGTCAGTGGGCATCAATGAAGGGGGGTCTGAGACCCTCCAGATGTTACTGGATTAAGAGTGTTTCCTCCAGATGATCTCGGTGACCAACTTGGGATGGGATGGGCAGTGCATTCCTTAAGGTACCCTGGACCTAAGTAATTCAGGACAAGGGTGGCGCTGTGGTCTAAACCACTGAGCCTCTTGGGCTTGCTGATCAGAAGGTCAGGGATTTGAATCCCCATGGTGGAGTGAGCTCCTGTTGCTCTGTCAACCTAGAAGTTCAAAACCATGCCAATGCAAGTAGATCAGGCATGTCCAAAGTCCATTTCAACCTCAAAAAAAGGTTAAAAACAAAAAAAAGCTCAACAACATTGGTTGGCCCTCACGGCCCTTCACTTGATCAAATCTGGCCCTCTTTGAAAAAGTTTGGACACCCCTGGAGTAGATAAATAGGTACCGCTGTGGCGGGAAGGTAAACAGCGTTTCCATGCACTTTGGTTTCCATCAAGGTGTTCTGTTGCACCAGAAGTGGTTTAGCCATGCTGGCCACATGATCCGGAAAGCTGTCTGTGGACAAACACCGGCTCCCTTGGCCTAAAAGCGAGATGAGCGCCGCAACCCCATAGTCACCTTTGACTGCACTTAACCGTCCAGGGGTCCTTTACCTTTTTTAACTTAATTCAGGGCTTTGGACTCTAGTACAGCTTGGTCCGGATGATGATGATAATGATAATAATTTATTATTTTTACCCCACCCATCTGGCTGGGTTTCCCCAGCCATTCCAACAGAATATTAAAAACAATACAGCATCAGACATTAAAAACGTCCCTAAACTGGGCCTCCTTCAGTTGTCTTTTAAAAGTAAAATAGTTGTTTATTGTCTTGACATCTGCTGGGAGGGTGTTCCACAGGGCAGGCACCACTACCGAGAAGGCCCTATGCCTGGTTCCCTGTAAGCTCACTTCTCGCAGTGAGGGAACCACCAGAAGGCCCTCGGTCTTGGACCTCAGTGTCTGGGCTGGATGATGGGGGTGGAGAATGATATTGCAACTGCTCTGTTTCTCTGTCCCCTTCCAGGTTGGTTCTTTCTTCATGATTAACTTGTGCCTGGTTGTGATAGCAACACAGTTTTCTGAAACAAAACAGCGGGAGAATCAGCTGATGCAAGAGCAGCGAGCCCGCTACCTCTCAAACGACAGCACAATCGCCAGCTTCTCCGAGCCAGGAAGCTGCTACGAGGAACTCCTCAAATACATCTGCCACATTTTCAGGAAAGTCAAGCGGAGGACGTTGCGCCTCTACAACAACTGGCAGAGCAAGCGAAGGAAAAAGGTCAACCCCAACGGCGGAGACGATGGCCAAGGCCGCCGGAGCAAGAAGCGCATCACCTCCATTCACCACCTAATCCACCACCATCACCATCACCACTATCACATCAGCAATGGGAGCCCTCACGGGCCGCGCTCCAACCCCGAGATCTGCAACCTTGAGCTCAAGGTCATGAAGCCCGGAAGTCAACTCATGCTTCCGCCACCATCCCCCAACCTCCGGAACTCTGCGGCTCCAGATTCGGAGTCCGTCCATAGCATCTACCATGCAGACTGCCATGTGGAAGGGCCCCCGATGAAATGCAAGTCTTCCAGTGTCACGGCGGGGGTCAAGCTCTCCAATCACGGCAACATGAACTACCCGACCATCTTGCCTTCTCCCGTTGGCAGAGCTGGTGCCGCCCCGGCATCGGTGGGGCAGAAAAACGGCGGGAGCAGTGGTGCCACCACTCCTGTAGTCAATAGCCCGGTGCATATGAACGTGGACTCTTTTGGGAAGCTCCATCATTTGGTTGGAGAACATGGTAAGGGGGGGGGGAAGAGTTTGGTATCTCGGCTTAGGTTCAGCGGGCAAAGAGAGAAGGCCAGTTGTGAAATCAAAGGTTGCTGAGAATACAAGAATGTAGGAGAAACCCCTCTGGATAATGACGATGATGATGATGATGATGATGATGATGATGATAAATTATTATTTATTATTTACACCCTGCCCATCTGGCTGTGTTTCCCCAGCCACTCTGGGAGGCTCCCAACAGAATATTAAAAACACACAACAAACATTAAAAACTTCCCTAAACAGGGTTGCCTTCAGATGTCTTCTATAAGATAGTTGTTTATCTCCTTGACATCTGACGGGAGGGTGTTCCACAGGGAGGGTGCCACAGCCAAGAAAGCCCTCTGCCTGGTTCCCTGTACACTCACATCTTGCAGTGAGGGAACCCCCAGAAGGCCCTAGGAGCTGGACCTCCGTGTCTGGGCTGAACAATGGGGATGGAGAGGCTCCATCTGCTTCTGACAATGGTTGGCTGGATGGCCCAATAGGAGCCCACAACCAAGGCACAAAATCTGCTGGTGTCTGATAGACCTTTCCACCACCATTAATGTTGTCTTTGAAATCTCCCTTGAAAGCCATTTCCCCCATTGGCCACCACCACATTCCACAAGAGCAAATTTCTCAAATTAACCATGTATTGTGTTGAAGTGCATTTCATGGAGTGTATGGTCTGCCCGTGGCGATTTGCCACAACAGCTACGTTCTACCGTCAAAGCTTCCTGAGAACAATATCAGTCAGTTATCAAGGCAGTTCAGATAGCCCTTTTTACTCTTAATTTAGCTTCAATGGAATCATCCAGTTATACCAGTGATGGCCAAACTTAGCTCTCCAGCTGTTTGAGGACCACAATTCCCATCATCCCTGACCACTGGTCCTGTTAGCTAGGGATGATGGGAGTTGTAGTCCTAAAACAGCTGGAGGACCATGTTTGGCCATCACTGAGTTAAACTCTTTCACCAATACATACAGACAATCCCATGTCAGTGTGAATTAAACCAATTTTATGTAACAAGGCCGAATGGGGACACGTTCTTCCTGTGGGCGAGAGGTTTAAGAGCACCCAGCTGCTCATGTAGGTTGTTGATTAAATTGCACCCCTCAGCTAGGGTTGCCATACATTTGGAATTTCCTGGACATAGCTGGAATATGGCAGTCGGAAGCAATGTCTGGGCAGAAATCACTTGAATGTTTGGGGAAATAGAGACACATGGCAACCCATGTGTTGAAAGCTTGCTGAAATTCCTTAAAAATAGCTCAAAAACTTTCAAAAAAGCTCAACAACTTTACACCTAAGCAAATCCTCAAGCCTCGCTTAAGAACCAGGTAAAGGTAAAGGGACCCCTGACCGTTAGGTCCAGTCGTGACCAACTCTGGGGTTGCGGCACTCATCTCACTTTATTGGCCGAGGGAGCCGACGTACAGCTTCTGGGTCATGTGGCCAGCATGACTAAGCCGCTTCTGGCAAACCAGAGCAGCACACGGAAACGCTGTTTACCTTCCCGCCGGAGCAGTACCTATTTATGTACTTGCACTTTGACGTGCTTTTTAACTGCTAGGTTGGCAGGAGCAGGGACCAAGCAACGGGAGCTCACCCCATCACAGGGATTCGAACCGCCAACCTTCTGATTGGCAAGCCCTAGGCTCTGTGGTTTAACCCACAGCGCCACCAGGTAGGAAGGCCCAAACTGTTCCCATTCATCTCATCCACCTCCTTCCCTTGCAGGTCTTTGTCGGACGTCCAGCAGGTTGTCTGGCTTCAATGTGCAGTGCCCCCTGCCCAGCCCACAGGCCAACATGCTGAACTGTGAGCTGCAGAACTGCCCCTACTGCGCCAGCATCCTGCAGGACCCCGAATTCGAGTTCAGTGAGTCGGACAGCTACGAGTCGGGCGACGACAACACCGGCGTCTACGAGTTCACGCAGGACGTGAAGCACGGGGACCAGAGGGACCAGATCCAGCAGCAGAGGAATAAGAAGAGGAAGAAGAAGAAAGAGCCAAAGGAGAAGAATAGGATAGCCAGGTTCTGGAAGGCGTTTGGCAACAAGCTGAAGAGGATAGTGGAGAGCAAGTATTTCAACCGGGGAATTATGATCGCCATCCTCATCAATACACTGAGCATGGGGATAGAGTACCACGAGCAGGTAGGTGGCCCTTGTCTCCCGTTAAGCTGGCTTTTGTAGGAATGGGGGAGGAATCGGATTTGACTTGCCTTCAAAGGTGAATCCACTTGGTTCGCACTCTGCAAAACAATGTGAGGACCAGAACGCAGCCAGCCTTCGAAATTCACATGTCTCCGAATTTTGCAGCCCAGTTTTTTTTAGCTGTGTGCAAAAAAATGCACCCACCAGGGCAGGGCCGGATTTAGGTTTGATGAGGCCCTAAGCTACTAAAGGTATTGGGGCCCTTTATATGTCCAGCTGTCCTTTGTCAACAACAAATTGTCGGGTTTTGTGTTGAATATATGCTGTATGGTAATTGATGGACCTAATAGGTATCTCAAGCCATTTACACATGCACAGTGTAGGCACCCTATATATAGAAATGAGCAAACCAGTGATGGCTAGCAGGCGGGGCCCATGACTTACATCATAGGAGCCTACACAACACAAAACACTGTTGCTGTATGCAGGTTTTATTTTATTTGTTTTTTATCTTAAATTTTAGAAATGTACATCCAGGTTTTTTTTCTTTAATTTTTTTGGGGGCCCCCAAGAGAGTGGGGCCCTAAGCTATAGCTTGTTTACCTTATATGTAAATCCAGCACTGCACCAGGATCAAGTGTGCATAGAAATGCATATATTAGTGAAAATGCCATGAAAAAAGCTCATTTTATAGGAGAAATTGCTTTGCAAAAATGTGCATGTTAGGAGAGAGAATTGTAGCTGAGAATTGTAGCTCTGTGCGGGGAAATGGAATAGCCTAACAGCTCTCAGCACCCTTAACAAACTACAGTTTCCAGGATCCTTTGGCGAGGGGAAGCCACGACTCTTTGAAGTGGCGTGATACTGCTTCACATGCATAGTGCAGATGGGACTTCAAATTGCCCCATCATCCTTAATCTACCTTTCCGTGCTTCCACCTACAGAAGCCTTGATTCTGCCTGACTTACTCAGTTTCCTTGACATTTGCCTCCTTTGTCAGGCTGCTGTTTAAATGTCAAGCGCTTGTTTCCTGGTTCTTCTCCAAAGACCTTTGTATAGGGCAAACTTTCTTCCTAGCGGACATCAGAATGTGGGAAGACACCAGCAGTGGTCCAAGAAGCAGCATCTAGCTTGAGTGTCATCTGCAAGGCAAGTTCTAGGATTTAAATGGTTTCTTAATTTTCAAGGAGGAGACTCTAAGCATAAACATTTTCAAAACAATTGGTTTCCCACCCCCACAGAAGACCAATGCACCAGATTTTCCCATAAATCTATATGCGTAATTGGTGTTTTACGATTATTTGAAAATTTGGATATTTTCTAAAAGGATGCCATATTTCAACAAAATTGTCCATATCAGATTCATCCTTCAGGGCATGTACCGTATTTTTCGCTCTATAAGACGTACCGGACCACAAGGCGCACCTAGTTTTTGGAGGAGGAAAACAAGGGAAAAAATACTCTGAATCCCAGAAGCCAGACAAGCAAGAGGGATCGCTGCACAGTGAAAGCAGCAATCCCTCTTGCTGTTCTGGCTTCTGTGATAGCTGTGCATCCTGCATTCCCTCCATAAGACGCACACATATTTCCCCTTACTTTTTAGGAGGGAAAAAGTGAGTCTTATAGAGCAAAAAATACAGTATTTTCTTAGTTAGTTTCTCAGATTGTCCACACACTCTGTTTCCATTATGTGATGTGTAGCTCATCATGCCCTTTCCAGTTTTTGCTATAAGTAATCATGCGGGTAGCGCTGTGGGTTTAACCACTGAGCCTAGGGCTTGCCGATCAAAAGGTCAGCGGTTCAAATCCCTGCTACGGGGTGAGCTCCCGTTTCTCAGTCCCAGCTCCTGCCCACCTAGCAGTTCGAAAGCACGTCAAAGTGCAAATAGATAAATAGGTACTGCTCCAGGGGGAAGGTAAATGGTGTTTCCATGTGCTCTCCAGAAGAGGTTAATCATGCTGGCCACATGACCCGGAAAAACTATCTGCGGACAAACACCGGTTCCCTCGGCCAATAAAGTGAGATGAGCGCCGCAACCCCAGAGTCGTCTGCAACTGGACCTAACAGTCAGGGGTACCTTTACCTTTAATCATGCCACTACCAGAAGAAAGGTGATAAGTTAATTGTTGCCGTAATTTGAGTATTTTAACAAATTGTTAATAAACCTAGGCATGCATTGCATTGCACTGCATGTCCCAGTTCATAATTTTCTTTATTTCTGTAAATACCCTTTCCCCAAAATGGTTGCACTAATTCACATATCCACCACATATGGAAAGTCGCATCAATTACAGTGGTGCCCCACAAGACGAACGCCTTGCAAAACGGAAAACCCGCTAGACGAAAGGGTTTTCCGTTTTGGAGGCGCTGCGCAAAACGAATTTCCCTATGGGCTTGCTTCGCAAGACGAAAATGTCTTGCGAGTTCCTGTGGGTTTTTCCCCCCCTTTCCCCCCCCCTTTTCCTAAGCCACTAAGCCGCTTATCAGCTGATCCGCTAAAAGCCGCTAAACCGCTAATAGCGCTAATCCGCTAAGCTGTCAATGGGCTTGCTTCGCAAGACGAAAAAACCACTATACGAAGAGCCTCACGGAATGGATTAATTTCGTCTTGCGAGGCACCACTGTACCTTGCACACTCTCCAACACGCTGCAAAAGATGTTATGTCTGCCAAGCTGAGTCTTACACGTGTTAGATGCCATCTATGTATTAACTTAAATGCAGGTTTATGATGATTTTTTGTGAGGGGGTGGGGCAAGGTTGTCCATAGATTGTTGCAATCTGCTGCTTCAGTTCCTGTACCCGGGTCCTTTTCCCAATTTTGTTTATTAGCCAAGCGTTGTCCATTGGATAGGTCAGTGAGTGTTTTGTATAAAATCAACAATATTTTGGAGGGAGTGTTCAGTTTCTCAAATTGCATGAGATTTAACTGTTGAATTGAGATAAAATGTATCACCTGATAGATTAAAAGCCAATTCACATTTCACCCCTCAGTTCTTTCCATGGCTTGGCCTGCTGGAAGAGAGATATCACTTTCATAAAAGCGAATGAATCTGCGTGAGCCTTTTTTCTTTCCATTTCATATCCATCGATTTTCTATCATCTGTGTAAAAGGGGGAATGAAATGCAAAAGGAACCAGTGGTGATATAGGCAGTGTTGATTTTGATATCCAGGATTGACAGATCTTTAATTCTGCTTTTGCAAATGGGTTTGCTATCATTTCTCACATCTGAATCTTCTCTTTTACGCTATCATATGAATGACATTTAGTCTATGGGCTGCATCATAGTATCTTTCCAATTGTGGTAGACCCATTCCTCCTCTCTGGAAATGTTGATACAGAATACAGTTAATTGCAATCAAGGTCTCTCAGCAAGGAGCGTCTCCACCCCCATCGCTCAGCCCAGACACTGAGGTCCAGCTCTGAGGGCCTTCTGGCAGTTCCCTCACTGCGAGAAGTAAGGTTAAAGCAAACCAGGCAGAGGGCCTTCTCGGTAGTGGTGCCTGCCCTGTGGAACGCCCTCCTATCAGATGACAAGGAAATAAACAACTATCTGACTTTTAGAAGACACCTGAAGGCAGCCCTGTTTAGGGAAGCTTTTAATGTTTGGTGTTTTATTGTGTTTTTACTATGCTGTTGGAAGCCGCCCAGAGTGACTGGGGAGGCCCAGCCAGATGGGTGAGGTAAAAGTGTTGTTGTTGTTGTTGTTGTTGCTTCCCTTTCTCCAAAACAGAGAATGGCATCCAGAAAGGCTATTTGAAAGCAATACAAAATCTGTGCAGAGAAATACAGGAGGCCCCAGGAGACAAGACTGGAGAGGGAAGAAAGGGCTGATTTGATCTGGTAGCTATAGTTCATCATAGGTCCAAACTATCACGGCTGTCAAGGAAGGCTATTAATGGTTACAAGACATAATGGCTGTTCTCTCCTTCCAAAGGTGGAGGAAGCAATGCTTCTGAATACCACTTGTTCAGAATCCCACGTGGGGAGAGTGTTCTTGCGCTCAGCTCCTGCTTGCAGGATTCCCATAGGCTTCAGTTTGGCCACAGTGAGAACAGGATGCTAGACAAGGCAGATGCTGGCCTGATCCATCACTCAGACTCTTCTTATGCTCTGGGGGGGGGGGGGGTATGGCTTGGTTTGACGTGGAAGAGTTTATATACAAAGGAAATGTAGCGGTGTGGGCATGTAAGAGAAATTCAGAAATCCATATTAGGGCAATGCCTTTATTAAAGTAAAGGTAAAGGGACCCCTGACCATTAGGTCCAGTCATGACTGACTCTGGGGTTGCGGCGCTCATCTCGCTTTATTGACCGAGGGAGCCGGCGTGCAGCTTCCGGGTCATGTAGCCAGCATGACCAAGCCGCTTCTGGCGAACCAGAGCAGCACACGGAAATACCGTTTACCTTCCTGCCGGAGTGGTACCTATTTATCTACTTGCACTTTGACATGCTTTCGAACTGCTAGGTGGGCAGGAGCTGGGACTGAGAAACGGGAGCTCACCCCGTTGCGGGGATTCAAACCGCCGACCTTCTGATCGGCAAGTCCTAGGCTCTGTGGTTTAGACCACAGCGCCACCCACGTGGGATGCCTTTATTAGGACCAACCAAAACGTCACATAAGCAATGTGTGCAAGCTTTAATGTCCTTCAGATCTCTTTTAAAAAACAAACAGCCCTGCTGGATAGCTCAGTTGGTTATCAGGGTCCCTTCAACTATGATTCTATGAAACCAGGTCAAAGGGTAGTGAACTTCTTTCCGGCTCAAGTCCCGCATTCACTCCACACATTGGCAGTGGGTGTAGCTCAGCCTAGGTGTGGCCATCAGACATTCCTGCATTCTTACTGTTACAGAAACTTCACAGAGGCCGATTTAGGGCAGTGCGACCAATTCCACCACCCTGGGAGATGCTGGGCGATGCAACTATGATGTGGCGAATTAAGCAGAACAGAAGGCGAGAGGCAACTGGGGGCACCGGATTTTGCACAGGGCACCACTGAAATTCAAAAGACCAAAATCCACCAATGCGGTTCAGATGATCTGTGCAAATATGAGGAGGGAGGGTTTGTTCCCTCTCCAGTCATCTGTCTGATGACTGCAGAAGAAGCCATCAAAGTGCTGGTCTCAGCCCACCATAGCACTGCATCTATGAAGTGAAGGACATGAGGCAGGAGTTGGTAATGCAGGTGAGCTGTGCATAAGCAAGCTGCCAGCTAGCTCTGTGGAGGCTCTTTTTATTAACACAATATGCAAAACCAGTCAGGTACATTTTGGACTGTGCCCTTTACACATCTTCCAATCACGAGATCGTGGGGTGGTACAAAGTTATTTTGGCACCTGTTTCCACCACGTCACTTTCCCCCTGAACAATGTTTAATCGAAAGAGACAAAGGTCACAGACAGGGCACGGCAGACTACTAAGAGAGCAAAGGTTAGATAGGGGGCATGATTTTCAGATAGCTGTGGCTCGTCTGCGGATTGAAGTGTGCTCCACACCCAGCAGTCATTCTTCACATCTAAATATATATTAATTTGCGGCAAAGACCAAGAGATCGCTCTGAGGGAAACTAGTAAATGGTTTGGAGCGCTCCAGTTTCTCTTTTCAGATTGACTTAAGTTCCATTGTGTGTAACAGAATGTAGCACAGCAGTCTATTGAAAGTAAAGAGCCTTGTGCTTTCAGTGTTTCTAAATGCTTAGCTTTGGGACATAGACAGCGACAGCTCCTCAGTGTTCTTCCCACTTACCTTCTCCAGAGTGACCCTAGGAGCCCATCCTCAGTGGATGACTCTTCTCTTTTCACCCCGATAGTCTCCAATCAGCACAAAGGGCAAGAAGACGTCTTCTCAGAAATCTCCCCTTCCATGCTGACTGGGCAACTCTAGGGCAAGGGAAGCAGAGATCCTGCTGGAAGCCTACTACAGTACAGAAGGAGCAATGGGTCTTCCAGCCCCTTGCAATCCCAGATCACTACGCCTCTGCTAGAAGGGCCCATAATCACTTCCAAATTTTAACTGCATCAAGCAAGCGCTCACTTTCTTTCCTGATTAGTTCCACCCACACACACACCCGTGTGTGTGCTTGATGAGGTGATGACTTAAATGAAGTGTCAGAATAATAATAATAATAATAATAATAATAATAATAATAATAATAATAATAATTTATTTATTTATACCCCGCCCTCCCCAGCCAAGACCGGGTTCAGGGCGGCTATCACCGAATATAAATGCAGTAAAAACATTAAAAACTAAACAAAACCAAAAAACCCCAAACAAGCAGTTGATTAAAATATAAGTTAGAATACAGTTTAGAATGCAGCTTATTTATACCCCGCCCTGCCATTCTGGGTGGCTCCCAACAGATTAAAAACAGAATAAAACATCAAACATTAAAAACTTCCCTAAACAGGACTGCCTTCAGATGTCTTCTAAAAGTCAGGTAGTTGTTTATTTCCTTGACATCTGGCGGGAGGGTGTTCCACAAGGCAGGCGCCACCACCGAGAAGGCCCTTTGCCTGGTTCCCTGTAACCTCACATGTCGCAGTGAGGGAACCACCAGAAGGCCCTCGGAGCTGGACCTCAGTGTCCAGGCTGAACAATGGGGGTGGGGACACTCCTTCATATATACTGAGCCGAGGCCATTTAGGGCTTTAAAGGTCATCTAACTAACACTTGATTACTTAGATGAGGTGTCAGATTTGGCCAGGTGGTGGAGGAATCCAGTGGGTCTCAAGAATTCCAGATACAATCAAATCCTTTCACGGAATCAACCCTATGCCCGCTGGCTTCTCTGCCCTCAAAGTCCCTTCATTGGTTTGTGAACCTGAAAAGGAAACAAGCTCCCCATGGATAAGTCCTTTGCGCCCACCCATAAAAGTATCATTTGCTCTTGCCGGGTGTGAGAAGATCTATCTCCTTCTCCTTCTCCTTCTTCTTTTTAAGTGCTTAGAGGAAATAAAAACGCATGCTGTTCACGCCAATACAGAGATCAGCGTGGTGTCAGGAAACATTTCTGGAAGGCGAGGACAGCGTGTCTCCATTGTTCTGTTGGACTGGAGATGAGTCACCGCAAGAGCCGTTGGTCGGGTCACTCAATGTATGAGAAAGATGCTCTTTTTCATTTCACCCCGACTTTCCTTAGGAGGAGGCAGTTCATTCTAGATACAGTGGTACACGTGCTTCAGGTTACAGACGCTTCAGGTTACAGACTCCGCTAACCCAGAAATATTACCTCAGGTTAAGAACTTTGTTTCAGGATGAGAACAGAAATTGTGCTCCAGTGGCACGGCGGCAGCAGGAGGCCCCATTAGCTAAAGTGGTGCTTCAGGTTAAGAACAGTTTCAGGTTAAGAACGGACCTCCGGAACGAATTAAGTACTTAACCCGGGGTACCACTGTACTCATCAAAATGCATGCCCTCCATTCTTCCTCTCTCTGTGTGTGTTCCTGCTTTTTGATGCTGCTGTTGTGGCATTTATTGTTCTTAGGAGCAAAACATTTGTACATTATAAAACCTGCTGGGGGCAGGTTAGGCTATCCACAATGGCCTACCTGCACTCTCGGAGGCAGCGAGTGCCAATTGCTGCGTATCACTAGTAGGGAGAGAGGGTGTTGCACTCAGATCTTGCTTGTGGAATTCCCAAAATGAGCATCTACAAGATAGTGAGAACAGGAGGCTGAGCAGTATGGGCCTTTTTACTCTTCTTCTGGTCTTAAAGGTAAAGGTAAAGAGACCCCTGACCATTAGGTCCAGTCGTGGCCGACTCTGGGGTTGCGGCGCTCATCTCACTTTTTTGGCCGAGGGAGCTGGCGTACAGCTTCCGGGTCATGTGGCCAGCATGACTAAGCCGCTTCTGGCGAACCAGAGCAGCGCACGGAAACGCCGTTTACCTTCCCGCCGGAGTGGTACCTATTTATCTACTTGCACTTTGATGTGCTTTCAAACTGCTAGGTTGGCAGGAGCAGGGACCAAGAAACAGGAGCTCACCCCGTTGCGGGGATTCAAACTGCCGACCTTCCGATCGGCAAGTCCTAGGCTCTGTGGCTTAACCCACAGCGCCACCTGCGTCCCCGCAGCGAAGAGTAAAGAGGAAGAGGGAGTGTTTTCTTAAGAAAAGCACGTAGGAACTTCTCAATTCTTGCCAGGTTTGTGGGGGTGTCTTGGCTCGCTCTCTCATGCTGCAAGGCATGTTGCAGCACAAATGGGGCAGGCAGAGGCTGTAGCTCAGTGGCAGAACATCTGCTTTGCACACAGAGGGTCCCAGGTTCAATCCCCAACATCTCCTATTGCCACTGCTTTGGTAATCTCCAGGTCAGATTATTTGTTATATGTGTCAGGTTTCGGGGAATCCGATCTCTCCCACGGTGGCAGCCAAGGAGTAGATAGACAATAAAAGTTCTTACCAATTGATTTATTCACTATTCACAGAGAGAGCTGAAGGAATGCACTCTCCCCTAGATAATGGTGTTGCTCCAAGTAAAGTCCCACCCCCTCCATCTATCCCAGGGGTCAGCAAACTTTTTCAGCAGGGGGCTGGTCCACTGTACCTCAGACCTTGTGGGGGGCCTGGCTATATTTTGGAGGGGGGGAATGAACAAATTCCTATGCCCCACAAATAACCCAGAGATGCATTTTAAATAAAAGGGCACATTCCACTCATGTAAAAACACACTGATTCCTGAACCGTCCACAGGCCACATTTAGAAGTCGATTGGACCGGATTCGGCCCCCGGGCCTTAGTTTGCCTACCCTGATCTATCCTATTCTACATCACACCTGCGTTGGCTAATCTGAGCTTCCTGCCTCTGAGCCTTCTGTTCGACCCCCCTCAATGCTTGCCTGGTCCTGGGAAGGGGGTCAGGAATGCTCTCCAAAGAAACTGTCTGTCAGTAGGACGCCAGGAGGCAGAAAAACTAGAAGAGTTCTTACCAGGTGGTTTATTCAATATTCACAGAGAGAGATGAAGGAATGTGGTCTCTCGTAGTTATCGGCAATGCTCCAAGTCAAGTCCCACCCCCCAAGTTCTATGTCACCCCTGCGCCAGCTGATCTGTGCTTTCTGCCTCTGAGTTTTCTGTTCTATTACACTCATGGCACGCCTTGTTCTGGGAGGAGGGGTCAGAAATGCCTTCAAGAGACACTGAGTCTGTCAGCTGTCTCTTCCCTGGTTCTTCTTCTTCCTGCTGTTCCTCCTCCAATGTTTCCCAGATTCTCCCATCTGCAGCCTCTGAACTATGCCCTTCTACAAACCACTCTTCTGAATCTATACTGTCCTTCTGTTCTCAGGAAGGTTCGGGAGAAAGCGGGTGGTCCCTACTATTCCTCCTCAGTCCAGCCAGAGGTGTAGGAAGGGAGGTGCGGTGGGGGCAGACTGCCCCATGTATCATCACTGAAGGGGGTGACATTTGGCACGCCGCATGCCTGCAACTCCCAAGCCTACCCCGAGCTGTCGGTCAAAGAGGGGGAGCTGTGCCGCTTTGCTGGCGGCCTTCCCCCCTTCCCCCTTTGTTTTGACAGCTCAGGGGAGGCTTGGGAGTCATGGGCAGACGGCACGACGTTGTCCCACACTCCCAGGCTGCTGTAGGAGGCAGGCAGGCAGGCAAGCAAGCAGAGTGGGGAGGGAAGGAGAAAAGCAAAAGCTCCCTCATCTCAGGACCCAAACCCTGGAATGCACAGGAGGAGAGGTGGGGTGTGAGAACAAAGTTAGGGGGGGAGTTTTAAGTGCTTACGCTCACAGTGTTAAGTAAACAAACCAGAAAATAACATTTGCAACTGTAGGTATCTTATTTTCCCTTCTTTTAATAATTTCAATGTGGGGAGGGGGGTGACCAAAAAAAAAATCACACCGGGTACCACCTGACCTTGCTACGCCTCTGAATCCAGCCCCTGACATATGTGAGGCTGCCTCTAAAGACAGCTCTGAAACTTCAGCTGATGCAGAATTCAGCAGTCAGGCTGGAGGAAGACAGTTTGAGTATATAATGCCAATCCTGGCCTGATTGCACTGGCTCCCGTTAGTTTCTGGACAGAATTCAAAGTGATGGTTTTGACCTATAAAGCTTACACTTCCCAGCGTGGTTAAATTGTCAGTCCCTTTTCCCAGGGAAATCCAGGAACTGTAACTCTGCAAAGGGGATCTAGAGATATCCTGACAACTCTGAGCACCCTTAGCAAAGTACACATCTCCTACACATCCTTCTTCCCAGAAAACTTGCCTGGGTGGAAGCTAGAGTGGGATGTGTGAAAGAATTGACATCTTTTTGCTCCACCCGCTTTTGCTTCTGGCCCCGCCTACCATGGCCATGTGACTCCTGAAGGTTGTCGAGAAGGGAATGCGAGTTTTGGCTTGAAAAGGCTTCCCGACTTCAATTTAGTGAATAGAACGTCGTTGTGATGCTAAGCAGCCAATCGGCTTTGACTACGTGATGATGTCACAGAAGGCAAGCCAACCCAGTTGTGGGCGGGGGAGTCAGCATGAAAGGACAAAGGGAAAACAAGACCCAATAGCTGTGGACATTTTCGCTGGGAAATTGCCGAAAGAGAAATGGGGTGTTGTTTTCAATGCCGCTGAGCATGTTTCTGAGAAACTGTGACTGGCTGTGGCTAAGCCTCATGTTCTCCGATCGAGCGTGTTTTGCCAAGAAATGCATTTTCAGCCTTGGGGCTTGCGAGACGCTGGATCACTAAAAGTTTTTCTTCCACCGTCCAAACCCCAAGAGCAATTGAACGTTCCCGTTCTCCGCCTTCAGCCAGCTTACCGCCATGCAGCTTTGCTGCGTCAGAAAGCTGGGGTTTGCAAGCAGAGCTCTGCGGATCATCCCCGTATGTGTGGGGCTGCTCAAACCCTGGCTTAGCTTGCAAACAGCCAGGCTAAGAAACAACGGAGTTGGCAGAGCCAGCTTTCCTCCCTAAGTACCTCATGAGCAGGCAGCTTGAGATCAGAAAGTGGTCCTGAGGGGCTTTGCCTGGGGCTGCTGTGTAATGCTGAGAGCAAAAAGAAACAAAGCTCAGCGCCTTAGCCTATTGCCAGGATGGCTCTTGGCTGCTGTTATCAAAGCCCGGCACCCAAGGCTCTTTCAGATCTCAAAGCAAAATGTAGCAAAATGGGAGGGGAACATCAAGGAGGATCTGAGATCAGGGAAGAGCTGCCTCCCAGGAGCAGAGAGACTGCTTTGCATGCAGAAGGAGCCAGGTTCATTCCCCAATAGCATCTTCAGGTTGAGTCAGGAAAGACCCCAGAGAACCACTGGCAGTCAGTGTAGACCGGGGGTAGCCAATGTGGCGTCTGCTAAATGTTTTGCACTACAACTCCCACCATCCTTGACCATTCACTGTGCTGGCTGAGGCCGATGGGACGTCAGGAGCAAGCCAGCGGTAAATCACACTGTGCAAGTTGGAGTAAACTCTTTGTTAGCAAAAGCACAATCTTCACAGGAGTGTCAGGCCTAATGAGCAGAGGAACTCATCTCTGGTAGGTCTTTCCCCCTTAAAGCAGTTGCTGAGACTGAGAATGCCCACCTCCTCGCAGCCGTCTAAGCCCCCTCCTCACCAGAGCTTTTTCCAAGCAATCAGAGACTGCGCCTGCATGCAGCCAACCTCTACACCCTTTTCATACCTCTTCTAGTTCTGGGAGACAACTGGGGAGGGGAGCTTGTTGCAGCAGGAGGGGGAGACACTCATGACTCTTCACAAGCCAGACTCATCTCTGCCTCTTGGTCTTTCTCCTCTCCTGTTTCAGCTTCTGCCTCTAATTCTGAACTTCTGAACTTCTCTCTGCCACAGACTCTCCCCGCTCACTAAGCCCTGTTGCCTCTTCAGCTTCCAACACCTCCTTCTCCCACTCTTCTCCCTCTGACCACTCACCATCGTCCCACCACCACTCCCCGGGCTCTGAGCCTTCTTCCCTTGTTGGTTCCCAAGCTGGTTGCTCCCATCATTAAAGGCTTCCCTAAACAGGGCTGCCTTCAGATGTCTTCTAAAAGTTTGGTAGTTGTTGTTCTCTTTGACATCTGGTGGGAGGGTGTTCCATAGGGTGGGTGCCACTACCAAGAAGGCCTTCTGCCTGGTTCCTTGTAACCTCACTTCTTGCAGGGAGGGAACCGCCAGAAGGCCCTCGGAGCTGGACCTCAGTGTCCGGGCAGAATGATGGGGGTGGAGACGCTCCTTCGGGTCATTTAGGGCTTTAAAGGTCAGCACCAACACTTTGAATTGTGGTCGGAAACGTACTGGGAGCCAATGTAGGCCTTTCAAGACCGGCGTTATGTGGTCTCGGCGACCGCTCCCAGTCACCAGTCTAGCTGCCGCATTCTGGATTAGTTGTAGTTTCTGGGTCACCTCCAAAGGTAGCCCCATGTAGAGAGCACTGCAGTAGTCCAAGTGGGAGATAACCAGAGCATGCACTACTCTGGCGAAGCAGTCTGCGGGCAGATAGGGTCTCATCCTGCGTACCAGATGGAGCTGGTAAACAGCTGCCCTGGACACAGAATTGACCTGCGCCTCCATGGACAGCTTTGAGTCCAAAATGACCCCCAGGCTGCACACCTGGTCCTTCAGGGGCACAGTTACCCCATTCAGGACCAGGGACTCCTCCACACCTGCCTGCCTCCTGTCCCCCCAAAACAGTACTTCTGTCTTGTCAGGATTCAACCTCAATCTGGGGAAAACAACACTGTGCAACCTGGCTCAGAAAAAGGCAGGTCCCTATGCTCCTACGATGCGCTGGTGCATACTCTCCGATATCTGATGGCCAGTGGTGAGGGATGATGGGAGTTGAAGTCCAGAAAGATCTGGAGGGCCACAGGGTGCAGAAGGCTGCTGTAGAGGGAGCCACAAATGGGGATTACTGTTCTCATTCACCCAACTGCGTTTGGTCCAGGGAGTTTTCATCAATGGGTTCCCTTTCTGCCCTAGGGGCACACAGCCTATACCAGGCCATGCCAATCCCTGGCACCAGCCCAACCTGTCCTTCTGGTCCCTTTTTCTTTCTCCCAGCGATAAAAACAGCACGTGCAAATCTCCCCAAGGAAGACAACGAGTAGGAAGTTCTGAATGCTGTTTATTTTCCTCCCAGTCTTTCCCAATTTTGGCTTCTGTGCTTGTTTCGTACTAGCTGGGGGATTCCTGTAGCGGTTATTTCTTCTTTTAAAAAATCCAGATGTAATATTTATGCTTGCATCTGTCTCTCCTCGGAAAACATGAAGTAAAAGCAAAGAGAACAAGATGCCACTTTCGGGAAATGATGTAGAACACCGTGGGGAAGAGCGAATTTGTTTCTGTTTTTCAGCCTTGCCGCACGAAAACTCAAACAGCTTTCGGTATTCTGGGCAGTGTCAACTTGCTTTTCCCGCCTTTCCCTTTCACATCAAGCGTTCTTTGATCATCCCGGGTAGCCAAAAGACATCCTAATTGCATGTCGTCATGCCAGAATGCCCCCCCCCCCGACATCCTACACCACGTAGGGACCAAACTGCTTACACAGCAGTAAACAGCCGGAGGGGAAACATGCTGATGTTCTGATTATCTCACCTGGGTTTCCAACAGCCACCAGCTCAAGTTCTCCCTAATTAGGATAAAAGCTGGGTTTTTGCCTGGAGCTCTTCAGGTGGAAAGTTTGCTCCTAATCTCAATATAGCCATACCTCATGTTACGCCCGCTTAATGTTACATTCTTTCAGGTTACGTCCCGTGGCAACCTGGAAGTACCGGAATGGGTTACTTCTGGGTTTTGCCACTTGCGCATGCGCAGACGCGCAAAATGACGTCACGCGCATGTGCAGAAGCGGCGAATCGCAACCCACGTGTGAACAGATACACTGCTGCGGGTTACGCTCTTTTCATGTTGCAAATGGGCCTCTGGAACGGATCCCATTCGCAACTAGAGGTACCACTGTAAATATATATTTTTGGGGGGGGGGGAGAAATGATTTGATGCTAATTTTTGTGGTATTCCTACGTTGTGGCCCGTGGAAGGGCCACAGCCAAATCAATGAGCACAACACATAGTAAACTATTTAATGTCAAAGCTGACACAGTCGTTCCTACAGCCCCGAACACCCACACACATCAGTCTAGTGTCTAGGCAGCTATTCCCAAATCCATACCCTATGGAGCAGTTGCAGCAACAGGGGGCCATGTCCCCCTCAACCAATTTATGTAGCTTCTGCACACAACCAGAGACTGTGCCTGCGTGGAAGCTGCCTCTGCTCTGCCCTTTTCAGTCCCCTCCTGGTTCTGGGAGACAGTGGTGCTGGAGAAGGTGGGGAAACACCTATCCCTTCACTTGCCCAACCTGCCTCTTCCTCCTCTCTTTTTTTGAGCCATCCTGTGCTCCAACCCTAAAGTTTCCCCTGCCTCTGACTCTTGCCTCCAAGCTAGTACTGTTGTTGAGTCGTTTAGCCATGTCCGACTCTTCGTGACCCCATGGACCAGAGCACGCCAGGCACTCTTGTCTTCCACTGCCTCCCACAGCTTGGTCAAACTCATGTTAGTCACTTTGAGAACACTGTCCAAGCATCCCATCCTCTGTCGTCCCCTTCTCCTTGTGCCCTCCATCTTTCCCAACATCAGGGTCTTTTCCAGGGAGTCTTCTCTTCTCATGAGGTGGCCAAAGTCTTGGAGCCTCAGCTTCAGGATCTGTCCTTCCAGTGAGCACTCAGGGCTGATTTCCTTAAGAATGGATAGGTTTGATCTTCTTGCAGTCTATTGGACTCTCAAGAGTCTCCTCCAGCACCATCATTCAAAAGGATCAATTCTTCGGCGATCAGCCTTCACCCGGAGCAGGAACCGGCAAGCCACTCCAGTATCCCTGCCAAGAAAACTCCATGGACAAAGTCAACAAGCTAGTACAGATCCCCACAAATCACTAGTCCCCTTCTCCCAAGTCAGACTGTGGTCCCCCTTCCCCCGGTGCACACTCATTGGTTTCCTGCCATCTAGCTCAGTAATTCCTACACTGACTGGCAGCAGCTATCCAGGGTTTCAGACAGGGATCTTTACCAGCCCCAACTGTGTGTGTGTGTTGTGTTGCAATATTTGGTGGCACGCAGATTTCAAAAGATGGCTGTGTTTGGGCTTTGCACTGTTCGTTTATTTATTTGGCACATTCATTTTTCTTGGAGTATGTTAACTATTGTCTCAGAAAGTGTGAATTGGGTAGGCTCACCTCTCAAATGCAAACCAAATCAATTTTCTACCCTGTCCTTAGAGAAAATGCCTCTTTAGCCCAAAGGAAAATCTTGCATGGACTCAACATTTGGCAGTTGTTGTTTTTCAGAATTCAACCAGTTTGAAGATTTCCCTGATTTCTGCTTTTTTTCTTTCTTCTCCAAATGACTTTTTCAGCCTGCATTTCGGAACAAGATGTTCCCTCTTTGAGCCTGAGAAAGTCTTTGACAGATAAGTCCTTGGAGAGGCCGAGCTCTGAAAAGCCAACTCTTTCCTCTAAACGGTTCTGCTCATTTCACTGAGCTAAAGAAACTGTCCCCCAAAAAATTTCAGTCATCAGGATATAAAGTTTTTGCATCGCTATGAGAAAGAGGGTTGTTTTTCTCCTGGAGGCTGTTTGGCAGCTCTCAGCAGGCGCCTTTGAAATACAGATTCTTGTCCCTAATTGCCAAACCTCTTTTGATATGATTGTGATTATTTGGGAGAACAGGGTCCCGTTATCTATTGAAGCTCCTTCAAATATACAGAGTGAGCAGCGTTGGCAAGAAATTATCCATACGAAAGAGCCAAAAACATTCTAAAACAATTAAGATTAACAGAAAAAGAGATGGAAGCACATCAATAGCTACATGTCTGGAGAGGCTTGCCAAAACAAGCGTTTAAAATGGCCACCGAAGAGCGTCAATACGCAGGGAGTTCCAAAGTGTAAGGGCTGCCACACTATTATCAATTTTATTCAGGTGTGGAATGAATATTATGTGGCACCTGTGGCATTGCCAGTTCTGCAAGTAAAAGTGGTTCAGTGGGCACATCTGATGCCATCATAGCTGTCAACTTGCAAATTTGAAAATAAGGGAACAGCAGCCAAAATAAGGGATTTTGGCTTAGCTTATACAGCTGCACTGGTTGGAGGGTATGCTAAGCAGCACATTGGGGCTGCCGTCGTCCTGGCGCGATGAGTTCCATCGGCCCTTCCCTCCCCAAGAGAGGGGGGAGGGAGAGAGAGAGACTCTCGCCCATGCTGCCCACGAGCCCAGCATGAGGTGGTTGCGGTGCCGCCGCGGCAACTGAAGCGCTGCCCTTCTGCGTCCCTCCCCATCCCCTCCTCTTCCTCCTCCCTCAGGCCACCTCCTCAGCCACCTCCGCTGCTGCCTCCAGCTTCCCCTGGCAGCGCGGCAGAAGTCTCGCAAGAGAGGGGCTGCCTGCCTGCCCACCGCCACCCGTCTCCTCACAACGCACCCCTGAGGGGAAAAAGGGAGAGACGGAGGCGCGCAGCTCGTGCACGCGCTCTCTCTCTCTTGCAGCGGAGGAACCTGAGCCGCTGCTTCCCTCCCGAGCCGGGCGAGCATGAAACCTGGGAAATTTAAGGGACATCATTAATAAGGGACAGCAGCAGGACATGGCGCTGGGATAAGGGAGTTTCCCGCCAAATAAGGGACGGTTGACACCTATGGATGACATACACAATCCCTCTCGCAAATTCTCAAGGCACCACTGTGTTCCTTGCTATCACAATAAGGTTATCCCAGGAGTGTGTGTGCATGTGTTTATAGGTGTTGCAATTCCTCCAATAGCAAACTCAGATGGTGAGGGCTGAGAGCCTTGGTGCCAAAGCAGCCCCAATGGAAACAGAAGGGAAATGTCTGCAGAAATGTTCACAGAACTGCCCCCTCCCCTTGCCAAACAAAAAACAAAACCCACCCACAGGAGTGTGGCAGTCAGTAACCACAGAGTTAAAAGACAGAGTTAACTCTTTATTCACAAAAACATGATCTCCACAGACTTGGGCTGAATCTACACATATATTTAAAAAATGCTGTGAACATGCTTTAAAAAACATTTTGAAATATATATGGAATTGGCCGTTAGCTCGCTAGCACCATCTAGTGACAGATTTGTATAATGCACTTAAAACATTATATTTGCAGCTGTATAGCCGAGTCCTTGATTGAGTGTCTGGCCTAATGACCACAGCAGTTCATTCCTGGTGGTCTTCCTCCGTGAAAATCAGTTGGCGAGTCTGAAAGTTCCTGCCTCCTCACAGCCGTCTAAATCCCCTCGGACCACTCATTGTTGTCCCACCACCCCTCCCTTGGCTCTGAGCCTTCTTCCCTTGATGGTTCCACAGGCGGTTCGTCCAACCGTTCCTCTGCATCCAGCCACTCCATGACACTAACACAGAGACAAACACACACGCCTCTCAACACACCTCACAAAGACCGAACACGCTCAGCAGCCATGAAAATGTTGGGAAAGTAAATGGTAAAACCATGATAGGGTGATGGAATGCTTCAGCTAATATCCTGTTCAGCTAATATCCTGAGTTGGCTGACATGCTGAACAGATGGACTCCTGTTATTGGGCGATGGAGCGCTGCAGCATTTTGTTGCAGGCCCTCTGTGTGTGTGTGTGTGTGTGTGTGTGAGAGAGAGAGAGAGAGAGAGAGAGAGAGAGAGAGAGAGAGAGAGATTCTCCCTGGCAGCTCAAGGGTTCCTCTGCATGAATTGCCTGCCTCTTACTCGCTGACTGTACTATTTAGTTGAGATCGCACAGTAGGAGTTGCGACGTTTATAAGCAAAACAAACATCTGCAGGAGAGCGAATACCAGAGCTGTCCAAAAGAAAGGAAAGAAAGGAGGAGAGGAGGAGGAGAAAGGAGGAGGAACTAGCTACGCAGGGTGCTGTAATCTGAAAATGATCATGTTCGGGAGGGTGAAATGAGGTGGCAATCAGTGGGACTGCTTATCAACAGTGGCTACATCCATCAGGCTTCCTTAACTTGCTTGTTGTTGTTTAATCGTTTAGCCATGTCCGACTCTTCGTGACCCCATGGACCAAAGCACGCCAGGCACTCTTGTCTTCCACTGCCTCCCACAGCTTGGTCAAACTCATGTTAGTCACTTTGAGAACACTGTCCAACCATCCCATCCTCTGTCGTCCCCTTCTCCTTGTGCCCTCCATCTTTCCCAACATCAGGGTCTTTTCCAGGGAGTCTTCTCTTCTCATGAGGTGGCCAAAGTATTGGAGCCTCAGCTTCAGGATCTGTCCTTCCGGTGAGCACTCAGGGCTGATTTCCTTCAGAATGGATAGGTTTGATCTTCTTGCAGTCCATGAGACTCTCAAGAGCCTCCTCCAGCACCAGAATTCAAAGGCATCAATTCTTCGGCGATGAGCCTTCTTCATGGTCCAGCTCTCACTTCCATACATCACTACTGGGAAAACCATAGCTTTAACTATACGGACCTTTGTTGGCAAGGTGGTGTCTCTGCTTTTTAAGATGCTGTCTAGGTTTGTCATTGCTTTTCTCCCAAGAAGCAGGCGTCTTTTAATTTCGTGGCTGCTGTCACCATCTGCAGTGATCATGGAGCCCAAGAAAGTAAAATCTCTCACTGCCTCCATTTCTTCCCCTTCTATTTGCCAGGAGGTGATGGGACCAGTGGCCATGATCTTCGTTTTTTTGATGTTGAGCTTCAGACCATATTTTGCACTCTCACCCTCATTAAAAGGTTCTTTAATTCCTCCTCACTTTCTGCCATTGGGTTGCGTTGCTGTTTTTATTTTTATTGGGTATTTTGTGGTTTTATATCTCGATTTTATTCTGTGAACCACCCTGAGACTCCTGGGTATAGGGCTGTATTAATATAATATAATATAATATAATATAATATAATATAATATAATATAATATAATATAATAATATAATATAATATAATATAATATAATATAATATAATATAATATAATATAATATAATATAATATAATATAATATAATATAATAAATTTCATCCAAGTTGGTAGCCATCACTGCTTCCTGTGGCAGGAGTTCCATAGTTTACACTGCGTGAAGAAGGACTTCCTTACATCCAATGGTCAGCTGCATTGGATGTCTGTGAGTTCCAGTGGCGTAGCGTGGGTTGTCAGCACCCGGGGCAAGGCAAGTAATTTGCGCCCCCTAACCTGCCGCCGCTGCCAGCTTCTTCTTGCTGCTGCCTGGTCTGGTCTGGTGTGGTTCTCTCCCGCTCTCAGCGCTGTGCTGGGCGGCCGCTGCACTGTCCCTCCCCCAGATAGTCCCTCGCTCTCTCTCCGCACCGCACGCCTGGCACCCACCCCCTCCACAGTGGGCAGCGACCCGGCGGCTCGGATCGGATTCTCACAGCCAGCACTGCAGTGAGAGAGAGTGAGTGAGCCAGGTAGGGGCAGAGAGCTGCGAGTGCGAGCGAGCGCCCCCCCCCCCGACGTTGCGCCCTGTGCGGCCGCCCCCCCCTGCACCCCCCACGCTACGCCACTGGTGGGTTCTAGCATTAGGAACAGGGGGAGGTTTCCCATGAGGAAATGTGGTCCACAGCTCCCTAAAAACTTCCCCACTCCTGATTTAGAAATTCTTGAAGGACGATCCCCCCTTCTTCCCCGTTCTGTTTTCTAAGAAAGGCTCCGGCCTTCCCTTGAAAGATGGGTCGCTCAAAGTGGCAATCCACCCCGTTTCCCCCCAAATCCTCTCGTTATTGATGGGATTTGTGAACCGATGAACTCTTTGTTCTGGCTTGCCGCTCGGCTTCCCCCTCCCACTTCCCTCCCTCCCTCCCACGGCAAAGGGTGCCAGAGAGAATCTCCATAAAAGTCTATTAGTCGGGATGAGTAATGGTTTGACAAAATAGATCCCCATAACCTCTCCTGAATCATCTTGGCAGTAATAGAGACTGTGTGTCCGTTTTTTGATTAAACATTTCCAGGGCTCCAGGAGTTGGAGGGAGTAAACAGTTGCAGCCAATAGCAGACCCCAACCTGTACCTCCCCCCCCAAAAAAAAAACCAACCCCCAGACTTTTGATATATCCGTTAGTCCAACAAAGTTGTTGCCCAGAAATGGAGGGTCATCTTGTCATTGCTGCAAAAATGGCATACCCTCCAACATTTCTCCAATGAAATTATTCCACAATTATGATTTTATTATTCATACCCCACCCATCTGACTGCGTTGCCCCAGCTACTCTGGGCAGCTTCCAATATATACAAAAACATAATAAAACATTAAGCATAAAAAAACTTCCCTATACAGGGCTGCCTTCAGATGTCTTCTTAAAATTCTATAGTTACTTATCTCCTTGGCTCAAGGGTCGCAAAACTCCATACCCTCCAACATTTCTCCAGTGAAAATAGGGACGTTCTAAGGAAAAGCGACGCGGGTGGCACTGTGGGTTAAACTACAGAGCCTAGGACTTGCCGATCAGAAGGTCGGCGGTTCGAATCCCCGCGACAGGCTGAGCTCCTGTTGCTCGGTCCCTGCTCCTGTCAACCTAGCAGTTTGAAAGCACATCAGAGTGCAAGTAGATAAATAGGTACCGCTCCAGCAGGAAGGTAAACGGTGTTTCCGTGCGCTGCTCCGGTTCACCAGAAGCAGCTTAGTCATGCTGGCCATGTGACCTGGAAGCTGTACGCCGGCTCCCTTGGCCAGGAAAATGAGATGAGCACCGCAACCACAGAGTCGGCCACAACTGGACCTAATGGTCAGGGGTCCCTTTACCTTTAAGGAAAAGCGGGACATTCCGGGATCAAATCAGAAACCAGGATGGTGTCTGTAAATCTGGGACTGTCCTTGGAAAATAGGGGGAAGAAGAGGAGGAGGAGGAGGAGGAGAGTTTGGACTTGATATCCCGCCTTTCACTCCCCTTCAGGAGTCTCAAAGTGGCTAACATTCTCCTTTCCCTTCCTCCCCCACAACAAACACTCTGTGAGGTGAATGGGGCTGAGAGACTTCAGAGAAGTGTGATGAGCCCAAGGTCACCCAGCAGCTGCATGTGGAGGAGCGGGGAAGCGAACCCGGTTCACCAGATTATGAGTCCACCACTCTTAACCACTACACCATGCTGGCTCCCTGGAGCTTTTCCTGATGTCAGCAATGGGCCTGGAAATTGCCTTTTCTGGAAATCTTGTCGAAAACAAGGTCACCAAAATGAGGAGTTTGTGTTCCTCCTTTATAAGGGCCTCATCCACGCTGTAATTTAAAGCAGGGTTGGACCTTTTGTGTCTCTCTCTCCAGAGCTCTCCCCATGAAAATTCACTCTTTACCACTGAACTGGAGCAAATGGCAGTATGTAGAAAACTCAAATTGCTCTTTGTTGTGCTTCAGCTTTAAAGAGCAGCTTTTTCATGGGGAAAGCTCAGGAGTGGGGGGTGGGGGGGGAGACCACTCAAAAACAGAGCTTTAAAGCACAGACCGATGCCCGGGGAGCATGGGGCAAAAGCTAAGTGTGGATAAGACCACCATTGTGCTTCAAAATGTGTCCTGAATTTTTCATTGGAGTTCCTAAGAGAAGTAATATGTACAAGAAGGCATATGCCAGGATAAATCATGCCTATAAGCAGTGCTTTTTTTTCCCCTAGAAGAAACATTGCCAGTACTGCGTACCCTTGAGTACCCCCCTCCCCCCCCCCCAAAAAGCACTACCTATAAGTGCCTGTATCTGTGAAAATAATATGCAAAAAAAATGCATTATATTAAGCAGAATTCCTTTGGGGAAACATGTAGATTAGACCTACAAAAAATGTGTGTATTAGGAAAAAGTCACACTACAATATTGATGAATTTTCCTGAGAACCTTTTTTTATAACACACAGACACACGTGTGGAAATGTGGAAAACTAAATTCCAGGTTGGGGAAAAAGCGAAAATGGGAGATTTCTTCCATCCCTAGAGCTTCTAACCACTGCTGCCACCTAGCTTTAAAAGAGATTCAAGAGCCGCCCCTCTCCCAAGCCTCAGAACTGGCCCTTCAGTTCAGTTTCATCCAGAACATGTTACGCAGTTAATCCCAGATCAATGGATCTAAAACTATGCTCCCTAACGCTGTGCTGTATTGCACAGCCTCGTCCCTGAAATCAGAAGGCTCACTTCTGAGATAATGAACATAGGATCTGAGTGCAAGGAACTCTCATAAGAAGGAAAAATCAGTTTTGTCATCGCATCTAAGGGGGATCCATGGAGCTCGCTTTGTGCTCTTGGACATCTGTTTTACGAAGCAGGAGAAAGCAAGCTTCTGCCCTTTGGGAGGAAGGCGAAAGCCAGAAGGGGTGTCCTTGGCGTTGCCCTCTCTCCCAGGAACGAATCTGCGCATCACTCACGGCCGAGGAGAGCAGTTCGTCTGCGTTCAAGAGGCCAACCCGCTAAGCAAGTCATTACATCTCCCTGCCATCACTCGCACTCGCCGTTCATTGTTATCTTGACATCTAACGGGCTCTTCTCTCCAGTGAGACCATTTTGCTTCGCGATTAAAATTGAGAGCCTCCCATCTCCTCCTCCTCCTTTTTCGCTATCCGTCTAATCGGGCTAGGAGCCATGGAGGTGTAATACATCTAACTGGGGGGGGGGGGCTTTTCCGAGGGAAAAAGGAGGCTTTAGATCTGTACGCCACAGGTAGACATGTTTCGTATGCGGCTCGTGCTGGTGATTCCTTCTCTTTGAGGGGAAGCTGGTAATTGATTTAATCCAGCCTGGCATAAACGCCACTTGAAATAAGATTGCGCTTTGCTGAGTGGAGCCGAGAAATGGGACGAGCAAAGATCAGAGCATCGATACTTTGAGCGAGAGCCCTCAGAGATTAACAGGGAGAGGAGGACCCCGCCCCTAAGAATCAGCCCTTGACGTGACACATCTCTCGGAAAATTAAAGGGAAGGGAGCCCTTATTGACCATTAAACCGACCAACTTAGGGTGAAGACAGGCGCCATATTGTACACAGTTGTGATTATAGAGACTGCTGGGAAGGAAAGCTGGGAGGCCAACAGCAGGTGGCGCCAGAGCAAAAGACAGCCAACGCATTCTAGTTCCGCTCCCATCCTCCTCCCTGCTGAATTCTACAAGGGCAACACCGACAGCAAGGAGGAGGAAAGTAGCAGCCAAGGTCACTTTCTGGAGGAGGTATAAGAATGAAGGCAACAAAGTGGAGCTGGCTGAGGGTGGTGTTGCAGTGGCCCAGTCACCGTGGTGAATCAGCCTCCTCTGAATGTAACTTTTTAGTTTTCTGCGCAACCTCTGGAAGCAAGGGGCAGGGAACATTCCTACAAGCGAGTACAGTGGTACCTCAGGTTACAGACACTTCAGGTTACAGACTCCGCTAACCCAGAAATAGTACCTCGGGTTAAGAACTTTGCTTCAGGATGAGAACAGAAATTGTGCTCCGGCGGTGTGGCGGCAATGGGAGGCCTCATTAGCTAAAGTGGTACCTCAGGTTAAGAACAGGTCAGGTTAAGAACGGACCTCCAGAACAAATTAAGTTCTTAACCCAAGGTACCACTGTAGCTGAATGGGGATGGGAGGGGGGTTGATTGGCTAGTGACTGTGATCTCACTCACCTGCAATACCGGGGCCTATGCCGCCATCCTAAATGCTAGATCTTATTGTTAAAATACGCCCTTGTTGCAGGGGTTTTGTTTTCTTTTAATATACCCAAGGGTAGTTGTTTTTCAAGTGATGCTTAAAAGCTAATGCATCATTCCCCTTAACCATGGTATTGATTCACCTCCTTGCCTGCATTACTAGCACTTTAAAGCCATTTAAACTATTTCCTGCAATTGGGAAGAGAAGTGGAATGGGATGGGATGGGGTGGGGTGCGGATGGAAAGCAGGAAGTCCTTACTAATCCACCCTGAGCTATTGCTCTAATCGCTTGAGTTGCTGTTGTTGTTTTTGGTTGTTGTTGTTTTTTAAGCTTCTCATTTAGCGATTACTTTCTTAGTCATGCGTAAGCCCTGGAAATCTAATATGGAAGCCAGTAATCCATTAGTTAAACAGATTTAGTTATACAAGGGGAGGGGGCTGTGTAGCTCGGGGAGTAAGTAATAGGTTCAATCTGCGCTACTGCATGAACCATGTAAACCATAAGCTAAAAAAAATTTTAAAAAGTCGACCTCCAGTGTTGCAACGTGGAAAGATCCTCTCTTTTAAAGATGGTTTGTTCGAGAGGTAGACAGAGGTTCCTGTCAGATGTTGGCGACCTACAAATCCCATCATTCTTTACCATTGGCGGGAGGCAGTGGAAGACAGGAGTGCCTGGTGTTCTCTGGTCCATGGGGTCACAAAGAGTCGGACACGACTAAATGACTAAACAACAACAACAACAAAGCTACTATGATGTAAGTCATGGGGCCCGCCTGCTAGCCTGCTCCCTGAAATATCACGGGTTTACTCATTTCTATATATAGGGTGCCTACATTCTGCATGGACTGGTTGTACAAATGGTTTTAGATACCTGTTAGGTCCATAAATTAGGACCTATTAGGACCATAAAGAAGGCTGGTCGCCGGAGAATTGATGCTTTTGAATTATGGTGCTGGAGGAGACTCTTGAGAGTCCCATGGACTGCAAGAAGATCAAACCTCTCCATTCTGAAGGAAATCAGCCCTGAGTGCTCACTGGAAGGACAGATCGTGAAACTGAGGCTCCAGTACTTTGGCCACCTCATGAGAAGAGAAGACTCCCTGGAGAAGACCCTGATGTTGGGAAAGATGGAGGGCACAAGGAGAAGGGGGTGACAGAGGACGAGATGGTTGGATAGTGTTTTCGATGTTACCAGCATGAGTTTGACCAAACTGCGGGAGGCAGTGGAGGACAGAGGTGCCTGGCATTCTCTGGTCCATGGGGTCACGAAGAGTCGGACACGACTAAATGACTAAACAACAACAACAGGTCCATAAATTACCCTATAGCATATATCCAACACAAAAAAGCTACAATTTGTTGTTGACAAAGGACAGCTGGACATAGAAAGGGCCCCATTACCTTCAGTAGCTTAGGGCCTCATCAAACCTAAATCCAGCCCTGACCATTAGCCATGCTGCCTGGGGTTGATGAGCATCTCGGTCTGAAACATGGGTAGGCAAACTAAGGCCCAGGGGCCGGATCCGGCCCAATTGCCTTCTAAATCCGGCCTGTGGACAGTCTGGGAATCAGCTTGTTTTTACATGAGTAGAATGTGTTCTTTTATTTAAAATGCATCTCTGGGTTATTTGTGGGGCATTGGAATTTGTTCATTTCCCCCCCCCCAAAAAAAAATATAGTCTGCCCCCCCACAAGGCCTGAGGGACAGTGGACCTGAAAAAGTTTGCTGACCCCTGGTCTGAAACATCTGGTCATTTCAAGAGGGCTTGTACCCCACAGCAGTTTTGCCCTGGAGCCCAAGGCAATTCTCCCAGTCAACCTGTAGCCAACCTGCCCAAGATGGCCCCATCTTTCTTCCCTTCAGTCTTCTTCCCCGCACACCTTGCTAAAAAGTCTTTTCCTGTCACCCGATGCTCAGTTACCCTGGCATCCTTCCAAACCCCCAGTCGCTGTTCATACCTCAGGGCAAGGGGGAGGACAGTTACCTATCTTGCATTGTCAATGGCCCTCAATGGGGCCATTGTTGCTTCTGTATTGTTTCTTAATGGCCCTAGCTTGGCCAGGTTGTTCTGCATAGGTGAGTTCAGGAATTCCTCTGCAGTTCGTATTTCTCCCTTCAGATCCCAAATAATCAAAATCCTACCATTTATTAATTTCTAGTGTTTAGGGGGGTGGGTTTTCCCCACAACCCAATAACAATGTTTTGGGTACTTCTGCAAACACTGGGGCTCCCCCAGTCCACCTGATGCCTTCCACTTTTACATGGATGGTGCAATCTGAGTTACAGAAGCAGCCGTGCTCAGAGAGGTGATGGCACTATTAGCAAATACAATCTTACTTGCAAATTGCAATAGATAAGAGCCTTTGATTCACATAACCACGCTGCATCTTTCTCTCCTCCACCTCTTGAAAATGAGTGTGGCAATCAAGCAGCGATTGAAACTTCAGCTGGAGAACTGCATGCAAAAAATGCTACTTAGCCAGTTTCATCACGGATTTGCAATGCTGTTCTCTGGGGCGGTCTTGCGATGCCCAGGGGAGATGCTGTGCTCTGGTGAGCTCTTGTAGCTCTCCTGGTCCCGTGGGAAAGGACTGCAGAGAGTGAGCTGGTTCCCTAACTTGGAACAGAGGATGGCGCCCTGAACATACCCACTAGTTTCATTCTGAAAGCAGGGAATGAAATGTCACAGGGAGCAGAGAGGTGTCACACTACAAATAAACTAACACAGCAAGGTGTGAGCAAGTTGAAAGCAAGGCCTCACTCCAGTGGCTCCCAATGTTCTGGATTGCTGATGTTGTTATTCCATCATGAATTTTAAAAAAGGTAAAGGACCCCTGGACAGTTAAGTCCAATCAAAAGCGACTATGGGGTTGCAGCGCTCATCTCGCTTTCAGGCCGAGGGAGCCAGTGTTTGTCCACAGACAGCTTTCTGGGTCATGTGGCCAGCAAAACTAAACCACTTCTGGCACAACGGGACACCATGACAGAAACCAGAGCGCACGGAAACACCATTTACCTTCCTGCCACAGCAGTACCTATTTATCTGCTTGCACTGGTGTGCTTTCGAACTGCTAGGTTGGCAGGAGCTGGGACAGAGCAACAGGAGCTTACTCCGTTGTGGGGATTTGAACTGCCAACCTTCCAATCAGCAAGCCCAGAGGCTCAGTGGTTTAGACCACAGAGCCACCTGCATAGCTGTCAAGTGTCCCTTATTTGAAGGGACAAAATCCCTTATTCCAGCGCCATGTCCCGCTGCTGTCCCTTATTGATGGATGTCCCTTAAACATCCCTTAAATGATGTGCCTTAAATTTCAAATGAAACAGCTCCTCTCCCTCCCTCCCTGCCGGCCAGGGAGGAGGGAGGCTCCAACTGTGTTGCTTGGCTGTGTTGCTCACCCAATAAGAAGTCTAAGAATGACTGGGGGGTGGAGCTTGAATGCCTTGTGTGTGGCTAGTTAATGCAAGCTGAGGGGGTTTTTGAATGCTGGACGCCATTTTGTTGCACGTGCTGCTGCAAACTTTGCAGTGCAAAGCCAGGCCGGGGAGCCATCTTAAGTTGAGGCTGCATAGGCCTCGTGGTGCATGTGATTCAGATTCTATTCAGTTGAACCTCTGGTTACAAAGTTGGTTGGACAGTGTTCTCGAAGCTACCAGCATGAGTTTGACCAGACTGCAGGAGGACAGGAAGACTGGAGTGCCTGGAACAGGTGAGGCTGCAGGTCCCTTATTTTGGCTACTGGTCCCTTATTTTCAAGGCTGCTGGTCCCTTATTTACAAATCTGTAAGTTGGCAGCTATGCACCTGCGACCCTCGAATATAAATACCACAAATATACGGTGTTTTGCTATGTAACATGAAAAATAACTACAACGAAACAGGACACTGGATTAGATCCAGATTTGGGCAACAGTCCTCACCTCACTTCCCTGGGAGTAAGCCCCACTTAATTTAATAATACTTCCTTCTGAGTAGACATGGTTAGGGTTGTGCTATTGAGTTCCTCTTCAGTCCCATTGTTCTCTACGGACTAAGCCGTGACTAACCTAACCCCATTGGATCCAATCTGCTGAGTTGAGGAGCTTTCATTCAAAGCTTACAATGTTTCATTCTCGCGCAGACCCTAAGTATTTGCGATCAAGAGTCGTATCCAAAGTTAGACAGCAGGCCTGCTGAAATGAATGAACAGGACGGACTTAGGTTCTTTTAGTGGGTCTTCTCTGGGTAATGTGCAGTTAGATAGGTTACTTCCAAGTAAGCTCTAGGGGAAAGCGTTCATTAAAAAGGCATGCATTCGTGAAAGTAACATAATACAATAATAATATAATAATATAATATAATATAATATAATATAATATAATATAATATAATATAATATAATATAATAATATAGTATAGTATAGTATAGTATAGTATAGTATAGTATAGTATAGTATAGTATAGTATAGTATAGTATAATACAGGAAATTTCTTTGCAAAAATGTGCTTATTTATTTATTTATTTATTTCATAAATTTATATGCCCCTTGATTGTAAAAAACGAAACAAACCTCAAAGTAGTTAACAAAAATAATAATAAAACCAAAACATTATTGCGGGGGGAGGGGATTAAAACAACTATTTAAAACATTCAAAAAAAAACAAAACCCAGCAATAAACTTAAAAGCACACCAGCCTATCTGGGTTTTTAGCAGGCATTGAAAAGAATACAGTGAAGGCACCTGCCTGGCATCAATAGGAAGTGAGTGCCAAAGTTTACTTGACAAAACTGCATGCAAACGTTAGGGGTGGAAATCCACACTTGGGCCAACCAATTTTTATGGGGACTTGAAAAGGAAAATATTCCAAGGTGAGGCAGAAATGTGGAGACTGGAAAAATGAGAACGTGGTGGACTCAGCCATCCTTAATTATAAGCCCGGCTTTTCTTCTGAGTCTTTGGAGGCTCATTATCTCTGAATGTGAGCTGAGTCTTCAGCCACATTTTTCTGGCAACTGCTGCCTCATGAGCTTCACAGAATCATCGGGTGCGATCATTTCCTTTGCTGTTTACTTCACCCAGCTTTCGTAGTGAGATGGAAAGCTGCGTAGGTTGCTGTGGTTCTAGATTCAGGTACAATTGCTCATCTTCTAACATTGTGTATGCTCTCAAATGCCAACAGTGCCCTTCAGCCCTCTATATTGGACAAATAGGCCAAACCAAAGGATAAATGGACATAAATCTGACATCAGGAATCACGAAACAGAGAAACCAGTAGGAGAACACTTCAATCTCCCAGGACATTCCGTGCAGGATCTCAAAGTAGCTGTCGAGAGCCAGTGTGGTGTAGTGGTTAAGAGCGGTAGACTTGTAATCTGGGGAACCGGGTTCGCGTCTCCGCTCCTCCACATGCAGCTGCTGGGTGACCTTGGGCCAGTCACACTTCTCTGAAGTCTCTCAGCCCCACTCACCTCACAGAGTGTTTGTTGTAGGGGAGGAAGGGAAAGGAGAATATTAGCCGCTTTGAGACTCCTTAAAAGGGAGTGAAAGGCGGGATATCAAATCCAAACTCTTCTTCTTCTTCTTCTTCTTATTATTATTACAAAAGAAATTCAGAAATAGACTGGAAAGAGAAGTTGCTGAACTACAGCTTATTACCAAACTTCAAACCATGGAGAGACCTGGTCTGAAGAGAGACATTGGATTCTTATCTCATTATACATGTTTAAGCTATTCTTGGCCATCTCATCCCTTGCTTTTTCTGTAAGACAAATTGCAGTTGTTAACAGTCGTCAACAGGTTTACCACACCTATCAGCCAATCACCCATTCCCACCACCCTTCTGAGTAATACCCCTCCCCACCCTCTCACTATATATAAGGGTCTGGTGACTTCTGTTTCAGTGTATCTGAAGAAGTGTGCATGCACACAAAAGCTCATACCAAGAGCAAACTTAGTTGGTCTCTAAGGTGCTACTAATGGGACACAGGTGGCGCTGTGGGTTAAACCAGTGGCGTAGCGTGGGGGTGCAGGGGGGGCCGGCCGCACCGGGCACAACATCTGGGGGTTAGGGTTAGGGGGCGCAAATCCACGGGTTAGGAGGCACAAATTACTTGCTTTGCCCCGGGTGCTGACAACCCACGCTACGCCACTGGGTTAAACCACAGAGCCTAGGACTTGCCAATCAGAAGGTCGGTGGTTCAAATCCCCACGACAGGGTGAGCTCCCATTGCTCGGTCCCTGCTCCTGCCAACCTAGCAGTTTGAAAGCACATCAAAGTGCAAGTAGATAAATAGGTACCGCTCCGGCGGGAAGGTCAACGGCGCTTCCGTGTGCTGCTCTGGTTCGCCAGAAGCGGCTTAGTCATGCTGGCCACATGACCCAGAAGCTGTACGCCGGCTCCCTCGGCCAATAAAGTGAAATGAGCACCGCAACCCCAGAGTCAGTCACGACTGGACCTAATGGTCAGGGGTCCCTTTACCTTTAAGGTGCTACTGGACAATTTTTTTTATTTTTTAAATATATTTCAGGTTGTGTGTTTACCTGGGCCACATTCACACCCTGCATTTAAAGCAGTATAATACTGCTATAAACAATCATGGCTTCCCCCAAGAGAATCCTGGGAAGTGTAGTTCGTTAAGGGTGCTGACAGCTCTTAGGAGACCCCCCTCCATTCCCCCTCGCAGGAGTACAATTCCCAGAGTGGCTTAACAGTCAATCCTTTCCCCCAGGGAATTCTGGGAACTGTAGCTCTGTGAGAGGAACATCTTCTAACAACACTGAGAACCCTTAACAAACTACACAGCTGCACATCCTGGTCCCTTTGTTGTTCATCATCTTTATAAATGATTTGGATGAAGAAGTTGAGGGGATGCTCATCAAATTTGCTGAAGACACCAAACTGGGTTGGGGTAGCTAATGCCGCAGAAGACAGAAGTGGGATAAAGGATGACCGTAAGAGATTGGAGAACTGGGCTGACACCAACAAAATGAATTTCAACAGGGACAAATGTAAGGTTCTGTGTTTAGGCAGGAAGAACCAGATGCACAAATATAGGATGGGGGACACCTGACTTACTAGCAGCACATGTGAAAAGGATCTAGGAGTCTTAGTGGGCCACAAGGTGAACACAAGTCAACAGTGTGATGCAGCAGCAAAAAGAGATAATGCTCTCCTGGGCTGCATCAACAGAAGTATAGCATCCAGGTCAAGGGAAGTAATATTACCATGCTAGTCTGCCATGGTCAGACCACACCTGGAATCCTGTGTCCAATTCTGGGCATCCCAGTTTAAGAAGGATGTTGACAAGCTGGAACATGTGCAGAGGAGGGCAGCCAAGATGATCAAGGGTCTAGAAACCAAGCCGTATGAGGAACGGTTGAGGGAGCTGTGTATGTTTTGCCTGGAAAAGAGGAGGTAGGATAGCCATTTTCAAATATCTAAAGGGCTGTCACATGGAGGAGGGAGCAAGCTTGATTTCTCCTGCTCTGGAAGATAGGATCTGAGCCAACGGCTTCAAGTTGCAAGAAAGGAGATTCTGAATAAGCATCAGAAAATGTCCAGGCAATTCCAGACGTGTGGCAACCCTAGACTAAATGACCCTCAGGGTCCCTTCCAACTTTATAATTCTATGATTCTATACTATAAATTTAATGCTGTATCATACCATTTCAGTCAGTTTTGTTTTCCCCCAAAAGGAATCCTAAGTAGTTTGTATTCCATAGTTTAATTATGCACTGTGTGAAGAAGGGCTTTCACATATATTCATACACACACACACACACACACACACACACACACACACACAGAGTGGTACCTCGGGTTACAGACGCTTCAGGTTACAGACTCCGCTAACCCAGAAATAGTACCTCAGGTTAAGAACTTTGCTTCAGGATGAGAACAGAAATTGTGTGGTGGCAGCGGGAGGCCCCATTAGCTAAAGTGGTGCTTCAGGTTAAGAACGGACCTCCGGAACGAATTAAGTTCTTAACCAGAGGTACCACTGTAAATATAAAAAGGGAGAAAATCTCTCATTACAAGTCTTCAGACAGCCCTGCTAGTGATGTTAATTGCTTACAATGTTCTTCCAAATATCGTATAAATTTACTCCAGTACTTATGGAATACTTGATCATGCTGGTTTCGGATTTTTCCCTTCAGCTTTGCCAGTTCCGCAAAGTCCCTCATTTTTGTCTGCCACTCTTCTTTCATTGGTGCTTCTTGTTGTTTGAAGAAGGGCTTTCTTCTATCTGTCCTGAATTTATGTGAAAGAGAGATAGCACCATCCTGAGATAGATGATAGAGATAGAGATGATAGAGAGGGACTTCAAACTCAGGATAACACTTTATGTATTTGATGAAGTGAACTATCATCTGCCAAACTTTATTCCATAATAAATGTGTGTCTTTAAAAATGCTCCAGTACACCTTGCTGTTTTCAGCTGCCTCTTAGATATTACACATGCAATGCAGGCCTCACTCTGCCCCCTTTTTTCTGCATGGCTAGGTCTTTGCTACAGTACAGTACGACACTAGCCCCATAAATCAAACCCACTCACTTCCATTGAAAACAAATTTAAGGAGACAAATTCTTCTTCTGGGCTGTGCATTAATCTGAGTTACCTCCTGCTGGCTTTTGCAGGGTGTGTGTGTGTGTGTGTGTGTGTGTGTGTCATTTTGTGTGTTTCCTCTCAAATTAAACGTGTCTTTTCCTCCGATCCTCTGTGTTTGTCGCCCTGATCCGCCATCTCTCAGATCTTGGCTAATGTGATAATGATCTCTCGTTATTTCCTGGCTATTAACATGCTGCCTAATGAGTGATGAAAATGGAGAGAGGAAGCTATTTTGAGGCAGGAGATGAGTCACGTACGGAAATGGGCAACCAAGATCCGTACGCAGAGTGGAAACGGGAGAGACTTCTGTTCTCTTGGAAAGTGAGCTGGGGCAGAGGTTGCATGCTGACTCTGTGTCCTGGAGAATGGAGAACTGGAACTCAGTGTGCGGTTTCTGCCCAAATCTTTATTTTATTTTTTTAATAAATATATTTATTTATTTTCAAAGAAATAAAAGAAACATAAAAAAATACAAAACAGCAAAGTCAATCACAGACACACATCAAAAAAAGAGAAAAAAATTAAAAACAAAAACTCCAATTTTTAAATTCCTGTTTACAAAACTTTCTTTCTTGACTTCCTCACGCCTCCCTTTTTTGTGTTCCTCTTTGTCCAATCAAATACAGCAAATCCTTACCCTCTTTCAAAACTCATTTCTAATTATTAAAATCACTTCTATTATGTCTCCGATCTTTCCTCCTTATGTTTAAACACCTTTAGCATATTGTTTACTTTTGACATAATATAACTTTAATCTTTCACCCTTTTTCTATTACGTTTTTGCATCCTTTTTAACACTATCACTAATGCCATATTATTTTTGTATCCAACATCATTTTAGCATTCATAAACTTTACAGTATTTCTGCAGATAAATCTTAAATCTTTAAGGCAATAATAATAATAATAATAATAATAATAATAATAATAATAATAATAATTTATTATTTGTACCCCGCCCATCTGGCTGGGTTTCCCCAGCCACTCTGGGCAGCTTCCAACAAAGACAAAAAATACACTAAAATGTCACACATTAAAAACTTCCCTGAACAGGGCTGCCTTCATATGTCTTCTGAATGTCAGGTAGTTGTAAACAACTCTTTGACATCTGATGGGAGAGCGTTCCACAGGGTGGGCGCCACCACTGAAAAGGCCCTCTGCCTAGTGCCCTGTAGCTTTGCTTCTCACAATGAGGGAACTGCCAAAGGGCCCTTGGCACTGGACCTCAGCATCCGGGCAGAACGATGGGGGTGGAGGCACTCCTTCAGGTATACTGGGTGCAAATCAGTATGGTGCATAGACTGGCAGGGTGCTGGTGAATGTGCACCAAGGGAAGGGTTCCAGTTTATCTCCACAACAACCTTGTGAGGTAGGTTAGGCTAAGAGAGAGCAACTGGCCTAAGGTCCCATGGTGAGCTTCTTAGCTGAGTAGGGGGCTCTGCACTCAGGTATCCCTGGTCCTAGTCTGACATTCCTGCTATATCAATTCATATACAGTCATACCTCAGGTTACAGACGCTTCAGGTTACGTTTTTTTGGGTTACGGACCGCCAAGCACCGAATGCGCAGAAGCACCGAATCGCAACCCGCGCATGCGCAGACACACCACTGCAAATTGCAGATGCTGCTGGTTGCGAATGTGCATCTTGCACAGATCACATTCGCAACCCAAGTGTCCACTGTATTTGTTATGTACTGAAGTTCTCACCCTTGGCCAGCAGGGGGATATTGTAGATAGTTATGCAAATAAGGGATCAAAAGTGACGTTCAGTGATTGGATAGTTTTAGAAAGTTGTTACAGTTACTTTGTACTGGAGCTCTATATAAGCAGGCTGACTGAACCCTTCAGTTCAGTTCAGTTCTGTTCTGGCCTGCGAATAAACAAGAGCTGTTTGAAGAATCGCTGTGTCATCTGATATGTTCACCCACAACTTTATACCTCATTCTTCGTTTTCCAGTTCCTACCATTAAGGGAAGAGCCATACCTCAGTCGCAGAGCAAGCAAAAGGTCCTGCCTTAGGGGAAACTGAGTGGTTTTTTCCAGCCTAACCTACCTCACAGGGTTGTTGTGAGGATTAAAGGTGATTTGTAGCAGGGGTAGGGGGTGAAATGGATTCTGCCAGGTGAAGGTAAAGCCAAGGAAATCTCGCCCTGTGGTTGCAGAATGGTCCTCGGATTTTGCCCAAAGTGTGCTGAATCGATGCTCTTTATTAAGCATATCCATCTTTATCATTAAAAAAAACAACTAATTTTCTGAAATTGATATAATTGCAGTTGATTTACAGGATAGAGATTCACAAACAGCGCTGATTCCAAGAGAGCGTTCTGGTCGCAATGTACATTCCAACAGAGCAAAGCACAGTCCCAGCTGCCTGCAAAGCTCTTTAATTAGATAGCTTCTCTTTTCTCCCATCCATCAATCTGATCACGCAAGTTCATTTTACCATCATCAATCCCTTAAACTTTTCTTCAATTACCAGGGTCCTCTGGAGACATCTGTTTATAAGGGAGCTCAATTCTTGCTCTTACAATTAAATTGCTAAATCGTTCTTGAAAACTCTTTGCCGACCTAATCTTTTATATAGCGGAATCAAAAAAGAAAGAAAGAAATGGATTTAGATGTAAATCAACTCCAGAGAAGAAACACTCGATAATTTGTTTCACTTTCCGCCCAATAACTATTTTTCCAGGTCCAACAACATATGGTTGACTCTGGCATTCACATTTGGACATTTGTGTAGGACCGGCTGTACCGTTAGGCAAAGTGAGATGTGTTTGACACCAGCATTCAAACTTGGACATTTGTGTAGGACCGGCTCTACCGTTAGGCAAAGTGAGACCCCAACATTCAAATTTGGACATTTGTGTAGGGCCGGCTCTACTGTTAGGCAGAGATGTCTTTGTCCACATGGCAATAACAGCCCTTTGGCTGAAACAAACCTCCCCCCCCCCCAATCAAATGCAGTGGAATACCTCACGAGCTTGCACATTCTTAACTACAAGTGTTTAGGAAAATGTCAGCTAATCAGTGGGTGTTTTACTATGCCTATGGGAACTGTTCAAACTCTCTGATATGGAATTATAGCTACATGGAACCTCCAGGTTCAGAAGCAGTATATCTGTTAATATGCTATTCTATTCTATAACAAACAAGGAAGAGGCCTGTTTCCTCTCTATCCTGCTTGTTGGCTTGCCAGAGTCATCCGCTTGTCCATTTCAGGAACCAGAACATCAAACCTATAATGTCTGAATTAGCAAGACTGTCATTACGTGGCTTTGTGGGAGATGCCTTCTGGGTCTGGTCTGTGGGGGACCACAGAGATGTTGGCAACAGTTCTGCACTCTCCCTTTGCTCATTGCCTTTTCCTGTTCTCCCGTAGCCGGACGAGTTGACAAATGCCCTGGAGATCAGCAACATCGTCTTCACCAGCATGTTTGCCCTGGAGATGCTCCTGAAACTACTGGCCTTTGGCATCTGGGGATACATCAAGAACCCGTACAACATTTTTGACGGCATCATTGTTGTGATCAGGTAAGCTGGTCTGTTTAACTGCATCTTCAGAGGCACAGTGGGAGAGACTGTGTACACAATCTGGGGCTGGAGACAGTCAAAAGCAAATGCTCTTTCCGATTGGAAGATGTTGACAGAACTTGTATTTCCTTGCTTGGAATCAACGATGGGTTTACTTTTATCCCTCCTCCCTCCCAGTCCCTCTTTTCTTTTGCGTTGTGGCTTTTAGACCGCAAGCCTGGGTGCAGGGGTCATTGGGAACATGCTCTGGGAACCTTTTCCCAGCTGTGGAGAAGGATAAAAAATGTACAGAAATGAGTCAGATTGGGAACGAAATCTTTCTTGAAAATGGGTAGGCAAACTAAGGCCCAGGGGTCAGATCCGGCCCAGTTGCCTTCTAAATCCAGCCTGCGAACGGTCTGGGAATCAGCGTGTTTTTACATGAGTAGAATGTGTCCTTTTGTTTAAAATGCATCTCTGGGTTATTTGTGGGGCATAGGAATTCGTTCATTTTTTTCCTTCAAAATATAGTCCGGCCCCCCACAAGGAGGGACAGTGGACCAGCCCCCTGCTGCAAAAGTTTGCTGACCCCTGACCTAGGCCTTCAGTTGATTGACATCCAATGCCCTTTTACATGTGTTGCTGGAGTGGGGAATATTGGTTTGTTCTTAATCTTATTATGTATTTTGTGGTTTTTATATTGTCATTTTATGCTGCGGAGTGCCCTGAGATCTATGTATGAAGGGGGGCATACAAATTTAATTAATAATAATAATACCACCCACCACAGGACACGGGTGGTGCTGTGGGTTAAACCACAGAGCCTAGGACTTGCCGATCAGAAGGTCGGTGGTTCGAATCTCCGTGACGGGGTGAGCTCCCGTTGCTTGGTCCCTGCTCCTGCCAACCTAGTAGTTTGAAAGCACGTCAAAGTGCAAGTAGATAAATAGGTACCACTCTGGTGGGCAGGTAAACAGCGTTTCTGTGCACTGCTCTGGTCTGCCAGAAGCGGCTTAGTCATGCTGGCCACATGACCCGGAAGCTGTACGTTGGCTCCCTCGGCCAATAAAGTGAAATGAGCACCGCAACCCCAGAGTCGGCCACAACTGGACCTAATGGTCAGGGGCCCCTTTACCTTTACCTTACCACCCACCACCCAAGGCAGCCGGCCTTTCTACTTTCAGTTATTATGGCCCTAGCCATTCATGCAAGTTCAGACAGCTTCTTGTTTCACCCCACAGCGTCTGGGAGATCATTGGCCAATCGGACGGAGGCCTCTCAGTGCTAAGAACCTTCCGGCTTCTCCGGGTCCTTAAACTGGTGCGTTTCATGCCCGCTCTCCGACGCCAGCTGGTGGTCCTGATGAAGACCATGGACAACGTGGCCACCTTCTGCATGCTCCTCATGCTCTTCATCTTCATCTTCAGGTATGTGCCAGCAAGCGTGCGCAACCCCTTCCTCTCCGGTTGATTGCTATGTTTTGTTTTTTTCCATTCATCTCCGCTGCCGCCTAGATTAGAATGACAATGGTGCCCCTTTGCTGAGCGGTGCGTGGATGACAGCTCAACTCACAATAGACTGACAGGCTGGATGCTTGGCAGATGGATTCCCCTCTCCTCAGTCTCGCTGTTCCACCAGATCCTGCTACCCCAGAGACAAATGAAGGACGCAAAGTGACAACAAGAGCGAAACAATTGCTCCGTTGTTCTTGATCGATGGCAAACATTATCGAGGCAGCTGAACTGAAACCCAGGATGTCATCTCTAGAAACAGAACAGGGAGGGGGGATGAGAATGGTCCTCCCCCCCCCGCCTCAAATTGGCTAGAAACTCTCGATTTGCATTTGTTATGCAAAGCGCGCTAGCTATTTATTTGACATTTCCCTCCATCAAACGTCAACTTCGTTTGCAAAATTCCTGGAGGGGTGCGCTGCAAAACTTGGAATGTTTCCAGGTAAAATCTAGCAGTCGCTTTGTGCATTTCAGGGAAGCACAGAACAATTATTTACCCAAAGGTAGAGGAATTAGGGGTGAAAGCAAGTAAGAGGCGACATGGGATTTGTAATCCATCAGTTCTGCAGTGCGCCTGGCTGGCAAAGGTTGGTGTGAAACAGCATTTTCCAACCTCTGGGTGACCTGCAAGCGGGTCTTGAAGCCCATACAAGTGAGTCGTGGCTGTTTCATTTTTGCCTTGGATGTGTCAAATCTCACTTATAAAACAGGCAAAACTGCAGTTACAATGCACAAAACCATTGGCTGCTGTCAGATGCTGGTGTGGTTGCTCAAGAGCAAGCAGGCAAGACTCCGACCTGTCTTTTCCATGCTTTATTATTAATACAAACTATTTACAGTGCAGAGCATCGCAAGCGCATGTCTGCTCAGTCGCTAGCAGAATCTGGGCGTGGCCGGTCCTTGTACCTCCCCCAGCATAACAGTCATGTGACCCCCATCCTTCTCCTCCTCTCTGTGCACCCAAACCTCCTGCGCAGACTGGGCGCTGGCAAAGGGGTACTTCCCTCCTCTCCGGTTTGCTCAGCCTCAGTGTTGAGGCTCTCCCTAGCATCTCCTGGTCCCTGCACCACTGGAGGTGGGGCTTTCCTCCTCGCCAGAGGAGGAACTGCTTCGCAAGATCTTCGGAGGCTTCTTGTAACACAACTGCCCTTCCACCTCTCCCTTCTGAACTGATGGCAGTTCCCTGACAGCTACCAAAGGCCTGAGGTCCAAACTTGGTGTGTCAATGAACCAATTGGTCACCATGCTATGCACCGTATTTTCCGCTCTATAAGACGCACCAGACCACAAGGCGCACCTAGTTTTTGGAGGAGGAAAACAAGAAAAAAAATATTCTGAATCTCAGAAGCCAGAACAGCAAGAGGGATCGCTGCGCAGTGAAAGCAGCAATCCCTCTTGCTGTTCTGGCTTCTGGGATAGCTGCGCAGCCTGCATTCGCTCCATAAGACGCACACACATTTCCCCTTACTTTTTAGGAGGGGAAAAGTGAGTCTTATAGAGCAAAAAATACGGTAAATTTGGAGTTGTGGGTTCCCATATCGAAAAGGCTGGGAACCATTGGTGCAAAGCATCCTTGAACGTTGTATTTTATTTACAAGTTCCTTCCTCTCTTCTTCTCTCTTCCTAGCATTCTTGGCATGCATCTCTTCGGATGCAAGTTTGGCTTGAAAACAGACACAGGGGACACGATGCCGGATAGGAAGAATTTTGATTCCTTGCTGTGGGCTATCGTCACTGTGTTCCAGGTAAGACCCCAAAGGCTACACCTCCCCACTAAACAATGGTGAATACAGTGGTTCCTCAGGTTACATACGCTTCAGGTTACAGACTCCACTAACCCAGAAATAGTGCTTCAGGTTAAGAACTTTGCTTCAGGATGAGAACAGAAATCATGATCTGGTGGTGCGGCAGCAGCAGGAGGCCCCATTAGCTAAAGTGGTGCTTCAGGTTAAGAACAGTTTCAGGTTAAGAATGGACCACTGGAACGAATTAAGTACTTAACCCGAGGTACCACTGTATGTGATACACTCAGAGGCTGTTCTTTAGGAGTCAGATGGACAATGAAAGCCACCATAGCTGTTCTTCAGCAGATTTTATTGACAGGGAGGGGAAGATCAAGAACAAAGCATAAGGAGACAGACAAGATCTCACGGTCCCATCTGTTGCCAGAACCCAGGGGTGGGGAGGAAGGAGGGCAACGGATGGAGCACACATGCATATTCAACTGGGTAACAGGGTCCATGTCACCTAGGAGATCACAGCACCAGAGGTAAGAAAAGAGTTGTTCCATTGTCTGGAGAGGTCACTTCCTGATTCCTGATTTTCAACAGAGCCCAGTGACGGAAGCACTCAGCTGTATTTCAGAATGGTTTTTATATGTGTGTACATAGTGACAGGGATGCAGGTGGTGCTGTGGGTTAAGCCACAGAGCCTAGGACTTGCCAATCGGAAGATCGGCAGTTTGAATCCCCGCGACGGGGTGAGCTCCCATTGCTCGGTCCCTGCTCCTGCCAACCTAGCAGTTTGAAAGCATGCCAATGCAAGTAGATAAATAGGTACCGCTCTAGCAGGAAGGTAAACGGCTTTTCCGTGCGCTGCTCTGGTTCGCCAGAAGCGGCTTAGTCATGCTGGCCATGTGACACAGAAGCTGTATGCTGGCTCCCTCGGCTGATAAAGCGAGATGAGCACCGTAACCCCAGAGTTGTCCGTGACTGGACCCAATGGTCAGGGATCCCTTTACCTTTACGTAGTGACATGGAACAACAGCCTAAGAGGGCTCTGTTGCCTTTCTGCCCTGCTCAGAGACCCCGGCTGACTACAGTCAGAAGCAGTTTGCTGCACTGAGCAGATCTTTTTGGCCTGAACTACCACAGCTGTTGTTCTTGTACACTGGTGGGCAAAACAGACCTGCCCTGCTTCATTAGGAGTGACATTGTCTTTCCAACTACAAGATCTGGGCAGACATCATGTCACAAATGGCCTTCGGAGGACAAGTAACTTGAAAAAGCTTCTCCGGAACGAGAAAAACAACCGGCTCTGCCCGCCTCAGACCAACCTGTCTCGGTAAACAAGAGACGGCGATTAAATAATTGACTGTCGGGAGAAATTGACATTGGCGTTGTACAGTTCGCGCCATCCATTGCCTCATTTTAATGGAGGTGCCGCCGCTATTGTCACTGCAAATCTTGCGGGTAAATAAAACCGGCAAAGGAGTTGAGCTCTTGCAGCTGAGGTTAATGGGAGCCATGTTGCTAAATCAAGCCAGCATAGCTTCCCTGCTGGGCCAATACCCTGTTGGCGGGTTGCTCCAGCTTTGAGGCAGTTCTGAAGACGGTTGCCTTGTCTGAGGCTGGACTAATTGAGGTCAAAGAGTTCTTGTCTTCCACTGATATCCCAAATCAGTGGCTACCATGGCAAATTTCTGCCTCTGAATGCGAGTGACTGGGACTCACAAGCAGAGAGGGTGCTATTCTGCTCAGCACCTGTTTGTAGATGTATCTAATGTGAGCATCTGAAGGAGCGTCTCCACCACCATCGTTCAGCCCAGGCGCTGAGGTCCAGCTCTGAGGACCTTCTGGTGATTCCCTCACTGCGAGAAGTAAAGTTACAGAGAACCAGGCAGAGGCCTTCTCAGTAGTGGAGCCTGTCCTGTGGGACACCCTCCCATCAGAAATAAACAACTCTCTGACTTTTAGAAGACATCTGAAGGCAGCCCTGTTTAGGAAAGTTTTTCATGCTTGTTGTTTTATTGTGTTTTTAATGTTCTGTTGGGAGCCGCCCAGAATGGCTGGGGAAACCCAGCCAGATGGGTGAGGTAATAATAATAATAATAATAATAATAATAATAATAATAATAATAATAATAATTTTACTATCATCATCACCATCTAGTTGGCCCCCATGAGAACAGGATGCTGGACTAAATGGGCCCTTAACCTGATCCAGCAGTCTCTCCTTGTGTATACAATGGTACCTCGGGTTACATATGCTTCAGGTTACAGACTCCGCTAACCCAGAAATAGTATCTCAGGTTAAGAACTTTGCTTCAGGATGAGAACAGAAATCGTGCAGCAGTGGCGCAGTGGCAGCAGGAGGCCCCATTAGCTAAAGTGGTGCCTCAGGTTAAGAACAGTTTCAGGTTAAAAACGGACCTCCGGTACGAATTAAGTACTTAACCCAAGGTACCACTGTATTACAAAGGACAGGCAGCAACAGGAATCCCAGCAATGGATCCTTTCGATCAGAAGGATCTCTAGCAGCTTTTTCAGACACTGTGTCTACAATATCCTCCTGGAAACTTGAGTCTCATTGAGGCATGGGAGTTGCCGTTCCTCGTCCCAGAAAGTGACCGCCTGCATGCCTTCAGATTAAAGCTGGAGTACTGGGGGGTGGAATTTAGACAGCAATTCTAATCCCCTTCGAGTAAGGAGTTAGGACTTGCTTTGAGTAGACCTGGTTAGGCTTGCCCTGTTCGTAGTGAGTTTCTAGGGATGTTGCCTGGCAATGTTTTGCGAATATTCATTTTGCAGCCTTCAGTTTTTGAGCTCAGTGTTTCCCTTTCAGTTCTGAGCTCAGAAATTAAATGTTACCGCCTGCACAGTTGCAAAAGTTTGCTGGGGAGTCCCTCTGGGAATCCATGTAACACATTTTACCTTCAAGACAAGTTTTGTGGATCTCTTGTGTGGGACTTTTAGGAGTTGGAAACCCAGTTCCCAGTACCCTTTGTTCTACCTCTTTGTTCTTTGGGGGTAGCCACAGAAAAGGCTCTGTCTTGGTAGAATCCCCCACCTGAGATAAAAGCCTGCTATTCTGGACTGATCTCTCATTCCCTTGGTCTCTCTCTCTCTCTCCATGTTGTGTGCAGATCCTCACCCAAGAAGACTGGAACGTGGTTCTGTACAACGGGATGGCCTCCACCTCTTCCTGGGCCGCTCTCTATTTCGTGGCTCTGATGACCTTCGGAAACTACGTCCTTTTCAACCTCTTGGTTGCCATCCTAGTGGAGGGTTTCCAGGCCGAGGTAAGGGAAGAGTCCCGCTGTCAAGGCTTCAGGGAATCCTATCCCTCTCACAGTAAGGTGCCAGGAAGCAGAAAAACTAGAAGAGTTCTTACCAGGTAGTTTATTCAATATTCACAATGGCAGGTTGAGAGGAGTTCCCTACCAGGACAGACTTTGCTCCTGTGCTCAAGACATCGATTCTATAAAACATATTTTGCTGCCTTGTGTGAAATACGAGCAAGCCGGGGCTGAACTGATATTACCCTTGCTGGTACCTTTCGCGGGAAAATCAGAGGCTCACTATGTCAGGTTCCTATTGGAAGACTGGACAAACGCTAGGACATTAGCAGTGGTGAAGTTTTTATCGCTGGTTGCAAGAACCAATGATCCCTATCTTTAAGTCTGAACAAAATGCTTGTTTAACCTGGAGGTAGACTAGTCTGAATTGTGCATTGCTTTGTAACCATTTGTTGGGTCTCTGGACCGTAATAAAGATTGATGATGAATATTCACAGAGAGAGACAAAGGAGTGCGGTCTCTCTTAGTTATTGGCAATGCTCTAAGTCAAGTCCCACCCCCTCAGTCCCTCCTTTTCTACGTCACCCCGGTGCCTCCTTTTCTGCCTCTGAGTTTTCTGTTCTATTACTCTCAAGGCATGTCTTGTTCTGGGAGAGAGAGGTTCAGGAATGCTTTCAAGAGACACTGAGTCTGTCAGCTGTCTCTCCCCAGTGCTGCTTCTTCCTACTGCTCTCCCAATATTTCCCAGCTTCTCCCCTCTGCAGCCTCTGAACTATGACCTTCTGCAAGCCATTGTTCTAAATCTATACTGTCCTCTTCTTGGGAAGGTTCCCACCATCCTTCCTCAGTCCAGCCCCTTAAACCCACCAAGCAGGTGACCTGGCTTTTCGCTTGGTGAGCCAACCAAACATTCAATTCGGATGGCAGTTTTGACCATCGGTGGTTGTTACGGACTGGATGTTATGCAACATGTCCAGAATTCCGGGCAACTGTGGAACTCCCTGCCACAAGGTGTGGCGGGAATTGATAGAGACGGTTCATTCACCTACGATGGGGATAAGGAGCCTCTGGTCCTCTTGATGTTGCTGCACTAGTGGTTTATTTAATTTATTATTAAATTTCTACCCCCGCCTCATCGGCACATTTGGTGTTGTCTGCACTGACTGGCAGCAGCTCTCCAGGATTTTTGTTTAATTGTTTTTACTAAAGATTTTCTTGGGTAACAAAATTGCATGCAGCATCTCATTCAGCCCGGACACTGAGGTCCAGCTCCGAGGGCCTTCTGGCAGTTCCTTCACTGCAAGAAGTGAGGTTACAGAGAACCAGGCAGAGGGCCTTCTCGGTAGTGGTGCCCACCCTCTCATCAACTATCTGACGTTTAGAAGACATCTGAAGGCAGCCCTGTTTAGAGAAGTTTTTAATGACTGATGTTTTATCATGTTTTTATTTTTTTGTTGGAAGCTGCCCAGAGTGGCTGGGGAAACCCAGCCAGATGGGCAGGGTATAAATAAATTATTATTATTATTATTATTATTATTATTATTATTATTATTATTATTCACAGCCCAACAAAACAACAAAGCCCTCCCACAGCATACGAATCAATATGGCTAATTTGACCTAGCAACCCCTTCCCCTCTCACACAGCAGCTCTCCAGGATTTGAGATTGGGTTCCCTCCAAGCCCTGTCTGGAGGTTGTAGGGGCTGTTATTTATGCAAAAGCAGGTTCGCTTTACTACTGAGCTACAACCCTTCCCTGAGAAAGTTCCTAGTCCTCATTGTTCTGAATACAGAAGGGTGGTTTAAATAATATATATATACAGTGGTACCTCGAGTTACATACGCTTCAGGTTACAGACGCTTCAGGTTACAGACTCCGCTAACCCAGAAATAGTACCTCGGGTTAAGAACTTTGCTTCAGGATGAGAACAGAAATCAGGCTCCGGCGGCCCGGCGGCAGTGGGAGGCCCCATTAGCTAAAGTGGTGCTTCAGGTTAAGAACAGTTTCAGGTTAAGAACGGGCCTCCAGAACGAATTAAGTACTTAACCCAAGGTACCACTGTGTAGGACATTTCGCCTTATACCAAGTCAGGCTGTTGCTCCATGTAATTCAGAACTCTCTACAGAGTTATCCTGGATTTCAGACAGAGGGTATCTCACAGCTCTAGCCACAAATGCTGGGGTCTGAGTCTGGCACCTTCTACATGCCAAGCGGATGTTTTGCCACTGAGCTGCAACCCTTCCGCCACATTGGGACCTTCTAAGGCTCTGTTCCTTTCTGTTTTAGTCCCTCTGTCTGGGCTCCGATCTGCTTTGACATCCAGCCACACACCCCGTCCACATCCCCCCAGGACAAATCCATGGCGACATTTGGGTTTTAAGTGAGAGTTACATCCCCATTTCAGCCTCAGAATTATAACGATCTCAATATCATATTTTATCACGGAGCTTTTATGAAGCCATTAGCGTATGGAAATGATGTTGAGCCTTACCTAAACCCAACCCGCTTGAGCTAAGAATAATGACTTAGAAGAAGGGCTTTAATCACATCGGGGGGAGAGGAGAGAGATATTACTTTTCCATGTTCCTTAAGAACAGAGCGGCCATTTACCATTTTAGAATGCTCAATCGGCATTAGCCGCGGAAAGATTCAAGTGCAGAATGAGAAACAGCTTTGCTCTTCAGAACATGAGTCCTCAAGAAGTGGGAGGGGAGGAGGCGGACGGAAGAAGGATGAATGTTTTTAAGTTGTTTCTTTCTCAGACAATCGGTTCCATTTTCACCTGTGGATGGGAAATGGAAATACAGTGGTACTTTGGTTCTCAAACTTAATCCGTTCCAGAAGTCCGTTCCAAAACCAAAGCGTTCCAAAACCAAGGCGTGCTTTTCCATAGAAAGTAATGCAAAATGGGTTAATCCGTTCCAGACTTGTAAAAACAACCCCTAAAACAGCAATTTAACATGAATTTTACTATCTAAGGAGACCATTGACCCATAAAATGAAAGCAATAAACAATGTACTGCAGTCACACAATCAATCAATCAGTAGTTGAACTGGGTTCCACACAGTCACAAAAACAAAACAAAAAAGCCGCAAGAACAAAAATGCAAAATAAATAGCAAAACCAGACAGACCTCAGTGTAATGCTCAAAACGGAAGTGTAACACTCAAAACAGAGCATGTTCAGCTTCTGAAAAATGTTCGTAAAGCGGAACACTTACTTCCGGGTTTGCAGTGTTTGGGTTCCAAGTTGTTTGAGTACCAAGGCGTTTGAGAACCAAGGTACCACTGTAGAGCAGATTCCCTTAAGTGCGAAGGATATTTGAGAGAGGGCCTTATCAGGGCTGAGTCTGAGGGGTGCCAGGAATTAGGAGCTCTGGACAAATAAGTCAGAACTTTAGGGCAAAGGGCAAGTCAAGGCAAAAGGATGGTAAAAAAGGTAAAGGACCCCTGGGTGGTTAAGTCCAGTCAAAGGCAACTATGGGGTTGCAGCGCTCATCTCACCTCAGGCCGAGGGAGCCGGCGTTTGTCTGCAGATATGTAGTCATGTGGCCAGCATGACTAAACAACTTCTGGTGCAACAGGACACTATGACGAGTGCCTGAATGCACAAAAACACTGTTTACCTTCCCTCCGCAGTGGTACCTATTTATCTACTTGCACTGGCATGCTTTCAGACAGCTAGGTTGGCAGGAGCTGGGACAGAGCAACGGGAGTTTACCTCGTCACAGGGATTCGAATCGCTGACCTTCCGATCGGCAGGCCCAAGAGGCTCAATGGTTTAGACCACAGTGCCACCTGTGGGCTAGGTGGCTGGGTCAAGAAGTAAACTAAAAGGCCCGACGGAAGAGCAAATCAAAACCAGAATCTTAGCCAAAGGCTTGCCCCGAATGGGGAGCTGTCCACAGATCCAGCACAGGTCTTGACATTGTGTCCATCCCAAGACTACTCAACTTCGCAAGCTGGCACTGTCAAAATATCCCTGTATCTGTGGTGTGTGTGTGTGTGTGTGTGTGTGTGCAAGGCCAGATTTTGTGCCAGGTAACCCTGCTATCTGAAGCACTGGGTTCAAGGGGATGCGAGGCTCTTGATGCACCTTTCTTTTCCCCCCAATATTTTTTATTAATTTTTGCACAAATATCTCCAAACAAACAATTTCACAACTTGCATATTTTTGTCTTTTGGACTTCCCTCAGCTTCTCTGACAATCATCCATGTTTAAAATTTTAACTACGCATTCCCAAAATTTAGTATCGCCTTTTAAAATACCTTTTCAAACATATTTACATTCTTGCAATATTCCCTATATTTTCACAAAGCTTTGTGATGCACCTTTCAGGAGTTTTCCATTCCACAGCTCAAACAAACAGTGCTAGACGCCGTTCATTTATTCATGGCATGAATTAATTCAGAGTTACCGATCCCAGTGCGCAAGTTAATCAGCTTAGACCGCAGAGGCAAAGCATGCATGCAAATCGTACACCGGAGCCTTCGGGATCTAGCGGCCTTATACACCGTCAGACCGCTGGGTTCCTTTAAACTGGCGGCGCCCAGGGCAGAAGCTGGGAATCTTAACCTGGGACCTGAGAGCTGATCCTTCAAAACATCTGGAAGTCTACGAAAGGGAAGGGGTGTGGCTCAAGGAGTAACCTGTCCTCCTTCGCCGTAGTGCAACTTGGTAAATTTGGACCCTGGATTTAATCGTCGTATGGGGGAAGGGGGACTTTAGATAGCCAAGTGGCAATATGATCCTTCAGTTGTGATGCAAATTCTCCTTTGCTATTCCATGTTTTGCAGCTGCTTCCATATTCCTAGTATGCTCAAGGGAAAAACAAAATAATAATAATAATAAATAATAATGTTTTTTATTTATTTATTTATACCCTGCCCATCTGGCTGGGTTTCCCCAGCCACTCTGGGAGGCTTCCAACAAAAGATTAAAAACATGATAAAACATCAGTCATTAAAAACTTCTCTAATAATTAATACCCTGCCTGGTGTGCTTTCGAACTGCTAGGTTGGCAGGAGCTGGGACCGAGCAACAGGAGCTCACCTCGTCGTGAGGATTCGAACTGCCAACCTTCTGATCGGCAAGCCAAAGAGGCTCAGTGGTTTAGACCACACCAGTCAAAGCTCTGCCTAGTGCTTTTACTTTTAGCCAAAATAACATATGAAGCCGAAAACTCTGGCCTATCCCCAATACTATCAGATTCTCTGCATTGTCCTCTGTCTCCTTTTGCCATTGTCAGGCAATAATTGCTGCTGCTCTGAAGGAATTGGTGGCGGTGGCAGCTGCTGCCGCTGTCCGCCTGCATGAGGGAGAAAGCCTCAATTAGAGCTCCTTTGAAGAGTGGGGGGTTTTGCTTGAGGGAATCCCGCGCGTTTAGCTCCGGCTGATTGAATTAAAAATGGCAGAACGGTTGCTGGCGAGGGGCTTCGTTAAGTTTAGCTCAGATCATGCTGGCTAATTGACTTAAACGGCTGCGACGAGGCACTCTGCTCCTTTACGGCGGGCAGGAGTGCCTCTGCGTCATCGCTTGGTGGCCCTTTTCTCGAAATTTCATTTGGGATTACGCCGCTGGAGTCTTTTCCCTTAGGGATGGCTTCCCTCTTTGGTGACCGGTCTCCCAGTGGCAACCTCGTAGCGAATTTAAACGCGTTTGATGAGGACATCCTTCTACATCCACACAGCTTATAGCGAACACTAGTTGCCACCAGGGACGGGGCAAGAAAAAACTCCTAATATCACCTTTAAAAGCAAATCTACCATTAGTCAATGGAATCAGTCTGTATTATTAGTGAGAGGAACATTGCTTTTATTAATGTTCAGCTCAAGAGTCCTTAGAAGCCAAAGCAAAAAATCCTGGAAATTTTATTTCAGCATTTTGAAGCGGATTTAAATGCTTTGAGTTCTATCGATGCTCACGCTTCCTGTTTAGTCTTCTCAGTTTTGCTAACCCGATAACCTAAAATCAAAAAAGGGAAAGGGGGGGGGAGTTCCAAAAACATTATTTAGGTGTTGCCCCAGCCACTCCGGGCAGCTTCCAACAAATTAAAACCCAGTAAGACCTCAAACATTAAAAACTTCCCTAAACAGGGCTGCCTTCAGGTGTCTTCTAAAAGTCAGATAGTTGTTTATTTCCTTGACATCTGATGGGAGGGCCTTCTATAGGGCAGGCACCACCACTGAGAAGGCCCTCTGCCTGGTTCCCTGTAACCTCACATCTTGCAGGGAGGGAACCGCCAGAAGGCCCTTGAAGCTGGACCTCAGTGACCAGGCTGAATGATGGGGGTGGAGATGCTCCTTCAGGTCTACAGGGCCAAGGACATTTAGGGCTTGAAAGATCAGCACTAACACTTTGAATTGTGCTTGGAAACATATTGGGAGCCAATGTAGGTCTTTCAGGACCAGTGTTATGTGGTCTCGGTGGCCCCTCCCAGCCACCAGTCTAGCTGCCACATTCTGGATTATTTGTAGTTTCCAAGTTACCTTCAAAGGTAGCCCCACATAGAGCAAGCCCCAAGCGGGAGATAACCAGAGCATGCACCACTCTGGTGAGACAGTCTGCGGGCAGGTTGTTAGAATTCCTGGTCTATGATTGCAGTCATGGGATTGTTGTCTTTCACATGATGTGGTATGTTTTGACTCCACAGAGTGGGAAGTGACAGAGACAGGATGTTTGTGTTGCTGTGTTCCGTGAAGTGGGACTATTGTCCTTTGTTCTTTTGTTCTTTTGCTCTTTGCTGTCTGATGCTAGAGAGAGAGGGAGCCATGTTGCAGTGCTCCGTGTGTGTTTATATGTAAATAAAGTAGATTAGCCAAAATGCTGAGTTGCTGAGGTCTGTCACGCATGATGTGCAAACTCTGCGGATCCCTAAGTGCGTCAGTGTCGGTTGGCATCGGTCGCTGTGATGTTCAGGCAGAAGAAAGCTTTTGAAGCTCCCGAACGATTGACCAGGAGGAAGAGAACATGCCAGTCGGGCATGTGTCTCTACCAGGGTCCTACTTGAGCGTAGGCTGAACTCCTGACACAGGTAGGGACTCAACCTGCATACCAGATGGAGCTGGTAGACAGCTGCTCTGGATGCAGAAGGCTGCAAGCAGGACCTGAGTCGAAGAGCAACTGATACTCAGAAGCACTACTGACAGTGGAAGGAGAAAACCCCACCATGGCTAGTAGCCATTAAGCTGAGTTTAAATCCATTTTGAATTAATGTCCAGCTCTTGGCCAGAGTGTCTTCTGAGCCAGCGCTGGAGCTTATGCTGAAATCTGGTCCTCAGCTGTGTTCACATCAGAGATGGGTGGGGGCAGAGGTTGGATATACAAACATATATTTGGGAAAGTAGCCCAGATTTTCTGGGAAGAGGGTGGCCCTAGCTGTCACTCACAGCTTCCATTTGCATTTCTACAATGGCTGGCTTTTCCTAAATAATAATGATATATATATATATATATAATTGGACAGTTCTGCCATACCAGCAGCTGTGTATTGGCTCTATTTGTCTCCAGTCACCCGCCTGTTCTCTGGCACATCAGTTTTGGCACCAAACTCTTTGACTGGAATTGATGGACACATCTAAGAAAGGGCTGGTTGCCAGGCAGGCACTGGACTGGTCAATTGCATCTGAGCATCCAGGAGGGCGATGACGAGAGGGCAGCGAAGGGTCTTAAAATGTGAATTTAGCCTCCATCAGCAGCATGGGTGGAAGGAAGAATCATGCTGGACATTTGGCATTGGCCAAATGGGTTGGTGTCCAAATTTTATTCGAGGGTGGGGAGGGAGAAAGATGGCTGCAGAACCTGGGGAACATAGATGGAGGCATTTCTTACCGGGGTTTCTGGCTGACGGCTCCTTAGTTAGCAGGTAGCCCAAAATGACTGGTTGACATTTCCATAGTGGGTCACACCTGTCACTGTTCCTCATGGCATTAAAAGCAGTGATGCACACTTTCCCCTATAGGATGCCCAGTGCGGGATTTATGTATAAGCTAAACAAGCTATAGCTTAGGGCCCCACTCTCTGGAGGGCCCCCAAAAAAATTAAAGGGCGAAAAACTGGATGTAAATTTCCAAAATATAAGATAAAAAACAAATAAGATGAAACCTACATACAGCAACAGTGTTTTGTGTTGTATAGGCTCCTATGATGTAAGTAATGGGCCTCTCCTGCTAGCCTGCTCCCTAAAATTTCATTGGTTTCAATTCAACAATTACTTTGATAAACTACATATTTTGTTATGTGCATATGGCTTTAGATACCCATTAGGTCCATAAATCACCATATAGCATATATTCAACACAAAAATAAACAGTGACAAATTGTTGTTGACCAAGGACAGCTGGACATAGAAAAGGCCCCATTACCTTCAGGAGCTTAGGGCCTCATCAAACCTAAATCCGGCGCTGAGGATGCCTTTCTGAACACATTTGACGACACAAAATTCACACAGTTGCACCACAAAATTCAAGGGGGGGGGTTGGAATGTGAGTTTTGAAGGAAAGCTATGTTTCAGTTCACATACAGTTTGGGGAAGCGTGAAATAGGTAGGTTTGTGTTAAAATGTGAACTGGGGTGAATTTCATTTTAAAAATTACACAAAGATGTAAAAATCACATTTGTTGCCTACTTCTGCCTCCCACCAATGGTGTGTCATAGAACCCAGAGGATCATCTAATTGAATCCCCCTGCAATGCAGGAATCTCAACTAGATCATACATGACAGGTGGCTACCCAACACCTGCTTCATAACTCCCAATGAGTCCACAACCTCCCGACGGAGTCTGATCCATACCTAGCGTGATGGCCTGGGACTCGGGCTCGGACTCAAAACCAGAGGAGTCTCAGTCCACACTGGATTCTTTGCCTCAGGTGGCATCTGAACCTAGTCTGGGGCCTGATTCTGAAGAGCCCCAGTCTGCACAGGTTCCCCTGCAACAAGCACCAGCTGGGCCGAGTCAGGGGCCTGAGCCTGCCCTGGCTCCAGATGCGGGGATGACCTCGTTGCCTTCAGCTGGGCCATCACTTACAGCTGCTCCACTACCAGTTGGGTCAGGGGAGGCTGAGGAGGCCTCTGGGTCTAGTAACCCACCAACATCTCCCGAGCTGCAGAGACTAAGGTCTGAGAGAAGGAGAGACCTGAGTACTCGCAGGAGGAGTGCTCGCCTTTGGGCGAGACAGGGAGGTGAGTCACCAGGGGATCAGGACCGGCCATTACCCCGACAGAGATAAAAGGCTGTCGGACCCTGCCCCAGGTTGTGGGAGCAACATTGCTGTTTGCCAGAACCTGCCTGAGACCCTGCGCCTGACCTAGCCTGGTTTCCTGCCTCGTGTCCTGCCTCGGCCCTGTCGGACTGACTCCTAGCAGAACCTCCGGGTTCTGGACTGGTCCTGGATCGTGTTTCAAGGGTTACCCCCTTTTAAACCACCTAGGCCAGAGAGACTCAGGTTCAAACTTCTGCTGAGCCATGAAGCTCATGACTGAGAGCAAACTCACACAGCTGTCTGTCATCTTCCGGGACTGGCCAACGTCGTGCCATCCAGATGTTGCTGCTTTGCAACTCCTGTTGTTCCTGATCGTCAGTCTTGCATCCTGCAGCATCTGGGTAGCCACTGGTTCCCTAACCCTGACATCAGACATGCTAACTCAGAACCTGAGCTTCCTTCTCCTACCCCACTTCTTAGAGGAGGCAAAGAAAAAGAATTGTGATGCATTAATTTCATTCAGCAAAATAATGTATTGCGTAAGCTGAAGGACTCTCTTCCAGATCCTCCAATTTCCTGTCTGTGTTAATGGTGTGCATATACAAAGCTGGGAATTGGCGGCCTTGCATGAGGTTCTCCATAAATATGTAATTATAGACCCAGAAAGAAAGGGGAAAGGGGGATGTGCTTTGTTGCTGGCGGCTAATGGCTCCTATTGGAGCTGTTACAGGCTGTGATTTAAATGTACATAAAAGTTTTTTCCCCTAAAAAAAAAACCTGAATTATTCATTTGGTAGCACAAAAGATTTCCAGGGAAAAAAGTGCCAAAGCCATCTGTTCTCCCTCTTCCTTTAGCTTCATTCAGAAGGAAGATTGAACAAGCTGAATCTAGAGGCAGTTCTGCGTGTATATTCTGTGTGCTCCCTCCCTTGAATCTAAATTTCATAACCAGGGTGAGGGGTCTGAAACTGATCGGCGGCAACGAAGCAGATTTTGGTTGAACGGGGTTATTATTCATTATTATTTTTCATTTCATTTCTACAGTGCCATATATTTTTAGGGGGGGGTATCAAAGCTGTTTACAACCCACATTAAATCATCAAATGAAACAAGCCAGAAGAAAACATTACTGGAGGAAGTGAAATTATAAAGTACAAGTTCGAAGCAACGTAATTAACAGGAAACTCAAATATTATCTTAAAAGATTTCAAAATAAAACGTTGCAAAAGAGGTCAAGTACAGATTGTGCATAGGAAAGTTGACCCCCCCAAAAAAAAAAAATCAGCCACTGGCTGATACCCTCCCCACCCCACCCCCACTGCCTCCCAGCTCCCCTCCTTCCTTCTGCCCATCATAATGTTGGGATATTCCGTTCCACCTTAAGGAACAGGCATGATTGTTGTGTGTCACATGTCTGTTTACACTCCAGTACAGCTTGCTGGGAACTTCCGTTTGTGTATAGCTTTTGCTTATGCTGTCTTGATTTGGAGACGAAAGGGATCAGACATGTTTCCTTTTGTCCTGCTGTTTGCCGAATAAACTGCTTGTAAATACGCTTACACTACCTCTCCTGCCCATAGCTGTCAAGCGTCCCTTATTTGGCGGGACAGTCCCTTATCCCAGTGCCATGTCCCGCTGCTGTCCCTTATTGATGATGTCCCTTAAATTTCCCAGGTTTCAAAGGAAGCAGCTCCTCTCCCTCCCTCCCTGCCGGCCAGGGAGGAGGAAGGCTCCAAATGTGTTGTTTGGCTGCGTAATAAGAAGTCTAAGAACGACTGGGGGGTGGAGCTTGCATGCCTTGTCCTGATCAAATCGGCTGCGTTGCCTGGGGACTCACCTTTGCTCAGCGCTTCCCAGCAGAGAGATGAGAGTGGTTTTCCTTGAGGCTTGAGGCTTCGTTTGGCTGCTGGCTGGGCTTTCTGGCTCTGGCTTGGGGCGGCTCAGAAGTTGAACATACCTGTGCTTGAAAAATCCCTTATTTTGGCTGCTGATCCCTTATTTTCAAGGCTGCTGGTCCCTTATTTTCAAATCTGTAAGTTGACAGCTATGCTCCTGCCACTTCTGTTTTGTGCGTTATCTCTGCTGAGATGCTCCAGCTTTTGAAGCTGTGGGTCGCAGATGCTGCAACAACGACTGGAGATTGTCCGGCACACCAGCCAGTGGGCTGGAGCCAGGTGGGGGCCTGCCAATTGCCCCGATTCCTTGGCTGCTTGCCAACACATAAAACATAAGATTAGCTTCCTGGATCAGGCCAATGGCCCTCTAGTCCAGCATCCTGTTCTCACAGCAGCCAACTAAATGCTTGTGGGAACCTGCTTCTTCTTTTGGCGATCCCTCGTAGCTGAGTAAGATTGTCTTCCATAAACACGATTTTAACAATGAGTCCATAGGTGGCTGTGGAGGCCAATTCTGGATCCACACGTCCTTCCACAGTGGGGACATTGGTTTCCTGGCGGGAGTTGATCACTGTGTGGATTTGCCAAGAGTGCCATCGTCCTAGCATGTTTCTCCCTTGCCTCCTGAGTTCATAGAATCATAGAATCATAGAGTTGGAAGAGACCACAAGGGCCATCGAGCCCAACCCCCTGCCAAGCAGGAAACACCATCAGAGCACTCCTGACATATGGTTGTCAAGCCTCTGCTTAAAGACCTCCAAAGAAGGAGACTCCACCACACTCCTTGGCAGCAAATTCCACTGTCGAACAGCTCTTACTGTCAGGAAGTTCTTCCTAATGTTTAGGTGGAATCTTCTTTCTTGTAGTTTGGATCCATTGCTCCGTGTCCGCTTCTCTGGAGCAGCAAAAAACAACCTTTCTCCCTCCTCTATGTGACATCCTTTTTTATATTTGAACATGGCTATCATTGTTGTTGTTTAGTCGTTTAGTCGTGTCCGACTCTTCGTGACCCCATGGACCAGAGAACGCCAGGCACCTCTGTCCTCCACTGCCTCCCGCAGTTTGTTCAAACTCATGCTGGTAACATCGAAAACACTATCCAACCATCTCGTCCTCTGTCGCCCCCTTCTCCTTGTGCCCTCCATCTTTCCCAACATCAGGGTCTTCTCCAGGGAGTCTTCTCTTCTCATGAGGTGGCCAAAGTATTGGAGCCTCAGCTTCACAATCTGTCCTTCCAGTGAGCACTCAGGGCTGATTTCCTTCAGAATGGAGAGGTTTGATCTTCTTGCAGTCCATGGGACTCTCAAGAGTCTCCTCCAGCACCATAATTCAAAAGCAATGGCTATCATATCACCCCTTAACCTCCTCTTCGAGTGTCTTCAAAGCCCAGGACACCTTTGGTCAAGGCTGTTGCGTGTCGAGGTCCTCCAATCCACCCCCAAATGATTCACGCTTCACACATATATTTTTTTTAAAGGTTTTTGGCATAATTTTGGCCACAACATAATACATAAATGTGAGTGGTTGCTTAGGCATTGGTTATGACTATCTGTCCCCACACCTAGGGACAGAACTGACCTCCGGATTCCAGCAAAAGCCAGTAAGGGAAAACAATATTGGGGAGAGCATGGAGCTCTCCCGTCACGCTCCCTGGGGCTTGCACGGCCCTAAGCCGCCTTCAGGGGTACGGACAATAGAATGGCAAGCCCCTGGATTCCTTTAACGGAATTCCCTTTCTGCAGCAGCATTGGAGGGGCAGGCACCGCCAATCCTTACCCCTCCACCAACCAATTTTTTAACCAATGCCTAACCGCAACCTTACAAGTTGTGACAATTTGCTACGCAGTAGGCGAAAACCAAATGGCACCAGCCAATCAGCCAAATGGACAAAATTCCTATCAGGCCCCCGCTCCAAAGCAGACGACCCCATGGCAGGCTTACCAAGATTCCTAAAATTAAGGAGGTTGGGCGGGTGATCCGGTGCACACAGCAGAAGTACCCAATCAGAGCTGCTTGACTTCAATTTATAACCTTTGGTCCAACCCCCAAAATGGCAGCACCAAAATTTGCCCAACAACCCAACCGCCCAATCACTGCAGATGGTCATCCAAACTAACCCGCCCAGCAACAGAGGAGTGGCCTTCCAGACCCCACCGCAACACGTGCTCTCTGTGAATGAGAACACGCAGACTCCCCTCCTGTGTCTTCCAGCAACTGGTTTTCAGAAGCATTGCTCCCTCCAATAGTGGAGGTATTGCAGAGCCCCCATGGGCTTTTTCATCCATGAATGAATGAATGAATTTTATTATTATAGTCACAGACCAGTTCCGGCTCACTTACAATATCAGAAAAATCGTAAAACACAACAGGAACACATTGAATTGCAATTTGGTTTAACAGAGACAATTCAGATATAACGGCAGTTAAAAAAATATACATTAAATCTTGATCACTAAAATATAACCTAAAGTTGTCATTTAAAACCTTAAATCATTTTGGTAGCACAGCTTGTTGCCTGAGTTTTATGGTAGTCGCACAGAATTTGGCCACCCTTAGCGTGATCTCTAGATCCTTGTCCTCTACCAGGAGTTTTAGACATTGGAGTTTGGACCCCTTTGGAGATTTTTATATAACAGGAGTGATAAATACCGAGCGTATGTCCCCGTAGAAACAACAGTGTAACAAGACATGAGAGACAGTTTCTACCTCCACCAAGCCGCAGGGGCAGACTCGTTCCACGTATGGTTTACCCTCGAATCTACCCTGCAATAATGCAGATGGCAGCACGTTGAATCTAGCGAGGGTAAATGACCGTCTGTATTTGGGTATTTGTAATTTTGACAAATAATTTGCTGGGGTAAATCCTCTCCCATTACATCCATGAATTTGTCTAATCGTCTTTTAAGTCCTTGAGCCCGTTGTTGTTGTTGTTGTTGTTGTTGTTTTGTTACAGCATTTTGATTTCCGACTTCTAGTAGTTTGGTGTGTCATCCAGTGTCCAGGTTCACTGGCTCTGATAAGGTTTAGCTCACAGCGCAGATTAAAAACGCTTAATATGCAGACATTTCCATCCCTGCATTGAGCCTCCCAGTTCTCCTAGTTGTGGGCATTGTGTGACGTGGAGAGTTCCAAAAATGCACTCCAAATCTCTTGGAAGCTAGTATTTTCATGCAGTTTATAGAGCAGGGTTTTCTCATGGCTTGCTAAACGCAGGAGTTCTTGTATCCAGTTTTCCACGCATGGCTTTTCCAGTGTTGGAGGATTATTCTTAGAAACGTTTTCTAGTCAGGAGGCTGCTGGCAGGCCACCGCCTAGTAACAGAAGCTCATCTTATTGCTTTGGCATTTAGAAAAATGTATATATTATCCTTTCTAGCAACAAAATGGTTCTTGATCCCAAGAAAATGTTTAGTCCCAAGGCTAGCAGAAACAAACTCCCTTTTCTTCAGAACACACGGAGATCCTACTGGATAAACTGCACTATGCATGAAGGCATCCTTTATTTTATTTGTCCCAATTCTTCTAACATTCAGTTTCGCCGGAGTTCTAGTCAGCAAGAAAAACTTTTCTCAATCTTCTTTTTACATGACATGCTTAGTTTTATAAACATCCACCATGTTGCCTCTTGTTGTTTAGTTGTTTAGTCGTGTCCGACTCTTCGTGACCCCATGGACCAGAGCAGGCCAGGCACTCCTGTCTTCCACTGCCTCCCGCAGTTTGGTCAGACTCATGTTTGTAGCTTCAAGAACACTATCCAACCATCTCGTCCTCTGTCGTCCCCTTCTCCTTGTGCCCTCCACCTTTCCCAACATCAGGGTCTTTTCCAGGGAGTCTCTTCTCATGAGGTGGCCAAAGTATTGGAGCCTCAGCTTCAGGATCTGATTCAGGGCTGATTTCCTTGAGTATGGATAGATTTGATCTTCTTGCAGTCCATGGGACTCTCAAGCGTCTCCTCTAGCACCATAATTCAAAAGCATCAATTCTTCGGCGATCAGCCTTCTTTATGGTCCAGCTCTCACTTCCATACATCACTACTGGGAAAACCATAGCTTAAACTATACAGACCTTGGTCAGCAAGTTGATGTCTCTGCTTTTTAAGATGTTGCCTGTTACTTAAACTAAAAACCTCCAGACACTGCAACCTTTCCTCATAGGCCAATCGCTTCTTCCTGTAGCCCCCGCTTGCACTATGATTTAAGTGAGTTTACCATCCAAAACTGTGCATGCTCAGAGTATTCTCTCCTCTCCCTCCCCCACACATCACCTGTATGGAATGGCTGCATGGAGAGGTACAAGAAAATGCTTAATGCTGACCTTCAGAACTGAAGTCATACAAATGGCCATCTAAAGGAGGCAGTGCAAGGCCATTAAATCCAGTGTCCAAAACAGGGTGGTGGGGAACTGTGCTCAGTCCAATGGCCACATTCCCATCTAAGCCAGGGGCCACTTGTCTGCCATCTTGGCTGTCAGCTTCCTCCTTCTCTTCCATCTCACAGTTGCCCTTGTAGAAAAGAGGATGGAGATAAAACTAGAATCAGTTCCGGTGGAGCGCGGAACCTAATGCAGGCGAGGGTTCTTCCTGCGGAGGTAACCCCAGCTTTTTCGCCAGTTTTTGGAGGATTTGAGGGCGCCAGAACCTCCAACCAAGCCTCTGGTGGGTGTCTAGAGGTCCAGGTACCCGGCAGTGCCAGACAGCCGATCGCTCTGTCGTCAGGTAGCCTTTGAAAAAAAGGTGAAGAGTACGACGGTGCGGGCGGCAGGCAGTCGGGCAGCCATTACAGCGGCGATTTAACGGCGATTTAGCGAAGCCCCGAGCCTGCAAGGGATAGCGCTTTGCTCTCAATACGAAGAGACCCGGACATATAAAACAGACAGCGAACTGAATAAAACAAAATAAAGGAAGTCTCCGGGTAAAAAAAGGGGAGAAAGTTCGAGTTCTGCGTTGGTTTGACTTCAGCGGAAAAAGACGCAGTGTTGCGAGCAGAGCTTAAAGAGAAAGTAAGTTACCGCCAGCGGATACTGTTTCCGTCTCCCTCGGGTAGCTATAGTTTAAAAGGAAAAAAGAAACTCCTTTCTTGGTAAGGGAGAAAGTTAAGAGGGAGCAGAAAAGAGGGGTGATAGAAAAGAAATCCCAGCCGGCAGGGTAACCGAAGAAACGGAAAAATAGAAAGGATTGGAGCTAGAATATTTTCCGGAAAGTTAAAGCAGCGAGAGAGTGAGAAGACGCTCCGACGCCATCTTAAGAGGGGAGGCAAGGAGAGGCGCCGTGGAGGTTGCACTAAACGACTCAAAAAAGCGTTAAATACGGGGATACCGGGTACTACAAACATACCGGCTCAGTTGTTGGAGAGGTTACGTCGCAGCTTATCAGACCCCCGCGGGGTTGCTACCCCCCGCCCGGGAAGCTAACTAAGAAACTTTGGTTGACGCGGCAAACAGACGGGACAGACGGATTCCCATGGAGGGGTGCGCCTAGTAGTACACTGCACTATTTTATGACCACATTAGGGCCACTTTATTACTCTCCTCTGAGCCTTCGGGCCGGTGTCAGCCTCGGAGAGTAGCCTCCCTCCTTGCAGGACTGAGCTTTAGATACTTCCAACATAAATGCTTACGAAGTAGGTACGGACCATCTCAAAATAGCTTAGGTCATTCAAATCGATATCAATACTGACAGTCAAATCCTTCTTTCATTTGTGACATTCTGAGTAGCCCCTTACAACTCTGACTCACTCCCCAGCTTATCAATATTAGGACAGTATGGGTTATCAACTCGCAAACTGAATTCACGGACATCGAGATATCGGTTGGATTAGCCCGAGTGGGGGCAAGAAGCTTATAGACTGAACACTTTCGATTAAAAACGGCCAACTAACCCACCCTGAGATTTGGGGGGGAAAAGGACAGAAGTCAAGTATATCAAGCATACTAAGCAGCGGGGAACGGTGAACGGACTGGGCTATTCCCTACACTTATTTGTGATTTAGTTTTCTGTTTGGTTAACGTAATTCTCCGATTTATTCACTTGGGGCTGTATCTCCTTTCCTCTGATTGTGATGGCCAATGTGATATTGATTAAGGGGTTTCGGTACTAACTTAAGACTGTGTTTGAAGTAAGGGCAGAAGCCCTAAAACATAGAAACATCAGATTAGACAGGCCACAACCTGACCCCCAAAGAACTGCGATAATGGCATATAATCAAAAAAAAGGACCGGAGGGGGGTACCCCAACAGATAGGAAAGCCTCAAAACAAGAAACAGAATTTAGAACAGAAATATTGAGAATGTTCGCAGAAATAAAACAAAGCGAGAAAAATTTAGAGACAAAATTAGAGCAGGTAGACAATAAAATTGGAAAAATGGATAAAAAGATTGAAGAGACAGTAAGTGAACTTAAAGGTCAGATTAAGGAGGTATCAAAAAGAGTGGATGAGGGGTTTAAAAAGACCAAACAGGAAATGAAAGAAATGAGACGGGAAGAAGATAAAATGAAAGATGAGATAGTAGACCTATATAAAAAACAGGAAGAATTAAAAGACTCTATCGCGATGAATGAACTTAAACAAAGAGAAGCGAACTTAAGGCTGAGACAGATTCCGGAATTACTAAATGAAAATATAAAAGAAAGACTAACAAAGGAAATGGCACAGTGGTTAGAACTAACGGAGGAGGAGGTGGCAGGAGCAATACAAAATGCATACAGAATGAAAATTAAAGCAAAGAAAGCAAAGAAATATCCAGGTGACTGTTTAGTCACATTCAAAGACAAAGAGATGAGAAATCTGATTTTGCAAAGAAATAGAGAGAAGAGACTCTACATTGACGGAAATTACATAATCATATTTAAAGATATTCCAATAAGATTATTGAAACGAAGAGAATCGTATAAACCACTGGTGCACTTGCTCAAAAAAAATAGAATAGACTTCCGCTGGGAATTTCCGGAAGGTGTTACTTTCTTTTACAAAGGAGTCAAAAGAAGACTGACTAGTCCGGAGGAAATAGGAAAGTTTACAAGAAGATATAAAGAACTGCAACAAGGAGAGGAGGAGCCGAAAGGAGCCGAAGGCGGAATCAGACGGAGGGAAGACTCAGAGCCGGTAGAAGAGGAAGAACAGAACGAAAGAAAGACAGACGAAGAGGAAGAAAACGAAGAAGAAGAAGGAATAGAAGGATCTTAGGCTAAAAATTTGAAATTAATAAAGATGACTTTAAAACTATGGAGTTGGAATGTGAATGGGATGAATGATAAGAAAAAACGGAATTGTATTGAACGCATTTTAAAAAAGAAAAATCTAGATATTACATGTTTACAAGAAACGCATGTCGCAAAGAAACATAGGAAAATTCTGATCAATAAGAGGCTAGGGAACGAATTCATCTCCTCAGATAAAGAGAAGAAAAGGGGAGTAGTACTATACATTAAAAACAAAATCGAGGCACACCAACTATTTAAGGATGAGGAAGGAAGAGTGATCGCGGTTCGTATCAAATGGCAAGGTGAAGCATTGATAATAGTGGGGATCTATGCCCCTAATGGGAATAAAACAGAATTCTTTAGCTCACTGGAAGAAAAATTATTTGAATACATGGACCAAAAAATTATAATAATGGGAGATTTGAATGATGTGACCTCAATTGAGATGGACAGACTAAGAAACTCTAAGAATAGAGAAGGGAAGCTACCTAAGACATTTTTCACACTGATTGAAAACTGTAACCTTATCGATATCTGGAGATTAAAACACCCTCTAGAGAAACAGTTCACATATCACTCAGAACCGAACCAATCATTTTCAAGAATAGACCAAATATGGATATCGAACGAATTGACACCAAGAATAAAAAAAATTGAAATCCAGGCCAAAGTACTATCAGATCACAACCCAATTGAAATGGAAATGAAGGGGACAGAAGAACGAACGTTCAGATGGAGATTAAATGATAATCTATGGGATGATCAAAAATTTGTCGATAGAATCCGGAAAAAACTAGGGGAATACTTCCTAGACAATTCAGATAAAGGGGTGAAATCAAGTGTGGTATGGGACGCGAGTAAAGCGGTAACGAGGGGTCTTTTTATCCAGCAAAATGTTCTGAAAAAAAAGAATAAGGAAAAGAGGTCAAAAGAAATTCTGAGACAGATTATGGATAATGAGCAGAAATTGATCACAGAACCGAATAATGTAAATATAATGCTGGAAATAAAGTCCCTTCAAACGCAATTTGCAATGATGATAAATAAGGAGGTCGAGTGGAACATAAAAAGGTTAAGACAAAAAAACTTTGAATTTGCCAATAAGTCAGGTAAATGGCTCGCGTGGCAAGTTAAAAAGAGGAAAGAACAAAATACATTCAATAAAATACTAATAAATGATGAAGAAACAACTGATCCGAAAGAAATTAGAAAAGGTTTTTTAGAATTCTATGAGCAACTATACCGACACAAGGAAAGGAATAATAAGAAAAAAATAGACAGATACTTAAAAGAAAAGATGGTGAAGAAGATGTCATCTGAGCAGAAAGAACAACTAAACGCCCCAATCTGTAGAATAGAGGTGGAAGAAATGATTAGAGAACTGAAAAGAGGGAAGGCCCCGGGTCCAGACGGGTTTACACCGAGCTACTATAAAGAAATGAAAGACACATTGATGATTCCGCTTATGGAAGTAATGAACAACATCTTAAAAGAAAGAGATATGCCCAGATCATGGAAAGAGGCCTTTATTACCATCATCCCAAAACAAGATTTGGACCTAACCCAAGTCAAGAATTATAGACCCATCTCCTTATTGAATACGGACTATAAGATTTTTGCTGGCATTTTAGCCAAAAGACTAAAAAAGATATTAATAAGGACGATACATGAAGACCAGACGGGCTTTCTCCCGGGTAGGCTAATAAGAAACAACACAAGATGTATAATTAATCTTATTGAATATTTATCAGATAGACACGACAAACCAGCTAGCCTAATTTTCATAGACGCGGAGAAAGCCTTCGATAATGTAACTTGGGACTTCATGTTAAAAAATCTGGAAGTAAGGGATGTGGGACAAGAGTTTTTAAACGGCATCAAGGCGATTTACACAGAGCAGAAGGCGAGGCTGATAGTCAACAATGTCATCACTGAGGAGATAAATATATGTAAGGGAACAAGGCAGGGCTGCCCGCTCTCGCCGCTGCTCTTCATAGTGGTGTTGGAGGTACTATTGAACGCAATACGACAAAATAAGAAAATCAAAGGGGTAACATTAGGTTCAAATGAGTATAAAGTCAAAGCCTACGCGGATGATGTTGTTCTTACGGTGGAAGAACCTATAGAAAGTATAAGGGCGATCCTGAATGAGATGGAAGAATTTGGGAAGCTCGCAGGTTTTAAATTGAATAAGAGTAAGACAAAAATGATTGTCAAAAACATGGATCAGGATACGGTGGCAACAGTGCAACAACAAACTGAAATTGAGGTTGTTAAAAAGATAAAGTATTTGGGAATCTGGATTACCAACAAAAATATTGACTTATATCAAAACAATTACATCCCGGTTTGGAATAAAATTAAAAAAGATCTGGAGGTCTGGGCCAGAATGAAATTATCATTCTGGGGAAGAATATCCATGGTGAAAATGATGCTGCTACCCAAACTGTTATTTCTGTTCCAAACATTACCCATACTAAAAGGATCCAAAAATTTTAGAGAATGGCAAAGAGCGATCTCTAGATACGTTTGGGAAGGGAAGAAGCCCAGAATTAAATTTAAGTTGCTAACCGACACAACAGAAAGAGGGGGCTTTGCCCTTCCTGACATGAGATTGTACTACGAAGCATCCTGTTTGTGCTGGTTAAAAGAATGGGTTAAGTTGGAGAACAGAGGGTTATTAGATTTGGAAGGGTACAATAACAAATTTGGGTGGCATGCGTATTTATGGACGGACAAAAAGAGGGTGCATAAGGGTTTCAGCTGTCATATTTTTAAGGGTCCACTAATAGAGGTCTGGGACAGATATAAAAACATACTGGAGCCGAGAATACCACACTGGCTATCCCCGCAGGAGTTAACAAGTGTTAAGAAAGTTAATACGGAAGAAGAGTGGGGGAAGTACAGGGAGATGGTCATTAACGAAGGGGGTAAATGGAAAATCAAACCATACGACCAGGTAAAAGCGCTCACACAGGGCTGGCTTCACTATTTTCAGATAAACGAGATGTTTAAAACAGAGGTGAAGGAAAGGGGATATGAGGAGAAAGAATCTATATTTCAAAAAGAGATAATAAATAGTGAATATAAAAACCTCTCCAAAATGTATAAAATCTTATTAGAGTGGCACACAAAGGATGAGGAGGTGAAGTCAGTGATGGTACAATGGGCTAGGGACTTCGGGTATAACATTCAAATGGAAGATTGGGAAAAACTCTGGAGGGAGAATATAAAATTTACGGCCTGTTCGTTACTGAAGGAAAATATCATGAAGATGCAGTACAGGTGGTATATGACGCCCGTTAAACTGGCCAAGATGTATAAGATAGACAACAAATGCTGGAAATGCAATCAAAAGGAAGGGACATTTTACCATCTATGGTGGGAGTGTAAAAAGGTTAAAAGTTTCTGGGAGGAAATATATAATGAATTGAAAAAGATCTTAGGTTATACCTTTGTTAAAAAACCAGAAGCATTCCTACTATGTATTATGGGAAAAGACATTAGGAGAAAGGACCACAAATTCTTTCAGTATGCGGTGACGGCAGCCAGAATAGTAGTAGCCCAGAGGTGGAAACAAGAAGAAACCCCAACGGTGGCAGATTGGAGAGGAAAACTGATAGAATATGCTGAGTTGGATAAGTTAACAGGGAAAATAAGGTTCCTAAAAGATCAAAAATTTATTGAAGACTGGGGGAAATTCATAGGATATCTGGAGAACAAATGTATGGTAAAAACAACGCTTGTGGGATTCAAAGAGGCTCTGTAAAGAACTAATAAGTATTGCTTAATAGAAATAATGTATCAAAGGGGTATGAATGGCAATGTGTAATTTGAAATGTGTATCTAAGATTTAAACACGAATGAAGGTTCAACGACGTCGAAGGAAGTCCTAAATGTATGCGAAAGGTTGAAATTTGGAAATAATGTATATATAAGGATACCAATAAAATTTTAAAATGAAAAAAAAAAAAAAAACTAGAATCAGTTGGACTTCTTTAAAGTCACAGTTGACCTTGTCCCGTAGTTTATGTATCAATTTTGCCAGTTTTACAGAGTCCATCAATTTTTCTTGCCACTGTTCTTTTGTAGGGGTTTCTTCATTCTTCCATCCCTGTGCTATTAAGACTCTTGCCGCCATTGTCACATACATAAATATATTCTTCATTTTCCTTGGCGGGTCTTTTCCTACAATCCCTAACAGAAATGCTTCAGGCTTTTTTTACAAATGTTAATTGGAACATTTTCTTCAACTCATTATATATCATTTCCCAGAATTTTTTAATTTCCCTACAATCCCATCACATATGATAAAAAGTCCCTTCTTTTTCCTTACATTTCCAACATATATTTGAGCCAGTTTTATACATTCTTGCTATCTGTACTGGTGTTATATACCATCTATACATCATTTTCATATAATTTTCTTTCAGTAAGGAACAGTCTGTGAATTTTAAATCAGTTTTCCACAATCTTTCCCAATCTTCAAACATTATATTATGACCTATATCTTGTGCCCATTTAATCATAACTGATTTCACCTCATCTTTTGTTTCCCACTCTAGCAGAATGCTATATGCACCTTTCAGCAATTTTACCTTCCTGGCTCCGACCTTTCATGGACACTTGCGCCACCTGCTGTTGGCCTCCTGCCTTGCATCTTAGCAGTCTCTTATAGGTGCCAGCCACTGCTGAATTCAGCATTGCAAATTAATTCTGTTTCTCTTCACCCACCCAACTTTCCCTCCAACAGGGTGATGCCAACAGATCCGACACCGATGAGGACAAGACATCCATCAACTTTGAGGAAGAGATTGAGAAGCTGAAGGAACTCCGTGCTTCTGGTAAGCTGGGATGCCATTCCCACGGTGGGGCGCCTACAGGTCCATTGAGGTGATCGAGGTACTGCCCAACCCAACCTAGTGTGCCCTCAGCCAGCCAGCCCCACGCTCACCTGCCTGCCTTCTAACTTACAAACACCCCAGGGGGGTTCCCTATCAGCTTTGTATGAAAACCCCCACCCCAGATTTCTACCTTTCACCGTCATAAAAATCCTGTAAGCGGTTTATGTAAAAGCAATATAAATATGATAACATTCGATTTTTAAAATTCCAAAAAATGACATACAGTGGAACCTCAGTTGTCAAACACTTTGGAAGTCAAACATTTCAGCTTTCAAATGCCGACAACCCAGAAGTGAATGCTTCCGTTTTGGAACTCGCCTCAGAAGTCGAGGCGTGTTTCTCCGTTTTTTCAATGGATTTTGCTAACCAGCAATTGCGCCTTGGTTGTCAAACGTTTCAGAAGTCGAACGGTCTTCCGGAATGGATTACGTTCGACAACCGAGGTTCCACTGTACAGGCAAAGTGCGATTGTGTATCACAAAACCAAGCAGCCGACAAAGCAATGAAAAATTAAAAGTCCTACAGAGGACATTTCAGGACATTATGAGTTCTGTTCTCCAGCTGATTCAAATTACAAACACAGAGCCGTTGGGAAATGGGAGCCTGTTTGCTTCCGCCATTGATTGCTGGAGAAGGCATTAGCTGTCATTGGAGAAAAGCACTTTGCGAGGAAAAGAACGTCAGGTCTTCATGATGTCTAGATCCTTGGTGGTTCTCTTTTAGGGTGGGGCAATCCAACTGAGAAAGTTTTCAATGCTGCTTTCGGGCCAGGTGCTTCAAGTATCCAGCTATAAGTCAGAATAGCATTGTACATCCCCAGCAGCTGTCATACTGAGATACCTGCTGAGAATTTGACCGCTCTGTCCATGCCCTTGACAAGAGCTTTTCCCTCTTCCAGAGCTGAAGATGTACTCTCTCGCCGTCACCCCCAATGGCCACCTGGAGGGCAAGGGGAGCATGCCCCCGCCGATCATCATGCGCACTGCTGCCACGCCCATGCCCACCCCAAAGTGTTCCCCGCACATGGACGCCGTCTACCCCTTTGCGGACTCCAGAAGAGGGAGCAACGCCTCAATTGACCCGCTGAGCTTCGACCAAAAGTCCTTGGTATTTTACAAGTGTTGCTGGTAGCTGACATTTGGGCAGAGCAGGGCGGGTGGAGGCTACTTTGCAACTGGGCACACAAAGTACTCGGGACCCCCAGCTTTTGATGGATTGCCTCTCCTCATATCCACCAACCTGGGCACAGAGATTGGCAAGGGGGTCCTTCTCACCTATGGAGGGAGGTTTGCTGGATGGTGACACCGAACAGAGCTATTCCTGTGGTGGGGAACATTTTTCAGCGCAGGGGGCCAAATTCCCTTCTGGGCAGCTGTCCAGGGGCCGCATGCAAGTGGTGGGCAGGGGTAGAGGCAAAAGTGGGTGGAGCAATGAATGTAAATTTTACCCAGTGGAGGCTGGTCCTTTATGGCAAATGGGGCACTGCCCCACCAAGCTCAGACTGCCCTCTGCCAGCACCCCCTACCTGTCTTCTAACTTACAACCAACACCGACTGCACCTGTTGGCTTCCACCACCTCCTCCTCAGTGTCAGTGTTTTATTTAGCTATTTTTATTAGATTTATAGGGACGCGGGTGGCGCTGTGGGTTAAACCGCAGAGCCTAGGACTTGCCAATCAGAAGGTCGCAGTTCGAATCCCCGCGACGGGGTGAGCTCCCGTTGCTCGGTCCCTGCTCTTGCCAACTTAGCAGTTCGAAAGCATGTCAAAGTGCAAGTAGATAAATAGGTACCATTCCGGCGGGAAGGTAAACGGCGTTTCCCTATGCTGCTCTGGTTCGCCAGAAGTGGCTTAGTCATGCTGGCCACATGGCCTGGAAGCTGTACGCCGGCTCCCTCAGCCAATAAAGCGAGATGAGCGCCGCAACCCCAGAGTCGGCCACGACTGGACCTAATGGTCAGGGGTCCCTTTACCGTTACCTATTAGATTTATAGACCACCACCCCTTCATCATAAGATAAAAACACAAGGAGATAATTAAAAACAAAAGAGCAAAACAATACATTCCCCTTCCCAAAGACACGATTAAAAGGCTATAGGATATCAGTCAGCCAAAGGCCTGGTTGAAGAGGCACGTTTTCTCCTGGTGCCTAAAGATGTATCGTAAAGGCGCCAGGTGAGACTCCCTGGGGAGATCATTCCACAACAGGGAGCCACCACAGAGAAGGCCTGTTATTGCGCTGCCATCCTCTGGACCTCACATGGAGGAAGCAAACAAAGAAGGCCCTTCATATGGGAAGAGGCGGTCCTTGTGGTATCATGGTCGGTCCTGAGCCATTTAAGGCTTTGTAGGTCAAAACTAGCACTTTGAATTGGGCCCAGAAGCTAATTGGCAGCCAGTGCGGTAGGGTCAGGATCGGTGCGATATGCTCTTGCCCTTGTAGAACTCAGCAGGTGGGGAGGTTGTGAATAGGGAAGTCGGGAGGGGGGGGAATGGAAAAGCAGAAAAAAGACATCACTACATCATTAACTGCAGTCATTCACAAAAGCACAGACATCCTGTCATTGGTAAGCCAGCTAACTGTAGGGTTTAGTAAGCCAGACTTATGGAGGGCACTTCTATGAATGGCTACTAACCCTGATGTCTATGCTGTACCTCCAAAGTTGGAGCAAGCAATACTTCTGAAAACCAGCTTCTGCAAACCACAGAAGAGAAGAGGGCTCTTGTGCTTGCAGGTTTCCCCAAAGAGGCATCTGGTTGGCCGCTGTGAGAACAGGATGCTGGACAAGATGGGCCACTGGCCTGATCCTGCAGCCTGTTCTTAATTTCTTCCTTCCACCCTGTTTCCACAGGATGTGGCCAAGCAGCAAGTCTGAGCACAACTGCGCTCTTCCCAGTTGTCACACCCAGAAGATGGCCTTCAGAGGTGGACCATCGCCATCATGACTAGTGGCCAACAACAACCTTTCCCTCCGTGGAATAGCCTTATCGTCCATGGCTCACGGCCAGGTTGTCGTTGGCTACTTGCCATGATGGCGTCCCCTGCCCCGACTTGCCCTGGGTTGCTTGCCTTCTTCTGGCCAGGGGTGGGGAAACTGTGGCCCTCAATCTATCACCGGACACACATACAGTGGTGCCCCGCAAGACGAATGTCTCGCAAGACGAAAAGCTCGCTAGACAAAAGGGTTTTTCGGTTTTTGCGTCGCTTCGCTAGACGAATTTCCCTATGGGCTTGCTTTGCAAGACGAAACGTCTTGCGAGTTCTTGCGACTTTTTTTCCTTTTTCTTAAAGCCGCTAAGCCACTAATAGCCGCTAAGCCGCTAATAGCCGTGCTTCGCAAGACGAAAAAACCGCAAGACAAAGAGACTCGCGGAATGAATTAATTTCGTCTTGCGAGGCACCACTGTACCGTATTTTTTGCTCCATAAGATGCACCTAGTTTTTAGAGGTGGAATGCAAGGAAAAAAATATTATTTAAAGGGAGCGCTGAGCAGAGCCTGCATGCATCCCAGGCTCTGCTCAGCGCTCCCTTTCACGAGCCGCGAGGAGCGTGTGTGCGGCGCTTGCAGGCTTTTCCCCAAGGAGGGAGAAGCCCCCAAGAGCCGCACACATGCTCCGCGAGGCTCTTTAAAGAGAGTGCGGCTCTTGGGGGCTTTTCTGGGAGGTGGGGGAAGGGACTGAGGGGCTGCCCTCTGCACCTTCCCCCACTTCCCGCAAAAGCCAGGGATAGCCGCGCAAAGCCTCCTCAGGGCAGCGGGATGAAGGCTCCCCGTGCCCTGAAGAGGTTTCGCACGACTAAGCCATGAAGCTAGAACAGCAAGAGGGAGCGCTGCGGAGCCATCCCTCTCACTGTTCTGGCTTCTGGGATAGCCGCGCAGCCTGCCTTCACTCCATAAGACGCACACACATTTCCCCTTACTTTTTAGGAGGGGAAAAGTGTGTCTTATAGAGCGAAAAATACAGTAATCCCTGTACATGCTAGTAGGGGCTGATGGGTGCTGGAGTCCACCTGGAGGATGCCAGGCCCCCCAGCCCTTTCTCCTGGCAGCTCTGACCTGCTCCCCGCCCTCTCTCAGTCCAGCCTCCGCAGCTCGCCCTGCGCCAACTGGGGCACCAGCAGCAACTGGGGCAGCCGCCGGTCCAGCTGGAACAGCCTCGGGCGGGCTCCCAGCCTGAAGAAGAAGAGTCAGTGCGGGGAGCGCGAGTCCCTGCTCTCGGGAGAAGGAAAAGGCAGCACCGACGATGAGGCGGAGGATGCCAAGCTCAGCGCCGTCAGCCGCCCCCCCTTGCACCGCCGGGCGGAGTCTCTGGACTGCAGAGGCGCCCTGGAGATGCCCGAACTCCTCCATGTCCCCGGGGTGCGCCACCATCCCTTGAGCATCAGCCCTGTGGCGATGCTGCCCGCCGAGTACCAGGACTGCAATGGCAAGATGCTCCACGTGCCCAGCGAGTTCTACCTGCACGTAGATGGGCACAAGGATGACACGCTCGACTATGATGACGACATGGAGGACGTAAGTCAGAACCGGCGAACAGAAGGCAGGACCTCCTTCCTCGCCAGTAGCCCTTAATGTACACAAGGAGTGTCTATTTTATTATTTACTTACAACTTGGGGTCCCCAAAGGTTGTTGGACTACAAATCCTACCATCCTTGACCACTGGTCCTGCCCACCTAGAGATGATGGGAGTTGTAGTCCAACAATATCTGGGGACCCCAGGTTGAGAATGGCTGGCTTATTTCATTCGTACCCCAGTGGTGCAGCAATAAAACTGCTAGCACATTTGCAAAGCTAATCAGGATCTGGCCTTGCCAATCACCCTCCATGTCTAAACCACTGAGCCTTTGGGCTTGCCGATCGGAAGGTCGGCGGTTCGGATCCCTGCGACAGGGTGATTTCCCGTTGCTCTGTCCCAGCTCCTGCCAACCCAGCACTTCGAAAGCACACCAGTGCGAGTAGATAAATGGGTACCATTGCAGCGGGAAGGTAAATAGTGTTTCCGTGCACTCTGGCTCTCGTCATGGTGTTCCATTGCACCAGAAGTGGTTTATTCATGCTGACCACATGACCCGGAAAGCTGTCTGTGGACAAACACCAGCTCCCTCGGCCTGAAAGCGAGATGAGAACCGCAACCCCATAGTCGCCTTTGACTGGACCTAATTGTCCAGGGATCCTTTACCTTTACCTCCATGAAGTACTGTCACAACCCACTTGGTATGAAGAGTTGGACCACCCTGATGTAGTCTTTATAGATCTGTAGACTTCATTGATCCACAGCCTGGTCTGCTAGATTCAGGACCCACACCAAAACAGCCATGTAGGGTCCAGGCAGGAGGGATGGAGATGGGCCGTTCGACTGGATCAGATCGATGAAGGGGTCCTTTTGAGGCCTTGGGGCCCTCAGCCAATGCCCAGCTCAGCTGACAGCTGCGCCCTTCACTCAAGAAAGTGGGCGTCAAATGTGAAAGGTTGGGAAATGCCTTATTTTCTCGTTTCATTTATATTCTGCCTTTCCTCCAAAGAGCTCCAGGCTGCTTAAAGGAATGATATAATAAAAGTCTTGTCTTCCGTCCAGAGTTACTGCTACAGAATTCGTAAGGCCCTGGAGCCCTACAAGCCAGAGTGGTGCAAGACTCATGAGGACTGGTCACTCTATTTGTTTTCACCTCAGAATCGGTAAGAGCGCCTCAGCAGGGATGGGAGAATCTCTTCATGCTCCAAATCCAAATATAACTTATTTACAGTCAACAGGCCATAATCAGACACTATCCCCATTAGGTTCATTGAAACTGGCGGACCTAAGTTAGTCATCTTCATTAATTTCATCTGTTCTAACTACCAATGGCTAACCCCATATGAAAGGTACATAATATAAAAATACGTAAGTTCATTAAAAGGCGGGGGGGGGAACGAGGACAAAAGGCGACCATAGGTTATCTAACCAAAAGGGGCATATGATTTATTTAGACTTCAATGACCAGAGACAAATTATTATTATTATTATTATTATTATTATTATTATTATTATTATTATTAATACCCCACCCATCTGGCTGGGTTTCCCCAGCACTCTGGGTGGCTCTCAACAGAATTATAATTATAAAAAGAAAAAGCGATAAAACACCAAGCACTAAAAACTTCCCTAAACAGGGCTGCCTTCAGATGTCTTTTAAAAGTCAGATGGTTGCTTATTTCCTTGACATCTGATGGGAGGGCATTCCACAGGGCGGGTGCCACCACTGAGAAGGCCCTCTGCCTGGTTCCCTGTAACCTTACTTCTCGCAGTGAGGGAACTGCCAGAAGGCTCTCAGCGCTGGACCTCAGTGTCCGGGCTGAACGATGGGGGTGGAGAGGATCCTTCAGGTATACTGGGCAATGGCCATTTAGGCTACAGTATGTAAATACATAAAATCAGGGGAGAGGGGGGAATCAGGAAGCAGTTGCAGATTTTCCAAGTGAAATTGAAATGTTTAGAAGTCTTGTCGCTTGGGATTCAGGTGTTTTCCTGACAGCCGCTAGTTTTACATAGCTTTAAAAAGCCACCAGGATTGCTGGCCATCCCTACTTCTTGTGGGAGGGAGTTCCATAGTTTAGCATTGGCATGGGCCTACTCTGTGTCTCCCTGTTAGAGGCAAAGGGGTGCCCTTTGCTAAAGATTATTAAAGTGGAGCCTACACTTCCCACCCAGCCTGGGGCTATTACCAGCTTTGCACAGCCCTGAGCAGGACAAACAGAAGCGTGGGCAACCCCATAGGGGCTCAGTTCCAGGCATAGGGGGCAGCAAGGGAGAATGTCTCTGAAGGGAGCAGGAGATCTGTGGGACTTGGCAGGTAGGTTCCGGTTATAAGGGGCGGCGAGGAAGAAAAGCATAGATTCTGAGTGATGGAACAAGGGTCATGGGCGAGGGTATATTGGGACAAACAAGCGCAGGGAAATGATGGAGCGAGGCCTTTTGGGGACGAGATCTGGGAGCTAGCACTGGGATTTCAGGAGCGGCGTCAGCTGCTAAGAGCAATAATAATAATGATGATGATGATAATAATAATAATAATAATAATAATAATTTATTATTTATACCCCACCCGTCTGACTGAGTTTCCCCAGCCACTCTGGGGGCTTTCAACAAAATATTAAAATACAGTAATGCATCAAACATTAAAAGCTTCCCTAAACAGGGCTGACTTTAAATGTCTTCTACAAGTCAGATAGTTGTTTTTCTTTTTGACATCTGGTGGGAGGGTATTCCACAGGGTGGGTGCCACTACCAAGAAGACCCTCTGCCTGGTTCCCTGTAACTTGGCTTCTCGCAGTGAGGGAATGGTCAGAAGGCCCTCGGCGCTGGACCTCAGTGTCCGGGTACAACAATGGGGGTGGAGACGTTCCTTCAGGTATCCTGCACTAAGGCTGTATAGGGCTTTAAAGGTCAGCACCAACACTTTGAATTGTGCTCAGAAACAACAAAAGTGGTAAGCAGTTGTGCTCTCATCTTCAAGGCTTCGGGCCAACTGCCAGAAGGTCATCGCGCACAAGATGTTTGACCACATCGTTCTCGTCTTCATCTTCCTCAACTGCATCACCATCGCGTTGGAGAGGCCGGATATCGACCCCAACAGCACGGTGAGCACCAGAAAGTGCCCCAATCACTGGGAGATTGGATGCTAAGAACCACTTACTTTGCAGCCTACAAAGTTTTAAGTGGAAGGAGGGAGGAGGGAGAAGGGTCGTGTGGCTGTCCAAGACTACAAGTCCCATCATCCCTGACCATTGGGTCATGCTGGCTGGGAATGATGGGAGTTGGAGCCTAACAACATATGAGCACCATGATCCCCGCCCACTCCTCCATACCCTCTGACATTTATCCAATGAAAATAGGGACGTCCCATTCCATAATGATAATTTTACTATTTATACCCTATGCATCTTACTGGGTTGTCTCAGCCACTCTTGGCAGCTTCCAACATATAGAAAAACATAATAAAACATTATTATTATTTTTTAAAAAACAACAACTTCCCTATACAAGATTGCTTTCAGACAGCTCAGGAGTTAGATAACTCCATACCCTCCAACATTTCTCCAATGAAAATAGGGGCATCTTAAGGAAAAGTGGAAGGGAGCCTAGGACTTGCCGATCAGAAGGTCGGTGGTTCGAATCCCCGCGATGGGGTGAGCTCCCGTTGCTCGGTCCCTGATCCTGCCCACCTAGCAGTTCGAAAGCACGTCAATGTGCAAGTGGATAAATAGGTACCACTCTGGCGGGAAGGTAAACAGCGTTTCCGTGCGCTGCTCTGGTTCGCCAGAAGCGGCTTAGTCACGCCGGCCACATGGCCCAGAAGCTGTACGCCGGCTCCCTCGGCCAATAAAGCGAAATGAGCGCCGCAACCCCAGAGTTGGCCACGACTGGACCTAATGGTCAGGGGTCCCTTCACCTTTACCTTTAAGGAAAAGTGGGACATTCAGGGATCAAATCAGAAACCGGGACGGCTTCTCTAAATCAGGGATATCCCTGGAAAATATGGGTGAAGCTTTTTCAGTCCAGGGGATGCCCTGCCTCATAGGAAGCCTTCTGAGGCCATACCAGAAGTGGGTTGGGCCAGATGCAAAAGGGGGAGTGGCCTGTAGGGGAAAGAGGGTGTGGCTAATTCTTATCTGTACCATAGGCTACATTCCAGCCTCTCAAAAGCCAGACTTCTCTCCACACTCATCCACACATCTATCTCTCCATCCTCTGTCTGGCCAAGCAAGGGGCATAGTTCAAGGACTGGGAAGAAGGCCTGTGCTCTGGTACCCTACAGACTAGACTACTGCAATGTGCTCTTTGTGCGGCTGCCCTTGAGGTTGGTCTGGAAGCTGCAGCTGGCATATAATGTGGTGGCTCGACCACTCACGGAGGCAGAATATAGCAGCCGTGTTATGCTGCTGCTGAAGGAATTGTTCAGGCTGCCCTCCTCTCTCCAAATCCATTTTCCCCTTTCACATCATACCTTTTGTAAGCCTGGATTCAGCCAAAAAAAAAAATGGTTTGTTTGCATTGATTTGTAAGGGCTTTTTTTTTAAGCTGAAAAGCAGGATTTAAAAACAATCCTTAAATAAGCTATGCATTTGTCCTTCCCTGTTACTACATTATGCAAAGTTTGTTTTGTTTTTTAAGTAGGCTAAAGCTTCAGTCCTATGCAGAATTTCCTAAAACAAAGGAAGCCCAGCTGAACTCAATGAAACTTCATTCCCCTCACCCAAAAAAAGTTTAGAATGCCGATGCAAGTTTCAATCTGTTTTCAGTCCACTCTTGTTTTTTGAAAGTCTTAAATTAGTGTTGTTCATTGCTCTTATTGTTTTGTCGTCTTTGCAAACCACTTTGAGGGGGTTTTTCTACAATCAAGTGATGTAGAAATATATATACAGTGCTTTTTTCTGAGGGGACGCAGGGGTGCGCATGCCCCTAGACATTTTGTGAATCTTTGTACTTTTGTCCATTTACTGTATTTATTTTTCCCAATTTGAACTATAAAATGGTGATTTTCTTGAGTCAAAATGAGAGTACGCCTAAACAATATTTTTTTGGGGGGGGGGAGCACAGGATAAAACAACCAAAATGTCTAAAAACAAATACAACACAGATGCAGATGGGGAACTATCTCTACAGTTGTACATTGGAAGCCGAATGGAATCCATTCCGAAAGTCCGTTCGACTTCCAAAATGTTCGAAAACCAAAGCATGGCTTCTCATTGGCTGCAGGAAGCTCCTGCAGCCAATCAGAAGCCACGGAAGCAGGTTTCCCTCACCAAAAAAAGTTTAGAATGACGATGCAAGTTTTTATCAGTTTTTAGTCTACTGTTGTTTTACCTTTTTGAAAGTCTTAAATTAGTGTTGCTCAATGCTCTTATCAATAACTTTATTGTTTTGTCTTCTTTGTAAACCATTTTGAGGGAGCTTTTTTTATAATCAAGTGACACACACAAACACACAGGCACCTCGGTTTTCGAGCATCTCGGAAGCTGAACATTTCGGAACCCAAACACCAAAAACCCAGAAGTAAATGTTTCCATTTTCAAATGCGCCTCGGAAGTCAGATGACTTCCGCTGTGTGTTTTTCTATTTTCTCCATTGAACTTGCAGCCAGCCCTTTGCACCTTGGTTTTTGAACATTTTGGAAGTCGAATGGTCTTCTGGAACAGATTATGTTCGAGAACCGAGGTACCACTGTATATATATCTGCCCCGAGTGTAACCACATGGCATTGTGGATTGAGCAGTCTGCCCACTCGCTCATACCTTTTCTCCCTACCTCCATTATTATTATTTTTTTACAGGAGCGAATATTCTTGAGCGTCTCCAACTACATTTTCACTGCCATCTTTGTCGCCGAGATGATGGTCAAGGTAAAGCTGAACCAGGAGGCATGCAGAAAAGAAACCATCAGAGCTTGGTCCTGGTCTTATTTGCACTATATGCATGCACAGTGAAAGGCAATCTACCCATTAATCAGAATGGGATGGTTGACTGAGGTGGTAGAATTGTAGTGCACACCACTTTAGCTTATGAAGAGAGATTTCATATTTCTGTTAAATATGCTGCCTTGTGGCAAAGAGGTAGATATCGCTCCCTGCAGGCTATAACCCAGCACAAAGGATCATAGAATTGTAAAGCTGCAATGGACCACAATGGTCATCTAGTCCAACCCCCTGCAATGGAGGAATATTTTGCCCAACGTGGGGCTCGAACTCACAACACTGATATTAAGAGTTTCATGCTCTACCAACTGAGCTATTCCAGTCAGGTGAGAGTGACGCTGATGCATGAGGGGGGAATTCAAAAATATGAGTCCACTACGGTCTGAAGTGGCATAGTCCTGAAATCTATTACCTTTGTTAGTAATGGTCATTATGCTGCATTTTTTTTAAAAAAAGAGGGGTGCTGCTGTTGCTTAGCAACCAGAAACAATGACATGATCTTTGCTGAGGTAGCACATGGTCTGATTGGCTATGTGGACCTGAGGGAGTTTCCCCTGTGTATATTGAGCTGAATGTCTTCCTGCCCTGTACAAGGCTGAAGCTAAGAAAGAAAGAAAACCCTCTCCGTCCCTTCCTCCTCCAATTATACACTGTTTAGTTCAGTTTTCCTCTGTAAAGTGTTATCAGTTCTTAAGGAAGGCATCTAACATCTTAGTCTACCGCTGGGGATTGGTGGTGGGAAGACAATGAGTGTTCAGAGAGGGAGAAGACTGTGAAGTTGAGATGTTGGAAGGTAACAGCACTCAGTGAGCAGGGGGAATATGTGGCAGAGAGAAGTCCAGAAGCAGAAGCAGAAGGAGGAGAGGAGGGAGGCCAAGAGATGAGTCTGGATGGCGAAGAGCCACAAGTGTCTCCCCCTCCTGCTGCAACAATCTCCCCTCCCCGCTTGTCTCCCAGAACCAGAAGAGGCATGAAAAGGGCAGAGGAGAGGGTTGGCTTCACACAGGCTCAGTCTCTGATTGCTTGGGTGGAAACCCTGGAGACAAAGGAACTTAGATGGCGGTGGGGAGGCAGGGACTTTCAGTCTCAGCAACAGATCCATGGGTCAAGACCTACCAGGGATGAGCTGCTGTGCTCATTAGACCTGACACTCCTCCAGGTCTATGCAGATCCAGTTCTTGCTAATGAAGAGCTTTCTCCAATGTGCACAGTGTGATTTACTGCCGGCCTGCTCCTGTCACCTGGATGGGTTGTGAGGAAGAAGGTAGGCATGCAAGGTCTAGTTGAGGTTAGACTGAGGATGTTAGGGCACTGCACCATTTGCCCGAAAGGAGTCGGTATCAGAAAGCTTCCGATGTACCAAGATTCTGTACGATGGGAGAATCAGCCAAGCTATTGTTTTGGCTTCTTAAGCCTCACCATCCTCTCTGCCTTCAGGTCGTGGCCCTTGGCTTTTTCTCCGGGGAAAACACCTATCTCCAGAGCAGCTGGAACGTCCTGGACGGAATCCTTGTCTTTGTGTCTATCATCGACATCATCGTTTCCATGGCGTCGGCAGGCGGGGCGAAGATATTGGGGGTCCTTCGCGTACTTCGGCTGCTGCGTACCTTAAGACCTTTACGGTATTTTCCTTTCCCCTCTGCAGAAGCACCTGTTAGGGCTACCTGATTTCCCACGAATGATGGGGAGAAGGGGGAAATCAGTGTGTCAAAGGGACCATTTCGATCTCCCAGGGATAAATGATTAGACACTTCCACTTCCAACATCGCGAGCAAATTTAAGAAAATGAGAAGAGTTGTCCTGGATGGTCCAGAAGCCCATCTAAATGAACATTCAGGAAGCCTGCTCTCGAGACAAGATATCTAGCAACTTTTTTTGTGTGTGGTAGACTGCCTCTGAACATGGAGGCTTGAGGATGGAGTTTGCAGCCCCGTGCAAAGAGTGCCTTTCAATAAGAAGAAAATTGGGAGACCAATCTTGGGACATGTGCATTACACCTAGTCTGGTTTTTGAGGAGGGGGGTTCTAAACCATGTTTCCAATCTTTGAAAAAAAGACAGTCATGGAACCAAGAAATTGCACACACACACAAAAATTACCGTGAAAATCCCCGAAACGAGAAGTAATCGTCTATAGAATAACATTAATCTAATCAAAAAATAAACTAGAATTAAACAAAGACTTTACGAGATGCTGGCTACAAAACCCGTTTCACTGAACTAATCAGTTTCCTCAGAAGGAAATAAAGAAATTATAAGATTTTAAGTGATATCACACAAGTTCAAGGGCAGGGCTGAAAATGCTTCCTCGGGTTTGCAAAAAAGGTATGAAAACCTCAATGGCAAGTTTTAAACATAGCCCTATTTAAGAGAATCCAGCAGTAGTGATAAGAAATTGTGGTTTTAAAGTTTCAAACAAACTCAAAAAAACAGGGCAGAAACTCAAAAAAGTTTTAAAGTTTTCACGGTAATGTGTGTGTGTGTGTGTGTGTGTTTCCAATCTTTAGCCACAAGGGGAGCCAACATGGTGCTCTTAGACCAGGGGTCAGCAACGTGCGGCCCATGGGCCGGATCCAGCCCACAAAGACCGTTTTACCGGCCCACAAGCCATCCCCGAACTGAGCCACCTGCTTGACGAGTGCCCCTTGCGCTGCGCTGCGCTGCACCGACGCAGCACAGGGACTCACCGAGCGGTGCTGGAAATTGCATCTGTACACCTGCAGATACTGGAAATCGCTTCTGCACGGGTGCAATTTTCAGCATCTGGGCATGCGCAGAACCGATTTCCGGTGCCACGGACATGCGCAGACACAATTTCCGGTGTCATGCTGCGCTGGTCCAGCCCATGGACGACCTCTGCAGGAGCGATCTGGCCCATGGCCAATAAGACTTGCTGACCCCTGTCTTAGACTGTGGCTCCCGGCAGGCCCTGCCAGCATGGCCAGAGGTCAGGGATGATGGGAGTTTGTGTCCAACAGCACCAGATAGACTACTCCTCTTTTGGACAACCGGAAGCCCATCAAGGCATTGTTTGGGTCCAGACCTGATGGTCAGAGCATCTGCTTTCCATCCAGGTGGTCCCAGGTTCAGCATCTCTAGGTTTGGGCTGGGCATCTGTCCTGCCTGAAACTCTGGGGAGCAGACAAACCGGACTCAGTGGACCCCAAGGTCTGACTTGCTTTAAGGCATCTTCCTGCATCTTTGAGGAAGATAGATAGATAGATTCTTTATTGTCATTACACAAGTGCAACATTGCACAAGTGCAACGAAATTGGATTAAGCAGTAGCTCCACGGTGTGTAAGATCTGCTTTCTCAGTCCTGGGCTCCATCCCAGACTCCAGGTAGGGCAGGGGATTGTCCTCTGCCTGAATCCCTGGACAGCTGCTGCCAGTCAGTGTAGACAATACCCGCTCAGTATAATGCACTTTCCCAAAAGCCAGGTTGGCACATTCTGGGCCATCCATCATTTCCAAACTGTCTTGAGCAGAGCATCTGCACAGCTGTCAAGGAAAAGCACCGTTTATTTTACTAGGGTCATCATGCAGGTTGATTTATGCTTAGGGTTCAGCTGGCAGCTTTCCTCTGCTTTTGGGGAGGAAAGAGCAGCCAGGCTGGCCTCAGCTCTGGAGCTCCTTTTGTGAAGAAGAAGCTTGCTTGCTTCACTGTTTATCTTCTAAAGCAGAAAAGGTTCTCCAAAGGGCAACCACCGCGATTGAGGGAATATAGAGACTCCCCTGTTAGTAAAAACTGCAGCGTTTGGGGCTTTCTAGCTTAGAGAAAAAGTGAATTGAGGTAGAAATTTATCAATTTATGGATGGCATGGAGAAAGTGGATGTTGTTGTTTAGTTGTTTAGTCGTGTCCGACTCTTCGTGACCCCATGGACCAGAGCACGCCAGGCACTCCTGTCTTCCACTGCCTCCCCCAGTTTGGTCAGACTCATGTTTGTAGCTTCGAGAACACTGTCCCACCATCTGGTCCTCTGTTGTCCCCTTCTCCTTGTGTCCTCCATCTTTCCCAACATCAGGGTCTTTTCCAGGGAGTCTTCTCTTCTCATGAGGTGGCCAAAATATTGGAGCCTCAGCTTCATGATCTGTCCTTCCAGTGAGCACTCAGGGCTGATTTCCATAAGAATGGATCAGTTTGATCTTCTCGTAGTCCATGGGACTCTCAAGAGTCTCCTCCAGCACCATACCGTAATTCAAAAGTATCAATTCTTCGGCAATCAGCCTTCTTTATGGTCCAGCTCTCACTCCCATACATCACTACTGGAGAAAGTGGATAGAGATAAGCGTTTATCCCTCTCGCAAAACACTAGAACTCTTGGACGCTAAAAGATTCAGGACAGATTGAAGTAAAGACTTCTCCATGCGGCGCATTGTTAATCTATGGAACTGGCCCCCTCAGGAGGGCAGCAACGGACACAGACTTCGAAAGAGACTTAGACAAATTCATGAAGAGGGGTATCGATGGCTACTAGCCTCAGTGGCTCAGCACTGCCTCTAAACATGGAGGCAGCAATGCTTTTGAATAACATTTGCTGAAACCACAGGAGGGGAGATTGGTCTTGTGTTTGAATCCTGGATGCAGGTTTCCCTCAGGAATCTAGTTGGTCCCTGTGGGAACAGGATGCTGGACTACATTGGCCATTGGCCTGATCCCGCAAGCTCTTCTTACATTCTTACTTAGAAGAACGATGGATTTATATTTGAGTATATTTTTTTACCCTGTCTTCTCCCCTGATGGGACAGCTTACAATTAAAAACAAGAACCACTGAGAACATAGGAAAAAACAACCATTAAAAAAAACAATTGAATATTGATAGAATTAAAATGATATATAAAATATATTAAAACCGTACTGATAATTGCAATAAAAACAGTACAGCACCAGCCCTTTCGTTAAAAGCAGTCTGTCCCCGAAAACCTGCTGGAATATGAAAGTCTTCCTGGAACATGGCGAAAGGATAGCAAGGAGGGAGCCTGTCTAGCTTCTCCAGGGAAGGAATTCAGTGGGAGCAGCCACTGAAAAGGCCCTGTCCCACGTCCCCACCCAGCGTGCCTGGGAGGGTGGAGGGACCGAAATAAGGGCCTCCCCTGAAGATCTCAGAGCCTGGGCAGGTTCATATGAGAGAATATGGTCTTTCAAATAATAATAATAATAATAATAATAATAATAATAATAATAATAATAATATTTATACACTGCCCATCTGGCTGGGCTACCGTAATGCATCAAACATTAAAAGCTTCCCTAAACAGGGCTGCCTTCAGATGTCTTCTAAAAGTCTGGTAGTTGTTCTTCTCTTTGACATCTGGTGGGAGGGTGTTCCACAGGGCAGGCACCACCACCGAGAAGGCCCTGTGCCTGGTTCCCTGTAACTTGGCTTCTCACAGTGAGGAAACCGCCAGAAGGCCCTCGGCACTGGACCTCAGAGTCCGGGTTGAACGATGGGGGTGGAGATGCTCCTTCAGGTATACTGGATACTGGACCGAGGCCATTTAGGGCTTTAAAGGTCAGCACCAACTCTTTGAATTGTGCTCAGAAATGTACTGGGAGCCAGTGTAGGTCTTTCAAGACCGGTGTTATGTGGTCTCGGCGGCCGCTCCCAGTCACCAGTCTAGCTGCCGCATTCTGGATTAGTTGTAGTTTCCGGGTCACCTTCAAAGGTAGCCCCACTTAGAGCTCATTGCAGTAGTCCAAGCTTAGACCTAAGCCGTTTTTGGCTTTATAGGTCTTGATCAGCATTTTGAATTGCGCCCACAAGCAGCCAGTGGAGCAGTTGTGTATGTTCCATATAACCAGCCCTGGTCAACAATTTGGCTGCAACAATTTGATGCAGCTGAAGTTTCTGAGTGGTTTTCCAAGAGAGCTCCACGTAGAGTGCACTACAGTAATCCAAAAAGGATGTAACCAAGGCATGCATCACTGTGGCCAAATCAGACATCATCATCATCATCATCATCATCATCATCATCATTATTAATTGAATTTATATACCGCCCTATACCCAGGGGTCTCAGGGCAGTTCACAGAATAACATCAAGATATAAAACCACCTAATAAAAATAAAAACAACAACCCAATAGCCCCCCCCAAAAAAAAACCACATTTTAAAAGGGCATTAGATGTAAGTCAGTTCAACCAAAGGCCTGTTTAAAAGCGAACTTTTTGCATGGTGCCTAAAGGTGTATAATGAAGATGCCAGGTGAACTTTCTTGGGGAGAGCATTTCACAAATGGGGAGCCACTGCAGAGAAGGCCCCGTTCTTGTGTTGCTACCTTCCGGACCTCTTGAGGAGGAGGCACACAAAGGAGGGCCTCAGAAGATGATCTCAGAAGATGAGCCAGTGTGGTATAGTGGTTAATAGTGGTAGACTTGTAATCTGGTGAACCAGGTTCGCATCTCCGCTCCTCCACCTGCAGCTGCTGGGTGACCTTGGGCCAGTCACACTTCTGTGAAGTCTCTCAGCCCCACTCACCTCACAGAGTGTTTGTTGTGGGGGAGGAAGGGAAAGGAGAATGTTAGCCGCTTTGAGACTCCTTCGGGTAGTGATAAAGCTGGATATCAAATCCAAACTCTTCTTCTTCTTCTTCAGAGCAGTCCTGAGGCATTGCAGTCCTGAGCCATTTAAGGCTTTATAGGTCAAAAACAACACTTTGAATTGGGTCCGGAAACTAATCGGTAGCCAGTGCAGTCAGACCAGGATCAGTGTAAAATTCTCAAACTGTCTGGCTTCGGTGAGCAACCTGGCCGCTGAATTCGACACCAGCTGAAGTTTCCGAACCCTCTTCAGAGGCAGCCCTACATATAACCCATTGCAGTTATCTAACCTTGAGGTTAGATTCTCAAGGAAGGAGTGCAGCCAGTACGCTAGATTTAACTGTGCAAATGCAATCCTGCCCACCCCAGAGACCTGAGCCAATGCTCTTTTTGCGGCTCGATGCATGCATGTTCCTGCAGAGAAACCAGAATCGGTTGCACACCACCCTTACCCATACAATTAACCTTCCCGTGCAAGCAGAAAGGTTGGACATGTTTGGAGCACTGATAAACGCCTTCTCCTTGCTTGCGTTTTTCTCAGAGCTGTGCATATCGGGCCGGCAGCCCCGCCATCTAAATGACATGTCAAATTGCAGAACCTCACAGTTGTTCCGGGAGGGGCGGACATGACCCCAGCAGGTGGCATGTCAGCCATGGAGCAGTGGGGGCAAAGGGGGGGGGAACGGAGATAACAGGCGAGGAGTCACATTGGCTCTGAGCAGGATTTGCATTTGAACCACAGCGGGGAACGCTTTGGGAACTCTGAGCTGACGCTTCCCGCTCGATCCCACCGAGCAGCAATTTCGCATCTTGGCAAGAGCTGCAGTCAGATGACACTTTCAGTGTCTGAAGTGGAGCAAAAGGAAATGTGTGTTTCGGTTAACTATTGAGCCATAAGCCTGGGGACGGAGGAAAATCACTCGCCTGGGGAAATCTTGTCTGCTCTCTGCTTCGGTCTGCGGTTCCACATCAATAATAATAATGTTGTTGTTGTTGAGTCATTTAGTCATGTCCGACTCTTCGTGACCCCATGGACCAGAGCACGCCAGGCACTCCTGTCTTCCACTGCCTCCCGCAGTTTGGTCAAACTCATGTTAGTAGCTTCGAGAACACTGTCCAACTATCTCGTCCTCTGCCATCCCCTTCTCCTTGCGCCCTCCATCTTTCCCAACATCAGGGTCTTTTCCCAGGGTCTTCTCTTCTCATGAGGTGGCCAAAGTCTTGGAGCCTCAGCTTCAGGATCTGTCCTTCCAGTGAGCACTCAGGGCTGATTTCCTTCAGAATGGAGAGGTTTGATCTTCTTGCAGTCCATGGGACTCTCAAGAGTCTCCTCCAACACCATAATTCAAAAGCATCAATTCTTAGGCGATCAGCCTTCTTTATGTTCCAGCCCTCACTTCCATACATAACTACTGGGATAATAATAATAATAATAATAATAATAATAATAATAATAATAATAATAATTTATTTATACCCCACCCATCTGGCTGGGTTTCCCCAGCCACTCTGGGCGGCTTCAGCTGAATATTAAAATACAATAACCTATTAAACATTAAAAGCTTCCCTAAACAGGGCTGCCTTCAGATGTCTTCTAAAAGTCTGATAGTTGTTTTTCTCTTTGACATCTGGTGGGAGGGCGTTCCACAGGGCAGGGGCCACTACTGAGAAGGCCCTCTGCCTGGTTCCCTGTAACTTGGCTTCTCACAGCGAGGGAACTGCCAGAAGGACCTCAGTATCCGGGCTGAACCATGTGGGTGGAGACGCTCCTTTAGGTCTACTGGACTGAGGCTGTCAGCACCAACACATCAAGACAGGACTGTTCTTTTCCTTATCCTGGTGACACTGTACTTTTGAAGCAGTGCCATGCTATGGTTATGGCTTCTGCTAAAGAATCATTTCATTTACTGAATTTATATACTGCCCTATACCAGAAGGACTCAGGGCGGTTCACAAAAAAGATCACAGTGTATAAAATCAAAATAAAAGCAATAATCCAGTAACAACACCCCACCCCTGCCAAGGCAAGAGCCACATTTTAAAAGGGTATAGGACAGGCTTCCTCAGCTTCAGCCCTCCGGATGTTTTTGGCCTACAACTCCCATGATCCCTAGCTAACAGGACCAGTGGTCAGGGATGATGGGAATTGTAGTCTCAAAACATCTGGAGGGCAGAGGTTGAGGAAGCCTGGTATAGGATGCCAAACAGATGAACGAAAGGCCTGGTTAAAAAGGAAGGTTTTTGCCTGGTGCCTAAAGGTGTATAATGAAGGTGCCAGGCAAACTTCCTTGGGGAGAGCATTCCACAGATGGGGAGCCACTGCAGATAAGGCCCCGTTCTGGTGTTGCCACCCTCTGGACCTCTCAAGGAGGAGGCACACAAAGGAAGGCCCAGAAGATGATCTCAGGGTCCGGGTAGGTTCATATAGAAAGAGGCGGTCCTTGAGGTATTGCGGCCCTGAATCCTGGGCGCTGTAGTTTGTTAAGGGTCTGGGGGTTGTTAGGAGACCCCCTCCCCCTTACAGAATTACAGTTACCTGGGAAAAAGGATTGGTTGCTAAAGCACTCTGGGAATTGTAGCTCAGGGAGCAGAATACTGGCATCTCCTCACAACTCCCAGCACCTTTAACAAAACTATGCTTCCATGATATTTTGGGAGAAGCCATGACTGTTTTAAGTGGTATCGTAGTGCTTTAAATGCAGATTTAAGGTGAAGGTCACGTCTTTGAAAAGGAATGGAAAATTGCCTTCAATTCACCTGGTTTATTGGGGGAAGGCATAAAGGTCTTAATTTCAGGTGGTGCATGTTTGGGGAGAGAAGGAACCTTTTTCATATTCCAAACGATCAGATTCAAAAAGGCTAGCCAAGCCAAACTTTGCAGCAGCAGGGAAAAAAGAGAGTCAGGTGGTGAGTTAAAGTTGATTGGCATCTGTCTGTCTTGGGTTCGGCTGGGTGGCATCAATCTGAATTCTTCTCAGGAAACTGAACCATAGTATTTAAGTAAAAGAGGGGCTTGGGAGAACCTAACAAACAAACAAACAAAAAACACCAAATGCTACAAATCATAAAATACTATTTCTTCCTATATACATAAAATGTAAGGTTGTCGTCACGCAGCTCCCCTTAGAAGATTTGTAGTGCCTCATCACAATCCTGGATTTCCATGAAGTCACAACAGGGGAAGGAAGCAAAAGAGAAGGCAGGTTTTCAAATGGTGGTTTTGAACAGGCACCCCCCCCCAAACTCGGCCCTCCAGATGCTTTGGGACTACAACTCCCATCATCCCTAGCTAACAGGACCGGTGTTCAGGGATGATGGGAACTGTAGTCCCAAAACATCTGGAGGGCCGAGTTTGGGGGGGTGCCTGGTTTTGAACAACAGCAGAGGTTTGAATAAAGCATGGGTGGAGGGACATAGACAGGGTTGGCAAGCAACACAAACAAGGGGCAGCAGACCCTAGTAATAAAATACGAGCGTATGAAAAACCTACTGGATGAGGCCAGCGGCCTATTTAGTCCAGCAACTTGTTCTCACAGTGGCCAGCTAGATGCCCCAAAGGGAAACTTGTGAGCAGGATCCGAGCACAAGAGCAATTCTCGCCTCCTGCAGTTTTCAGCAACTGGTCTTCAGAAGCACCAGTGCCTCTGAACATAACCATCATGACTAGTAGCCGTTAATTCTCCCATTAATTTGTCTAACCCACTTTTAAAGCTGTCTAGGTTGGTGGCCGCCCCGCCTCTTGTGGCAGTGAGTTCCACAGTCCAACTGCATGCTGCAATGAAGAAGTCCTTTCTTTTGTCCTTCCTGACATTCAGCTTCACTGGATGTCTCAGACAGTGGAGGAAGAAAATGTCCTTCATGTCCCATAGTCATTAGTATATTTTAACCTCCATGAATTTGTCTAAATTTGTGGCATTGTAGGAGATGATATGAATAGACAAGACTGTAAGTTGTTTTTATATGCAATGACGGCAGCAAGAATATTATTGGCACAAAAATGGAAGCAAGAAGAACTGCCGACGAAAGAAGAATGGAGGATGAAATTGACGGACTATGCAGAATTAGATAAATTAACAGGAAGGATTCAAAACCTGCGGGACCAGAGATTCTTAGAAGACTGGAGTGAATATATGAACTATTTGAAAAGTAATAGTAATGAACAGATTACGCTAGCAGGACTGCAAGAAGTTTTGTAAGGAGGACTATTTGAAATATTATAAGAAAGACTATGGGGAGAGTTATTAGTTGATGATAATTAAGAGTAATAGAGAAATTAAGAAATGCAGAATAAGTGGTAAAGACGGAAAATCATCAGAGGTGTTGACGGAAGTCAAAAATATTGTGTAAGATAAGAAGTTATATTATATGAATGTTGGAAATGATATGTTAAAAAACTATATATCTATATTTATAGTCTAAATCTAACATTGGAAATCTTCTTGCCAGAGTCATCAGCAGGGCGCCGGGACTGAAGCTTGTCGTGGAGACACTGATATCCTCTCTCAGGCCTATCGGCAACATCGTGCTGATCTGCTGTGCCTTCTTCATCATCTTCGGCATCTTAGGCGTGCAGGTAATCGTTTTCCTCTCTCGTTGGCTCAGCAAACCCGTAGCAAAGACTTTCCAGCTCCCTTCCACTCCAGCAGCCAGCTTGCCCCAGCAACTTAAGTCATTTAGAGCTAGGGGAGAAATTCAGATTAAAATGCAAACTTAATCCATTTTCACTTCCTGAAACAACCATTGAACCAACATGTGGCTGTCCTTCGAAGCGTGCGCTCCTCTGAATTTTGCAACGCTGATCTTCAGCCCAAGAGCATGCGCAAATCTGCATGCAGATGCATGTGCTGGTGAAAATGGCATCCCAAAAAGCATGATGTTAGGGGGAAATGTTTGCAAATAATAAAAAGGTGTATATAGGACGCACTTTTTCCCCTCCAAAAATTAAGGGGAAATGTGTGTGCATCCTATGGAGCGAATGGAGGCTCCTTGGCTTCAGCGATAGCAAGCCGAAGCCTCCGAAGCGCAGAGGGAGCGCTCCCTCCGCGCTCCAGAGGCTTCGCATTGCTTTCGCTGAAGCCTGGAGAGCGAGAGAGGTCGGTGCGCACTGACCCCTCTCGCTCTCCAGGCTTCAGGGATAGCCGACTGAAGCCTCCGTAGTGCAGCAGGAACTCACACTGTGCTCCAAAGGCTTCGGGTTCCTTTTGCTGAAGCCAGGAGAGCAAGACTCTCCTGGCTTCAGCAGAGAGGGAGAGCTGCGCAGCGCCCCTTCAGCTAAGCGGGAGGAGAAATGGAAGGGGCTCCATTTCTCCTGCCGCTTCGCTGAAGGGGCGCTGAGCAGAGAGGGGGAGAATTTTTTTCCCTTGTTCTCCCCCTCTAAAACAAGGTGTGTCCTATGATCGGGTGTGTCCTATAGAGCAAAAAATACGGTATATACCTGAACTAAGGCTTTTGGATATATTGTCCAAAACTGGTTTGAAGTCCATATCATAACAGTTTCATAATTTTTGACCTGGCAATATATCCTGAATTGTGTGTGTGTGTGTGTGTGTGTGTGTGAGAGAGAGAGAGAGAGAGAGAGAGAGAGAGAGAGAGAGAGAATGAGTGCTATGCAAAAATCGCAATGTGGGGGGAAACGTGAATTCCACCAACACTTCTCTCGATTTCTGCAACCCCTGTTAACTCTGTCAACTCTCCCCTGCCCTAACCTGAACTTAAGATGGGGGTGGGGAAGGGAGAGAAATTGAGAGAAACCAAAACTGGGAGTCGTGGCCTCTTTTTCTACTGTGAAACGCCTTGTTCTTGGGGCTCTGCCTTGTCCTGATCTCTCAGGCAAAAGGAGTCATTGCCCTTGGTAAATATGCAGGCTTGAGGACAGGTACATTTACTCAGCCAAATTAATTCGATCCTGTGTGTAGGATTTTCTTTGTACCGAATCTACTGCTCACCACTTTGTGACCCTGGTTTATTTTTCTTACTTATGAATTTATAATCTGCACATTCACAAAAATATAAAACAAGACTCATGTTCTCTATCTCTCCCTGGTTTTTGTGTGTATTTGTCCTCCCCAACCCAGCTGTTTAAAGGCAAATTCTACCATTGTGAGGGGTTGGACATCCGAAACATCTCCACCAAGGCCGACTGCAGAAACGCCCACTACAGGTGGGTCCGGCGGAAGTACAACTTCGACAACTTGGGGCAGGTAAGGAGAAGAGAGAAGACCATGCAACGGAGCTTTGACTTCTGCCTGTACACATCTTGTTAGCCAAACATAGTGTTGACTCTCAATACTCATCATAGAAATGTAGAGTTAGAAGGGACACCAATGCAGGAATCTCAACACGTGGTCCCCCATCCAATTTGAAACCATACCGGACCCTGCTTAGCTTTGCAAATGTGCTAGCAGTTTTATTGCTGCACCACTAGGGAGAGTCTTATTCTTTCTCCTTATGCTTCAAGGTCCCCAACCTGTATATATTTAAAGTGCCTTATATGCATTGCTATGCATATACACTGTCCTATGCCACGGTGGCAGGGGAGAGAATAAAAAATTTCAGGACACTTCTTTTAAAAAAAAACAAAACTTGCCCTGGTGATCTGTGATTGAGGACGTCACTAGCACTAGCCTATAGGTGCCTACCACCACATAAACAGAGGGTTTGTCTCCCTTTCTTCCACAGGCCCTAATGTCCTTGTTCGTCCTCTCCTCCAAAGACGGCTGGGTGAACATCATGTATGACGGACTAGATGCAGTTGGCATCGACCAGCAGGTAGAAGCTAAAGATCGTAACACTGTTATTGGGGGAGAAATTTAAAGGCCTCTGCATATCCATCCTTTCAAGTTTTTTTTGTTGTTGTTGTTGTTTAAAAAGATCTTTATTGTAAAACAATTTACAAAACATAAACAAAACAGAAAACACCATAAACAAACCATAGACACTAACTCACCGCATATCATCTAACATTACACATACTTTGGCTTCCGATTCACCTCATTGTACTTTTTACACCTTATTAATCTGTATGCACTTTCTTATTTTTTCCGTTACTTATCAAGAGAAATTTTTGCTTTTATAGTTTCCTTGTAATTCAAGGTTCAGTCTAAATCTGTCAGGAGATTTGCATTATCGCAGTACTTTTTGAGATGTTCTTGGAATATTATCCAGTCTTTCTGGTTTGAGTTTCCTCTTATTCTCCCAGTCTTTTTTGCAAGTTCTAGGTATTCTATCACCTTCACTTGCCCATCGATTTTTGTGGGGATTAAGTCACTTTTCCAATTTTTTGCTATTAAAATCCTAGCGGCGTGTGCTGTACTTAAGAGCACTTAAAACCTACCCTTTCCTTGTCAAGCGGTCCTGGATTCCCCAATCAGTTCCTATAAAAGCAAGAGGCTGGGACTTACAGGTGGACAGAAAAACCACTCAGGTCCTGTCAAGTACGGGAGTTCCCCTCTCCCTTCTGGTAGCTCCCCAATAAGAATTAACAAGCATTCAGTAGATTTATAGTCTTTTTATTACAGTATCATGTTGCAAGCATGATAGACACATACACTCGATTGATGTATCGCCCAGCTGCTCCCTCCCTTCTGATTGCCTCATTACTATCTCAAAGCTGAGTAGCTCCTCTCTCTGAATAGAATGGAGTCTGAATAGAATGCTAGGGTAAAAGAAGAGGATACATTTGCCTCTGCTTATTAGAGCACTGTGAAATCATAAAGGCAAGATGAATAAGATGCATTGGAAGAAATATGATTTAACATTATGATGTGGATTGATAAAGGAAGAGTAACTCTGCTTGAATAACTGGGGAAATGTTTAGCTCACCAAAAGTCTAATCAGGAATTGAAACATGAACAGCCCATGGAAACTGAGAAAGGGTGGGAAATGAACAACAAAATGTTAAATTATTTTAAGTAGTGGAACAGAAATTAGGGGAAAGGAGCGGCCAAGGAGGGAAAGAAAAGAAACATATGGAAAGGGGGGGGGTGGGAAGTCAACTTGGAAATTTGTTTCAAATTTGAATTAATCTGTTGTTAATTTGTTTTAAAAAATGAAACTCAATAAAAAGAATCAATTGGCAATAAATGTGTGGTGTGGCCTTATGCTAGTGTTTCTTAAGCTTGGGTGGACTATAACTCCCATCATCCCTGGTTAACAGGAGCAATGATCAGGGATGATGGGCATTGTAGTCCAACTCCATTGAGTTGGAGAAACACTGCCTTATACCATACACTTCCCTGATGATGGGCTCCATTGAACCTTCTCATGCTCATCCCACATTGCTCTGTCTCTCTCTGTCTCCCTGCTTCCTTCCCACCTCCGCCGCCAGCCCAGCCAGAACCACAACCCTTGGATGCTCCTCTACTTCATCTCCTTCCTCCTCATCGTCAGCTTCTTCGTGCTCAACATGTTTGTCGGGGTGGTGGTGGAGAACTTCCACAAGTGCCGGCAGCACCAGGAAGCGGAAGAGGCCCGGCGGCGCGAGGAGAAGAGGCTCCGGAGGCTGGAGAAAAAGCGCAGGAGTAAGGCGATATACATGTCTGGTCGGTAGACAGCGGTACAAATCACAATCTTTCTGAGCCTTGCCTGCTTCCAAAGCAAGATATCTTTTGCCCCCGGATTCCTTTTTTGGTTTGCTTTGGTTTGACAACGGGACGGAAGAAGACACGCTCTCTCTCTTTTTTTCCCTTCCTATTCCATTTTTTGGAGATGCTTTAAGAGTCAGAGTTGACCTTTCCCCCGTTCCCCTTCCATTGGCTCCTTTTGCAAACTCAGCACGGCTTACCCAAATATCCAGGACCGCAACAGGGACTACAACTCCCACCAGCACCAGCCAGCATGGCCAATGGTCGAGGATGATGGGAATTGTAGTCCAGCAATGCCTGGGTGGCCAGCAGGTTGAGGGGAGCTGGTGTAGACCTCAATGACCTAGATGAACCAATAGTGTATGGCAGGCTACCTACCAAGTACCCCCTTCGTTCAGAACGATGAGGTCTAGAATCTTACTTTATTGTTAAGGGAAAGGACATAGTTCAATGTGAAGCACATGCCTCCCATACAAAGGGTCCATTTCAATCCTCAGAAACTGGGCTGGGAAAGACTCCTAGCTGAGACCTTGGGGAGCCGCTGCTAGTCAATACTGAGCTAGATGATCAGGGATAAGAGGATCTTTGATAAACGAAATCCACAGAGGAGGTCCATGTTGCCTTGCTATGTATGAATTCTGAGGACATGAACCTCAACTCTGGGTTAAGTTACTGGCAGGTTCCTTCAGGCACGATTAAGGATGCTACAGGTGAAACTCAAAAAATTAGAATATCATGGAAAAGTTCCTTTATTTCAGGAATTCAACTTAAAAGGTGAAACTAATATATGAGATCGACTCATGACATGCAAAGTGAGATATGCTTCTACTTCTCAGAGGTCCAATCTTGCTCGATTTGCAATCCTTCTTTTGCTGATTTCCTTGAATATTCTCATTTTCTGAGATTGTTAATTTGGGGTTTTCATCAGCTGCACGCTATGATCATCACAATGATCACAAATCAAGGCTTGACATATCTCGTTTTGCATGTCATGAGTCGATCTCATGTATTAGTTTCACCTTTGAAGTTGAATTAGTGAAAGAAAGGAACTTTTCCACGATATTCTAATTTTTCATGTTTCACCTGTACATTGGACGCACCCACCCAAATCTCCAGTGGGTTCCCCAGCCCCACATCTCTCTCTCTCTCTTGCCTCGTTTCTGATTCCCAACAGTGTCCTGCTGCCCCTTAACCCTGGGACTTAAAGCATCACCAACGTTATTTAAGGCCCATCGATGGGATTTCCTATGGTACGTTTTTAAATAAGGAAAACAGATCCATTAGCTGACTTTCTTTTCTTTCTTTTTTTGGAGGGTCTCGGTGCATGGTCCCCGCATGCCACACAGACGCTGCATGGGGTGGGAATGGCAGAGCGTGGGGGTCGGGGAAGTGGGGAAGACTCCCAGCTTGTGGGTCGAGGAGGAAGAGCCCAAAGGTGGAATCCCTTTAGAAGAGATGCACATTCAGCTATCCCACCGGTGGGTGGGTGGGTGGGATTCTAGATTGGACTGGCAGCCTTCTGGGCAGAGTAGGTGGGGAAGCCGAAAGATATTCCCACAATCCTCTTTCCCCTCCTTCTCCTTCTCTCTGTTTTAATAGCAAATTGAGTCAAAGGCAAGTTGATACAGGAGGGTGCCACAGGTAGGGTGATGCTGAACACCTAGACTTCCCCTTCGCTGAATTTTGCAATTTTCCAGCCAAGCAAACATAAACACCACCATCTTTCCTGCACCGGCCCGCCAACCGCAGCTGGAAGGAATGCTGAGATCTATGAAAATATAAAACCAATGCAAATGTTTAGCGCCTTTGATGCTTTTACTGCCACTTCGGCTGCTGATCTGAGAGAGCTCAACATATTTTTTTGTCTGAGAGGGGGAGGGTGTGCTAGTTCACATGCTTCTCTCCATCGCAGTCTCCCAGGCTTTCTCCCCCCCCCCCCCAATAGCAGCAAAGTCGATATTAAGTGCTTCATAAACATTTCCTTTGTAAATCCATGAGAATCGGCTCTGCCTCCGCTCCCAGGAGACGGGCGCCTGGAGGCAGCTGCGAGATGAGTTCAGAAAGGGCAAGAGCGTCACAAAGTGTGGGATGCTCTCAGATCTGCCCTCCCGAAAGCGCAGAGAAAAGGTTTACTTTTCCATTCCAGTTCTGTTCTCCGTCGCTGAGCTCCCTGCAACAATTTCTGTAGGTGGCCTGAGGACACGAATCTTCCTCAGGCGTCTTTCCTGCCTGCCTCAATCTTGGAATTGCCTCACAAACTTCCACCTGCTCCCTCCATTCCAGTTTCTTAAGTGCCCAAGTTACTTGAAGCTCAATATGGCCCATCCCTGGGGGGCAGTGAAGGCAGGAACACCTGCTTTTGGTTTCTTCCTTGTGTTTTTTGTTTCTGCCCTACATAACCACATGCCTGCCCTAAATATTATTTAGCTGCCATGTGGTCGTAAATAGCTGTGATCAGATCAAGCTCAAGGTGATTCGTTTGGGGAATTCTGGGGTGAACTCCTTGTTTACACTGGGGTCAGGAAACGGCACCGTTAATCTGGGTTTGAATTTGCATCTTTGTAATCCACTGGAGGCAAGGGATGCGGGTGGCGCTGTGGGTTAAAACACAGAGCCTAGGACTTGCCGATCAGAAGGTCAGCAGTTCGAATCCCCGCGACGGGGTGAGCTCCTGTTCCTCAGTCACTGCTCCTGCCAACCTAGCAGTTCAAAAGCACGTCCAAGTGCAAGTAGATAAATAGGTACCTCTCTGGCGGGAAGGTAAACGGCGTTTCTGTGCGCTGCTCTGGTTCGCCAGAAGCGGCTTAGTCATGCTGGCCACATGACCCGGAAGCTGTACGTCGGCTCCCTCAGCCAATAAAGCGAGATGAGCGCCGCAACCCCAGAGTCGGCCACGACTGGACCAAATGGTCAGGGGTCCCTTTACCCTTTACCTAATCCACTGGGGTATAGAAGCAGAGCCTGCGATCGGCTCCATGGACCCACAACTGCAACCAAACAACTGCACTTAAATGGCTTATTGGCACATAATGGAAAAAGTTAAGAGCACCAGCAGCTTAATAGCATGATTGAAACGACTCCATAAAAAAAAAAAAATCAAGGCAGGGCAATGTTGAAACAGCCAAGGCAATGAGAACAGAAGGAGCAGTATAAACAAGGCAGTGTGATGTAAGTTTAAAGCACAGCAGCAACATTTAAATAAGAATGATTGCCTGGAAGGAATTCCACAAAGATCTCTGCAGCAGGGGGCTCATCTTGCAGGTCCCAAGAACCTGTTTTCTCAGGATGTTTCTCAAAGCAACATCCTGGTGTGTTACTCGCCACAGCCTCTTATGAATCCCTGGCTTCTCTGGTTGAAATAGTCTGCCTAGCAGTAGGAACTGGGGGAAGATCCTCAGCAGAGACCACACAACTGGCATTTTTCAGCTGAGGGCCACATTTACCGTATTGACACGAATATAAGACACACCTGCAAATAAGCCGCATCTTTAAATTTGAAGGCTTATTTGTGGGTGCGGCCCACCTCCTAGCATTACCGCCCTGGGCGAGGGAGGGGGCAGCCGGTGCCGGCTCTTGGTTCTGAGTGTGCTGTGCACCCACCTCCCAGGTCTACCACCCTGAACAGGGGGCAGTTGGTGCTCAGTTTTGAGTGCACTGTGTGCCCGCCTCCTGGCACTACCTCCTGAAGCTGGTGCCGGCCGCCCCCCTCCCAACCCTCATTCAGGGCGGTAGTGCCAGGAAGCTGGTTGTGATTATAAGTCTCACTTTGACTTTTCACAGTCGGAAAAGGTGTGGCTTATATTCAGGGCAATACGGTAGTTGTAGGCAACATTCTGGGGGTCTCAGGCTAGTGCGGCAATGGACACAATACTTACCTTAGCATCGCAGGTCACATTCTAGCCACTCAGAGGTTCCTGCACACACTTTTATCCCCCTCTTAAGCAAGCAAGAAACATTCCCCTTGAGCGAGTCCCAAGAGCCAGGTAAGGATATGTAGTGTTTGGTCCCACCTCTGATCTAAACATATCCTCCCCCTCCCACCGTAACGAAGAACTGAAATAATGGTGGAGGCGATTCCTCCCATTATTTCTATCCTGAAGGGTTTGGGTTCTCTTGCTTTGGTTTTCTGTAGGTGACCTCTTAGCAAAAAAAGATGGCAGACTCAGAAAGATCTGGCGCGCGACTCCTTCTCTGTGGCTTGTGGTGGATCTGTGAGTGTGTGTCTGTGGCCAGTGGTCATATCTGTGAGTTGCAGCAGAACTGAGCTGGGCTTGGCCTAGTTATGTTGTCACTTGGCGCTTTTAACTGGACGGGGAAAGATGCTATGGCTTGAATCGACAACACCAGTCAAAGTGGGAAGAAGGCGCACCCACACGGCCACTTCCTTCTCAGAAGTTTTCAGAACAGGTCTCAAGGGCAGAGGAGCGTCATGACGATTGAGAAGCCATGGATAGAGGGAAGGAGTGCAGTTCAAAATCCGCAGAACACTACATAGCTAGCAAATTTCCCACTTGCTCACCTTGACCCGCCATCTGTCTGTCACCATCCCCCAAACCAGTTAACCCCACCTTTCTCTAGCTAGCTACGTCAAAGGTAGGCATTTGGAGTTGAGAAGCCCGTTATGTTGTTCCAACCCACTGTTGTCCTTGGCATGCCAGACTGGCAAGTGTTATCCCTCCCCGTCCCGCCCCCGACACAGAGTACGCAACAAACCAATTCAAACCTTCAGGAGAAGCTTCCGAGGGACTATTGGAATGAATGCGTCCCCTGAAGAAATCTAGAAATCAACCACACACAGAGAGAACGTTCTCAGTCTCTTATGTATTAAGCAGAGAGGTGGGGAATTTATCTGTGTGCCCAGATTAAATGTCTCGCTGGTAAGGCATGGGATGGTCTCTTGACGGTGATTCGGTTTATTTTAAGTTATGAAATGAATGCCCCAGAGTTTCCTTTTCCTAGAGCAGTGATGGCCAAACTTGGCCCTCCAACTGTTTTGGGACTACAATTCCCATCATCCCTGACCACTGGTCCTGTGAGCTAGGGATGATGGGAGTTGTAGTCCCGAAACAGCTGGAGGACCACGTTTGGTCATGCCTGTCCTAGAGGACTTCTTCTCCCCCCAACACTCCTGGGCCTCTGCTGTGTGTAGAATCTCACACATTGAGCTGTTGGTGAGACCTGTCCTGGAGCTTTATGGCCCCAAGGGAAGCAGGAGCATATCAAGGAAACATACATAGTCCAGACTTGCCTCACATATGTTCGTGCAGCAGTGTGTGCTTTGGCTTCTGTGGGGCTATGCCTTGGTCCCGCATCACAATAACAAAGTCAAGCCCACCATTCCCCAGCCACTGCTGCCGCCGCTGTGGCACACCCCTGTGCGTCCTCACCTTTGCACCGTGCATGAATTGGCATCTCTTCTAAGGGACGTTGCATGAGTTGTTGGACGGAGCATGAGCACCTTGTTGCATGTCACTTTCAGTGTTGTCAGGGTGCTACTATGTACGTGTCTCCAAGTTGAAAGGACTCCTCCTTTCTTCCACCCGTGCACTGAAGTTATTCCAAGCGCTTCCTTTCACTCTGTCTTCTCAAACCCACCTGAGATGTCAACCTGAGCTTCCTAGCCCCCTTGTTGAATTACTGCACCATACCTGCACACTGTGCCATATCAATTGTGACTTTGCTTCATAAGTCTCCAGCAAGAGGGGGGAACCTGTGGCCCTCCAAGACTGCAACTCCTATCTCCCAGGACTCTTGGGTGAGACTGATGGGAGATGGAGTCCAGCAATTTCTGGGCGGACACAGGTTCCCCATCCACTGTTCTTCTGAGCCAGTAACTAGGATACCTTATCAGGAACACATCAGGAGTGCCTCTGTGTGGCAAATCATGCTGGGCAACTAGCCTGACCACCACAACCAGCATTTCACTTGTGGGATGCAGCCTTAGAATGTCTTTTAGGGACCCGTCTCAGTTCATAAAGGACAACAGTAAGGACTCCGACAGGCCTGGTGTCAGGCCTCTGCAAGGACCAGGCTCCACTGGTCAGGGTTTGCAATTGGGCTGTCGAACTAGCTGGGCCAGAAGCAAGTACATTGTGCCAAACAAGCAAGGGTCAATATCCAAGGCAGCAGATGATGGCCAGAAGCAAGATTGTAGCAGGACATGCTACCTTGGCAAGAAGCCTACAGGGTACAAAGCAGCCCAGTGGTTTCAGCACCATGGAGAGCTCCATATAAGCATTGTGCTCCAGTGAAACCTAGGACTGGATTGAGACCTTTTATTCCTCCAAAGTCAGATCACCCTTCCCATGCTCCACACCTTCCTTGAGGAACAGACTCCTTTAAAGGAGGAAAGCTTCTGGCTTGGATTCTTGCACCTTCTCCTTTCAGGTAATTTTTTCCAGATTCGTGAAGGATGACAGTTCCTAGGGATGTGGGGGCTGGAGATGTAGGCTCCAAGAGTGCAGACTCTAGGAATCTCAATTCAAATCCCCCTCATTTGTCTAGCTCAAGCCTAGTCATGGTTTGCGGGGCTGGGTTGGTTTCCAACACCTCTTCCTTCAGTACCGCTGGTTCAACAGAGGTGGCCAGCCCATCATTTTCTGAGCGATGGCTTCGAGAGCTCCTTTTGGCCCCTGAGCCTGCATTTTCCCGCCCCCGTGTTAGAACTACCCAGAATCCTTGCCATACCCAGGATTCCATTGACAGAAGTTCAGCAAAAGGGTCTCCAAAATGAGAAAGTTCGAGAGCCATCACTATAATTCAGGTATAGAGCTCACAGGACTCGGCTTCAAGATTGTCCGTATTTGGGCAGTACTCACAGTGATGATTCTTCCTTTATCGGGCTTTTGGAAACTGGTGCATTAATAGAGTTCAGTCGTTGTCACCTGTCTTTGTTTTGGTCTTTGCATGATGCACAAGAAAAGCTATTTCAGCCATGTGGTCCTCCCCCATGGACAACTGCACTCCTGTTTTTACATAAACATCCAAAGCCTTGCTTTTGACATGGAGGCCAGTAGGATTAGCCATGCTAGCAGCACACAGTCCGCCTGTCTGCTTTGAGCAGATTTATGAGACTCTCGCAAATAACGTTGAGAGCTAGAATCCACCCAGCCAGAAAAAGAAAAAAAACAGTTGCTTTCTACTTTGCTTTCAGATTGCTTGGCTGGGAGAAACATGGGTGACCCTGGTCAAAAGACATTTGAAACGTCCTTTTTAGCCATCAAGAGAGGACTGGGGGAGATTAATAGCTGAAGGGTCACCAGCCAATCTGGTTTCCTTTTGATCTGATTATTTAAGCTGGTACATTCTGATCCGGTTGTCTTTTGCATCAGCAAAACAATCTGCAGCATTAACGTCAGCTGGAAAGCACTCGAAAGGGCAAGGGCTGGGGACCACAGCCGCAAGGGCAGCTCAAGGAGTTTACTTGTTTCTTAAAAGAATCTTTACTTTTGCTCTTTAGCTGAAAATGTTCCCAGAAATGGTTTGCAGGTCATTTTAAAAAAAAATAAAAGATGACAGTGCCTTCCTCCTGGGGGAAAAAAGATACAAAAGGAAAAAGCAATGAAGAGGGAAGAGGAAAACAATAAACTCGGGCCCCAGTTCTTACAGAGGCCCAATTTGAGTCTTATGCCTCATTGTTTTTCTTTATATGTTTGGCTGCCTCTGCATCTTCCAGCTCTCAAGATCCATAGTATTTCTTTATTATCAACAGCATTTAGATGCCACCCAATGGCAATGTTCTCTGAGCATCTTCCAGGCCATAATGGACATGGGTGGCTATTAAAAAGGATTGTAGAAAATCAGGAGAAGGCTATGGAGGCTATTCTCTGCCTCCATAGTCAGCAATGCTTCTGGAAACCACAGGAGGGGAAAGTTGCTGGCATGGCATCTAGTTGGCCACTAGCCTGATATAGGCTCTTCTTGAGTTCTTAATAAAAACCACCAAGAAAAACCCAGTATTGATCATAAAATATTTTTTTAAGCATACAAAGTGGAAAATAAAAAAATCATTATATATAAAAAAAGATTCTGCATCAGAGCATACATCCACAGAAAATTATGGTGCACCCCTGGTAGTGGTTCTTCTATGACTCAGATGCACGTCTCGTATTCACCAGGAGACATGAATTCAGTATTGAAGTCCCAGCTCTGTGCAACTCCCTCCTGGCTGAGATCAAACAGGCCCCCTTCCCTGTTTTTGTTCTTGCACTTGATGAATACTTTTTTAATTTCAGCAGGTGTTTTAAGTGTCGTTATTTACTCAAGTCAAATGCGCTATCGAATCTAATGTGCACCTTAATTTTCAGAACCTTGAAACCCAAAAAGGTATTTGCTGGTGAATGGAAATGTGCCATCGAATCTAATGCACACCTTAATTTTCGTGACGTAATTAGGCTAAAAAAAGTGAGCATTTGATACGAGTAAATACAGTAAAAATAATAATCCTGATTTGGGACTTCAAAGTGCAGTACAGGGCAAGATGCCGATGGGAAGCCCACAATCAGAACATGAGTACAATAGTACCCTTCTGCTCACAATCTCCCACAGCTGAGATTCAGAGGAATTTTGCTTTCTGATCCTGGAGGTAGCATACAGCCATCGTGACTATTAGCTCTTGATAGCCTTATCCTTCATGAATCCAGCATGAATTGCTATGTTTTTTAAAACAAAAAGAAAAAAAAACAGATGGGTCTGGGGATGGCTGAGTGTTTCTACTTAAAACCAACACAAGAAGCAAACTTCACAAGAAGATCTGTGTGTTTTTATTTTTAAAATAATAACACAGAAGAAAGATCTCAGAAGATTAGCACCAGCCTTGACCAACCTGTGTTTTTTGATCAGGGCAACCCTGAGACCTTCTCCCCCTATGCAATAATTCTGGAGTATGACAGAGACGTGCTTAATTTCTTTGTGGGTGGCGTATTTCTCCAAAATACTTTGCTGTTCCTTGTGTCCCTTACATGGTGGGCTTGAGACATGCCATTTCTCACTGAAAATCTCAGCTGTATCCCCCTCCAAAAAAAAAGGCATTTGAGTCATTGAATACACCCACCTGCAGGGAAATCGTGTGGCTGTCCCTGCCAGCATGCCTTGCACCCAAAATACAGAGGACAGCGCTAATGGCTGTGTATTCCATTGCCTCTTTCTGCAGAAGCCCAGCGGCGGCCATATTATGCTGATTACTCACCTGCCCGGAAGTACATTCACATGCTCTGCACCAGTCACTACCTAGACCTTTTCATCACCTTCATCATCGGAGTCAATGTCATCACCATGTCAATGGAGCATTTCAACCAACCCAAGGTATGGACAACACACCTTTCTTTCTTTCTTTCTTTCTTTCTTTCTTTCTTTCTTTCTTTCTTTCCTTTTAATTTTATAATTCTTCCGTTTCAAATTTCCCACATTTATACATTAACCAATACAACAATACATTGGTCATTGATTGCCCTGCCCTTCCATGGTTCCTTTTGGTTATCTTCTAATTACTCCATGTATTTTTTCCCCTCTTTCTCATTTTATCTCTACTTCTTTTATACTGCTGGATTTACTGTAATCCTGCTAACGTTTTGACCTGTTTACAATAATTCTTCAAGGACAACATGCCTTTCTTGAGTGCTAGAGCACTTCCTTTGCATGCAGAAGATCCCAATTCCCAGGCTCTCTCGTTCAGCAAGTATTTCAGATAGCAAGGCTCTTTTAGTGGGTGCTTACTGCCAGTCAGAATACAGGAAGTTGTGGAGACCTTTTCAGCCTGAGCAAACTTCCAGGGACCACATGCCAGGGGCGCACAGAGCCAGAAGCAAAAGTGGGTGAATTTTACCTTTGTGCTGCAGGCACTGGCGTGTGACTCCCTGGAAGGCTGCCCAGAAGAGAATGAGAAAGCTTCCCCACCCCTGATTGACCCTAACATCTAGTTTGGCCTGTGCAGGATCAGGGGGAAAGAGCTGGACTCGTTGCCCATGTGCATTCTGTGTGTGGGAAGTTAAATATTGCAGGGAACACCTCCGTAACACCTGCTTTTGATTCCTTGCAGTCACTGGATGAAGCACTGAAATACTGCAACTACGTCTTCACCATTGTCTTTGTGTTTGAAGCTGTGATGAAACTGGTAGCATTTGGGTTTCGGAGATTCTTCAAAGACAGGTTAGAAGCTTTATTCCATTCTAGACTGGAGGAGGGGAAAGGGGAAGCCCCAGAGCATTGTCTGTGGCCCAAATTGGGTACAGGTGGGAACAAATAGGGCAGTTTTATTTGTTGGATGAGCAGCATGAGTGCTTGAGCAAACAGCCAACCCACAGTCTTGGACTCAGTTTGGTTGACCCTTAATTTTAACAATATTATTAAATTGTTATTTATATCCCACACATCCAGCTGGATTGCCCCAGCCACTCTGAGTGGCTTCCAGCAAAATATAAAACACATTAAAACATCAAACATTAAAAACTTCCCTATACAACAGGGCTTGTTTCAGATGGAAGGGTGTTCCGCAGGGCAGGTGCCACCACCAAGAAGGCCCTCTGCCTGGTTCCCTGTAACCTCACTTCTTGCAGTGAAGCAACCAGCAGAAGGCCCTCAGAGCTGGACCTCAGTGTCCGGGCTGACATTGTTGCTGATGAAGTCATAGAAACATAGAATTGTCGGGTTGAAAGGCACCTCAAGAGTCATTTAAAATCCATCTAAAGTGAAAAATGGGTATGCTTGTTTTACACCAGGAGTGGGCTGCTTGTCTATTTTTGTGTGGCCCTTGGGGTAATTTTGAAAGCTACCCGTGGGCAATCAGTTTGGACCCTTAGCAAGAGTGACAGAGAGGAAGGCAGAGAGATACCAGAAAAAAACAGATAGAAAGTGGTAATAGAAAGAGGCAGGACGTACAGTGGTGCCTCGCAAGACGAAATTAATGCGTTCCGCGATTCTCTTCGTCTAGCGGTTTTTTCGTCTTGTGAAGCAAGCCCATTGACAGCTTAGTGGATTAGCGCTATTAGCGGTCTAGCGGCTTTTAGCGATCAGCTGAGAAGCGGCTTATCAGCGGAACAGCTGAGAAGCGGCTTAGCGCTTAGGGAAAGGGCGAAAAAAAGCGGGGGGGAAACGCGGGAACTCGCAAGATTTTTTCGTCTTGCGAAGCAACCCCATAGAGAAATTCGTTTAGCGAAGCGCCTCCAAAAACGGAAAACCCTTTCGTCTAGCGGGTTTTCCATCTTGCGAGGTGTTTGTCTTGCGGGGCACCACTGTATATATTTGTTTCCATCCATGTTATATTGGCATACTTTTCTATTCATCAAGGTGTTTGGTTTAAGACTAGAAATCTACCATGCAGTTCTGCAAATCTCAACTCTTATTACCACCTGTTATTCTGCCTTCCCATGTCTACCCTCTTAGATGGAACCAACTGGACCTTGCCATTGTCCTGCTGTCAATCATGGGCATCACACTGGAGGAGATTGAGATGAACGCCGCGCTGCCCATCAACCCCACCATCATCCGCATCATGAGGGTGCTCAGAATTGCTAGAGGTAAATCTGGGATCCGGTGAGGTGCCCCTGTGAGTATAGGAAGCCAGCCGGGGTCTGTTTACAGTGTAAGGCCTGCAGAGTTTAATGGGACTTACTCCCAGGTACACGTGTATAGGATTGGAGCCTTCGGCCTGTACTGTCTACTCCAGGGTTAGGGCAGCTGTGGCCCTCCAGCTGTTGCTGCACTCCGAATTAACATCAGCCCCAGACAGAATATGGCGAGTGGCCTGGGATGTCTAACTGCTTCTGGAGGACTACCAGGGCTGCTTGTCAGAGGAAAACCCTTTCTTCGCAGAAAGAATGTGCTCTACCACTGAGCTCCCTAAAACAGGGATGGCAGATCCCAGATCACTCGCCATATTCTGTCTGGGGCTGATGGGAGCTATAGACATGTCCTCAGTCAGAGGGTGTACCCTGGGGGCAGCTTTTCAGATGACTACTTTGCCTGACTGATAAACACGTTGCCCTGGGTAGGAGGATGATAATAATAATAATAATAATAATAATAATAATAATAATAATAATAATAATTGATACCCTGCCCATCTAGCTGAGTTTCCCCAGCCACTCTGGGCGGCTCCCAATCAAATGTCAAAAACAGTACAGCATTAAATATTAAAAACTTCCCTAAACAGGGCTGCCTTCAGATGTCTTTTAAAGATAGGATAGCTGCTTATTTCCTTGACATCTGAAGGGAGGGTGTTCCACAGGGTGGGCGCCACTACCAAGAAGGCCCTCTGTCTGGTTCCCTGTAACCTCACTTCTCGCAATGAGGGAACCGCCAGAAGGCCCTCAGAGCTGGACCTCAGTGTTCAGGCTGAATAATGGGGGTGGAGACGCTCCTTCAGGCATACAGGACCGAGGCTGTTTAGGGTTTTAAAGGTCAGCACCAACACTTTGAAATAGCACAGCAGTGACTACCAGCCCTGGCGTCCAAGGTGGTTCTCTCCCATCTGTTATTTCCTCGGACAGAATTAACCTTCTTCACTTTTAGTGGAATTGTTAGGGAACTTAAAGTGAGCCCTGCTGGGCAGGGCCAAAGGCAGGGTATCTGGTCCAGCATCCCATCCCCAACAATGACCAGCTAGATATCCCCAGAGCAAGAAGGCAGCAGGCCTGCACCATGGTTTGTCTAGGACATCTTGTTCTTTAAGGTACACTTGAAGAACAATGGAGGCTCCATTGTTTGTTGACCCCTTTGTTTTCCCTTCTAGTACTGAAGCTGCTCAAAATGGCCACAGGGATGCGGGCACTGCTGGATACGGTGGTCCAAGCCCTCCCGCAGGTAAGCCTGCCAGCACCAGAATGAACCGGCTTTGGTTTGTTTTTTTTCTCTGGGAATGTGGGTTTGTGGGATCTTTCCCCCCCCCAAAAAAGGGGGGGACCACCTGAACAGCATTTTCTAAAACTGTAGACCAGGAACTTCCATGAGCACAGAACTGGAAAGTTCTGCAGCGGTTCCGTAACAATGGGTTTAAATGCCACTATTGTGTAAAAATGCTGACTCAGAACCCTTTGGGATATACCATTGTCATAGACTGGCTGGATGCAGATAAGTGGTGGGGTTTAGATTTAGAATATGAATAATGCAGTGATAAAAAGAGACCGCATTACTCTCAGGTTTTTTGCATGTTCAGACCCAGAAACCTCCCCCTAAATAAATTCACATTTGACTCAAATTTTGGTTTTGGTTTTTGGCAGAATTTAGGCCACAGCTTTATTGATTACAGAAAGTGACTGGTTGCATAGGCTCTGGCTTGACTAGCTCCCTGCCATGCAGGTAGCGCTGACCCAGGGTTCCAGCATAGGTCAGCCAAGGGTGAACACCTGGATAAGCAGAAAGCTGGGAACAGGCTAACTCCACCACCCAAATGTCCCCCTGGACTCAGGCACAGGCACAACCCCCTCTCAGGGGTTGACCAAACCATTGAGTCCCTGGATTCCTTTAATGGAATACCCTTCACATAGGGATGGCGAGAGCGTTCTCCCATCTCTGTCACCTGAACCAGAGCCTATCTGCAACCTTACAAGTTGTGACAATTTGCCACGCAGCAGGCAAAACCCAAATGGCACCAGCCAATCAGCCAAGTGGGGAAAATTCCTGCCATGCCCCTGTCCCAACGACAGATGACACACGATGGCATAGCAAGGTCAAGCGCGAAGCCCTAAAAATAGGGAGAGGTGGGCGGGTTTTCCAAATGCACACGCCGAAAGAGAAAGCTCTGGGTCACGTGCATGGGCATAAATAGGTCCCTCGAACCATTTGGACTGCGTCCCATTGGCCAGATTGCACCCAGCTTCAAGGGACCTACCAATTGGGTGTTGTGGCTGACCAATCGTACCCACCCACAACATAGGGTGTTTCCAGGTCTCACCACAATACATGCCCTCTTTAAGGGAGGACCCAATTTCTTAAAAAAAAATCTCTCTCAATGTCTTTCCCCTGCCCCCAAAAAACTGACTGAAATGTGTCCTCAAATTCTTGCAAGTACTCAGCAAAAGACATTTAAACCAATGAGGAGTCAGGCTATTATAAGAGCTGTGCTTTTAGGAACAGCTTTGTGTGAAGGTCTCACTGGACGCCTCTCTTCCTGGCTAGCTGCTGGAATGTTGCTAAGCTGCATCTGTTTCCAGGGACCCTGGGAAATCCAATTTTCCCAGCGGTCCCAAGTCCTTTATATGAACATCAAGCCTCCCCTGATGTGGAGTTCACCCATCCCTAGTTTGGAAATGAGGGTGGAGCATACATTATCCCGCCTGCCCTGACCACCACTGCAGCTTAATATATGTAAATCAGATGGTATGTGTACTTTGCATCATTTAAACTGGGTGCAGATTTTCTCAGGACTGAATTTTGATTCTTTTTTTATTATTATTCCCTCAAGCTCAGAATGCACATAGTTGTGCCCAAGGCAGATTTCACCCTGACTTTGCATGCTCAGAGTCAGGAAGAAAATCATTTCCACACCCCCTTATGTGCCATGTGCCGCTGCTAAAGAGTCATATTTTCAAGCCAGCTCTCTGCCCATCTCTTCAGCTGATGGTTCCCAGTGGGAAGCCAGCCATTTGCAGCTTTCTGCAGTGAACCAGAAGGCAGAGGAGCAAGGGGTGGTGATTATTTGTGATAGGATAATACCCACTTGCATAATTTTCCAGAGCCGTGTCAGATGGCGAGCAGAATAGGAGCAGACTTAGGGATTATTTTCCTCACTGTAGGCCTGATCCCGGCAGCAAGGGGCCCCTTTTGCACATGCGTCCAGCAACCTGGGAGCCACTTTGACATGTTACGGTCTCACATCTGCAGTAGGGACCCACATAGGAGCAGTTGATCCCATGCAGCTGGCATTCTTTGCAAGGAGGGCATAAAAAGTGCCAGGATGCAATGGACTGGTTGGACGTAAAGGAGTGGTGGGAAGAACCAGCTGGGGAAACACCAAGGGAAGAAGGCTCAGAGCCTGGGGAGTGGTGGAGGGACAACAATGAGTGGGCAGAGGGAGAAGAGGGGGCAGATTGAAAGGAGGAAGTGTCAGAAGCTGGAGAGGTAACAGGGCTTAGTGAGATGGGAGAGTCTGTGACAGAGAGCAGTCCAGAATCAGAGGCGGAAGCTGAAGCAGGAGGGTAGGAGGCCAAGAGACAGAGATAAGTCAGGCTGGTGAAGAGTCACAAGTGTCTCCCCCTCCTGCTGCGACAAGTTCCCCTCCCCGCTTCTCTCCCAGAACCAGAAAGGGCATGAAAAGGGTGGAGGAGAGATTGTGTTATGTACTGAAGTTCTCACCCTGGGCCAGCAGGGGGATACTGTAGATAGTTTTCACTCAGGTTCACATATGCAAATAAGGGATTGAAAGTGACATTCAGTGATTGGATAGTTACAGAAAATGGTTACTGTTGCATTCTAGTGGAGCTCTATATAAGCACATTGGCTGAACCCTTCAGTTCAGTACAGTTCTGGCCTGTGAATAAACAAGAGCTGTTTGAAGAATCGCTGTGTCGTCTGATATGTTCACCCACAACTTAACAGGTTGACTGCATGCAGATGCAGTCTGGTTTGGAAAGAGGGTTTCCTTTCCTCATAACTACTGTGTGCGGGAGCAGAAAGTTCAGTGTGACCAAGAGACAGAAACACCAGAAAGACTGGCCTTTGATATGCAATGGTTCCTCTCTACTTGCACACACACACACCCCACTTGCCTGACCCTTCTTTAACTGTCTTCTTTTCCAGGTAGGGAATCTCGGTCTGCTCTTTATGCTCCTCTTTTTCATCTATGCTGCCCTGGGAGTGGAGTTGTTTGGAAAGTTAGGTGAGTTATTTCCCCTTCCTTCCCTAACTCTCCCCCCCTCCCTCTCCTCCATTTTCCCTATTTTGATCTTGCTGACTATGCAGATGTGGCAATCTGACTGTCTAGAATAGTTCTGCTCAACCTTGGGTCCCCTGATTTTGTTGGACTACAACACCCATCATCCCTAGCTAGCAGGACCAGTGGTCAAGGATAATGGGAGTTGTAGTCCAACAACATCTGGGGACCCAAGGCTGAGATTAGCTGATCTACAGCAAGGATGGGGAACCTGTGGCTCTCCAGATATTGCTGGACCACAACTCCCATCATCCCTGGCCATTGGCTGTGCTTCTTGGGGCTGATGGGAGGTGGAGGCTGACAAATACCCTGTTTCCCCCCCCCCCCCAAGGAATGTGAATGAAAGAACACTGTGCTTAGATTCATTTCATTTTGTTGGTTTTTTGTTTTTGTTTTCTTGTGTGTTGTTGAAGTCCCTGTTGTCATTTGAATAAATAAAATGATTTTTAAAAAAAGATAGGGGTTTCAGGCTCCAAGGCAGGAAGCAGAGGAGGATAGCAGGAGGTTCGGCAACAAGAGAGCAGGAACCTAAGGGAATGGGCTAACTGTGCCCCTAAAGGACCAGGTGCGCAGCCTGGGAGTCATTCTGGACTCACCGCTGTCCATGGAAGCGCAGGTCAATTCTGTGTCCAGGGCAGCTGTTTACCAGCTCCACCTGGTACGCAGGCTAAGACCCTACCTCCCCGCGGACTGTCTCGCCAGAGTGGTGCATGGTCTAGTTATCTCCCGCTTGGACTACTGCAATGCGCTCTATGTGGGGCTACCTTTGAAGTTAACTTGGAAACTACAAATAATCCAGAATGAGGCAGCTAGACTGGTGACAGGGAGCGGCCGCCGAGACCACATAACACTGGTCTTGAAAGACCTGCACTGGCTCCCGGTACATTTCCGAGCACAATTCAAAGCGTTGGTGCTGACCTTCAAAGCCCTAAACAGCCTTGGTCCAGTATACCTGAAGGAGCGTCTCCACTCCCATCATTCACTGAGGTCCAGCTCTGAGGGCCTTCTGGCGGTTCCCTCACTGCAGGAAGCCAAGTTACAGGGAACCAGGCAGAGGGCCTTCTTGGTAGTGGCGCCTGCCCTGTGGAACGCCCTCCCACCAGATGTCAAAGAGAAAAACAAATACCAGACTTTCAGAAAACATCTGAAGACAGCCCTGTTTAGGGAAGCTTTTAACTTTTAACAGACTATTGTATTTTAATATTCTGATGGAAGCTGCCCAGAGTGGCTGGGGAAACCCAGCCAGATGGGCGGGGTATAAATAATAAATTATTATTATTAATAATAATGTGGTCGTGGCTCAGTGGTAGTACATCTGCTTTGCATGCAGAAGGTCCCCAGTTCACTCCCTGGCATCTCCAGGTAAGGTTGGAGATTACCTCCTGCCTGAAACCCTGGAGAGCCCCTGCCAATCAGTGTAGACAATGTTGAGCTAGCTGGAGCAATGGGTCTGGTTCAGTATAGGACAGCTTCCTATGCTCCCTTGTCCCCATAGCAGAGACAAGTTGCTTAGGCTGAGAAGCAAACTTTGTGGCTGGGACTTTATAGAGCTAGTGAGTCAGGATCGGCCTTTGGGGTTACAGGGGATGGAGTGCTCAGGCAAGCCGGTCCTGCAGTCTAGTAAAAGGTAAAGGGACCCCTGACCATTAGGTCCAGTCGTGGCCGACTCTGGAGTTGCGGCGCTCATCTCGCTTTACTGGCCGAGGGAGCCGGCGTACAGCTTCCAGGTCATGTGGCCAGCATGACTAAGCCGCTTCTGGTGAACCAGAGCAGCACACAGAAACACCCTTTACCTTCCTGCCGGAGTGGTACCTATTTATCTACTTGCACTTTGACGTGCTTTCGAACTACAAGGTGGGCAGGAGCAGGGACCGAACAACGGGAGCTCACCCCGTCACAGGGATTCGAACCGCGACCTTCTGATTGGCAAACCCTAGGCTCTGTGGCTAACCCACAGCGCCACCCGCGTCCCCCTGCAGTCTAGAGGGTGCCCTAAATGCCAAGTTCAGTCAGCCAGGCTTACAATGAGGAGAGAGCTCTTGCCAGCACATCCTTTGTCTTTAAAACGCCACACAGAGTTAGCTTAGCTGGGTGGAGCAATGGTCAGCTTGTTCCAACACTCACACTCTGGCTCAGTTTTGGCTTCACTCCCTTTCTCTCGCAGACTGCAGTGAGGACAACCCTTGCGAGGGCTTAAGCCGGCATGCAACCTTCAACAACTTTGGCATGGCCTTCCTCACCCTCTTCAGGGTGTCAACGGGAGACAACTGGAACGGGATCATGAAGGTAAGGAAAAGCCCTCTGTGTTGTTTTCCCCCAACTGGTTCATTTCTGGGCACCACAGTTTGACATCACCGTGAGAATCGGTTCAGGGTCACCACAGGATTCAGCCATCAGAGTTATCATTGTCACTTTTTCTCAATTTATATACCTCGAAAGTTGGATGGAATCGGTTTCAGAAGTCAGTTTGACTTCCAAAATGTTTGGAAACCAAAGTGCAGCTTCTGATTGGCTGCAGGAAACTCCTGCAGCCAATTGGAAGCCGCGGAAGGCACGTCGGACATTCGGCTTCCAAAAATAGTTCACAAACCGTACCAGTCACTTCCAGATTTGCAGCATTCGGGAGCCAAAACGTTCGAGAACTAAGCTGTTCGAAAACCAAGGTACGACTGTACTGCTTACGTGCCAAAATGGCTTCTGAGCAACTTACAAGTACAAAACCAGTTTTAGAATCAGTGCCCAATATAACAATTCCACCGAAACATTAAACACATCCATAATTAAAATTTACAATAATTGCGAGAACATAAGGAGAGCCTACTGGATCAGGCCCATCTAGTCTAGTAAACTATTCTCAATGTGGCCAAGCAGGATCTGACCACAGTTTCCCCCTTCTGCAGTTTCCATCAACTGGCATTCAGAAGCATAACTTCCTTCATCTGTGGAGGCAGAACATAGCAGTCATGGCTAGTAGCCTGTTAAAGCAAGCCGGTCAAAAAGCATAGCAATTAAAGAAGCTAAAAAAGAAATTAATATAATTAGATCAGGAAGCCATGCTTGCAGAAACCGGAGTCTCTTCAAGAGCCGGTGGTATGCCAATACTGATGGGATGGCTCATATTTCAACAGGAAGGGCATTCTGTCCAAGGTGAGAAAGAAGTGAATGTATTGTTCCTGATTTAGTTTCATTGGCTCCCAGGTAGTTTTCAGTCCTGGTTCAGAGTGCTGGTTGCATTGATCTTCTTCTTTGGCGATCACTCATAGCTGAGTAAGATTGTCTTCCATAAACACAGTATTTAAAAGTGGGTCTGTAAGTGACCGTGGAGGCCGATTCTGGATCCACACGTCCTTCCACAGTGGGGACATAGGTTTCTGGGCAGAGTTGATCATGGTGAAGGTTTGCCAAGCATGCGTTTTTCTTAGCACATTTCTCCCTTTCATCCTGAGTTCAAGCGTCTTCAAAGCCCATGACACCTTTGGTAAAGGCTGTTCTCCAACTGGAGCGCTCGCAGGCCAGTGTTTCCCAGTTGTCGGTGTTTATACTACTTTTTTTTTATTTGCCTTGAGAGAGTCTTTAAACTTCTTTTGTTGACCACCAGCATTACGCTTTCCATTTTTAGGTTGGGAATAGAGTAGTTGCTTTGAAAGACGATAATCAGGCATTGCACAACAAGGCCAGTCCAATGAAGTTGATGTTGAAGAATCATTGCTTCGATACTGGTGATCTTTGCTTCTTCCAGTACATTGGCATTATCAGCCTTCACCAACCAGGTGTCTTCCAGATGTTCTGGACTACAACTTCTATCACCCCCAGCCAGCACTTGTTGTTGTTGTTGTTGTTTAGAGGTTTAGTCATGTCCGACTCTTTGTGACCCCATGGACCAGAGCACGCCAGGCACTCCTGTCTTCCACTGCCTCCCGCAATTTGGTCAGACTCATGCTCGCAGCTTCGAGAACACTGTCCAACCATCTTGTCCTCTGTCGTCCCCTTCTCCTTGTGCCCTCCATCTTTCACAACATCAAGGTCTTTTCCAGGGAGTCTTCTCTTCTCATGAGGTGGCCAAAGTATTGGAGCCTCAGCTTCAGGATCTGTCCTTCCAGTGAGCACTCAGGGCTGATTTCCTTCAGAATGGAGAGGTTTGATCTTCTTGCAGTCCATGGGACTCTCAAGAGTCTCCTCCAGCACCATAATTCAAAGCATCAATTCTTCAGCGATCAGCCTTCTTTATGGTCCAGCTCTCACTTCCATATGAGGGACCCGCCTTGGTTTGATGCAGCAAAACTGCCCTTACAGGATTTCCTTATGTCTTTGCCTTTCCCCAGGACACGCTCCGGGAATGCCACAGGGACGACAAGCACTGCCTCAGCTACCTGCCCATCATCTCCCCAGTTTACTTCGTCACCTTCGTCCTCATCGCCCAGTTCGTCCTGGTCAATGTGGTGGTGGCTGTCCTGATGAAGCACTTGGAGGAAAGCAACAAGGAGGCCAAGGAGGACGCCGAGATGGATGCCGAGATCGAGCTGGAGATGTCCAGGGGGGTCAACACTCCAGTCAGAGTCCCCGATGGCGGCCAGGGCACTTCTAAGCCAGGGTCGCCCCTCCTGCTGAAGCATCCTGCACTGGTAAAGCGAAAAATAGAACAGTGGGCAAGATTTCTAAAAGCTCCTTCTAGAGCAGCCTTTCTCAACCTGTGGGTCCCCAGATGTTGTTGGACTACAACTCCCATCATCCCTGAGCTCTAGTGATGGGAGTTGTAGTCCAACAACATGAGAGCCAGTGTGGTGTAGTGGTTAAGAGCGGTAGTCTCGTAATCTGGGGAATCGGGTTCGCTTCCCCGCTCCTCCACCTGCAGCTGCTGGGTGACCTTGGGCCAGTCACGCTTCTCTGAAGTCTCTCAGCCCCACTCACCTCACAGAGTGTTTGTTGTGGGGGAGGAAGGGAAAGGAGAATGTTAACCACTTTGAGACTCCTTCGGGTAGTGATAAAGTGGGATATCAAATCCAAATCCAAACATCTGGGGAACCACAGGTTGAGAATCGGTGTTCTAGAGTAGTGTTTCCCAACCTTGTGCCTCCAGCTGTTTTTGGACTACAATTCCCATCATCCCTTGCCACTGGTCTTGCTAGTCAGGGATGATGGGAGTTGTAGTTCAAAAACAGCTGGAGGCACAAGATTGGGAAACACTGCTCTAGAGGGTGTGGGGAGTTGGGGGCTGGGCTTGGGGTAAGTTTGGAGCACAAATCAACTGGATCATTTCCACCTGCGACCCTGACCACCATTCCTGGTTGTCATGCCAGATTTATATCAATAACACTTGCCCGCAGTGTCATTTGTAAGAACACTGTGTTGTATTCAACTAATCTTCACTTGAGTAGCTCCAGCAAAATGAAGTTAGTGACTTTAAGACATTCCACCACCTCCAATGGATGGCTGGAGGTGAGGCAAGCAGTCCCGTCCCACCAGGCAACGTCAGTGACATGGCCAATTGTTTCAGCTGCTGTTTTCAGAAGCTGTAAGTGAAAAGTATTTGTCACACTTCAGTGTGACGCCCAGTGGCGTAGCGTGGGGGGTGCAGGGGGGGCCGGCCGCACCGGGCGCAACATCTGGGGTTAGGGCAAATCCACGGGTTAGGGGGCGCAAATCCACGGGTTAGGGGGCGCAAATTACTTGCCTTGCCCCGGGTGCTGACAACCCACGCTACGCCACTGGTGACGCCTCTCCCCCAGGAATCACAGCTTTTTACTGCTGCATAATTTTTTAGGGTTTTGTTTGAGGAGTCCCAGCAGAACCAAGCCAAGATATGGGAAATGCGAAGGTTGGTGCCATTCATAACCAATCAACTGGGAAGCTTTCCTGGGCGAGCACCACTGAAATTTATTTTCTTTATTCATTACAATTTTTCAGTTCCATTCCTCCCCAAGAAGTTGTGTACCTTGCTCCCTCTGTCCATCAAGTCTAGTCTCCCAACTGCCCTGTGAGGTAGTCTAGGTTGCAAGACAGTGACCGGTCCAAGGTTACCCTCTGGGGATTTGCGCACAGCTCTCACTGGTCCTAACCGCTACATTACACGAACTCTCATATGTGGGAGAGCGTTGTACCATGCCCCATATTGCAGACATGATCTGCCTGCCCCAACTCTGCTGCTCTTAATGGCTCTTTCGATAGCCCTGTTAGATTTCAGAAGTTCAGGGGCATGCAATTCCTCTCGCCTGTTGTCCTCACAACAACCCTGTGAGGTAGGTTAGGCTGAGAGAGATTGACCGGCTCGGCATCCCCCATTGAGTAAGGATTTGAACCCAGGGCTCCCCAGTCTTAGTCCAGTGCTCTGTCCACTAGGCACCACTGGCCCCCGAAGCCTGACCAACGGCGAAGGGAGTCTGTCCCACAAAATTGGCTTCCACTCTCTGGGCCACTGCCTGGGGGACTAAGTCGTGTTGCCCTCCCAGCCCAAGAGCATTGAAGTGTCCACCCCCAACTTCTGGGGGCAGATGCTTAGAACTGCCTTTTCCCCACCTGCTGATGCCTTTTTGTCTCCTTAATTTTGTCCCCGAAGGAGGCTCTGAGCTGTGAGAGTGTCTCTCTAGCCATCCCAGACTTAGACCTGCTGGAGGGAGGGGAGGATCTCTTGATGGAGCCCGCGTCCTTCCACACTTCTCCTCACCGCCATCTCCTGACACCCTCCCACAATGCCCCAGGCGGAGAGGCGAAGGTGACTATTGTATGGAACTCGCTGTGGCTTCTGCATTCCTTTATTCCCATCGTGCTTCAGTGCTGTGCAGCTCAGCGGTGGTGTGATGGCGCCATTGTCCTCTCTCTGTGGCTTCGCAGCTAGAAACAGTTTGCGCTGCTGGCCTCGTGTCTTTCCTTGATCGTTCCCCCCAACTTCCTTCCGTCCATGACACTTTTGCATACAACTTAGATGGGAAACGGAATTGGCTCCTTTTAAGGGAGCATGTATGGGAAGGGCAAGTCACTTTATCTCTGTGTGTTAAGCACGGGCAAAACATTATCTATGGAAAGCATTAGAATTATCTTACATCAGGGGTCACCAATCTTTTTAGGCCTCTGAGCATATTTGTGTTTTTTAGGGCGTGCCATGGCAGACCCTCCAAGTGTCCCTATTTTCTAGGTTTCTGATTAACCCACTTTACCTTGAAGGTAAAGGTAAAGGGACCCCTGAGTGTTAGGTTCAGTCGTGGCCGACTCTGGGGTTGCGGCGCTCATCTTGCTTTATTGGCCAAGGGAGCCGGTGTACAACTTCCGGGTCATGTGGCCAGCATGACTAAGCAGCTTCTGGCGAACCAGAGCAACACACGGAAATGCTGTTTACCTTCCCGCCGGAGCGGTACCTATTTACCTTCTTGCACTTTGATGTGCTTTCGAACTGCTAGGTTGGTAGGAGCAGGGACTGAGCAATGGGAGCTCACTCCGTCACAGGGATTCGAACCGCCGACCTTCTGATCGGCAAGTCCTAGGCTGTGTGGTTTAACCCACAGCGCCACCCGCGACCCCTCCCTTTTCCTTAGGAGGCCCCTATTTTCAGCAGAGAAATAATGGAGGGTATGGAGTTGTGCGACCCCTGAGCCAATAATAATAATAATAATAATTTATTATTTGTACCCCGCCCATCTGGCTGGGTTTCCCCAACCACTCTGGGAGGCTTCCAACAAAAGATTAAAAACACGATAAAACATCAGTCATTAAAAACTTCTCTAAACAGGGCTGCCTTCAGATGTCTTCTAAATGTCAGATAGTTGTTAATTTCCTTGACATATGATGGAAGGGTGTTCTGCAGGGCGGGTGCCACTACCGAGAAGGCCCTCTGCCTGGTTCCCTGTAACTTCACTTCTCGCAGTGAGGGAACTGCCAGAAGGTCCTCAGAGCTGGACCTCCGTGTCCAGGCAGAACGATGGGGGTGGAGACGCTCCTTCACATATACCGGACTAAGGCCGTTTAGGGCTTTCAAGGTCAGCACCAACACTTTGAATTGTGCTCGGAAACGTACTGGGTGTCAGTGTAGGTCTTTCAAGACCAGTGAAAGAGAAACAACGGCATATTTTGCATTAAAGCTTCCCATAGTAATCATATTTTCTATGAAGTCAGTCTTACTGGGTTTTTTATGGGAGTTAAATGTTTTCACCAAGCATGTTTTGAACTGCAGCCCAATTTTAATTTCTAGTATGTGATTTGATTAAAAAAAAAAGAATTCACAGTGATTCAGTAAGGGAGGGGCAGGATAGCAAGCTAGTCACTTGCCCAAACTCGCTGCCCTCCAGATCCCTGCTTTGCAAGCAGGGCGCACAGGCGATGGTCACCCCAAGGATCTAACAATCCAAAGGAGACAAGCTCCAAAACATTTGGCAACCATGGCTAATCTACCTGTGACAGATCTCTCCCCTGTGACTTCCCCCCCCCCAAAAAAAGCCATCCAAGCCAATAGCCATTACTAATTTTGCAGTAATGACTTCCATAATTTAATTATGCACTGTCCGAAGAGGTACTTCATTTTGTCTGCCCTGTACCTGTTGCCCATCAATGCTATTGGGCTCCCGTTAGTGGTTCTAGTAGGACAAAAAACATATTGCAATTTTATGAACCACCCGTACAGCCTAAATATTTCAGCCATTCCCTTTATGTAGGTTTGCTGCTTGCTCTAAGTATCATTTAAAAGGTTCGTCACCTCTTCTATATGATCTAGAATATGGGTAGGCAAACCAAGTCCCGGGGGCCGGATCCAGCCCAATTTCCTTCTAAATCCGGCCCACGGGCCGTCCGGGAATCAGCATGTTTTTACATGAGTAGAAAGTGTCCTTTTCTTTAAAATGCATCTCTGGGTTATTTGTGGGGCCTGCATGGTGTTTTTACATGAGTAGAATGTGTGCTTTTATTTAAAATGCATCTCTGGGTTATTTGTGAGGCATAGGAATTCGTTCAATTTTTTTTTTTTCAAAATATAGTCCGGCCCCCACAAGGTCTGAGGGACAGTGGACCGGCCCCCTGCTGAAAAAGTTTGCTGACCCCTGATCTAGAACCCCAATTCCTTGTCATAGATAGTCACGCAGCAGCAGAAAGTTTGGAACCTCTTATGTACAAAATTCCATCTCTCTCTTTCTTTCTTTCTCTCTCTTTCTCTCTCTCTCTCTCACACACGCACACACACACACACAGGAGCGACTCAAGGTTTTTGCAAACCCTCAGGCAAGACACCTAAGTAGGGGTCCTCAATGCCAAGCAGAGGGCTTGCCTGTTCTCCAGAGAGAACCTGGCACCTGGTCCAAGGTTCTTCAACCTCTTGGAAATGTTGGTTGCCATTGCCCAAGCTTCGATAAGAGCTTGCTACCAGCTTACTACTTCAGCTGTCAATCCACCCTCTCAAGCGATCTCCTAAGAACCTGGAGAGCAGCCAAGAAGTTGAGTGTCGGATTGAACTAGATCTGGCACCAGGCAGCCCCTCCACCACGCATGAATAGCAAATAACCAATCTTGCCACCACTGGCACTGGCCATTGGGTAGGGCATGAACCTACCAAATTTGCCCTTCCCACAGCAATGCATGACCGGACCCACAACTCCACTTTGAAATTCTCACTTCTCTGAAATTTGCAGTGCAGTTCTCCAACCGAAGAACGTATACCAAAATAAAATAGCCTATATTAGTGGAAATGTCTTACACAAATGCATTTTACAGAGGAACATTGCTTGGGGAAAAAATGATTTCTTAGGCACAGCTACATACAGAAATGTGTATATTAGGATAAATTTGTGTGGTGCCTACGCATTTTCATGCAGTTAAAAAAAAAAGCATTGCAAATGTGTGCAGCAGTTAGGTGGGCAAAATTCAAGATTGGAAAAATGAGAAAATGGAACTGACAGATCCATTCATCTCTCTTGAGCTGTCTGCTCTTGTGACTTTCTCTCATCAAGACATGCAGTTGGCAGGACCAAAAGAAAACCTTCTATTTCTCTCCTTTTAATGCCAGACACACATACACAATTTTTTGAGGAAGAGCAAAGAACGTTTGCTTTGAGGCAAGCCTCTCTCTGGTCTCCTTGAGCCTCGACCATCTGGAATGCAAGTCTTGATTAGCTGAGAGAGAGAGAGAGAGAGAGAGAGAGAGAGAGAGAGAGAGAGAGAGAATGGACAGGATATTGGCTGAGTGACAAGCAAAAATTGTCATCTGTGTCCTGAGACCACCAGAATGCTATGGACAGGCAACCAGGCTGAATCCCTGGGCAAACAGCTTATTAACTTTGAAGAGGAAGCAGGGATGGAATTATCCTGTCAAGCCAAGAGAGATTTGAAAATCGGAAATAAGAACCTGCTTTTAGCGTGCAGAAAGAGGGGAGAGTTTATTTTAAAGCTTCTTTTAATTAAAAAAATAAATTATAATCTTTTTTAAAAAATTATCCTGTGTCAGGGTAATAATCAAAGTGAATCTAAGAAAAGATAAAGCAGGTCAGAAGCACACCTTACATTTAAAGCACGTGGCTGCCCCCAAAGGATCCTGGGACTATAGCTTGTCCCTCACAGAGCTACAGTTCCCAGGATCCTTAATGAATTACAGTTCCCAAGATTATTGGAGGGTAACCATATGCTTTAAACGTATAGCTGGGGTGTGATTTTAGCACTGCAATACTATATTTAATCTTTTAAAAATGGTCTTCATTAATCTTGTGGCAATGAGTTCCGTAGCTCAGCAGCAGGTCACATGTTTTGCATGCAGAAATCCCCCGGTTATGTTCTCGACATCTCCTTTTTTAAAAAGTTGCTTGTAGTGGGGAAAACCCTTCTCTGCCTCAGACCCTAGGGAGCTATCAGTCAAGGAGCAGGGACACCAGGGATAGCCAATACAGTGTCTTTCAGATGTTTTGGACTACAACTCCCATAATTCCTGATCATTGGCCAGCCTGGCTAGAGCTGATGGGGGTTGTTGTTAATATATGGACGACACCAGTTTGACTGTCCCTGAAATAGACATTATTGGGGTAGCTGGATACATGATCTGACTTAGTATAATAGAGTTTCCTATGTTTGTCACTAAATTATGAACTGTATGGATATCTTTAACCTTTTCTCTACCCTGAACCTATTGCCTATCCGTTTCATTGAATGGTGGCCTCTTGCTGCCCAAAGGTAAACTGTGAATAGTTTCCTCTGTGGTAGCAAAATAAACTACATAATTTGAGTATTTGCTGCCCTCAAATGGGACTCCATTAATACCTCACCTTGCCTAAAGGCAGAGCCAGACTTCTCCCTCTCCCTCTCCCTCCTCTTTTCAGGCATTTGTCACATGGATCACATCCCCAAAATACATTTAAATCACATGCTTCTCCCTCCAAGAATCCTGGGAACTGTAGTTTGTTGAGGGTGCTGGGAATTATAGCTCAGCGAGGGGTAAACTGCAGTTTCCAAAATTCTCTTAAGTAAACCATGGGCTTTGCATGTATGGTTTTGATGTGACCATGGAATTGTTAGGAGGGAACTAGTCACACCAGCTGTGAATTTGAGTGACAGAACAGAGAAAGAACTGAAGATGATAAATGTGCTTTTTTAATTCTCATTTCATAAATTCATAATCTTGTTTTTCGAGAACCGCCTTCACACAGCGGCTTACAAGCATATTTAAAACGCAATTCCCCCAATGTGACATAGAGCCATTAAAATATTTGCCTCACAACAATCCGCAGCTACCAAGAACCAATGCAAAAACATTCAAAAACGTACAAAGTCAATCTGCAACATCATTTTGCATTAGTGTCTGCAGGACATAAGAGAAGTGGGGATTCAAGGTCTGTTTAAAAATAGCGACGGATGGGCCTGCCCAGTCTCATGTGGAATTGAATTCCACGGCTTCTATTGCATTCCTGAGAGGAATGCAATGAAAACTGAGGATGGGATGGGCCTCCATCAACCGCTTGAAATGTTTGGGGAGCCCTTTTGAAGAGGCAGAAAGGAGTGAGAGTAGACCTTTCAAAATGGCTGCCAGCAAGTCTCTCCTCCTGTTTCCCATGCCTGCTGCCACAATTACCAATTTTCTCTATGGGCAGAAAAGAGCAATAGTAGGCCTCTCAAAATGGCTGCCAGCAAGTCTCTCCTCCTGTTTCCCACCCCCACAGTCACAACTGTCCATTCTCTCTACAAGTGTGCCATCTTGCATCGCCGCATCTAGCTCCCGCCTTATTTATTCCGCTGTGGCTACGTCAGAGGCATGATTCTCGTAAAGAAGCGCAACCATCTAAAACCAAACACATGGTGCTGCTGTGGATGTCTGTTCTGTGGAAGCGCTCTGTTTCGTGGCGTCCTCTGGCACTGTGGGGAAATCTGTTCTGTCGGGATTTCTGGGTGTGGGGGCGAAGGTGTCGGGTTTTCTTCTTCACGGGGTAAATTTGCTCTGTGGGAAAAGCATGGCAGACAATTCAGCTTATGGAGGGGGACGCCATATGGCAGGGTCTCTCCTCGGAGATCTGCGAAGCGAATGAGAACGGTATTTTCTCAGATAATGTGCATTCAGCATTTTGAACACTCCAGGGTGGGAGGAAATATCGATTTAGGGATATGTGGAACCTATTGAAATTGCTTTCTGGCTTTAGAATTCCTCAGAGGAAGGAACTGTTGCAGATGAGGCGGAACGATGAGGGGTTAAGCAAAAAGTTCACAGGAAAAGTGGACTTAGAGGAAGGATTTAGAAGAAAGCAAGGATAAGTCACTCCTTGCAGTGATTTTGGGAGGTCATGGGAAGGGGGGCAAAACAAAGAGCAAAGTCATTTGAGGGATCAGAAGGCTCTGTGGGGTTTGGGGTTAAATGTGTGGCCTCATTTAAGAGACCTGGGAGGGATCTGAGGATCTGGGAGAGTATTTCAGGGTGAGGGGCAGCAAGGAATAAATGCTGGGGTCGTTTTGAAGATCTGGCAGAGGATCCTGAAGGGAGTTCCAGGCCTAAGGGTCAACAAGGGAAGATGAGCAGAGCATTTGAGACCGTGGTTCTCGAATTTTTTCCCTGGGCCACACTTTCCGTATGAAAATCCGCTCCTGCCACACTAAAAATTTTTATTGATAAGGAATACATTGGAAAACAAAAAGAAACAACTGCTAGTAGTCAAAACAAAATAAAAAAATTCCTTCTAGTAGCACCTTAAAGACCAACTAAGTTAGTTCTAGGTATGAGCTTTCGTGTGCATGCACACTTCTTCAGATACACTGAAACAGAAGTTTCCAGACCCTTCTATATAGTGAGAAGGTGGGGAGGGGTATTACTCAGAAGGGTGGTGGGAATGGGTGATAGGCAGATAGCTGTGATGAGCCTGTTGACGACTCTTAACGACTGCAATAGGTCTTACAGGAAAAAGCAAGGGGTGAGAAGGTGAAAAATGGCTTTGTCATGTATAATGAGATAAGAATCCAATGTCTTTGTTCAGACCAAGTCTCTCCATGGTTTTAAGTTTGGTAATAAGTTGCAATTCAACAGCTTCTCTTTCCAGTCTATTTCTGAAATTCCTTTGTAATAGAACAGCTACTTTGAGATCTTGTATAGAATGTCCTGGGAGATTGAAGTGTTCTCCTACTGGTTTCTCTGTCTTGTGATTCCTGATGTCAGATTTATGTCCCCTCCCCACCTTCTCACTATATAGAAGGGTCTGGTGACTTCTGTTTCAGTGTATCTGAAGAAGTGTGCATGCACACGAAAGCTCATACCTAGAACTAACTTAGTTGGTCTTTAAGGTGCTACTGGAAGAAATTTTTTTATTTTGTTTTGACTATGGCAGACCAACACGGCTACCCATCTGTAACTGGAACTGCTAGTAGTGTTAGACTTACAACATAGAGCACAACTACTTTATAATACAGTACGATTGTAGGACACCCAGGAAACATAAAACAATGCTGCCACATAAGAACATGAATCATACCCAAAATATGAACCAGCCTCTTGCATATGTACATTACATATTTATACAGACTCAACAAGAGGTGTGAGCTTTCTTTTGAAAGATAATCTCAATTATATTAGGTCTTATTTGAGACAAACTAACTCTCATCAACACAAAGAAGTCTTTCTGTTTTCTGCTCTTGATACTACACTACACTACGGTGAACTATTTAAATACTTCTTTGTCCTTGAATCTTCCTATCACATTTGCCATCCTCTCCTGCCACACCATTGTGGCATGCTATACCCCTGGAGAACCACTGATTTAAGAGAACAAGAGACTCTCGGGTGGGTTGGTGGTGGTATAGTTGGAGGAGAGAAGCTCGCATAAATGGGGAATGGCAATGGGGAATGGCAATGGGGTGGGAGCAAGGCCATAGGCAGCTTTGCACCAGGTGTGGAGAAGCTTTGCCCCTCGAGATGTTTCTGGGCGTCCATGCTCACAAGTCCCAGGAAGCATGGCCAATGTGTCAGGGGTGATGGCACTTGTAGTTCAGCAACATCTGGAAGAAGAAGAGTCTGAAATCAGGTGGCAATGAAAGAGAGGATGGGTCGGGAGGCAAATAATTTGGTATACGAGTATAGTTTGGAGAAGTCAGAGTGGGGAAATAAGAATAAGAATTTTATTTATACCCCGCCTTCCCCGGCCAGAGCCGGGCTCAGGGCAGCTAGCACCAGTAAAATTACAGTAAAATCATAATAGGGGGAAAAACCAATTTAAAATACAGGTTAAAATGCAATTTAAAATGCAGCTTCATTTTAAAAGTAGCCCATAGATCAAAACCATAAGGGGAGGGAAAACATAAGGGTCAGACTGAGTCCAAACCAAAGGCCAGGTGGAACAGCTCTGTCTTGCAGGCCCTGCGGAAAGATGTCAAGTCCCGCAGGGCCCATGTCTCTTGTGACAGAGCATTCCACCAAGTCGGGGCCAGTACTATAAAGGCCCTGGCCCTAGTTGCGACCAATCTAACAACCTTGCGACCTGGGACCTCCAAAATGTTGTCATTTGTGGACCTTAAGGTCCTCCGTGGGGCATAGCAGAAGAGGCAGTCCCATAGGTACATGGGTCCTAGGCACGTACCTATGTAGGTCCCAGTTGTAGCAGTTCTGGGTGGGTCTCATGCTGGGTGTGTGCTGGAATAATCACACTGCAAGCAGTGTGATTGCGCCACCACACACCCAATGTGAAACTCCCACCCACAACTGGCACCTTTGGGTCGTGTAGGATGCTACCTATGTAGAGTATCAAACTCAGCCCAGCTCCTCGTGCAAATTCACTCATAGTCAGAGGAAGAGAGTTTCATCAGTGTCCAGGTTTGAGATCTAGGCTTTCTCAGTCTTTCCCCTACATCTCAGTGCTTTCCTCTCTTCCTGATCTCCAGGAAGCGGCTGCTGGTATTGGTGAACCCCAGAACCTCCTGACCGTCCGCAAGATCTCGGTGGCCAGGATGCACTCCTTACCCAACGACAGCTACATGTTCCGCCCTGTGGTGCCAGCCAAAAGCCCCTTCCCGCTCCATGAGGTCGAGTTAGAGGCCTATTCGTACAAGTCACCAAGAGGTATGGCATCTGTGGGGGCCCTTGGGCTTTTCGGAAAAGACCCATGTCATGTTCATAAAACACAACACACTTACAAAACCACCAGAGTGGATTGTGGGGGGACTGTTCTATTCCTCCATTGAAGGGGATTGGACTACATTTCTATGATTCTATACTTTTTGTCTTCTCTGGAGATTTACCCAGACCACCTACCACATAAAGGATTAAAAAGTAAAAGGAAGGGGTCGCCTACTTTCTCTGTTTTCAGATGTTTTGGCCTACATTTCTATCCTGTCCTTTATTCAAGGAGCAAGAGATCAGATACACAGGTGGTATAAATAGACCTTCAATGCTTAGGTGGAACAGAGGTGGTCTCCTAGGGTGCAAGCCATCAATTTGAATCCATAAGGCAGGTATGGCCAAACTTGGCCCTCCAGCTGTTTTGGGACTACAGTTCCCATCATCCCTGACCACTGGTCCTGTTAGCTAGGGGTGATGGGAGTTGTAGTCCCAAAACAGCTGGAGGGCCAAGTTTGGCCATGCCTGCCATAAGGCAATAAGACAGAGGTGAGTAACCTGTGGTCTTCCAGATGTTGCTGAACTCAAACTCCCATCATCCCTGGCCACTGGCTGGGTGAGGCTAATGCGAGATGGGGGTCCATCAACATCTGGAGGTTAGCGGAGCCACCAATGCACTCATTTAACATGTCACCAACCTCCCCTCACTTCCAGGTGCTAGAACAAACGGTAAGCAATGCTTGTTGTGATAGCTGTTGGAAACATCTCTTCTTGTGGGTTCCCCAGCTGACTGGCTTTGAGTTTTTGCAAATAGTTCCATCACTCAAAGCCTCTTGACTGAAACGACGCCTTTTCTTTATCTTCTAGGGTCCATCACCTCTGTTCATTCCCAGCCTGTGGGGACTTGCTCTTCGCTGAGGGTCCCACGGGATGCCTTTCGTCCAACCACCCCGCCCCCTCGCCAGGAAGGGGGAGGTCCATGGAAGCTTCTACCACCACGAGCTGCTCCACGATCTCCCAGTCTCAACAGGCTGCTCTGTAGACAGGTTGGAAACCTCAGCATTTAACGGTTCCCCTATAACTTGGCTAACAGTACCTCAGGAAAGGGAAAGGGGCAAAAGGGGCTGTCTCGTGTGTTCCGTTACCCAGGTGTTCAGAGCTTTTGAGCCTCCAGATGTTCCTGAACTGTTGGCCATTCTTGCAGGGGCTGGTGGGAGCTGTAGTTCATAACAACAACAACAACAACAACAACAACAAATTTTATTTATATCCCGTCCTCCCCAGCCGAAGCCGGGCTCAGGGCGGCTAACAACAATAAAACAGTACAAAAATACAACACAACACAACACTCTAAAATCATTTCATTATAAAATTAATTCAAATCAAGCCACTGGCAACCATTGGGCCAGAGCTCCGCGAAGATTGCCAAGGGAGGTAGTCAGGCTGTGCCCTGGCCAAAGGCCTGGTGGAACAGCTCTGTCTTGCAGGCCCTGCTGAAAGATGTCAAGTCCTGCAGGGCCCTAGTCTCTTGTGACAGAGTGTTCCACCAGATCGGAGCCACAGCCAAAAAAGCCCTGGCTCTAGTTGAGGCCAGCCTAACCTCTCTGTGCTTGGGACCTTCAAAATGTTTTTGTTTGAAGACCGTAAGTTTCTCTGTGGGACATACCAGGAGAGGCGGTCCCGTAGGTACAAGGGTCCTAGGCCGTATAGGGCTTTAAAGGTTAAAACCAGTACCTTAAACCTGATCCTGTACTCCACCGGGAGCCAGTGCAGCTGGTATAGCACTGGGTGAATGTGATCTCGCAGCGAAGACCCCGTAAGCAGTCTCGCTGCAGCATTCTGAACCCCCTGGAGTTTCTGGGTCAGTCTCAAGGGCAGCCCCACGTAGAGCGAGTTACAATAATCCAGTCTGGAGGTGACCGTCGCGTGGATCACAGTGGCTAGGTCAGGGCGAGAGAGGTAAGAAGCCAACTGCTTAGCTTGGCGGAGATGGAAAAATGCCACCTTTGTTATAGCTGCAATCTGCGCCTCCATGGAAAGGGAGGTGTCGAAGATTACACCCAAACTCTTAACGGACGGTGCTGGCACTAATTGCGCCCCCGCAAGAGATGGGAGTTGCCCCCCCCAATCCCATATCGTCCCGTCCCAGCCACAGGACCTCTGTCTTCGAAGGATTTAGCTTCAACCGGCTCCCACGTAACCATCCAGCCACAGCTTCCAAACATCTGGTCAGTGTGTCTGGGGCCGAGTCAGGATGGCCATCCATCAACAGATAGAGTTGGGTGTCATCAGCATACTGATGGCAACCCATCCCAAAACTCCGGACAAGCTGGGCGAGGTGGCGCATAAAGATGTTGAAAAGCATCGGGGAGAGTATCGCACCCTGAGGTACTCCACACACCAAGGAGTGGCGCGATGACAATTCCCCCCCAAGCACCACCCTCTTTCCAGCTCGGAGGAGTCTGTCCACATCGGCTGGGGATATCCGGTTGAAGTGGTCCAATACTGGACCTGAGGACAGTCGAGGGGCCTCCAGTTCCTTTATTGTATCCAAATTGGCAGGGAGGTCATGGTGGAGCAACAAGACCTCCGCAAAAAAAGCTCGCAAATGCCTCACAGCTGTGTGTCAAATTGTTATTTAAATTTGGCTGTCCCTCAAGGGACGTTAAAGACCTAATTATACTAAATAATAGCACCGGGCAAGAGCTAGCGGATGCAATGGAGGCCGAGAAGTAAGACTTCTTAGCAGCCTTCACCGCCATCTCGTAGGTTTTCATAAAAGCCCTATAAGATGTTCTTGAGGCTCCAGCACGGGCACCCTGCCATACTCGCTCTAGCCGTCTGAGGTCCCGCTTCATTTTCCGAAGCTCCTCGGTAAACCAGGGAGCCCGGTTTCTACAGGGTCGCAGAGGGCGCTTAGGTGCGATCTCATCCATGGCTGCCAGGAACTGGATATTCCAGCCCTCAACAAGCTCAATCAATGAGTCGCCAGGGGGAGCAAGGTCCCGCAAGGCTTGGCAGAATCTATCAGGGTCCATCAGCCTCTGCGGGCGAGCCCAAATCGGCTCGCCACCTAAGCAGGGTGGGGGTGGAAAGTCAATCCTGGCTTTCAGAACGTAGTATCAGACCATGGCACCTTCATCGAAGGAGACATGATCACATCTATACCTACGCCAAAGATCAAATCCAGCGTGTGGCCTGCTTGATGTGTGGGGCCCGAAACGAACTGGGAGAGCCCTAGTGTCACCATGGAAGACACCAGGTCCAGAGCCTGTGAGGAGGGAGTGGCATCAGCATGGATGTTGAAGTCCCCCAATACCAATAGGTTAGGGAACTCCAAGGCCCAGCCGGCCACCGCCTCCAGTAGGCCTGACAGGGTGGCTGCTGGTGCGCTAGGTGGCAGCCAAGCTCTCCTCGGAGCCCCACACTAGGCCAACACATTCAATGCCAGGGATCGATGGCCGGGGGCGCCATCTCTCGTAAGGTAACTGTTTCCCCTTCGCGCACCCAGGTCTCTGTCACACAAGCCAGGTCGACCCCCTGCGAGGTAAAGAAATCTCGCAGGGTGGCGGTTTTGTTGCCTATAGACCTGGCATTGCACAGTACCAGTGACGGAGGTGAGTAATCCTTGCTCACCCTACCCTCGTCCCTCGGGATGAGGCGCAGATTGGAAGGGGTACGAGCATATCCATATCTTGATCCATATCTCGATCCATAAACATCTGGAAGCACCCAAAGTTCCCTACACCTGCATTTTCCCATTCTCCAGGCTTCTCGAGTCATCTCTCATTCTCCATTCTGTATTATACCTACTTTTCTCATCACCTATAGGAGGTGACCCAAGTAAGGCAGGCACAACTGGCTTGGAGAAGGACTGGACAAGCTTCAAGAAACAAGCTCCACATCTTTGCTTTCTCCCCAGAAACCATCACTACTACCAAAATATCTGTCTGCATGCACTCCACTCACCAACTCCCCCACCCCACAAACTGCCCGTAGACCTTGCCAACACCACACCAATCCCCTTAGACCCTTGGAAGGCAAATGAGGCCTACTCTCTCCAAAGGCCCATCAAGACTATGTTGCTGAAGGCTTCCCCACACCTGAAATTGGTCCTGACTAGGGCAGAGCGATATATCAATATGTCGCCACAAACCAGTTTGAAACCCATGCTGTGATATCGGTTTCATAAATTTTGACCTGGCGATATATTGTGAATCATGGTGTGTGTGTGTGTGTGTGTGCTATGCAAAAATCACGATGTGGGGAAAACTGTGAAGCCATCCGATGACTCTACATAGCTCCATCCTAATTTCAGACATTGCGATATATCGGTATATCATGATGTTTAGCTGGTGGTATATCACAATGTTGAAAACCAGATCTCACACAGCCATAGCCCTGACATAATAACTAAATATAAGCACTGCTGGGTCAGGTCAATGACTTATCTGGTCAAGTATTCTGATCTCACTACAACTAACCAGGTCCCTATGGGAAACAGGACCTGGGTGTGACAGCAAATTCCCAGTTGTGATTTCTAGAAATAGTTGTGCAGAGGCATGCTGCCTCTGCCAGTAGAGGGAAAGCTTAGCCATCATGGCTAATAAGCTAACTAATAGCCCAATCTCCTATGAATGTGTCTAAGCTTATTTCACAGGTGCCCAAGATGGTGGCCATCATTCCATATTGTGGGACCAAATTCTGTAGTTGTACTTTATTTCATCCATCCTGAATCTTCCAACATTCAGCTCCATCAGACGTCCCCGCTAAGTTCTAGTACAGTGGTGCCCCGCGAGACGAACGCCTCGCAAGACGGAAAACCCGCTAGACGAAAGGGTTTTCCGTTTTGGAGGCACTTCGCAAAACGAATTTCCCTATGGGCTTGCTTCGCAAGACGAAAATGTCTTGCGAGTTCCTGCGGGGGTTTTTTCCTCCCCCCCTTTTTCTAAGCCGCTAAGCCGCTTATCAGCTGATCCACTAAGCCGCTAAAAGCTGCTAAAAGCCGCTAATAGCGCTAATCCGCTAAGCCGTCAATGGGCTTGCTTTGCAAAACGAAAAAACCGCTAGACGAAGAGACTCGCGGAACGGATTAATTTCATCTTGCGAGGCACCACTGTATTATGAGAGAAGGGGAGAACTGCCGTGTATATATCTGATTGTGTTCTTTATACTGAAATGCCAGTTTCCTCTCTGTTCGCCTTCTCTTTGTGTATTGCAGGAGGCCATTCAGAGGGACTCATTAGAAGGTCCAAATGCAGATTCTAAAGCTGAACCCTGTGAGAACCTCCCACCAAAGATGCTGTCCCAGAGCATCCTGGGCCCGCCTCTGCTTCACCCTGCCCCCACATCTCTACCTGGGACACCTCCCCTTCCCCATGCGTCACCCCACAGGCCCTCGAGCGTCTGCACCCGCAAACACACTTTCAGCCAGCACACTATCCCGCGCAGGCCGTCCAGCTGCAACAGCAACCCAGACAGCTCGCTCTTCGAATCTTCAGACCTGGCCGATGAAGAGGTCAGCCACATCAACAGTTCCGCGAGGGACTGGCGGGGGCAGCCGGACGGCAGCGACCCTGCCGACTCCCCTTTCGCCTCTCCCGCCCCGTCCCCTGTCCCCCTCAAGAACTGCAGCACAACCAGTTTAGGCGGCAACGGCAAAGAGAAAGACTTGAAGAAGTTTTACAGCGTTGACACGCGAGGGTTCTTGGCCAAGCCAACTTGGGCGGACGACCAAAGACGGCACTCCATCGAGATCTGCCCGTTTGTCGACGACGGGGACCGCAGCTTCGCGGAGTCGTCGGAGGAGAAGAGGAAGCTCCCTCTCCACATCCAGCCAGAGTCCGAGTACATCCACGGCGTCCGGCGGAAAAAGAAGATGAGCCCGCCTTGCATTTCTATAGATCCTCCCGTGGAGGAAGAAAGTAACACGTCCACACGTACCAAAGCATCCGAGAACAGCCTGCTGAGGAGGAGAACCCCGTCATGCGAATCCACCGCCTACAGGGACTCCTTAGACCTTGCGGACAACCAGCCCGGAGATCCGGGTTCCAAGGCAGAGCGCCGGGGCCCACCCACCTGCCGCGGAGAACATTTAACCATCCCAAACTTCTCCTTTGAGCAGTCCGACGCCGGCTCCACCGCAGGGGCCCTCCCAGACTGCCTTTTGGATTGCGGCCAAGCCACGCCTGCCTCTGCGGACTCCCGGCCCGGCGACGACAGCGCAGCTCTGGAACTGCAAAAGATGGGCCACTCGCAAGCGCAGCTCAGCAACCCCGAGCAAAGCCAAGAGGTTCTTGGTGGGACTAGGAGCCCCCTCCTCCGGAAGCACGGACTGGTCCCTGCGATCACAGCAACAGAGGAAGAGGTGGACGAACCAGTATAGCTTCCGAGGGGGGAGGTCGAGAGTGAACTTAAAAGGGCTTTGCCACCCAAGTGGCTTCGAAGTGGAAAAAAAGATTGAAAAGCCGCGAGTCCGTGGCCGACGCTTATCCCAAAACACTTGTCATTTCTCTTTAAGCGCTGTGAAGGTTTTTGTTGTAGTTGTTTTTAAAAAAATCACAGAGAAGCAGCAACAAGGTTCAGGGTAAGGAAAGGAGATTTCTTTCTTTTTCCTTTCCTAGCGGCACACGGAGTGGCTTTTCCAATTTTTCTTTTCCTCCCCCCTACCCCTCCCCAACCACCCCCACCTCCCCGCGTGGCCTCGATCACATTGATTTGGGTTTCGAGCCTTTGTTTTATCTTTTTTAAAGGGGAAAAAAAATAGGATTTAAAGAAACAAACCTTTTTTGACTTTTTTCGAAACGGCACCTTTTATTATTGCACGGGAAGTTGTCACGGGAAGTGAAAGTGCCCAGGAGATGCAAGTTGTATATTGTCTGTATATCAGCAGTTATTATAAATAGAAAATAATGTATTTGAGAAATAAAAAAGAAAAACACACATACACACACGAAACACAACACAACGTAAACATTCACGTGAAAACTCTTCTCTTCCTAATGCACATATTTTTATAGCAAACACTGGACCTGATCCAGCTACAGTTAGTCGCATTTAAGTCCCATTGAAGCCTCTTGTGGCTTCCAGTGGAACTCGCAGATCCAACCCTATGAATGTTTACTCCAAAGTTAGACGCCGTGGCCCTGATCCGACTAAAGTCAGCCCCAGTTAACTCCCGCTGAAACCGGCTAACTTGCTCCCCATCGTTTTAAGTGTGACTGATTTTTGTCTGCATTAGAAACCACTTGCAGTGCAATCCTATGCATGCCTACTCATAAGTAAGCCCCACCGAGTTCAGTGGGACTTACTCCCAGGTAAGTGTGTATAGAATCCGCAGCCTTTGTGAGGTTCGATTGGAGTTATTTCCTAGTAAAGTGCGTTGAGAACTGCTGCTTCTGCTGCCATAAACTTTAGCTGGATTGGGAACCTGTTTATCCTCTCACCCTATAGCAGATAATCTTTTATTTTCTTTTGCATTAACATAAGATTCTCAACTGGGTGGTGTATTGTTTGATTCTCAGTGGAAGCTTCATTACAGTGCTTAGGGTTCTCTCATTTTTGCCCCAAATATACCTCTTCCTTTTTGTCTTCTCCACTTTCCCTAACCAGCCATTTTTTGGGCTTGAGCTACTAGCTAACATTTTGGTATGTCTCTAACAGTTCCACTTTTTGCTTTTTCATTATTATTTTTTAAAAATTTGGTGTCCTTGCTACAGGAAATGATGAAAACCAAAATAACTACTGAATTGTAGCCAGTGCAATAACAATAAGTTATTCATTCTTCTTGTGGGTACAGAATCTGTCCTTTTTTATTATTTTACATCTATTTCAAGTGATGAGTTTTCTTGGTTTTTTTGTTTTTGTTTTTTAATTTTATTTCTCCTCCCCTCCCCCCCCCGTCTGTTTTCTTATGGAATTCAGGTTAAATGTTGCAATAATCTGAACTTTAAAAGTGCACAACGAGGGCTGAACGTAATGAAAGTGATTTCCGAAGTTGACGGGAAAAAACAAAAAACAAATAAATAGTAAATTATTTAAGGATTGGGGCTTTTTTTTTTTTCCTTCACTGGACTCAGGAGTAAATGAATAACATCCAGAATCAATCTCAGGTGAAGAAAGGAAAAACATGGGGGCAGTTTCATGGAACCCTCACCAAGGGCTTTTTTTTCCCTTTCTGTTGTGAACTCTGACAAGAAAAATGTTATGCAAATTTCTGGGGAATATTTTCTAGGGGTCGCCAACCTTTTGGGGGCACATCTGGAGTTCTGAAAAAGTGCCACGGTTGCCAGTCACAAAATGGCGGGTGTGGAGGTGCAAGGTGACACAAAATGGCTGCCGTGCAGTGTGGCATTCCACAAAAATGGTTGGCACATTTAAAGGAGAAGAAAAAGAGGCAGGACCTCAGAACTGTCCAGGCATAAGCCTTCATCAATGGGGGGGGGGGACACCTACATCCGCCGCCGCCATGCTCTTTGTGCTTCTGTTTTCAGAAGAGAGGAGAGAAAACCAGACATCCCATAAAACTTGCTCAATGTAGGAGAGGCTGAGCCAGCACAAACAGGAACTGAGCAGGGGTACCTCTTTTATGGGCACCATAGGAGCATAGCTGTCAACCTTTCCCTTTTCTTGTGAGGAATCCTATTCGGAATAAGGGAATTTCCCTTAAAAAAAGGAAAACATTGACAGCTATGCATAGGAGGCACTGGTGGGCACCATGTTGGCAACATGGTTCTGGAGCAACGGAACACTGAAACCAGAGCAGCGCACGGAAATGCCATTTACCTTCCCGCCAGAGCAGTACCTATGAATGGGAAGGAGCCCAATGTAAGCAGTACAAACTGGCTAGCACCTGTGTCATCGGCAGCGGTTCCCCTCCTTCTCAATCTGTGGTTTTAAAATATTTGTTGTTTCTAAAGGAATTGTGATCGTTTTCGTGGAACATAACACACCGCAGATATGACCACACAAAATCGTTTTGGTTACAAGCTAGCGCGAAGCAAAGCACCGTACAGACATAATGTGATGCCTGTAACATGGTGGGCGCTCTGCTGTCGTGCATTTGGAGACTCAAGGACCCCACGCCTCGTTTCTCACCCCACTTTCAATGAGCACCCATGTAGCCCCTCCACATAGGAGCTTGAGAGACCGGGGCGTATAAAAGATGCCGTCCCTTGTTTATGAAAGAGAAGAGTGAAAACCAAAATCTTCCCAAACCTATCCCTTTTCTGACATGCCGCTGACGGCCCTCTGTCTCTGTGTAAGGTGACCCAAGAGCATCCTCTCCCAAACATGATTCATCCAGGTCTCTGTTAGTGGCACTGATTCAGCTTTCCAGTGATATTTGTGAAGGATTAAAGAAAGGGCTGATATGGGCCCAGGTCGTATGTAACGCAAAGCCAAGCCAGTGTGGACTAGCAGAAGAACAGTTCTCTGTTGTGACAATGGTTTAAAATTTGCCCTTCCCAGGCTTCCAAAAACCTATAGGATACATGTTGGTGTGTGGAGTAGTAGCATTTTGGGGTGTGTGTGATTAATAAGGAAAGTGGTGCCCAGTTGACACGTTAAAATGGTCCAGTTAAGTCCAGTCGCAAACGACTCTGGGGTTGCGGCGCTCCTCTCGCTTTACAGGCCGAGGGAGCCGGCATTTTGTCGGCAGACAGTTTTTCCGGGTCATATGGCCAGCATGACTAAGCTGCTTCTGGAGCAACCGGAACACCGAAACCAGAGCAGCACACGGAAACACCGTTTACCTTCCCGCCAGAGCAGTACCTATTTATCTACTTGCGCTTTTTTGGCGTGCTTTCGAACTGCTAGGTTATCAGGAGCTGGGACACAGCAACGGGAGCTCACCCTGTTGCAGGGATTCGAACCGTCGACCTTCTGATTAGTAAGCCCAAGAGGCTCAGTGGTTTAGACCACAGCACCACCTGCGTCCCTGGTAGCTGACACATTAAATAATATTTTTTAAAAAAAACAACAACAACAGGAGATTCTACTCACAAATCAATCATGCCACGTCTAGTTTGGTCCTCAGATGACATTCCTTATGATTGTGTTGTAAGCAAAGACTTTGCATCCTTTGTAGCTCAAAATGGCTTTGAGAAGCAAGATGGTTATCAGTAATATATTCAGGGGTTGCAAGAACGTCTGCCCAAGAACGTGCTGACATTTTGAATCTGCTGGATTATGCAACGGAAAAGGGCAATAAGGACGCTTGCAAGGGGACATTTCAGGGATGCTTGGTTCGTCTGAGAGGCCCCTCCAGACGCTGTTGGATTCCAAATCCCATCAGTCCCAGCCAGCATGGTCAGTGGTCAAAGACAATGGGAACTGTAGTCCAGCAACATTTAGAGTGCCACAAATCCCATCCCACCCCCCGCAACATATCTAACAGCAGTACAGTGGTATACTTCGGGTTACATACGCTTCAGGTTACTATGCTTCAGGTTACAGACTCTGCTAAGCCAGAAATAGTGCTCCAGGTTAAGAACTTTGCTTCAGGATGAGAACAGAAATTGTGCTCTGGTGGCGCGGCAGCAGCAGGAGGCCCCATTAGCTAAAGTGGTGCTTCAGGTTAAGAAGAGTTTCAGGTTAAGAACAGACCTCCAGAACGAATTAAGTACTTAACCTGAGGTACCACTGTAGTGAACAGATAGTGGATTAAACCCAGAGTCTTGGCCAACCAACCTACGACTATATCCAGCAATGCAACCCTGAATGTACAGAGCCTCTGTGTACAGATGCAGTCTACCTGAGTACCAGATCATGCCAAGGTGAAGCAAGAGACAGGGCACAAGCTGGAAGCTCTTCAGAGGCCCTGGCTGGCCACTGTTGCAAACTGAAAGAGGGACCTCGTGGATTTTGGCTTGATCCAGTAAAGGCAGTTCTCACCTTCTTGTCTCCTACATCAAGTCAACGCAGCTGCTGTCAGCAATGCTTTTCAGCCAATTCTAACACCTGCAATTTTGATAGAGTGTCGTGGACAACCGTCAAAAAACGTCTGCCTTGGAAAGGGTGGGGGGAATGGCGTATCACAAAATAGCTTCTTTGGGGGCATGTTATAATGGTAGAAGCATTCAAATCAGTGCCAACAGGAACTTGGAAGACCAAACAGTATCTTCCATTCTACAGATTTCTGAGGGAATATTTACTGGGACATTTTGCTGCCACCTCAGGTGGTACCGTCTCAAGTGTCATAAGTACATCATCCCAGAAGACGGACGCTGCGTCCTTGCGATATGACCGTTCCAATCGTCGGTGGATTGAGCTATCTCTTTGAAATAAATGTGGGGAACGACCTTCGTAGGGCCTATCTTCACTTACCTTTTGCTGGCTGAGGTCGGCACTTGGACACTCCATGTCTGAGCGTTTGCGCTTGTTTGTTTGCCCTGAACTTTCCCCATGAAAACCCACTCTTTAAATCTGAATTGGAGCAAACAGCAGTTCTGGTTTTCTACGGGTTGACGTTTGTGCCAATGGAGCTTTAAAGAGCGGGTTTTCACTTATCTTAAAATCAATGATAGGCCCATAGTTCCATTCCTTGTCTACATCTGTTTCCTGAAAGGCACTGAGGCAATGTTGAAGGTTTCAGACATGTGCGTTGGGTGTGGGTTAAGAAGCTAATCCTTGTCTCATTTGACCAGGTGACTGTGGCACCTTCTAGGAGCTAAAACCAAGAAGGACAGAGAGATCAAAAGTTTTGCTGCATGGAATGAACTGTAAAGGAGAGGCCTGAGGGCCACACTTGCCTTTGGACAACCCTCTGGGGGCCACATAAGCACCACCACCCCAAACAGGCCACATCCACACCTTAAAGCCCTACTACATCACTGTAAACAGCCATGGCTTCCCCCATGGGAACTGCAGTTTATTAAGGGCGGCGAGAGGTGTTTGGAGACCCCTGTTCCCTTCACAGAGCTACGGTTCCAAGAGTGGTTTATCCATCAATCCCCAGGGGAGAACTGCATGGCTTAGTTATATGTTGGAAGTGTGTGAGACTCCTAATTTCAGGGTTGTGGGTTCAAGCCCCACACAGGGCAAAATATTTCTGCATTACAGACGGGTTGGATTAGATGACCCTTCTAACTCTATGATTGCAGTGGTACCTCGGGTTAAGAACTTAATTTGTTCTGGAGGTCTGTTCTTAACCTGAAACTGTTCTTAACCTGAAGCACCACTTTAGCTAATGGGGCCTCCTGCTGCTGCCGCGCCACCAGAGCACAATTTCTGTTCTCATCCTGAAGCAAAGTTCTTAACCTGAGGTAATATTTCTGGGTTAGCAGAGTCTGTAATCTGAAGCGTCTGTAACCTGAAGCGTCTGTAACCCGAGGTACCACTATAGGATTGTGGGATTTACATAGGCATCTGGTTGGACACTGTGGGAAGATGATGCTGGAGCAAAATGAGTTTGGGGCCTGCTCCAGCAGAAATCTTCTTCTGTTCAAATGTGCCTGTGTGTTAGAGGCTGGAAGAGCAGGGGGCTAACACTATTATGAACCTATTCCTGATATTTATTCATAGAACCATAGAAGGGACCCTGAGGATCATCTAGCCCAATAATATTTATTATAACATATCCCACCTTTCTGAAGGGACGCGGGTGGCGCTGTGGTCTAAACCACTGAGCCTAGCGCTTGATGATCGGAAGGTCGGCGGTTTGAATCCCCTCCACGGGGTGAGCTCCCATTGCTCGGTCCCTGCTCCTACCAACCTAGCAGTTCGATAGCACGTCAATGTGCAAGTAGATAAATAGGTACCGCTCCGGCGGGAAGGTAAACGGCATTTCTGTGCACTGCTCTGGTTTCACCAGAAACAGCTTATTCATGCTGGCCACATGACCCAGAAAAACTCTCTGCGGACAAACGCCGGCTCCCTCGGCCAATAAAGCAAGATGAGCACCGCAGCCCCAGAGTCTGGGCTTAACTATCAGGGGTCCCTTTACCTTTACCTTTTTATCCCACCTTTCCACCAAGGAGCTCAAAGCGGCACAAATTGTTTTCCTCCCCCCCCCCCATTTTAACCCTCACAACATCCCTGACAGGTAGGTTAGGCTAAAGAAGATTGACGGGCTCGAAGTCACATGAGTGAGCTTCAGCTTGTCTCTTTAACCTGCTGCAAAACCGTTTCAGAAGAACGAAGTTTTCACGAAATGCTCCGAAGCATATTCTCCCCCTCCTCTTTTTTAAAGAGCCCTGATGAAGGCCTCTGAGAGAGAGAGAGAAAGCAGACATCTCTGAGTCATTAAGACACATCCCTCCCTTAAAAGCTTTGCTGGGACAGGTTTAATGGATGAAGCTTTATTTAATTATTCATCCTAAAACCTTTGTGCAAATATTAGGCACGTTTCGAGATTAAAGGCTGCTTTTAATTGAATTACGGTTTTGCCCATGTTTGTGTGGGAGGCTTGTGTTTTCCACTTAACCAAAAGAAATGGGGGGGGGGGGAGTTTTAGTCAACACAATCAGAAATTTAGCCTGTGCAAAGTGACTCCAAACTGCTGTGGTTCTGCTTGTAGGCTTACCTGCCTTCTCTTTGGCCATTGTGTGGACAGCATGCTGGACTAGATGGATCATGGGCCTGATCCAGGGTTCTTCTCATGTTCTTACAAGGACTGTTCTTTTATCAAGTTCCAGAACTGTTGTTTTTCTGTCCACCTGCGTCCTCCTCCTAAAAGATGAATTGGATGAAACAGCACCATCCACCTGTCAAAAGCTCCTTGCTTTTGAAGTCAGGATGAGTCATTAATTAACAGTGAGGACAGACAGCGCGTCCGATCTTCAGATCCAACTGTTCCAAAGAAGGGCCAGAGTTCAGACAAATAGGTCTCTCTCTCTTTATTTAACAGAAAGAATTAGGATGAATTGTGCTCACTTCCTCCCCAGAAAATGCTTTGATTTATTCCTGTATGCGAGGCAGCATTGCACATAAACTAAGGATAGAGCAAAGGACCTAAGGACCTCTTCCAGATGTTTCAGACTCCAGCTCCCATCAGTCCCAGCCAGTGCAACCAATCATGAGGGATGATGGGAGTTGTAGTCCAACAACACCTTAGACTCGTAGAATTGGGCCCCCAACATCAAGGGAGTGGCAAAGCTTATAAACTCGGGCTCTTCGCAGATGATGGTCGTGACGCCAGACCCCAGAAGCACAGCGATCACCCTAACCAAAGAACTCAACACATTCGCAATTGGGCCGGGCCTACAGGCGATTTTTGCAAAATCCAAGGGTATGTGTTTCAACACACACACCCCTCAAATCCAAAAAGAATCCAGCAACATCACACAGATTAAAAAAACTTTGCTGCACCAAATACAGATACTTAAGGGTACAAATAACCAGAAATCTCCACAAACTATACCTCCGCAACTATGTAGAGTTAGAAGGGACCCGGGCAATCATCTTGTCCCACCCCCATCATTCTGCCTGGACACTGAGGTCCAGCGCCGAGAGCCTTCTGGTGGTTCCCTCACTGCAAGAAGCCAAGTTACAGGGAACAAGGCAGAGGGCCTTCTTGGTAGTGGCACCCTCCCTGTGGAACACCCTCCCACCAGATGTCAAAGAAGAAAACAACAATCAGACTTTTAGAAAACATCTAAAGGCAGCTCTGTTTAGGGAAGTTTTTAATGTTTTATCGTGTTTTTGATATTCTGTTGGGAACTACCCAGATTGGCTTGGGAGGCCCGGCCAGATAAATAATAAATTTAGAATCATTATCATTATTATTATTATCATTATCATTATTATATGCAGTTGTCCCATACGGGGATCAAACCTTGGCATTAGCAGCATCGTGCTCTGAGTGAGCTATCCATGCTGCTGACTAGGGACAGAGTTTAGGAACATGGGAAGCTGCCTTATACATTCAGTCAGGCCACTAGTTTATTTAGCACAGTGCTGTCTACACTGGCTGGCAGCAGCTCTCTGGGCTGTCCAGCAGCTGAGTCTTACCTGGTGCTACGTGAGAGTGAACCTGGAACCTTTTGCATCCAGAATAGATCCTCTGCCGCTCACCTACAGTCAGTGTAAAGAGACAGAAGAAAGTTTTCAGCGTTGGCCAAAAGGAATTGCACCATTTTTAGGTCACTGACGTGGAGCGGGAACTGGGGCACGATTGAACCAGCTCCCTGTGGATTCTTTCTTTTGAGCTTTTCCCGTTTTAAGATTTTAAAAAACCAAAAAACCTGGTCCCACTCCAGGTTTTCATTACAAGCGTAATGGTATGAAATGAAGCTAATTAGATGTTGCTCACGGGGGAGCAAAGCAAAAACCCGCTTGAGCATTGTGAGAGGAAAGAGAGGGAAGTTTTGACAGACTTGCCTGCCTTCAATCCTTGTCTTGATGGCGTCCAAATCTGGCTGGTCTCCGATCAGCCACTGTCAGCATGCACAATGGTCAAGGCTGATGGGAAGAAGAAGAGGAGGAGGAGGAGGAGTTTGGATTTGAAATAATAATAATAATAGTAATATACCCCGCCCTCCCCGGCCAGAGCTGGACTCAGGGCAGCTAACACCAATAAAATCACAGTAAAAACATAATAGGGGGGAAGAGAAGGGGGGGAACCAATTTAAAATACAGGTTAAAATGCAATTTAAAATGCAGCCTCGTTTTAAAGTAACCGATAAATCAAGACCATAAGGGGAGGGAAACATAAGGGTTAGACCGAGTCCAAACCAAAGGCCAGGCGGAACACCCCTGTCTTGCAAGCCCTGCAGAAAGATGTCAGGTCCCGCAGGAATATCCCACTTTATCACTACCCTAAGGATTCTCAAAGCGGCTAACATTCTCCTTTCCCTTCCCTTTCCCTTCCTCCCCAAAAACAAACACTCTGTGAGGTGAGTGGGGCTGAGAGACTTCAGAGAAGTGTGTCTAGCCCAAGGTCACCCAGCAGCTGCATGTGGAGGAGCGAGGAATCGAACCCGGTTCACAAGATTACCAGTCCACAGCTCTTAACCACTACACCGCACTGGGAGGGATGAAGGGTCCTCAATTCTAGTGTAGAAGTGGGGAAAGGGGTGCTCTCATTTTCTGGGTGAAGGTGAGACACTGCTTCCCCACCGCCACCCCACCCCCCCAAAAAAATGCTGGTGGCTAGCAGAAGAGCTGGTTGTTTGTTTAAAATCGCCGTCAGCTAACTGATCTGAAATTATTTCTATGTCACATCCACACTGTGCTTTAAAACGCTATTATACCATTTTAACAACAGTCATGGCATCCCCCATAGCAGTGGTTTTCAAAGGGTGCGGCAAACCACACTGGTGTGGCAGAAGAGAATGGCAAGTGTGAAGATTCAAGGACAATCGAAGGAACATTTAGATATTTCAGTGTAGTATTTTATTTGCAGAGTATAGATAGATGACTTTTTAAAATGAGAGCGGTACTGAGGACAATCTTGGTCGTGATCCATTGAAACAAAGAGAAGACTCGTTTGTTTTCCAATGTATTGCTGACCGATTAAAAAAAACAATAGTGTGGCACAAGAAAAGGATTATTCTGAAAGTGTGGCCCAGAGGGAAAAGTTTGAGGACTGCTACTCCAAAGAATCCTGGGAACTGTAGTGTGTTAAGGGTGCTGGGAACTGTAGCTCCGTGAGGGGTCTCCTGGCAACTCTCAGCAGCCTTAACAAACTACATTTCCCAGGATCCTTTGGCTTGATCCAAACAGGCACTTCTTGTGCTCTTATATATGTGCCAGAGCTTGGTGAAGACCAGAGCTACGTTGTCACTCGTGGTATCTCAGGATAGTGTTGTTGGGACACCACTGCAGAGGAGGCCCCGTCCCCAGTTGCATGGGGTCGGGCTGGTTTTCCAATGAAAACAGATCTGTTGTATCTGTTGTATCTCAATAACTCTCCATGGCTTCCCGATCTGCAGCTTGTTGCTGTTTAGTTGTGTCCGACTCTTCATGACCCCATGAACCAGAGCATGCCAGGCACTCCTGTCTTCCATTGCCTCCCACAGTTTGGTCAAACTCATGCTAGTAGCTTCGAGAACACTGTCCAACCATCTCATCCTCCGTCATCCCCTTCTCCTTGTGCCCTCCAGCTTTCCCAGCATCAGGGTCTTTTCCAGGGAGTCTTCTCTACTCATGAGGTGGCCAAAGTATTGGAGCCTCAGCTTCAGGATCTGTCCTTCCGGTGAGCACTCAGGGCTGATTTCCTTAAGAATGGAGAAGTTTGGTCTTCTTGCAGTCCATGAGACTCTCAAGAGTCTCATCCAGCACCATAATTCAAAAGCATCAATTCTTTGGCGATCAGCCTTCTTTATGGTCCAGCTCTCACTTCCATGCATCACTACTGGGAAAACCAAAGCTTTAACTATACTGTACGAACCTTCCAGCAGCTAGCGATAATTAAATGGGGACATCTAGTGGCAAGGGAAGTTATTCCATAAAGCAGCCTGTGACAACCCACACCCTTCAGCTGTTCTAGAAAACGACACCCATCAGCAGCTTGCCAGCATTATTTAGTTCAGTACAGTGGTACCTCGGGTTAAGAACTTAATTCGTTCTGGAGTTCCATTCTTAACCTGAAACTGTTCTTAACCTGAGGTACCACTTTAGCTAATGGGGCTTCCCGCTGCCACCACACGATTTCTGTTCTCATCCCATAGCTGTCAACTTACAGATTTGAAACTAAGGGACCAGCAGCCTCAAAAATAAGGGATCAGCAGCCAAAATAAGGGATTTTTTTGAGCGCAGGTGTGTTCGACTTCTGAGCCCCTCCAAGCCAAAGGCAGAAAGCCCAGCCAGCAGCCAAATGAAGCCTCAAGCGGTGGTTCCCACAGCGCAGCAACCTGGCAAAGGGGATGCAGCAAGGAAAACCACCGTCACCTCTCCGCTGGGAAGCGCTGAGCAAAGGCGGGCATGCAAGCTCCACACACACACACACAGTCGTTCTTAGACTCCTTATTGGGTGAGCAACGCAGCCAAACAACATAGTTGGAGCCTCCCTCCTCCCTGGCCGGCAGGGAGGGAGGGAGGGAGAGGAGCTGCTTCCTTTGAAACCCGGGAAATTTACCGGATATCATCAATCTGGGACAGCAGCAGGACACGGCGCTGGGATAAGGGAGTTTCCCGCCAAATAAGGGACGGTTGACAGCTATGTCTCATCCAGAAGCAAAGCTCTTAACCTGAGGTACTATTTCTGGGTTAGCGGAGTCTGTAACCTGAAGCATCTGTAAACTGAAGCGTCTGTAACCCACGGTACCACTGGTCCTGTTCTCACCACTGGGAAACCTGCAAGCAGAATCTGAGCACAAGAGCAACTCTTTCCTCCTGCGGTTTCCAGAAACTGGGATTCAGACGCAATGCTGCCTCCAACTCCGCAGGCAGAGCACAGCAGAGCTAGTAGACCAGGCTTCCTCACACTCAGCCCTCCAGATGTTTGAGACTACAATTCCCATCATCCCTGACCACTGGTCCTGCTAGCCAGGGATCATGGGAGTTGTAGGCCAAAAACATCTGGAGGACCGTGTTTGAGGAAGCCTGTAGTAGACACTGACAGCCTTCTCTTCCAGGAATAAGTCCAATCCTCTTTTAAAGCCATCCAAGTTTGTGGGTTCCCGCAGGAGTGAGTTCCACAGTTCAACCATGTGCTGTGTGAAAAGCTCCTTCCCTTTATCTGTCCTCAATCTTCCACCAACACTTTAGGAGGGCGCCAGGTTGGCACATATTGTGACAAACCACTAAAAAAAGTGTTCTCTATAAAGAAAAAAAACTATTTATTAAGTGCATGGGATGCTAGAAGAAAAAAGCACACTAAAAAGGATATACCAAGAGCTCTGGCCAAAAGTTTCAATACAAGGAATAATTCCTACTCGAGAGTTGAAAAGAAAAACGTGTCTATTCTGCTAAGAATAACAGTTTTAAACTACTAGTAAACTTAAACACAACGCATAAGTGCGACAGTTTTAAAATAATAGTAAATTTAAACACAACGTTTAAGTACAGAAATAATGTAGTTTCAAATATGCAGTGATATAGTATAAAGGTACATAAAATACCAGTACACAACAATTGTTTCATATAAGTCTCAATGGCAGTCAAAAAGAATCCATATTATATAAAATCAGAATAAGGAATCAAATAGGGCCAAAGAGAAGTATCCAGAGTATGAATCAGATGTACGACTCAGTAGTGGTGACAAGGACAGGGCCCTGTTTCGGAGTAAACGCCTTCTTCAGCTGGTAATATCAAATATTATGTCAAAATAAATCAAGGTTCTCCAATACCATAAATCTTAATTATAATGAAGTATATACATTCTAAAGTGTATTAATGCATATCATGATATTTGGTTCCATACCTCGATTTTTTAAGGAATATAAATCTGTTGGAAGTCTGTATCATTCAATTCTTTTATGTTTCTTTTTCCAACATACGTCTAGAAATGAGAATTTACAAGAGTTATTATTTCCAGTCAAATTGTTTGTGAAAAACGGACATCAGATGAGTGTTTCCTCACCTTAGATAAATGAACCCAAATTTTCTTGCGTTTCTCTGTGCGTTTTCTATTAGGGAGTGAGATCATTGTCTTATATATGTGTCTGTGAGGGAGGAGTATAGGCTCTCCCTTCTTAAAGGTGAAGAAAAAAGCACAGATTGTTGCAAAAACACCACAGTATTTAAATCATCATCCTGTTAAAGTGGTACCTCGGGTTACATACACTTCAGGTTACAGACTCTGTTAAGCCAGAAATAGTACCTCGGGTTAAGAACTTTGCTTCAGGATAAGAACAGAAATTGTGCAGCGGCGGCATGGCAGCAGCGGGAGGCCCCATTAGCTAAAGTGGTGCTTCAGGTTAAGAACAGTTTCAGGTTAAGAAACGGACCTCCAGAACGAATTAGATTCTTAACCAGAGGTACCACTGTATTTCAGTTATTATCATTATTATCATAACGTATTATTACTTCTTTAAAAAAAAACAACCCAGTATCATTAGTGTGATAGAATTGTTAAGTGTGCCAAGTTTAGGACCTGGAAGATCAGGGTTCAAATTCCCACACAGCCATGAAGGTCACCAAGTAGCCTTTATCCAATCACCATCTCTCAGCCTAACCTCCTACCTCACAAGGTTGTTGTGAGGATAACATCAGGAGAGAAGCAGGGAGCAGCATGCACTCCTCAAGGGAGACATGTTTTGTTGCAGCTGGGGCAAGTGAAGGTGTCCGTTTTTGCTGCTGCAGATGCACCAGGGCGTTTCTTCTCCCTGCGCTCCTCCCAGTGGTCATTCCTCCTCTGGTCACTGCTGTGGAGTCGACTGTCTGTCTCTGGGAAGAAAGGTGGTGTGTGATAGGTAAAGGTAAAGGGACCCCTGACCATTAGGTCCAGTCGTGGCTGACTCTGGGGTTGCGGCACTCATCTCGCTTTATTGGCCGAGGGAGCCGGCGTACAGCTTCCGGGTCATGTGGCCGGAGCAGGGACCGAGGAACGGGAGCTCACCCCGTCACAGGGATTCGAACCACCAACCTTCTGATCGGCAAGTCCTAGGCTCTGTTGTTTAACCCACAGCACCACCCGCGTCCCATATATATATATATATATATATATATATATATATATACAAACAAATAAATCTGATCATATGAAAACCCACCGTTCTCCATAACGATTTGTTATAATTATTTATATCCCTCAAACGGCCTCAGCGTGCCTATGGCAGTAAGATAACAATAATAATAATATTTTATTATATATACCCTGCCCGTCTGGCTCAGTTGCCCCAGCCGCTCTAGGCAACGTAATAAAACATCAAACATTGATAGTAACAATCTGATCCAATATTTTAAAAAATCAGAATATAAAACAAACCAATTCCACACCAAAGCCAGGATCACATTTTTACAGTTGCTATCACAATAAAAGCACATTCTCGTTCTAATTTACTATGTTTTTTATTATTATTATTATTATTATTATTATTATTATTATTATTATTATTATTATTATTATTATTATTATTATTGCTGCTGCTTTGCAACCGTTGCAACGAATAACACTACGCCAGGAGTGGGCAAACTCCAGCCCTCCAGATGTTTCCGACTACAATTCCCATCATTCCTAGCTAACAGGTCCCATGGTCAGGGATGAGGGGAATTGTAGTCCTAAACATCTGGAGGGCCGGAGTTTGCCTATGCCTGCTCCACGCTATACTAACAGAGCTATTTCATTCATAGCGCATCAGCATCGCCTTGTGACCGAGAGCGGAGTCCCCCCTCCCAAGCGGCTTCCGATTCAGCAACCCAACGTTCTAGGGCAGCCTCGGCCCCGCCCCTTCGCGTTCCGAAAAGGAGGCGCGGAACGAAGATTGGCCCACGCGCCGCGCCGTCCGCCGTTGCTAAGGAGGGCCAGAGACGCGGCCTTTAGCAACGGGCCCTCTCCCGGCGCCTGCGAGGCCCCGATGGCGGCCGCCGCTAGCCCCACCGTCTTCCTTCTCATGGTCAATGGGCAGATCGAGAGCGCGCAGGTGAGCCGGAGGGGGGCGCAGGGGCTGCTTTTGTCCCGCTGGAGAAACGGGTGAATCACCCCTCCAGGCCTTCGCCGTGGTATCTCCCGCCTGTTCTGTACCCCCAGGCCATGGGCGGAACCAAGTCGGACAGAGGGGGGTGCGACCTTTCTTTACTCCCGCGCCCCGTTTTCCACTCCCCTTCTGTTGTGCCTTTCACAGAAAGAGAGAGCCTGACTGTGTTTTCTCCCCGGGCTTCCATCTCCCTATTGCAAGCAGCGCAACAGGCAGAAACCCAACAGGTGCAGCTGCTCATAGAAATCGGGTTGGGGTGGGGTATTGCATTGGGTTTTCACCACCTATGCCTGTAATTAGAAATGCCTGCTTCTCTTGCTTCTGTGCATCAGTTAGCTGCGGGGCAGGCACAAATCCCACAGGTGCAGCAATTAGCGGACGTCGTCATCCTTGCATACAGCCTATAGGTATAAATGGCACTTGCGTGAAACCCTCTCATGACAAAATATCAGAGCGGTGAACAGCAAGGGAAGCTTGACGGGTTGGATTTGTGCCTTAGAGTGCAGATGTGAAAGGGTGAAGAACCTTGCATGGGATTTTGAGGTGTCAGCAGGTATGTCTGTAGGTTTCCCCTGGCATCCTTAAGTTGTAGCTGGTTTTTCATTTAAAGGGTGCTGGTAGCAGAGTAAGAAATGAAGAAATGAAGAAAAGCTGCTGTGTTGCATTGCCTGGCCTGAGGAAAAGTGAGACAAGCTTCCCAATCATTGCACTTTGTGGCAAAAGCTGCTGCTGCCGGCCCAAGCACTGCATTCAGTAAACCCCCACACATCAGGATGAGTATAGGGAGCTGTATGGAAAGATGCAAATAACCTTTTTTTTTCATTTTCAGTTCCCAGAGTTTGATGACCTCTACTGCAAGTACTGCTTTGTGTACGGTTACGACTGGGCCCCTACTTCAGTAAGTCTTTCTCCAGTCATCTTGCTCCTTCCTTAACCACAAGCCCAGTGGTTTTTCTGGACCGCTTGCATCGAATCCATCCATTTTGCTTTGCTGTGCTTTGAAAAGGAATCAGCATCCGCAACAGTGAAACAGAATATCCGTTATCAGGGTCTATCTTTGATTGCCAAATTCAAGAGGCAGCAGACAGGTTCAGGTCCTTGTGATTTTCCCAGAGGCCTCCGGCTGCTCGATTTGGGAAGAAGGATGCTAGACCAAATAGATATACAGTCGTACCTTGTTTTGCGACCGGGATCTGTTCCAGAGCCCCGGACGCTAGACGAAAAGGACACACGACAAAGAGCCGTTCTGCACACACACACACACACAGAGCAGTTTGCGCTTCTGCACATGCGCAAGCGGCAAACCCAGAAGTAACCCGTTCCAGTACTTCCAGGTTTGCCGCAGACGTTCAGTGAAATGGACGCTCAATGAGGTGAACTCAAAACGAGGTACCACTGTAATCCAAAACATGTCTGTCAGGGGCTCAGGAGCAGAGGCACAGGAGGGGGAGGAAATGGAGAGCGAGGGAGAGGAATCCGAGGGGAGCGTAGGAGAAGATGACAGTGGATCGGAAGATTCACAGAAGGGGGCGCCGGTGGCCAGGGCAAGGGGGGTCCCAAGGGGGACACTCCAGAAGCAAGGGCCCAGCGGGGACTCCCAGAGCAGCAGTTGGAGATCAGGACCAGCTTCCCCACCAGAGCATAGTGGGGGGGAAGAGTTCCCCACCAGGGAGAGAAGACGAGGCAGAGCTGACCACGCCTCCATCGGAGAGTCGGACAACGGAGGGGAGGTCAGATCCGGCCAGTATCCCGGAAGAGGGAAGCAGTGACAGAAGTAGTGTAACGGTTAGGAGAAAGGTCACTGGGTTGGCACGAGAGGAAAGTTCAAATGTACAGGAGCGCGGGACAGCAGAGAATGAGGATTGGGAACCGGGTCCTAAAGCCCGCCGGAGGGAGGGGGAGGAGCTAAGCGACTCAGCATCGGAAGAGTCCAGCTCTGACAATGTCTCTTGCTACACCTGTTGAATACCAGAATCTCCCCTGCCCCACCCCCCAAGCACCTCATTTCCCTAGCTCAGGGATTGGGTAGTACCTCTGGTTTCTGAACTCTGATAATGTCCCTTCTTCACCTGGATGGTGTTGTGGTCATTTCTATTTTCTATCAACCGCATGCTGTTTTTGTGAACCTATTCCGTTTTTCAGGAAGACCTGTGGTTGTGTTCCTCTGATCTTTGGAATCTCCTTCCAAAATCAGAATAGAAATACTATGTGAAAAGCAAAGGTCTGACTCCACCCTCCCTTTTCCTTACAGGGTTTGGAAGAAGGAATCTCGCAGATCACTTCTAAAAACAGAGTCGCCCCGCAAGACCTGGTGTGGAATTTCCCCATTGACATCACTTTCAAGAGCACAAATCCCTTTGGCTGTAAGTAAAGTGAAGCAAGAGAGTCTTGGAGCTCGAAAACCACCAACAGGAAGAGGGTGGCTTGAGGTGCTCTGGCCCGTCTCCCAAGTTTGGTGCATGCATGTTAAAAGAGAGATTTGGAATGCAACAGGTATGGAAGGTTCTAGTAGCCCTTAGCAAGGCTTTGGGTTTCTGATAGGAAAGACAGAATGGATGGATCAGGCCTTTCGATCCCTTCTGCTTAATAAAATGGGAAGGGAATGGGGGGGGGGGGGTTCTGTCCTGAAAAAGATCTCAAAATTCTGCAGTGAGGCAACCGAAATTCTGCACCAAGCAAAGCTGAATTTGGTGCTTGCTGCAAATGCTGCAAACCTAGTGCCTTTTAACACTTAACAAATACAGTCATACCTCGGGTTGAATACGCTTCAGGTTGAGCGTTTTTGGGTTGCGCTCCGCGGCGACCCGGAAGTAACGGAACACGTTACTTCTGGGTTTCGCCACCTGCGCATGCGCAGATGCTCAAATGACGTCACATGCACATGCAGAAGCGGCAATCTGCGGCATGCGCAGACGCGGGTTGTGTTCGCTTCAGGATGCAAACAGGGCTCCGGAACAGATCCCATTTGCATCCAGAGATACCACTGTAGCTGGATTACTTATTCTGCTTTTACTAGTTACAGAGAAGGGCAAAGAGAGACTGCAGAGGAGAGTCCTGCTTATACAGTGGTGCCCCGCAAGACGAATGCCTCGCAAGACGAAAAACCCGCTAGACGAAAGGGTTTTCCGTTTTTCGAGGCGCTTCGCAAGATGAATTTCCCTATGGGCTTGCTTCGCAAGACGAAAATGTCTTGCGAGTCTTGCGATTTTTTTCGCTCCCCCCCCCTCTTTTTCATAGCCGCTTTGCCGCTAAGCTGCTAATAGCGCTAATCCACTAAGCCGCTAATAGGGATGCTTCGCAAGACGAAAAAACCGCTAGACGAAGAGACTCGCGGAACGGATTCTTTTCGTCTTGCGAGTCACCACTGTACGTACATTTTGGGCGTCCTTTGTTCTCCATCAAGACTGGCAAGAACTGAATCCACTGAGGGAGGAACCTTCCAGCAATGCTGGGGGTTGGACTAGACGACCTTTGGGGAACCCCTTCCAACTCCACGATTCTGTGATTCCACCAGCTATGCTTCTTTTCAGCCATGCCTGTTAAGAAGGCCTGAGACCAAACACGCTTGGCAAAGTGGTCTTCTTCCCCTTACAACAACCCAAGACACCTCGCCTCAAAGGAATAGCTGATGAATCTGGGGGCCTTACACCTGTCACAACTCCAGAAATAATACAAAACAAAACGGGCCAGCCTGTCACTTTATGTCACTGAGCTACTTTGCCCTGGGGGCAGGAGGAGGGTGGGGAGACACCTGGCCACCTGTTTACCCAGTGGGAATTATTAGTCGCTGAAGCCAAGTGATACAACTTCAGAGCTGCTCTCCCACCAAACTTCATCCACACACCTGCAGCTGGTGCAGAAAACATGGTGGGATGCTGGTAATAGCCAGCAAGATGGGAAGAGGACCAAATCCATCCCAGCACCCTTAGGTTGATGAACCTTTTCTTTTCTCTCAAGGGCCTCAGATAGTCATAAGCGTGTATGGCCCTGATCTTTTTGGGAATGACGTGGTCCGAGGCTATGGAGCTGTTCATATTCCTTTCACCCCGGGGAGGTGAGTTCATAATCGCACTCCTTGACTCAGTTTGAACATAGTTGCCTTAAGCTGTTGCACTCTTCTTCTTTTAAAAAATACAGTTTTGTCGGTTTCCAATCTATAACAATTACAAAAGAGAGAGGAAAAGATGCAAATATAGTCTTGCAGTCTTGAAAACTGGCGTCCAGAGCATGAGACGGACGCTACCGCTGGATTATGGGAAGTCGGCCAAAGAGGAGCTGATCTCTCAGCAGAGCCATTGTGGGTGGGTCACTGAGATGACATAACAATTATTTCCTTAAAGAATAGGTCCCAATCCCCCACCCCACACCGCTCAGTGGGTCACTGCAACGTTATTTTATCCTTGTTCATTATTGACTCCACAAAACATCAAATCCTTTTTCTTTCTGCCAAGGGGTATGTGAGATTTTTTGGCTTTGATGGGGCACTGAAAACACTGACTTTCTTAATCTTTCCTTTTCTGGATCTTTTCTAATTGGTTGAGCTCCCAGATTTGGATATCCTAAATTCTGTTTCAGGCATAGGAGGACCATCCCAATGTTCGTTCCTGAATCGACATCCAAGCTGCAGAAGTTTACAAGGTACTGAAGAATGTGTACGATGTGGGTGAATATTTACTAGGAAGTGGTTTTTTTTATACATGTCTTAGAAGCACTGGGCTCCAGTGGGCATCATCTCAATTTACTTGGTTCACTTGTCCACACTGCAGTCCCTTTGGCTGCTGGGGTACCAATATGACCTCCCTGCCACCAATTAGACGGCTTGCAAATGTAACAGCTTGATTGCACATAGGTGCCCTTTTTGTGCAAATCATCTATTTAATATTTAGGGAGCAAGCCACGCAAACGAGGGCCCTATGCAATTTGATATTTGAACCAAACAGTTATACGAACTGGCCCCTGGCACAGCCTGCCAGCGGCTTGAAGCTTCTCCCTAACCACACTTGCATGCACACAACTGCTAGCACTTTCCTCGCTGCGTGTTGGGTAGGAGGGGCTCGATCCCCATACACTGTAAACAGCACACTGTTGGCCTGGGCTGGGGACGAGGCACAGGGAGAGTTCAAACTGTTGGCCAGCTGTGGCAAAGGAAAACTCGCCAGGAGCCTAGTAAGAATAAGGAAGCAAAGGGTCATTGTTTAACGGCAGGGCTCTGGCTTTGCAAACTCAATCCTTGGCATCACCAGGTAACAGTGGAGAAATTTCCCCATCTGAAACAGTGGAGAGCTGCTGCCACTCATCAGGGTACATTTGATTTAAATCACTAGCCAGTAAGACTTGATTTAAATCATTATTTTTTTACGGAAAGAGTCATTCCAACCAGAGGAAGGTTTCATTTTTGGAATAATAAATTTTCAGAGCAGTTTTTACAGTTATATAAAAAAAATACTGATTTGGTTATACTAATAGAAATACATAGGCAGATAATTATGAAATTATTGTGAGGTTTAATAAGTTAACTGTTTATATTTGGACAACTTTTCTGTTGCACTTTATTGGAAGGAGAAAAACAATCATTTCCTTAATAACAATTTAAACAGTTGATTTAACTAAAACAAGAACTTTATAGCATATGTATCCATGTTTGTTAACTGATGTGGTTAAACAATTTAAGTGAGTTTTAGCACACATGAAAAACTTAAAACAAATCCTTATTTTCTGATAAATAGCCTTTGTACTATAATAAAACCTAAATAGAAAACTATCTTTAGAAAGATATTGTTCCCCAAAAGCATTTTATTTTTGAAATCCGATTTAAATTTTAAAAACCGATTTTTTTAATTTGATTTTTTAAAAAAAGATCATTGGTTTTTATCCACCCTGCCACTCACTATAGACTAGGGATGGAGAACATGTAACCCTCTAGGCAATGTTAGACTACAGTTCCCATCAGCCTTGGACTGCAATGCTAGTGGTCAGCGATGAGAAGAGCTGTGCTCTAACCACTTCCAGAGAGTCAATTTCTCGACCCCTTGTTTAAAGCACCTTGCTGTGTGGTTTCCAACAAAGTCTGGGAGCGTTTGTGGCTGGCTGAACTTGTAAGAGAGATTCTGGGATTGTGAGATTTAGGGCCACAGTAACATTTGACAGGCTTAGGTTACGGGGGGATTTGGATCGAGTGGAATTGTGAGGCTGCCTCGATGACCCGGGACCTTTCTCTTTCTCCCAGCTGGCTTATGGGAAGACGCCCAGAGTTCACGGACCCCAAGGTCGTAGCGCAGGGAGAAGGCCGAGAAGGCAAGTGCTTGGGGAGGGAACCCCCCTTAGATGGGATGAACGTTATCTGCAGGCCAGGCCCTGCGGAGGTGGAATCACAGGCAGAGCCTGGCCCCTAAAGAGCAGGGGCAAAGACTGAGCTTGAAACGTTGACCCAATTCAGAATCCGCTCATGTTCAGGGCTGCTCCTCCTCCTGCAGAAGATGTTGGCACCGGATAATTCTTGTGGCATTGGGGGAGAAGAGTCCCAAGTGGGAGGTGTTCCGTGGTGGAGGTACAGAAGACAGCATCTGGTTTGGTTTATAAATATACCCTGAAGCTGGAAGGGCGTTAGGGAGGGAGGGGATTGGGAGGGGAACTGCAACTAAGGGAGAAATATGCGGGGGGGGGGGGCAAGATGAACCTTGAGATGCCTTCCAACTTTAGCATTCTGTGATTCCAAAGCAGGCTGTGTTATATCTGCAAATAAATATGCATTGCCAAGGGAAGACGTCCGGTGTTAGTAGGGGGGCGATGAATGTGCAGCGCTTACTCTCCCCCCATTGAATTTTCAAGTGCAGTTGCATTCAGAAAAGCAGACATTGAACCACCACCCTTTGATCTTAATGACCTTTTTATGGCCTCAGCCCAGTAGACCTGAAGGAGCATCTCTATCCCCATCATTCAGCCCAGACACTTGAGGTCCAGCTCCAAGGGCCTTCTGGCGGTTCCCTCATTGTGCGAAGAGAGGTTACACGGAACCAGGCAGAGGGCCTTCCCGGTGGTGGCGCCCGCCCTGTGGAACTCCCTCCCATCAGATGTCAAGGAAATAAACAACTATCTGACTTTTAGAAAACATCTGAAGGCAGTCCTGTTTAGTGAAGTTTTAAATATTTTATCGTGTTTCTAATATTCTGTTGGGAGCTACCCAGATTGGCTGGGGAGGCCCGGCCAGATGGGCAGGCTACAAGTAATAAATTAGTTTTATTTTATTTTAAGAGTGAAATAAACTCCTGCTGGTTTTCATTTCATTCCACTTGGTCTTCTTCCAGTGACCCGGGTGCGCTCGCAAGGCTTCGTCACCCTCTCCTTCAACGTGGTGACCAAGGACATGAAGAAGCTGGGCTACGACGTGAGCTCTGCCAGCGCGTCCAACCCCTCGCTCCCGTCAGTGGCAGGCGGCATTCAAAACTACTGAACACCAGGTGGTTGCTGGCCTGCTTTGAAAGCCCGTAGGGTCACCTGCCCCCCTGGCAAAGGTATTTGAACTAGGATCACTCCAGATGCCAGCTCAGGCCTGTTGTAGTTGTCACGGGACTAACAAGTGTGTCCTGAGGACCGTTTCAAATGTTCTGTTACCAAGGTGCTAGGGCGGGGGTGCTGAGCTTACAACCCCATAGCCTGTGTCTGAACCCTGCCCTCTGCCCCACCAAAGCAATTTTGGGTACACCCCAAATACCAGCTTTACCTGCCGTGACGAAATCAGCAGCAAGTAACGTGGCATCCCTAGACAGGGCACAGAGGTTTAAACCCAGGCCCAGCATTGTGCCAAGTCCACCCTCTTTATATGAACTGCAGAGCAGGCTGAGTTTTCCTTCCCTCCACCCAGCACAGCAGGGATAGTGAGCATGGTTGTCTCCAGCTGGCTGCATCTCCCATCATCCCTGGCCTTCTGGCCAAACCTGATGGAAGTTGGAGTTCCAACATCCGTAGAGCACTGACAAAGGGCCACTCTACCGAAAGGAACGCAACAGGATTCTGGAGGGCACCAGGCCATGGCAGATGGCTCATATATGGCTGGTCATGTAAGGAAGGGTTCCATGTATGTAGAAATGTAGCGCAGCAGGGAGCAAGCTTGCGGGCTTTTTTTTTTTTAGCAGCACAACACTTGAAAGGATTACCTGCAGCTAAAAATCGTGGGTCTTTTTTTACACTTCACAAGCCTACACGGTAGGAGGGTTGGCTTCACTGTCGTGCCGCTCAGTTTCTCGCCTCTGCTTTGAGGGGTCGGTTATCCCATTATGGCCAAGACAGAAAGTATAGCATGCAGGAAGCATAGCATGCTTACAAACTTGCCTGCTCTGTGCCAGCTACACTTAAGCCATTTGCAAGTTTTCCTCTGCCCAGCTTGCTAGCAGTTGCAAGGGGCAACTGTTTTCTTTAGGGGAACGTTCCTGCATATCTCAAAGTATGTTGTGGCAGAAGCAGTCCTAATGCCCTAAAGCTCCAACCTCCCCAAGTTCATCCCTTGCTTTTTACACACGTTACTCATCCTTGAGCATTCACTTGTTTAGGACGAGGTTTGTAACTGTTGGAAAGTTGGAGGTAAGAGAGAATCTGCTTTTCTCGCTCTCTGACCGCCCCTTATGGCACCTGATTTATCCCATTTCATCAGTATTGCAGAACTGTTTTAAATTAGTCCTGCAGGGAGGCCCACTGCTGTTGTGCAGCAAACAAGTGGGTTTAATGACCAGCATGAATGAGACCTGCAGGAAAGAGGAGGAAAATCAAGTATAAGGGATAGTTTGAATATTACTTGAAACTGGTTTCTTGCAGTATGGAAAGTGATATTTTAAAAATAACGCCAACACTTATTTACGAAAGCAATAGCATTTGCTATTAAACAGATGAGCTTATTTAGAATTTCCTACACCCAAATTGGTGCTTTGTAAATTCCCACCAACTTGCCCAGTGTACTTTGGAAGGATCTAGAGAGTACCCTTGTACTTACACCATTTTGTACAGTTTCATTTTAAATAAAGGCTTTCCACATTTGTGGGGGCAGCAGTCTTCTTTGTAGTAATATTGTCTGCAAGGTTTTTTAAAGAATGTGGTGGGGGAAAAGAGAGTCTTCTTATCAAATCACTCTGGGTATGTCCATACATGAATGCACAGAGCATTTGCCTTTATTCCTATGTATCAAGAGCACAAAACAATGATCCTTGGGACTTAATGATGTCCAAAAGAAGAGATGGTGGTTTGGTTAGGGTGAAACAAATCACAGTCTGAAGGCTTTGTTCTCAACTTACCAGTCATGGTTTGTTTAGAGCAGGGTTTCCCAGACTTCGGTCTCCAGCTGTTTTTGGACTACAACTCCCATCATTCCTAGCTAGCACTGCCACTGGTCAGGGATTATGGGAATTGTAGTCCAAAAACAACTGGAGACCAAGTTTGGGAAACCCTGGTTTAGAGCAAAGGAAACCACTATCCCCTGTTTGGCGATAACACCAAGCCAAGGAACATGGCGCTTGCTTCCGTTCCCTAGGGGAGAGGAGCAAAACTGGGGTGCTCTGCACTTCCATAGGTAAAGGTAAAGGGACCCCTCACCATTAGGTCCAGTCGTAAACGACTTGGGTTGCGGCGCTCATCTCGCTTTATTGGCCGAGGGAGCCGGCGTACAGCTTCCGGGTCATGTGGCCAGCATGACTAAGCCGCTTCTGGCGAACCAGAGCAGCGCACGGAAATGCCGTTTACCTTCCCGCCGGAGTGGTACCTATTTATCTACTTGCACTATGACGTGCTTTCGAACTGCTAGGTTGGCAGGAGCAGGGACCAAACAACGGGAGCTCACCCCGTCGTGGGAATTTGAACCACTGACCTTCTGATCGGCAAGCCCTAGGCTCTGTGGTTTAACCCACAGCGCCACCCACGTCTCTGCACTTCCATAGTAAACAGTTAACCACAGCTTAGCATGGCATGCAAATAAATACACCCAGAAAACCCTCGTCAAAGGGAAAAATGAGATAACACCTGGCAAAGTTTTGCACAGATTTCAAATGGTGGCAAAATTCAGCGAGCGCAGTTGCAAGTGGAGCAGAAAAGAGAAGTTAAATTGGTGGCTCTCCATGCCCTTGCAAAAATTAATTAATTTTGACCTTGTTAAGGTTTTCCAGTAGGGGGAGCCAGAGTTCTGTGGAAAAACCAAACGGTAGACAGATAAAAGTATGCAACATTTGTAGTCGTTCGCCAATTTGAGGTTGCAAGTGTAGCGCAACAAAATCGCAAGTCCGTGCGGCATTTGCTATGTACAGTGGTACCTCAGGTTAAGTACCTAATTTGTTCCAGAGGTCCGTACTTAACCTGAAACTGTTCTTAACCTGAAGCACCACTTTAGCTAATGGGGCCTCCTGCTGCTGCTGCGCCGCCAGAGCACGATTTCTGTTCTTACCCTGATGCAAAGTTCTTAACCGGAAGCACTATTTCTGGGTTAGCGGAGTCTGTAACCTGAAGCGTATGTAACCTGAAGCGTATGTAACCCGAGGTACCACTGTACAAATTCCCTCCCTCCAAAGAGAATTGGCACATAATATCAAAGCGGCGAGGACAGGCATTCGCTTATAATGGAGCATCAAAGAGCTGGAGCAGATGCTGTTCCCGCAGCCACCAAATTGGCTCTGCGCTCATGGAATCATATTGGATGCATGCAAAAGATGGCAGCACATTGGCGCTGTTTCATGGTGCAACCTCCTGCAGCCACAGCAGCTTTGGCGCCTATACGCTGAGGGCGGAGGTCCTTTCGAAAGCTGACGTAGTGAGGCCGTACTACAAGGAATTGTTCCAGGCAAGGTCTTGGGCCACTGCCTGCTTCCCCCAAGTCATTTCTTCTTTTTTTTAAAATAAATTTTTATTGAAGTTTCCACAATTTTTTAACACAACAAGAAAACACAATAACAAACAAAAAAGAAAAAAGACAATATAAAAATACAAACAAAGAACACATATAGATTCAATTTTTACTTTCTTATAGCTTACTTTCCCGACTTCCTCGTACCTCCCCTTTCTGTATTCTATTTTCTGATTAATTTGTCAGCAAATCCTTCCCTTACTTTTAGCTTAATTTTAATGTTATTCATTTTCTTTAAATTATCCCTTACCGCTATTAACTCCTTATTTTATATTCCAGCGTCATTTTAACCATCATTAATTTTACAATATTTCTTTAGATAATCCTTGAATTTTTTCCAATCTTCCGCCGCTTCTCTTCCCTGGTTTTGGATTCTGCTCATCATCTCTGCCAAACCCATGTAGTCTATCACCTTCATCTGCCATTCTTCCACGGTGGGTAGATCTTGCGTCTTCCAGTACTTTGCGATGAGTATTCTTGCTGCTGTTGTAGCATACATAAAAAATGTTCTGTCCTTCTTTAACGCCAATTGGCCAACTATGCCCAGGAGAAAGGCCTCTGGTTTCTTAGGGAAAGTGTACTTAAGTACCTTTTTCAGTTCATTATAGATCATTTCCCAGAAAGCCTTAATCCTTGGGCACGTCCACCAAAGGTGAAAGAATGTTCCCTCAGTTTCCTTACATTTCCAACATTTATTATCGGGCAAATGATAGATTTTTGAAAGCTTGACTGGGGTCATGTACCACCTGTAAATCATTTTCATAATATTCTCTCTTAAGGCATTACATACCGTAAATTTCATACCGGTGGTCCACAACCGTTCCCAGTCAGCAAACATAATGTTATGACCAATGTCCTGTGCCCACTTAATCATTGCAGATTTAACCATTTCATCTTGTGTATTCCACTCCAACAGCAAGTTATACATTCTTGCCAAATTCTTAGTACTGGGTTCTAACAGTTCAGTCTCTAATTTTGATTTTTCCACCTGGAAGCCAATTTTCCTGTCCATTTAAAAAACTTCCATTATTTGATAATAATGAAGCCAGTCTCTCACTTTCACTTTTAGCTTCTCAAAACTTTGCAATTTAAATCTGTCCCCCTCTTGTTCCAAAATCTCTCCATATCTCGGCCATTTGGCCTCCATATTAAGTTTTTTAGAAGCCTTTGCCTCCATTGGCGACAACCACCTTGGAGTTTTACTTTCCAGCAAATCTTTATATCTAGTCCAGACATTAAATAATGCTTTCCTGACAATATGGTTTTTAAAACCTTTGTGAGCTTTAACCTTGTCATACCACAGATATGCATGCCACCCAAAAATATTGTTAAAACCTTCTAAATCCAAAATGTCAGTGTTCTCCAGAAGTAGCCAGTCTTTCAACCAGCAGAAGGCTGCTGATTCATAGTACAGTTTAAGGTCTGGCAGGGCAAATCCGCCCCTTTCTTTTATATCAGTTAATATCTTAAATTTTATTCTCGGCTTCTTGCCGTGCCAGACAAATTTAGAAATATCTTTCTGCCACTTCTTGAAACAATCCATCTTGTCCAATATTTGCAATGTTTGAAACAAAAACAACATTCTAGGCCAGTGTTTCCCAACCTTGTGCCTCCAGATGTTTTTGGCCTACAACTCCCATCATCCCTGACCACTGGTCTTGCTAGCTAGGGATGATGGGAGTTGTAGGCCAAAAACATCTGGAGGCACAAGGTTGGGAAACACTGTTCTAGGCAATACATTCATCTTTATAACTGCAATTCGACCCAACAAGGAAAGCTTCATATTTGACCCAAGTCATTTCAGTCATTCTGGAGATTGCTGCTGCTTTGTGCAATAGTGGCTGTTGACGGGGTGAGGGTTGGGTTGGGGAGCAGGAATAGAAGCTCTTGAGCAACTCCCCGTTTCCCAGTTCTTTGAGTACTTGCACAGAGGCTCCCAGTGCACCCTAAAGTCACCAGGACGTGCGATGGAAAAGGCAGGGAGTTTGTACCACCCACCATCTCTGCTTTATGAACAGCAGAATTATAGAATCATAGAATCATAGAGTTGGAAGAGACCACAAGGGCCATCGAGTCCAACCCCCTGCCAAGCAGGAAACACCATCAGAGCACTCCTGACATATGGTTGTCAAGCCTCTGCTTAAAGACCTCCAAAGAATGAGACTTCACCACACTCCTTGGCAGCAAATTCCACTGTCGAACAGCTCTTACTGTCAGGAAGTTCTTCCTAATGTTTAGGTGGAATCTTCTTTCTTGTAGTTTGGATCCATTGCTCCGTGTCCGCTTCTCTGGAGCAGCAGAAAACAACCTTTCTCCCTCCTCTATGTGACATCCTTTTATATATTTGAACATGGCTTTCATATCACCCCTTAACCTCTTCTCCAGGCTAAACATGCCCAGCTCCCTTAGCCGTTCCTCATAAGGCATCGTTTCCAGGCCTTTGACCAATTTGGTTGACCTCCTCTGGACACGTTCCAGTTTGTCAGTGTCCTTCTTGAACTGTGGTGCCCAGAACTGGTGCCCAGAATTAAGCAGGGCACTCAAAAGAGGTCCAGGTAGCACTGTGTATTCTTTGGAACAAATGTAGAATTGTAGACAGCTGTCAGGCAGAGAAAAGCAGGGTGGAAAGCAAAGCATATTAGAAAATTGTAGGCAGAGAAAAGCAGGACGGAAAGGAAAGCATATCAGAGACTGGCCAGCTCTAAGCTGGGCGCTTTCACAGGCTGGGGCCAAAAATCAGAACCAGCTGAGACACCCTTCCCTGTGGGTATAACAGAGCAGAAATCAGGCTGTCCCACACAAGGAGAACATTACTACACCAAATAGAGATTTTAAAAAAATAATAATTCTGCAAAACATTTGTACAGGCTTGAAAAGGGTATGAGCGAAAAGACTTTCAACAGAGAAACTTCTTATACATTTTATTTTCAAGTCAAAGCCAAAAGCAGAAATCTCTTAAGCCCGAGCGCAGAGGGTCTTCTGTGAAGGGAGATCTGGGCTATTTGCCCAGATTTTTATCCACGTTAACCAGACACCGATTGTCCTTGCATGCACATAACTTCCTGTTCTCGTATCTGGTGGCAGCTTATCATGTTGACCTTTTCAGGAAACTCCAGCTGGCTGTTCTGGGCTGCTTGCCAAGTTAGTGATGGAGAGGAGAATCACCGCAGATTTTAACACACCAAAGTGAATAATATTAAGGTTATTTTACATTCCCTGAAACTGCAAAAGCCCCAAGCAATTACATTCTCTGTCCAGATGAACTGTTACGAATTAGGTGCCAGGGAAGAGTCTGACACCAGGTCCGTCCGGGCTCCTAACAAAAACCTAGATTCAGCAGCAAGGGGATGAAATACACACCCAATTTTTAAAAGTATGCATACAGTCTGGGAGTAGCAAATGGAAGGGGGAGAATCAGATTAGGGCAAAGGCACTGAGCAACACATCATATTTTTGTTTGACTATAAAACCCAGAAGTGTATACAACCCCTTTTCAGGAAATCAAAGCAACTTTGATAGTTTCAATTTTGATAAGTTTGTGGAATGCTCTCCCCAGGGAGCTTCGCCTGGTGCCTTCATTATGCACCTTTAGACACCAGGCAAAAACGTTCCTCTTTTACCAGGTCTTTGGCTGATGTCCAATGCACTGTTAAAATGCGTTAGGGAGCAGGGATTGCTTGGTTGTTTGTTGTTTTTATTGTGTATTTTGTGATTTTATGTTGCAACCGCTCTGCGTGAGACTTGCGAGTATACGGTGGTATGCAAATTTTAGAAATAATAATAATTTTTAAAAAACAGAACCACGTCCGCAAAATGAAAAGTCAGCTAAGAGTAGAATCCTCAAAGGGTTTGCTAAACAACTATCTTAGGCATGGGTAGGCAAACTAAAACCCGGGGGCTGGATCTGGCCCAATCGCCTTCTAAATCCGGCCCACTGACAGTCCAGGAATTAGCATGTTTTTACATGAGTAGAATGTGTCCTTTTATTTAAAATGCATCTCTGGGTTATTTGTGGTGCCTGCCTGGTGTTTTTACACGAGTAGAATATGCGCTTTTATTAAAAATGCATCTCTGGGTTATTTGTGGGGCATAGAAATTTGTTCTTCCCCCCCCCTTCAAAATATAGTCCAGCCCCCCACATGGTCTGAGGGGCAGTGGACCGGCCCCCTGCTGAAAAAGTTTGCTGACCCCTGATCTTAGGGCTGGTACTTTGCTTGACAACTGCTGCTTCTGACGGACAGCTTGTCTGTGCCGATGATACCATTCAGCTGAAACAACCTCCATCAACCTGGCACGACAATTTCTGTCAGGTGAGAGTTGTAATCCAAAGGATCTGGAGGACATCAGGTGTGGGGAAGGTTAAAAGAGAACTTCTCCTCTCCCACAGAACATTGTGGGCATGTTCAACTGTGAGACATCAAGGCTTGAGTGGGCAGGTGAGTTATGTACCTGAAGTAGAGGAGTAAGAGAACCAGAAAGTCACCACCCAAGGTCTTTCTCCCTAATCCGGTGTGTGGCGAATTGATGTCTGGACCAGGCTTATGAAAGGGGAACACACACAAAAATGCCTTATACAGTGGTGCCTTGGTTCTCAAACACCTTGCTACTTAAACGCTGAAAAACCAGAAGTGTGTGTTGTAGTTTTCAAACGTTTTTCGGAAGCCGAATGTCCGATGCGGCTGTCGACTATTGTTTCCGGGGCACCTGCACCGATCAGAAGCTGTGCCTTGGTTTTCAAACATTTTGGAAGTCAACCGGACTTCCGGAACTGATTAAGTTTGGCACTTTTGTTTTTGCTATTTATTTTGCATTTTTGTTTTTGAGGCTTTTTCGGTTAATTTGTTTTTGTGACCGTGTGAAACCCAGTTCAACAGCTGACTTATTGATTGCGTGACTGCAGAAATGGATAAAAGCCCCTCATGCAAACAATGACACATCAGTGCAGGTAAGAAAAAAATTAATTTTAATTTTTATCATCTACAATACATGCAGACCACAGTGCATAAGGTGCATAGGAGATAAGGTAAAAGGTAAAGGTAAAAGACCCCTGGATGGTTAAGTCCAGTCAAAGGCGACTATGGGGTTGCTGTGCTCATCTTGCTTTCAGGCCGAGGGAGCCGGTGTTTGTCCACAGACAGCTTTCCGGGTCATGTGGCCAGCATGACTAAACCGCTTCTGGCACAACGGAACATCGTGACAGAAACCAGAGTGCACGGAAACGCTGTTTACCTTCCCGCCACAGTGGTACCTATTTATCTACTTACACTGACATGCTTTCAAACTGCTAGGTTGGCAGGAACTGGGACAGAGCAATGGGAGCTCACCCCATCACAGGGATTAGAACTGCTGACCTTCTGATGGGGAAGTCCAAGAGGCTCAGTGGTTTAGACCACAGCACCACCCGCGTCCCAGCATAGGAGATAAGGCAGCCTCAAAGTATGGTAACTTGGTCCTGCGCTTTGTAGGACCTTATAGGTTAGTACCAAAATTCTGGGCTTGACCTGGTAGCATGGATATGCTGGCTCCTGGACATATGAACCAGTCTATTAATTCCTTTCAGTGCAATTAAACAGCTCTTTTGGTGAATAGAATTGGAATCTGCCTCTATTCGCTCTCACTATACTTGCAACGAAGCCGACAAAAAAGTAATTCGCCTGCCTGCCCTCCCCCAGCAAAATTCCCGTTACAGTAACTGGGATATTCTGCCTGCCAGGCTTAGATCTGGTACCTGTAGCTACAAAGAGCGAAAGAGAGGCTTCAGCTGCATAAGCATGCTGTTGCAATAAAGAGAGGGCAGGAAACCAGAGAGGCAGAGGGAATTGTCACAAAGGAAAGGAAGAAATTAAAAAGGAATTGCAACAGGAGAACAAGGGGGGGGGGGGCAGAGAGAGAGAAAACTTTCCAAACAAGTTATGTTGAGAACAGGCGACAAAATGTTCCGCTTTAAGAACAGGAAGAGTCAGAACCTGGGGGTTTTTGGGGGGCGGAGGGTGACAGGCAGATTTGCTGCTATGTCAGGCTTGGGAACAGATGGCTTTGATCATCAATTCATTGCAGGAACACAAAAAAGAACCTGATGCAAAATTAATCATTAAGCGGGGGACTGAGCGCAGCCGCATTTTCCTGGGGACTAGAGATTGCAAGTAATATCCACCCGGTTCATTTCCCATCCCTCCAGTGCACTGAAGTGGGGATAGGGCACTCCAGGTTGGGTTCAAATCCCCGCTTGGCCATGATGCTCAGTGGGTGGCCTCGGTCAAGCCACTTTCATCTCAGTCTACCCTATCCTACCAGGGCTGCCTTGAGGATTAGGGGAACACCCACCCAGGTCACCGTGTGCTCCTTGGAAGGCTCCCAAGACAAACACGAAATGTAATTTCAAGTGTTTCCTGAGTTTCTGTCGCCCAGACTCCGGATTGCATGTCTTCCAGACACTGCTACCTCCCACACTGAGCAGGGCATGACCGTGTCAGCGCTCTCAAAAACAGCAGGGATTTCTTCGCAGAATGAAAGAGCAGGCCTGGTGGCTCAGAGCCAAAGGCACATCCAGTCCAGGAAAGGGGAGTGATTTGGAGATATAGGTAAAAGGAGGCGTAATGCAGGTATGTCTAAAATAATGCACAGCGGAGAGAAAGTGGATGGAGTTTTCCTCCTTTTCATTACTAGAACTCAGGGGCATCCAGGCAGATGTTGGGAGATTCAAGACAGACCAATTTAAGTGCTTCATCACGCAGCAGAATTAAACTGTGGAATTTGCTCTCAGCCTCCATACCCTCCAACATTTCTCCAATAAAATTTTTGTTGTTTAGTCGTGTCCAACTCTTCGTGACCCCATGGACCAGAGCACGCCAGGCACTCCTGTCTTCCACTGCCTCCTGCAGTTTGGTCAAACTCATGCTGGTCGCTTAGAGAACACTGCCCAACCATCTTGTCCTCTGTCATCCCCTTCTCCTTGTGCCCTCCATCTTTCCCAACATCAGGGTCTTTTCCAGGGAGTCTTCTCTCCTCATGAGGTGGCCAAAGTATTGGAGTCTCAGCTTCGCGATCTGTTCTTCCAGTGATCACTCAGGGCTGATTTCCTTCAGAATGGATATGTTTCATCTTCTTGCAGTCCATGGGACTCTCAAGCATCTCCTCCAGCACCAGAATTCAAAAGCATCAATTCTTCAGCGATCAGCCTTCTTTATGGTCCCGCTCTCACTTCCATACATCACTACTGGGTGTCTAGGTTTGCCACTGCTTTTCTCCCAGGAAGCAGGCGTCATTTAATTTCGTGACTGCTGTCACCATCTGCAGTGATCATGGAGCCCAAAAAAGTAAAATCTCTAACTGCCTCCATTTCTTCCCCTTCTATTTGCCAGGAGGTGATGGGATCAGTGGTCATGATCTTAGTTTTTTGATGTTGAGCTTCAGACCATATTTTGCACTCTCCTCTTTCACCCTCATTAAAAGGTTCTTTAATTCCTCCTCACTTTCTGCCAATAAAAATAGGGATGTCCTATTCCATGATAATTATATATTTTATTATTTATACCCCACCCATCTGACTGAGTTGCCCCAGCCACTCTAGGCAGCTTCCAACATATATTAAAACATAATAAAACATTAAACTTTTTTTTTAAAAAAAAAAACCTTCCCTATACGGGGTTACATTCAGATGCCTTCTAAAGCTTGTATAGTTTTCTCCTTGGCTCAGGGTTTGCATAACTCCATACCCTGCGATGAAAATAGGGACATCCTACCATACCCTCCAACATTTCTTTAATGAAAATAGGGACCTCATAAGGAAAAGCAGGACATTCAGGGATCAAATCAGAAACCAGGAAGGCTTCTGTAAATACGGGAGTGTCCCTGGAAAATAGGTACCCTTGGAAGGTCTGAAATTTTGGATGGCTTTAAAAGAGGATTTAGACAAATTCACGGCTGCTAAACCTGATACTTTCTCCTGGAGTGTTTCTGCCATGCTAAGGTGTCTCTTTGAACTAGGATACCATTTTTACTGCATTGTCACGGGGAATGGACAGTTGAGTAGCAGGGAGCCCAGAGTTCTCTTACGCATGAGGAATCAGCTGCATGCCCCTTTGCCTCCATGCTATTTGACTTTAAACAGTGGGTTCCCACAAGGCGTTGCTGCAGCGAAGAGGCAAAACTGCACCGGCGCTGCAGCGTGACTCCTGTTCCCTTCCAGCGGCATTCTGGCAGGCTGCGATTCTGCTAGGACACAATGCAAAACATCTTTGCGTTGGTCACACACCACACTTCAGCTTCAAGTGGCAGAATGTTAACAACCGCATCGCCTTTTTTGAGGGCTTAAAATGACACAATGGTTTCACAAAATCTTTGGTCAACTTGACCAGTAAGGCTGTTTTTCGATTACCTTTCTTTCAAAAGCATTAACTTGCTTTATTTGAAGAAGATTGCCAGGGGTGTGGGTGGGTGTAGCCAGGAGAGAAAGAAAGACAAGAAGCGTCAGGAAACAGATGTGTGTTTTTTAATCTACACTTCATGTTTATTTAAGAAAAGCGTTACCTTGAGCAGGAAACATTTGGAATACGGATGGCTAAGATGTTTTATTTATTTATTTTTCATATTTTAGGAAAACCCCTTGAATGTGGATCGAGGCCTGTCCATGATGTAAGCATGACCAAATGTGTCAATTTCAATTTCTCTCGTTTTTCTGATATTAACTTTGGTCTGCCCCATTTTCTCACCAGGGTGCAATTTTTATAAATCCTTCACAAAAATGTGATTGCGTTTTTGTGCACGCCTCCCTCCATGTAATAATTTCCCCCCCCAAATAATTCCCCCTATCGCAATGCATTTTTGTGTGTGTCATTTTCCCCCCAAATATAGACATCACAGTGTCTGCTTTCCCCCATAAATGCATTTCTGAACATTTTTCGGTTGTGGAGAACTCCATCAGAAAATTTAGCAAGCGCAAATCTTGGAAGGATGGCTGTGTTTCAGTTCGCAAGCTGGTTCTGGAAATGTGACAAGCTGTAAACTGGACCAATTTCCTCCAGCACCTCCCTTTGCCTGTCAGGATGAGCCCCACCCCCTCCCCTACCCCAACCGAAGAAAGCATAGCCGACAAGCAGGAAATACACCAACATTGGGCTGAAACATACTTGGTTCCGCTCCCATTTGCTGTAACATGTTCTGGAGGCTAAGTTCCTAAGTTCTAGAACTCCAAACCACCTGGTGCTCAAATGTTGCTCAAAGAGCTAACTTTTGTTGAGGCCTGTTGGACACAAGGGAGAGATCCAGAATCTCTGGGCTAAGAAAATGAAAAGTCACGGGGCATCCTGGCAAGTAGCTGCTTTATCTGCATTAGCCTCAAGACTTCCACTAGCATTTCTCAGTATGATTGCAGGCCCCTTAATGCCACTGTTGTCATCATCTTCGAGCAAAAGCTTATGAACCGGGTACCTCGACACTCTGGTCTGATGCTGGAGATGTCACCCAGCCTCTGCCCACCTGTCTCAGACTGGCAGTGGGTCTGCAGGGTTTAAGAGGGGGGCATTCCCAGTCGTACCTGGAGATGCCTGGGACTCAACCAAGAACCTTCTGCCGGCCACTTAGTTAGCACTGCAAAGAAGAAGGGTTAGGAAAACAAAGGGCAGCCTACTTAGCCAAGCGAGTTGCCATTTTTAAAGAGAGCCAGTAACGACGACTTCAACCTGAGTATGGCTTAGTGAGTAATCAAAAATTCACTTTGCAAAGAAGACTGTAAACAGAGCAGGTTATTAGCACAGAGTGCATCTTTAGTTAGAAGAATTTAGTTGATTAAAATTAACAATCATACAGCGTTTTCCTTTAAAAGTTTCCCAAAGTTATTACAAGAGAGAAGTGGTCTTTCATGATCTTCTGTCTATAAAAGGCTTCGGAGTCTTTCCATTCATCATGAGGGAGACATAATCGTAAAACAGGGAGGGGGAAAGGCAACTGTAGTGTTTTCCTTGCAAATGACATCTTACGTTCATATGCCACTCAAAGTTTATGCCACAGGAGCGCTTCAGCTTTCATTTCAAACTCTTTGTCCAAAAGCAAAAGGTTTATCAGTATTCCCTTTTAAATTCTCTTTATGGAAACCAAGAGCTAATATATATATATATATATATGTATGTATAAAATATATAAATAAGAGGGCATTAAATCATAAAGTTACTGTAACTTAATTTTTTAGCTAGACCTGATAAAGTCTACCGAAGCTACAGACTGTTAAATAAGAACCACATTATAAAAATTAGCAAGACAGAAACAGGGCGCCAATCTTGCCAACTCAAATCCAAAATGGTACTAGTCTTTCTTTTTTTAAAAAAAAAAAAAGTGCAAAAAAGTATATAAGGATAACTACGTATTAGCAGAGTTCATCCCAAATTAGTTCCCAGACTTGCCCCAATGAAGTTGAATTCAATGTTGCCTCCTCCCTCACCCCCTCTCTTCATTTTTAACCTGTGTTGCAAGTCGATTTTTAAAAGAAAGGAGAACTACGCACATGAATGTCCAAATGAGCTCACTATCGGACAAGCACAGAGCGAAACACTCCTGAACACAAGCGCAGCATGCCAGCCACTCAGACAGAAGTCCTTGACGAGTCCTTGAAAGGGTACAAACTCAACACTGCATTAAAAAAAAACAGCACACCTGTAGGATTTCACAACCAAATGAGAGCTTGCTTCTGTCCCGCTTTCGACAAGCTTGCCGTTTCCGCCAGCTCCAACCCGACCCCACCCGACCCCAGTCCACAGGTACAGTTTGCGCTACCATGTTTTAGTGTACAAGCAGGGGAGAGAAATATAATTCCTGGACACCCCACATCCCTCTCTCTTCTCCTAAGATGTATAAGGACTATGGGTGAACCAACAGTCTAGAACAGTATATAGTTATGTGCAAATATGTCCACTAGCGCCTTTGAGTCTCCAAACTATTCTTTACGAGGATGGGGCTCTAGCAGATGCAGGTTGCAGCTGCTTCACAGTTCGGCACATGGTCTACAAAGAGGACTATTAAAAATGGCAGGTACTTCTTATAACATTGAAGTGATTAACAAAAAAGGGGGGGAAGCGGGAGAGAAGAAAATCTAATTTTCATGGTTCAAGTGTGGACCTTTTATGCGATGCTCCCGCAAGTAAGAAGTACCATCTGCAGGAGAAGGCTAGGTTGAGATTAAACAGTGAGTAGGGAGAGAAATCTGCAACGAATGCAACTGTAAACCACAAGTCTAGTTCCCCCTGCAATGCCCAAAGTCTCTTGTACACACACAGTTCAGCCCGAACCGGCCTCAGGAAATTCCACTCAGTTCTGCAAAACCTCTTGCCAAGTTAGGTTCCACCACCTTGGCCCTTATAGGAGGAAAGGATTTGTAGCGTTAGCAGGCTGGGAGGTCGAGGACGGGAGCCCGGTACTGTGAAGAGGCTGAGCCACTGCGCCCACAAGCCCCACGTTCATCCCATGGCCCATTCGGGTAAGAGATGCCACGGTGCCCATGACTGGCATGGGTGCCATCGCCATCGGTGCCACGGAAGGCAGAGGTACAGGCTCCATGCCTGCTGCTGGCACACTGCTGAAGGACGGGCTGCTTCCCATGATGGGGCTCGACCGCAGCTGATTGAGAGTGAGGGGCTGAGGCTGATTCACTTGGAAGGGGTTGATTAGCGATGGAGCTGGAGTGGCGGCAGCAGGGGCAGCGGCGGCGGTGGCCGTTCCTAGGGGAAAGACAAGGGGGTTGGGGCAAGAGAGGCACGTGAGCCTGTTAAGAATATCTGATTTGAAAGGGAGTCGTCCGCGCAAATACAAGACAAGATTTCACACTGTTCCAAGCTTCCCCCGAAAGATGATACATTGCCCAGGCTCCCCCAAAACCCGAGGCAGAAGAGTGTGATGACCTCTACTCTGGGGTGACATCTCTTTAGAGGGCAACAGGGTTACACATCTTAGCAATGAACACCAGAAAAACTGTTTGGAAAGAAAATGCTATTGCCCCACTGCCAATAGCTTCCTAGCACAACCAAGACACGATTCTGCAGAGTTTACCAAAGTGTCACGACGTCTCACTTTCCAAATGCGCTCACCCTCATTGATAAGGTTTGAGAACCTGAGAGTTATCCCAAACTTTTGTCTAAGTTAACAAATGCAACACATTAATATAAACCCTCCCCCTTTCATTTCCTATTGATTGACTGATAGAAGGCTATCAATAAGGAAAATCTGAAACCAATAAAAGCGCATTTAGATGCATGCAATTTAGAACACAACCATAAACTCCATTAGTTCTCTAAACCAGGTATCATTAACTCCCTGCCCCTTGCAAGGCTTGGGTGAATAACCATGTTTTCATGAGGCACCAAAAGGTAAGCAAGATTGGCACCTGCCTTACTTTGGGGGGAGATGGCTCCGCAAACTGAGCATGACAGAGAAGGTTGTCCCCCCCCCCCGCCCCAGTTGCCACCAGATGCATTTCTGAAGGCTGTGGCACAACCAAGAGGGCTTCCTCCCAAGGTATCAGGAGCTGGTGTGGTTTATATGGGCAAAGGCATCCAGGTCCCCAGGTTGTTCAGGGCTTTATAAGTCAACACAACACAGCCTTATACTCGGCCCAGTAACAAAGTGCTGCCAGTGCTGCTCTTCAAAGGAAATTCTGTGCCAGCCTTTGCCAACCTGGCACCCTCCGGATGTTTTGGAGTACAGCTGCCATCGGTCCCACTGATGAAGACTGCTGTATACTGATTTCTCCTCTCCGCTTTTGTAGATGGACAGCCTTGACAAGCAGAGTCAACATCCAAAAACAGCACAGGCACTCCATAGACAGAATGCAGAGGGTTACTTTCAGGGCGTGCCTCAGAGCTTGTGCGTGCCTTGTCAGATATATTAGCATTTTGTTTTCAACAAGAGACAGCCTTGGAAACTCCCCCTAAGATCCAAAAGCAGCTCAGCATGAAGCATGAAAACAGAAGCCTGGAGCGATCGTGGATGCACAGAACCTGCTGCATGGATTCTTTGGACCTGGCCCATATTTAACATATGTCATGAATATGTAACTTACGCAAGTCATATCCAGGGAGGGAGGGAGAAGCTGGAAAATGGCACAGAAGGACTTTCCCAGGATAGGACATTTGGGCCGACTGCCAAACTACAAATTCCTTGTACACGGTTTGGTTTTTTTGTCAGACCTTCGTGACCCTGGTAATGGCTTCTTCGTGAGCGCCGATAACAAGAGGGGCAGGGCATTAGCTACTAAAATTTGGCTGTCTTCCTCTGAGGGTGTTCTCAAACTACTGAGAACTAAAATAGCCAGAACAAGTCACTGAAGCTCAAAACAAGGTTGCTTGACTTTTCCAACTGTATCTCCACACGCACCCCTTGGGCTTAGGGGCTATAGCACTCCCCTTACAAAACCCTTCCATCCCCAAGGCACAGATGCAACAGATTGGGCCCACCTTGGCCCCAAATCATGAACTTGCTCTCAAAATGCATGAAGGCAAAGCCACCCATCCAACTTAATAAGCAGCCATTTTAAAGGTGGAAGAAAAACACAGGCTGCTCCAACCTACAGAACTGTCCTGCTACTGAGAATGGGAAGGGAAACAGCTTAGTGGGTGAAATTACCATGTATGCTACCTTGAGCTCCTTAGAAGAATGGCGAGATACAGCATAATACATACATATATGCACTCGGTGATTAAATTGTTACATACAGGATTAACTCTACAGTACCAGTGGCAATTTCAGCTAAGGTACAGCTTCCGTTTCAGAGAGGATATACTTCTAGGTGGACAGGAGAAAACTGGCCTTAACTTCTGTTTGCCATGCGTAAAATGGCAACAACATTAGCAGCCTGCCCTGCAAGGCCACTGTGAAGACACACAGGAGCAGCACTGGGTGGGGAGGGGGAGAGCAGCACGTGTAAACTATCAAGGCTTGGGATTATTCACAAGGGATGGACACCTCCCTACTTCTGAACTGCCTTTAGTAGGTGGGGTGTTGAGCTGGGTGAACCCTTGAGTCTGGCCAAGCATGCCAACTTCTATTTTTAACAACTGTTGCCCCACCACCACCACCTCCCCGCTGCATTTGAACAGCAAATTTGCTCTCAAGACCAAGATGTACCTGGAGCCAAGAACGGGTTCAGTGAAGGGGCTGGCTTGGGAGGCTTCGATACCAAGGAATCCAGGTTCACCAGAGCAGCGTTGGGGCCCAAGAAAGACTCGGGAGTTTTCCGAGCCGTGCTTTGTTTACTCGAGGCTGAGTTGGCAGGCTGAGAGTCAAAGAGGTCAGGGCTGGTCGTGCCACTGTTCTGGGCTGACAAAGTGGAACCTGAATCGCCAGAAAGGAAAATATGAATTTTGGAAAAAGGGAGGGGGGGAAGATGTTTCCTTCATGTCAGAATACATGCTTCTGTATTTGTAATGTATTTCGTTTGTCCCTGTTTTTACTGCCATGCTAAAGGACTGCAGTCCTAAGCCAATGTGCTTAGAACTCAATGGGGTTGCTTCCAAGTAAATGCATTTAAGGCTGAGACATACACCTAACATGGGGAATGGGGACGTTATAGCTTTCTACCACTAGAGAGCCTCAAATCTTGGTGTGTGTGTGTGCTTGCTTTTACTTCCCCCAAAGTCACTTGATTTACTGGGACCATTAAAAGGTGTTGCATCTAAAGCAGGTCAGGCACGAGTCCTTCCCATTCTGGAGAATAAGGACTCTAGAATCGCAATTACAGGGTAAAATAATAGAAAGTTTCTACAAACTGACCTTGGTATCCTTCTTTAGAGTGCTGTTGGATACAGACACGGATTAATTGTCTCTATGGAGAAGACATTCAGAAGCATGAGATTTTTTGACTCCCCCTCTATTCTATTGCCATTACAAAACTGTGCATTCAGCCATGCCCCATGATCAAAGGGCTTGACTATTTAAAAGAGAGACAGACAGACAGACAGACAGACAGCTTGACCTGCCTTTAGCCAGATCACACAAACCGCTTAAATCTAAATACATAGCGATAAAATATGCAGGATGAGGTCAGATGTAGGTCTTTTCCTTCTACACAGATTTCCACAACACAGAGAACCCAAAGGTGATGGACTAGGCAGGTGTCACGTGGTTCAACAAGAGAGCAGGTGCTCTGTTCAATTCCTCTTCAGGCAGGAGATCGGAAAGGGCTCTCTCTCTTTGCCCAAAGTGCTGAAGTGCTGCTGCTTTTCAGAATAGGCAATACTAGGCTATAGGGCTGGGTGACATCATCTTTTCAACATCATGATGTATCACCAGCTAAACATCGTGATAAGCTGATACATCGCAGTGTTGAAAAGGAAGGCGCATCATTCGGCCATGGTCCCACGAGGCGCCGGGGTAAAAGTGCCTCAGCTCCTGCCGACACCAGCACGTGGCAGTCGGAGAAGGAAGGTAAAGCGCAGGGTGGCAGACGAGCCCCTCCCACAATATACCGCCAGATAAAGGCGCCATTGCCCTCTGGCCTTCAAACCAGTCCTGGACAATGTATTGATACATCGCCCAGGCCTACTGGGCCAAATGAATAAATGCGCCTGACCTAGCATCAGGCAGCATCCTCCATTCTGCCACACCATGAACAAGCTGTGTTTTGGCTCTGTGGGGGCAACAGAACCCACCGCACACCAGAAAATCAAATCCCAACTGAGTTGCTGTCTCTCAATAGCTGCAAAACATACAGTGCAACAGGAGAGCCAAGCAGCTTTCCAAACACTTTGGAGCAAAGTGCACTGGGAATTCCAGAGCAACCACAACTGAAACCAGAGGGGGGGCCTAGCACAACAATGGTCTTGGTCGACTCTGGTCTGTTTCAGTGGTGCCCGCAGAGGAGTCATTCCCAGCGGATCATGTGCTCTCAAAATCTTAACTCAGAATTTCCACTCAAGCCAAATTTCTACAGCATCCTCTACTCCATTAGCCCTCAGCTGAATTTACTGCAACTGTGACATTTTTAATGTCTCCAGGCTTTGGGCTGACAGCCTGAAAGGTACATCTTGATTAAAAATTATTGAAGGACGAAGTTCTAAATAAAGATCAGAAAATATGCTTTAAAAAATATGCAGTTTCCCCTCCAAAATACTGGCCTTTTTATCTTCCATTTATGGTAAGTCTAGACACACTTGGAGGGTGTGTGGGTGTGTGGGTGTGTGGGTGTGTGTGTGTGTGTGTCCAGAAAGAGGACTGGTGCAAATGGAAATTCCAAAGCTCTATCACGCTCAAGCACCTTTATCACACATTCGTTTGGCATTTATTTCACACATACCTTGCTTTTTAGATGTCCGAAGGTTGTCAAATTCAGAAAAGTCATCTTTAATTGCCCCATTCAAGTTGCTGAAGAGGTCAAAAGATTTACTACCTGCAGGGCAGAACAACAAGGTCCTACTGTTAGTGGGATTCAGTTAGGCCACAGCAAACTGTCCCTATCGGAACTGGGAATATTACCTCTTTAGGACAAGCCTTTTCCAAGCTGGTGCCCTCCAGACATTTTAAACTACAACTCCCAGCAGCCCCCACCAGAATAGTCAATAGTGAGGGGTGATGGGAGAAGCTGTCCAACAACATCTGGAGGGCATCAGTTTGCAAGTGGCCACTTTAGGATTAGCAGAGCAAGTGATTCCACTCCCTTTGGCTTAAGAGAGATTGGAGGGCTTATTTATTTGATTTCATTCCCATTCTGCCCTACCTCTGTGAAGCTCCAGGTGGCTCACAGGGCTGCTTATTTTCAGCAGTACACCTGCCATTATGGCCTCCAGGCCACTCTCTGGTCCAAGCAGGAACAAGTCAATCCACTTCACAGGGCCCAGGTGTGACCAAGCGTGGCCCAGGAGTGACCAAAACAGGTGAGGGGAGATGGACCAGCACTGCAGGGCTGACAAGGTGCTACCAGCAAAGCTCAAAATGCAAAGGAAATCAAACTCTGGCTGGCCCCTTGGGATAACTCAGTCAAGGGAGAGGGAGTGATCTGTGGCCCACAGGTTGGGAACCACTGGCCTAGAAAGTTCACCTAAACAAAGGTAAAACAAAACCACCCACCACTGCCCAAGACAGACCATAATATTTCTAAATGGTGCATTCGCAAAAGTGTTAAGATTCTGCGCCAGTGCCAACCATCCCCCCAGGTGCAAGAACCACCAGCAGGCATGTGTTTTGCTGTGAACTCCACTAAGGGAGGTTTCCCCAAAAGGAACAGAAAGGTGAGTCGCAAACACGCTGCTTACCAGAAGCAGAAAGAGGCTTGTTTGTCGGCACTGCTCCCCAGGGATCAACAGCGGCTTTTGTTGCCACAGAGGGTGGCTGAGAGGGACCCCAGGGATCTACATTCTTTGGAACAGGCTGGGCAGCAGAGGGCACTGCTGGGGCTCCCCAGGGGTCGACGGAGGCTGCTGGTTTGGCACCTGACGGCAAAGAAAACATAATCCCAAGTAATACATTAACGGGCATATATACTTGAGAACAGGCACTACCTGTGAGATAGGCTAGGCTGAGAGTAACTTAGCCCAAAGTCACTCAGTGAATGGATAGCTAAATTAGATATTTGAACCTGGCTCGCCTGTTCCTGGGCCAACACACTAACCACGGCGTGGCTCTCTCGCAGTTGCCAAATCCTTTCCCATTCTGGACTTACCCAGCAACATCTGTCAAGCACAGGATCAGGCCTGTGTGCATCCCCCATGCCATGCATGCCAGCAGAATGACATGGAAGGTAGAACTGTTTTAGACAAACTCTGGTAGAATGACCAACACTTCCTAACCTACCCCGACTGGACCTAATGGTCAGGGGTCCCTTTACCATTACCTTTATGGCTATGCTTAAAATAAATTCCACTGAAAACAGCCACTGTGTGTACATGAAGAGTTCTTAAAATGCAAATTCCAACACAAGATTCATGGAATCATAGAATTGTAAAGTTGGAAGGGAACCAAGGGTCTCTTAGTCCAACCCCCTGCAATGCAGGAATCAGTCTGGTTTAGCATCAATGAGCTTTGGTGCAGAAGGGAGCAATTAGTGCTGTGTGATAAGAAGAACAGGATGTCCCCCTGATAATGTTCTTATTTCTTATACTTCATTCCTATGTTTTTATTCAAGGGAGTTCAAGGCAGACACATAGCCATATTCTCACAAAGGGGAGAGGGAATATAAGAGAGAGAGAGAATGGCTGGCCCTAGATCACTCTTGGGGCACCCTGGTCTAAGAGCATCCAGGAACAGGCAACCTGGTGCCCTCCAGATGTTGCTGGACGACCAACTTCCATAAGCCCTAGTCAGCACAGCCAATGGCCAGGAATGCTGGGAGCTGTAGTCTGCCAGGACACGAAAGTTCCTCACCCCTGTTCCACACCTGCTGGCTCCAAGCAGTAACCAAATTGCCTTTTTTTTTTTCATTTTGTGGCCAAAGTTTGTGAGTTTTAAACCCCATTCTGGGTAGCTGCTGTTCTTGTGTCTGAAAGGAGCTCAAGCACATCAACAGGTGGCAGATTTTTCTTCCAATTTTAATTGTTTCAACAACAACAAAAACCCAGGAAGCCGCTGAAGTGCTTTGCAGAGAACACAACTAATCTTGTCCCACTGCTCCCATTTCCTCGTCCTCCTCCTGCTGCATTTTTATCAATGATGCCATCCAAGAAATGCTAATTGCCAGGGCCTGCCATAAATGGAGGCCTCCAGCACAGTCGCTCTTTCATGAGACAGATAACAAAAGCAGGGCAGGCAAAGAGAAACAAGAGGGAAAGGGGGAGGCATCTAGGAGGATACGCTTCTCCTCTGAGAAGCCCCTTATCCCCCCCTTGAAAGGCCACAGTCCAGTGGTAAGCAAGACTTAAAAACCTCTGTTCTGTTCTGAGTCACCCTTCTGTGCTGGCATTCAGATACATAAATCTAATTTCTGCAAAACCACTCCTGGGGGGAAAAAGTAGCTGGCAAATTCCAACAAGGGGCTCTTATCGCAGGCGTTAATGAATGCTGAAAGCCAGAGAGGGGGGAAACGCCACAGCTGCAGTTAGAAGCGACAAGTTTTTGTTTGTACCTTAATACACAGAATTGATTTAGTTTCCCTGTGTCAAGAATAGAAGTTAACAAGAGAAGCTTTACAGCCCCAGGACTCAGGCCTTAGTTTGGCTTCCCTAATATGCTGTTTGATTAACAGCAACAAAAAAGGGCAATCTGACCCAGGGACTAGACAATTAAAAATGTGGTGCAACACAGGACGAAGAGCAATAGCGTCTCATATTGTGTAGGTTACATTATGAGACATACAACATTCCAGTGAAAGCCCAGAACCATGTTTGGCTGAGTAAAAGGTGTGATAGCAGCCAAGGAAATTCTGCATTCCATTCCTGTACAAGGTGCATAATCTGGACCAGACGGCTCTTTGCAGCACCAGTTCCTGCCCTATTTTACAAGTGAGATAAGAAAGGTAAGCATTGCAAAAGACCTCTGCAATACATGGCAAACAAGCAGAAGGGCAGCCGCAAAATGCAGTGTCTGCAAGAGGAGTGTAGTGGGTATCTAAGAAGCCAGTTAGTGGCCAGGGCAGACTCGCTGGACTGTCCTGGTTCTGGAAGCATCTAGTGCACATGCGCGCCAAACCATACTATGCTGAAGCAATCTACCTACAAACGCCAACGGAATCCTGGCAAGTTTAAAGCCTTAACCTGGGATTCTGGAACAGGGAAGGGACCACACAAAAGATTCATGGAAAACCTGGGAATGATGAACCTGTCCTAGAGCAGAGCCGGGTGATTCTATGTGTTAGCTCAGCTGGTTAGACTGTAGTGCTAATAATGCCAAGGTCAAGGGTTCAATCCTCTTATGGGCCACCTGCATATTCCTGCACTGCAGGGGGTTGGACTAGATGACCCTCGGGTCCCTTCCAACTCTACAATTCCATGATTCTATTATCCTTTGCTAGAGGGTTGAAGGCGTCCCCCTTAAGAGTCCAGCCTGACGGAACAACTCTATATATACCAAAGCAGGCCATCTTCGCAAGAGTGGCACTGTCTTTTCATTGCTTTAGTCTAGTCCCATGGTCAACTGCAGATCAGGAAAGCAAACAATGCATCCCAGTACAAGGGATTTAAAGTCTCTTGTTTTCAACTTGCAAAATGAAGCTGTGCGTTAAGATAGAGAGAATGATTTGTCATTAATTCAAAGGGATCTGTTAAGACCGATATTGCAGATTTCGGTCTCAACAGTGCCAGGAATTTTCCACACTAACACATTTTGGCCTGGCTAGAAGAGATCCTTGGGTAAAACACTGAGAGACAATGCCAAGGGTTCCTTTACTGTATTTAATGACATGGGATTTACAAGAGAACCAAACTCTGGCTGTTCTGCTATTCCTGTTTGGTAGTAACTGGTGATGTCAGCAGCCACGAAGGGAGTATTACTTCCCAGATAACAAGTGTTTGGTAAACGAACTCTGCACACCCCCAGGCGCCTTTGCAACAACTGGTCCACTTGGTTCAGGATTTGCTAGGCTTAGGAGGTGTTGCTTTTGTTTTGTTAACCATTTCGCAAAAAATAAAATAAAAAAAAATCCAGCATTGCCTTGCACAATGACTTGTCAGAATTTCCCCATAGTTGAGGCAGCTGTCCAGAGAACTAAAATGACAGCAGCACCGAACCAGCTTCTGTTTTAGGGAAGGGTTTGTACATCAGTGAGAGAGCATCTTCGTTGCATGCAAAGGATCCTGGATACAATCCCTGGCATCTTCAGCTATAACTGGAGGGAAACCCTGACTGAAACCCTAGACAGCTGCTGCCAGTCACTTCTGACATTACTGAACCAGAGAGACCCATAGTCTAGCTTGGTGTAAAGCAACTTCCTATGTTCCTTTCATTGACGCATCTATTGCTGACACCAGCAGATAAAACAGGACGCCGAACAACCACAAAACCACTAGATTTTCCTATTGACTAAGCAAAAGTCCCTCCCTTCCTCAGGACATTTTCATAGATAACTGGCTTTCTTACCTATTCTTTTGCCCTAAAAGCGCTTCACATTCTGTCCTGTATGAACCTGAGCTGATTTCTGGGTACCTATGCAACCAGATCACATAAGGACCTGCTCCAGCCAGACTGTCCACCAACCCCCACTCCCCTCAAAGGGCCAACAGACATCACCTGTCCCTTCAGGAACAGGTGCCCAAAATAGCTTTTCCGGTATTGGACAATGATCTCCAATGAGTTGAAAAAAATGTTTAAAATAACTTTCCCAAAACAACCAGAGTCCTTTTTGTTGGGAATAATCCAGACTGAAATCCCTAAGTGTCAACAAAATTTATGTATGCAACAACGTCGGCCAGAGTTTTGTTAGCCCAAAAATGAAAAGTGAGGGAGGTCCCAGGCAAAGAGGACTGGAAACTTAAGATGGTAGAATATGCCAAGCTTGCAGATTTAACAAATAGAGTAAGAGAGCAAGAAGAACATATATTCAAAGAAGAGTGGAAAATATTTATTGAGTATATGGAAAATAACTGTACGCAGCTGAAAACGCTGGCAGCATTAAGATAAAATCAACAGTGTAATTAATGTTCGAGTGATGTTAAAGTGGAGAACTGACTAATATGGTTACAGCAACATATGCAGGAATGAAAGACTAATAAAACGAATCAAGGAAATAGAAGGAGTGAAGTCGTTTGATATTTAACAGTACGTAAAATGTTTATTTTAAGATGTAAAATTGAAAACTTGATAAAAAATATTTTAAAAAACAAAACAGAATACATTTTCCTGGTAATACATTCTGGCCCAAAGAAGGGCCTTTCGTCTGACCCAGCAGGGCTCTTGTGTTTTGTTTTGTTTTTAAAAAAGCAACCATTAATGTTGCTTCAATAGATTTCTCCAGTTTGATCATTTCAGAGCTGAGCGATATGCATTTAATTTGGAATAAAACCTAAACTACACATGGGATCACTTCACATTTAAGGTGGAGCAGGGAAGAGGAAATGCATTTGAATGCTCCCCGATGTAAAGAACTTCCTGTCTGCTGAAAGTTAGCACACATCTGGGAAACGGATTCTGAATTAGCCTTTTTTCATTAATCTGCCATGTTTCTACACACATCATTGTATATATTTATCCCGCACCTCCAGTGCGAATTAGGAAGGCTGTGTCACATGAAGAGGAAGACACACACACACTCAGAAAACTGAACCTTTCCAGGTGCTAGGAAGCTCTACACTTCCTCAACAGTGCCAGGCTCACATGAATGCCCACCTGGCACCAGTGGCATGATTCCCAGTCCCTACAAAAAAATTAGGACAGGGCTTATTCTTCTGCACGGACATTTCACTTTCTCCAGCAGCTGAGGAACAATGGATAATCCACAAGAGTTCAATAAAGCACCATATATTTTATGCACTCTCCCTCACCCACCCAAAATTAAAAGGTCATTGAAATCCTAAAACCCTTTTACCAAAGGGTTAAAAATTGGAACACATTAAAAACTACATTTTACTGCATAAGCACTGGTTGCGAGAGAAAAAATAAAAAAGCCACACAAACAACTTAATTGCTTAAATACTACCCCAAACAAATACATCCTTTCACATGACGGACAGTATTAAAAACAAACTAATTCACTGCTGTAGCACTGCTAATTATAGCAACTTGGCTTGGAGTTCTGTCGCTGCTTAATATAGTGGCTTCATCAGTAACACAGCATAGTTACCAGCGAGATTCCAAGCCCCCTTTCCAAGGAAGGCAAGTCGTCTCTGCCATAAGCAGAGCAGTTCTGTATCAGCAAGCACCAGAATCAAGTTTTAAAAAACAAAGAGAGACCTTCAAACCAGAGGCCAGCAGCACACTGTTCAGTCAACTGAGCATTCCATCACACCTATCCACTCTCATATTAACTGCTTTTTGGAAATCAGCAGAAACTCCACCACAATCTCTATGACACAGGCAAATATGCTCAGGTCGGTCTAGGGAAATCACAGATCATATTTCCGCCCCCCCCCCTCCTAATATTGCAGCAATCAACAGGGCAAAATCAGGAGGCGAAGCAGAACCAAGGCACAATACTCTCGCAAGAGACCTGTGAGACCATAAAAGGAGGAAACAGCCACCACAAACTGTCTCATGCATGACAGCCAGCACCGAAAAACTGTGATAGCAGGGGCTTGCACAGGGATGACAGTGGCAGAAAGCAGGTGGCACTAAGAGAATCTACAGGAATAATAATAATAATAATAATAATAATAATAATAATAATAATAATTTATTATTTGTACCCCACCCATCTGAGTCCAAAAGGATATTGAGCCCTCTCCTACCACCCCAGTCTTTGGAATTCTGTCTCCAGGGGGGCTTGCCTGGTTTCTCCATTTTTGCTGCTTTTATCCATTTTCTGTTGTTTTAGCATTTGGGACATAATTCATCTTTTTTACCCTGACAACTGCACAAGCAATATTCATAACTAACCAAACAAAGGGGAAGGCAATAGTAGACTGTCACAGTCTACCACTGAATAAGCGATATACAAAAGGAAAATTGGGGGGGGGGTCACTAACCTAGAGAGAAAATTTAAACTCAAAGTGGCCTTGGAGGGAAGTAATTTATCCAGGAGAGTCACAACAAGGGTCAACAGATCATCACTGCAGCATCCGTCGATTGCCATGTTCTTACCAAATGACTGCCAGGGGTCTGAGGTGGAACTGCTAACTGTAGAGGGGGCCCATGGGTCAGCTTGGCTTGCTGCAGGTGTTGGCCCCCACGGCTCTCCTTTCTGAGGAGCTGGCACTGAAGAGGGCAGGGCATCCATCAGGTCCAGCAGAGTTCCGTGCTGCAGATGAAGAGGTTTATTTTTAGCAGGGGCACAACATCTCCAGTAGACACATAACTCATTTAGAGAGAGAGGGACAGAGAGATTGCAAGGAAAGAAAATGCATCATCTTGCTCTTTCACATGCCCTTGGCTGCTTATTTGGGCTTTTATCCCAGCACCGGGGGCGGGGAATTACAACCATGCACTCTTTCACATGTTTACACAACTAGAGCACCCCATCCATTCCTAACTGCATAGCCAGTGCATCCAAACCTTCCCTGTGATGGCTAGGAATATTTTCACTGACCCAAGGCCTACCTCCTTCTTTTTGGGAATTTTCACTGTATCTCTGCGACTTTCCTCCAAAGCCATCTGCAATCTCAGATCATCGCCACGCCGAAGGCGCTCCTCCTGGAAAAAGAGGTCCCGGTGGCGAGGGGAGAAGATGAGAGTGGGAGTCATATAACAGTCATCCATTGTTACTTCATTCATGCCAGGTTTAAAAACAACGGGTCCTCTACGGGTAGAAGCCAAAGCTACACAAATCTTTTTAAAAGACAGCCTAATATAATTTAATTAACATTAGACACTGCCACCATGAGTTCTGTGATGAAAGGAAGACAGGATAGGAATGTAAGAAGATTTTTCTTAAAAAACCCAAACAACAGACAATTCAAGAGGAAAAAAGAAACCTCTAATATTGGAGGCAGTATGCCTCTGGATAACATTTGCTGGGAATCGCAAGTGGGGAATCACAAATGGGGAACAGTGCTGTTGCTTGCAGGCTTCCCATGGGCATCTGGTTGGCCACTGTGACAACAGGATGGAGGATGGACTAGATAGACCTTTGCCCTGATCCATCAGCCAGGCTGCTCTTATGTTCTTATAGTTGTATGAGTCACTTAGTCTTAGCCAGCCAAAGTTAAGCAGCAGACTCCTAGTCCAGCTAGAGGACAAAACTAGCTGGACACTAAGAACTTGGGTCATTTCTACACCTAAGAACAAGCAGTAAAACCAAAAGCTCAGTCAAACCTTTCCTTGGCAGTAAAGACCAAAAAATCAAGAGAAAAGAGGTGAGCAAAAAGATTTATTTGGAGAGGGCATTGTAGCGTAGGGGCTACCATTAAGAAAGTCCCCCCCCCCCTTTCATTTCCCATGCTTGGTTCACCACCATCCTTCATTCACTGACAGAGCCTCTACCAACAAGCTAAGCACACTAAAGCTCAAATATCTAGTTAGGTAAATGCAGGAGCTATAAGAATCACAGAATTGGAAGGCGTCCCATAGGTCATTGAGTCCAACCCCTCATCCTGGAGGCCCCACATAACAACCGACATTTGCGCCTGTCTGCCTAGGACACGATAGCCAGTGTGGCTGCGGTGCTCCTGCTAGCTGAGGTAATGCTGGGTGGGGCTCACAGCCCACACTGGCCCAGAAGCTCCCATGCATCAACAGGCAGTCGCTGCTGGAGCAGCCTGTGCTCTGGAGGACGGGGTGGGTGCTGCTGACAGCTGCACCACTCGGGAGTGGTGGGGTAGAGGGTGACCCATTCTGCTCTCTGTACCTGGCTAGGTTCTCTGCCTTCCAGCCCTTCCTCCCTCAGGAAGGACAGGCTGCCCATGAAGCCTAGGCATGCACCCAGCATCCCATTTCTATGGTAGATGGGGGGGGGGGGGCCACGTATTGGAGCCTCACCTGGGCATGTCCACCTGGGCCCTGAAAGCGCCTTTCTAGTAACAGCCCCCAACTGTGGAATCCCCACCCCTGCCCACTCCTTGTGGCACCAGGGAGAGAACTTCCAATTTCCCAAAGCCTTTTAAATAAAGCCGTGATTTCAATACTGTTTAGCTCTGTTCATTTTTATCCCCCTGCTCTCTGTTTTGAATTGGCCATGCTGTGCTTTTTTTAATCAATACATAAATACCAAAATGATCCAACTCCTCTTTCAAAATTTGTACCATCCACTGACAAGCATTTACTTTCTTTTGAGGCTACGCACTTCACCACCATCGGAGAGTTCCTGTTTTCAGTGCTCAAACTGGAAAACTGACTTGAGCGAGCACACCGTCCTGCAGTTCTAACACTCTGCTTCTCTACTAGATGGACTACTGTCGTTTCCGAAAGGAGAGTTCGCACATTTGACGGCAGCTGTTGCTTCATAATACTGAACACATGCTGAATAACTGCTGCTGTCAGTTATCATGGATCACTGAAGCCAGGAGGCAACTTTTCTTGGCAAATTTCTCAAATTACTTTGAGCTGCTTGATAAGGAAAGGGACCATCAATCCCTAAATGCTGCCTCCTCTCCACCACCTGGTATGGAATTCTTAATGTAGGCCAGTAAGTATACACTAACACTTACAAAACTACAAGAGAAACTAACCTGTTCTGCAACTTCTCTGCTCATTGCCAGGGCCAGCTGCAGCTGCAGCTCTTCCTCCCCGCTCGTCTGAGGCCGCGCCTGCTCCAACTCTGAAGACACTCGAGGTGATGTAGCTATTTGGAGAAAACAAAAGGCACAATCCCAACTCAATTTTAGCAAATATGTTTCAGCAAATTCCTATTAGTCATCCTGAGAACCAACTGTTCCAGATTATACACAGCTGGGCCACAGGTTTATGATATTTTTGCCCCACCTTTTGACCATAAGGTCCCCAAATCAAAACATTAAGCACAATCCTTGTAAAAGTCCAAATCGTGTAAGAATCCATTTACATCTAGCAAGATCAGTAAGGTACTCTGAACTGCCTGGGGGGAAAGCAACCCTGGCATCTAAACCACCAACACTTATTGTCACTCATCTCAGGGGGGTGGAGCAATGAAGAAACACACATACAGTGGTGCCTCGCAAGACGAAATTAATCCGTTCCGTGAGGCTCTTCGTATAGCGTTTTTTTTGTCTTGCGAAGCAAGCCCATTGACAGCTTAGCGGATTAGCGCTATTAGCAGTTTAGCGGCTTTTAGCAATCAGCTGTTAAGCGGCTTATCAGCGGATCAGCTGATAAGCGGCTTAGCAGTTTAGGAAGGGGGGGAGGGGAAAAAGACCCGCAGGAACTCACAAGACATTTTTGTCTTGCGAAGCAAGCCCATAGGGAAATTTGTTTTGCGCAGCGCCTCCAAAACGGAAAACCCTTTCGTCTAGCGGGTTTTCCGTCTTGCGAGGTGTTCGTCTTGCGGGGCACCACTGTACAAGCTCTTCCTTAAAGAGCTCCTTCAAGATCTGCCTCTAATAACATGTTTTTCATGGAATCATAGAATTGTAGTAGAGTTTGAAGGGACCATGAGGGCCTGCTCTCAGAAGTTACAGGTCCAGAGAAAATACTGCAAGTTCCACAAGCCGATGTTTCCCATTTGACATAACTGTATATACACAGCTGGGAAGATGCTGATGAGGGAGGAATCTACAAGACAGTGCAGCAATTTCAACATATAATACTATGGTGGCTGCAGGCACTACGTTCCCACCAGCCTAAGTTTTTAAGAGCTACTGCCCCTCTAACTCACTGCATAAGTGGGGGGGGGGTGGATATTTTTCCATCTAGTTAAAGCTTTTGGGGATTCGTTGGAGATCAGTCACCAGCCTCTGGAGTTACTTTTGGAATGTGAAATTTGCTGTGTTGCCTTTGCTCATTATCTTTTAGGGAGGAGAGCAGAATAAATCAGCCAAGGCAGAGGCCTGTCCCCCTCTTGCCTCTTCTGGCGCTCTGCTACCTAGCGACAGCGAAAAGAAGCCACCGTGAGGATGATCATGCTCGTTCTTGGCTCAGGACCTGGGGCTACTGCTGAGAGGAGGGTGTCTCTATTGCAAGTGCTCTGATGGTGTTTCCTGCTTGGCAGGGGGTTGGACTCGATGGCCCTTGTGGTCTCTTCCAACTCTATGATTCTATGATTCTATGACTGCCTGAAGGTCCCTATGAGAATTATGCTTCTCCTTTGCGGCTAGAGTTGAAATCCGAGCAAGTGGGGAGCTCTCATCTAGGACAAATGTGGGGCTTCTGGCTGGAAATTTTGGTTTGCATGTATATTGTGAACTGAACCATTGCATTGTATGGGGAAGGCCGGTTATTTATTGCATTTATACCTCACTTTTCCTCCAAGGAGCTCAAGTAACATATCTCCAAGGAAGGAGAGTCCACCACCTCTCATGGGAGCCTGTTTGTCCCACTGCCGAACAGCTCTTACTGTCAGAAAGTTCTTCCTGATGTTTAGTAGGAATCTCCTTTCTTGAAACTTGAATCCACTGGTTTGGATCCTATCCTCCAGAGCAGGAGAAAACAAGCTTGCTCCATCCTCCATGTGACAGCCCTTCAGATATTTGAAGATGGCTATCATATCTCCTTTCAGTCTCCTCTTTACTAGGTTAAACATACCCTCAACTGTCCCTCGTCAGCCTTGGTTTCCAGACCCTTTATCATCTTGGTTGCCCTACTCTTCACACATTCCAGCTTGTCAATATCCTTCTTAAATTGTGATGTCCAGAAGTGGACACAGTACTCCAGGTGTGCTCGGACCAAACCCAACCAGTGCCTACTGTCACTGGGCAGGGGCTGCTTCCCCTGTCTTTCCCTTACAGGATGAGGAGGCCGAGTCGCCAGCCACTGAAGCTATGCAGCGCTCAGCTCCACGATTGGCCTCCTCTTCCTCCTCCTGCCGCTCCCATCAACCTCAGCAAGTATGGGCAATGATCTGGGACAATGGGAGTTGTAGTTGACCTAGAAGGCACCAGTGCCATTTTGGATCCCTCGAGCTGGACAGCAGTTTCCAATATACCAGCATGCAAGCTATGCCAAAGCACTATCTTCCATGCTAGAACTCCCCACCCCAAATGTCACAGACACCTATCATACAGCTAGCAGGCTATTTCACTCCACAAGGCACTTGTCCTTGAGCTACAAAACAAAACTCAATATTTTGGTGTACCAGCTGTGACCAACACTCTCAATTTGGAAAAAGGCTTCAGTTCTATGCTTACTTCCAAGGAAGTAAGTTCCACTGAGCTCGCCTCTGAGCAAATATGCATCGGATTATATTGAAAGACATACTGCTTCATCAAACCACAGCTTTCTGTATTCAGTTATCTTTTAAAGCCACTTTAAAGCTTCTTCTGCTCAATGGTTCTGACCGATTTAAATTCTTGACTGTGTTTCATATTAAGACATACTGATTAAACCAAATCAGTTTTCATTAAATTTTATGAGGGGAGCGATAAATTCCATCTACACAATGAAGTGTCCTGTCATCACATGTTTCATGCAAGATTTAAATCAATGAATGAAGCTAGTGTTGTCATTAAGATTTCAGTACTGACATTCCACACACACACACCCGACACACACACTTATCCAGTCTTTTAATTTCTAGAATTACCAAAAGATCTGTGCGTTATCAGCAAAATGCTTGATTTGCAAGGGTCTAGCATAAAGGGTGTTGCCTTAGCAAGACAAAGAGATTCTTATTCCACAGCACATGATAGTTAAATCAGACGTTTATGCAAGTTGGCACTGAATAGATCCAATTTTGACATCCTAAGCCCTGCTTTGTTACTGCTTTGAGAATTTTTGAGATTAAAGCTTCTCAGACCACATGGGAAGCACTGAAGGATGTTTCCTCTTACATAAAAATGCCCTATGTTGCCTTGTGGAATAAACCCCAGGCTACAGTAAAGGGACAATATTCCCAATTTTGGCAGTCATTAAAAACCAAATTCTCCTCTGTCCCTGAGATTAGCAATAATGTTTCATACATTTTTCCTAGGTGTTTTTCTATATTTTTGCTGGATTTCAGCCATTATTATTTTTATTAAATATATTTGTATCTTGCCTTTCACCTATGCTGGGGTTTGAGGCAGCTTACAACAGTAAAATAACAACAACCCAACATTATAAAATACATTATACATACATAGTAATACATAGTAATAAATACATAGTAATAAAAACAAACTAGTTAAAAGTAATAATTCAAATGTTGGCCTTTATGACAGCCCAGTGATTAGCACTGCCTGCACCTTAGTTTCCAAAGGTTTCCCTGAACAGGAAAGCCTTAGCCCACCCAGCAAAAGGATAACAAACAGAGAGGGAGACAGTTTAAACCATGGGTAGGCAAACTAAGGCCCAGGGGCTGGATCCGGCCCAATCGCCTTCTAAATCCGGCCCGTGGACAGTCCGGGAATCAGCGTGTTTTCACATGAGTAGAATGTACCCTTTTATTTATTTATTTATTTTTTTATAATATTTTTATTACGTTTTACACAAAAATATACATAAAAAGAAAAAACAAACATTACATAAGAATACACAAATAAAAAAGAAAAAGAAAAAAAGAATATATAAAAAAACACTCACATTCCAATTATAACATTCAAAGCCTTATTTTCCTTCCTTCCACCCGCCTCCCGATCTTGTATTCTATGTAATAATTAGCTTAGCAAGATCATTCTTATTAATTTTCATCCTTCGTCCCTCCCTTTGTATTCTTATTTAACTTAATCACTAGAACCCCTTCTTTTCCTTTTCAATGTCCTCAACATTCATAAATTTTACAGTGTTTTTGTAAATAAAGTTTAAACTTCTTCCAGTTCTCTTCCACCTGCTCTTGTCCTTGATCTCGAATTCTGCCGGTCATTTCAGCCAATTCCATGTAGTCTATTACTTGCATCTGCCATTCTTCCAAGGTGGGTAGGTCTTGCGTCTTCCAATGCTTTGCAATGAGTACTCTTGCTGCTGCTGTCGCATACATAAAAAAGGTTCTGTCCTTCTTTGACACCAATTGGCCGACCGTACCCAGGAGAAAGGCCTCTGGTTTCTTCAAGAAGGTATACTTAAATACCTTTTTCAGTTCATTATATATCATTTCCCAGAAAGCCTTAATCCTTGGGCACGTCCACCAAAGGTGAAAGAATGTCCCTTCAGTTTCTTTGCATTTCCAACATTTATTATCGGGCAAATGGTAAATTTTTGCAAGTTTGACTGGGGTCATGTACCACCTATATATCATTTTCATAATATTCTCTCTTAAGGCATTACATGCCGTGAATTTCAAACCAGTGGTCCACAACTGTTCCCAGTCAACAAACATGATGTTATGACCAACATCTTGTGCCCATTTTATCATAGCAGATTTTACCGTTTCATCCTCAGTATTCCACTTCAACAGCAGGTTATACATTCTCGACAATATCTTAGCATTGGGTTCTAACAATTCTGTTTCCAACTTTGATTTTTCCACCTGGAAACCAATTTTCCTGTCCAAATAGTAGGCCTCTCTTACTTGAAAGTAATGTAACCAGTCTCGCACCTTGTCTTTAAGTTTCTCATAACTTTGCAATTTCACTATATCTCCCTCCTGCTCCAAAATTTCCCAATATTTTGGCCAGTTAGATTCCATATTAAGCTTTTTCAGGGCCTTTGTTTCCATAGGTGAGAGCCACCTAGGGGTTTTATTTTCCAATAAATCTTTGTATTTCATCCAGACATTAAACAATGCTTTCCTGGTTTTTAAATGCTTTATACACTTTAGCCTTACCGTACCACAAATATGCATGCCACCCAAAAACATTATCATATCCTTCCAAATCTAACATGTCCGTGTTTTCAAGAAGTAGCCAATCCTTCAACCAGCAAAAAGCTGCTGCTTCATAATATAACTTAAAGTCCAGCAGGGCAAACCCCGCTCTTTCCTTTGCGTCAGTAAGAATTTTGTATTTTATTCTGGGCTTTTTGCCCTGCCAGACAAATCTATAAATTTCTTTTTGCCACTTCTCAAAACAGTCCATTTTGTCAATGATTTGTAACGTCTGAAACAAAAACAACATTCTTGGCAATACATTCATTTTGATAACAGCAATTCTACCCAGTAAGGAAAGTTTCAAGTTTGTCCAAATTTCAAGATCTTTTTTCACTTCTGACCAACACTTCTCATAATTATCTTTAAATAAATTTACATTCTTCGAAGTCAAGTTCACCCCTAGGTATTTCACTTTTTTCACCAATGTTAAACCTGTTTCTTCCTGAAACCTTTCCTTCTCTACTGTTGTCAAATTTTTCTCTAAAACCATAGTTTTGGATTTATTCAATTTAAAACCTGCCACCTGACCAAATTCTTGTATTATTTCCAAAGCTCTTTTAGAACTTGGGATTGGCTCCTGTAATGTCAGTACTAGGTCATCTGAGAAGGCTTTAAGTTTGTAATGTTTAACTCCGACCTGTATACCCTGAATCTGTAGGTTCCTTCTAATCATGTTCAGTAAGACCTCCAGGACTGAAATAAAAAGCAAAGGGGAAATTGGGCAGCCTTGTCGTGTCCCTTTCTCTATCTTAACTTCTTCTGTAACTGCATTATTCACTATTAATTTTGCCTTTTGTTCTGAGTAAATCGCACCTATACCGTTTCCAAACCTTTCTCCAACCCCCATCCCTAACAAATTTTTCCTCATAAAACTCCAAGAAATATTGTCAAAGGCTTTCTCCGCATCAATAAATATCAAGACAGCTTTTGTGTTTATATTAACTTGTAGCTTTTCCAAAATGTCAATTAAATTTCTCGTATTATTTGACAGTTGCCTGCCTGGGAGAAAGCCAGCTTGGTCTTTATGAATCATTGTTGCTAAGACTTTTTTCAATCTTCTAGCCAGAATATCAGCAAAAATTTTGTAATCCACGTTAAGTAGGGATATGGGGCGGTAGTTCTTAAGTTGTGACTTTTCAGTCTCATTTTTCGGTATAAGCGTGATGTAAGCTTCTTTCCACGACTCCGGCGCTCTTTTCCCTTCCATAATTTCACTGCAAACCTCCGTTAGAGGTTGAATTAAATAGTCTTTCATGTCTTTGTAGTATTTGGAGGTTAACCCATCCGGGCCTGGAGACTTACCTAATTGCAGATTCTTAATGGCACCTTCAACCTCCTGTTCAGAAATTTTATCATTCAGTGTTAATTTATTCTCTTGAGATATTTTTTGTAATCCATTTGTTTCCAAAAATTTCTCGATTTTAATTTCATTCTGTGGCCCTTGTGAATACAATTGTTTAAAGTATCTCTGGAAGCAGTCTTGAATCTTCCGTGGGTTTTGTATATTTCTTCCATTTACTTCAAGATTGGTGACAGTGTTTAATTTCTGTCTCTTCTTCAGCTGCCAAGCTAGCAGCTTTCCACACTTATTGGCCGATTCAAAGGTTTTTTGTCTCATTTGTTTTATTTTCCATTCTATGTCCTGATTGACCATTTTCAGATATTGTGCCTGGTATAATTTAATTTCTCGTAAGATATCATGTGACTTAGGTTTAATCCTTAATCTCTTCTCGCCTTCTCTAATTTTCTCTAAAATCTTTTCTTTCTTCTCCTCTTGAAGTTTCCTCTTTATGGCATTTTGCTGAATCAGAAACCCCCTCATTACAGCTTTGCTTGCGTCCCAGATTACTCTTTTCTCCACAGTAGTCTTCAAATTTATTTCGAAATAATCTTTCAGTGTTTTCTGGGCCTTCTTCACGATTTCAGAGTCTCTAAACAAGGTGTCATTCATTCTCCATCTAAAGGAACCAGTCGGTGTTAGTTTCATATCCATCCTCACTGGGTTGTGGTCGGAGCAGATTTTTGGGCAGATTTCCACCTTTCGAATCTTGGGTGCCATCCCTCTTGTAATCCAAATTTGGTCTATTCTAGTCCAAGTCAAATTGGCTTCAGAGAAGAAAGTCCCCTCTCTACCTAGGGATTTTTTAGTTCTCCAAATGTCAATCAAATCCATATTGTCTGTCAGTTCAAAAAAGGTCTTTGGTAGTCTTCCATCTTTTGTAACTACCTGTCTTTCAGATTTATCCATATGTGTCGACACAACGCCATTCATGTCTCCCATCAAAATGATATTTTGGTCTATAAAGTCCATTAACGTCTCATGCAGTTTCTTATAAAATTCTGATTTCCCCTCGTTGGGTGCGTAGACTCCAATTATTACTAATTTCTCTCCTTGGAATTGTATTTCAATTGCCACGAATCGTCCATGTTCATCTTTAAGGAGAAACTTTGGTGATAGTTTCTCTTTTGCATAAATCACAACTCCTCTTTTTTTTACTTTGTCTGATGAAATGAAGTCTTGGCCTAACTTTTTGTTTATCAATAATTTCCTTTGGAGTCTTGTTATATGTGTTTCTTGTAAGCAAATTAGGTCCAATTGTTCCTTTTTCAAAATATGAAAAATCCTCTTCCTTTTGCTAAGGGAGTTCAAACCTCGAATATTCCAAGTGAACATCTGCAGACATGTTGTTGTTATTCTAATGTTCCACCAGTTGCTCCTAGAAGTTGCTCTTGGTTTGTCGGCGGTGTCTCTTTCTCTAGTTGGTCCAGTCCCAAGGGGGCTCTTCCTAAGTCAAGTGGCCCCAGTCCCAATATTTCCGAGTCTTTTGTTCTGGCCTCTCTTTGTAGTTCTTCTCCAAAGTTTCTCAGAAAACTCACTTTATCTTCTTCTGATCTTATCTTAATTTTCTTTCCTTTAAATGTAAACGAGAGACCTTGAGGAAATTCCCACCTAAACAAAATTCCGTTTCTCTTTAGCAGGTCCACCAAGTTTCCGTAGTTGGCTCTAAGGTCAAGTAAATATTTCGGAATATCTTTAAAAATCTCAATTCTCACCCCTTGGATGTCGAGTGCTTTCTGATAGTGGAGACTCAGTATTTTATCTCTTTCCTCTTTTGACCTTAAGGCAATCAAGCAGTCTCTCGGTCTGTTTTTCCTTTTAACCCTTCCCAATCAAAAAGCACTCACTATCTTAAATTCTTCTTTATCTGGATCTAGGTCCCAGCACTCCTCAAATTCCGATGTAAGCAGTTCTATCAAGTCTCCTTCTTCTGTTTCTGGGACCGCCCTAATTCTCAAATTGGTCTGTTTCTCTTTAAGTTCAATCAGAGAGAATTGTACCTTGTATTCATCCAGTTTTTTGTTTATTGGTGGTATCTTTTGTTCTACTGCCAGTACCCTCTCTTTGGCTTCCTCCACTGTCTTCTTTGTCTCCTTGGATTCCTGCAGCAATCTATCAATCGCCTGGGTGTTAGAATTCACATTCGTCCCCAAATCATTTACTTTTTGCCCCAAGTCCTTAATAGTTGAAGTATTTAGGTCAATCTTAGCTGTCAAATTTTGTAGGGCCGATAAGATCTTGTCTAATGTTGCAGAGTCTGATCCTGTTCCTTTTGAATCTTCCCTCTCTGTGACTTGTTGGACAGAAAGTCCTGCTGATGATGCTCTTCTATGCAGGAGTTGCTGCTGTGCCTGCAGCTGCTGCTGTTGTTTAATTTTAGCTCTTGTTGATACTTTATCTGGAGGCTTTTCTTGCAGCTTGTCTAGTTGTTTCTCATCCATTGCTTTGCCTCTGGAAATCAAGGTCACACACAGTTCCCAAACTTCCTTCTTAACCGTAAACAGTAGCAGCTGCAGTGGAAAGTCCCCAACTATGACACAAAGTTCCTCTAGGGGAGCAGAATACCAAGTTGTTTCATCAATGGTTATTAAACCGTAACTTCATCAGCTCCCCAGTTATCTTTCCAATTTGTTGCAAGAATAAAACAGTTACAAACTTGGAAGCTCCCTTAATTGTTACCAGTCCTTCTCAACATTCAGCAGCAAAAGTTACAATGTCCATAAACGGTGCTTTCACAGTAGCCTTGCAATTGTTTAAAGCAGACCAGCAGATCTGTAACAAAAATAAAGTGGTGGGTTTTCTGTCCCCCCCTTCCCTACTTGGGGGGGGTTTCTTTTGATCTGACAGTGAAATTTAGCGCTATTAAAAGACAAGTCAATGGTTCAAAGTTCCTTTGTCCCTTGCTTTCATTCTATTTACAAGATCGGCAAAGCGGACTTCCTGTTTACACTTTGCCGATTTCAGGTCCGAATTTAAGTTCAAATTCAAAGTCCCGATCAAAGTGTCAAGTTCAAATTCAAAGTCCAATTTTACTAGGTCTTGGCTTTGATCTTTCAAGGTTCCAAGTTCTTACTCACGGATAGCTGTTTTAATCCGACGTTTCACAGGAAAAAGGCCGGCGCTCTCCGGTAACTGCTATGCAGCTTCACTCCGCAGAAGTAGCGATCGGCTCCAGCACAGCGCCGCACCCCCGCTCCGCTCCGGAGCTCTTTTCAGGGCTCCTTTGACAGTTCGGGAGGCGCAAAGCATGCCCACTGAGCCCCACGGCCCCAGGCTTCTCCCGCCTGTGGGTTTTTTCAGGGTCCTCCGCTTCGCTGTAGCGGTAGACCCGATTTCTGCGGAGCTTCCCCCTCCGTTTCAGAGGGTATCCGCCATTACCGATGGCGCCGCCTCCGGAAGTCTCGAATGTATCCTTTTATTTAAAATGCACCTCTGAGTTATTTGTGGGGCCTGCCTGGTGTTTTTACATGAGTAGAATGTGTGCTTTTATTTAAAATTCATCTCTGGGTTATTGGTGGGACATAGGAATTCGTTCTTTTTTCTTTCTTTCCAAAATATAATCCGGCCCCACACAAGGTCTGAGGGACAGTGGACCAGACCCCCGCTGAAAAAGTTTGCTGACCCCTGGTGTAAACTCTCTTGGGAGGGATTTGCACAATCTGTGAGCAGCCACAGAAAAAGGCTCCTAGCAAGACCCACCTGGCACAGCCATTTACTTCCTTTTAGACATTCCTCATCTTCCTGGATTTTGGGGGATAATCACAATCACGCTCCTTGTTTCAGTGTGTGCATGCACCTATGCATGTGTGTTTGGGGTGTTGCTGACAGTTAAACTTGACAGTTGTCTACTTATTGTGTATGTAAACTGCCTAGAGAAGTTCTGCATTTGGTGATAAAGAAATCAAATATTATATATATACATATACATATACAGGTTTTGGTGTCCTCGGGTGTCTTCCCGTGTAAAAGTTGGGGTGTCTAGGCGACGTTTCGACGAGGTCTCACTCGTCATCTTCAGGCTGGTGCTTTCGGCTTCTTGTTACTGGAACAGAGCGGGATCTCAATGTTTGAGTTCCTATAAATACTGTAGAGGGGGTGTGGTGTCTAGCCTCCAATGTTCTGGGCAGAGAGGAAGTTCCCAGGCTAGTGTGCCTTTTCCCAAAACCTGCATTCCTGTACCCGTGAAAATCTACGAAAGCAAATATACATATACATATACATATACATATACATATACATATACATATACATATATATATATATAGGGGGGTTCACACTGACACTGGTCCTACAAGTTCCATCCCAGAGACCAAGTGAAGCAGCTCCACTCCACTCTGACCCTGGAGTAACACTAAAGCAGAGGTGACTTTGAGTAAGACAGGTAGTGGTGACTGATCAACCCCACAGCTTTCAAGTTCTGCAGTCACATAATCCATGAATGTAATCAAACAAGACAACCAGGACGGAGCCCATATGGGGTTTAATTGTGATTTTAATAGTTTGAAGTAAGGAGGGGGATACGCAAAGAAAAAAAATCATGCATATGTTTAGAGTTCTTGTCTCCGGCCCCTTTGCCCCCGAAGCTCCTTGTAGCTTCCTTCGGCTTCTTGCATTCAGGCTGCAGGTAGCCCTTTTCCCCCACACTTGAAACATTGTAGGGCTTTCAAAGCAATAGCCCCACCCTTGGGGGGGAAGGAGTAAAAAAAATGGTAACTTTCCCCACCCTCCACTACACAGCAGGATATTAAATAAGGGTAAACTACCAAATACATTACCCTTTCCAAACAAGCAATATTCCAACAGCAACATTATATCTATCCTTCGTTTTAGTTCTTTGATTGGGATTAGTTTCTGGAAAGAACAGGTATCAGGTTTCATCCCCAATTAATTGACTGGAATGCATGTGAATGAAGGCCAGTATGGGAAGATCAAACAAAGGGGAAGAGGGAGTTCCAGAAAGGCTATCAGTTTTCACCATTTAGGAGTGCGCTCGCACACACGTGTGTGCACACGCTCACACTTCAGAAGCTGGACAGGAAAAACATAAAGCACTTTAAAAAAAAAGGCACCATGATACTAAAGCCAAATAATGAGACCTGGTTACGGGTAATGAATATTAGCGACACAAGACCTTTCCAGCAAATGAAGGGAGTTGGGGAACCTAGATGTTACATTCACGTCAGTCTTGTTGGCTCTGATGCACCATTTCAGGCAAAAAGCATCAACCTCCAAGCATACATAACCACTGATTTCCAAGCACCCGTAACTACCCACAAACAAAACACTGTTAATAATCACAGAACAGTTGAGAATAAGAACAAAGAGTCTTGTCACTCTTTTAAAACTAACACATTTTTATGGAATCCTTTTTTTTTTTTTAACTTAATCGGCTATATGAATATTCAAGAGAAAAAAAGTTTATAATGTTATCACGCATGGTGGGAAAGAAACGCCTAATAACATTAAAAACTACAAGATCAGTGAAGTTATAGGACTGACCCAAGACAATACTTTATACAATGGTTAAGCATTTAACAACTTGTGTATTTAACAATTCACCTGGTAGCCACGGGAAGTGAGGAACTGCATGAACAGAATTTCATATAGATAAACAAGAATGCTCCGTCTCTTTCCCATGACCAGCACACAAATACAACAGGATGACGACATACATATTGCTCTGTGTCCCTCCAGAAGTCTGCTTAGTAACAGGCAGTTTTTTAGTAGTCTGCTAAAAGACCAGTAGCATGCATCCTCATTGTGTTTCTTACCTAGCCAGCATAGAAACACAAGCTACAACCCTCTCAGCAGACCAGTAAATTTTTTTTTGAAGGCTAGTTGCTTTGGATGACCTATTTACAAGGCTGGACTAACATGCAATTAGATGACATAAGGGCCACTGACTCAGGTAGCTTCTTCCGCACACCAAAGCATCAGACCAACTAATGGAGGATCACTCTATCATTAGCTACTAGCCTTGACAGCCATGCAGTATTTGTAAATATTTCAGAACATTACAACTGAATAGTGGCACTGTGAACTGTTAATTTACTAAGTTTTGCATAAAGACCTGTGCACAAATATATATGGCCTAGTTCACCCATAACACCATCCCCATTTCTGCTACTGCCACAATAACACTAAGCTAAGTCATGATTTAGCTTAGGTGTTATGCCTGACCCTGGACTCATGGTTTGTCTCTTGAAACAAACAACAAACTGTAGCAAGGTTTGTTCCTTGGCTTACCGTTCTTGGCTTACCATCCAGAATTCATTTGGGAGAGACAAACTATGAGCCTAGGTTCACACAAAGCACTAAGTCAAACCATAGTTTGGCTCCAGTAGTGCTGCAGCAGCAAGACTAGGAAAGGAGTGGAGCAGATACTATTTTTGCTCTGGGTACCCACATGCTTCTTTGTTCATGCTGATCTCGTTTACTGGGTCTATTAGATGTGTTTCCTAAGAATAGTCACCTGGGAAAAGTTAATTACAACAGTGATATTTAAAAAACGGTATTCCAGTTGCCCACTTTCACTTCTACTGTGTTCATTCACTATGTTACTAGTAAATTTTATTTAACAGTCATCTCCAACAGTGATAAATTTTCACAAAGTAATACAGTAGAATAGTTTTTCTAGTACAACACCTATTCTCAGTCTCCTCGTATCAAGATAATTGAGGGCTCTGTCATGGTAAGTATAGTTCTGGCTCTTTTTTTAAGTGCTCCACCCAAAAACATGTGATACAGGTACTGTGCAGTTTTACTAGTAAAACACATCGAGTTACAACCCGCACAGCATGGGCCTCCAAATTAAGAGGCTCTTCTGTTTCACACGTACCCATCTCAACTGGCTAACTGCACACACCTCACAGGTTCTACACAAATGGCTTGAAAATCCACATTTCCTTTGATGTACCCACCAATTAGGAGAGAGACAACCTTTGAAGAAGCACAGAAGCCCCTCAATCAAGCATATAGCTTGTTATTGTTTTTATAATGTACTTTTTAAAAAATTGTTTAATGTATCCTTTTATAACTGTAGGTTGCTTTTGAGACATTTGGGTAGCAAGTGACAAATAAATGTATTAAGAAAATACTTACACCCGTGATAAGAAGCCGGTGAGCCTCCTGATTTGCCATATTCTTGCTCCGAGTAGCTGGTGGAGAGATTAGGCTGGCTGGAGCCTCTGCCAAAGGTTATCTGATTACTACCAACCCCAGTGGCCACCTGTGCCATACGCTCTTTGGTCTTCAGGGCTTGGGTCCTCTCTGTCTTGAGCCGATCGTCATCTTTCAGGAGGGACACCAACTGCTTGGACTTCTCCCGCACATTGATGCCCTGGTCCTTACCATCCCGGTCAATGTACTGGAAATCCTTCAGAGTCTGGATAGCAAAGATGTTCTCCTTGCATTGTTGTGCCACCCTTTCCGACCCAGTTTTAATCAGGTAATCCAAAAGAGTTAAAGCCTTATAAACATGCCTCCAGTTTTTGCCATGGTCATTCAGCCGCTTCCAGATCATGCTCATGATTTCAGAAAAGGCCACCACATTGTATGTTAGATCTGCTATTTCGGTCATTAAGGAGCTGGATGGGCCCCAGGGGTCATTTGAAGTCGCTTCCCGAACTTTTATTTCAGCCTCTGAATAATTGTTCACAATGTTTTTCATTTGTCTCCTAATCGAAGAAGATGTCATTTTTATCTCCTCCTAAATCCCCCCAAAAAGACCTCAGAGACCGGCCACAGTTTTCTCCAAGTTTCAAGTCCCTGTGATATGAAGACACGATGTGTGTGACCAACTTGGAGCAAGTTCTGGTAAAGTCATTTCCTCCCCTCACGAAAGGTACAAAAGAAACTGGAAACTCTGACCTAAAAAAGAAACACAGAAAACTATCAGTTGCCATTTTAATTGTTCGCTTACATTTAAAAAAGCTAGCCAAAGCAAACATTCAGATTTTCCCTGACCTGTCACCAAAAGGTAATTTTCTTGTTCTAGAACTACAAAACAAAATTATTACACCACAGATAGGGTTTCCCTCACAAACCAATTTCATAAGCAATCTGTATATGAAATCCAGACACAGGCACAACAGCCCTAGTTGCAGAATAAAGTGCCAGGAGAGAAGAAGGGAGTGAAGATGAAAGTGAACATTGTGACACTGGACTTCTGGTTTGAAGCAAGTTCTGTTGAAATTACTTCCTTCCCTTTAAGTATACAACAAATTTAAGACAGTCCATCCTATTGGAGGCACAGCATCCACCAGAAGGGAATAAACTTAGGGCTCAAAGCCCTGTTGCCATCCTACACACACACACAAACACACACACAACACACAAATACAAAAGCTCCCAGCCATTATCAGGAGTTCACGCACACCTCACTTCCATTATCCAGTTCTCTCACACACCCAAAGACATTATAAGTCAAGAGCACTACGCTTTTGTCAAGATGCTACTTGACCAGGGTAGGGGAGTCACAAAGTGAGTCAGAAAACAATGCACAGTAAGATGTTTTCAATATAACTGTGCATTAAATAAATTAATCTAGCAGATTACCGCAAAGTCACTAAACAAACTTGCAAACTCAGCAAAAGTAGAGGCCCCCACACAGCAAATGAACTTGCAACTGCAGCAGGAAACCAAATTAAATTTCATGCAGCAGCTGCTGGTTGAAAATACCAGAACAGGAACACCCACACGAGCTGCCTTTTCAGAGGCAGAGAGCTGCTAGAACAGTTGCAGTAGCCTGTCAGTTTACTGTCAAAGAGCACTCTCTCGGTCTCTCTCAGTCTTGTGACTTATTCGTGCAACTGGAATGCCATCCGCAGTTAAGTTCAACTGATGCCTGCGATGTTGTCACTGGTTTTGTCAGACAGGCCTCAACAATTTTGCCTTCCCATGGCTTCATCAGTGGCACAGCAGCTTAGTTGCATCGCCGTCCACATCCTGGGTTGTGACTTGCATGGCAGGGGGGCTGCTGAAAACTAGGGAAGCTAGAGAAATTTGCAGGCAAATCCTACCGCCAAAACTGCACTGAACTACACTATGATCCCGTTACTACAGCAGTTTTCAGATACTCCACCATTCCCTAAAATGTCTGGGGTACAAAAAATTTAAAATGTCAGATGAAGCTGACCAAAACGATGGGAGTCCATCAACATCTGCTGAGCCACAAGTTAGCAACTCCTGCTCTAGAAAAATTCAGGCACCCCCAAAAGACCTTTATAACACAATTAATGCATATGCTCCTAACTATTAATTAAGGTTCCTGCCTCAAACAGCTTCCTATTCAAGGCACTCTACCTCCAAGGCGAAGTTGTTTACATTTAAAAATTGGCAATAGAGAGTCATTCTCCACCACCACAAGCCCAGTTCCAGAAGTGAGCCTGCTCAGGAAAATTATCATATCATATCATATCATATCATATCATATCATATCATATCATATCATATCATATCATTACACAGAGTATGTATGCAGCCATAGTACATTCTACAATGTACTTACATTACACAACTTAGTCTCTATATCAATCTAAATCTCATAGATGATAATACCAGTTCAGGAAAGATATTAGAAACAGTGACTGCCATGGTAGTAAGGTGGGTTTCATCATCATCCCATATAGCAGTTTAAGTGGGGGCGGGGGGGGGGGCTCCCACTACAAGCTTGTCTAAACCAGCCCAAATTGGTCCACAAAGAGGTATACAAAAGCGGATGCAGAGTTGAAATAACCTTCCAAGGTTTCAGAAGCTTTTTTACACACACACACACACACACCCCAAGATAGCATTCAAGCTTTTAACCAAGTGACTGCAGGTGTTTTTCCCATCTCTGAGTGCTTGTGGGAAAGTGATGTGAATGTATTATGGTCAGGTGCGTAGCCTACTAACATATGAACTCTGTAACCGGATTTAGCGACCTGCAGCACAAAATATGCTTACAAACACTGTCACAGGCATCTAGCATCACATGAAGTGATGCAAATGATCTGATGCCCAGAGCTCTTCTGTGAATCAAGTTGACCCCTTTTGCCTCATCAAGAATGTGATTCCTGCAAACTGTCAGGGGGTGGGGGCGGTGTGAGAGAGAAACAGATCTGCTTAATAAGTTCACTTGCCAAAGGCAGAGACTTCCTAGATTTTTGCTACTTCCAAGTCCTCTTGAAATGGGTGGGAGCTGAGGACTTGGCACTTAATTCTGAACAAACATGGTGAGAATTGGGCTTACAACCTTGCTACACCAAAGCATATACTGTAATAAAAGCCTGCTTCTTTGCCTCATGGTGGCATAGGGAGTGGGTGATTTCTACCAGGGAAACAGCAGGAGGAAAAGGGCTGAGCTCTTCCTCCATCCACCACGCCTCTGCTCAAAATTGCCCCTTTCTCATGAAGCCTTGTAGCAAAGAACTGGGCTGTTTCTCTTTTTATTACATACATCCATCTGCAACATTTAATTAGATCCTTAATGGTAAGTATGTAAGTGAATGAACAAATTGCTTTGGGTACCAATTGCGCTGCCTAAGAACACATGCTTTATAAGTATTTCAAAGACTTGTTTCCAAAACTAAACAGGAAGAAACAGAACTGTTCTGTATGATGCTGCAGAGAAGCGTGTATTAAAAGAAGCTATGAAGCTGGGCACAATGCATAAAAGCCCACATGCAGAACACATATTAGGTCTCCTGCACCATTGTGCAGAAGAGGAAAAAGCAGCAATTCATGTGAATAGAACAGCATGGAGTGCTGGAACAGCCCCACACACGCTGTCTCACTCTCACACAGGCTATTTAAACACAAAGTTATTCAGAGATGGGGTCAAACTAGGGTTTGGGAAGCAAGCTTTCGTTCAGGAAGGGGGCAGGAACCAGAACTACTCTTCTGAAGTCTACACACTGGTCTTCTTCAAACTCCCAGTCTGTGAAAGGATGACGGCAGCCTTCAAACACTAAACTTATGGAAGTTTTCCATTTCCTCTTTCACCATTCAAACAGTAGGCCTGGTTACTGAGAAAAGTAGGCAGGTGGCAAGAGGCAAAGAAGGTTAATTGTCTAAGGGGCTCGTTTCTCCAAGATAAAAGTGTATTCATAGTCTAAAGTATTAGGGGAGAGGGAGTTAAAAGACATTTCCCAGTAGCAGGTTAAAAAAAGAAAGATCCCAAATATTGGAATTTAACTCTTGAATAAGAGTTTGTGGGCGAAGTATGGACTATGCCAACCTTCCCCAACCTGATGCCCTCCAAATGTTGTTGGGTTCCAAATCCTATCAGCCACTGCCAACGTTGTCAATGGGCAGGAATGGTGGGATTTTAATCTGGTCACATCTGGTGGGCACTAGACGGAGGAAATATACCAAAGATCTCTTATCAGAGTGCTGAAAATTTACCCCCATAATCTTATCTGGGTTGTTTTTGTAAAGTAAGTGTACTTTTGCCACAATGAAATCTACAGGAGGAAATACAACTGGCCTACCTTACATGGTAATAACACTCAATAAAGTGTACACAATATGCTCTGAACACTTAAGAAGTGTTGTTATATTATTTGTCATGTTATCTCACACCACTTTTGCAGGGAATTTAATGTGGTGCACACAGAATTCCCAGGTGGTTCCCCATTGAGGCGCCAAACACATATAGATCCATCAAGCTTCAACAAGGTTCACAGGACCCTGCTCTGGGACCTATGAACTGCAGATTATGAACATGAGTATTACAAGAGTAGAGGCTTTTGTCCTTAATTTAAGTAAGGCACCCCCAAAAGATTCCTCTTTCAGCCATCAGAAGTATTAACAGGGCTTGGACAGGAAGGATAACAGGAAACCTGACGCAGCAAGATGCTGTGTCAATGAAGTCGTCTGGATAAAAAAAGAAAAACACCGCAAACGAAAACCACATATTATTAGTCATTCTGAGCAAAGAAAGGAAGAAACTGTAGAGTTAGTAAAATAGTGGAGAAATTCTGTTGCATCACCATATAATCAACTTGCTGTTGAAAACAGAGAAGGAGAGAAGACTAGGGACACACCTGCCCTGATCATCTGACATTTAATTGAAGGTTGACATTCTCCAGGTTTCTCTGCAGATACAAAGAGGTCACACTCTAGCTCCTGGTAGCTCTATGGTGACAGACTTGTACCCTTTGCATCAGGAAATAGAGCAGAACACCAGTTCAATTTTAGACTAGCAGTGCACATAAGCTCTAGAACCAACATAGTCAAAGCATATCATCACCCAAGGATGTGATACTCACAAAGACTACACTGTCTTCATTTCAAAACAGAACTTGACCAGTCAGACATAGCCTGACCAGATAGTTATTTGAGTTCTTAACAAATAAAAACTTGACATATTTTTCTTCTTTCTTTCTTGGCTGGGGGTCAGAATACCTCAAAGATATCAAAAAATAATGTTTAGATATTTTTGTATGTATGTGTTGCCTCTTGACAAATTTCAAAGCAGTGGGAATTCCAAAGAACAAGTAGTATTTATAAACATTATTCTCTGGCAGAAGTAACAACCAAAGTGGGGTATACAATCTGCACTTGTACAATATGCACACACACCAGCCAGCCTGTAGGACACTATACTGCTGTCACCAGAAACCTACAGCACTTTTGCATTCATGTGTGTCTAAACTCCAGGCAGAGCTACTCCAATAACATGTGATTACTCTCTGTATTACCAGCACCAGAAGATCAACTCACCATTCTAAACAAAAAACGGATAACCCAGCAGGTCCCAAGGGTGTTAAACTTCTACAAATCGTTAAAGAATGAAAACTGCAGTCTTCGGCAAGGGACAGAACTAAGTGTAAAACAAGCCACGCCCCACCCCCAATTTATTTCCTAATTGTTCAACATCTGGAGAAAACCAAAACCTTTGCCCTGCTTTCCAGAGTTATCTACATATCAGGTCCATTTCAATATGCACATAGTTACAAACATTTATTTATGGAAATGAGTGCTAGCATGGACAGACCACTGCAAAACACTTCCTAACAGGGTTAACAGTTTCAGCACCCAAACAAGTTTGTATGTTTTGGTACTTCATGAGAGTTGTCAAAAGCTTTTAGTTTGAATTACACTCAGTTCCATTTCTGTTAGGTATTTAAAAAAACCAACCTGCAGAAGCAATTACAAAATCAGATACTATTCTTAAATATCTAGAAGCTGTTTAAAAAAAAGAAAAGAAAAGAAAGAAGAAAAGCTAACATTCTGAATGTATTCAGCAGATGTTTTTGAATGCAACTGAGATAACTCTAGTCTTACTTGCTTCAGGCTCCAGCTCTCTTCAGCATTCAGCTTCACATATTCTAAGTCACTTCAAGCCCCACTTTAAAGATTTAAAAATATGAATTACGTGGATTAAAAAATATTAATTTTTAAAATAAACTAGATGGACACTCATTGGGTACAAAACTATTGTCTACCCAGTAAAGCCATGTTCTTTCAAATCTCTACTGGGGAAAAAAATCAGAAATTCAACAGCAGCAGCAATATATAACATTTGGAGCCCTATTAGGATTTCATGATTTCCAGGCTATATTTTGGGATGAAAGCCACTTAGTACAACTATCTTCCAGCAGCAATTGCCTTTGCCACAACAAGACAAAGTCAAATGAGGAGGAGTAGCACAGCACAGCAGAGACAGAAAAAATCAAGTGCCTCAGATAATTTTTACTTCCTCGTTTACTGGCCTGCAGAGCGGGCAGCTGCAGAGTCCTGGAAAGGCAGTCAGGTGCAAGCCTGAGTATGTCATAGCAGTTGGACCCATCGTTTCCCCCCCCCCCCATTCCACAAGCTGGCCATTTATGACCAAAAAAAATCACTAAATTTCATCACAATATACCAGCATTTTATTGGTGCCAGAATGGCTTTGTCATTGCTTTCTGAACCCATCCTCCCATACATCCTCCCTATTTATACTCTGCTCCATCTATTTACTGTTCACTGACATTTCACACAAGTGGGTGTTCACTTGCTCTTATACTGGAGGGGAACAATGTTTCCACAAAGCCTATGCTGTCTGTTCCTTTGCCAAATGCTACTTTCTGTAAATTGGCTCCAGGAGAAAGTGTATGTTCCCTTCTTCTCAGACATGCTCCTTTATCACAAACAGCTTTGCAAATATCCTTCCTGCTCTGGATACAAGTTAACCTAAGATTTTACAAGCATGAGGAAGCATTGGGGTTAGGCAAGGTAGGGGCAGTGATACCTGCACTAACTGGGAGGGAGTATGACAACATTCAAAGAGCACCGTAACTTGCAAAAGGCGGCAATCATACTCCTTATCATAGAGTCATGATAAATTTTCTGCAACAGGGAAGACTTAGGCCACTGTTCCTGAATCTGGTGCCCTCCAGATGTTGCTGGACTGCAACTCCCAGCATCCCTGTCCCTCAGCCATGCTGCCTGGAGGAAGCAGTAGTCCAACACATCTGGAGAGCACCAGGTTGGAGAAGGATGGGTTAGGCATTTTCATGAACAAGGCCTTTGGGCTTGACGTTGAGAAGAGCTGCTTTAAGTCTCTTGCCCACGAAAGATCTTTAGCGTACTTTCAATCTTGCTTAGAAGGAGCAGCCTTCGCAAAGGGAAAGATTTTTGCAATTCATCATTTTTAACTGCTCTAACCTCCCTGACAACTGCACTTAACAAAGAGGCTCTTTGCCATCTGTTTAAGTGCCTAAAACAGAATGCCTGTGTTGAGAGTCACCTTCAACACTTCCAACTTAACACTATTAATTCAATTAAGACCAGACACTCCAAGAAAGAGACAATGCCACAGATGCAAATCAAGACCTTATGGCAGAAATGATGGACGGCAGGAAGGCAAGGAAACATTAGTAAAAGTAAAGGGAACGCTGACCATTAGGTCCAGTCGTGGCTGACTCTGGGGTTGCGGCGCTCATCTCACTTTATTGGCCGAGGGAGTGGGCATACAGCTTCCGGGTCATGTGGCCAGCATGACTAAGCCGCTTCTGGCGAACCAGAGCAGCGCATAGAAACACTGTTTAGCTTCCCGCCGGAGCGGTATCTATTTATCTACTTGCACTTTGATGTGCTTTCGAACTGCTAGGTTGGCAGGAGCAGGGACCAAGCAACGGGAGCTCACCCGGTTGCAGGGATTCGAACTGCCGACCTTCTGATCAGCAAGCCCTAGGCTCTGAGGTTTAACCCACAGCGCCACCCTCGTCCCTCCAAGGAAACATTACATCTCAGCAAAAGACTGGAAATAACGGTGAGTCCCAAACACAGCTGAAGATCTTTCATTGTCTACTCCAAATGCAATGCTACCTCAGTGTTGCCAAGTAATGGCTTGTAAATTTACAATTTGAACTTAACTTTTACCCATTGCAATGCAGGAAACTGCAGCTACCAATATTCAGCAGGTTAGCAGATACAGCTATTGTACACAGGCTGTAGGTGATGAAGAATTCATGCCTTTGTTAAAGAATTGAGGAATTATAGTACCAAGGAAAGTATGCTTGACACTTAGTCAACACACCAGCCAAACATACCCGCTCATAATGACCCTTTGTTTGATGTTACTGGAAAGGGATGCTCCAAAGCTAGAAGGCACAAACTTAGATGCACTTTATTCCGTTAACAAAAACCCCGATTCTCATCAAGATGTTTCAAAGCTCACTCAAAAATCACTAGCAATATGTTCACTGACAGACGTACAATGCCACAGTTTGCATTCTGTAACAGAAAACATTTCAGAGCAGATGTCATGTTCATGCTTCCAAGTTGTTATTATGAACAGAACATTTTGAAACTGAAATACCTGCAAACAAGTCCTCTTAAGGGTCACAAGAATTGGCAATGTGTAAGATTCACTGGTTTATTCAAAGTCTCCCAATAAGTAAAGGCAGGGGACAACAACAAAGTATAGGACGGCAAGAATGACCTGTTTTGTTTCACAGGTTTACAAATAGTTTCTGCAAAGCTCTTAAAAATAAGCTGCATACTGAAAGAGAGTCATGTTAACTGAAGTATTTAAGTCAGCAGGATACTTTTTCAATTTCAACACCCTGCCTACTCGCATCAGAAGCATCAGGCATAGTTAAAAGAGCAGAAAGTTGCAAAAGCCAACCACCTTAGGATTTCTTGTTTAACCATGAAAACATTATTTAATCATGGCTTTGGAGAACTGTTTATTTCAGTTCATGAATCCTGACAATTCACAAAATGCAATTATTTTAACCTTCAACCTAATTTAAAAAGAAAAATTACCGTAGCCTTCAACACCGCTGAGGGAATAACACACCAAATAAACATGGACAACACTGCAAAATAAAGGCATTCCAAAATGTAAGTATAATTTTCCCTATAAAAGAAACAGGAATTGCTTCAAGAAGCTTCAATATTTCCATCAGCTAAAATAACTGGGCGCTAGAGTTACACAGCAGAAATTCAAAGAACCAGGCTTTTGAAATTCTGTTCTAAAGGAATTAAACATGACTGAGCCATCATGTATGGTAAAAAACAACAACCAAAAAAAACATTAGAAGTTGATGCCTATTATTCCTGGTTATGTCCAGTATTAGAAATGTGATCTACTACCAACCAAGGTTGCTCTAAAAATCATCGGAGACTCCAGCGAGCAGCCACATAAGCTATAGAAACTAAGGGACAATCAGGGATCGAAACTCATGAAGGCTGCTCTGAGGACTGATATCCTAAACACACATTCTTTCCATGGCCCATATATTTCAGTGGGGTTTACTTAAGAACAAGCCTAGTTAGGACTGGGAGAAAAACAACACACCATTCTACTGCTTTCCACAGCTACTCCACCCACCACCATTATTTTCAACCAGGGACTGATTAGCATGCAGAAGGAACAGCTGCCACAAACCATAGTCAAGGAAGGAAAACTGTGTTCTGTCTCGTCCTGAATGCCATAGCTTCCTTGCTCCCTAAAAGCCAACATTAGTTTCCATTCGTCAGTTTCTTCAGAGATAAAAGGTAAAGGTACCCCTGCCCGTACGGGCCAGTCTTGACAGACTCTGGGGTTGTGCGCCCATCTCACTTAAGAGGCCAGGGGCCAGCGCTGTCCGGAGACACTTCCGGGTCACCTGGCCAGCGTGACATCGCTGCTCTGGTGAGCCAGAGCTGCACACGGAAACGCCGTTTACCTTCCCGCTAGTAAGCAGTCCCTATTTATCTACTTGCACCCGGGGGTGCTTTCGAACTGCTAGGTTGGCAGGCGCTGGGACCGAGCAACGGGAGCGCACCCCGCCACGGGGATTCGAACCGCCGACCTTTCGATCGGCAAGCCCTAGGCGCTGAGGCTTTTACCCACAGCGCCACCCGCGTCCCTTCTTCAGAGATAGCTTGCAGTAAATAAGGAGATGCATTTATACTATAGCCAATGAATGTTAGCTGGCTCCAGCTTTAACCATGTGTAAGCCCTGTGAACATCCAGGCATAACGTATTACTGGAGCCAGACTGATGGGACAGGCACAGCCCTACCCAATCCATCTTGGTCTGATGCAAAGGTAGAAACTGAGGAAGAGAACAGGTCATTTCTGCCTTTTTATTATATTTAACATTTGCATCTCACCCTTCCTCTAAATACACAGCACAGTTGGGAAGGTTATACTAGAAATGACCTCTCCAAGGCCAGATTGTATCCCATTTTCCAAACTCAATGCTCTAACCACTGCTCCCTACACTGACTTGTATTTATTTATTTGTTTGTTTGTTTATTTTATTGCATTTATATCCCACTTTTTTTCTCCAAAGAGCTTGAGGTGGTGCACATGGTTCTCCCCATTCTCATTTAATCCCCACAACTCATGTATAAAGTGGCAGGCTACAGCAGCTTTTCACATTTTCGCCCTTCAGGGAATACCTTTCCGAATGGACTGATCTGCTAAGGGAACCAGTTGTGTTGCATATCCTGAGAGCACTTAAAAGACATGCCGGGTTTCAACATCACCTTTCATGAACCTTGCAGCACACAACACAACACTTTGCAAGGGAAGACTTGGTGGCAGTCGAGCTGCCTTAGGTAAGATTGTCATTACTGACCATACACAGGAATGTTTGCTGAGCTTCAACATTCCCTCGAAGACAGTTTGAAAGCATCACAATTCACAAGAAGGAATGGGTAGCATAACAGATACTTTGGTTACAGCAGCAAAATTGCCTCAACCCAAATCCTACAGAGACAGAATAGTCTATGTTAGTGCATGCTGATTTCTGAATTCACGGGTTAGAAATATGTATATATATCCTATAACTTATGCATAAATAAGATTTTTAAAATCCACTGTTGCAAACAGGGATGGATTCACCTCCAGGCTGCACTACAACAGCCAGAAAGCAGGCCAACATACACCAGGAAAAATAAATTTCATGCTACCATTGTGTGGGAACCCCAGCTTTGAGCAGTACAGTCATACCTCGGAAGTCTTATGAGTCAAATATTTTGGCTCCCAAACGCTGCAAACCCAGAAGTGAGTGTTCCAGTTTGCGAACTTTCTTTGGAACCCAAACGTCTGACGTGGATTCCGTTGGCTGGAATCCGTCAAACAGACTTCCGGAATGAATTCTGTTCAACTTCCAAGGTACAACTGTAGCTCCCTTAGGTGTCTCCCAAAGCAGTGGCTGTAGAAAATGGACCACTGCTGAGGTGGTGAGGGGGCCAAGGAAAGATTGACAAGGTGGTCCAAAAGGTTACAGAGACTGGATCTGGCCCACAGGCTGCCAGTTCTCTGGCCCAATATAATGACTAGAACTGATCTCCAACTTCAGAACTGTTTGCATTTGTGGCAATCTTTTACAAAACTGTAAGATTCACTGCTTAGAAATTTTCTAACATTAAGAAGTCTATTTTTTTTCCATGTAAACAAACTATAAATGAATATGGCCACCACAGAAGTTATTTGAGGCTTCATCCCCACAAGTGGTGTATGCCATTGAGCAATGGCGTAGAGCAACTATTTTTAAGGATTCCCTGTGATCATGCAGGGAAAATGCCATCAACTTCAAGGCACAAAGGCATCCAAGGAATCAACTCTACTCTGCTAAGCTTGTCAAGTGGCTACAGAAAGCTATCCGGTTTATTTATACCAAGCACAATACATATTACAGTATTCCTAAAAGCGGCAAACACCCCAAAATATTCATATCTACAAGTCAGTACTTGAAAATTCATCTGTCTAGTTCGGCTGGTTTAGTTTGATCCGCGACATACGTCAGCCAGCGCTGCTCTGCATGGAAATTACACACAAGACATCTGCTAAGATCAGAAGGAATTAAGGTAATCTGAGAATGTCAGTAAATAACATTACCAAAGAATACTTCCATTCCAATTAGAAATTCCTTTTAGGCTTCAATCCCATACACAGTAGGAGTAAGCCCCGTTTAACTCAATGGGTCTTACTTCTGTGCAGGCATTTGTCAGATTATGTTGTTAGAGATGGTAAATGGGGAAAAATTACCGTATTTTTTGCACCATAACACTCACTTTTTTCCTCCTAGAAAGTAAGGGGAAATATCTGTGCATGTTATGGAGGGAATGCCTATGGGTGGCATGCCTACAGATTTTCCTCCTCTAAAAACTATGTGCGTGTTATGGTCGGGTGCGTGTTATAGAGCGAAAAATACGGTAACTATTTCAATTATTCTGTAGTTTTCATGTACTGCCAAAAAAATTACCCTAAAATGGCTGTGAAACCCTAAGTGGCTGTTTCACATACCACACAACGTAGTACAATAGAAATTTCCATTACCTAAAAAAAATACCAGTCGGATATGTAAGTTAAGGCTACACAGGTGTATTTCCATTATTACGATGTTCAATTCAGCATGTAAGAGGAAACATATGTGAGGCTATTGTAGGAACACGTGCTTCTCTGTAGTTTGGTCCTACAAATAAGTTACTCAGAATTCAGTCTCATTTTTACATGGAATTTACTCCCAGCTAAGCATTCTTAGAACTACAGTCAACTACAAGCCCAATCTTTCACAGAAGTAAACCTTAGTGAAATATATAGGCTATAGTGCTGAGTAACCTGCAGTCACATTAGGCACTCTTTACCTAATTTGGAAGTGGAGGAAGGGGGGGGGGGCTTTTTAAAAGACGAAAATTCACCACACATATTACGGTTTATTTCTCTGATTGGCATTAAGTAAAAACCAACACAGAACACAACTTAAGTTTCTCGGTTATTGTACTAGAAATAACAAAATATAATCAAGAGCACATATTACCAGTATTAGCAGAGAGATTAGATTTTCATCATGGCCAGTAACTTTTTTTCAGATCGGAACAGTAAATATGTTTTTGTACAGTTACAGTAGAGCAGTACAATCATTTTGTGTTAGCAAAGCTATGTATCACATTCAAAGGGGTAACTCCCTATGCAACTACAGTTTTAATGCATATTTTAACATTATGTTCTCCAGATCCAATAACATTACTTTCAAACATCTCTCAAACTAATCAGATTTTTTTTAAAAAAATGAAGAAAAAGTCAGCTGCAAATCCACAAGTTGAAAGTGTCAGGGGACTTAAAATTTATTCAGTTAGATAGATATGAATTGTGCAGCTCATCAACCCCCTTTCTGAGAAATTTTAATCAAATCTAGGCTAGACAGAAATGGAAAACAGATATTTCACTGCCATTAGCTGTTCCGGTATTGCAAGGATAAGCTTAGATTTGCTGCTCGGGGGGGGGGGGGGATCAGTGGCTACAGACTTTGCTGCCACAATATGAAGAAACTGTTGCTGCCAGCCTAATGGAGACAACAAAGGCTACTTGGAATGCAGGGTGTTAATTTCAAGGCAGCATTACACGCCACCTTGACACACTCGTGCACAAACACACGGAAAAACAAAAGCCTTCCAAACCTTGCCCAAGCCCATAAAACACCCCCATACACACCCTGCTTGTTCATGCTCCCATTGCAAACCATGTATGTTCACAGGCATGTGTTCCCATAAACTGGTTTCCTCTGTAGAGACTCCCCAAAGCATAGCCCCAAGAACCCACACCCCTCAACGTCTTCCAGTGTCTCTTCTCGTCCCACCCATCTCACAGCAACATAAGCCAACACAAATAAGCTTAGCATGTGCCTTCTGGATGCACATAGACACAGCACACTCGACAAGAGCCAAAGCCCCAGGATCCAACCCGCCTCCCCATTATCTTCCTCCCTTCCTTCATGCACCCCAGTTCACTATCCCTAAACTACCACCTTCAAGATATCCAGTCACTTTAATCCCCAAACGTGTCCCTCTACTCTACACCCATAAATCTACCTTTCCCTCCCATGCTTATGAAGCACCCCGTTTCAGGAAACCCCAATTTTTTATCGCATGCCCCACCTCTTCTGCATCTGAGGAGTCTCACAATAGCCAGTATAAACAGAAATGTATTTACAAAACCAGCCTATGTATCGGGTAAGTTAGTACTAAAAACAGCAGTACTGTAAAAACAAACAAAAAACAAAATCTTCACAATGAAATGTTGACCCTTTGGGAAGCAGAACTTCATAATGGATCACTTACTGATCCATTATGAATGTGTAGAGTATGCATGTGTGCAATTGATAAGGCATTGTGAATATATACGATATGGTACATAGATGTAACAGATACTTAATGCATATATATATATATATATATATATCTCCATAACCTAAGTGTCAGTGCATAAACATTTGAAGACGCCTATGTTAATACTGTACATCAAATGTAACAAATACTTACTAGTCAGTTCAGTTTAGCACACAGAAACAAAGCAAAACAGGTTAAAAGACGCAGAAACGAAGCAAAACTGGGAAGATTTAAAATGCCATAGCGAAACACACACTAAAAAGGGGGGGGGGAGGCACCCCAGGTAATATTTACAATGCCCAACTTAACCCAGCAACAAGCCCATCCATCCCTCCATCTGTATTGCCAAACCAGCTAAAAATGCCACATGGGAAGAGGCAGAGGAAGCAGCGCCAATTGGGGGTGGGGAGCAAAGATGCCTTTCGCGTCTCAGAGGCGCTTGCCCCCCACCCCCAAGATACCCGCTTGGCAGACCCCGCCTTAGGCGACCCCGAGCCCTGGCCGACCCCCCTCACCCAACACCACCCCCCAATTCTTCCTCCACCTCAGCCCCCCCCACCCGCCCCGATACACCCGCTTCGGGGACGCACACGCCCCCCACCCAGCAGCCACGCTTGCTCTTTCCCCACCTCCCTCCAGCCTGCGGCGGGGGCTGAGGGAGGGTCGGCCGCCCCTTCCCACCGCCGCCACCTGAGGCCCAGGTCCGGCCCACCTCCCCTCCATAAAAAAAAACAACAACCCCCCACCTGCTGCTGCTACTTCTCTCGCAGGGCCCAAGTGGCTCCTCCGGACTGGAGCGCCGCCAGGAGCAGCAACAGCAGCAGGAGGAGCAGGAGGAGGAGCGTCGTGGTCGCCGCCGCCGCCGCCGCCGCCGCCTCTCGGACTGGGTTTGACACCCGCCGCCCACACGCGCCATCCAACATGGCGGAGGGAGGGAGGCACGGAGAGGGACGGAGAGAGCGAGGCAGGCAACGCGCGCTCCCGCGCGGGCGAGCGAGCGCGCCGTCCCGCCACAGAGAGAAACAAGTGGGCGGTGGGGGGGGGGGGCTTCTCCTGCCTGTGTGAGCGCGCGAGCGCGCGTTCTCGCCCATGGTTGTTTTCCCTTCCTCACAAGTGATAATGTGAGGGTTTATTTATTTTTTCTCCCTCCCTCTCAGGAATTTTATCCACCCGCATCTGTTTTTCTTTGGAAAGGGTAGGGTGGGAGGTCGTAGGAAATGGAAGCCCTAAAAAAGGAAACCATCTATGTGGGGGGCGAGTGTTTTGTGTCTAAATAAATAAGATCACGCCCTCTTTTATTTGGCTTGCTCTTCTTCTTTTTTTGAGGCGGGAAGTCTGTGGCTGGCTATAAAGAAAGATCCCCGCTTTTTGGAGGGGGAAATGTTGAGGGGGCGTCTAGGGGAGTAAAGCTCTCGCGCCCCCTTTGGGGCAGCAAGCACATATTTGTATACAAGAAATAAATGGATTTTTTAAGGGGGGGAGTCTAAATATAAAGACTAGCCTTCCCCTTCCTTAATGTATTCCTTGTATGTATATACAGTATACATACAAATAAATAAGATGACTCCTTTTCTTTGCGGTGGGGACAGTCTATGTCTGTGCATAGATAAAAACCCACCTAACCCCTTTTGGTGGGGAAAATGTAATGGAAGCGTATGTGTATATATAAATAAGGCTTGTTCTCTCTTTTTTTATTCGTCTGTAGATACAAATAAATAACTTCTTTTTGAAGGGGGGAGTATTTTCTGTGTGTTGGGGGAGATGTTGAAGGGAAGTGTGTGTGTATTAAAATGAGGCACTCACACATCTCTTTTTTAGTGGTGAAATAAATATAAGACCTGCCCCCTCTCAGGTTTTGTTTTGTGTTGTTGTTTGTTTGTTTGTGGAATTGCATCAGGAAATTACCCAGGGGGTGAAACATCTCTCATTCATATATATATATATAAACACATAAATAATACTTATTGACCAGATGTTTTGTGACGAAAGGGTGTCCCCTCAGTTATCAAATTTCCCGCCATTTTCTAAGGGACGTTTTAACATCCTTGTCTGAGGAGAAATTGAAGGACTGAAGGAATGAGAGAAAGCAGAAGCAAGAAAATAATAATTTTTCTTCTTTTTTTGTTGAGGATAAGAGTCGGGTTCACTGAACTCAACTCAATAGGACCTACTTCTCAGTAGGCTTGCCAATATTGCGCACACTGCTAATGTTATCGTGAGAGAATTGTCCGAAGACTATGGCAGCATAAATGCCATACATTTCAAGATCATTTTCCCAGCCAGAACTCCAGGAACCGTAGTTTGTTCCCTCGCAGAACTACCATACCCAGCACCCTTAACAAACTACAGTTCCCATGATGCTTTGAGGAGGGCAGCTATGGTGCAGATCAGGCCAGATACAAAAGAGAACAGGGCTCCTGCACCTTTTAATCGTTGAATCGGGAATTTTAGACAGTGCAGAACCTACTCCAGATTCCACACGCACAACCACTGAATGTGCAGGAGCCCTGTCCAGACCTTTTTGCATCTGGCCCAGTGCTGGATTTATGTATAAGCTAAACAAGTGATAGCTTAGGGCCCCACTCTTTTGGGGGGCCCCAAAAAAGTTAAAGGGGAAAAAACTGGATGTTGCTCAGAGGCACCAGGTCCTTTAGCTCTGCATGTGCCCGGTGCTGGATTTACATAAGAGCTAAACAAGCTATAGCTTAGGGCCCCACTCTCTTGGGGGCCCCCCAAAAAAATTAAAAGAAAAAACACACACCTGGATGTACATTTCCAAAATATAAGATATAAAACAAATAAAATAAAACCTGCATACAGCAACAGTTTTTGTGTTGTGTAGGCTCCTATGATGTAAGTAATGGGCCCTGCCTGCTAGCCTGCTCCCTAAAATATCACTGGTTTGCTCCTTTCTATATATAGGGTGCCTACATTCTTCACGAACTGGTTGCGTGGCAACATGTGCAAATGGCTTTAGATACCTATTAGGTCCATAAATTACCATATAGTATATATTCAACGCAAAAAAACAGCGACCATTTGTTGTTGACAAAGGACATCTGGACATAGAAAGGGCCCCATTACCTTCAGTAGCTTAGGGCCTCACCAAACCTCAATCCAGCCCTGATCTGGCTGCCCTACCACAGGCTGACTTCCCTGTTTTCTTGGAAGGAGAGCTGGAAAATACAGGTCTCCTTGTTCCCCCGCACAACATAACAGATGACTCAGTTGCTGGAAGTCACAAAACCCCTCTCCGCTTGAGAACAGAATGGGAACCAGGCTCCCTCTCGCTTGTTGTGGGAGCCGAGCTAATCCTCCTTCCCAGAACACACATCTAAGGCCACAAAAAAGGGCACGGAAAGTAAATTAACTACGGGAGGGAAAGCTGAGGGGGAAATTATGGGAACACAGGAGAAGACAAGGAGAACATGAGGTGCTAATGCGCACACACACCCCCGGTTGATTTGTAAGAGATTGTTCTCCCAACGCTCAAGGCTGAAAAATATCCCTTAAAAACCATGGCTTAACGCATGTCAAAGTTATTCCCAGCCAAGTACAGTGGGGTGTAGTGGTTAGCTACAGGGGTCAGGAGCCTGGGCTCCTCCAGGTGGTGCTGGGTTCCCATTTCCCAGCAGCCCCACAAAATATGGGCATTGGGAGCTGTGGTCCAACGGTATCTGGAAGTGCAACGTGGGTCACAACAACACCTTAGCATTTAAAGCACTCCTATACTGCTTTACGCATCATGGCTCCCCCCCAAAGAATCCTGAAAACTGCAGCTTGTGAAGGATGCCAAGCTAGGAGACCTTTCGCAGAGCTACAATTCCTTGCACCCATAAGAAGCTACAGTTCCCAGGATTCTTTGGGAGGGAGCCATGACCACTGAAGTGAAATAAGAGTGCATTTAATATGTGGTGCGGATGTGACCGTGGTCTGTCCTCTCTCTCAGACACACACAGAAGCAGAAATGCTATCCAGATCTTAACGTTCCCTCAAGCTTTCCACTCCGTTCTGCGTTGAGTCAACCGGCTAATTTTAGAGGCATTTTTGGAAGTTTCTCCTTCCTGTGATGAAGGATTTTCCTGGGTTGTTTTAAAAAGTGGCCCGTATTTTGATCGTTCAACCTCATCCCAGCCTCAGGAATGACTAAGAGCCAAACCACCATCGCACAGCTCTCACTTCCATCCTTGTCGCTATCACTTCCTTCTCCCACCCCATGGAGTGCAACTAAACTGCATCCGCCCACTTCCGCAGGCAAAAATCCTTTTCTTCCTCGCCCTCCCCCGCCCCAAGTCGAAACCTCAAAATCTTATTTATTCCCATGAATAAATCAGAGAGGCAGGGAAAATCTTGCTTCTGAAAACCACTTGAGGGTGGAGAGAAATGTTCTCCAGTGGTCGCTAATAGTTGGTTTAGCAGCGGCGTGAAAATGCGACTATAAGCTTTACACCAGGGGTGAGGAAGATGTGGCCTTCCTGATATTGCTAGACTACAACTCCCATCATCCCTGACCATTGGTCATGCTGGATGTGGTTGGTGGGAGGGCAACAACATCTGGAGGGCATCTGGTTCCTCTCCCTGATTTGAACAGTTGGTTTTTAATGGCCTGCATTCCTAGGATGTAGTGAAGGGAGACCGAAGCACTGCTTTTTAAAAGAAAGAAAGAAAGAAAGAAAGAAAGAAAGAAAGAAAGAAAGAAAGAACCGACCACAGAGGCCCCTGAATCTTAAGTACGAGGGAACAGGTTGCAGTTGTTTTGTGGGGAGGGAAACACACCCTCTGTATGCTCAGATATAACTTATTGATCTATGCCTGCATCATATATCTGTTCCTTTCAAGAAACGGCACGACCAGACCCAGGGACTGTTGCAAAATGGTTGCTTATTTATTAGTCGGGGGGGGGGCGGTCTGGTATTTTCCATATGTTGCTGGACTCCAGCTCCCATCAACCCTGGCCAGCATGGCCAAGGATGATGGGATCTGTAGTTTAAGAACACCTGACAGGTCACAGGTTGGCCAGCCCTGTGTCTGAGTACAGTGGTACCTCAGGTTACAGACGCTTCAGGTTACAGACTCCGCTAACCCAGAAATATTACCTCGGGTTAAGAACTTTGCTTCAGGATGAGAACAGAAATTGCGTGGCAGTGGCACAGCAGCAGGAGACCCCATTAGCTAAAGTGGTGCTTCAGGTTAAGAACAGTTTCAGGTTAAGAACAGACCTCCAAAACGAATTAAGTACTTAACCTGAGGTACCACTGTACTTATACCGGCCCCTGCAGCAGCTTCAAGGCAGCTGAGAAAACAAAAAATACAGTAAAATGCAAACATTGAACATACACATCCCACACCAAAATAAGCATATATTAAGGGGAAGAGTGCACCACAGAATGTACATATTAATGAACAAAATATACAGAAATGCATTATATTGGGGGGAAATAATGGGGAAAATTGTGCCAATTAGTCAAAACTGTATACAAAAAAATGGGTGCATTAGGATAAATGCACCCACAAATGTGTATGATTTTTCATGTGAAGGTGGATAAACTGATAAAGCACTCTGCGAAATGCAGCTCTGGGGTGAGAATAGGGGTCTCTTAGAATTCTTGGGGGAGCCACAGCTCTTTAAAGTGCTTTAAGTGGATGTCGTGTATGTGGCCTAATTCTGGTTTTGTCCCCATCATCCTCCCTGCTGTGTTCTACAAGGGCAACACTGAGAGGAAGAGGAAGCTGATAGGCAGTCGTCCTGGGGCTCGGGGAAGGCAGACAAAGGCCACACACCCTTCGCTTCAAGCAGCAAATTGCCTTGGGCTGGCCCTGATCCCACATGCTCAATTGCCTCCTGGCTTCACAAACCCACCTCATCCTGCAGATGTCATGGCGAGACAGTTGCCCACGGGTAGACCTCCAAGTTACAAAGATCCCAGCATTTGGATATAACCAGGAATAGCCGTGCTTCACTGCATATAATGTGGGAATTCACCCAAGTGAGGAAGCTCTCGCCAATGCCTCACATAAAGACAGCCTGTCACTCTTGGTCAGTTACCAATATTACCTTAACCTCTGAGAACAATGGTCAAATATTGACAGAGAGTTACAAGCCGCCTAATGGTCTCTTTGGCACTCCCCGTTGGCCAAGATCAAACTACCCGGTCAAAGCAACTCTCCCTCTCCCTTTGCAAGAGAGGAATAAGAGATATCGATATTCTGCAGGGGGGAGGCCATTAACAGCCCTGTCTGGAATGCATGACTTGACTTCTGTTTGTGCCAAGGATTGTCATACATGACTACAATCCTCAGGAATTCTGAAATGGCATCCCAGGAACAAAGCCATAATCATAAATACCCGAGGGCCCAACCCGGTTTCTCTCTGATTTGAATAGCAACGTCAGCAGCAACTGGATTGTGCTGTAAAGGCTCCAGGCGGTAAGATTCGTGAAATCTAACTTTCAAACCGACAAGGCTGGCCATGCAGTTAGCTTTCAAGTTCCGTAGAGTTCTTCATTGGGTTAAATGGAGGTTTTCAAGGACTGGTTCGCTTGAGGACGATTTTAGCAATTGTACAGGGGAGCCAAGTCCCAGACGTATAGCCACCAAATCATACCGTGGGTGGGTTGGATATGCTTTGATTTTAATACATTTGCTTTGACTCTAAAGGTGTTGTGTAATGCACAGCTTCCAGTTTTTCATGGTGCTGAAATATATTTGGACCTGTTCATAGCAGCCGGTCAGAGGAGCATCTTGGCTTTCAAAGCAGTTCAGGCTTTGTAAAGCAAATAAGCACGGATGACAGAACAGAGGCTTCTGCCACAGGCTGATGGTGCCAGGTATTGGCCAGTGAGCTTTGGCATAAGAATGCGAGTATTGATTTGATCGAGCTATCAAAGCCCATACAAATTGACCAAAGAATTATAACAGTCCTGCGTGATCCATCCATTGGCCCCCTCTGGAAAAGCTTTGCTTTTAAAAACACCAACAGATGTTAGTGCCTATGTGGGGGGGAATCCACTTTCCCTTCTATGCACTATTAGCAACATTTGGTCACCCGTGCATTTGGTCCCATCTGAGGCAGATACCACAACACTAATCCTTCTTCCAGTTAATCCCCCATTTTAACCCACATCTTTAAGCTTTTCCCCCTTTTCTTTCTTCTTTTAAAATTCTTGTCTGAACTGTGCTAAGTGTTTTCTTCCCAGGAAAAACTCTGCTCGATTTGAGAATGATCATATTGTTATAGGTTGGGGGGAACCCCCCAAACCCTAGAAATTAATAAATGGTAGGATTTTGATTATTTGGGATGTAAAGGGAGAAATGCCAGCTGCAGAGGAATTCTGGGCTCACTTGTGCAAAGGGACCTGGCCAAGCTAGGGCCATTAAGAAACAATACAGGGCCACTGAGGGCCATTAGCAAGGCAAGAGAAATGTCCTCCTCCCCTTTGCCCTGAGGTGTCAACAGAAACTGGGGGTTTGGAAGGTTGGCAGGATAACTGGGTTAAGATGACAAGAAAAGAGTTTTTAGCAAAGTGCTCTGGGAAGAAGGGGGAAGAAAGACTGGGAGCCATCTTGGGCAGGCTGGCTGAAGGCTGGCTGCGTTGCTGTGAGGGACAAGCCCCTCTTGAAATGACCATGCCATAAGATCTGGACCCTCTTCATGCAGACTGAAGGTGTAAACAGGTGAATAAACCATACTTTTTAAAGCTATGACAGTCTCCACTGTGTCTCAATTCTCCAAAGGAACGCAGACCCTGGGTGAGTGCCTGGAACCCCCAGGAATCTTGCAGAGAGTTGGGGCTGGCACACAATTTTTGTAACAATATTTTAGGTGTCAAGGATAAGGTGGCAGGCAATTAGAAGCGGAAGTTTGTTAGACTGGTGTTCCATCATCAAAGATAATCTAACTTGCTGTCAAGCCCAGGCCGGACCCAGACTCCTTGGAGGAGGAACCAAATGAAAGCTCCCCTTGACCAAAGTCTTGGGGGAGCAGGCAGGGTCCCCGTCGCTAACCCTGAAAACCTCTAGGGAGTGCCACCCCAGGACCACTTCCAAAGGATCTTTTCAATGGACCCTTGGTGTGGGTTCCAACACAAGTGTCAGAAGATGAGCCCCTGGTGGAGTCGGAGGCAGTGTCAGGTCCCATCCCCAGGCCATAGGCCCACAGCAAAGTACATGCCTGAGAGCCCCAAGGACACCCTGAAACACTAGCAGATTAGTCATGGCTTGGGAATCTAGGCTCTTAGTTGATCCTCCTAGTTGTTGGAATGACCTATGTCCCTAGTTCCTTGCCTAGTTTGAGTTCTCATCTGTTGCTGACTTCCTTCCCTTGGGTCATGCTTTGGAGTCCGACTGTTTACTCATGCTTGATCCTGCTTTATCTTTGCATGCTAGACTTATCTTGCTGTTGTTTGGCAATCTCATGTGTGGGTTCCTTAGTCTCCTTAGACTTAAGAACATAAGGAGAACCTGCTGGACCAGCCTAATGTCTTTTCTAATCCAGCAGCCGGTTACTCATGCAGTGGAAAGAAAACTAGAGCACCCACTCATCCCCTACTTCGAGATTAAAAAAGGCATCCCCAGAAGTCAAAAACAGACAGGGACCAGAATGTGCTGCCTAGATAAAAATAAAAAATAAAGCCTGCTGGATCAGTCCAGTGGACTATCCAGTCCAACATCCAGCTCTCAAAGTGACTAACAAGCAGAACCTCAGTTGCCATATTCAGAAAGAGAAGTTGTTTTTCTTTTTTGCAAAATTGCAAAGAAAATATGTTTTTGAGGCAACCCTACCGGAGCAGAACCTCTCCCTTCTTGTGATTCCCAGTAACTAGTATTCATGCTGACTGACAGTGGAGGAAGAACCTAGTACATGGGTAGGGCAAGCTAAGGCTAGGGGGCCGGATCCAGCCCAATCACCTTCTAAATCCAGCCCACGGACGGTCTGGGAATCAGTGTGTTTTTACATGAGTAGAATGTGTGCTTTTATTTAAAATGCATCTCTGGGTTCTTTGTAGGGCATAGGAATTCGTTCATTTTCCTCCCAAAATATAGTACGGCCCCCCACAAGGTCTGAGGGATAGTGGACCAGCCCCCTGCTGAAAAAGTTTGCTGACCGCTAACCTAGTAGGCATTGCTAGCCTTATCTTCTGTGAATTTGTCTAAGTTTCTTTTGTCTAAGCCATCCAAATTGGTGGCCCTTGATGGCCTCGTGTGGAAGCGAATTCCATAGTTCATCTATGCACTCTACGGAAAAAGTGTTTTACCATACTTTCTTGTATTTTCTCTAGAGTCTTTATGCATAGCCAAAGACTACACTTGTGGGCATATTACACATTCCAATACTGGGGGGACAAAAAGCAGGAGAGTGAAGGGATTTCGGAAGCAGGTGTCGGAGCCAAGAAGTAAGTGGTGTTTTTAAATTAAAAAATAAATAAATAGAGTTTTGCAATTCCCTAAATCTACCAGCGATGGCCTTTTTCATCCCACATAGGAAAAACAGGCCAATATCCATGCAAAATAATAAAAAGACACAAATCTGACAGTAGAAACAACAATATTAAAAAATATAACGTGGGTAACATTTCAATTCCCCCAGGAAACGATGGTAAATTACCTTAAAGTGGCCGTCCTGGAGTACAGGAACTTCGAAGGGAGATTGCAACGTCAAACCGCTGAACTGCAATGCATCAGTGCTATCACTGGTGGACTGAGCTGATTTTTAGCTCATTATATGTGTTCATTGGCTTACCAATGCCAGGATGTCTGTGTCACATCCTGGCGCTGGTAAATAGGAACCCTATAAAAGGGAAGGACAGAAGGATCCAGCCTTTGCTTGATTATCTTCCTCGCTCCCTGACTTCCTCTGTGTTGGTCTGCCACAAACAAACTTGAAAGTCTTGTTATCGCCTTAATCACTTACTAGACTATGGAAGGTCCATCAGTTTCCCTGGTAGATGACATTGTTCCTATTCTGAGAAGAAAGTCCAGAACTGGGCATCTTCCTCTACTGAGTCACTGCTAACAGACCTTTACAAGTGTGGGTCTGAATTTCATCAGTACCAGGAAATTTGGGTGGCAGATCAGAGGGACCAAGAGATAGAGCTTAATTAGTTTCTTTCGAATATTCACATATTAGCAGCTTTCCCTGCTATGTAGGGCTAAAGAATGCAGTTTGGAGGTCTGCGCTAGGGGGTGAAATTGTTAGCTTCTTTCCCACCTCCTCCAAATGAACCCACCAGCTTAACAGCAGCTAATAAGCTATGAAACTGCAATGCTTTTTTAATGAGCTGATCCTCCGACCATATGCCAGACGGGCCTGTAAAGCTGTAAAAACAAAGCAAAGCAAAATATCAAAGTGAGTTTGTGAAATATTTTATATAAGAAACGCAGGCACGCATGGCCCTGTGCGTTGGAAATTCATGGCCCTTGTTTTATTGATGTGTTATTGTTTCTGTTGCTTCTTAGCCAGAGCAGCCTTGGCATGGGCAGATCACATTTTCTGCCGCCCTCCCATCTCCCTCTCGGTCCCAGCTAAATCTTGTTAGGCTGATGCCTGGCTCTAGCTGCATGCAATTCAATCTCCAAATCACAGCGGGTTTGCTCTATTAGATGTCCTCCCCCTGCCCCCCCCCCCCCGCTGCCAGTCACACAAGCCCCATTGCCAAGTTTTCAGAGTGATTAAATAAATCAATAGGAGAACAAAGGCCAGGGTTATCTCTCTGCTCGCTTGCAAAATCTGTATTTCAAAATTCATATTTATGGCTCAGCCTCCATGCGCTCCTTTATGTGCAGCAGAATGCAAAACTCAACAGTTAGGTTGCGATGTAACTAAGGGTAGAGTTGCCAGACCCCCAGGTCTCCTGGTTTGCTTGGCCCCCTCCAAGTGGCAAGTGCGGACTTGAATCTCCAGGGACGAGTGCCCTTAATTTTAAAAAGATATATTAAGAAAACTGTGCATGCAGCTTGCAAGGTTCATCCAGCAGCAGCAGCTGGCTGCAGTTTATAGCAGAGACACTCTGCATAGCTGTCAACGTTTCCCCTTTTTTAAGGGAAATTCCCTTATTCCGAATAGGATTCCTCGCAAGAAAAGGGAAAAGTTGACAGCTATGCACTCTGGGGAGGGGGGTGTCTGTTCTTTCTTTCTTACAGTTCTTTCTATCTCTGAACTGGACAGTCCTTCATAAAGAGGAGAACTACAAATAGAGTAGAGTAGTACAGATGGCTTTCCAATGGATCTCTCTCTCTTCTCTCTCTCTCTCTCTCTCTCTCCCCCTCCTTTCTCTGTATAACCTACTCGCAGGGTTGTTGTGAAGTTAACACACTGCTCTGATTCCCGAGAAGGCAGAGAGAGATACTATCCTGCCTTGCCAGTTTAGCCAGTTTGTTCCGATGTAATCAAAGAGTCTCACCTCAAGACACAATATAGCCTCATGCGCAAAGCGTCGTCTCTGATAAGAGCAAAGATAACTGCGGCATTTCACAGAGAAAGAGAGAGTTACACAAAACTCACTGGATTAGGAGGGAGAAAGGAAGGGTAGTCACATAGCAGTGCCCCAAAGACCAATAAATCAGCTCACCCCTCTTAACCAAAGAAAGGGCAAAAGAGGGCAGCAATTTGCAGAAAAAATCCCCATGCTATTGTATTCGTATAGATGGAAATTTTAGAAAAAGTTACTATTATCCAAATAAACATACATCTCACAATTTGGGGGCGGGGGGAGAGAGACTTTAACCAGGTGATGGCCAAGCTTGTTCTCTGGGTATTGTTGATGGGCAACTTCCAGGTCTTATAATGTTCTCCCTTCTTTATCTTTTGGACTTGAAAGCTAAAAGACAGTTCTTTATCCTTAAACTGGATTTAGATTGGACTAACCTTCCTGACCAAAGGCCTCACCCAAATTAGGGGACTGCCCCTATAAAGGAGGACCCTAGAGAAATTGGGTTGGTCTCCTGCTCCCTACGTCATAGGAAAATTGATCTCCTCTCACCTTGACTGTGCTGGTGATGACTGCTAATGATGAAGGCTGATCATCTCTCTGGCAGGCAGGAGAACGGGGAAAATGTCCTGGATATAGATCTGAGTTGTGAGGGGGCAGAGGAGAACAGGAGCATCGCATGAAAAATGGAACAGCCTAATGGACAAATCAATAGAGGCTGGGCAGCCAACCATTCTCCTGGGCTTGTCCCCTCCTAATGTTCTTCCATTCTTCATTTTAATCAAGAAAGCAGACACCGTCCTAGCCCACCAGAAAGAGGTGTCCTGGCCATCTGAATCTCTCACAAGGAAGTAGGAGTCCTTGCCTGACCCATTCACCCACCACCCCACATACGGTCTCTCGGAATAAATTTGGGGAGCTGTGTAAACAGGGTTGGGGGACCACAGGCCCACCGGTCAAATGCAGCAACCCTCCAAACCTTTCAATCCAGCCCTCAGGCTTTCTCCAGACCACACCTCCTCCTTAGCCACAGCCATTTCTTGCTTGCTTGACAACCTTTGTGGGTGTTTTGTTTTGTTTGTTTGTTTTTGGCCTGGCTGGAATGTGCCCTTGAAGTCTGATAATGCCTCTTGCATGCTTGCACAGAGGTAATGTGAGGGTCAGTAATCACACAGTTCAAAGATGGAGCTAACTCTTTATTGGGGAAAACACAACCTCCACAGGCTTGGCTGAGTGTCAGGCCTAATGAGCAGAGCAGCTCATTCCCAGTGGACCTCCTCCATGAAAACCAGTTGCCAAGACTGAAAGTCCCCACCTCCTCACAGCCGTCTAAGTCCCCTCCTCTCCAGGGCTTTCCCCAAGCAATCAGAGACTATGTCTGTGTGCAGCCAACCTCTCCTCTGCCCTTTTCATGCCTCTTCTGGTTCTTAGAGACAAGGGGGAGGAGGGGAGCTTGTCATAGCAGGAGGCGAGACACCCATTCCTCTTTACCAGCTGGACACATCTTTGCCTCTTGGCCTCCCTCCCACTCACTGGCTTCAGAGTCTGACTCTGGTCTTCTCTCTGCCACAGACTCTCCCTGTTACCCCTTCAGCTTCCAGCACCTCATCTCCCTCTGACCATTCATCATCATCCCACCACCCATTCCCAGGCTCTGAAGATTGGTGGGGAGGAGGTGTCAGGGAATGAAGGAGCAACAGGGTTTAGTGAGCAGGAAGAGCCTGTGAAAGGGAGCAGTTCAGACTCCAAGGCTGAAGCAGAGGAGGTGGTCAAGAGGCTGCTGAAGAATCCAGGGAGTCTCCCTCTCCTGCTGTGATAAGTTCCCCTCCTCACTGGTCTCCAAGAACATGCAGAATGAGAAGAGTGGAGCAGAGGTCAGAGGTGGACAGATGCAGTTTGACTGCTTGGGCGACATCTTGGAGGGGAGGGGCCTTAAGGTTGGTAGAAGGCCAGGGATGGTTGGTAGAAGACTGCTCTATAGGGGCAAGACCTACTGGGAAGGGTTGCTGAGACCACTAAGCTGAGTTGTATTTTGTTTTCTTAAACAGAGAGCTAACTTCACTGGCATTGGAGATTTACTTCCTTTCTTGCTGACTCCAGCCCTGACAGCTTATTCCCAGATTATTCCCACCCTGAAAAATGAAAACAGAGTAGGAATTTGCTTGGACGAGGAGGGTTAATTTTGGGAGCACTTTCCTCTCCTTCTTCTGAGAAAGCAGTGTTTGCTCACCCTGTGAATGCTAAGGAATGGTCATTTGATATAGCATGGAGTGTTTACTGAACACACGCACACACACCTGCTCAGTCAGGTATTTCCAGGCAACCAGGTAATAATTTGCTCTAATTGGCACCTTCACAAGTGGCTATGTTCTTCTGCTACATTAATAGCTTCCCGATGAAAATACAGAGGGGGTTTTTTTCCCCCTCCTTCCTCACAAACAATACCAGAATGTGGGACCTATATGAGAACACTAGTAAGGCTTAGGACAAGCAAAAGGACTAGGAGGAACTTGTGGATTCATTGCCCCAGGATGCAGTGGTTGGATCCAGAGCCAACATGTTCTAATTTTTGGCTCTGATCCTCCTCTGTTGTTGAATTCTATAATGGCAATTCTGAGACTAAGGAAGAGGAAGTGAACAGCCGAGACCACCACCCACTGGCAGCTAATAAAACTCTAGCACATTTGCAAAGCTAAGCAGGGTCTGGCATGGTTTCAAACTGGATGGGGGACGGCGTGTTGAGATTCCTGCATTGCAGGGGGTTGGACTAGATGACCCTTAGGGTCGCTTCCAATTACCCTAATAGACCAGCCTCTGCTGCCAGTTTCTAATGTTGTACACCCTGAGATCTTTTAATAAAAGGTGGTAGATAAATGGAAATACTAACAACAACAACAACAGATTAGAACTGCTTGGGGAACTATTCAGCACAGCACCCTGACGAAGATGCAAACTGTCGCACGCACGTCATCAACAGATTGGTCATTTGATGAGCAGGGAGGGGCAATGACCCTCCCCCAAGCTGAGCATTTGATGAGCAGGGAGCCAAGAGCAGCCCAGGATGTTTTGCATAGGTGGTTCGGAGGGTGGCAGCGCAAGAGGAGCCTTTTCTGTGGTGGCTCCCTGACTGTGGAATGCTCTCCCCAGAGAGACTCGCCTGGCACCATCATTACATATCTTTTGGCACCAGGCAAAAACATTCCTCTTTACCTAGGCCTATTGCTGTTAAATAACCTATGGCCTGTAAAAGTGTGGGGGAGAAGACTGTTATTATGATGACTATTTTATTATTAGACTGTCTATTATTATGCTTCTATTACTGATGCTCCGTAAAATGTGTTCTTAATGTTGTACACTGCCCTGGGATCTTTTGATGAAGGGTGGTATATAAATTGAAATTATTATTATTATTATTATTATTATTATTATTATTATTATTATTATTATTTAAACACAACACTAACTGCACACACACACACACACACACACACAGAGTAATTCCTTCCACGACTGCTTATCTCACAGCAAGCATTAAAGATTATCCCTTGCTGAAACATCTGCCGGCATCCAACTGCTAAGATTAAAACTGCTTTAAAATGCTTCAACATCCTGTATAGACTAATAACAGACTCAGATTGTGGACACGGCAAGAATGGCAGCATCCACAGACAAGCAGGAGGCACCAGCAAACTAGCCAGGGAGGAAATACAAAAAAAAAACACCACCACAATTGGTGTGCAGGGAGGTATACCTAAAGAAGGGGGCCAGAAGATTCCCAATGAGGACTGGGCATGCTCTGTTGGCACAGAATGGTGGCTGCTGTTCAAGTAGGAGAGGGGCGGAAAAACAAAGAGGGTAAATGGAATGGAGTATCCTGGAAACAGAGCAGGCTGGCAAGGACCGGCTGGAACAGGTGCACTCCAAAGCGAAAGAATTCTTCGCAGCTCCCACTTATTTGGAGCTCCCATTTTCTGCTATGCTGCAGCAACTTAGCAGAACGTAGATCCATTGATCCGCTCCTTATAGGACCTCCTCAGTCTGGATTTTTTTTTGCAGGTTGCGATGTATGGAAGTGAGAGCTGGACCATAAAGAAGGCTGATCGCCGAAGAATTGATGCTTTTGAATTGTGGTGCTGGAGGAGACTTTTGAGAGTCCCATGGACTGCAAGAAGATCAAACCGATCCATTCTGAAGGAAATCAGCCCTGAGTGCTCACTGGAAGGACAGATCCTGAAGCTGAGGCTCCAGTACTTTGGCCACCTCATGAGAAGACTTCCTGGAAAAGACCCTGGTGTTGTGAAAGATGGAGGGCACAAGGAGAAGGGGACAACAGAGGACGAGATGGTTGGATACTGTTCTCGAAGCTACCAGCATGAGTTTGACCAAACTGCGGAAGGCAGTGGAAGACAGGAGTGCCTGGCGTGCTCTGGTCCATGGGGTCACAAAGAGTCGGACACGACTAAATGACTAAACAACAACAATTCTGCAAAATGCCACTGATGGTGCAGGTGGCGCTGTGGTCTAAACCACTGAGCCTCTTGGGCGTGTCAATCAGAAGGTCGGCGGTTCGAATCCCCACAACTGGATGAGCTCCCGTTGCTGTGCCCCAGCTGCTGCCAACCTAGCAGTTTGAAAGCATGTCAAAAGTGCAAGTAGATAAATAGCTTCCCTGCTGCGACAGGAATGTAAACAGCGTTTCCATGCGCTCTAGCAGTCATCACGGTCCCCCGTGCTCCAGTAGCGGTTTAGTCTTGCTGGCCACATAACCCGGGAAGCTGTCTGTGGACAAATGCCAGCTCCCTCAGCCTTAAAAGTGAGATGAGTGCCACACCCCATGATTGAATTCAATTGGACTTAACCATCCAGGGGTCCCTTACCTTTTTACCCTTGCTGATGATCCACACACCATTCTGCATTATCAACAGTTCTGCAATGCTTCCCTAATGCTGCAGTCTAGAGAGGCTTGGTGATATAAGAATTAGAGACCCAAGGTGTAGATTTTTGAACAGTGTTTCTTTTCTTTCCCCCCCTCCAAATAATTTTTATTAGTTTTCCGGTTGCATACTCCACATACACATAATGTGTTGCATTTCACATTTATAGTTGCTCCTAAGCACCAACTTCCCTCCTTCCTCCTTCTGGTTTTTTATATCACATATAATTTTATCACATTATTTTCATCCATTTTGTATATTGTTATTCATTTTCCATATTTCTCCATAGTATATCCATAAACAAATAAATCCGCCTGTTTATACAATTCTTGTTGTCTGTCTGTATTCATTTACAACTACTGTTACTTATATTAATCTCCTTATACATTTTGCTTCTTATTATTTTCATTATCCATCACTTTCCCGTTATGAGGTTTCTTTCCAATTCTACTGGTTTCACTAGTTCATCTTATCTTTCCTATATATGACATACATTTTCCCCATTCTTTTCGAAATGTTTCCTTGCCCTGTTGTCTAATTTCCCCTGTTAATTTGGCTATTTCTGCATATTCCATAACCTTCTGTCGCCATTCTTCTACTGTTGGTATTTGCTTGAACAGTGTTTCAATATTAATTGCATTTAACCTTTGGCGCTAGAATGCACCTACGAATGATCCCTGCATGCCTGCGTCTTGTGACTTTCATGCCTCCCTCCTATTCAGCATTCATCTTTCCTGTCTGGCCCTGAAAGTGGTACAAATGACAGGATGTTCTCCTATGTCTGTTGTGAGTTAGCACTGGCATCTCCTTGAGAGGTTCCAGGGACAGATACGGGAAGGGAATGTCCCCCACTGAAGGTCTGGTTGCCTAGACAACTGTCCGATAAGTCGTAAGCTGAGACCACATGTTTTGGAAGACCCCAAGGAAGCTGATATCATGTGTACTTTGCATCCTGTGACCTGTGACCTGTGACCATTCTTGAAGTACAGTGGTACCTCTAGATGCGAACGGGATCCGTTCCGGAGCCCTGTTAGCATCTAGAAGCAAACGTAACCAGCGACGGCATGTCTGTGCACATGTGCATCGCTTTTTGCCGCTTCTGCGCATGCATGTGACATCATTTTGAGTGTCTGCGCATGCGCAAGTGGCTAAACCCGGAAGTAACGCACTCCGTTACTTCCGGGTTGCCATGGAGCGTAACTCAAATGTGCTCATCCCGAAGCACATTCAACCCGAGGTATGACTGTATATGTAGAAGGATGCTTAAAGATGGTCTGATGACGCTTAGTGTGCTGTGCACTAGTACCCTACATAAACTTTGTCCTGGTGTATCTCAGGGTAGTCCATCTAACTAGCTGCTTAGCAGCTGACTGGCAAGGCTGTCCTATTGTAATAGCTTCAAAGGAAGCTAAACCTGGATGGTTAAGTCCAGTCGAATTTGACTATGGAGTTGTGGCGCTCATCTTGCTTTCAGGCCGAGGGAGCCGGTGTTTGTCCACAGACAGCTTTCCAGGTCATGTGGCCAGCATAACTAAACCGCTTCTGGTGCAACGGGACACCATGACGGAAACCAGAGCACATGCAAATGCCATTTCTAATAAACCAGGTTCTCTTGGTTCCATGTTTTCTTTTTCTTTTTATGTATATATAATATTTATTAAATTTTCTGTTTTATAATATTTATTAAATTTTCTGTTGTACAATTTAAAGTACTCATTTTTACATCCTTAAGATATCAATGACTTCCCTTCTTCTCTTTCCATGGTTCATTTTGCATGTCATAAATCCCTGCATCTTTTACAGAAACAGTACCATTCAATATCCAATTATTACATCCACCATAACTTATTTATACTGTTGAATTTATCTTAATGCTGCCAGCGTTTTCAGCTGTACACAATTATTTCCCATACATTCAATAAACGTTTTCCAATCTTCTCTAAACGTATGATCTTCTTGTTCTCTTATTCTATGTGTTAAGTCTGCAAGGTGTGCATATTCTGTCAGCTTAAGTTGCCATTCTTCTTTAGTTGGGACCTCACTCTTTTTCCATTTGGGGGCGAACAAAACACGGGTCGCAGTAGTGGCATACATAAATAACCTTTTTTTGACACCTGGGAATTTCAGTCTGAATTATCCCCAACAGAAAGGACTCTGGATTTTTTGGGGAAAGTACTTTAAAACATTTTTTTCCAATTCATTATGGATCATTTCCCAATACTCTTTTACCCTTTTACAGGTCCACCATATATGAAAGAACGTTCCCTCAACCTCTTTGCATTTCCAGCACTTATCTGATTCAGTCTTAGACATCTTAGCAAGCCTACTCAGAGTTAAACACCATCTGTAAATCATTTTCAAGTACAGTGGTACCTCAGGTTACAAACACCTTGGGTTACAAACACTTTGGGTTACAGACTCCGCTAACCCAGAAGTAGTACCTCGGGTTAAGAACTTTATCTCATGATAAGAACAAAAATCGCACACTGGCGGCGCAGCTGCAGCGGGAAGCCCCATTAGCTAAAGTGGTACCTCAGGTTAAGAACAGTTTCAAGTTAAGAATGGACCTCTGGAGCAAATTAAGTTCGTTACCCGGCGTACCACTGTAGTTCTCCTTCAAGGAATAACATTCTGTTCCATGGTTCCGTGTTTTATTTAAACATGTTCTTTCACCTGGGTAAGAACAAGGTGGTGTAGAAGTAAATTCTCACCACATCACTTGCACTAGAGGGCAACCAAAGCAGGACAGTTTTTGAAATAATGATGACCATAAAGCCAGGGAGTTTGTCATGTGAAAATTTCATGATGTCCACCCCCATAAACATAATTTAATGACCTGGATGAATAAATAAAGGATGCTTCATCTCACAGTGGACTGTAGATGCTGCAATTCAGAATGCTCTCAGCAGCGGCACTTTCTATTTAAACTGGTGGTTATAGAGACAAGGGGCATAGAAGGATCCAGATCTACTGTGAGATGAAACAGAAGGACCGCAGCTGGGAAAGATCTGTTCCTGAAACCTTAGAAAGACTCTGCCAGTCAGTGTAAAGGTAAAGGTAAAGGGACCCCTGACCATTAGGTCCAGTCATGACTGACTCTGGGGTTGCGGTGCTCATCTCGCTTTATTGGCCGAGGGAGCCGGCGTACAGCTTCCGGGTCATGTTGCCAGCATGACTAAGCTGCTTCTGGCGAACCAGAGCACCGCACGGAAACGCCATTTACCTTCCCGTCGGAGTGGTACCTATTTATCTACTTGCACTTTGACGTGCTTTCGAACTGCTAGGTTGGCAGGAGCAGGGACCGAGCAACGGGAGCTCACCCCGTCACAGGGATTCGAACTGCCGACCTTCTCATCAGCAAGTCCTAGGCTCTGTGGTTTAACCCACAGCACCACCCGCGTCCCTTGCCAGTCAGTGTAGACAAATACCAAATTAGATGAACCAGTGGTCAGATTTTGATGCAAGACCCCTCCCTGTGTTCCTGTGTCCATTCCCTTAAGCGTTAAAAGGAAACTACTGTGCTGAAAACGCTAAGAACTTTATTTTTAAGGCATCTCCAAATTCTCTCCGAAAGGCAGAAAACAAAATGCAGAACCCCAGGACGGTTATTTACCAGGGAAAGCTGCCAACAAGGCAGGAATGGTTGGAGCAAAACGCACCAGACCCCTCCCTAAATCTCCCCACCGGCCTTTCCTGCCGCCCCCCAACCCCCACCCATCCCTGTCCGCCTTTTTGCCTAACAACAGCACAATCCCCAGGGCGTTTAATGAACTGCCGGAGCTGGGGTTTGGCATCTCATTACCATGCGAGCTGCCTCTGCTTCCTGGGACGTGCATATTTCCGTGCGGGGGTGTCGGGACGCACGTGGACCTGGCCTGTGTTTACGCACGCAGGCTCGGGAGAGCTGGTTTCGAGGGCAGCCCTGTGCCAGCATTCGCTCTCTTGCCTGGTGATACTTGTTGCTAACATGTACCGATTGGCTACTTCCACAGAACCGGCCTGAGCCATCCATTTCCTTGCGAGGCAAGGAGGGGAATCCCAATTCGGTTTGTGCTTAAAAGCCACCCTACCTAATTCCAAAACAAGGTGCAAAAACAGGATGCGCTGCAGCTACAAAATTCGCTCCTGTCCGAATTCTTCACTGCAGTTCTCTTGCCGAGCGAGTGGTGCAAAAATGCATCTGCTAGGAGGAAGAATGCTTGCAAACATGGACATAAGCGGGGGGGGCATCTGCCTCCTCCAAATCAAGTAAATAAATAAAAACACTTAACGAAAAGTAGAAATAATCAGAATATTTGAAATGGAAATGGTCACTGAGGTCGATTGTACCATAGTGTAGTCATTCAGTATCTTGTAGAGAGTAAGGACCCAGCTAAGGTTGACGATGTCACAATAAAACTGCATTGGAAGAAAAGGAAGTGCTGAAAAGGTGTTGTTGTTTTTACTTGTTTTAGTTTAGATTTTTTAAAAAACACAAGGAAAAAGAAGGCATGTGCTTTGTAATTTTGCAAAATATACTTGTTAACCTCGTGATGTCGATTTTTTAAAATTTAACTTCTTAGTTATCAAATGACTGAAGATTTTGACATATTTTTCCGAGCACTTGGGGGTCAAAAGAAAGTAATTTAAAACAACAGCTGTTGAGACATTTCATTCCAAATCTGCTAGACAGAGGATGATTTCAGGTGGGTGTCCTACCCCCCCCCCAACATAAATACTGGCTGTGACCATGCATACAAATGTGATAAGAATAACACAAATTTATTTATATTATATTATTTCTATACCACCTTTTCCTCCAAGGAGATCAAGGTGGTATACGTGGTTCCCTCGCTGCTCCCCATTTTATCCTCCCCACAACCCTGTGAAGTAGGTTAGGCTGAGAGACAGCAACTGGCCCAATGTCACCCAATGAACTTCATGGCTGAGTCGGGATTCGAACCCTGATCTCCAAGCTCATAGCCCAGCACTCAAACGCTGGCTATGCTAGTGAAAATTGCTTTGCAAAAATGAGAAATTTCACGCTATAATAATAATAATAATAATAATAATAATAATAATAATAATTTTTTATTCTTTATACCCCACCCATCTGGCTGGGTTTCCCCAGCCACTCTGGGTGGCTTCCAACAAAGTATTAAAATACAGTAGTCTGTTAAACATTAAAAGCTTCCCTAAACAGGACTGCCTTCAGATGTCTTCTAAAAGTCTGGTAGTTGTTGTTCTCTTTGACATTTGGTGGGAGGGCGTTCCACAGGGCGGGTGCCACTACCGAGAAGGCCCTCTGCCTGGTTCCCTGTAACTTGGCTTCTCGCAGTGAGGGAACCGGCAGAAGGCCCTCAGCGCTGGACCTCAGTGTTGGGGCAGAACGATGGGGGTGGAGACGCTCCTTCAGGTATACTGGGCTGAGGCCATTTAGGGCTTTAAAGGTCAGCACCAACACTTTGAATTGTGCTCGGAAACATACTGGGAGCCAATGTAGGTCTTTCTTTAAACGCTGATGCCGAGAAGTGAAATTGGAAAGCAATAAACTGAGAGGTATCAGAACTGACAGCTTCAGCCATTCCTAGTTGAATTTGGCAGGATAATTCCCCAAGATTGCACTTCCAGATGGAGAGGGAGCTCAGAAGGACTTTTTGATGCCCCAGGACATTTGTCCTGGAATCCTTAATGCTCCTTTCCTTCCTTAGCCCCAAAGAACAGCCCCAAATTTCAAACCACCAGCTGTGCAGTGGAGGCAGGTCCATCAGGGCAAATGGGACACTGCCCTGCCAACCTCAATCTGGCCCCCGGACAGCCCTTACCTCCTTGTCTCTTTTCCTACAAGCGTTCCAGGAGGTGGTCCCAGCTGTAATATTCTTCCTCCTCCTTAGCCTCAGCCTTTCCTCTTGCAGAACTCAGCAAGAAAGAGCAGAGGGACTAAAGCAGAATTTGTTGGCCCTGTCTATGATTGGCTCTGGCCCACTCAGCATTGGCTATGGCGCCACCTACTGTTGGTCTCCCTGCCAAATGCCCTACCAGTCCCAACAAGCACCATTGCAGGTGTGTTTCAGCTAAATTAGCAGTTTTACAAGAACCAGGGCAAAGCAACAAAGAGCAGAGCTGTCAAAAAGGCATTTCCAGAAGATGACAAATGTAATGTCATGAAAGCGATTGTGGCATTGCTCTGCTTTCCTTTGGACCACATCAGTGAGGCCAAGAGAGGGGTCTTGTTGTCTAGGCAGCCCAGGTTATCCGCACACATGCCCCAGGGAGATCACTTTGGTGCTGCTAACACAATGGTTTGACTACACCCTCAGAGGCGCACTCCATTGTCTCTCTAGAGAGATGGATGCCAGCAACAAATCTGATATTTGTGGAATTGTTACTACATCTTAATGTACCCCATCCTGGGATCGTTTGTTGATGAAAGGCAGGTTTAAAATACTCTCAAATATAGCAAAAATGTATAAGACAGGTACAAATATCTGTTGGAAACCCAGCTAGATGGGCGGGGTATAATTAATAAATTGTTGTTGTTGTTGGAAATGTAAAGAAAAGGAAGGCACCTTCTAACACATGTGGTGGAAGTGCAAGGTAACAAAAGCATTCTGGGAAATGATATATAGCGAACTGGAAAAAATTGTTTAAAATAAGTTTTACAAAAAACGACAACCCAGAAGCTTTCCTATTAGGAATCTTAGGTGCTGAAATTCCAAGGGAACAGAAAAGATGGTTTATGTATGCAGCAACAGCTGCGCAGATGTTAGTAGCCCGGAAATGGAAAAAAGACAAAGTCCCTGCCAGAGAAGAATGGCGGATCAAGTTGATGGACTATGCCGAAATGGCAAAAATGGCAGGAAAAATCAGAAATCAGGAAGCCCAAAATTTTAATAAGGAATGGGGGGGATTTATAACTTACCTTGGAGACCACTGTAAACAGTTAAAATCATTAGCTGGATTGTAATAGCACTTGTAATGTAACGAGAACTATGGATACAATGGAGACATAAAAATTGGGATCATTATAAAAGATGCAGTAGAAAAGGTTTAACAAGGGGACCCACGGAGGGGAGGATGGAAGTTCAGAAGTCCATGGGAATCTTGTATTTATGGAAGGTGTTGTGGTATGAGTGTAAATTTTAATATGTTAAATCAAATAAATAAATTGGGGGGGGGGCGGGAAATACTCACAAATAAATGCACTTAACTTGCTTTTACACCACTTTCAACCATCGTGGTTCCAAAGAACCCTGGGGACTGTGGGTTCGAGGCTGATCCAACCCCCAAAACCATTGCAGCAAGTTGGGGGGGTGGACTCAATGAGACCCCTCCAAACCTGTGGTTGTTTTGTAGCTGTAAGATGGGTTGCAGCAGCTAGAAATGGTCAAACCAGTTTCTTTGTTAGGCAAATTGCCTAGCCAGGTCTGTAAAGTATCTGTAAACTCCTGAAACTTCTCACTACTTGGGGATTGGCTGGAGCGAGTATCACACTGCATTTCTCCAGGAAGAAGGCATGGCTGTCAAACCCTGGAGAAACCAAACAAAACCACGATGACTAAGAAGGGAAACACGGGGTTGTTTTCCCCTCTGGCACTCATGCTGGCATTTGCCTGGCTGAGAGACCAGGGCACGTGTGAGATAATTCAAGGTTGCCAGCTTTTTCCTGGCAAGGGCCTCCCTCCTATCGCAGCTGGGGAAGAAGCGATCTGTCAACAATCTATGCCCATGGCAAGGACGGGAGATGTTCAGGATCGCTTTTGCAATCCCAAGCTCCACCGCCAACCTGCAGAGACGTAGTGTGGAGGTCAGCAGGGGGACCATGGCCCCGGGTGCAATTTTGTGAAGGGGCGCAAACAGATGCCCCCACAGCAGGCTCATATATATATATATTAGTTTTTTTAAAAACATATCATTTCCAACAATTATTAAACATACTTTTATATCTTATACATTTTTTTTGACCTCCACTACTACATTTAAATATCATAAGTAATATCTCTCTTCTTTCTCTTCTTTGCAATATTTCATATATTCCTCCTTACAAAACCTCTTGTAGTCCTACTAGTGTAATTTGTTGATTACAGCTGCTCTTCAAATAGTTCGTATATTTCTTCCAATCTGCTGTGAATCTATGGTCTGGCAGGTTTCGAATCCTTCCTGTCATCTTGTCCAATTCTGCGTAGTCCATTAGTTTTGTCTGCCATTCTTCTTTAGTCGGTATTTCTTCTCGCTTCCATTTCTGGGCCAACAATACTCTTGCCGCTGTTATTGCGTATAAAAACAATTTACAGTGGTGCCCCACAAGACGAATGCCTCGCAAGACGGAAAACTCGCTAGACGAAAGAGTTTTCCGTTTTGGAGGTGCTATGGGCTTGCTTTGCAAGACGAAAATGTCTTGCGAGTTCCTGCGGGGTTTTTTTCTCCCCCCCCCCTTTTCTAAGCTGCTAAGCCGCTTATCAGCTGATCCGCTAAGCCGCTTATCAGCTGATCCGCTAAGCCGCTAATAGCACTAAGCCGCTAAGCCGTTAATGGGCTTGCTTCGCAAGACGAAAAAACTGCAAGACGAAGAGACTCGCGGAACGGATTCATTTCGTCTTGCAAGGCACCACTGTAATATCCTCGACAACAGGCTCCTTCATCAGAACCTGGCTCAGTGTGAGAAGGGAGACACTGCTTCTGCCCCCAGGACAGGAGAGCAGGAGATCCCCCTTGGTGGTAGCGCACCTTGTGCCCGGCTGTAGCACCTGTGCCACCAGGTCAGGCCTGTGGGGACAGGAGGAGAGCGGGCAGCACCTTCCCCATCCCTCTCCTCGAGTCCCACATTGGGCAAAAGATTCCTGCATTGTGCAAGGGGTTAGACTACATCATGGGTAGGCAAACTAAGGCCCGGGGGCCGGACCCGGCCCAATCGCCTTCTCAATCCGGCCCACAGACTGTCCAGGAATCAGCATGTTTTTACATGAGTAGAATGTGTCCTTTTATTTAAAATGCATCTCTGGGTTATTTGTGGGGCCCGCCTGGTGTTTCTACATGAGTAGAATGTGTGCTTTTGGAGGGACGCAGGTGGCGCTGTGGGTTAAACCACAGAGCCTAGGACTTGCCGATCAGAAGGTCGACGTTCGAATCCCCGCGACGGGGTGAGCTCCCATTGCTCGGTCCCTGCTCCTGCCAACCTAGCAGTTTGAAAGCACATCAAAGTGCAAGTAGGTAAATAGGTACCGCTCTGGCGGGAAGGTAAACGGCGTTTCCGTGCGCTGCTCTGGTTCGCCAGAAGCAGCTTAGTCATGCTGGCCACATGACCTGGAAGCTGTACGTCCCTTCACCTTTAAGAGTTGGCAAAATGGCTCAAGGTCACCCAGTGAGCTTCATGGCTGAGGTGGGGGAGGGATTTGAACCCTGGCCTTCCAGGTCCTAGTACTCTACCAGGCCCAGATTTTAGGTTTAAAGCCAAGTGGGTGGAACGTGGACAGAAGTGGCATAAATACCAAGGGATAAGTTGGCAGAAGTTTCGTCAACATCCTGGTTAGGCTTGAAATGAAAGTCGCGGCAGTCAGGCTGAAAATATGTTACTTATTATCATGCAGTACATTCACATTCCACCCTCTCTCAATGACAGACGTGGCTTGCCAGCCTGTCCCATTTTAATCCTTCCAACAACCTTGTGAGGCAGGTTAGGCTGAGAAAATCTGTCTGACCTCAGGCTCACCCAGAAATCTTGTAGGAAAGGTGGATATCAGCAGCACAGGTACAAAACCTGTCTGTTTGTTTCCTGTAAGTCTATAACTAGGGTTGCCAACTTTCCCACCCAGCCCTGCTCCTGTGCCTTTAATATCGGTCAAGCATTTTTATCTTTAAAAAGCCAGGCAATGATGATCCCATTACCATTATCTCCATGGTGGAAAAAGCTTCACCTGCTGAATTCCTGGGTGCCAGGCTGCCGTTAAAAGACGCAGGAGCCAGATCGGTAATAGAAAGTTGGCAGCCGTTTGCTTGGGGAAGCTCCTCAACTTTATTGCTCACAGCTTCTTCCATGGAGGGCCTTCGCTGGGATCTGGGGAGAGATATTCAGTGCTTGCCTGTTCCCATCTGTGTTCAACAGAGCTAAGCTAATGACTCGAATTAAGAGAGTAGCCTGTTCGCTGTGACCTTGGAAGAATCTTCCTTTAAGCTGATGGACAAGACTAAAAAGGAAAGAGAGAGGGGAAGAGAGAAAGGCTTTGCACTCCCAAGAGAAGGTGCTACTAGCACCATCGCAGGGAACAAAATGCCACTGTTCATTTAATGCGAGCAGCAGGCAAAAGATAGAAAACCCATTTGCAAAACTCAAAAGGGTCAACCTGTCCTTGTTTTCGTTCATTTCCTGTGCATGCAATAAGTTAAAATTCAACAAAGGATGCCACCTATCAGAGGTTAACGGTAAAGGGACCCCTGACCATTAAGTCCAGTCGTAGCCGACTCTGGGATTGTGGCATTTCTGTGTGCCTTTATCCTAATATACACGTTTTCCAATTTTATCTACAATACCGGCAGCAATTTCCCCCAGTATAATGCATATGTGCATGTTATTTCTCCCTGTATAAAATTGTACTGATCTGTCATCATTCTGTGATGCATGATGACAATCCCAGCCACTAGGGGGCACAAGAGGCGCATGAATTGAGCAAAGACAGGTATCCACTTCAGAGTTTAAATAGGAGGATGGCAAGACTCCTCCTTCTGTCTCTTTCTCCCTAGCAATGAGGGAAGCTTTTTCTGGTAGGAGGAAGAGAGGGAGGAAAACAAAGGGAAAACTAGGAAGGAGGGAGGGAGAGGAAAAGATATTATTGTCTTTTGGTGAGAGACTGGTGAGAGGGTGGTCTTGGGGATGCACTGCAACTCTCTTGTAGATTTAGAAGCTGCGAAAGACACAACACATTGTGATCCTGGGGAGGGAAACTGAGGCAGACTGGGGGAAATATTGTGGTTGTGGAGATGCAGGCACTCGGGGAGGGAAACCGAGGCAGGGAGAGAGGAGACGTCCTGAAGAGGAAAAGGAGGGGCGAGGGGGAGACCCTGAGAGAGGGAAATAGGGGGCAGCCCCGAGTTAACTCATATTTTTATGTACACCTTCCCTAATATACACATTACACTGGATGCTCAGGTTGCGAATGTGATCCGTGTGGGAGGCACGTTCGCAACCCGCAGCGTTCGCAACCTGCAGCGCCGCGTCTGTGCACGCACAGGTCATGATTCGGCACTTCTGTGCATGTGCAAAGTGCGATTTAGTGCTTCTGCGCATGTGTGAGCGCCGAAACCCAGACGTAACCCATTCCAGTATTTCCGGGTTCGGCACAGTGTGCTACCCAAAAACGCACAAGCTGAAGCATCCGTAACCTGAGGTATGACTGTATTTGATTAGAGAAGTGCATCGCAAAATTTGGAAAAGTGCAAATTTCAAGAGAAATTGTTTTGCGTTTTGTTTCGGCAGGTCAATTTGCAGTGTGGGAATGGGTGTGCAATGCATGGATGTGCAGGCAAAGCTGTGGGATGCCCCTGCCCACTCTGCCGTGTGCCTTTGCCGCTGCCAGCATGTAGACTCCAGAGCAGGGGTCAGCAACCTAAGGCCCATGGGCCGGAAGCAGCCCGCAGAGGTTGTTTGACCGGCCCACGAGCTGCCTCCAAACCAAGCTGCCTGCTGGCACTAAACCACCGCGGCACGGGGACTCGCTTCCGCAGCACCGCAAATCACATCTGTGCAGACGCAGATGTTGGAAATTGCACCTGCGCCCACGCAGACGCCAAAAATTGCAGGCGTGCGAGCGGTCCAGCCCACAGAGGGATCTCTGCGGGACGGATCCGGCCCAGGCAAGATAAACCTTGCTGCCCCCTGCCCCAGAGGGTTGGCCTAGAAAGACCCACAAGACCTTCCTTGGCCTGAAAAGAGCACAGAATAAATCTGAGGAGTCTTTAAGGTGCCACAAGACTCTTTGCCTCTTAGTGTAAATCTGTTTGAGCTTGCTCCATATCTCTTGTACGGTTATCACAGCGGGCTGTTTACCGAAACAATAAAATCTGGGCTCGATGCGATAATGTTTATCTCCAGGCCAATAAAGAGCGCCAGTTGATTTCGGCGCTCTGAAAAAGTCTTCAGCAGCCCAGGTTTTTTCGACTGCTCAGCTCTTTGATTTCATAGTTCAAGCTTGTTGAGAAACAGACGCCAGCCCAATTAAATCCCACTTGTACACGGCAGGCAAGGGGTTGGTGGTGGTGACCAACCCAAAGGCTATGGCATGGCACGGTTTGGGAGAAAGCTCCATATAGCCTGCACGGCCTGGCAGCAACTCCCCAAGATCTGGAGGGGCAGGCATTCTAGATTGACCCATGGACCGTCTGCATGCAAGACAGATGTTCTGCCACTGAGCTTTGAACCTTAGGAAGGAAGGGAGGATGTTGCCTTATGGACCATCTAGCACAGTATTGTCTGCACAGACTGGCAGCAGCTCTCCAGGGTTTCAACTATGGTTCTGGAAATTGGAGAGTGAGGAAAGCAAAATTCCCTCCACACACAGCTCAGTGGGGCAGGCAGGGAGGAGATATGTCCAATCTGGTTTTCAAAAAATAAAGATACTGCAAGGAAGAGGGACCTGCCTGGCTGGATACATTTATCATAGAATACGATACGATACGATACCATACCATACCATACCATACGATAATACAATACAATACAATACAATACAATACAATACAATACAATAATCTTTATTGTCATTGTCCCATACAGAACAAAGAACTTGAAAAAATCTACATCAGACATTCAAAAACCAACAAGCCTGCTATCCCAACTATCCCAGCCTGGTTAGCCCCTAAAAATTCTGATAAGGTAAAGGGACCCCTGACCATTAGATCCAGTTGTGACCGACTCTGGGGTTGCGGCGCTCATCTCACTTTATTGGCCGAGGGACCCAGCATACAGCTTCCGGGTCATGTGGCCAGCATGACTAAGCTGCTTCTGGAGAACCAGAGCAGCGCACGGAAACACCGTTTACCTTCCCGCCGGAGTGGTACCTATTTATCTATTTGCACTTTGACGTGCTTTCGAACTGGCAGGAGCAGGGACCAAGCAATGGGAGCTCACCCCATCACGGGGATTCAAACCGCCGACCTTCTGATCGGCAAGTCCTAGGCTCTGTGGTTTAACCCACAGCGCCACCCGCGTCCCTAAAAACTCTGATACCCCATAATTAAATAAAATATACTCCCACAGAGACTACCTTACACTGCATTTAAAACCAAAAACTGTTTCTCAGGCGGCTAGTCCTAATCTTTATAACCCTGGACCTTCTTCCAGAAGGCAGAAGTTGAAAGAGATCATTTCCGGGGTGCGCACTATCCTGCGCTATCTCTGCAGCTTTCTTATGGCACCTGGAAGCATAGATTTGATCCAAGGTGGGAAGAGGGCACCCAATTATTCTCTCTGCAGTCTTTACAACCCTGGACAGCATTGTTTTTTCCCTGACCGTGCAGCTCCCAAACCACACACACAGACCATAAGTTAATACACTCTCCACAGTACAATGGTAAAATGCCATCAACAGGTCCTTTGAGAGATTATTTTTCCAGAGGATTCTCAGAAAAAAAATAAGCTCTGCTGTGCTCTCTTCATCAGGTCTTTACTGTTTTCTCCCCAGGTTAGGTAATCTAATCAATCATAGAATTGTAGAGTTGAAAGGGACCCCAGGGTCATCTAGTCCAACCCCCCCACAATGCAGGAATTTAGAGGCAGGATAGGCCATATCTCAAACATCCTAGCTGCACAAATATAAGATGGGGGACCCCTGGCTTACCTGTGGAAAGGATCTAATGTCTTGATGAACCACTTGGATGAAGGAATGGAGGGGATACTCATCCAATTTGCAGATCACACCAAACTGGGAGGGGAAGCTAATGCTGTAGAAGACAGAATCAGAATTCAAAATGACCTTAACAGATTGGAGAACTGGGTCCAAGCTAACAAAATGAATAACAATAGGGAGAAATGGAAGGTTCTGCATTTAGGCAGGAAGAACCAGGTGCACAAATATAAGATGGGGGACACCTGGTTTTCTAGCAGCACATGTGAAAGGGGTCTTAGTGGATCTAGGGGTCTTAGTGGATCAAAAGCTGAACACAAGTCAACAGTGTGATGCAGCAGCAAAAAGAGATAATGCTCTCCTAGGTTGCATCAACAGAAGTCTAGGAAGTCAAGGGAAGTCATAGTACCACTCTAGTCTGCCTTGGTCAGACCACACCTAGAATATGTATATCAGTATGTGGATGATACCCAGCTCTACCTATCTTTTAAATCAGAACCAGTGAAGGCGGTGAAGGTCCTGTGTGAGTGTCTGGAGGCGGTTGGAGGATGGATGGCGGCTAACAGATTGAGGTTGAATCCTGACAAGACAGAAGTACTGTTTTTGGGGGACAGGAGGCGGGCAGGTGTGGAGGATTCCCTGGTCCTGAATGGGGTAACTGTGCCCCTGAAGGACCAGGTGCGCAGCCTGGGAGTCATTTTGGATTCACAGCTGTCCTTGGAGGCACAGGTCAAATCTGTGTCCAGGGCAGCTGTTTACCAGCTCCACCTGGTACGCAGGCTGAGACCCTACCTGCCCGCGGACTGTCTCGCCAGAGTGATGCATGCTCTGGTTATCTCCCACTTGGACTACTGCAATGCACTCTACGTGGGGCTACCTTTGAAGGTGACTCGGAAACTACAACTAATCCAGAACACGGCAGCTAGACTGGTGACTGGGGGCGGCCGCCGAGACCACATAACACCGGTCTTGAAAAACCTACATTGGCTCCCAGTACGTTTCCGAGCACAATTCAAAGTGTTGGTGCTGACCTTTAAAGCCCTAAATGGCCTCAGTCCAGTATATCTGAAGGAGCGTCTCCACCCCCATCATTCTGCCCGGACACTGAGGTCCAGCGCCGAGGGCCTTCTGGCGGTTCCCTCATTGCAAGAAGCAAAGCTACAGGGAACCAGCTAGAGGGCCTTCTCGGTAGTGGCGCCCACCCTGTGGAACGCCCTTCCAGCAGATGTCAAAGCGATAAACAACTACCTGACATTCAGAAGACATCTGAAGGCAGCCCTGTTTAGGGAAGTTTTTAACGTGTGATATTTTACTGTATTTTTGGTTTTTATGGAAGCCGCCCAGAGTGGCTGGGGAGGCCCAGCCAGATCGGCGGGGTATAAATAATAAATTATTGTCAGGGGTTCAGAAGGAGAGACACAGGAGGGGGAGCAAATGGAGAGTGAGGAGGAGGAGTACGAGGGGGGCGCAGGCAGTGACAGTGGCCAGAGTTATTCCACAAGCCTCTCTAGCGAATCGGAGGACTCACAGAAGGGAGCGCCGGTGGCCAGAGCAAGGGAGATTCCAAGGGAGAAACCTCAAGAGGGAGGGGCCAGCGGGGAGTCCCTGAGCAGCAGTTGGAGATCAGGACCAGCGTCTCCACCAGAGCGCAGTGGGGAGGGGGAGTCCCAGGAGTCGGGACCAGTGTCCTCACCACCAGAGGGAGGAGAGGAGTCAGGTTTGACAACACCCACATCAGGAAGCGGGGAAACGGTCAGAAGGAAAGTCACCGGCTGGGCGCACGCGCCAAGTTCAAATGTACAGGAGCGCGGCACAGCGGGGAGCCCGGGAAGGGAGCCAGGTCCTAAAGCCCGCCGGAGGGAGGGGCAAGACTCAGGAGGCTCAGCGTCACAGGAGTCCAGGAAGGAGGGAACCCCAGAGGGCAGAAGGACCCAGCGCAGGAAAGAGCAGCGCAAGAGGTGGAGCCGGGCTAGAATCTTAAACTGGTGTGGGTGGAGCAGTGAGTCAGAGGGGACTTAGCCGGTCTAGCGTCGAGACGTGGGTCTGCGCGCCCAGAGCTTGGAAATGGAAACTAAACTTTAATAAAGACTTTTGTATATAACATCCACTGGGCGTTGGTCCTCTGTGAGCTGGGACCTAGCGGCAGTCCTGACAATTATTATTATTATTATTATTATTATTATTATTATTATTATTATTACTGTGTCCAGTTCTGGGCATCACAATTTTAGAAGGATATTGACAAGCTGGAACGTTTGCAGAGGAGGGCGACCAAGATGATCAAGGGTCTGGAAACTAAGCCTTATGAGAAGTGCTTGAAGGAGCTGGGTCTGTTTAGCCTGGAAAAGAGGAGACAGAGAGGAGATATAATAGCCATCTTCAAACATCTCAAGGACTGTCACATTACAAGAAACACCAGGAAGAACTTTTTGACAGTAAGAGCTGTTTGACAGTGGAACAGTCTCCCTTGGGAGGTTGTGGACTCCCTTCCTTGGAGGTTTTCAAGCAGAAGTTGGATGGTCATCTGCCATGGATGCTTTAGCTGAGATTCCTGCATTGCAGAGGGTTGGACTAGATGACCCTTGGGTCCCTTCCAACACTTTGTTCTTGTTGTTTAGTCACTTAGTCGTGTCCGACTCTTCGTGACCCCATGGACCAGAGCACGCCTGGCACTTCTGTCCTCCACTGCCTCCCCCAGTTTGGTCAAACTCATGCTGGTAGCTTCGAGAACACTGTCCAGCCATCTTGTCCTCCGTCATCCCCTTCTCCTTGTGCCCTCCAACTTTCCCAACATCAGGGTCTTTTCCAGGGAGTCTTCTCTTCTCATGAGGTGGCCAAAGTCTTGGAGCCTCAGCTTCAGGATCTGTCCTCCCAGTGAGCACTCAGGGCTGATTTCCTTCAGAATGGAGAGGTTTGATCTTCTTGCAGTCCATGGGACTCTCAAGAGTCTCCTCCAGCACCAGAATTCAAAAGCATCAGTTCTTCAGCGATCAGCCTTCTTGATGGTCCTTCCAACACTACAATTAGATGATGCTATGTGAGAGTTCTCATTGTGCCTCAAACGTCACTGTATGCAGCACAGGGAGACGTCTGCCCCCTTGTGTCCAAGTTATGTCCTGCAGCTATAAAAGTACAAAATAATGCTGGTTTTTCAGTACAGTATATTCATTTAGCAGTTAGGCTCATAGCCAGCCCTTGAATTAGAAAGGTTGAGGCAGCTGCCTCAGGTGGTAAAATGCAGCGGGTGTGGTAAGGATGTGGGGCAGGGTGTGTGGATTTGATCCAGTTTGCATTTAAAGGCAGAACAACAAAAACCAACTGAAAGATATGCAAACAGATACACGGGCACCTTTCAAAATTTGTCAGACTTTTGACGCCTGCTGGCAGGCTGGTGTTATTCTCCCCATGCTACAGATGTGGGAGGAAAGACCAAGGCTGCAATATGGCTGTGAGTCCATTGTTGGGTTGAGATTTGAACTGGGAATTGGGGGGGGGGTCTTTCACTAAGAGGCAGATTTTTTTTATTTAATTCAAATGAGCAGGAGAGATCCCTTGCCTTTAAAAACAGGAAATTGCACCTCTGGTTGCCAACTGACCAGGAAAAAAAAGCCTGGCCTGTTCCTATGCCTTTAATAGCAGCACAATTTACAGCAGAAACCAGCAGTTCAGACTTAAATGGGGGGGGGCAGAGATCTTCTTAATCAAATACTTGGAGACCAAGCAACTGTTAAGAGCACAAGAGCAGAGATCAACAAAGAAGTTGGCAGCCCTACTCCCACTGGGGAAAGAGGAGGAAATCCCCCTTGGGACACAAGGCAAGGGGTCACTCTTTGCAGCTGTCATTTCCTGATCCCATCTCTCCGTCCCACAACCACACTCTCAAAGGCAACCTTATTCAAATACATTTCCTGTCTCATTTCACACATGGTTCCCCCCCTTCCTTTAATCTTCTTCTCTCACTTCACTTAACCAACGCGGGGGCCTGCCCTAAGAGACAGAAAGCAAAACTCTGGGGTGTTTGTGAGCTGATGAGACAGAAGAAAGCTGGACCAGCAGCTTCTCAAAATACATATATTCATCTATCTGCCGCCACCTCCCACCGGTTGCTGGATTAGCGAGATAGCCTTCGAGGTTTCAGCTGCAGAACGCCAGCAGGGTTGAACAAGCAGGGGAGGTATATTTTTCGAGGCCCCTCCCGGCTCGGAGGAAGACCCAGAGCGAGGATGGAGGCTGTGGCCTTGTACAACTTCCAGGCTGATGAGAAGGACGAATTGCCATTTAAGAAGGGCGACACCCTGAAGGTATTGTTGCTGTACTGTGGTGGTGGTGATGATGATGATGATGATGATGATGATGATGATCACCAAGTTTGCAATCTGGAGAGGGATCTGTGAGAGCGGGGAAGACCCGCTTCTTTGTATGTTGAAATTAAAAAATAGTCCAGTAGCACTTTAGAGACCAGCTAAGTTTGCTCTAGGTATATACCTAGAACAAGTGTTCAAGGTGGGCATGCACACAAAGGATTGTACCTAGAACAAGTGTTCTAGGTGTGCATGCACACGAAGGCTTATACCTAGAACAAACTCAGTTGGTCTCTAAGGTCCTACTGGACTATTTTTAAAAAAATAATTTTGACTGCCTCAGACCAACACGTCTACCTACCTGAATCTAGATTCTTTGTATGTGTATTGAAAATTAAGATATACCATATTTTTCCGTGTATAAGACTAGGTCCCCCCCCCAAAAAAAAATAATGTCAAAAATTAGGGGGCATCTTATACACGGATACATCTCCCCGCCCCCCATTTTCTTAAATCTGAGTCCCCAGAAATAGGGGGCGTCTTATACATGGGGACATCTTATAGACGGGAAAATACGGTAATTAATGATAGCTACATTCATATAATTTTATGCTATATTATGATGATTATTACTATTATGATTATTATTGGTGTTATTTTTTATGTGTCCTGTCTCTCTATTCCTTTCTTCTTCTTCTTCTTCTTCTTCTTCTTCTTCTTCTTCTTCTTCTTCTTCTTCTTCTTCTTCTTCTTCATTTTTCTTCTCTTTCCCTCCTTCTTTTCTTGTTTTCCTCCCCTCTCTCTCTTGTCTTTTTGGTTCTATTTGTTTTAGATACTATTTTATTCTATTGTGAAAACTTTAATGAACATCTTTGGACAGCCAAGTTTACCACCCGGGAAAATTATGCACTTGGACCAAATCTACATACAGTATTGTTGTGGGGGGTTATTTTTGGTGGGGGGATGTGTCTGTCTAGATGATGCCCTGAGCCTCTTCCAATTGTTGGGATCCTGCATCCCAGTCTAAGAGAGGAGGTTGCCATTCTGGTCAGGCAAGTTTCATGGTAAGGCAATGACTTTCGCTGGCCACTCAAGTGTCCTCATCAGCATCTCAAAAGAACGAGTTGGGTTGCAAGTCCTATATCTAAGTGCCGGTGCCCCGCCAATAAGATCAGTTGCAGTGTTAATGCTGTGATCATCTTATGCTCAGGTTGTATATACAGTGGTACCTTTGTTCTTGAACATAATCTGTTCCGGGAGTCCGTTCGACTTGTTCATCCAGGGAGACAGGCAGACTTCAGGCTTGCAGGATCTGCTTGGGGTTTTACCATAATCCTGAGATCCACCACTTGGAGTCAGGCACAGTTAGGTTTGATGAGGCCCTAAGCTCCTGAATGTAATGGGGCTCTTTATATGTCCAGCTTTCCTTTGTCAACAACAAATTGTCACTGCCTTTCATGTTGAATATATGCTATATGGTAATTTATGGACCTAATAGATATCTAAAGCCATTTGCACATGTTGCCCTGCAAGCAGTCCATGCAGAATGTAGGCACCCTATATATAAAAAGGTAAAGGTAAAGGTACCCCTGCCCATACGGGCCAGTCGTGTCCGACTCTAGGGTTGCGTACTCATCTCGCTCAAGAGGCCAGGAGCCAGTGCTGTCCGTAGACACTTCCGGGTCATGTGGCCAGCGTGACTAAGCGGCATCTGGCGAGCCAGCACCAGCGCCGCACACGGAAACGCCGTTTACCTTCCCGCTATAAAGCGGTACCTATTTATCTACTTGCACTTAGGGGTGCTTTCGTACTGCTAGGTGGGCAGGAGCTGGGACTGAACGACGGGAGCTCACCCCGCCGCGGGGATTCGAACCGCCGACCTTGCGATCAGCAAGTCCTAGGCACTGAGGTTTTACCCACAGCGCCACCCGCGTTTCTATATATAGAAAGGAGCAAACCAGTGATATTTTAGGGAGCAGGCTAGCAGGCGGGGGCCATTACTTCCATCAGAGGAGCCTACACAACACAAAACACTGTTGCTGTATGTTTTATTTTATTTGTTTTATATCTTATATTTTGGAAATGTACATTCAGGTGGTGTTTTTTTCCTTTAATTTTTTTGGGGGCCCCCAAGAGAGTGGGGCCCTAAGCTATAGCTTGTTTAGCTTATACATAAATCCAGCACTGGCAAAGCTAAAGGACCTGGTGTCTCTGAGCAACCGCTGAGCTGCACAGCCTGGGGTTTGCTTTAGGTGTTCAGCTGAGGTTTCACTGAACTCACCATCCTTTCACACCAACATCTATTTCTGGCTACCCAGAGGTTTCTTCGTTTTAGCAGTCTAACGAGGACAGGGCAGTGGGGCTCCATTGAACCACTGAAATTCACAGGCTTAAATGAGCCATGCCCATTAATTTCAGTGGGCCTTCTTGGAGTAGAGCTTACCTTGACACAACTTGCAGGCTTGAACACACCAGTGCAATTTCACGGTGCTACAATTCCCAGGCTGGGTCAATTCTCAGTCCCTCTTTCCCAGGGAACTCTGGGAATGGTAGCTCTGTGAAGGGAACAGGGGTCTCCTAACGACTCTCAGCACCCTGAACAAACTATTGTTCCCAGGAAAGGCTGAGATGAGAGGATGAGAGAGAGAGAGAGAGAGAGAGAGAGAGAGAGAGGGAGGGAGGGAGGGAGGGAGGGAGGGAGGGAGACCCATGGTCAAACACTGGACATAATGGCTGAGTGAGATTTGAACTCACATCTCCCTAGTCCTACTCATCTTCTTCTTGTTAAAGAGTATATTTACACCACATTCTACCAGTCACAGGTTACTCAGAGTGGCTTACCAATCTGTCAGTTTCATTTCCTCGCACCAGGCGCACATTTTTCCTGCCGTATATATTTGCGCGTGCAACTTTGCCCAGTCGATGCCTTGCTAGAGTTTCCAGCACCCTTCACAAACTACAGATCCCTGGATTCTTTGCAGAGGGGTGTGCTTTAAATGTGCCTCAAAAGTTTAAATTTTTGTTGCATATTCAGCTTCATACTGGTGTAGCGGTTAGACTACAGCCAAGGAGAGCAGGGTTCAAATTCTCAGTCAGACACAAAGCACCACTGGATCACTTGGGGGCAAGTCATTCTTTCTCTCAGCCTATCCCGCCTCACAGGGTTGTTGTGACGATGAAATGGCCACCTTGAAGGAAATTTGGGCTATCGATGCCAAGAAGGATGTAAGTAAATAGAGACTGAAAGAGACTTTGACAAGAGTCAGGGAGCAACAATAGCACAGCGGCAGAGCTTTGTGTATAAAAAGTCACAGGTTCAATTCCTGGCGTCGCCAGGATCAGGTAAGAAAAGGTTATGGGATGTCAGGTTAGCGAAAATGTATAAAGTTAGTAATAAATGTTGGAAATGTAAAGAAAAAGAGGGAACAGTTTATCACATGTGGTGGGAATGTAAAAAGGTGAAATGCTTCTGGGAGATGATATATAATGAGATGAAAAAAATGTTGAAATATACATTCATAAAGAAACCAGAAGCATTTTTACTGGGCATTGTGGGGAGTGATATAAATAGAAAGGAATGTAAGCTCTTTTTATATGCAATAACAGCAGCAAGAATATTACTGCCCCAAAAATGGAAGCAAGAAGAATTACCGACAATTGAAGAATGGAGAATGAAGTTAATGGACTATGCAGAACTAGATAAACTAACAGGAAGGATTCGAAACCAGCGGCACCAGAAATTCACGGAAGACTGGAGTAAATTTACGGACTACTTGAAAAGTATTTGTGAAGATCAGACAACGTTTGTAGGTTTGCAAGAAGTTTTGTGAGGAGTGTTATTGGAAGTATTGCAAAAATGGAGAAGGGGAAGGATGATTTGTTAAGAGATGTAAAGGCAATATAAAGTTAAGAAATGCATAAGAAGTGGTTAAAACGGTGGATCGTCAGAGGTGCTGATGGAAGTCTAAAAAGATTGTATAAGTGATAAGTTTTGTGGTACATTTTATAATTTGTGTGTGTGTGTGTGTGTGTGTGTGTATGTGTGTGTGTGTATGGAAAAGGTTATGGGAAACAGTTTTCTCTGCCTGAGGCTCTGGATTGCTACTGCCAGTCAGAGTTGACACTACAACCCTAGATGGACAAACAAGGCTACTAGAGATGGAGGAGAAACCTGATTCCGTTCACTTTTTAAAGTGAATTTCTTTATTTTGTACTTTCCGGGCAAAATGCAGAAATTGAAGCACAGCCATCCTTCAAAATTCACGCTTCTCCGAATTTCGCAGGGCCGTTATCCAGCCAAGTCACGAGTGCAAAACTGCACATTCTTTAGTGGTGGTAACATACAGAAATGCATCATATTAGGGGAAATGCATGGGGAGGGGAATATTCATATAAGCTATCATCTTCATTTCTCAGCTTGCAGTCAACAGACCTTTTAAGTGTTTTATAACACTTTTAAAACGACGACCATGAAATTCACATCAATGCAACTGAGAAACGCAACATTTATATAGCAGGCAGTTCATAAGCGGTTTAAGACAGATGGCCATGTTTTTTAAAAATTGCCACTTCCTCTGTCTGTCAAACCCACATGCAAAAATGTGCCGGTAATTTTTCATGAGGATATTGAACACCCACACCCACAAATTACTGCAGAAATTTAAAGAAATGAATTTACAATCGGAAAAATTGAGAACCGTGGAGAACTGAAACTGATGGATTGGTTCATCGATGCTTGCCACCATAGGGGCCAAATCACTGGGGCCATGGATGCCCAAGCACCCACAAAATTCCCCATGAAGGGGCTGGTCACCCACAAATTTCGGTGCATGGCACCCACGGCCCCGAGCGCCCACAGTTGTGGGGCCAACCTTGCACTCCTGCCTGCTATGATGGCTAGATTCTACATCAGCCAACAGTGGCCTTTGAATGCTTAACATGAGTCAACAGTGAGATGCAGCAGCAAAAAGAGCTAATGCTATTCTAGGCTGCATCAACAGACGTCCGGATCAAGGGAAGTCATCATAGCACTGTACTGTGCCTTGGTAAGACCACACCTAAGGGACATGGGTGGCACTGTGGGTTAAACCACAGAGCCTGGGACTTGTCGATCAGAAGGTCAGCGGTTCGAATCCCCGTGACGGGGTGAGCTCCCGTTGCTCAGTCCCTGCTCCTGCCAACCTAGCAGTTCGAAAACACATCAAAGTGCAAGTAGATAAATAGGTACCACTCCGGCAGAAAGGTAAACGGTGTTTCTGTGCGCTGCTCTGGTTCGCCAGAAGCGGCTTAGTCATGCTGGCCACGTGACCTGGAAGCCGTATGCCGGCTCCCTCGGCCAATAAAGCAAGATGAGCGCCGCAACCCCAGAGTCGGCCACGACTGGACCTAATGGTCAGGGGTCCCTTTACCTTTAAGACCACACCTAGAATACTGTGTCCAATTCTGGATGCCACAATTTTAGAAGGATATTGACAAGCTGGAATGTGTGCAGAGGAGGGCGACCCAAGATGATCAAGGGTCTGGAAACTAAGCCTTACAATGAATGGTTGAAGGAGCTGGGTCTGTTTAGCCTGGAAAAGAGGAGACTGAGAGGAGATGGCCATCTTCAAATACCTGAAGGGCTGTCACATGGAAGAAGGAACAAGCTTCTTTTCTCCTACTCCGGAGGGTAGGACTCAAACCAATAGCTTCAACCTTTCCATGGAGGCCCAGGTTGCAGCTACAGCAAAGGTGGCATTTTTCCATCTCCGCCGTATTAAGCAGTTGGTCCCTTTCCTTTCTCGCCCTGATCTGGCCACTGTGATCCACGGGATGGTCACCTCCAGGCTTGATTATTGTAACTCGCTCTACGTGGGGCTGCCCTTGAAGCTGACCCAGAAACTCCAGCGGGTGCCACAGTTTAAGAAGGATGTTGACAAGTTGCAACGGGTGCACAGGAGGGCGACCAAAATGATCAAGGGTCTGGAAACTAAGCCTGATGAGGAACGGTTGAATGAGCTGGGTATGTTTAGCCTGGAAAAGAGGAGACAGAGAGGAGATATGAGAGCCTTCTTCAAACATCTCAAGGACGATGGAGCAAGCTTATTTTCTCCCTCTCTGAAGAGTACGACTCGATTCAATGGCTTCAAGTTACAAGAGAGAAGATTCTGATTAAACTTCAGGAAGAACTAGAGCTTTTGAGTAGCAAAACCATCTCCCTCAGGAGGTTGTGGACTCCCCCTCCTTGGAGGGGTTTTTGAGGAGCGCTTGGGTGGCCTTCTATCATGGATATTTTAGCTGAGATTCCTGGGTTGGACTAGATGACCCTTGGGTCCCTTCCAGCTCTACAGTCCAAATGTTCTCACGGCCCTGATGGCTTCTTCCTGCTTTGCATCAGCTTGCCTGCAGCCCGCTCCGCTCTGCTGGTCACTCGGGGAATTCTTTCGGTGCCCAGAGAATCCCCCAGAGAAATCTCAGTTCCTGTTTTCGCAGCTGAGAACCGCTTTTCACAATAATGTGGGGGGGGGGTGAGTGAGTGGGGGGAATCAGCCAGAAAAGCAAATGGGGCACCTGACGTTTCAAGGGTGTGGGTTAGTCGTATATGTACACATAAACTACTCAGGTTCTCTAGTTCTAAAGAAAGAGCCCAAATGCTGTCCTACAGAGGGGCAGTGTGGTGTAGTGGTTACGGTGGTAGAACAGGGTTGAAATCCCCACTCAGCTAGGTTGCATGCTGGGTGACTTAGACTGTGAGGGGAGAGAGACTTTGTGCAGGCCATCAAGGATAGCTCAGTCAATATATATGATGCAAACTACTAATAATTATAAATAGCTTTATGAATATGAAATTGAGTGTTATAACCTGTACAATGCAATTGTAGTTAATACAATGCATTTTTTAAATATAATATCAATATCACCATAGTAGTCCACACTGTTTATTGGGACAGCAGACCTTTGTACCCTGTTACACTTAGTGAGTGTGAAAGACGGTATTTACCATATTTTTCGCTCTATAGGACGCACTTTTCCCCCTCCAAAAATGAAGGGGAAATGTGTGTGCATCCTATGGAGCAAATGCAGACTCCTTGGCTTCAGCGATAGCAACGGGAAGCCTCCGAAGCACAGAGGGAGCGCTCCCGCCGCGCTCCAGAGGCTTCGCGTTGCTTTTGCTGAAGCCTGGAGAGGGAGAGGGGTCGGTGCGCACCGACCCATCTCGCTCTCCAGGCTTCAGGCAGCTATCCGCAAGCCTTAGGAGCGCGCCCCCAGCCCCACAAGCTCCAGGAGCGTGGCAAGGCTGCGCGCAACCTTGCCGCCACTCCCGGACCTGTTCTGGGGGCTGGGGTCAGAGGAAGCTCGGGCTTCCCCTGCTCCAGCCCCACACTTAAAAAGAAGCCAAGATAGCGAGCGGGATGGATAATTTTTTTTCTTTATTTCCCCCCCTAAAAACTAGGTGCGCCCTATGGTCCGGTGCACCCTATGGAGGAAAAAATATGGTATTTCTTTCGGTATAATTTTTTTGGGGGCCCCCAGGAGAGTGGGATCCTAAGCTATAGCTTATTTAGCTTATACGTACCAGTAAATCCAGCACTGCCTTCAAGCTAACAGCTGCTCCTTTTTCACTCTTTTGGATCCCACAGATCCTGAACATGGAAGATGACCTGAACTGGTACAAAGCAGAACTCTTTGGCACCGAAGGATTCATCCCCAAAAACTACATCAAGATGAAACCTCACCCGTAAGCAGCACCAGCTTATTCCTTTCCTTGATTTGTTTAAAAGCCTTTATGGATCGCTTAGTCTTTTAAAAGTACGGTAACCTTGCCAGGAAAACAAACCCAGATGTCTTTCCTCCTGGGAAGCCCTGAACTCAGCACAGCTTAACCCAGACCAACCCTGTCCCAGCGGCCCAAAGTCTGCTGCGCATTTAACAACAGCCAGACACACCAATACCATCCAACTGGCGAAGATTGAGAAGATTTAAGGTGGGGGTGGGGAAGTTATGGACCCTCCAGACATTGCTGGACTCCCACTTCCTATTGGCCCCATCCTGCATGGCCGATACTCAGGGATGGTGGGAGTTGTAGCCCAGCAACAAAATCTGGCGGGCCACAGGGTTTTGCCCTGAACATTGCCCCATCGCATTTGACAGTTGCATTTTGCACCTGCCGCAAGTGTTCTTCTTTCACGAATCCACAATAAATCAGCACTTGGAAGGGGGGAAGAGGGCAGGGCAATGAATGAACAAGATGCAAAACACATTAGCTTGTGGGTGGATGTTGTATTTCTCTGGAACAAACACGTAAGCAAATGCATTCACACTGGATAAATTTTCTCCCCCCCCCCCATCCCATCCTACACTAGTTTCCAAGGACAGCTTGCTTAAAGATTGCCTAGTGTAGATACAGCCTTGGCATTTGCTGTTGTTGTTTAGTCGTCTCCGACTCTTCGTGACCCCATGGACCAGAGCACGCCAGGCCCTCCCGTCTTCCACTGCCTCCCACAGTTTGGTCAAACTCATGCTGGTAGCTTCGAGAACACTGTCCAACCATCTCATCCTCTGTCGTCCCCTTCTCCTTTTGCCCTCCATTTTTCCCAACATCAGGGTCTTTTCCAGGGAGTCTTCTCTTCTCATGAGGTGGCCAAAGTATTGGAGCCTCAGCTTCAGGATCTGTCCTTCCAGTGAGCACTCAGGGCTGATTTCCTTCAGAATGGAGAGGTTTGATCTTCTTGCAGTCCATGGGACTCTCAAGAGTCTCCTCCAGCACCAGAATTCAAAAGCATCCATTCTTTGGCGATCAGCCTTCTTTATGGTCCAGCTTTCACTTCCATACATCACTACTGGGAAAACCATAGCTTTAACTATACAGACCTTTGTCGGCAAGGTGATGTCTCTGCTTTTTAAGATGCTGTCTAGCTTTGTCCCAAGAAGCAGGCATCTTTTAATTTCGTGACTGTTGTCACCATCTGCAGTGATCATGGAGCCCAAGGAAGTAAAATCTCTCACTGCCTCCATTTCTTCCCCTTCTATTTGCCTTGGCATTTACTTTATGGTAATTGCTTTTATTTCGAAACAAACAAAAAGTTGGTACATTTCACTTCTGTGCCCCGGCTCCTGGATTTCAGAAGATCAGACTCTTGGTTAAAAGCCCCAGAGCAGACCAGAACTTGAGTGTGTTGCTTCGCTGCAATTATTGTGGTGGTGGTGGTTTCCCAGTCAGTTGGCAATCCTAACGGCCAGTTCAGGGACTCACAATGACAACCACCCACAGCCACAACAAGAAGGACAACCCCTAGCCATGCCCTCCTTAAGAGAGTCCAAAAATACAGGTAATTGCTTGGGTCTGTTATTGATTTTATCTTACCCCATTTCTATCCCACCCTTCCTCTCAAAGGGTGATGACTAGTGTTCTTCCCAATCTCCTCTGTAAAGAAAACCAGATCTAGGGTGCAACCCACAGAATGTGTTGGATCCTCAGTGTATTGCAACAGCCCCATGGTTGTCCTGGTGGCCAGATTTTTCTATGAAGCCATGAGGTCCTGAGCTGGCCCAGACAAAGCAACATCGACATGGATTTTGAGGTCCCCCAGAACTAAGTGTCCTGGGATTCCCCGACACCGCACCAGAGACCGCTTCCACCAGCTCAGTCAGGGAGGTGGTTGGAGGGTAGGCTTGGAGGTACACCAATGCGATCGCTGTTCTGTCTCTGCCCCCCCCAACACCAAGGCCAAACCCTTGCGTCTCACTTCCAGGTGAACTAGCCTATGAATCCCAGGTCACTGGGTAAAAGCTATGCAGCCTTACTGCAATCCTAAGCATTTTACTCAGAAGCAAGTCCCACAGCACCGGCTGTGGCTGTAGAGACCAATATGGGAGAGACATGTTTTGTTGCATCTGGGGCAGGTGAAGGCATCCGGTTGTGCTGCTGCAGACGCACCAGGGCGTTTCTTCTCTCTGCGCTCCTCCCAGCGGTCATTCCTCCTGTGGTCACTGCTGTGGGTGCACGGCCTGTCGGTCTCCAGGGATTCCCACACAGCGGGTTGATGCTGCCAACAGGGCCATCTTACCCATAGAGGCTAGTGGCGCAGGGCACCAGGGAGCCAAGTTCTGGAGGGCACCAGGGAAGAGGCGGAGGCTGGACGTGGCACCTCGTGGCATCAGCTCACCGCCCTCACCTGCCTCTGCCATGCCATGAAGCAGCGCCGCACCCAGAGCCTCCGTCTGCCATGCCCACCGTGGCACGGAGCAGCCAGCTGAGCCAGAAGGCACCTCGTCCAGCCTCTGCCCCTTCCCCGCCAGGGGAGCCACTTTCCAGCCACTGCCCAGCAGCACTGCCCTCCTTAAAAAAATCTCTGGGAAAGGGGGGGGGGCGTGCCAGAGGGAGCTTTGCACCATGACGCCGGTTACGCTTAAGACGGCCCTGGTTGCCAACCTGTCATATTTCCAGACATCTTTGTAAAGCAGAGTCGGTCTGCCAGCAGGCCCGGTGCCTGAAGCCAACTTCCTTGGAGATCCCGTTCTTCATATTATTCCAAAGATAGCTTGGCTTGCAATATTCCGCTCTGTCTCCTGCTTGTCCCCCAACCCTTTCTGTTCCTGGTGATTACGGATTCAAACTAGGAGAGTTTGTCCATGGCCTTGACACTGCGACAGCTGATGTCAGAGCTCCTGATGCGGGGGAAAATAATGGTCTCAACTCTTTGGCTCTCTACTCTATGCGGCCTAGGACGCACGTACCTACGGGGACCGCCTCTCCTGGTATGCCCTGCGAAGGACCTTAACGTCCACAAATGACAACATTTTGGAGGTCACAAGTCGCAAGGTGGTTAGATTGGTCTCAACTAGGGCCAGGGCCTTTTCAGTACTGGCCCCAACTTGGTGGAACGCTCTGTCACAAGAGACCAGGGCCCTGCAGGAATTGACATCTTTCTGCAGGGCCCGCAAGACAGAGCTGTTCCGCCTGGCCCTTGGTTTGGACTCAGTCTGACCCTTATGTTTCCCTCCCCTTATGGTCCTGATTTATCAGCTACTTTTAAAATGAGGCTGCATTTTAAATTGCATTTTAACCTGTATTTTAAATTGGATTTTTCTTTCTTTCCCCCTATTATGTTTTTACTGTGATTTTATTGGTGTTAGCCACCCAGAGCCCAGCTCTGGCCGGAGAGGGTGGGGTATAAATAAAAATTATTATTATTATTATTATTATTATTATTATTATTATTATTAATTACTCTTGCCAGCCTATCATCAATCACCTCTTTTCTTGGCTCTCTCTCCCAGGTGGTATTCCGGAAAGCTGTCCAGGCAAGCAGCTGAGGACGTTCTCTTGAAACGTAATTTCCAGGGAGCTTTCCTTATCCGGGAAAGTGAGAGCAGCCCAGGGGATTTCTCCATCTCAGTGAAGTAAGTCAAATCCTGAGGTGCGGCAGATAACAGGCTTTTTGTGTGTGGTTTGGAAGCTGCCTGTTTTGTTTGTCTTTTCTTGTTCTCAGTAGTTATGTAGTGTGTGTGTTCCCCCGCCCCATTGATTTAAATTTTTTCTATTGTAACATTTATACCACTGCCCACCTTGAGCCCCAAAAGCTGCCAGGGTAGCTTACAAAGCCTCTTCCGCCCTGCAGAGGAGGTGGGATTGCGGGCTTTACGGCCCCACCATGTGTGCAGAGCTGCAGCCCAGCCCCTGCACGATTGGGGAATCCCCGACCGCATCATCCCCTGATTAGCTAATCAGCTGGCTGTGTGGGCGTGGCCTGCCCAATTTAAACGCAGGCACAGCGGGGATCTCCCTCTTTTGCTGCCTGCCAGCTCTTCCTGCTTTTCCCACCCTCCCGCCCTTTAAGGTTTTCATTCCTTGACCTTGCTATGGACCTTGGTTGGTCGCCCTTGAGGGGCCTGGTAGGAATTTTTCCACTCGGCAAATTGGCACCAGCCACTTGGTTTTTGCTTACCTCGTAGCAAATCGTCACAACTTCCTTGGTATTGGCGGTTAGGCATTGGTATTGCTCTGTAGATGGAAGAGGGGAGTAACGCCATCACCTGCCCCGCATATTGAAGGGGAGTCCGATAAAGGATTCCGGGGGGTGTGGCGCTGTCCAAAGCCTGGGGAGGTGAGGGCCTAAGGCACGCCCCCTATCAGTGACCCCAGGCGAGTTCCTAGTTGATGTGCATCAGCAGGGCTCCCCCTACTGGTGGTTAACCCTTCCCGGACTTCAAGCGGACAGGCTGAAGTCGGATATAGTCGGTGAGGACCAATGCCTAAGCCAATACCGCTCATCACCTGTAACCAATAAAGTTGTGGCCTTTTTTAGCCTATTAACCTTAATAATTGTGTCATGTGTCTTTATTTCCACTGGACAGGAACTCGCCACTCAAAAATCAGTACTAATACGGCTCACAATCTGAAACAGACACGGCACACAAGGAAAAATGTGTGGGTGGGAGGAGGGGAAAGCAAGCTCAAACTCAGGCTACGGTTCTTAAAAGTTACAGCTGATGTCAGGAGTGGTTCTGGTTGTCTTAAAGAGCAATCCCTTCTCCATAGCATTTCATCCCTCCCTTCCACCACCCCAGATCAGATCCAGGACATTATCCACCTCAGGGAGGCAAGAGAAGTCCTGCCGCACACTGGCTCCCTCAAACAGATGACTTGCTGACCATATGCTGCCTTGGGAGAGCTTTTCCCGAAAAAGAACTCATGCATCATCCAAATAAATAAATGCAAATATGCAAAAACGGCACCAATATAGAAAATGTGCATTGGCTGTTGCAGATGAGGGTCCTGAGCATGCAGAACCAGAGTCCAGCAACGGCAGAAATGCCTGTGAAAATAAAGGGGAGGACATCATGTGCCCCTAATATTCTTTCTCCAGTTGTGGTCTAAACCACTGAGCCTCTTGGGCTTGCCCATCAGAAGGTCGGCAGTTCGAATCCCTGCGACGGGGTGAGCTCCTGTTGCTCGGTCCCAGCTCCTGCCAACCTAGCAGTTCAAAAGCATGTCTAAGTGCAAGTGGATAAATAGGTACCACTCCAGCGGGAAGGTAAACGGCATTTCCGTGTGCTGCTCTGGTTTCGCCAGAAGTGGCTTAGTCATGCTGGCCACATGACCCGGAAAAACTGTCTGCGGAAAACGCTGGCTCCCTCGGCCTGTAAAGCAAGGTGAGCGCCGCAACCCCAGAGTCGTCCGTGACTGAACTTAACTATCAGGGGTCCTTTACCTTTACCTTTTTTTAGCTTGTCATAGAATCCTAGAATCGTAGAATCGGAAGGGTTCCCAGAGGCCATCTAGTCCAACCCCGTGCAATCCATGTCAGACAGCTTTCCAACCCCTGCTTAAAAAAAACTCCAAGGAAGGGGAGTCCACAAACTCCCGAGGGAGACCATTCCATTCTCAAACAGCTCTTACCATCAGAAAGTTTACTCAGAACCTCCTTTCTTGTAACTTGAAGCCATGGGTTCGAGTCCAGAGCAGGAAAAAGCAACCTTCCTCCATCCTCTGTATGATAGCCCTTTATAGATATATAGGCTCTCTCCTCTCCTCTTTTCCAGCCTTAAACATACCCAGCTCTCTCAACTGTTCCTCTTAAGGCAGGCATAGGCAAATTCGGCCCTCCAGCTGTTTTGGGACTACAACTCCCATCATCCCTAGCTAACAGGACCAGTGGTCAGGGATGATGGGAGTTGTAGTCCCAAAACATCTGGAGGGCCAAGTTTGCCTATGCTTGCCTTAAGGCTTGGCTTCCAGAACCTTGTTGTGTAGAGTGAGAGTTGTCCGTATCTGAGAGCACCAGAGGGCGCTCTCAATGCACCACAAATAATCCAAGCGGCTTTTTCCAATGATAAGCTGTATCTCTTGGCTGCCTTAAGGTTCGTGCAAATCATCTGGACGGCCGAACTGTTCCCAAACACCTGCTGATCTTTTCTAGAGCTAAATTTAGTTGCCTCCTTTCTGCCATCCTGGGTGGTCCTTTGTGGGGTGTGGAGGGCATTTCGCATAATGCTGGACTATGCCCCTGCAGGGATGGAGCCACAGGAACACCAAGGGCTCAACCACGCTTAATTATTCTAGGCACAGATCCACACTTTCCTGGTCCATGTCTGAGTGCTTTCATTTTCCCTCTGCTACTTTCCCAGGGAAAATCCACGCTTCAATGGCAGTTTGGGTTTTCTACGGAATTGTTTTCAGCAGCAGAGGGTGGGTTTTCATGGGGAAAGTGCCAGGGAGGGGCACTTGGACACAGACCTAGAAAACCAAGAGCAAAGGTAAGCGTGGACTCTTCTTGCAGTTCAGTAAGGAACGCAGGTGGCGCTGTGGGTTAAACCACAGAGCCTAGGACTTGCTGATCAGAAGGTTGGCGGTTCGAATCCCTGCGAAGGGGTAAGCTCCCGTTGCTTGGTCCCAGCTCCTGCCAACCTAGCAGTTCAAAAGCACGTCGAAGTGCAAGTAGATAAGTAGGTACTGCTCCAGCGGGAAGGTAAATGGCATTTCCGTGCGCTGCTCTGGTTCACCAGAAGCAGCTTAGTCATGCTGGCCACATGACCCGGAAGCTGTACACCGGCTCCCTCGGCCAGTAAAGCTAGATGAGCACCACAACCCCAGAGTCGTCCACGACTGGACTTAATGGTCAGGGGTCTCTTTACCTCTTTACCTAAGATGGAGATGCACTATAAAGTGTGGGATAAACAATGAATCAATGGGGAGACATATAACCTCTGTGCAAGCAAATCCGGATGGATGTTGAAAGAAATTGTTCGGTAGCACCTTAGAGACCAACTAAGTTTGTTCTGGGTATAAGCCTTTGTGTGCATGCACACTTCTTCAGATACACTGAAACAGAAGTCACCAAACCCTTATATATAGTGGGAGGGTGGGGTGGGTGGGGTTTTTCTCAGGAGGGTAGTAGGAGATGGGTATGATAAACCTGCTAACGACTGTTAATGACTGCAATTAGTCCTACAGGAAAAAGCAAGGGATAGTATGTAGATGACCAAAAACAGCTTTAGCCTGTGTAATGAGACAAGAATCCATTATCTTTATTCAGACCAGGTCTCTGAATGGATGGATGCTGTTATTGTATAAACTTCTCACAAACAAATTGGGGTGAATGCTCAATAAAGAAGGGACAGAATTAATTGCAACCTCTGCCTAAGCTTTGTGCAACCGGTTCAGGATAAATGCTCAATATGCGGAACATGTGGAGAAGCCCAAAGTCTCTTCCTCTCTTAGCCTTAGTCAGTGACTTTCTCCTGGTGTCTTCTTCTTCTTCTTTGGCGATCACTCGTAGCCGAGTAAGATTGTCTTCCATAAACACAGTTTTAACAATGAGTCCGTAAGTGACTGTGGAGGCCAATTCTGGATCCACATGTCCTTCCACAGTGGGGGCATTGGTTTCCAGGCAGGATTTGATCACGGCGTAGATTTGCCAAGCTTGCCTTCCTCCTTGCACGTTTCTCCCTTGTGTCCTGAGTTCGAGTGTCTTCAAAGCCCATGACACCTTTGGTAAAAGCTGTTCTCCAACTGGAGCGTTCGCAGGCCAGTGTTTCCCAGTTGTCAGTGTTTATTCTACATTTTTTTAGATTTGCCTTGAGACAGTCTTTAAACCTCTTTTGTTGACCACCAGCATTACGCTTTCCATTTTTAAGTTTGGAATAGAGCAGTTGCTTTGGAAGACGATAATCAGGCATCTGTAAAGCTTTGTCGTTTGGCATGCAGGCGTTGGCAACAAGGAACACAGGAAGAATACTTTAGATACCCTGCACGCAGTGCTTTTTTCCCTGGGTGTACTCAAGGATGCACAGAACCAGCGCCTTTTCTTTCCAAATGTTAAAAGCGTGGCACCTTCTATAACAACTTCAGGGGGAGCAACGGCAACATTTTCTTTTTCTTTTAAAAGCACTGGATATATGTATGGTGTTGCGGATTTAAAGAGGGGAGGGAATCTCCCTGAACCCTAGAAATTAACAAATGCCAGGGTTTTGATCAATTGGGATATGGATTAAAGAGCAGAACTGTGCCAAACAGGGAATTCTTGGGCTGGCTTATGCAAACCAGCCTGGCTGGCTGGCTGAAGAGTTAGCAAGACAAAAGGTGTTGACGGGCCATTGGGGAGTGTGATGTTCCCAGGGTGATGTGGCTGTATGTTTGAGGGGAGAGGGAAAGGGTTTCTGGGAAGAAGAAGCAGGAAGAAGGGGCAGAGATCCATCTTTGTAGGAAGCTGGCTGCAGGCTGCTCCCTCCATGCAGGTGTAAATAGGTCTCCTGCTAAATGCAAGGTGGTTCTTTTAAAATGAGATTCGGAAGTAACACAAAACACAAGTGAGTGAGTAGATTAAAGGTTTTATTCCAAATAAATAATAATAATAATAATAATAATAATAATAATAATAATAATAATTTATTATTTATTATTTATACCCTGCCCATCTAGCTGGGTTTCCCCAGACACTCTGGGCAGCCTCTAACAGAATATTAAAATACAATAACCTATTAAACATTAAAAGCTTCCCTAATCAGGGCTGCCTTCAGATGTCTTCTAAAAGTCTGGTAGTTGTTGTTCTCTTTGACATCTGATGGGAAGGAATTCCACAGGGCGGGCGCCACCACCGAGAAGGCCCTCTGCCTGGTTCCCTGTCACTTGGCTTCTCACAGCGAGGGAACCGCCAGAAGGCCCTCAGCACTGGACCTCATACCAAACAAGCACTTCAATCTGCCACTTGGAAGCCTGCAAGAAGCAGAGAAGTGATTCCCCCAGGTAGCCTCAGTTTGCACGGCCCCATGGCCGATCAGTCCATGCAGGAGCTTCTCAAAAATTCTGCCCACAACCATCCGATTTATAGCTAACTAGCCTGTGTGGCTTGCCCGACTGGCTATGTGCAGATCATTCATTGGCCACCCCCTCACAATGCCTCACTTTCTCGAACATCAAAGAAGGTACTCAGAGAAGGTACGCATTACTATCACTTCCTCCCAAATGACTAGGACAGGCATCCCCAAACTCGGCCCTCCAGAAGTTTTGAGACTACAACTCCCATTATCCCTAGCTGGCAGGACCAGTGGTCAGGGATGATCATAGAATCATAGAATCATAGAGTTGGAAGAGACCACAAGGGCCATCGAGTCCAACCCCCTGCCAAGCAGGAAACACCATCAGAGCACTCCTGACATATGGTTGTCAAGCCTCTGCTTAAAGACCTCCAAAGAAGGAGACTCCACCACACTCCTTGGCAGCAAATTCCACTGTCGAATAGCTCTTACTGTCAGGAAGTTCTTCTTAATGTTTAGGTGGAATCTTCTTTCTTGTAGTTTGGATCCATTGCTCCGTGTCCGCTTCTCTGGAGCAGCAGAAAACAACCTTTCTCCCTCCTCTATGTGACATCCTTTTATATATTTGAGCATGGCTATCATATCACCCCTTAACCTCCTCTTCTCCAGGCTAAACATGCCCAGCTCCCTTAGCCGTTCCTCATAAGGCATCGTTTCCAGGCCTTTGACCATTTTGGTTGCCCTCCTCTGGACACGTTCCAGTTTGTCAGTGTCCTTCTTGAACTGTGGTGCCCAGAACTGGACACAGTACTCCAGGTGAGGTCTAACCAGAGCAGAATACAGTGGTACTATTACTTCCCTTGATCTAGATGCTATACTCCTATTGATGCAGCCCAGAATTGCATTGGCTTTTTTAGCTGCCGCGTCACACTGTTGGCTCATGTCAAGTTTGTGGTCAACCAAGACTCCTAGATCCTTTTCACATGTACTGCTCTCAAGCCAGGTGTCACCCATCTTGTATTTGTGCCTCTCATTTTTTTTGCCCAAGTGCAATACTTTACATTTCTCCCTGTTAAAATTCATCCTGTTTGTTTGGGCCCAGTTCTCTAATCTGTCAAGGTCATTTTGAAGTGTGATCCTGTCCTCTGGGGTGTTAGCCACCCCTCCCAGTTTGGTGTCATCTGCAAATTTGATCAGGATGCCCTTGAGTCCATCATCCAAGTCGTTAATAAAGATGTTGAATAAGACCGGGCCCAAGACAGAACCCTGTGGCACCCCACTAGTCACTCTTCTCCAGGATGAAGAGGAACCATTGATGAGCACCCTTTGGGTTTGGTCAGTCAGCCAGTTACAAATCCACTGAGTGGTAGCATAGTCAAGACCGCATTTTACCAGCTTCTTTACAAGAATATCATGGGGCACCTTGTCAAATGCCTTGCTGAAATCAAGGTAGGCTACATCCACTGCGTTCCCTTCATCTACCAGGCTTGTAATTCTGTCAAAAAACGAGATCAGGTTCGTCTGACATGACTTATTTTTCAGAAATCCATGCTGACTATTGGTGATCACAGTATTCATTTCTAGGTGCTCACAGACTGTTTGCTTAATGATCTGCTCCAGAATCTTCCCTGGTATTGATGTCAGACTGACTGGGCGGTAATTATTTGGGTCCTCTCTTTTCCCCTTTTTGAAAATAGGGACAACATTTGCCCTCCTCCAGTCTGCCGGGACTTCGCCTGTTCTCCAGGAATTCTCAAAGATGACTGCCAGTGGTTCTGAGATCACATCTGCCAGTTCTTTTAATACTCTTGGATGCAGTTCATCTGGCCCTGGAGACTTGAATACATCTAAACTAGCCAAGTATTCTTGTACTATCTCCTTAGTTATTCTGGGCTGTGTTTCCTCTGCTGAATCATTTGCTCCAAATTCTTCAGGTTGGGCATTGTTTTCTTTATCGGAGAAGACTGAGGCAAAGAAGGCATTGAGGAGTTCAGCCCTTTCTGTGTCCCCTGTTTGCATTTCACCATCTTCTCCTCTGAGTGACCCCACTGTTTCTTTGTTCTTCCTTTTGCTACAAACATACCCATAGAAGCCTTTTTTGTTGCTTTTAACCTCTCTAGCAAGCCTGAATTCATTCTGTGCTTTAGCTTTTCTGACTTTGTGTCTACACGTGCTGGCTATTTGTTTGAATTCCTCTTTGGTGGTTTCCCCCCTTTTCCATTTTTTGTACACATCCTTTTTTAATCTTAACTCAGTTAAAAGTTCTTTAGATAGCCACCCTGGCTTCTTTAGGCACCTTCCATGTTTCCATCTCATTGGTATTGCCTGAAGTTGTGCTTTTACTATTTCCATCTTAACAAACTCCCAGCCATCATGAACTCCCTTTCCTTTTAGTATTACTGGCCATGGGATCTCACCCAGCACTTCCCTAAGTTTTATGAAGTCGGCTTTCTTAAAGTCAAGAAATTGAGTCCTGGTATGCTTGGCTGCTCCTTTCCGCTGTATAGTAAACTTCAGAAGAGCATGATCACTCACGCCTAATGATCCTTCCACTTCTACCCCACTAACCAGGTCATCAACATTGGTTAGGACCAGATCTAAAATGGCTGTTGTTGCTTCTTCCACTTTCTGGACAATGAAGTTGTCTGCAAGGCCAGTGAGGAATCTGTTTGACTTTATGCTCTTGGCTGAGTTTGACATCCAACAAATATCCGGGTAATTGAAGTCCCCAAACATCTGGAGGGCCGAGTTTGGGGGTGCCTGGACTAGTTCATTAGAGACTGCCGTTCTCATGCCATCAAAGAACTTAATCAAGAGACAGGGAGAGGGAAGGAACAGAGGCAGGAAGGGTAACCATGTCAGATCACTAACTTTTCGATACATATTTGTCTTCCGGATGCATTTCCCATACAATCGGTGAACAAACCATATTTCTTAAAGCCACAACAGTCTCCGCCATTTCTTCCATTCTCCAAAGGGACACAGATCCTGGGTGGGTGCCTGGGACCCCGTGGGCTCTTGCCAGCCCTTGGCAGAGAGAGGGGCAGGCACCAGGTTTTTGTGACAGTACAGTGGTACCTCAGGTTAAGTACTTAATTTGTTCCGGAGGTCCATTCTTAACCTGAAACTGTTCTTAACCTGAAGCACCACTTTAGCTAATGGGGCTCCTGCTGCTGCCGTGCTGCCGGAGCACGATTTCTGTTCTTATCCTGAAGCAAAGTTCTTAACCTGAAGCATTATTATTTCTGGGTTAGTGGAGTCTGTAACCTGAAGCGTATGTAACCCGAGGTACCATTGTATGTCATAGGGTGCTTAAAAAACCCCAATGCACATAGTATTGTCTACATCAGCTGTCAGTGGCTCTCCAAGATTTCAGACAGGGAATCTTCTCCATCCCTACTTGGCAATGCCAGTGGGATTTGAACTCGGGACCTGCTTGCAAGGCAGCTGTTCTACCACTGAGCCACAGCCCTTTGATGATGTTGTCATCCCTGCTGAGAGATAATTTGGGTTTTTAAAAAACCAATTGCATTTGAGAGGAAAAACCTCTCTCCCTCCGCTCTCTGTTGCTTTCCAGCTCCTTTGCCCATTTCTCCGACTTAGCAGCACCTTCACAACTTTCCCTCGCACATCCCGAGCAAGTGACTGACACGGCCAAGAAGCGTGTCCGGTAAAACCACTCCAGTCATTCCAGGATGCAGAAACAACACCAGCCGCTGCCACCCCCCACAAAAGGTAATAGGCTTCTGGCATTCCTGCAAACGTGATTGATGGAATTTAGCTTCCAGCCTTGGGGGGCAGGTGCATTCACATTGAATGCATTCCTTGCATGGTCAGTAATGGAGAGATTGTGGAAGAACTGTTGTTATGAGTCTGATGGCTTCTTGTTTGACCTAGGAAATACTTTCCTGAATATATATATATATATATATATATATATATATATATATGCTTTCGTAGATTTTCACGGGTACAGGAATGCAGGTTTTGGTGTCCTCGGGTGTCTTCCCGTGTAAAAGTTGGGGTGTCTAGGCGACGTTTCGACGAGGTCTCACTCGTCATCTTCAGGCTGGTGCTTTCGGCTTCTTGTTACTGGAACAGAGCGGGATCTCAATGTTTGAGTTCCTATAAATACTGTAGAGGGGGTGTGGTGTCTAGCCTCCAATGTTCTGGGCAGAGAGGAAGTTCCCAGGCTAGTGTGCCTTTTCTTCTTTTGTTCCTTAATTATCATGGAAGCCATCGAGATAGAGAAACACCCTCACAACATGAACAAGCGTGACGACACATCCCGCTTGCCAGACATCTGGAAATTAGCCCTCCCCACAAAAACTGACACCAGATCCAGAGGCACACAGAACGCCAACACCAATCAACCACACCAGACCCAAACCCAGACCCTCTCCACAGATGAATTACTGACACCATCCAGTAGCCAATCCATGGTGGCACCTCCGGATGCTGCACCCCCCTGCAATCCCTACACAGATCTGGCTGACACAAGCCACAAAACCACAGCTCGCCCCTATACACGAAGCCAAGCCAAAGCACAACTAAGTGCAATACAGCCATCTTCTCAGGAAAACTCTTCACAAAGTTCAAGAGGTCAAGACACAAAGACTTTAGCAACTAATCCACACCTAATGACCCACCTAAGTGGTACTCAGGATATCACTCAAGAAATCACTCAAGGTATCTCTCAAGTAATTAAGGAACAAAAGAAGAAAAGGCACACTAGCCTGGGAACTTCCTCTCTGCCCAGAACATTGGAGGCTAGACACCACACCCCCTCTACAGTATTTATAGGAACTCAAACATTGAGATCCCGCTCTGTTCCAGTAACAAGAAGCCGAAAGCACAAGCCTGAAGATGACGAGTGAGACCTCGTCGAAACGTCGCCTAGACACCCCAACTTTTACACGGGAAGACACCCGAGGACACCAAAACCTGCATATATATATATATATATATATATATTCTGTTTTACAATTTAGAATATTCATTTTTTTTTAAATAATATTTATTCAAATTTTCAAGATACAAAAACATTTAAAGCATAAACAAACAAAAACAGAAAAAGGCAAAAGAAAAAAAAAGAGAGAAAAGTATACAAGATTCAAGATAACTTCATTTCATTATCTTGTGTCTTAGACCTCCTCATACCTCCCTTTTTTGTATTCCAATTTAATCATTGTTTCAGCAAATTCTTCCCATATTTATATAAAAAAAGAATAATTTATCTTAACAATCTATTTCAAATTTATCAATATTACCTTTAACTTTACCTTTACTTTCAGAACCATATACCTTTAAATTTAAACTTTAAATTATATTTATACTTATTATCTTCAAAGCGTTCTACTAAAGCCAATTATTTCCTTTCTGCCACAGTCTATTATTTCACAAATGTTACTCAGAAATAGCCAAATATATAAAAGAAAGTTCTCTTCTAGTTTTGTCCATCGTCCCTTTCTTCCTGGTTTCGGGTTGCGTCTGTCCTTTCTTCCCTTTAATCTTAATTTTCAGTCCGGTGTTCTAATGTCTGAGGCTCTCAAGTCACTTCCATGCCACCTCTGCGGATTTTCTTGCTCCTGGTTGTGATACGACGCTTTCTTGTCCCTTGTTGAAGTCTTTCGTACTTTCTTCCCCTTCTCCTTGGAGAGTGGATCTCTGGGAAGTTCCATACAGTCATAGTAGAATATTCATTTAAATACCCTTAAAATATCATTGACTTACCTTCTTCTCTTTCCATGGTTCATTTTACATACCATGAATCCCTGCATATTTTACATAAACCAAACCATTCAGTATTCCATTATTGCATCCATCAAAACTTGTTTACACTGTTGAATTTATCTTAATGCTGCCAACACTTTCAAGTGTACACAATTCCCCCCCCCCCATATTCAATAAACAGTTTCCAGTCTTCTCTAAACGTATGTTCTTCCCATTCTCTTATTCTATATGTTACACGCAAGCTGCGCATATTCCATCAGCTTAAGTTGTCATTCTTCTTTAGTTGGGACCTCCCTCGCTTTCAGTTTTGGGGCTAATGAAACACGGGCCGCAGTATTGACATACATTAATAACCTTTCCTGATAATTTCTTTAGCCACAAACCCTTAGCAATGCCCCTATAGCCACAACCTTTCTAAGATTAACCAACAAAATCAATTTTCCCTCAATGCATATGAAATATACTCAGTCGAGTGTGAATTTCATGCTCTTTATTCAGCTCGTAGTAGCAATGAATGAAACTTTCCCCAAAAAATCTAGCTATATATACATTATTTACACAATGGGCCCCGCGTGATTGGCTAATTCCGGGCTGCTCCAGTAGGCCAATCAGGTTGTGGATTCACTTCCTCCAGATGCCTGATTGGCTGCTCCTGCAGGCCAATCAGGTCGCTGATTCACTCCCACCTGGAGCTGGATTGGGTGGCTCCGGCGGACCAATCAGACTGCTGCATTCTGGATCTTATTGTTCTAGGATTCAGCTCAGTACATAACAGCATATATTATGGCTTCAATACCAAGCCAGCTCCCCCTCTCCACTTTGCTTAGCACGCAGCCTGATGGAGAGCGCTTCTGGACACAAAATTATAGTGGTGCCTGGCTCTTGCATTTCCACATGTGAGGAGCCACCACTGAAAAGGCCCTTTGCGGGGGGGAAAGCCCAGTCTGAAAATTTGCTGAGAATCGTAGAGTTGGAAGGGACCCCAACTCTTCATCATCTCTGCTGTCGTGGTGCTCGATTCCTGGCCGTCTTTGCTCCACCTCTGGTGCAAGGTCAGTTGGAGGGCAGGACCTGTTACTTGACTTCCCAAGCCCATGCCCGGCTAACCTGGGGCTGCTCAGCGATCCTGCCCGGACAGCTTTGGCGCCACCACACGCAGCAGTTCAGCACTCCCAACATGATGTTCCTTTGCTGAAGAACATGCCCGGGAGGGAGGGCATGGCTGGGCAAAGACTAGTCCGCGTTCAAGTTCAAACTGATATCCCAGCAGGCACGGAGGGCAAGAGGGAGGCAACAACCTGGGCATGCCAACCTCTCAGCCAGCTTTCCATGCCAAGGGCAACACACACTGCAGAGCGGGCCCAAGGAGCCAACAGCCAAGGGAGGCAAGGAGGGAATGAAGTCATCGTTCTCTCTGCCAATCCCTCCTCCTCCATCTCCTCCTCCTCCTCTCCTCTCCTCCTTCTTTTGAGGACGGGCCGTAGCTCACGGGCATAGAGTCCGTTTGACATGCCAAAGTTCCCAGGTTCAATCTCCAGTGGTTTCTCCAAGTAGGACTGGGAGAGACTGGGAAGCCACTGGCAGTCTGTGTAGACCACACTGAGATAGACCAATGGTCTGGCTTGAGATAAGGCAAGTTTCTGTGTTCCTGCGTCTTTTTTTTTTTTAAATAATATTTATTAAGTTTTCAACAGAAAAGAAGTTACAAAACAGTAAACAAAATACACAAAAGATACAAAAACCAAAAACAGCATAAAAAGAAAAAAGAAGAAAAAATACGCACAATTAAGAAAAAAAAAGAATATAAAAATCCCTCATTCTAGTATCATATCATTTACTTATTTTCATGACTTCCTCACACCTCCCATTTTTGTATTCCATTTAAAAATTTGTTCAGCAAATCCATACCCTCTTTGTTTATCCTTATTTATCCTCACCTATTATAACTTCAAATTTTCGTCTAATATCAATCCATTCTTACACATTCTTATTGCCAAATTACTAGAACCACTTCATTTCATTCCAACGTCATTAACATTCAATAATTCAATAATTTTGCAGTGTTTCTGTAGATAGATTTTGAATTTCTTCCAGTCTTCTTCCACCAACTCTTCTCCCTGGTCGCGGATTCTGCCAGTCATTTCCACCAACTCCATGTAGTCCATTACTTGCATCTGCCATTCTTCCATCTGTGTTCCTGCGTCTTTAGAGTGTCTGTCTTGCCTCCAGGAGCAATCTCCAGCACCTCATAGAATCATAGCATTGTAGAGTTGGAAGGGTTCCTGGGGGTCATCTAGTCCAACCCCCTGGAATGCAGGAAACTCAGCTAAAGCATCCATGGCAGACGGCCCTCCAACCTCTGCTTAAAAATCCCGGAGGGAGACCATTCACTGCCAAACAGCTCATCCTGTCAGAAAGTTATTCCTGATGTTGAGTTAGAATCTCCTTTCTTAGAACTTGAAGCTGTTGGTTCGAGTCAGATTGGAGCAGGAGAAAACAAGCTTGCTCCATCTTGATGGAGATATTGAGATATTGGACGTTTGAAACCCTGGAGATCCTCTGCCAGTCCGCAGAGACAATACGATACAATACAATACAATAATCTTTATTGTCATTGTCCCAAACAGAACAACAAAATTGAAAACATCTACATAAGACATTCAAAAACCAACAAGCCTTCTATCCCAGCCTGGTTAGCCCCCTAAAAACTCTGATACCCCATAATAAAATACAATATACAGTACTCCCATAGAGACTACCTTACACTGTGTTTAAAACCAAAATCGCATTTGGATAGAAACTGTTTCTCAGGCAGCTAGTCCTAGTCTTTATAACCCTGTACCTTCTTCCAGAAGGCGGAAGTTGAAAGAGATCATTTCCGGGGTGTGCGCTATCCTGCGCTATCTCTGCAGCTTTCTTATGGCACCTGGAAGCATAGATTTGATCCAAGGTGGGAAGAGTGCACCCAATTATTCTCTCCGCAATCTTTACAACCCTGAACAGCATTGTTTTTTCCCTGACCGTACAGCTCCCAAACCACACACACAGACCTTAAGTTTATATACTCTCAACAGTATAATGGTAAAATGCCATCAACACGTCCTTCGAGAGATTATTTTTCCAGAGGATTCTCAGAAAACATAACCTCTGCTGTGCTCTCTTCATCAGGAGCTAGATGGCTCAGTCCAACACAGGCAGCTTCCTATGTCCCTATATTTTGCCACAGCAGCTGTCATATCTGCAAAATATTGGGAGAGCGGGGTATGCAAAGCCTCTGGCCTTTGGTTGAAACAGTTCAATTCCTAGAGGGATCAAATTTCCAGCAAACAACAAATGCAATCCAATAGAAGACAATCCCAACTTTGGCTGGCTCTACACTATGGTTGCCAGATGTCCACGGTTCCCAGGTACAGTCCCCAGATTTGCAAATCTGTCCCCGGGAAACGTGGCAGCGGCAGCTTCAGCATCCCAGAGGCAGCCTGGTAGTGCAGCTGGCTCTGGCTGGCTTCAGGAGCTGCTCGCTGCTGTGGCGCCCGCCATTTTTCCTCGCTGGAAGTTCCCATATGAAGTATCTTGCGTGCAACACATCATATGGGGACTTCCGGTGATGAAAAATGGCGGGCAACACAGCAGCAAGCAGCTCCTGAAGCCAGCCAGAGCCAACTGTGTTACCAGGCTGGCTCCGGGCTGCTAACTGCCACTGCCGCCACCACTGCCAAAGGGGAACCAGGGACGTCCAGCGGTACAGATCTCCTGCCCCCTTTGTTCCCTCTTTGTTCTGACCAATCGGGGGAGGCTTGGGAGTTGCGGCCGGCTGGTCATTGCCCAGTTTTTTTAAAAACTGCGCATTTATGTTTCACAGGGTGCAAAAAAGGGCTTCAGGAGCTGCTCGCTTTGCACCTTTCTACAATAAGCATGTGTGCTTGGGCCCAGGGTCTTTTGCCTCACCGTCCCCACTGCTGACTCCCTGTTGCTACTCAGCTTCAAAAAAAAAAAAAAAGGGTCCCCAGATTCATTGAAAAAAATCTGATAACCATACTCTACACACAAAGCAGAATGAGGCAGAGGGATAGAATGAGCCACATCAGAAGACAGCTGCCGAATCATGTCTAATAATTCCTACAAGAAAAATGCTAGTAGAAGAGTTTGAAGAGTTTGGATTTGATATCCCGCCTTTCACTCCCTTTAAGGAGTCTCAAAGCGGCTAACATTCTGCTTTCTCTTCCTCCCCCAAGACAAACACTCTGTGAGGTGAGTGGGGCTGAAAGACTTCAGAGAAGTGTGACTAGCCCAAGGTCACCCAGCAGCTGCATGTGGAGGAGCAGGGAAGCGAACCCGGTTCACCAGATTACGAGACTACCGCTTTTAACCACTACACCACACTGGCTCCATTCAAGGAGGAAAGTTCTATCCACACCTCTCCCTATGATGCTAGCTTTTCATGTACGAATCCCTGCAAGAAGAAAGGTAGTACATCATGGAGGAACGTTCTCGTCACACCTCTTCTTGCGGTGCTAGCTTTTCGCTTGCAAGGGAGAGGTGCTGTGGTTGATTCCCCGTCTGTGGACTGAAGGGACAGCCATTTGTGCTGTGGCCTCGGGACAAGGAAAGGCAACAACCACATTTTAAGCGGTACGTCCCACTGACGACAAGAGGAGAGGGGGTGCAGAATCCACCTCACCGGCAAAATATTTAGCTGGGAGAAGCGTTCCAGAAGGAGAGGCTTCTGCCTGCCCTCTAGCTGTTCCCACACTAGATTCAGTTTGTCTGATGACACCCGTGTATTTACCTTGGCAGAAGCTGCAGGGCAACCCAAGTCGGTTCAGAAAGTAAAAGCTGCTTCTTAAAGAAAAAGGGACCCAAAAACACACAGCAGAAAAAAACGAAGGAATCTCCAGCTTCAGTTTCTGATTAGGTCTAGCTTCATGAGGCAACAGGGGAAAGGGGCCTCGGATTTTAGGAGTGGGAAAGACAAGTGGGAAGACGAGTTTAGGGTTTCGCTAGGGTCTTGAAAATAACTCAAGGGGCACAACACAACTTAGGGATGGGCAAATTTGTCCAATTCCATTTCTCTCTGTTTCTCATATTTGCTATCGAAAATTCTCTTCTCCACATGTCCATTTATTTTTTAAAAGTGCTCGTGGACTCAGTCAGCATTTAGTGTGAATTTCTCCTGACAGTTTCACTTAATATTAACACTTTTGCAGAGCAATTTTCCTCTGCTCTTGTTGTTTAGTTGTTTAGTCGTGTCCGACTCTTCGTGACCCCCTGGACCAGAGCACGCCAGGCACTCCTGTCTTCCACTGCCTCCTGCATTTTGGTCAAACTCATGTTAGTAGCTTCGAGAAAACTGTCCCACCATCTCGTCCTCTGTCATCCCCTTCTCATTGGGCCCTCCATCTTTCCCAGCATCAGGGTCTTTTCCAAGGAGACTTCTCTTCTCACGAGGTGGCCAAAGTATTGGAGCCTCAGCTTCAGGATCTGTCCTTCTAATTTAACACATATTTGTATGCTAATTTCACTATAACATGCCTTTTGCACACACACTTTACTTGAGTACAGTACATGCATTTTTGTGTGCTGCACTGCAAAATCAGAGGAAATTTTTTTTAGGAAGAATGTGCTTGGGTCCAAACGTCATTTTGCAGAGGGCTAAATAATCCAGTTCACCTTCAAATGCAAACTGAATCTGATCTCTCCCTCACCCTGAACACTGCTGGGTGTTCCAAGGCCGGTCCTACCATTAGGCGGATTATAGCAAGTTGCATATTTGGCCATACCATCCGAGGGTGGCACACTGAAAATCAGCTCATTCATTTTCTGCTTCAGGTACCAAAATGTCCTGCGCTATGTCTGTGAGCTCTGATTATTTTTAGATGGTTATCATTACAGAAGATGCTGAAAATATGCAGGCAGGTTAGTGAGTGCCAGTTTAATCTTTCTTCAGCTTACATAGCCTGCTGGCTGCAGGGATAACCAGAAGTTGTCAGACTCCAACTTCTGTCAGGTGTAGCCAGCAAGGCTAGAGATTATTGGGAGCTGGAATCCAACAACATACTGAGGGTGCCACTTTTCTTGCCAAGCAGAAAGGGCGCCCAGTAAGCACTAGCATGGCTATGGGACAGAGGTGTGAGGGCCCTGACAGGATCCTAGGACTCGGCTATAGAGTTGCAAATAAAACATTTTAAGTGTGTTGCAAAGTGCATTATACAAATGTGACACTAGAGGGCGACAGTGAGCTATGGCGAATTCAATGTATTTTTCAAAACTTTTTTTTTAAAAAAAGCATTTTGACAGCATTTTTTCTGTGAATGTAGATTCCACTCTAGAGCTCTCCTCCCTCTTCCCCAGAGCCCAGTTAGTGATTGCTCAACTTTGGAAAGGAGGTGGGGAGGGCTCTAGGACATAGGTGTCAACTTTTCCCTTTTCTTGTGAGGAATCCTATTCGGAATAAGGGAATTTCCCTTTTAAAAAGGGAAAAGTTGACAGCTATTCTCTAGGATCCTGCTGCACCCCTCATGCTGCCTTTCCAAAGCCTGCCACGGCGCAGGAGCCAAACTTTGGCTTAGCTCAGGGCACCAACATCCACCCCTACATCGCTGCCTCCAATTGTGACCATCATGAGCATGACCATCATGGCTGTTAGCCATCGACAGCCCTCTTGGAATCCATGGCCGACCTAGGCCCATCAATTTAAATGGGTCTACTCTGAGTAAAGATTCATCGAAGGCAACCCATGTCCTTTTTGTGTCCCTATTTCCAAAGGAGCAACATTGCCCAAACCTGAGCCGAGATTACCATCCCAGGCCTGTTTGGAGCCAGCTGGTGATGTGAAGTTAGCCCTTGTCCCAACACAACACACTCATGACATCAGCCGACCTCCCCACCCAGCTGCCTCCACTTAAACGGGACTATTAAAAGCTTGATGTCATTCTAAGGAAGAGTAGCCAACAACATAAATCTGCAGCAGGAGCCAGGTGCATTTCTGCTTTGCTTCATTTTACAAGCTTCATTTCATTAAATAGGGTGTAGTTCTTGTTCGCAGGGTATCTGCCACAAAGGTAATGTGGAGCGGCATCTCTTTGGGCTATTGGCGTAGATCAGCAGTCCCACACACCTTTGTTCTCTTTGAGTGCCCGGGTGACATCTAAAAACCTATGAAACACTGATTATTCTGGGCAGGGGCAGAGCTGGCTGCTTCGGCTCCCGGACCAGCGGGGACAGGGCGAGCTGCCCGCAGGGTGCTGCAGCGATCCATGCACAGGGGTGGCGCACTGGGGCGCCGCGGAGATATACCAAGGGGGTGGCGCAGCAAGCTGCCCGCGAAGTCTGCCTGGCGGGCACAAGTCCCACACTGCCATTTTGGGCAGCGCAGGGGCCTGAGCATAGCTGTCAACTTTCAAATTTGAAAATAAGGGATCAGCAGCCTCACCTGTCCTGTGGACAGTCTACGGGATATCTAACAATCCGGGACAGCAGCAGGAAGCAGCGGGAAATGGCGCTGGAATAAGGGAATGTCCCGCAAAAAAAGGGAAGGTTGACAGCTATGACTCCCAGGAGAGACGTGTGGCTCGGACGCACTGCAGGCCAGGCCTCGCAGTAAGTGCCGACCCCCACGGTGTGCCATTTTGTCACACACACCCCTGATTCTGGGGCCTTTTCTATGGCAATCTGTGTGTGCGGCACTATTTCTAAATGGCTTTACATCCAAAAAAGGGCTCCTTCTTCATGAAATCTCCTGGGTTCAGCCAAAAGCTGTCTATCAGGTATGGAGAATTTGTAGGTCTCCCCCGTGTCCAATTGTGAGCCCATTTTGGAAGCTTTAGTATGGGGTCAAGTCACACATGCATATCGTATTTGAGCAGATGGAGTCATTTCCAGCCAGAGCTGTTTATGGCATGTCCATCCTCCTTTGTTTGCACAAAGCTTTTGGGGAGCTGAGACAATGTCCACTACTCACTGAGCATTCTTTCTGATTTGTTTGCAGGGAGGTAATAATAACAATAAAAAAATATTACTTGTGCCCTGCCAATCATACTTTGTTGCCCCAGCCACTCTGGGCAGCTTCCAACAAAATACAGTGGTACCTCGAGTTAAGAACTTAATTCATTCCAGAGGTCTGTTCTTAACCTGAAACTGTTTTTAACCTGAAGCACCACTTTAGCTAATGGGGCCTCCCACTGCCGCCACGCCGTTCTCATTCTGAAGCAAAGTTCTTAACCCAAGGTACTATTTCTGGGTTAGCGGAGTCTGTAACCTGAAGCGTCTGTAACCCGAGGTACCACTGTATAACAGAGCACAGCAAAACATTGGACATTGAAAACATCCTGATACAGAGCTGCCTTCAGATGTCTGCGGAAAGTCATATCTGATGGGAGGATGTTCCACAGAGTGGGTGCCACTACCAAGAAGGCCCTCTGCCTGGTTCCCTGTAATTTCACTTCTCTCAACAAGGCCCTCAGAACTGGACCTCAGTGTCCGGGCTGAATGATGTTGCCTCAAACATTGCCTTTTGCTATTAAAAGAGCAGGTGGAGAGCACTGAGTTCAGGACATAAACCGCTATATCTGCTCTTTTGAGATCCGGAAGAGCACTTCCGCAGGGTAACAGCACAAGTGTGGGCCTTTTTGGTGGTGGCTCCCTGCTTGTGCAATGCTCTCTCCAGGGAGGCTCACCTGGCACCATCATTATATATCTTTAGGCGCCAGGCAAAAGCTCTCCTCCATAACCAGTCTTTAATTATCTGTGGTCTTTCAGAAGTGGATGAGAATGTTTTTAATGAATGTGAGTGACAAGGTTGCTTTGGGGTGGTTTCTTGGTTGGTTGTTAAGTCTTGGACAAGATAAAGCGAGCAACAAATTTACTAAGAAATAATAAGTATTATTTCCATGAGCCCCATAGGCCACCAAATTAAGGCCTACAAAATGGCACTGGCGTTCAACAGAGAGGCTCAAATAGCTAAATTATGCATGTTCTCCTTTCCGTTTCTTTCCCCTTGTGCCCTGAAACTAAAGTCCTTGCAAAAAACAACAGCCACCCAAAGCCCCAACAATTATTTCTGCTTTTTTTCCATTTACGGAATGGGCAGCCTAGGTTTCTTGTCCTTGCACATGGGAACATAAGACGACGGTTGGCACTCCGAGGTACGCCCATGGGCAGGACATTTTTAATCCCCTTTGATGGATCGGGCCGCAGGAGGTGAGCCTTTGCTGTCAAGAAGCAGTCACTCCCAGAACCTGTATGTGGCAGGGCCATTACTCTGCCTGAATTAAAACTGTAGCAACAATGACCAACTAGCTGTCAGAGATAGCAATCGCAATGAAGGTGCCTCTCAGCACTGGGGTTGTCAGAACCTCCAGGTCTGACCCTGTGTCTCCATGTTTGTCTGGTCCTCTCCAGGTAGTCTGGGAGGGCCTGAATTTCCAACTTAACAGAAACTGGCTGCAAATTATTGTCCAGACTCTGGGTGGATCTGCACCCTCTCCTCTCCCCATTAACCTCCATCTCCAGGTCTCAGTGCTGTGAGGGAGCACAGAGGGGGAATCCAAATGTCTACCCTATGTCATCACCAGGGGCTGTTCCCCAGGACATCATCAGGACCCTCCAACAGGTCTCACATTTGTATCCTGAAATCTGGGATGCTCCAGGTTTGGCAACTCCATTTAGCATAAGGTTACCAGATTTTTTCCAATGAATCCAGGAACATTTTTCAACTTCAATGGATTTTGTATGGGGACTGTCCCCAGGAAACAGGGATGTCTGGTAACCTTAATTTTAGCACCTTTGCAAGCATCGCTGGTGCCATTTTGATTTCTCCTGCTCTGGTGTCCTGGGGCACAGTTTGTGCTAACGGAATAGGGGCAGGGCCATAGCTGTTGTTGTTGTTTAGTTGTTTAGTTGTGTCCGACTCTTTGTGATGCCATGGACCAGAGCACGCCAGGCACTCTTGTCTTCCACTGCCTCCCACAGTTTGGTCAAACTCATGTTAGTAGCTTCGAGAACACTGTCCAACCATCTCGTCCTCTGTCGTCCCCTTCTCCCTGTGCCCTCCATCTTTCCCAACATCAGGGTCTTTTCCAGGGAGTCTTCTCTTCTCATTAGGTGGCCAAAGTATTGGGGCCTCAGCTTCAGGATCTGTCCTTCCAGTGAGCACTCAGGGCTGATTTCCTTCAGAATGGATAAGTTTAATCTTCTTGCAGTCCATGGGACTCTCAAGAGTCTCCTCCAGCACCATAATTCCAAAGCAACCGGCGATCAGCCTTCTTTATGGTCCAGCTCTCACTTTCATACATCACTACTGGGGAAACCATAGCTTTAACTATATGGACCTTTGTTGGCAAAGGGCCATAGCTAGGGGGTGGCAAGGTGGGCCCCTCGCCGGGGTGCAGGCAGGAGGGGAGGCGCAAAACCATCTAAAAATATGTCTATAAATCAAAATATTGATTATTGCTGCAGACCACCCAGTGGTGCAGGGGCGATCCTACCCTGCGTGCGTGGGGAGTGCTTGCTCCCAGGCTGCAACATCATCTCCCTGGGAATGGGAAATGGCTTTATTTAAATATTTGTCTTCACTGGCATTGCAAGGAATTTGAGGGTCCAGAGCTTGGTTGCAGGAAGGCTTGTTTGTATGTGTGTCACCAACAGCAAAGCTTGTCACCTAACAGTGGACCGAAAGTAGTTCTGGACTCAAATGCTGTGGAGTAATCAGGAAGCAGGACTGGCTGACAGCTCCTGTTCCTCTGTCACACTGTGTAATTAGACAAGTGTTTTTTTTCATTTTCCCTGCCAAGGAGAGCAAACATTCAGCTTCCTGGGCATATTATACAAATAGACCTTCTTTGCATTGTTGATGTTGAACTTGTGACTCGCAGGAGGGACAAAGCAGAACATTAAAGGACCACCCGATATTTGAGCAAGCATCTTATTCAACTCCCCTCTCTGGCACCAGCAGTTTTTGAAGTCGCTCTTGAGGGTTAGAAACTTGAGGTGCTTCCAGACCATTACTGCTTTGCGGGAGGGATTCAAGTGCATACTGGAAGTTTAGGTTTGTGCCATTAAAGTGAATTAAAGCATTCTGTTGCCCTGGCACTGTAAAAAAAACTGGACTTTTTTTTTGGGGGGGGGATGATGAGGAAATGCACTGAAAAGTGTGTAGGGGGCGGGATCATTAATGGAAGGTATATAACTGCCACATATGCAAGGTATGAATTGTTATGTACTGAAGTTCTCACCCTGGGCCAGCAGGGGGATACTGTAGATAGTTTTCACTCAGGTCCACATATGCAAATAAGGAATTGAAAGTGACGTTCAGTGATTGGATAGTTACAGAAAGTTGTTACTGTTGCGTTGTAGTGGAGCTCTATATAAGCAGGCTGGCTGAACCCTTCAGTTCACTTCTGTTCTGGCCTGTGAATAAACAAGAGCTGTTGAAGAATCGCTGTGTTGTCTGATATGTTCACCTGCCTGCTCACCTTTTGCTAACTTTTGTTTTCTGCACCCTGGGCACAGCTATGGAGATCAAGTGCTGCACTTCAAGGTACTGAGAGAAAAGAAAGGGAAGTACCATCTCTGGGACGAGAAGTTCGACTCCATCAACGAACTGGTGGATTTCTACAGAACTACCACCATCGCCAAGAAAGCGCAGATCTTCCTCAGGGATCATGCGGAAATGCAGGAGGTATGGGGCAGCGGAAACTCTCCAAATTGGGGGAGCGGGCATAAAAATGGCAAGGGCATTTCAATGGAAGCAAGCATAAAATAATGCACTTTGGAGCAAAACCTCCCTATCTTCACATATGCATGAGCAGGGTCTGAACTGGTGGTGGCTCTCCAGGAAAGAGATATTGACCTGGTGAGCATGTCAACTCGTAGAAAGGCAAGTAACACGATAGGGGTCATTAGAAAAGGGATTGATAACGAAACTGCCAATATCGTAATGCCGTTGTACAAATTTATGGCATAACCACACTTGGAATATGGTGTACTGTTCATTGAGTCGTAGAGTTGGAAAGGAACCAAGGGTCATCTAGTCCAAGCCCTGCAATGCAGGAATCTTTGTAAAGACCGCAGAGAGAATAATTGGGTGCACTCTTCCCACCTTGGATCAAATCTATGCTTCCAGGTGCCATAAGAAAGCTGCAGAGATAGCGCAGGATAGTGTGCACCCCAGAAATGATCTCTTTCAGTTTCTGCCTTCTGGAAGAAGGTACAGGGTTGTAAAGACTAGGACTAGCCGCCTGAGAAACAGTTTTTATCCAAATGCGATTTTGGTTTTAAACGCAGGGAGGAAAATCTTCTCCATCTCACCACATCATGTAAACAACACACCTGGCTTGACAGGTGGGCAAGACTAGCTTGTTTGTATCAGCCAGGTATTTCTTCTCAGCTGTCCTCTCCTTCTCTATTTCATGCAGCCCAAAAAGCCAAAATTCGCCCAGGCTCAGTTCAACTTCACGGCCAAAAGCCCATCCCAGCTGAGCTTCTGTCGAGGGGACGTCCTTGAGATCCTGGACTGCTCTGATCCCAACTGGTGGAAAGGGAGGATTGGCATGAAGACGGGCCTATTCCCCAGGAACTATGTCTTCCCACTGCGCATGTGACCCGCTTCGCCTGCGTTCTCATTGGAGGCTTCTTCTGAAGCAGCCAATCAAAATCTCCCTGAACGGAAGTCCTGTGGAACATCTATGGAATGACCGCCCCACTTGTAACCTTTTTTAGGAGTGGACCAAAAAGTGGACCTCCCATGTGACAAGTGGTGGTCTAAAGGAGTGGCCTTCAACATTTTCTCGCCCACAACCAGGGATGTGGCAGAAACTTGATTTTGTTTGCATTCGAATGAGAAACCACCTGATTTGCACTTCTTGAACCAATCTGCAAACCGAAACACAGCTATCCTTGGAAATTCATGCCTCTTCCCATTTTGTGACTCAGTTGTTCAACCAACATATATTAAAGGCGGAAAATGTGCTCTTCATTGGTTTTTCTAAGATAAAGAGACAGAAGAACCACAGGGAAAATGCAGAATGACAATGCCATGTGGATGCCCCGTAATAAGTGAGTGAGTGAAGGGTGGCAATCCCACACTAAACACTGCACTCTTCCCATCAGTCTGGTGCCAGTTAAATCATCACAGTTTCCCCTGAAGAATCCTGGGAATTGTAGTTTTACTGACATCTGTTCTATAGCCTCGCCCTTAAACAGAACTAGAGTTCCCAACATTCCCTGGGAATGAAGAAATGACTGTGAAACCAATATCAAGTTCCATTATTGTATGGGAGCATCCATGGCAATTCCCTCTCATTTCTTTTGCATTGTGTTTCTTCTTTGTCTGTCCCAGGTTGTTGGATGATTCAAACAAGTTGGGTTTGTGTTAGCAAAACCCACTGGGGACGTTGGTAGGCCGGGAATAATGAACCCCTGAATCTAATCCAATGGATTGACCCAGAATTTGGGGACCCTGTTTCTGTCTGAGGATGGCGTTCCCTTGTGTGGGATCTTCCAGGGACCATACTTCAGTCCTGGATGGGTTCAGAAGCAAACATGGAGAAATCAATGGATGCAAAATTTACCTTTGTACAGTCGGGTTCATTCCAGCCATGCAAAACCCAGAGGTTTTCCACGCTCTCCTCTCCATCCTGAATAGCAAAAGGCATTATCACAGTTCAAGAATGCATGCAAACCAGTCAAAAATCACTCAAGAACATGCCCTGGGAGGGGGAACAGCTTAGGGAGGGTCTCAAAAGGCAGGCAGAGGGGCCAGAGGGTCACATTTACCATCTCCAAGTCTGAGCTTCCTCACCTCTGGCTTAGCTGGTCAAAGAGTTGACCTTTCACACATGGGCAGTTTCCAATGTGGGAACAGATGACTGGGTGGGGAATCCCCCTGAGCAAATTTCAGTTCCCTCTTTTCATTTGTTTGAAAACACATCCCCCCCCCCCCGAGCTTGTTTCATAAGCATCTTGTGACTAGCCATGCCTTATCTCAGAATGGTGTCCCCCCCCCATCCTGCTCTCTTGGGTCACCAACAGCCAAGGGCAACAGGAAGGAGGAATCTGATACACTTTGCAGCCAGGCAAACATTCTCCCACCTGCCTCCTTGACCCTCCCTCTATTTATAGACTCTTCACAAAGCCGGGTGTTTGCAGAGAACTCACCGAGCTTTCTGCAAGGCACTGCATCTCAGTTTCTAGGGAGCATACGAGATAGAGTGCAAAGGTCCAGCTTTCTCGGTATAGTCCACTCCGGCAGAAACCTCGCAGGGAAGGAATTCAGCCCGAGGGCCACATTCCCTTCTGGACAACCTTCCAGGGGCCACATGTGGGTGGGGCCAGAGGCAAAAGTGGGCGGAGCAGGGAATGCACACCTTCCAACTTTTTCCAATGCAAAACAGGGATGTCTTCCAGGATGCAATCTCAGGTGACGTGACCTGTGCCTTGCTCTCACCCCCCCCCCAAAAAAAGCAATTTTGGGGGAGGGGGGAGAGCACAGTGCATGAGTGAGTGGGATCATGATATCCAAAATGGCCACTGAGATCTTGCAAGAAAAAAACGGGATGTCTTGTTTTGTCCAGGACACTTGGAAGGAGGTGTAGCTGAGGTAGGGGAATATTACCTACAGTGGCCTGGGGTACTATATTCGGACCCAGGTTCAGCTCAGGTTTGGGCAATTGCATCGACAGAGACTGCCTAGTCAAATCAGGACAGCTAGAGGAAAAGCAGAGACCAGCTCCTTTTGTGGTGATTGGCATGTGCCCGCATTGTATACATCAGAAGGGGAACACTAGGTGAGAGGACCACCAGTGACTCAAGAGTGTGGAGAGATTTTTTGAACCGACGGCAACCCACAACCTCATTATACAAACTGGTTTTCGCTAGGCAATGATTCTGTGCGTGTGAGTGTACAACCCCGAGTTGGGTTTCGCATGTTAGCTACGGGTGTGCTAATCATTTTGTATTCCTTTATGTGGTTTAATAAAGTAATTCAGGCAGTCAAGCAGGTGCTTCAGACAAATTTGGAGGCAAAAAGATGGATGCACAGCTCATTCCATGCCTGAGCAATGACTTGTCCCAACTGAGGAGCAAAAGGCAGAGTGTCAGCAGCTTCACTGGGCCAGAGCTAGACCTCATTGGTGCCCTGTATCACATGATACATAGGGTGCAATGCGGCCATTGGTGCCATGGTCCCGGAGCAGAACTCCTCAAAAGCAGAGTCCTCTAGCAATTGCAACTCTGTAGGAATAATGGAGATGACAGAAGGTTGAATGCAGGTGAGCTTTGCAGAAGCACGCTGGCAAGCATGCTCCAAGCAAGCTGCCGGCTAGCTCTGCCGAGGCTCCTTTTATTAGCAGAAGTCAACAATTGGAAACAGTAGGAAACCAGCCTGAACTCAACGTATTTCCATCTAAGCACATTTCCAGCGTTAGCAAATACACGTGTCAGCAGGTGTTTCCCTCAGATGTTTTCCCCGATACTTGATTATGTCTGCGTCCCTGGTCACGCTCCAGCCAAGTGATATGTCTAACAAATTGTAAGAGGACAAAAGGTGAGGGGGAAAACCCTGTTTTCTAGCCAAGAAGGCAAAAGGTCAGGAAAAGCAGGCGTAACGCTCCTTGACATACTGTTGCATGTCTGGTGCAAGGTTTGCCTTCGCAAAGTGGAGCGTTACCTCTGCACAACTCCAACTCCATGTTCTGCCCCATCCTGCATGGGTCTTCAGACTCTGGGGTCCTGCTCCCCAGAGCCCCAAGGGGACAACTCTGCCACCAGACTCTGGTGGCTGGTCCACAAACCCTTGGGTGATCGAGAGAGCCCTGAGAGATCCCTATGGCTGAAAACCCCAGTACAGTGGTACCTCAGGTTACATACACTTCAGGTTACATACGCTTCAGGTTACACACTCCACTAACCCAGAAATAGTGCTTCAGGTTAAGAACTTTGCTTCAGGATAAGAACAGAAATCGGGCTCCGGCGGCGTGGCAGCAGCAGGAGGCCCAACTAGCTAAAGTGGTGCTTCAGGTTGAGAACAGTTTCAGGTTAAGAACGGACCTCTGAAACAAATTAAATACTTAACCTGAGGTACCACTGTACCTTCAAAAAAGGCAATGGTTGCAGAATAAAACACTGATTCTTTAACCGTCTGTGTGGCAGCACTGAGGAGATGAGCCCTTGAGTCAGTGACTACCTAGCTGTGATTTAAAATTCTGCCAACAGCTCTAGGACCTTGCTGAGATAACTTGGATGTTTGACCACCGCAGTGGTCCTAAACCGACACCTTGATATCTCTCTCCAAGGTGCTGACCCTTGCCTTGTCTTTACTTGGGCCAGCACCCTTCCTTTGTGATGCCGCAGGAGAAACCACACGATGCAAGGAGCCAATAGGATGTCTTCTGGGCTAGAAGCTGCAACACCACCCTGTGGCCATCTGCAGTGAAGGTGCTGCAGCAGTTTCCTCTGTTTGCCAGTGGACCAATGTCAAAAGAGAGTTGTGGTGAGTCTTCAGCTCAATTGCTCCGGAGGTAGCAAAACAAGATGGGGGTGTTCCTGTGCCGCTCTCATGCCTAGCCGAAACAGCTACCATGCCCAACTACAAGTGCACCGTGGAACATGTAAAATGGCCAAGCTGAACTGAGTTCAGTATTTATGGGCTGTTTACAAATCAGGGCCTTTTTCTGCAAACGAAATCTGCCACTTTATTTTTAATTTTATTCTAAGAAAGATTCTAGTCCCCTTGGTTGCAAAAAAATAAAAAAAATAAATCTGCATATGCTAGCCCAAAGGTCCAGTGTCATCTCCAGTGGAGTACCTTATAAAATCCCAAAGTTTCCCACCCTGGATTAGTGCACAAAAGGAGCTGCCTTCTACTGAGTCAGACCATTTGCTCATCTTAGCTCAGTACTGTACACACTGGCTGGCAGCAGCTCTCCAAGGTTTCAGATGGGGGTGCATTCCCAGCCCTACCTGGTGATTGAACCTGAGATCTTCTGCATGCAAATCAGCCGCTCTACTCTACTGAGCAACAACTCTTCCTCTGGGTAGCTTAGGACGGCCCCATCTTTAGCTGAAATATAATATTTAAATAAAGCAATCCACTGGTATCAGAGAATACCTCCCATCTTCTACGTACACACCAGTTCTCTCTTCCCCTCCCCACCCACCCCAAACTCCTTCCCGTCTTCTTTGAGGAACTTTCCAGAAGACATCCCTTAAGCAAAATAAGCATAGAAAAAGACATTGACACAGATCAGGAGAAGGGCGTTTGCACAGCAGATCCGAGCCCAGAAGTGGGATTCTGTCTTGTCCCCAGGGGGCTTCCTTGGGGGGGTTCCAGCCTTCATGACGCAGGGGGTGCAGGCCTTTCCGTTGCCAAAGCAACTCCATGGGAGGCTTTCCGGGAGATCTGGGAGAAAGAGAGAGAGCAAAGGGTTTATTCATGGAAAACAAAAACAAAAAAGGATTACACAAAGTCCTAAAACAGGGATGGAGAACTAGAGCAGCAACAGCTGGTGCCCATGGAAACTGGTGGGGTGGAAGACAGGAAGCCCAAGAGTAAGGGCAGCCAAAACCAATGACCGTCAAAGCCAACTAATTCCAGTTTTGTCCCCATCCTCCTCCTCTTCTTCCTCTCTGAGTTCGTCATGGGCAACACTGAGTCTAAGGTGGAGGAGGCTGACAGCCACGTAGGACTGGCTGATGGCAGACTGAGGTTGGTGGGACATTGTCCCCTTTGCCCTCATGCAGGGCTGGTCCACCCATGAGGCAAGGTGAGACAGCCACCTTAGGCAGCAGGATCCACCGGGGTAGCAGATCCCGATGTAGATCTCCATTCTCCGCTTCTTTCTGATATAGATCTTGACCCGCCCCTTCTTCCCTAGCAGGGAGGAGGGTCGCCATTTTGTGGTGTGCCTCAGGTGCCAAAATGTATTGGGCTGGCCGTAAAGGGTCAGCGCCCACTGACCTAGAGCCCTTCCGATGGGGCTGGGCTCCCATCATCCCTTGACCATTATTGGCCATGCTGGCTGGATCTAACGGCAGTTAGGAACCCAACAACTTCTCAATGGTTCCTCAGTTCTGTCCATTTGGTAGCCAAATTTCCACTGCCGGCTTAGAAGCTGCATTCTAGTCATATCAAGAATGATAAAATGCACAGTATTATAAATCTGAACCCAATGTTTCGTTACCCACGGAGGTTGGCGCACATGGGTACTAATGGCTGTTCTATGATTCCGTATCAATTTTTAAATTTTAATTGGGAGTTTGACATCTTGTATATTGTGAAGTCCTTTGGCTACGTTCAGTAAAGTTGACGGACTGATCACAGGATATTTCGGCACCCGCCGTTCACATGAAACCACATATTCCAACGGGCTTTTCTTTTTCCCTGCCGCTCTGAGAGAGGATGTTGTTCAAATCGTGCCTGAGGCCTACCATCGTTCTGTGTGCTGGAAAAGCCGTCCTCAGGCAGCGATTTGGGGTTGGGCAGTTGGGGAGGAAAGGGCTCCTCCTCACGAAGAGTCCACCAAGTCACAAATTTTACCTACAAATATAAAAAAGGAGGGAGAAAGCCAATGAAATACAGGCAGAGAAAGTTGCGTTTGCTTATGAGCGTCATTACCATTGACAGCCTAAGCATGACGTCGTGAGGTAAAATGTGCCGCTGACAGGAAAGCAACACTCCTGACAGAAAAACAAGGGATATATTCACTTGGCAGAGATATTGGAGAGGAACAATGGGTGAAATGTGCACCTTCCTTCCTTCAGTGTACAGGGGAAAAAGCTCGACTCTGAGGGAAATAGCGCACCCAGGAGAAGTTCTGGAAGGTTCCGCGGCTGCCCTGTACGCAGCCAATTCCCAGTTTGAAGCCACAGATAAGGCCCAAGAAACTCTATAGAGTTTCACTCAAATTAGATTTGTGAAAATTCACAGTCCCAAGTTTTCTGTGTCAGTTAATTTCAATGGGTCTGTTCCGAGTATGTCTAGTATTGGATGAAGCCCCTACACTCTGGCGGTAGTTTATGGATGGAATTATTATTATTATTAGTAGTAGTAGTAGTAGTAGTAGTATTAGTATTAGTATTATTGGCATGCCTTTTGCATAAGTCTCAAGGCAGTGTAGTCATTAGAGTAAAAACAGCTATGATAGGGTTTTTAAAAATAAATACATACATACATAAATAAACCCATACAGAAAACAACTAAAGGTGGTCTTTAAAATGGCATTTTATTTCATTTAAACAAATTTGTAAATCTGCTAACACTTTAAAATCTTTTTTACACTTCGTACAAAAATAAAATCTCTAACTCGTGTGCGACATAAAAGCAATAAACAATTTTACTAAAACAAAAATAGGTGATAAAACAAAACTGCTAAAGGGACAAGCCTACCCAGATGCTTGGAAAATTGAGGCAAACTTAATCCGTTTCGGTATTTTAACTTTTGTGTGTTTTAAAGTAGGGTAGTGATTTCCCCACCCCCTTCGATTTAATTGTTTTATCTTTTTGTAAACTGCTTTGAGGTTGTTAGGGGGTTTTTTTAACCATTAGGCGGTATATACATTTTATGAAATAAATATTTAACCAACAAAAGAAACAAACCAGATAAAATAAAAAGAGGAATTCAGGGGATTTAAATGATTTTTCTTCCTCATATATATATATATATATAGAGAGAGAGAGAGAGAGAGAGAGAGAGAGTCCAATATTATGGGTCAGAGAAACTCCTGTAATACAGTGGTGCCCCGCAAGACGAATGCCTTGCAAGACGAAAAACTCGCTAGACGAAAGAGTTTTCCGTTTTTCAGGGTGCTTCGCAAGACAAATTTCCCTATGGGCTTGCGAGTCTTGCGAGTTTTTCCCCTCCCCCCCTTTTTCTAAGCCACTAAGCCGCTAATAGCTGCTAAGCCGCTGATAGCCGCTAAGCCACTAATAGCGCTAATCCGCTAAGCCACTAATAGCTGTGCTTCGCAAGACGAAAAAACCGCAAGACGAAGAGACTCGCGGAACGAATTAATTTCGTCTTGCGAGGCACCACTGTATCAGACCCTCCCAAATGCAAATTAACAGTCAAGGTGCAAAACGAACCCTAACAGGAAGGCCTGTTCTGCTGACTCCTGACCCCCCCCCATTTTGATGTTTTCTGCTTGTGCCAGCCTCCTGCCCTGAACCGTGTCAGAGGTGTCTCCTTGGCACCACCTTCCAGAGAGATCCAGGCAACGCCCACCGTGTTTTCTCGTGCCACCCAACCGTCCGTTCTCTCTGGGCACACATCAGAACAAACCACTCTGCTCGGCATGTCCCAATACGTCTGAGAGGGCCCTGGTGCCAAGGAAGGGCAGTCTTCCATAGCTAGGGGTGGTGGTTAGGTGGCACAAGCATGGCTCGGCCTCTCTGGGTGGAGTGGAAAAGACTTATTTCTTTCTTTCTTTCTTTTCCCTCAAAGGTGGTTTAACAGAAAGCATTCTGCCTCGGGCAATTGCTTCGATCAGAAGCAAAGGGAGCAATCGGTTTGGGCCTGTGTCACTATCAGAGCAAGGAAATCCTATCGAGTGTCAATGCCAGGCAGCCATTTTTCCTAGCCAATGCAAAACGGGCAATCCTTGTTTTAAAAAGCTTGTTCCTCTCCCCCTGTTCCAGAAAGAAATGAGGCTTTTATTTCTGAGGGCAAAAACAGTGAGTTTTACCCTTCCAGTGAATTTCAGCTGATTTCATTTCGTACAATGCCTTTCCTATTGTAAGGTGGTCGGAAACTACAGTGTTCAGGCGGTTCCTAAGCTATGAAAACACATTTAAATAATTGTCATTTAATTAATAATATGAATTATTAAAATAAAATTTGCGGAAGGGCCGTGACTCAGCCGAAGAGCACCTGCTACTTCTCTCCTCGGATGCCATCATTGCTCTGTCACATGAAGGGTGGAGCAAACTTATTTTCTCCTAAATAAGCAGCTATCTTCTCTTTAAAAGACATCTGAAGGCAGCCCTGTTTAGGGAAGTTTTTAACATTTAATGCTGTATTGTTTTTAACACTTGATTGGAAGCCGCCCAGAGTGGCTGGGGAAACTCAGCCAGATGGGCGGGATATAAATAAATTATTTATATTATATTATATTATATTATATTATATTATATTATATTATATTATATTATATTATATTATATTATATTATATTATATTATATTATATTATTATTATAAAAGTATCAGCCGCCCACACCCTGAGAGGGTCACCGATGCAAGACATAAAATAAGGGAGGGTTTTGCAAGCAAGCAAGCAGGAGATTCCGACTAAACGTCAGGAAGAACTTTCTGACCAGAAGAGCTGTTCAACAGGGAAGCAGTCTCCCTTGGGAGGTTGTATAGTCTCCTTCCTTGGAGGTTTTTCAGCAGAGATTAGATGGCCATCTCCCATGGATGCTTTAGCTGAGATTCCTGCATTCCAGGGGGTTGGACCCCTCAGGGTACCTTCCAAATAAAGTGGACGCTCGGGTTGCGAACGTGATCTGTGCAAGATGCACATTCGTAACCCGCAGCGGCACGTCTGCGCATGTGTGGGTTGCGATTCGGCACTTCTGCGCATGCGCAAAGCGTGATCTAGCGCTTCGGCACATGCGCGACCACCGAAACCCGGAAGTAACCCGTTCCGGTACTTCCAGGTTTTGGCGGGTCTGTAACCCCCCAAAAAAACACAACGTGAAGCATCTGTAACCCAAGGTATGACTGTATACAGTTCTGTGATTCTCTTCCTTCTCCTCCTCTACACCACGGGGGCAGCTCGGCTCACCTGCTTACAAGCTCTACTCACCTGGGATTCGGCGGGGGGCTTAGTCAGCAAGCTGATGCCCGCCACCACCATGGCAGTCAGCAGGAAGAGGAGGGTGGCGAAGTGAAGATAGTGGAGGTCCTTCACGAGGGAAGGGCGCCTGTCCGGGACACCACACCGGGGCGTGGGGTGCGCAAACTCCAAGGCCATCCGGCTCAGGCCAATGACAAGCCCCACCATCAGGCCCCAGAAAGCCCCCTGCAGATAAAGACAGGGCCCAAAAGACTGAAATTCTAATCTCCTTGGTCAAGGCCTCTGGAGAAAGGAGGTAAATTTAGGGAGAAGGAACCAGGAACAAGGAGCAAGTTATTTTCTTTTCTTTTAATGCCAGGCTTAACCACCTTCTTCCCTCACCGTACTGAAGTTGCGATTGACTCCTGCTCTTGCCCTTCGGGCTTCAACCAGACTTATTTAATTAATTTTATTCATTTCCTGCTCTTCAACAGGTTTCCCAGGGTGGCTAAGGAAAAGAAAGCAAACTAAAATGTCCTTTCAAGAAGGACACTGACAAACTGGAACGTGTCCAGAGGAGGGCAACCAAAATGGTCAAAGGCCTGGAAACGATGCCTTATGAGGAACGGCTAAGGGAGCTGGGCATGTTTAGCCTGGAGAAGAGGAGGTTAAGGGGTGATATGATAGCCATGTTCAAATATATAAAAGGATGTCACATAGAGGAGGGAGAAAGGTTGTTTTCTGCTGCTCCAGAGAAGCGGACACGGAGCAATGGTTCCAAACTACAAGAAAAAAGATTCCACCTAAACATTAGGAAGAACTTCCTGACAGTAAGAGCTGTTTGACAGTGGAATTTGCTGCCAAGGAGTGTGGTGGAGTCTCCTTCTTTGGAGGTCTTTAAGCAGAGGCTTGACAACCATATGTCAGGAGTGCTCTGATGGTGTTTCCTGCTTGGCAGGGGGTTGGACTCGATGGCCCTTGTGGTCTCTTCCAACTCTATGATTCTATGATTCTATTCTATGATTCTAAAATTCCCAATGGAAACAGTTAAAATGAGAGCTTATATCCCACAATATAAAAGTGCAATTAGAAGCCTAAGCCTCAAACCACTTCCATGCAGGATAAACATAACATCAACATTCACACATGCATGTAACTCAACCCAACAGAACACAGATTGCATCCACATATCCACAAATAATGCTCTATAACATAGTGACACATGCAAACATGCAGGACACACTACACAACAGAATGCCATGTTTGCGTATCAGATGATAACGCCACATCCACAGAACAAAACACCATACCAACATAAGATAACGTAACACCACATCCACAAAGCTTCACAGCACATCCACACAAAGGGCCTTCTTGGTGGTCGCGCCCGCCCTGTGGAACGCCCTCCCTTCAGATGTGAAGGAAATAAGCAGCTATCTTCTCTTTAAAAGACATCTGAAGGCAGCCCTGTTTAGGGAAGTTTTTAACATTTAATGCTGTATTGTTTTTAACACTTGATTGGAAGCCGCCCAGAGTGGCTGAGGAAACTCAGCCAGATGGGCGGGATATAAATAAATTATTATTATTATTATTATTATTATTATTATTATTATTATTATTATTATTATTAACATCATAGGACCACAGCCACACATTCAGTTAAAGTGGTATAAAGCCCATGTATACATTTGTAGCAGAGACCTACAGTTTACAAACAGGTGCGGCTTTCACAAAAGGAAAACAAACGATCGCAATGCAAATTTGGGTGATTCACATTGCACATATTATCATGGGGTTTTCCCATTTTGAGACAGACTTGTAAGGGATAGGAAAAAAGCAGAGGGTAGGAAACAATGAGGCAAGGGTAGACGCTGATGGGTTAGTCCCCTGACCTTAAAAAATGCACCTGTTCTACTATGGGCAACATTGCATACCCACAACATTGCATATCCACCCACCAGTTCCTGGGTTTATGTTTTAAATAGTGCTTCTCTCCTTTTAAAAAATAATAATACGAGGAGAGCCCACGGCTCAGATTCTCTCCTTGGCAGATTCTCTCCACTTAAGGGGCATCTCAAGTTGCAGGGCTAGGAAAGACTGATGCTTAGGGGCAGAACATCTTCCTTGCGCACAGAAGATCTCATGTTCAATCCCTGATAATTCCAGGTGGGAATGGGACAAACTCAAGCCCTAGATGAACACTGCCATTCTGTGCAAACATTGCTGAGAGATGGCTCAACAGTCTGACTGAGCTTAAAGCAACTTTCAATGTCCCCCCCTTAAGTCATTTATTAAAAACGTATACTATATCTTACTATATAATATTATTGCAAGGAAAAAGTCATCATGCTGCAGTTCACCTGGTCAACAGTAGGGGGCCATGCGAGCAGGCCGGGGGTGGGAGTGAGCAAACAAGCAGGCTGGCAGGTGGTCCAGACAGGGGCTTCCCGTTCACCCTGTTGTCATGGCCACCGCCACCCACTTGCTCGCTCGCAGGCACAGCAGGGCAAGGCAAGCCCAGCGTCAGAGGGGGCGAGTGGTCTGGCTGAGAGAACGGGCAGGTGGTCCGGCAGAGTAAGCAACTAGGGAGGCAACTAGGTGGGTGGGCCTGGCAGGTCTTTGCATGCTCCTAGTACTCCATCAGTGTCGGAATGAAGCATGCATTTCAAAATGCATGCTTACTGTTTGCCAGCTGCAGCGCGGAGCACAAGGGAGAAAGGCCCTTTCCTCTTCTTTCCCCTCTCCTCCACAAGTGGTAGCAACAGCGGCAGTGGGGGGGTTGTGTTTGGGGCAAGCTGTTGGCGGAGGGAGTTTGGAGTGAATTGTTGGGGGAGTTTGGGCTGAGCTGTGGGCATAGCTGTCAACCTTCCCTTTTTTTCGCAGGAAATTCCCTTATTCCAGTGCCGTTTCCCGCTGCTTCCCGCTGCTATTCCGGATTGTTAGATATCCCATAGACTGTCCCCAGGATAGGTGAGGCTGCTGATCCCTTATTTTCGAGGCTGCTGATTCCATATTTTCAAATCTGAAAGTTGACAGCTATGGCTGTGGGGAGTAGGGTGGGAATGGCAGGTTGGTGGGGATGGGGTACTGAAGGAGCTGTGAGTGGGGGGTCAAGGAGTTGTGAGAGGATAGGGGTGGCTAGGGTGTGCTGGCAGAATCCGAGACCAGGGAGAAGAGTCGGTGGAAGAAGACTGGAAAAAGTTTAAAGACTATTTACAGAAATACTGTAAAATCAATGAATGTTAGAAAAATGTTGGAATGAAGTTATATGGCTTTAGTAGAACTGTTATAAGGAACTAAGTACAAATAGATTATTAATGTATTAAAGGGAAAAAATAAGGTTAGAATATGTTAAAGATAAATTACAGGACAGAAAACAGAGGAAGATGGAAAGGAATTGCTGAAACAGTTAATTGAAGTGGAATACAAAAAGGGAGGTGTGAGGAGGTCGTGGAAACAAGTGAATGAAAGATAAGATATTGAAATTATTGGATGTGTCTTAAATTGTTTTTGTTTTGTTTTGTTAGTTTAATGTCTCAGTGTTAGTGTTATGTAGTGTCTTTGTTTTTGTATTGTATTGTATTGTTTTGTTTAATTTTTTTTCTTTTGTAGTGTTTAAACTGTTAATAATTATTATTATTTTTTTAAAAATAGGGGTGGCTAAGGTATAAGGAGTTTGATGGACCAGCAAGATGGCTCGTGATGGATAGCTCAGTCAGTAGAGCATGAGCCTCTTGATATCAGGGTCGTGGGTTTGAGCCCCATGCTTGGCAAAAGATTCCTGCATTGCAGGGGGTTCGACACGATGACCCTCATGGTCCCTTCCAACTCTACAATTCTATGATTCCATGGGGTTGGCAAGCAAAGTGTGCAAGGGCAGCTGTCTCTAGTTTATATACCCCCATTGTTCAGCCCAAACACTGAGGTCCAGCTCCGAGGGCCTTCTGGTGGTTCCCTCACTGTGAGAAGTGAGGTTACAGGGAGCCAGGCAGATGGCCTTCTTTGTGGTGGCACCCACCTTGTGGAACACCCTCCCATCAGATGCCAAGGAAATAAACAACTATTGGGCTTTTAGAAGGCAGGCCCGTTCAGGGAAGTTTTTAATGTTTGAGGTTTTGTTGTGTTTTTAATATTTTGTTGGGAGCCGCCCAGGGGAACCCAGTCCGATGGGCGGCATACAAACAATAACGTTATTGTTATCATTATCAGCTATTATATTTGAGCATACCTGTTCATTGGCTCGCTTCCAGAAAACAGCCAAGAGGAAGACAGCCGTGACGGGTGGGGCAAGGTAGCTAGTGACGGATTGGATGTAGATGTAGAGCTGGCCGCTGTTGGAGCTCTGCAGGATTGGGATCCAAACCACGCTGACAGCAACTAGGACAATAGTGACTATCCTGCGAGGTTAGCAATAAAAAAAAACCACAAGTGAAACATCTTCATCATCATCCAAAGAGTGGGTTTTCTGGGGGAAAGCAGTGAGGCAAAGGCAAAACCTCTCAGACTTGTGGCTAGAACGCATGAAAACAGCAGAAATGTGGACAATGATGGCTTCTTATGTTCTAGGTAAAGGTACCCCTGCCCGTATGGGCCAGTCTTGACAGACTCTGGGGTTGTGCGCCCATCTCACTCAAGAGGCCGGGGGCCAGCGCTGTCCGGAGACACTTCCGGGTCACATGGCCAGCGTGACATCGCTGCTCTGGCGAGCCAGAGCCGCACACGGAAACGCCGTTTACCTTCCCGCTGGTAAGCGGTCCCTATTTATCTACTTGCACCCGGAGGTGCTTTCGAACTGCTAGGTTGGCAGGCGCTGGGACCGAGCAGCGGGAGCGCACCCCGCCGCAGGGATTCGAACCGCCGACCTTTCGATCGGCAAGTCCTAGGCGCTGAGGCTTTAACCCACAGCGCCACCTGTGTCTCTTATGTTCTAGGTTACAGGAAAAACACCTTATCCAAAGGCCACCAGAACCCTGGAGGGGCGAGTGAGGTCTTGTTCACACAAATACCAAGCAAATGGCAGTCCAGGCCACAGCGTTTCAAAAACCCTGCCTGTGTCAAAGAAGTCATGCACAACAGAGGCTGTGTGCAAGACTTCACTTTCTCTATGCACGGGAACGTATCAGCCGGCCACACCCTGAGAGGGTCACCGATGCAAGACATAAAATAAGAGAGGGTTTTGCAAGCAAGCAAAATCGAATGCTTCTCAATTGCACCGTGGGCCGGTCTAATTTTATGCATATCTGGAAGCGGTCCAGTGTCCATGCAGGGTTATATTGCCTTTGCAGGTAACCGAGAAAGGAACTGAGATGAAAAACGTGTTCCCATGGGCTGGGCTTCACTCAGCACCTCGGCTGACGCAACCAGATTTTGCAGCAGACAGGAATGGTGGGATCTGCAACGTGGGATTACTGCAGGTTTGCCAACGAGTCCTACCAAGGGGCCCCAAGAGCTTCTGGGAAGACAACACGAAAGGAGTTGGCAGGCACTGAGATGCATGCAATGCCTTGCAAAAAGCAAACCTTTACAAGCGTCAGGGTAATAGGGGATCATATAAGGGGAAACAGGTCTCAGCCTGTTGCGCTTGTGTGTTGCTTTTCGAAAACCGTTTATTTACACCCGAGGCCACAGATGATCTGCTTAATTAAATAAAGAATCCCCGTGGAGTTATTATGTAAATAAAGAAACTAAACAATTTTTTAAAACAGGAAACAGGGAAAATAGCACCCCAGTCGACTCTTGGTTATTCCGGCACTTCTCAGCCGAAGCAAACATTTTAATGGGTGCAGACCCGGAAGCAAAACTGTACAGCTGTCCCAAGATGGCACCCCATCAAAGGAGGGTGCTGTCATGGAAAGCGCATGTTGCGCCACTTCTCTGTGGCAGCAGTAGATCCAGGATTTGTCCATCTCAGGGCAGTATGTCTGAGTCAGGCCTCACACAGACAGGCCTTGACACACCCCTGCCTTGACATGACTCTTTTTTCAAAACAAAGCAAGGGCATCAGCCAAATTCTCTCTGCTCAAGTTCTTTCTCAACAGCCAGTTTCAACCCAAGTCATGTTTAGGGCAGACAGATGTGTTCAGGTGGATTCTCAGCCCAGTATGCCTGAAGGAGCGTCTCCACCCCCATCGTTCAGCCCAGACACTGAGGTCCAGCTCTGAGGGCCTTCTGGAGGTTCCCTCCCTGTGTAGGAAGTGAGGTTACAGGGAACCAGGCAGAGGGCCTTCTCGGTGGTGGCGCCTGCCCTGTGGAACGCTCTCCCAGCAGATGTCAAGGAAATAACTATCTGACACCTGAAGGCAGCCTTATTTAGGGAAGTTTTTAATGTTTGATTGCTTCTTCTTCTTCTTCTTCTTCTTCTTCTTCTTCTTCTTCTTATTATTATTATTATTATTATTGGAGCCGCCCAGAGAGGCTGGGGAAACCAGAGTGGGGTATAAACAAACAAACAAACAAACAAACAATAAATATTGTTATTGTGTGTGTGTGTGTGTATATATATATATATATATATTATTATTATTATTATTATTATTATTATTATTATTATTATTATTTTCCAGGCTTGCTTTGCCCCCAAAGTGGCATATAAATAAACCAGGACATAACACAGTCATACCTTGGGTTACAGACCCTTCAGGTTGTGCAATTTCGGATTGCGCACCGTGCCGAACCCAGAAGTACCAGAACAGGTTACTTCTGGGTTTTGGTGCTTGCACATGCACAGAAGCGGCAAATTGTGACCCACGCGTGTGCAGAAGTGCAGGTCGTGGGTCGTGGGTTGCGAGCACTGCGGGTTGCGAACGTGCCTCCCACACAGATCACGTTTGCAACCCGAGCATTCACTGTAGTTCAGAATTTACCCCTGTACCACTGGCCCTGTGTAAATTATAAAGGGGGAGGATGATGTCATATGGAAGATGAGAATGCCTTCCCAAATGTCTGACACACACACGGCCAGCAGGAGCTAAGGTGTGTCAGTTTCCCACCCCCACCCCGCTTCACAAGATAACGCCTGTCATTGATCAAATGCACAGGGTGAGTCAGGCCCCCCCCCCCATTCACTTCCAAGAATCCTGCTCCATGTGTCAGTCTCCTCCGCCTGCCTTTCCTTAATCGCCCGGCTGTTTGCACAAGAGATATTGTGCAGAAAAGAGAAAAAGGCGAGGAGAGCTCTTGCATTTTACATCATCAGGCAGGTTCCAGGGGAAAGGAAGAGTTTACACCCAAGTAAAGAGGGAGGGGGAAACAATATCCTTATAAGGGAAGACTGAAGCCAACTTCCTGCGCGGTGATGTTCCTACACAATTTATTATTTCCTTTTGATTCTCTTAGTAGTTCATTCTCCATGGTAATCTGTTGCGTCTCAATACATTCATTGGCATGTACGTAAGGAAACTGGAAGTACAGTGGTACCTCAGGTTACAGACACTTCAGGTTACAGACTCCACTAACCCAGAAATAGTACCTCAGGTTAAGAACTTTGCTTCAGGATGAGAACAGAAATCGTGCTCCGGCAGCGCGGCGGCAGCAAGAGGCCCCATTAGCTAAAGTGGTGCTTCAGGTTAAGAACAGTTTCAGGTTAAGAACAGACCTACGGAACGAATTAAGTTCTTAACCTGTTATGTACTGAAGTTCTCACCCTGCGCCAGCAGGGGGATACTGTAGATAGTTCAGGTCCACATATGCAAATAAGGGATCAAAAGTGACGTTCACTGATTGGATAGTTACAGAAAATTGTTACTGTTGCGTTGTAGTGGAGCTCTATATAAGCAGGCTGGCTGAACCCTTCAGTTCAGTTCTGTTCTGGCCTGTGAATAAACAAGAGCTGTTTGAAGAATCGCTGTGTCATCTGATATGTTCACCCGCAACTTAACATAACCCAAGGTACCATTGTACAGGGCGAAGGTAGGCAGGCAGGCAGGCTGAGAGGCCGAGGCCCGGGTGCCCTGCCTCCCTACGGTCCTCAGACTCCCAACTTGGTTTTTGCCAAAGGCATTAATGCCTAGTAGATTGCTGTAATAGATAAGTCAGGTTACGAGGCAGATAGGTCCTGATTCTCACCCTGTGGCTCCTCCTCACTGCCAAGATTTCTCCACAGGGCTCCAGGCACATCCATTGCCCCACCCACTTTTTGCATAACATTTGCATTTTCTCATTTGCATGCGCAGGTGCAAATTGAAGCAGCAAGGCTTACTCTGAACCATGGAGTGCCAAGAAGATTTGCTGGGCTCAGGATACTTTAAGCGGATTGGGCCCTCCACAAACTATGATGGCAGGTGGGGTCTCACTGAGACTGTACTCTGCACTGCGCCCAGATAACCTTGTAAGCAAATCTCTTTCTTTAAGTTTAAAGGAAGGAGGTAGCAGCTACAGATGTTAGGACCAGTGCTGGATTTACATATAAGCAAAACAAGCTATAGCTTAGGGCTCCACTCTCTTGGGGGCCACTAAAAAATTTAAAGGGGGGAAAAACTGGATGTACATTTCCAAAATATAAGATAAAAAACAAAAAAAACCCTACTTACAGCAACAGTATTTTGTGATGTGTGGGCTTCTATGATGTAAGCCTGCTAGCCTGTTTCCTAAAATATCACTGGTTTGCTCATTTCTATATATAAGGTGCCTACATTCTGCATGGACTGGTTGCATGGCAATGTGCAAATAGCTTTAGAATGATACCTATCAGGTCCATAAATTACCATATAGCATATATTCAACACACAAAAACAGCGACCATTTGTTGTTGACAAAGGACAGCTGGACATACAAAAGGCCCTATTACCTTCAGTAGCTTAGGGCCTCATCAAACCTAAATCCAACCCTGGTTAGGACCCCGGTGCAAAAGACCCAGGGTCACCCCTGATAACAGCCCTGCACAACGCAATGCTATAAATGCCACGTGTCTTATCATACTTCGCTCTGCCAGAAGAAAACCGTGCCAGTTCCATCGTTCTTGTAACATCTGGCTTGATGTTTAATAATTGTGTTCTGTGGTTTCTTTTGGCTGCTAGCTGCCTTGTGGGCCCTGTTGTTTGAAGAAATATTTTCAGTGAACAAACACGCCAACATCCAGTAATAATGAATGGCTTCGTTTTCGCTGAGAGATCTCAGCGTCCTGATAAAGTCGCCACACAGTCCCACCCCAAAGAGGAGCCACCCTCTTTCACAAATGGGTAAAGTGAGATAAGACAGCATCATTATGTCCCCATGAATCAAAGTCAGGGACACAGAAGTGACTCTTCTCTCCAGTAAACCATCGACATTTCTGAAGATCCCCTTTAAGCAGAGAAGCAGCATCATATCAGAACCACGGCATTTAGTTATCTGGGGGCCCATCTGCCCTATACATTTAAAGCAGTGCCATACCAGTTTAAATTGCCATGGCTTCCCCCAAAGAATCCTGGGAGATGTAGTTTGTTAAGGGTGCTGAGAATTGGTAGGAGACCCCTGATTCTGATTCCCGGAGTGGTTTAACAATCAATCCCTCTTCCTAGGGAACTCTGGGAAATGAAGTTCTGTGAGGGGAATGGGGGAGTCTCCCAATGACTCACAGCACTCTTAACAAACTACAGCTCCCAGGATTCTTTGGGGCAGGCCATGACTGTTAAAGTGGTATACCTGCTTTCCACGTAGGAGCCAAAGGGGCCTGGGAAGCTGATGATTTGCTGCTTAAACAAAATCACTGGCCTAGTAGCTGGATTTATTACTGACAAATGAAGCATTGCGAAATCGCTGAAGAATTAGGTTAGAATTTGGGAGGGCTCATTCCTGCAAGCTCCCTTGTTGTTGTTGTTTTTAATTGCTTCGTTGCAGCTCATTTGTCAGGTTACCTCTCCCTCTTGCTCTCTCTCATTCCATGTTCACACATCGAAGCAAATCGATTAAGCTCAAAGAGACAAAAGGAGGAAAACAATTAAGTCAAGGCGTGTCCCGCCTTGCCAAATGCCATCTAAGGCTGACTGGCTGGAATCATCAGGGGAGTGTCCCCAAATTGCTACTCTACGGCAATTGAAATTGCACAATCGAACGCAGGGACCAGACACGTCACAGAAATTAGCAGCGAGAGGCTGCGTTCCAAATTTAGCTGTGGGTAAATATGTGCATGGGGGATGCGGGTGGCGCTATGGTCTAAACCACTGAGGTGCTTGGGCTTGCTGATCGGAAGGTCGGCGGTTCAAATCCCCGCGATGGGGTGAGCTCCCGTTGCTCAGTGCCAGCTCCTGCCAAATAGCAGTTCGAAAGCACATCAATGCGCAAGTAGATAAATAGGTACTGCTCCGGTGGGAAGGTAAACAGTGTTTCCATGTGCTGCTCTGGTTTTACCAGAAACGGCTTAGTCATGTGGCCACATGACCCGGAAAAACTTTCTGTGGACAAACGCCGACTCCCTCGGACAGTAAAGCGAGAAGAGCATCGCAACCCCAGAGTCGTTCGCGACTGGACTTAATGATCAGGGGTCCTTTACCTTTACATATGTGTATATTATCAGGAAAGAAGAAGAAAAAGCCCTGTCTGCCATTAACTGACTCCAGTCTCTTACATTGGTTGAGCTGCTGTGACATCACAAAATCTGCACATTCTTAATTGTCACGGGAGAGGCAAGGACCGGCAAAGGAAAGTTGACTTAATGAACATTCTCAATGTAGCTGGGAGTGGGGAGGACCAGTATACGAATGTTGATCACTGGCACATCTGGTGTGAAGAAACAATATTTTGATTTTGTTCTGTGAACCGCCCTGAGACCTCCAGGTATAGGGCAGTACATAAATTCAATAAAGAATAAAAGAGTAAAAAGGAAGTGGAAGGTCAATTGTTTGGGCTTCAAAATGAGGGATGGGGTTAAAACTTAATTATCCTTCCCTTCTATATCTCCACCATTACTCAGCAGACCCTGCCTTATTTATAGGGTAACCAGCCTCATATAACCAACATGCTTAAGTCTAATTAATGAACAAAGGGGTTAATACCATGGAGTAAGCTATCCTGCTACATTTAGCTATGATTATGTCCCTTACCTTGGGAGGAAACAGGTAATCAGGTCTAATAATATCCCCTTGTCTACCTGAGAAGACTGGCATGTAAAGGGCCTCTCTTGAGTCCCTATATCAATAATCTAGGAACTTTTGCCACTTCGTAACTAAGCCAAGTTTTACTGCCTGTGCATCTTTCTGAAGCACATGAATCTGACCTTGGAAGAGTTTGTAAGTAAACCATTTTTAACTCCCCAAATGTGTGGTGTTTTTCTATGGTAGGGGAATAGGGAAACTTTGAAAAGAAACTTTTTAAGGGGACATTTCAGAACTCACTTTAAAGGGCACCTTTTTAGGTTTTACAGAATGTATTTTCATGCTTAACTCTGCTGCATGTTTCGCGATTTTAAATCTTCACTGGGGTTCTTTCAGCAAAGACTACTTCCCCCAAATTGAGTTTATGCATATAGAACAGGGCGAGATGATCGTGCCTTTTGCCTGGGCAGCAAAATGCCTTGAACCAGCCGCACTGACCCACATGGCCAAATATGTCAATAAGGCAGGGTGAGTGAGGAATTCCCTCCAGGCAACCTGCTGCCACTGTGAGCAACACAAGGAATGCAGGCTAGCATTTTCGTGAGGGGCAGGGGCAAGTCATTCTGCAGAGCTTTCAGCAACACGGTTAAAGGCACAGCAGAACTTCATGAGGACAAGGGAGACTGTGTTGAAGGTCAAGCAGGAGACACAGCAACTTTTATAGGGCATTCCTTGAGCTGTTTAGAAATGCAACCCGATAAATTGGTGGATCACTCGGTTAATCACTGGCTCACACAAGAGCCAGTGTGGTGTAGTGGTTAAGAGCGGTAGTCTCGTAATCTGGGGAACCAGGTTCGCTTCCCCGCTCCTCCACATGCAGCTGCTGGGTGACTTTGGGCCAGTCACACTTCTCTGAAGTCTCTCAGCCCCACTCACCTCACAGAGTGTTTGTTGTGGGGGAGGAAGGGAAAGGAGAATGTGAGCCGCTTTGAGACTCCTTACGGTAGTGATAAAGCGGGATATCAAATCCAAACTCTTCTTCTTCTTCTTACTGATCTGGATCACCCATATGAAATTCAAGTTGCTGGCCATCAGTCCTCTCTTGGCTACACAAACATGCTCATTAATTGAAATCTGAAGACGCTTGCAATCAGGATTTCTGCATCATTAGGTCTGTTGTGCAGGAAGATAAACTGAGTTGCTGGTGACGGCGGGAAATGATTCAGAAAGCAGGACTACGGAGGCATAAACAGGGGAAGTTAATTTCCGTGCCTGGCTGGTGCAAGGAAAAGATCCGACAGGGTGTCTATTATTATTATTACAGTTACAGATAGGTAGCCGTGTTGGTCTGCCATAGTTAAAACAAAAAAATCCTTCCAGTAGCACCTTAAAGATCTGAAGAAGTGTGCATGCACACGAAAGCTCATACCTAGAACTAACTTAGTTGGTCTTTAAGGTGCTACTGGAAGGATATTATTATTATTATTATTATTATTATTATTATTATTATTATTTAGAAACAGCAGAACACAGAGAGCCTTTGACCCTCCAGATGTGGCTGAACTGCAACCCCCATTTATCCCTGCTCATTGGCCATACTGGCTGAGGATCATGGGAGTTGTAGTCCAGCAATGTACGGCTAGCCAGCAGCACCTGCACTATGGGTTTATAAAATGCATTTTTTTAAAAAAAAAACTCTTTTGAAAAATTGTCAGCATTTTAGTGTTCACGTCTCATTTTTGCAAGCAAATCTTCTTAATATGATGCATTTCTGCATGTCCTTTGCAAAACAAATTGTGGATTTTTTATGGATGCTTTCACCTAATCCAGGGTGGTTGAACCCTTTTTTAGCAGCCCTTGGCAACTTTCAAGAAAAAAATTTTTAAAGCCTTAATTTTTTTATCTTGTGTGTGTCATGTGTTGTTAACGAAAGCACATACATCTGCTTGTCTATTAGAGTCGTTTAACAATCAAAGCTATTAACTGTGTATTTAATTATATATATTTAATCAAATATATAATTTGTGTGCATTAAATAACGATAAATAGATTACGAACACTTTAATTTAAGACACGGGATTTGAATTCGGCGTGTGGCCCGCAGGTTGCCTGTCGAGGTACTCTTGTAGCCCACTTGGTGTGAGAGGTTGGACCACTCTAATCCATGCAGTTTGCACATCATTTTGAAAAGTGTGAAATAGGGAGCCCCTTGTTCGAATTCAGCTTGAACCGAATTTCTCTCCCGTTCACCCCCGCCCCCTAGTCATGGCGCGTAGCATCCGGGGCAACAAAGGTTCCTGAGCCAGAATAATCCCACAAATTCTTGTAAAGATGGCCAAGTAATAGATCTAAAATAATGAATTAAATAACTAGTCGCCAGCACTGCCCTTTCACGACACGCGAAAACTGCCTTTGCATTGTCTAATGGTAGAGCCGGCCCCAGGGATACTGCCCCGCCCCATGCTGGTACCTTCCAACCAGAAGCAGCTCTTTCTCGCTGGGCTCCTTCCGGACCTTCTGCCAGATGTCCATGGTGAAGAGGGTGCTGCTGCTGTTGAAGATGGAGGTCAGGGATGACATCAGAGCAGCCATCATGACAGCGATCATTAACCCACGCAGACCTGGAGGTAGGAACCAGAAAAGCCAATGGCTTTTAATGTTTAATAGACTATTGTATTTTAATATTTTGTTGGAAGCCGCCCAGAGTGGCTGGGGAAACCCAGCCAGATGGGCGGGGTATAAATAATAAATTGTTGTTGTTGTTGTTATATAGCAAGGCTTCCTCGTCTTGCCTCTCATTGCGCCTCCCTCTTCATTTCTCTGTGTGTTCTGGGAAATCAGTGGGGAGAGGCGCAGGAGGGGGAGACCCCCTGGATTCTTCAGCAGCCAGCCTCATCTGTGTCTCCTGGCCTCCCGCCTCTGAGTCTGGACTGCTCTCCCCCCCCCCCCCGTCGCCGCTCTAGCAGTGCCAACTGTGTCCTGAGCACGCCTAGTTCAAGGAGGACAAACAACCAGCCAGTAGTTTAATTCTTTATTGACAAAGCACATGCTTATAGTAGTAAGTTCTGACAACCAACTAGCTGGCATCTCCTCCCTGGGATTGTACTCTGAGCTGGACTGTTGGATCAACAGCATGTGAGTAACACTGTACAAATTGGAGTTAACTCACATAGAGGAGGGAGAAAGGTTGTTTTCTGCTGCTCCAGAGAAGCGGACACGGAGCAATGGATCCAAACTACAAGAAAGAAGATTCCACCTAAACATTAGGAAGAACTTCCTGACAGTAAGAGCTGTTTGACAGTGGAATTTGCTGCCAAGGAGTGTGGTGGAGTCTCCTTCTTTGGAGGTCTTTAAGCAGAGGCTTGACAACCATATGTCAGGAGTGCTCTGATGGTGTTTCCTGCTTGGCAGGGGGTTGGACTCGATGGCCCTTGTGGTCTCTTCCAACTCTATGATTCTATGATTCTATGATTCTATTAGCAATGAATCTATTAGCAATTAGGTGACACCTGGCTTGAGAGCAGTACATGTGAAAAGGATCTAGGAGTCTTGGTTGACCACAAACTTGACATGAACCAACAGTGTGATGCGGCAGCTAAAAAAGCCAATGCAATTCTGGGCTGCATCAATAGGAGTATAGCATCTAGATCAAGGGAAGTAATAGTGCCACTGTATTCTGCTCTGGTCAGACCTCACCTGGAGTACTGTGTCCAGTTCTGGGCACCACAGTTCAAGAAGGACACTGACAAACTGGAACGTGTCCAGAGGAGGGCAACCAAAATGGTCAAAGGCCTGGAAACGATGCCTTATGAGGAACGCCTAAGGGAGCTGGGCATGTTTAGCCTGGAGAGGAGGAGGTTAAGGGGTGATATGATAGCCATGTTCAAATATATAAAAGGATGTCACATAGAGGAGGGAGAAAGGTTGTTTTCTGCTGCTCCAGAGAAATGGACACGAAGCAATGGTTCCAAACTACAAGAAAGAAGATTCCACCTAAACATTAGGAGGAACTTCCTGACAGTGAGAGCTATTCGACAGTGGAATTTGCTGCCAAGGAGTGTGGTGGATTCTCCTTCTTTGGAGGTCTTTAAGCAGAGGCTTGACAACCATATGTCAGGAGTGCTCTGATGGTGTTTCCTGCTTGGCAGGGGTTGGACTCGATGGCCCTTGTGGTCTCTTCCAACTCTAGGATTCTATGATTCTATGATTCTATTAGCAAAAATATGATTGGCGCAGGAGTGTCAGGCCTAAAGAGCGCAACAACTCATCTCTAGCAGGTCCTGCCCCCGTGAAGCAGTTGCTGAGACTGAAGGTCCCTGCCACAACTGCCAGTCCCCTCTAGCATCCATCCTTCAACTTGCTGGGGAGGGAACCAGGGGAGAAGCTTAGAGAGCAGTGGGAAGGACCTTCAGTCCTCACAACAGCTTCATTGGGAAACGACCCACTGGAAAGATTTGCCGTGACCACTCGGACTGAGCTTTCCCCCCCCCCCTTTGAATAAAGAGTTAACTTTACTGACATTTGGTGCTTTATTGTTTCATTGCTGACCAATGCCTGACTCCAGCTCCTGACGCTACCCTTCTACCCTCCACTGTCAGAGTCAAGATGCTTCTGAATTACAGCTGCTGGAAGCGACAAGAAGAGGAGAGTGCCACTGCTGCGTCCGGTCAGCATCTGGTGGACCGCTGTGAGAACAGAATGCTGGCCTTGATGGCTTCAGCCAGTATAAAAAACAACAACAACAACAACAACAACAACAACAACAATTTATTATTTATACCCCGCCCATCTGGCTGGGTTTCCCCAGCCACTCTGGGCAGCTTCCACCGAATATTAAAAACAATGCAGCATCAGACATTAAAAACTTCCCTAAACAAGTCTTTTAAAAATAAAGTACTGCAAGAAGATCTAACCTCTCCATTCTGAAGGAACCCCAGAGACGTCCACGACTGGACCTAATGGTCAGGGGTCCCTTTACCTTTACCTAAGCCTCAAAAGGCACAGCCATTCCCCTTTAAGAACAAACATCGGGGGGGGGGCAAAGAACACAGCAGTGCCCATAATCACATTTGTACCAAGAGACACCTGTGCTAATTCTCCCATTAGTAATGGTTTGTGGTTCCTCGTTCAGATGGCAGGGTGGAATTCTTGGGAAATGCCAAGATAAATCCAAGCTGGTTTTGTTTTCTTTCCGGCACTCTAAAACAGACTTTGCCAACATGGGTGCCTTAGATAAACTAGTTGCTAATCTCCCTTTCCTGAGGAGTGAGTGGTCGCAGACCAGATCCAGGCGCTTTTGGAAGAAATTGATTTAATCCATTTCCGTCAGAGTTTCGGCCTGGTTTTGGCACAGAAACCGCTTTGGTCACCCTGTACAATGACCCTGTCAAGAGAGACAGACAAGGGAAACACGTCTCTGTTAATTCTCCTCGACCTCTCAGCCGCTTTCGGTACCATCAACCATGGCATCCTTCTGGAGCAGCTATCTGAAACAGCCACGTGGGCACCAGGTTGCCAAAGGCTGCCCTAAATGAATGTAAGCGGAAAGAGGAAGCGGTTGCCTGTTAGGGAGTAAGGCAGGACTAGAGCAACACCCAACTGGCCAATAGGAAGGCAGCACTGCCTCAGCTTCTCTTACCACTGGGCATGAGCTCAATCACCAGTTTGGGGTAAGCGATGTTGGAGCAGCCCACCTCGGACCCACAGACTCGGGAACATTCTTTGGGGTCGACGCAGCCAACAGCATCTGAAACAGACACAAAGAGTGAGTGGTTGGGGAGCAACCATTGACCTTCTGGGTGCCTGTGTTTGTTTGTTTGTTTGCTTGCTTGCTTGTGAAATAAAAAAAAATTAAAGTCTTATATTATTTAATAAATGTTCATAAATGTACCAGGCAAACACATACATAAATATATAAACCACATGTCTGAAGCAGCACAGGAAAACAGCCCTGAAACCATTTTGACTTTCAAACTGACCAAATGTTTTCTCTGCAAGTTTGAAAGAAATGGAAAAGCCTCCTCATTGTCCTTTCCTTCAGAAATCCTGTCTTAAGGGTATGTCTGTGTATGAATAGGGTGAGTCTGTGACCTGGCTCAGGAACTAAGTATTTGTCATTACAAAAGACTGGCCAGGCTCCCCAGGGTATCCAATCAAGTAACCATTAACAGGTAACTTGCCAGACAGGAGATAAACAACGCACTCAGATTTCTGTTGTAGACTGCCTCTTCTGTGATGTAGGTATGGTGTATCTGGAAGGTGTTCTTGGACTCCAGGGCAGGCAATTTAAAATGTCTATATAAGGGGAGACACACCTTTGTTTGGGGTTCTCCTCCTTTCCTGCGTGTGAGGGGAGCACCCTGTTGCAACTGTTCAACAAAGATCAGGCTTACAAGCTGCTTTGCTTCTCAATATTCTCTGGTTGGCCTCTGTTATTTCCTCCGACCGATGGGGAACCTGCACAGGACTCTATAAGGGATCTTGTGTCCCCCATAAGGGAATAAGGGCAGATTTTAGTTTATTACACTTGCTTGCTTGCTTGTGATGCATTTTGTGTTCTCTCGGTGCCAGATTTACGTATAAAAATGAGGAACGCGAGAGAAGCCAAAAATTCACCTGTCCTTCGAACTGGGCTGGGTGGGCAGAGAGGTTTAAAGCCTCTGATTGACTCTGGCGCCACCTACTGATCTGTCCTACTAGCACCAGTGGGCACAAGTCACAACTGATGGTGGTGGTATTAACAGTGACTGCGGTATTTAAATAAATAAAGAAATGGCATTCATGTCAATCCAGAGCTTTACAAGATTCTGGAAAGCTCATGGGTACCCACACAAGCAAGAGGACTTCTTATAACTGTTAGAAGGATGTTGGAATAATATTATATGATTTTAGCAGGAATGATATAAAGGATTTGGGAATAACTGACTGTTAATTGGTGAAAGGAGGAAAAGTAAAGTTACATCATATTAAGATAATTTACAGGACTAAAATTTTAAAAGAGGGAAAGGATTTGCTGAAATGGATATTTGATATAGAATACAAAAAAGGGAGGTGTGAGGAGGTCAAGGAAATAAGTTAATGAAAGATAAGTAATGAGAAGATTTGCTGTATTTTTCTTTGTGTTTTTGTTTGTTTAATGGATTTTATTTTTCTGTTTTTTTCATATTGTGATGTGTTGTTTTATTTTTGTTTTGATTTTGTTTAATGTGGTATTTTTCTTTTTTCTTTTTCTAACCTTTAAAATTTTAATAAATATTATTTAAAAAAAAAAAAAGCAAGAGGGCTTCTTTGCTCTTTCCAACTTCAAGGACGTTTCACACACGGGTGTGCAAAGTGGAACTTCCATATTCAGAGGCAGTGTATGTATCTCTGAGTCCCAGTTGCTGGACACAAGCTGCATGGGAGGGTTGTTGCTTTCCAGCCCTGCTGAAGCATCTGACTGGCCACAGGTGCTTCCCAAGACTGACCTTTGACCTGAGCCAGAAGACAAAAGGGACTGCGGCAAGAGAAAGAAGGAAACCAGGCCCTGGATTCCCAGCTGATGATGCCGAGAAGCTGCCCTCCGAAACCTACTCGCGAGGAGAGGAAGCCCTAAAGCACACAGTGTGGGCCTTCCTTCCAAGATATGAGTGGGAGCGAATCCAACAAGCTCCACCAGCTCTGCTCCACTGGGAAGGCAAATACAGGAGCTGGAGGAATGCCGGCAATTTTTTGGAAGAAAAACACACCGCAAACAAAACGTCACACTTAAAGCTCAGCCAGGCCAGGAGTTCCCTCCTTCCCTCCCTCAGCCTGATAAGGAAATCTAGGGACACCGGCTTCTCACGGGTGAGTCAATTTCCGGCCTTCCATGCATGCAATGGATCCAGGCAGAAGCAGCACGCATTTGTGATGCAGCTGAAGGAGTTAATGGACAGGTAAGAACAGGGACTCTCCGAAGGCGGGGAGACATGTGACGGCAGGTGGTGCAGGGAGGAGCAAATTACTCAAGCTGTTGCTTTTCTCTCTTTTTCTCTCTCCTCTGCTCCGCTCACACTCTCCAGGTTTCCATTTCTGGCTGAGACCCGCTGAGCTGCCAGGCTGCCGACCAGCAAAAAATACATAAATTCACCCTCGAACGAAACCTACTCTCCCCTTCCACCTGAGAGAGGAATCTACGAGCTGGAAAGAATGAAAAAGTACCCCTTCTGAATCCTGTCCGGCGAAAAGGAAAAATTCCTGGTTCCAACTCCTGCTGTTTGTTTGATTCTGGGGAGCGTCTCGCTTGCTCCTATTTATTTTCTTATGGAAATTTGGAAGGTCAAGGGCAGAGGTGAAGGAAGCCGGTTGTCCAAAGGCTAGAGGGAAAGCAACAGCCAAGCCGGGATTTCAAAGCCGCCGGAACATTTAAGCATTTAAGCTTGAATGCCACTGTCGGTCGCTCCACGCCTGTTTCTGAAAGTTCAGGGAAGGAAAGAAACTTGAGCAAACTTTCTTCATCCTATCCAGCAATATATTTTTTTTAACTCCACTGAGATGAGCTGATGGGTAAGCTGGGAAACTGAATGCCAGTGTTTAAAGACAGTTAAGGCCAAAGGACTCTTGGGTGGTGGTTGTTGTTTCTTTAAGCCGCAAAGGGAAACCGTTCACGAGGAATTGAGAAGAAGCTAGGAGCGGCCTTATTTGCTGCTAGTTTTTCCTTAAACTCAGGGATACACCTCACTAAATTATTTCATTAAATTATCCACCTTTTTTATTTATTTTGGGCGGACATTCCCCTCCTCCTCAGACCAGGGATCATGGCTTTCTCTCAGGTCCAGTGCCTCGATGACAGTCATGTCAACTGGCGCTCCAGCGAATCCAAGCCGGAGTTCTTCTACAGCGAAGAGCAGAGGCTGGCGCTGGAAGCGCTGGCGTCGAAAGGCCCAGATGCCTTCTACGAGGTCCTCAAGAAGGAGAACATCAGGGACTTCCTTTCGGAGCTGGAGCTCAAGAAGATTTTGGATACGCTGGAGACCTATGACCCCGGCTCGGAGTTCATCCCCCGAGGGGATGATGGTGGGGTCGACCTCAGCAGTCAGAACGGCGAACAGGACCAAATGCCTTCTTTGGAATACTGGCCGCAGAGGTCCGACCGGTCCATTCCACAGCTGGACCTCGGGTGGCCGGAGACCATCGCTTACCGTGGGGTGACCAGAGCTACTGTCTACATGCAGCCGCCTATTGACTGCCAGCCTCACATCAAGGAGGTCGTCCGCAAGATGATCTTCCAGGCTCAGAAGGTGAGAGTTGCCCTCTGGGTGCTGCGTTTGGGGCTGGGTGGTTAGAGAGCTCCCCTCTTGCCCAACCGAAACATCCCTTTTGTCTCCTCCAGAGGTTTGCCTAGAGGATGATGCACAGGCAAGTCTGGTCTGTTCCAGAATGAGCTCAGCCTATCTTTACTTATCACCGGTGTTGGTGGCAGATAAGGTCTGCGGCACTGATCCAATCTCCCCGAGGAATGAGATGTGGAGCAAGTCAGTTTGGGCAGTCGCTGCTGGTTCAAAGTGATGGGGAAATGGGGACAAAGCTGGTCAGGAGCTCACTATGCTGGGTTCCCCCGCCCCCCCCCCCCCACGTTGGTCACTGAGGCCACTGAAAGCCGTAGGCTCTTAATCTCAGGGCCGTGGGTTTGAACCCCGCATTGGGCAAACGATTCCTACACCCTTGTGGTCCCATCCAACTGTACAGTTTTATGATTCTATGAAATGGGGTGGAGAGGTGGAATGGATGGCAAAGAGAAGACTCCGTCTTGCTTCTGGTACTTTGACCATCTGATGAGCTCCCCAGAAAGTCATTTATGTAGCCTTTACCATTCTGCTCAGTGCTCAGCACTCTGGGGTACAAACCTATCAGGAAAGGGGAAGCTTCTGATCTGTAAATGTGGCTCCCCAACTGCAGATACGCGTGGTTTTTCGGTGGTGAAAGGCACTCTGTATGTCAAGCACATGCAAAGTCCAGCCCGAGGGCCACCAGTCGGTTTAATCCTAAAATCCTTTGGGGGGAAATTGGGGGGGGGAAGCTTAACTTCTATCCTAAAAAAAGGTCAACAACTTTGGTCAGCCCTCACACATGTCCCTCTTTGAAAAAAAGAAAAAAGGACACTCCTGCTGTATGTGCCCAGTGGCACTCTTTTCATCACTAGTACAGTGGTACCTCAGGTTACAGACGCTTCAGGTTACAGACTCTGCTAACCCAGAAATAGTACAAGAACTTTGCTTCTGGATGAGAACAGAAATCGTGCTCCAGCAGCGTGGTGGCAGCAGGAGGCCCCATTAGCTAAAGTGGTGCCTCAGGTTAAGAACAGTTTCAGGTTAAGAACAGACCTACGGAACGAATTAAGTTCTTAACCAGAGGTACCACTGTACTCTCTTCACACAGTCCTAGCCAGAATCCTAGTCACGGTTCCAAGCTCAAACGATGGTTGAAATCAAACCGTCCTTTCCTTCCTTCCTTGTGGAAAGGTCACAGGACAAGGTTAGAACATAGAACAGAAGCAGCCCAATTTGTTGCAATTAGAAAACCCGGCGTGTGGAGCCTGGAAGAGGAGGAAGGGCAGCCTTTCATCCCCAGCCTTTTCTGCATCAGTGTGCAGCCAAAGAGCGCCAGTGTGGCTCAGTGTCCTGGGGCAGCTTGCATCTCAGTTTCCCCATCTGTAAAATGGGAGTAACAGTGACCCACTTCTCAGGCTGCTGCAAGCACGGGCAAGATGAACGGCTGCTCATGTAAGATCCGACATCAACCGCAAAGAATTTCAATCCACGCTGCAACCCACAGAAAACAGAAACAGTCTCGTCGTGCCTAAGCTTTATTTGATATCACACCCCCAAAGCTCTGATCGGTCCTCCTCCTGTTTTCGCTTGATCAGTTTCAGCTTGGATAGTAACGGGGGGGGGGGGGGAGTAACCTCAGTGCCTGAAATCCATCTTCAAACTTTAGGGAAGGCTGGCTCTCAGTAACCTAGCCAAATCTAGCTGGAATAAAACTATATTTCCGTTGCAACAGGGGTAATAAGTCTGGTGCCTTCCATAGCCTAAGAGCATAAGAGGAGCCTGCTAAATCAGGCCAGTGGCCCGTCTAGTCCAGCATCCTGTTCTCACAGTGGCCAACCAGATGCCTGTGGAGAAACCCACAAGTGGGACCCGGGTGCAAAAGCATCATTCATACTCCCCTCCCATGGTTTCCAGCAACCACAGTTCAAAAGCATTACTGCCTCCAACCATGGAGGCAGATATTGTTGGCCTCCACCTCTCACCATCCCTTCCCACTGGACAGGCTGGCTGGGGCTAATGGGAGTCAGGAGTGTATTACAGAGAGTTGGACTAAATGACCCTCAGGAGTCCCTTTTCCAGCTCCACAGTTCTATGATTCTAACCTCTAGAGAGCACCACCACTGGCTGCTACTCCAGCGGCATTTTGTAAAGGGATGGGGCAGCGAGGATAACTGTTAGAAAACCAAGATGGGTGGTTAAGGGTGTCTTAACTTATGGCAGAGAAGGCTGGTTCAGGGCTTAGCCACATTTAAATTTCATCTGCTCATTCCAGGCACAATCTGCACTCCAAAGCTCCGTATATGAGCGTTCTTTCTTTTTTCCCCTGCAGAGATTTCCCCATGAAAACCCGGTCTTTAAAGCTCCATCGGAGCAAATGGCTATCTGTGGGAAACCCCATTTGACATTTGTTCTGAATGAGCACTCAGGAATGAGATTCCACGGGGCAAAAATAAAACCAAACACTCAGGCACAGAGCTTTCAAGGGCAGACCTATGCTTAGGCAAAATGTAAGGGTGGAGAAGCCCTCTCACATGTACATCCCTCACTTGGTGACTCTAGCGTCAAGGGGCTGCTTGCGCATGAAAATGAAGCATCCCGGGTCACCTCACACATTCTGCTTTGGCACAACGGTCACTTCACACATTCAGCTGCCAGTCATCTGGTGCTGATGAGAAACTAAATTATAGAGCCCTGGTTTATTTTCCGCAGAAACATCACGCATATTATTACTGTGCTTTGCTTGTTAGAATACATACCAAGGGACGGGTGTCATGTGGCCCTCCAGATGTAGCTTGACTGTCTCTTCTGGTGCTTGAGCACTAGACACTCTGGCTGGCGGCGATAGGAATTGGGAGTCCCACAGCAACTAGAGGGCCACAGGTTCCCCATCCCTGATATAGACCCCAACAGAATATAACCACAAAGGATAGCTTGGTCTGTAAGTATTTGCCATGCTTACACACTATGGAACATCCATGTTCAGGGGCAACATAACTCAGAGCACCAGATGCTGCAAACAGCTAGCATGTGATGACCTTTTGACCAAGGGGACTCTGGCCCATGAAAGAATATTCCACAATTAATTCACTGGTCTTTAAAGGTGCTAGCAAGGGACACGGGTGGCGCTGTGGGTTAAACCACAGAGCCTAGGGCTTGCCGATCAGAAGGTTGGCGGTTTGAATCCCCGTGATGGGATGAGCTCCCATTGCTCGGTCCCAGCTTCTGCCAACCTAGCAATTCGAAAGCACCTCAAAGTGCAAGTAGATAAATAGGTACCGCTCTGGCGGGAAGGTAAATGGCATTTCCATGCGCTGCTCTGGTTCGCCAGAAGCGGCTTAGTCATGCTGGCCACATGACCCGGAAGCTGTACACTGGCTCCCTCAGCCAATAAAGCGAGATGAGCACCACAAGCCCAGAGTCGGCCACAACTGGACCTAATGGTCAGGGGCCCCTTTACCTTTACCTGAAGGTGCTAGCAAGACTCTCCCTTGCAATTTGACACTCTCAGTTACATTTGCTTTGGAAACTGAAGGTGGGAATAGGTGGGTCCTTGCTCCCATGCAGCAAGGAGTTCCTAGCAAGCTTGTGCTAAGAATTAAAGCTATGCTGCATCAAATAATAATGAGCGTTAGGCACAGTCAACCCATGATCAAATCTGTGGTCACAGCTAGGCACTTTGAAGTCCTCCTTTGATTGCACCATCAAAGGGATGGGTGGCTCCATAATTTGCTCAGTTAAAAAAGGGAGAGTCAGAGCCAATGATGCTCCATGAAAAGGACCAGGCTGACTCCGCTAAGGGCTGGCTGGACAAACTAGACCAGGGCTAGCAGGATACCAAGCTGGCCCTCAAAGGTTCCACTCCTATCTTAGGTCACCACCTTCTCACCTAGTGTGCAGAAGCAACTCCTCTTTGCTTGCAAGCCAGCCCTCATCAACCTGGTGCCCTCCAGATGTTGTTGGACCTGGGAAGGTTGGAAGAATTCCAGCTGAAATACGAGTGGAAATTGCTGGTGCTCAGAATGGAAACCGACCCAGCAGATATGTTTGGCGTTTGCAGCTGCTGATGTGGTTTTCAGCCCGCAAATAATATGCAATTGATGGCTTTCCTCAGCACCAGCACCTATTTGCGCGGTGTTTCCTTTGCACTGAAATGGATGGTGCACAGTAACGTCATGATAACGTAGTTCCTTGTGTAAAATTCCACCACAGCAGGCCACAAGATGAGTAGCGCAGTTTTGATCGGAAGCCAAACTGCAGCAGAAGAGAAACAGCACTGCATGAGACAAACCTGGGTTGGAGCAGAAATCAGTGCTTTCTTACACACACACACACACACACACACACACGTTGAACTCCAATTCCCATCAGTCCCAACCCTCAGCTGTTCTAGCTGGGGCTGATGGGAGTTGTGGTCCAAGCTATCCAGAGGGCACCAGGTTAGGGAGGCTGGTTTAAGCTCCAGGAAGCCTTTCTGAAGGGATTCATTGGGAGGCAAATGCCAGAAAGCAGGCGTCAATGAGAGTGGGTGAAATAACTCTTATGGTCACCAGGTAGGAAAGATATTGTGGCTCTGATGTAGGACGTGTTGTACTTAAGGCCTCTCTGCCCAAACATTTCTTTAACGAGATCAAAAAAAGAAAAATAGAGGAGGATCTGACTCCTCCTAGGGCAACTTGTTCTGGAGCTGGGAATAATTTTGGGGGGATTTAGCATTTCCCGAATGTCCGATGAGCTCCCAGCTTCAACTCGCTTTGTGTCTCCCCGTTGGCCGAAAACGGACACGCAGAAGGACGCTTGTTGCCCTTCTGCAACATTCATAACACCTGAAGTGTCCGCTTTAGAGGCTTCGCTGCGACCCAGCGGTGGTGTGTCAGGTGGACAAAGCGTCCTCTGGAGATGCAGCGACATGGGTGGCCATGCATGTGTGGCTGAATGGCTTACAAAGCATGACTGTGGAACAGTCACACCATCCCTAGTCCATACTGTCATTCGCTAGCTTGGAACATTCATCAGATGCAGGCAGGATGGTCACCATTAGTCACCATGGCTATATGTAAGCTCCAGGTTCAGAGGAAGTCCACCTCTGGGCTGTTGGCAGGAGGAGACTTCATGCCTTGCTTTGGGGCTTACCAGGCTGGCTAGTGCAAGTCTTGTGTGGCACCTTGAGGGCCAACAATTTATTAGGAGCACAGGGAGTTGTCCAGCTAGCTCAGTATTGTCCACACTGTCTGGCAGAGACTATCCAGGGTTTCCGTCCTACCCAGAGATGCTAGGGACTGAAACCAGGACCTCCTACATGCAAAGCAGATGTTCTACCATTGAGCTACAGCCCTTGCTTATGACACAAGCTTTTGTGGACTGTCCACATTCTCCGTGGCGAATGTGCACAATGGCTGGTCATTATGCATATTAACTGATGAGTTCCACACCACTCATAACATGTATTTCAAATTTAATGGTTTCTGGGTGATGTGGAGGAACCCCAGTGCTTCTGATAATTGGATTTATCCTTCTGAGATCCACCTCCAACTTGCTTGACATCTTCCTGTCCTCTCTTAGCCGTGTTTGCTGTTGCCCCCACTTCGTGCATCTCAAGACTGGCAATCACCTTGCCCCCACTTCGTGCATCTCAAAACTGGCAATCACCTTGACAGCTAAGTCAGAGCCATTTCTCCATCAGCAAGCACGTTCAAGGCCTTCTCCCACGTAGCAGAGGTGGGAAACTGTGAATGGCAGGTCAGGAGCATTATCTGAAGAGGTGTTTGGGAAACGTAACCCATTTTGAGTATGCACCAGCGGCTACAGACAAGCATTGCCTCGGCGCATTCCATGTGTTCCTTCACAGCAGCCAAGCCATATTCCAATGAGGTTTACAGTGCATCTGCACAAGCTTATTTTTGCAGGGTATTTTCAAAAACCCGTATTTCATTATATACCCCTAGTGACTCCTTCAGGAGCGTTGAAGAGAGTTCCCCACTCTTCCTCTTAGCCAGTTTGCAGATTTCTTTCTTTCTTTCTTTCTTTCTTTCTTTCTTTCTTCACTAATCTCTGCATGCATGCAACAGCCTAAACGGCCCATGTCTCAAGACGAGCGATGGGAGGATCTGCCCATTGCTGTTCTCTCAGTTTCTCAGTTTCCTAATCTTTGGTTCAGCTCTTCACATTCCGGCAGCAATCTGCGATTCCCCCCCCCCAAAAAAAAAATCTCCATCGGTTAATTTTCCAGCATTTTGGTGCAAACTTCTCCAATTTTTATGCACAGTTTTGACTGAGGAACAAGTTTCTCAAAGCAATTTCTCCTCATATGTATGTTGTTTTCATGATGAGGTTTGTTCTCATGGACTCTCACCTATTGTAAGTGCTTTGGTAAGCACTGTGTGCTTGGAGAAAATGCACTGCAAAATTTGTAGAGGTTTGAATTAAGAAGAACGGCTGTGTTTCAATCCGCACACTGTTTCAGAAAATGCACATTTGATAGTCAGCCTTAAATGTGAACTGAATAGAATTTCCCCTCCCTTCCCTTTTTCCATCTCTAATTTCTGTCGTTATGTGGTTTATCTACAACTCTTGTTTCAAAACGTGGCTGGAAATGACCACAGGAAATCACTTGTGGGACGCTTGAGTCCCACAATGTGAAATTCACGATGGGCTCCAAGAGGGCCGGATTTAGGTTTGATGAGGCCCTAAGCTACTGAAGGTAATGGGGCCCTTTCTATGTCCAGCTGTCCTTTGTCAGGGACGTGGGTGGCACTGTGGTCTAAACCTAGGGCTTGCCGATCAGAAGGTCAGTGGTTCGAATCCCCGCGATGGACGGGGTGAGCTCCCATTGCTCAGTCCCTGCTCCTGCCAATCTAGAAGTTCGAAAGCACGTCAAAGTGCAAGTAGATAAATAGGTACCGCTCCGGCAGGATGGTAAACGGCATTTCCATGCGCTGCTCTGGTTCGCCAGAAGTGGTTTAGTCATGCTGGTCACGTGGCCCGGAAAAACTGTCTGCAGACAAATGCCAGCTCCTTCGGCCAGCAAAGCAAAATGAGCACCGCAACCCCAGAGTCGTCCGCGACTGGGGTCCTTTGTCAACAACAAATTGTCACTGTTTTTTCTTCTGAATATATGCTATATGGTAATTTATGGACCTAATAGGTATCTAAAGCCATTTGCATATACAGAGTGCAGGCACCCTATATATAGAAATGGGCAAACCAGTGATATTTTAGGGAACAGGCTAGCAGGTGGGGCCCATTACTTAGGAGCCTACACAACACCAAACACTGTTGCTGTATGTAGGTTTTATTTTATTTCCTTTTTATCTTATATTTTGGAAATGTACATCCAGGTGTTTTTTCCCTTTAGGTTTTTTTTGGGGGGGCCAAGAGAGTGGGGCCCTAAGATGTAGCTTGTTTAGCTTATACGTAAATCTGGCACTGGGCTCCAAGCCTCAGATTCTGTGAAAGCAGCACATTTTCCTCACACTGATTCAACCTGGCCTGTGTGGGAATGGACCTTGGTCAGAGCAGCGATCGAGGGAGGATCACGCTGAGCTGAACGCATGGTGTAGAAGGACAATAAAGTAGAGCAGAGCAGCAAACACAAGGGCAAAGTTCTTTGGAGATACCTTCCCTCAGCGTAATCACCTCTCACATCTGCCCAGATGACATAAGGCCTCTGTGGCACAAACAATTGTGGTGGGGAGACTCAATGAAATCGTATTTGATTGTGTGAGAGAAGCTTCTAGATGGAACTCTGGGTGATAACAGATCTGCACAAGCCCTGTTGGGTGTCAGCCATGTCATACGGTCCCAGCATTTGGTAAAGCCATCACAGCTTCTGACTTGAAATCAGCCGTCCCTTTTTTTAGGCTTGGCCCCACCCGCCTCATAGCGCTGCCCCTGCATCTCTGCCCCTCACAACATGGCAGTCAGTTCTGAGCTCGGAGGCGTGGTTTGATGATGTCATTCGCCCGGGCACCACCAGGAACCGGAGGCAGAGAAGGAGACAGACAGACAGAGAGGCTTAAAAGAGTCACAGTGCAAACTGGAGCTGATTGTGGCAAGTCTTGAGCAGCTGGAGTCCACCAGGCCGCGGATACTGAATTGGGCCATGGATCCAATTTGGATCCTGATGCTGCCACACGGGATCAAGTGAGCCCACTTTGCAATCCAAGTGGGATGGAATCATTGCTAGCCATCTACAATTCTATGAGCTACAAAAATGTTTTTGCCAAACTGCATCATAGGAAAAAATCCAGGATTGTCACATTCTGACACGAAGGAGGATAAGCTACAGGATCCGCAGATTTATGCAGTAGTTTGGCCAGTGCAAAGCAACCTCCAGAAACTTGAAATCCTCCATTCCTAGTGCTGGGAGCCATGAGCGTGAAACAGAACCTCCACCCGCAGGGGTAGTGTACCTGGGAGTCATAATGTTGAGGGCAAACAACAGGCAGGGCTGTTGCCTTTCTATTTTGCTTTGGGGGCTTCCCAACTACCTTCTGGTTGGCCGCTGTGGGAAAGAGGATGTTGTGCTAAGATGCGCCTTTGGTCTGATCCCGTTGAAGGACTGTCCTGATGTTCTCAATAGCGTAAAGGTAAAGGGACCCCTGACCATTAGGACCAGTCGTGGCCGACTCTGGGGTTGCGGCGCTCATCTCGCTTTACTGGCCAAGGAAGCCGGCGTACAGCTTCCGGGTCATGTGGCCAGCATGACTAAGCCGCTTCTGGAGAACCAGAGCAGCGCACGGAAACGCCGTTTACCTTCCCGCCGGAGTGGTACCTATTTATCTACTTGCACTTTGACGTGCTTTCAAACTGCTAGGTTGGCAGGAGCAGGGACCAAGCAACGGGAGCTCACCCCATCGTGGGGATTCGAACTGCCGACCTTCTGATCGGCAAGTCCTAGGCTAAGTGATTTAATCCACAGCGCCACCCCTCAATAGCATAGCCTGTGCTGAAAGGGGTTCTGAGATTTCAAAGGCAACAATTCACACCAATTCATCCGCTTCTCAACAACCTAAAACCTACAACTGAAAACCAGCTTCCTAAAAAATGCTTTTGCAATCTGACCTCCAATGGGTTCCTTTCTCTACAGCACAATCCCATTCTCCCCCACACTCGCACCTCCCCCCCAAACCGTGAATCTCGTTAGTAATTGCAAGATGCAAAATGCTTGGCGTCTTGGAGATGAAAGGAGAGGGAGAATAAACAGGTGTGCTTAGCAAAATTCACTTTGTTCCTACCTCTGGCTTTCCCAACAGTTAACCGTCCAACTCTTAATTGTGTGTTTCTGGTCGCAGACCAGCAGCCACCTTTGAGAAGGTGGGAAAACAGGTGAATTAATAATGCCTCTGTTTTTCTCCAGTACCGAAATGACCTGACATTTTATACGCGCTAATTAAAAGAGGAAAGTAAGGGCCGCACAGCCTCTCCACTTCCATAAACAGCCTGGAAGGAATCTGAACCACAGTGACATTAATGCCCCTTTGTTTCTAATCCATTCAGAAATGCAGACCGACAACATATTCTGAATACAGTACCTAGCTGGTGTGTTCAAATCTAAGGGAAAAGAAGCAGAAGACAATGAGAGAGAGAGAGAGAGAGAGAGAGAGAGAGAGAGAGAGAGAGAGAGGGAGGGAGAGAGGTGGGGGCTGGAATCTATGCTTAAGACAGATCAGTATGGAAAAAATAATATCTGGCAGTGGGAAATAGGTATCTTTTCTTACTAAGGAAACAGAAAGGGGTTTGTGGAACCATAGCAGGATGCAAGCTAAACCTTTGGTGGAAACCTTCTCGGTGTTGGCCCCACAATTCTGGAACACTCTCCCTGGTGAGGTCCAACACGCTCCCTCTCTGCCCAGTTTTTAGATAGAATACATTTTACAATTGATCCCTGACATTTTATTGGAGGTTTTTTGAATTCTCCTTCCTTGGAGGTTTTTTTAGCAGAAGTTGGGTGGCCGATGCTTTAGCTGACATTCCTGCATTGCAGGGGGTTATACGACTAGATGACCTTTGGGTCCCTTCCAGCTCCACAATTCTGTGAAATTGCTGCAGCACCGGATTTGCAGAGCTCTGCATGTTTTCCACGTTAGGCGGAGAAATGCTGCAAAACAACCCTGACTCAGAAAGGAAAAAAATATAAGCCGAGAACGTCGCTTTAGAAGGGAAATCTTCAAAGATGCCTTTGGAGCCTGCACAAAGGCAACTTAGCTTCCAGCCAGGCAGCAGATACCGACCGGTGCCTCCAAGCAAACAGAACTGCCTTAGCAAGCAGACGCAGGGTGCTGTTTATCTAACTGCATTTGTTTAGCCCTGCCTCCAGGTTAATCCTCTTTCTGACAGCGGTTGCCACTTTCCAAACTGTTTGTGTGCTGTAGCAGTTTTCCAGCGAAGCTGCCACCCGCCTCTTGCCAGCATGGATGCAAACATTTCCTTATAGCAACGCAGGTTAAACAGTGTTATAAGAAAATATAAGGTCATATATATATATATATATATATATATATATGCTTTCGTAGATTTTCACGGGTACAGGAATGCAGGTTTTGGTGTCCTCGGGTGTCTTCCCGTGTAAAAGTTGGGGTGTCTAGGCGACGTTTCGACGAGGTCTCACTCGTCATCTTCAGGCTGGTGCTTTCGGCTTCTTGTTACTGGAACAGAGCGGGATCTCAATGTTTGAGTTCCTATAAATACTGTAGAGGGGGTGTGGTGTCTAGCCTCCAATGTTCTGGGCAGAGAGGAAGTTCCCAGGCTAGTGTGCCTTTTCTTCTTTTGTTCCTTAATTACTTGAGAGATACCTTGAGTGATTTCTTGAGTGATATCCTGAGTACCACTTAGGTGGGTCATTAGGTGTGGATTAGTTGCTAAAGTCTTTGTGTCTTGACCTCTTGAACTTTGTGAAGAGTTTTCCTGAGAAGATGGCTGTATTGCACTTAGTTGTGCTTTGGCTTGGCTTCGTGTATAGGGGCGAGCTGTGGTTTTGTGGCTTGTGTCAGCCAGATCTGTGTAGGGATTGCAGGGGGGTGCAGCATCCGGAGGTGCCACCATGGATTGGCTACTGGATGGTGTCAGTAATTCATCTGTGGAGAGGGTCTGGGTTTGGGTCTGGTGTGGTTGATTGGTGTTGGCGTTCTGTGTGCCTCTGGATCTGGTGTCAGTTTTTGTGGGGAGGGCTAATTTCCAGATGTCTGGCAAGCGGGATGTGTCGTCACGCTTGTTCATGTTGTGAGGGTGTTTCTCTATCTCGATGGCTTCCATGATTATTCTCTTGTGGTGATGTTCCGTGTTAAAGAGCAATTTGGAATCTGCAAAATTAATTTCGTGTCCTGTTTCTTTCATGTGTTGGAAAAGAGAGGAAGTTTTTTCTTCTTTTTTGACGGCATTCTTGTGTTCTGCGATACGTGCATTTATTCGTCTGTTTGTTTGTCCAATGTACGTGGCTGGGCAGACTTTGCAGGGTATTTCATAGATCCCTTGGTTTTCCAACTGGATTTTATCCTTGGGGTTTCTGAGGATATTGGCTATTTTTTGGTTGGTGCAAAAGGCTGTTTTGATATTGTGTTTATGGAGGATTTTGCTAATTTTATCTGTAGTGCCCTTGATATAAGGAAGGAGGGCCATGCCATTGTTTTCTTCTGTGTCTTGGTTTTTGGGGGGTGTTTCCTTTTGGATTAGCTTCGTAATCCTGTTTTGCTGGTATCCATTGGCAATTAACACATTTGAGAGATTCTGTAACTCAGTTGTCAAGTGGTCTTTGTCAGCCAGGCGTTTGGTTCTGGAGATGAGAGTCTTGGCTACGGAGTTTATTTGTGCAGGGTGGTGGTGTGATTGTGCATGTAAGTAGCGGTTGGTGTGTGTTTTTTTCTGGTAGATAGTGTGTCCTAGGGAGCCATCAGGTTTTTTGTAGATTAGGACGTCAAGGAAGGGAAGTTGGTTGTTGGCTTCTATTTCCATAGTGAATTGTATTTTGGGGTGTAAGTTGTTGAGATGTGTGAGGAAGCTATCCAGTTTTTCCTTCCCGTGTGGCCAAATTACAAAGGTGTCGTCAACATATCTGAGCCAAAGTTTGGGTTTGTGTTCTGACTTGTCTAAAGCATTGGTTTCAAAGTGTTCCTTTGAAACCAATGCTTTGCAGGGTATTTCATAGATCCCTTGGTTTTCCAACTGGATTTTATCCTTGGGGTTTCTGAGGATATTGGCTATTTTTTGGTTGGTGCAAAAGGCTGTTTTGATATTGTGTTTATGGAGGATTTTGCTAATTTTATCTGTAGTGCCCTTGATATAAGGAAGGAGGGCCATGCCATTGTTTTCTTCTGTGTCTTGGTTTTTGGGGGGTGTTTCCTTTTGGATTAGCTTCGTAATCCTGTTTTGCTGGTATCCATTGGCAATTAACACATTTGAGAGATTCTGTAACTCAGTTGTCAAGTGGTCTTTGTCAGCCAGGCGTTTGGTTCTGGAGATGAGAGTCTTGGCTACGGAGTTTATTTGTGCAGGGTGGTGGTGTGATTGTGCATGTAAGTAGCGGTTGGTGTGTGTTTTTTTCTGGTAGAACTTCCCTTCCTTGACGTCCTAATCTACAAAAAACCTGATGGCTCCCTAGGACACACTATCTACCAGAAAAAAACACACACCAACCGCTACTTACATGCACAATCACACCACCACCCTGCACAAATAAACTCCGTAGCCAAGACTCTCATCTCCAGAACCAAACGCCTGGCTGACAAAGACCACTTGACAACTGAGTTACAGAATCTCTCAAATGTGTTAATTGCCAATGGATACCAGCAAAACAGGATTACGAAGCTAATCCAAAAGGAAACACCCCCCAAAAACCAAGACACAGAAGAAAACAATGGCATAGCCCTCCTTCCTTATATCAAGGGCACTACAGATAAAATTAGCAAAATCCTCCATAAACACAATATCAAAACAGCCTTTTGCACCAACCAAAAAATAGCCAATATCCTCAGAAACCCCAAGGATAAAATCCAGTTGGAAAACCAAGGGATCTATGAAATACCCTGCAAAGTCTGCCCAGCCACGTACATTGGACAAACAAACAGACGAATAAATGCACGTATCGCAGAACACAAGAATGCCGTCAAAAAAGAAGAAAAAACTTCCTCTCTTTTCCAACACATGAAAGAAACAGGACACGAAATTAATTTTGCAGATTCCAAATTGCTCTTTAACACGGAACATCACCACAAGAGAATAATCATGGAAGCCATCGAGATAGAGAAACACCCTCACAACATGAACAAGCGTGACGACACATCCCGCTTGCCAGACATCTGGAAATTAGCCCTCCCCACAAAAACTGACACCAGATCCAGAGGCACACAGAACGCCAACACCAATCAACCACACCAGACCCAAACCCAGACCCTCTCCACAGATGAATTACTGACACCATCCAGTAGCCAATCCATGGTGGCACCTCCGGATGCTGCACCCCCCTGCAATCCCTACACAGATCTGGCTGACACAAGCCACAAAACCACAGCTCGCCCCTATACACGAAGCCAAGCCAAAGCACAACTAAGTGCAATACAGCCATCTTCTCAGGAAAACTCTTCACAAAGTTCAAGAGGTCAAGACACAAAGACTTTAGCAACTAATCCACACCTAATGACCCACCTAAGTGGTACTCAGGATATCACTCAAGAAATCACTCAAGGTATCTCTCAAGTAATTAAGGAACAAAAGAAGAAAAGGCACACTAGCCTGGGAACTTCCTCTCTGCCCAGAACATTGGAGGCTAGACACCACACCCCCTCTACAGTATTTATAGGAACTCAAACATTGAGATCCCGCTCTGTTCCAGTAACAAGAAGCCGAAAGCACCAGCCTGAAGATGACGAGTGAGACCTCGTCGAAACGTCGCCTAGACACCCCAACTTTTACACGGGAAGACACCCGAGGACACCAAAACCTGCATATATATATATATATATATTTCATAAATGTACCAACCAAGCACGTACAGTGGTACCTCAGGTTAAGTACTTGATTCGTTCCGGAGGTCCGTACTTAACCTGAAACTGTTCTTAACCTGAAGCACCTAACCCTAACCCTAACCCTAACCCTAACCCTAACCCTAACCCTAACCCTAACCCTATCTTCAGATATCTGAAGAAGTGTGCATGCACATGAAAGCTCATACCAAGAACTAACTTAGTTGGTCTTTAAGGTGCTACTGGAAGGAATTTTTTTATTTTGTTTTGACTATGGCAGACCAACACGGCTACCTATCTGTAACTAAGTATTTATCATTACAAAAGACTGGCCAGGCTCCCCAGGCAATCCAATCAAGTGACCATTAAACAGGTAACTTGGCAGATAGGAGGTAAACAAAGCACTCAGATTTCAGCCCTTCTGTGATGTAGGAATGATGTAGGGGGGGCGTGTCTTGATCTACAGGGTGGAAATTTCAAAAGTCTATATAAGGGCTTGCACACCATTGTTCTGGGTTCCTCCTCTCTCCTGCATATGGTGAGTGAGGACCTTGTTGCAACAGATCAATAAAGATCAGGCTTACTAGCTGCTTTGCTTCTCAATATTCTCTGGTTGGCCTCTGTCATTTTCTCCTACCAATAGGGAACCCACATAAGGACTCTATACGGGCTCTTGGATACCCCATAAGGGAAGAAGGGCAGGTTTTGTTTACAACAACAGGGAGCCTCTGTGACCTGGGGCCAGTCACTGCTTCCCAGCTGAACCTACCTCACAGGGTTGTTGTTAGGATAAAATGGGGCTGGGGAGAAGCCATGTGTGGAGGATAGGTGCAATGTAAATAGAATAAGGAAGTCAATAAACTGCACGAAGTGCGTCACACATTTGCAATGGGCAGTAGAAAGGCTATAAAGGTAAAGGTAAATGTAAAGGGACCCCTGACCATTAGGTCCAATTGTGGACGACTCTGGGGTTGCGGCACTCGTCTCGCTTTATTGGCCGAGGGAGCCGGCGTACAGCTTCTGGGTCATGTGGCCAGCATGACTAAGCCGCTTCTGGTGAACCAGAGCAGCACATGGAAACACCGTTTACATTCCCACTGGAGCGGTACCTATTGATCTACTTGCACTTTGATGTGTTTTCGAACTGCTAGGTTGGCAGGAGCAGGGACCGAGCAACAGGAGCTCACCTTGTTGTGGGGATTCGAACCGCTGACCTTCTGATTGGCAAGTTCTAGGCTCCATGATTTAACCCACAGCGCCACCCACGTCCCGTAGAAAGGCTATAGATTAATAATAATTACAAAGTGCTTTGTACAATTGCAATAAGCTTTATAAAGAAAACAGTGACAGATCATTATTCAGTGATAAGGAAGATGATGACAGGGCTGTGACATCAGGCAGCTAGCAAATTGGCCAGCTGCACAGAGGGGAAGCTTAAGTAGGTCAGGACGAGAGGCACTGCCTGATCGATAGATCTGCATTTAGTGGACTGAGTTGATGGCATATGCATGCCACTTAGCCATGTGTGCCTCAGCTTCCCAATCTGTGAAATGGGCCAGGTGAGACTATCCTTACCTCCCATAGAGAGGAAGCAATGAGAGGAAGTAAGGAGATGCAATGAGGTCGAGGATATGTTCTTTCATGTGTGGTGAATCTATAAAAGGGTAAAAGAGTATTGGGAAATAATTTATAGTGAATTGAAAAAAAATGTTTAAAAGGACCTTTCCAAAAAAAACAAACCCAAAGTCTTTTTTTGCTGGGGATAATTCAGATGGAAATTCCCAGGTGTCAAAAAAGGTTATTTACGTACATCACTGTTTTGTTAGCCCCAAAATGGAAAACGAGTGAGGTCCCAACCAAAGAAGAATGACAACATAAACTGTTGGAATATGCACAGCTTGCAGAACTAACTTATAGAATAAGAGAACAAGAAGAACATTCGTTTAAAGAAGATTGGAAAGTGTTTATTGAAAATGTGAAAACGTTAGCAGCATTAAGATAAATTCAACAGTGTAAATAAATTTTGATGGACGTAATAATGGAATACTGAATGGTTTAGTTTATATAAAATATGCAGGGATTTATGCTTTGCAAAATGAACCATGGAAAGAGAAGAAGGGAAGACATTGATATTTTAAGGCTGTCTAAATGAATATTCTAAATTGTAAAACAGAATATATATATATATATATATATATATATATGCAGGTTTTGGTGTCCTCGGGTGTCTTCCCGTGTAAAAGTTGGGGTGTCTAGGCGACGTTTCGACGAGGTCTCACTCGTCATCTTCAGGCTGGTGCTTTCGGCTTCTTGTTACGAGTGAGACCTCGTCGAAACGTCGCCTAGACACCCCAACTTTTACACGGGAAGACACCCGAGGACACCAAAACCTGCATTCCTGTACCCGTGAAAATCTACGAAAGCATATATATATATATATATATATATATATATATATATATATATGGAAGCAATGCTAAATTAATGAATGGTTTACACAAGGAACCCTACTGATATGCTGGAATGAAAGGCTCTGAACGCAATATAATCAGGATGATTAATTTTTTAAGCCAAAGAAGGAATATGCAAAACAAAGAGGGGGGGGAGGTACAATCTGCTTTCTACCAAGAAGGAAGGGCCACTCCAACAGAGAGCAAACTGAGGCAGAGAAGGCCTTTGTTACCAAGCTAAATCCCCAACACAATTCGCGTATTATTCTAAGCTCACCCTAGCCTGCCAGTGGAAGTTTGCTTCCTAACGCCATCCAGTTTCTAGCCCTCATGAATGCAAAGATACTCTTGAAAGTGTGTGATCAAGTGTTCTGCCTCTCTCCACAGGTTGTCGCTGTGGTCATGGACATGTTCACGGATGTAGACATCTTCAAAGATCTCCTGGACGCAGGTTTCAAGCGGAAAGTGGGCATCTACATCATCTTGGACGAGACCAACTTGAAATATTTCCTCCAGATGTGTGAGCGAGCCCAGATGCACACTGGACACCTAAAGGTAAGGCTAGCCCTGTTCCCAAGAGTCGTCCTGTTAGATTTCTGTAGGAAAAAAGGGACCTACGGCAGCGCCTTAAACACAAAGCGATCTCTTTGAGCCAAAGGTGTAATCAGTAGCTTCTCCCATTACTAGCTTCTCATTACTGAAATTGCAACTTTCCCAAATTCCATGCCCTTTGCTTTAAAGAACTTGGAAGAACTCGCCATCCATTTATATATCCAGGTAGGAAGGTCCTGGGTTTGCATGCAGTCACTATGGCACCAGTTCTGCCAGCAACTCTGTCAGTAAGAGCATGCGACTCTTAATCCCAGGGTTGTGGGTTCGAGTTCTGCGCTGGGCAAAAGATTCCTCCATTTGCACGGGGTTGGAGTAGATGACCCCCCGTGGTCCCAGCTCTGTGATTCTGCGAATGAACTGTATCCAACCAAATTTAAACGGTTCTACCCGGAGTAAATGAATAGTAAAGGTAAAGGAACCCTGGATGGTTAAGTCCAGTCAAAGGTGACTATGGGGTTGCGGCGTTCATCTTGCTTTCAGGCCAAGGGAGCCGGCGTTTGTCCACAGACACCTTTCTGGGTCATGTGGCCAGCAGGACTAAACCACTTCTGGCGCAACAGGACACTGTGACGGAAACCAGAGCGCACAGAAAACGCTGTTTACCTTCCCGCCGGAGCGGTACCTATTTATCTACTTGCACTGGCGTGCTTTCAAACTGCTAGATAGGCAGGAGCTGGGACAGAGCAACTGGAGCTCACCCCGTTGCGGGGATTTGAACCGCCAACCTTCTGATTCGCAAGCCGAAGAGGCTCAGTGGTTTAGACCGCAGCGCCACCCGCATCCCTAGTCACGCCCATCAATTGCAACGGGTCTAAGTCAGAGAAGGACCAGCCTTCTCCCAATATGAGAAGGTACAACCCAATATGTATTTATTTTTAGTAAAGTCTTTGATGAGTTTCACATCACACTCTCTCAACAATCCTTTCAACAACTCCGGAATGTGGGCTGAAGGTTTGTGTATATGTCACACAGGCCTGGGAAATCTGCAAAATGTGGTATCAAATTCAACTTCCTGAGAATTATTTTTTTAAAAAAACAACAATTCAAAGTTTCTAGGATTGATTAATGTAAAGATACGCTTGAAAGAGTAAGATCTCAGATGCCAGAGAGGTAGGTAAAATAAATTCCCAGGGGTCAGTACAAACACTTCAGTCAGTGACCTGAGCAGCTACTTGTCCTTTCTTGTGAGCAGCAAAGCCAGCATAATTTGTAGAAAACACTCAAGATGGCAGACTAATTTATGTGAAGAGAATATATGCATTTTTAAAAAAAAAATACAACATTTGGGGAATACAACAGTCCTTGGCACATAATTCCAATTTGCTTAGCCGAGAGCGTATGCATCTCTGAAAATTATTATCCCCATTTTGCAGAGGGGGGAAACTGAGGCTAAGAGAGAATGGCTACACAGTGAGATTTGAACCATCCTTCAAACCTCTGCAGGTGTGTTACTCAGAAGATGGAGTGGGCCCGTTCTCTGTTGTTCCAGAGGAAAGATCTAGAACCACATGTGTGGAAACAGTAGAGAAGCAGATTTAGGAGAAAATTCCTAACTGTGTGAAGGTGTTCAATAGGAGAACAGCCTGCCTCAGGAGGTGGCAGACTCACTTTCACTGGAAGTGTTTAAGCGGAGACTGAATGCCCAACTGTAAGGGATTGTGCCCTTGAAAGATCCTGCGCTACAAATCCTGGATGAGAGGGTTGGACTACATGGCCTCTGAGGTCCCTTGCAACATGATGAAGAGTATGGCTTTTTCTGTGGTGGCTCCCCAGTTGTGGAATACTCTCCCCAGAGAGGCTCATTACATGTATTTCAGCACCAGGCAAAAAACATTCCTCTTTACCCAGGCCTATGGCTGTTAAATAACCCGTCCCTTTCAAAGTGTGGGGGAGAGGACTGTTGTTATTCTTATTATGAAAGTTTTAGGCTGTCTGTCCATATGCTTTTTTATTATGTTTTTATCACTGAAGTTCTGTAATGTGTTTTTAATGTTGTGCACTGCCCTGGGATCTTTTGATAAAGGGTGGTATATAAACTGAAATAATAATAATAATAATAATAAAGTCAGAGACTTCCTGGCTCTGAGCTCACATTCTCAGCCACAGTGCTGACTCAATCCACAATACCAGAAATCTTATGCTGGCGTAGCCATGATCATGGTGCATAAGGGTATTGAAAACAGAGGAAGAACCCCCTTGGTGTTCTCAATCGCAGGCCATGTGTGCTGGGGGAAGGCTGTTAAAGAGCAACCACGGGGAAACTCAGGGACTCAGCTGGTGAATCAGAGCCACACATTTTGCCCTTTTGGATGTCAAACGTCACCTGTGCCAAAGTCAAGAGTTTGTGGTTTCGTTTTCAAGCTTGCAATCGTACTTTAACCCGTGGGTCTCATAAACACCACAGCCTCTGACCTAGACTCGGCTGGTTCAAGGAAAAAGGAGGCATACTTGACATTCCCCGTTCAGCTGTTTTATTCTGGAATCCATATCTATTGCGCTGCTCAGGAAACGGCACACCTCTCCCAGGAATTACTTTAGGATGCAGCCAGTTCTGAGGAAGCGATCACAGTGGGGAGAACAGGCTCAGCGACTGACAAACTCAAAGAAGGGTTGGAGATATGAATGGCTGTAAAAGTCACACCTTTCCACGGAAATTATTTCTGATGAATACAGCCAGGTAAATGAATACAAGAAACTCCCCATTTACGCACGTATCTTTGCGGACCTGGAAGTGGCACAGAAAGGGGCAAAAGCAGCCCCAAAAGAGCATGAAAATGGAGCGAAAATAGCAGCTAGCAATCCCACGAGTCTTTACACTGCAGTTCTCAACCTGTGGGTCCCCAGATGTTGTTGGTCTACAACTCCCATCATCCCTGAGCTAGCTAGGGGTGATGGGAGTTGTAGTTCAACAACATCTGGGGACCCACAGGTTGAGAAAGACTGCTTTGGAGAGCTGGACTTTGAGAAAGGAGGTTTGGAGGGAGCAATTGTGATTGAGTTGGTGGATGGATGGTTTTGGGTTTTTTTAAAGGGTTTTTTCCAAGGGTTTCCAGAGGTTTAGAAAGCCTATGGGAAACCAGCAAGCAGGATTCAAGCTCATGAGCACTTTCCCCTCTGAAATTTCCAGCAATGGGTATCAGAAGCATTACTGGAGGCGGAACATAGTCATATTGGCTAGCAGCCATTGATAGCATTATATTCCATGAATTTGCCTTATCCTCTTTTCAAGCCATCTGAGTTGGAGATGGCCACTGCCTCTTGCGAGAGCAAGTTCTACAGTTTAACGAGGTGATGTGTGAGAGATGCTTTCTATTGTTCTGAAACTTCCAACTTTCAGCTTCGCCATATATCGGGGTGGGGGGTGTCTTTATACCCACCCTGCCCAGAGATGCTTGGGATCAAACGGCCTCGGTCGAGAATATCTGAAGGATATTTCCCCCCCATTGTTCTGCCCAGACACTGAGGTCCAGCGCCAAGGGCCTTCTGGCAGTTCCCTCACTGCGAGAAGCCAAGTTACAGAGAACCAGTCAAAGGGTAGTGGCACCCACCCTGTGGAACGCCCTCCCACCAGATGTCAAAGAGAAAAACAACTACCAGGCTTTTAGAAGACATCTGAAGGCAGCCCTGTTTAAAGATAAAGGGACCCCTGGCCATTAGGTCCAGTCATGGCTGACTCCAGGGTTGCGGCGCTCATCTTGCTTTATTGGCTGAGGGAGCCAGCGTACAGCTTCCGGGTCATGTTCCCAGCATGACTAAGCCACTTCTGGCGAACCAGAGCAGTGCATAGAAATGCCGCTTACCTTCCTGCCGGAGCAGTACCTATTTATCTACTTGCACTTTGATGTGCCTTCGAACTGCTAGGTTGGCAGGAGCAGGGACCGAGCAACGGGAGCTCACCCCGTCGCAGGGGTTCGAACCGCCAACCTTCTGATCGGCAAGTGCTAGGCTCTGGTTTAACCCACAGTGCCACCTGTGTCCCTTGCAGCCCTGTTTAGGGAAGCTTTTAATGTTTGATGCATTACTGTATTTAAATATTTTGTTGGAAGTCGCCCAGAGTGGCTGGGGAAGCCCAGCCAGATGGGCGGGGTATAAATAATAAATTATTATTATTATTATTATTATTATTATTATTATTATTATTATTATTATTACAGTGGTACCTCAGGTTACAGATGCTTCAGGTTACAGACTCCGCTAACCCAGAAATAGTACCTCGGGTTAAGAACTTTGCTTCAGGATGAGAACAGAAATCACGTGGCAGCAGCAGGAGGCCCCATTAGCTAAAGTGGTGCTTCAGGTTAAGAACAGTTTCAGGACCTCCGGAACAAATTAAGTTCTTAACCCAAGGTACCACTGTATAACATCGGCTGGAAATCAGAAAGTGTACTGGATAGGCCTTTGGCCTGAGCCACTGGCCTTCTTACATATCGCGTGCTTGCATTCTTAGTTCCGCAAACCTTTGCCCGTTAAAGCAAGGTGGAAGCAATGCTATCCCTGAGCCACTCTGACATTGATTTCTGCAGCAGGCAAGCTTCGACTAGCTAGTGCAATGGGTCAACACACAGCACCTCAGGAAACCCTATCGAATGAGAAACCCTATCAAACGAGAGAGTGTTTGCCAAGTGAGTCACCCCTTTGCAGAAGCGGAGATTGTGTTGTTCCCGGGTCACTCATCCATCTGCGGGTGTTTGCTTCTGTTGTTCTTCCTACTGGGTGCTTAAACAAACAGGCCTTCCTTAACGATGATGCCATCCCTGAGAGGAGGAAGCCGGGCATTTTTGGCTGCTGCAAGAGCGTTCGGCGATTCTTCTCCCTTCTTCTTTTCTTAGATGGGTGTTGCCCAAAGAACGCCTTTTCCCCTTTTGTGCTTTTCTGAAAAGGGAAGGCCCAGACAGAGAAAACGGATGACGCATGCTCTGAGGCTGGCCGGCCCTCACTTTTGGGTCAGACAACTCTTCTTCCAAGTAGAGATGTGTCGGCCAAATGGCATCTGGCTGCGGCAGAAACCGGGGAATGTCAGAAACCTCAACAAAGAGGAGCCCTCCTTGCTTTGTTTTGTGGAAGACAAAAACACAGCCAAAACCAAAAACCTATTAGTCAGGAGACTGTCTGCCTTAAAACTGCTTTGGGGACAATGAGTAGGATGGAGGTGTCAGGGACTGGCAGGACGAAGGGGGTGGGGTGGGAAGCAAGAGCTGGGAAACCCCCAAGGGAAACCCCAGAGGAGGAAGGCTCAGAGCCAGAGAACTGGTGGTGGGACACCGATGAGAGGTCAGAGGGAGATTAGGAGGAGGTCTGGATGCTGAAGGGGCAACAGGGTTTAGCGAGCAGGAAGAACCTGTGACAGAGAGCAGTTCAGACTTTGAGGCTGAAGCAGAGGAGGGGGGTCAAGAGGCTGCTGAAGACTCCAGGGAGTCTTCCTCTCCTGCTGCGACAAGTTCCTTCCCTCCCTGGTCTCCAAGAACGTGCAGAATAATCAGGAGCGCAGAACAGAGGCCAGAGGTGCAGAGGTGCAGTTTGAGATTGCTTGGGAGACATCCAGCGAAAGGTGGGAAGATCTTCAGTCCCAGCAACTGCTCCATAGGAACAACACCAACTTGGAAGCATTGCTGAGTTGTATGTTGTTTCCTTGACTAAAGAGTTAACTTCACTAACAACAGAGCCTTGCGTCTTTTGTGCTGACCTGTGTCTGACTCCGGCCCTGACAGCAGAACTTGTGGAACAACTGGGGAAGAAAGACCAGGGCTGTCCGAAACCTGTCGCTTTAAGCTCAGTAGAGCTTTCTGCTTTCTCACATGCTGACGCTGCAGGTTTGGCGCAACTATTCATAAAGGCAAATGCGTGGTTTTGCAACGCAGATTCACATAATTGTTTCAGAGGAGGTACATATTATTATTGCCAGCAAGTAGCCTGATTGGATGTCATGCTTCCCGTTCAATAGTAGAGGCATTGCTCAAAGCGGTATAACTCAGATCTAAATCACTATTAATCATCATCCACCAGAGCTATCGGCTTCCTCATTAAAAACATAATCCTGTGCATGTTTACTCAAGAGCAAGCAGCATCGTTTTCAGTGGTGCTTGCTCCTAGGTAAGTGTGCATAGGGTTACAGCCTTAGTCACATTTTTCTTTCTGGACAATCTGGTTACATTTTGAAACCTCCTGTTGTCTCGACACACATATCTGCAACAGCCAATGCTATGCTGTCAATTGCTAGGACTGCTACCAATACCATATTACAGTGGTACCTCTGGTTAAGTACTTAATTTGTTCCGGAGGTCCATACTTAACCTGAAACTGTTCTTAACCTGAAGCACCACTTTAGCTAATGGGACCTCCTGCTGCTGCCACGCCGCCGGAGCACGATTTCTGTTCTCATCCTGAAGCAAAGTTCTTAACCTGAAGCACTATTTCTGGGTTAGCGGAGTCTGTAACCTGAAGCGTATGTAACCCGAGGTACCACTATACTGGGAGGAGAACAGCCATAGAGTTTCTACCACTTGCCAGCTTCTGATCAAAAAGTCAGGTTCCGCAAAAGAGATGATCAGCCTGAGTCGGAAGAATGAAAACACTTTTGGAACAAGGACGATGAGGAAATAACCAAGCCCAAGCCCCACACTTTCCATTCACAACTTTGCAGCTCCCCCTCAAGCCAATGTTTGCCAAGCTGTCAAGAAGTGTAAAATGTCATGTTCTTAGTTGGCCCGGTGATGTATTTTTACAATCCATAAATCCATCACTCTCCTCAAAGCTGGGACATACGAAATTGAAAGTGGCTGTTTTAGGAGTTAAGAAATCCATCTGGGAAACGCTTAAGACAGGAAAGGCAGGAAAATCCAGAGGTCTGTTTGACTCTCCGGGAGATTCTATCTATAGCCTTTGGCATGTCACATGTTGTGACAATGATTGCCTCGGCTGGCTTGCTCCTTAACCTTTCTTTTGATTCCCCAGTTGTTGTGTTGCGTTGTATCAGTGTCGTTCTATTTCATCTATGCATTTAGTGCCACCTTTTCTTCATGATGGACTTCATACATTTCTTTTTCTACTGCCCTATTTATGAGCTAATAAGAACTAAACTCCTCCTCTTGATCCCGTCCACCATCACATCTAAGGAAGACTGTTTGAAAGCGCTTCTTGTGGACGCAAATCCCCAAATTTCACGTGGGGTGGCAATCTTTATAGTGCAGGCTTTGAAACTCAGGGCTACTCTGACTGGGTAGTGTGTCCTAGTGCTGGGCCTGTTTGAATTCTTTTTATTACCTTTTAACCTAATGTGCCGAGCCTTTTTGGGGGGCCATTATATGCTTTATATACATCCGCACTTTAGATTCCCGGTGCTGGCAACTAAATCTTCACATTATTGTCTTAGGGTAATTTAAATGTCATAACGCCAGTAATATCGCTTTGAATTTTGTTTGGTTGCTTGTCTCTAGCATTTTTGTCTTATCTTGCTATGGCTGTATGCTAATGCAATAAAGGTTTGATTGATTGATTGATTGATTGATTCATGATGCTTTGAAAAGACCCCCTCTGCCCCAAAGGGGCTTGCAATCGCAAATAAACACTCTTGATTTTGCTGGAAATGTATTGCTTGGAGTTGTTTTGATATAAAATAAATGTGTTTATTAAAAATTAAAAATATACACAAGGAAACGACAGAGGGAGGGGGAAATGGAGGGATGGGTGGACAAGGGGAGAATGGGCATATATTTTAAAGCTCATCCAGTTCACATTTAAAGCACAAGGCTTCCCACACAGAAACCTGGGGGGCTGTAGCTTCCCCAAGATGTTTGTTCATTCATTCCCTCGCTCCTCTGCATTTACAGAATCTCAGAGTCCGCACAACTGGAGGCACAGAGTTTTTCACCCGCTCAGCCACAAAGTTTAAGGGTGCTTTGGCACAGAAGTTCATGTTTGTGGATGGAGACAAAGCCATGAGTGGCTCTTACAGGTACGTGGACTTCCTAGACACCGCCCTTTAGAGACCAGCCGAGAATCTGCTGCTCTGCCCGCAGTTTTTGATAAGGAATTCAGTGCCATGTGAAACAGCTCAGTTGGCAGAGTGTGAGACTCTTAATCTCAGGGTCATGGGTTCGAGAACCCTGCCTTGGGCAAAAAAAATTCCTGCATTGCAGGGGGTTTGACTAGATGACCCTCATGGTCCCTTCCAACTCTATGGTTCTACAGCGGACACAAATGCAAAAATTCACACAGCCTCTTTCAATACTTTAAGCAGAAGCGGTTCATTGGGGTGGAGGCAGAGCTTGGGACCAATTTACTTGGGGGGGGGGGGGAGTCCGCCTTACCCCAAATAGGCCCACTCAACTGCTTTGACCTGAGGAACAGACAAGTCACAGGCGCCACACACTTTTGTTAGGACGCGGCAACCCTTTGCGACATTTTGCTGCACATCCCACTTGTATTCCACTGCTTCCACTGATGCATTGTATTGACCCCAATCCCCATCTTCATCTCAGTCCTATTTGCATGGCCAGCAACTAACATCAAAATTCTGCTTTGGCTGTTGCTTTCAATAGGCAAGTGGCCTAGAAATATTTTTAATGTGTTAGAATAAATACACACACACACACACACACACGGTGCCGCATCACTGACTGTTATGCTTTCCATACCAAAAAACAGAAAGTCAAAACCAAAAGTGAGCATCTATAAGCGAGCAATAATTAGCATAAGTGCTCCATCCATGTTCTTACTATCTGGTTGACATTTTGATTACATTTTTTTCCCATTGTTATGGCTAACGTGATTGCAATTTTTGTTCAGTTTTGACGATTAGATCAGTTCTTTGTTTATTATCATGAAATTCTTTGGGCCTCAGATGACTGGAAGGAGGCAGGCAGGTGAAGAGTTTTAGAAATTAATTAAGGGGGGGTCTGTTTTCAGGACGGAGCAGGATTTGATGAGCCTACAAATCCACACACCTATTGTAAGATTTTTATTCTTCAGAATTATGCCTTTACTACGGCTGCATTCACATGCAATGCTAAGCCATAGTTTGCTTTAACCATGGTTTATTCCACAAACCATGAATAATCTCACAGACTGGGTACAGTGGTACCTCTGGTTACATACTTAATTCGTTCTGGAGGTCAGTTCTTAACTTGAAACTGTTCTTAACCTGAACCACCGCTTTAGCTAATGGGGCCTCCTGCTGCCGCTGCGCCGCCAGAGCATGATTTCTGTTCTCATCCTGAAGCAAAGTTCTTAACCCGAGGTGCTATTTTTGGGTTAGCGGAATCTGTAACCTGAAGTGTATGTAACCCGGGGTACCACTGTATAACTTCTTCAAAACTTGGTTTGTTTCCCAGCTGCTCTTGCCTTGAGCCTCTGTAGCTCAGCAAACATCTGAGACAGGGTGTCCATGTTTAAGAAAAACTGCTAGGTTAGGGGATAATATCAAATCCTATTTAAAGCCATGGTTTGTAAGACAGCTTCACACCATGGTTTATTGCCATGAAAACAAACCATCGTTGATCTGCTGGGCTTGTGCATTCCAGCAAACCCACAGTTCCCAAAGTTAGCTGGAACGAACACATGGTTTGCCATTGAGTGCAAACTAGGCCATTGGGAGGCAGATTTTAGCAGATCTTTTGTTTTCATCTAAATACAGGAAGGGGCAGGCAGCAAGTCATTAATAACTCCTGTATCTGTTCCTACCCAGCTTCACCTGGTCTGCTGCGAGAACCGACAGGAACATCATCTCGGTCCTCACAGGACAGGTGGTTGAAGCATTTGACAAGCAGTTCCAGGAGCTGTACCTGATGTCTCGGGGGGTCAGCCTGAAATCTATCCCCATGGAAGAGGAGCCGGAACCAGAGCCTCTCATACTGCCCACTCTCGCCCCCGTGAACCCAGCCGTGGTGAAGAAAATGTTCAACCCCAAGTATGCCCTCGTCAAGGCGAAGAGCGCAGAGCAGATTAACAACAGCAAGGCCAGCAGCGACAAGAACGTTGCCGAGCAGCAGAAGGCCGAAGCAAAGAAGAAAGCCATCCCGGAGGCTCGGGTATCCGAGAGGCCCAGCGACATCGTCGAGACGGCGCCGCCTATTCACCCAGGTCTCCTCAACCTGGAGAAAGCCAACATGTTTGAATACCTGCCAACTTGGGTTGAACCTGACCCAGAACCCGGAAGCGAGATATTGGGCTACATCAACATTTTCGACCCCAAAATCAAGAACATCCAGCTGTCGCAGATGAACCGCATCAAGGTGTGCGACGTCTCAAAAGCCAACACCCAGCACAAGAAGATGCTCAGACAAAAATCCCAAGAGGCTAAAAGAGGCCACGACAACCAGCCTGCCGCGATGCCTTGCCAACAGCTCGATGCCGCCGCTGCCCCGGCCCAAACCCAGGAGGCCCGTCTGAACCCCACAGCCAGCCCCACGGAAAAGACTCCAGAGAACCCGAGGAACGGAGAGACGTTCGCCACTCTGGCCAACAGTCAGCACTTAAAGCAGCCGCTGGACGCGCAAACTCAAGGCCAAGTGGACAGCAAGGGGGCCGCGCCCCCAGTCCCCAAACCACGGACAGTCCACGTGACGGACTTGATCTCCACAAAAGCTGTACGTGCCGAGGACGGAGCTGCTTCGGCAGAGGACACCCAAACGCAGCATCCGGGGACCGGGGCCATAAACGCAACACAGAATGAGAGTCCCGAACAGGCTCCCGATGCAAGGAGCAGCTGCAAACTCAGTCGGCAGGCGTCCGTCTATGAGGAAGTAGCCCCCTTCCCTGTGAACGGGGTTCAAGGGGGCGAGGCCGAGGAGGAAGAGGAGGACTATGTGACGTTAAGCGACCACGAGAGCCTGTCCGGCAGCTCCACCACCAACCACAGCCACCTCCACTCGGACGCGTCCTCCGTCTCCGATGAATACTGCAAGGGGAGGCGGCCCTGCGGGCCTCTGCGGAGGACCAATTCCGACTTCCTCCCCAACGGAGGCGGCCACAGCCCTCAGCACCACCCAGACTTTCAGAGGAAGCTGAGTGAGCCCTACGTGAGCCGAGGCACCTTCCCCAGTCCTCTGGGGAGCCCCCAGCCGCTGCTAAGCCTGGGGGTAGCCAGCCAGATGAGGAGGAGAAGCGACAGTGTGGAGGAGATTAGGTGTGTTTTGGGAAGGGACCGTAATCCGCATGCTTTGCCCGACGGCTACAATACCTGTCTGAGCAATGCTCCACAGGTAGGATTATCTGTTGTACCCTTTTACACTTAGCTTGTTGTAAAGTTCTGTAACGTAACAAGAGACGGCACGAAGCACAGCTGAGAGCTAATATAGGTCAAACCTATATAGGATCAAACCTGTAATAATATAGCTTTGATCCCAAAGCATGATTGCTGTGCTAATGACTGCGACTGTCACCTGATAATCTGTATTTTTCACTGGGTGGGGCAGATGGGAGGAAGGCACCGGGTTCTGGAGGTGGGAACTCTGGCGTAAGAGACGCCAAGAGAGTCATCAAAAGATCTTGGCCAAAAACCCGATTTGGTTGTGCATTCCAAAATGGTAGACGACTCAGAGAACTATGGTCACATTCACACAATACATTTAAAACTTTAAACAGTTGTGGCTTCCCCCAAAGAATTCTGGGAGCTGCAGGTTTTTTTTTAAGAGTGCTGCAACTTGTTCGGAAACCCCTGTTCCCCTCCTCACAGAGCTACAATTCCCAGAGTTCTCTAAGGAGAAGCATTGACCTGTTAACCCCTCTGGTAGTTCTGCTGGGGAGGAATATAGGAGGTGCCCTAAAAACTCTCAGCATCATTAAACAACACTTCCCATGATTCTTCAAAGGAAACCACAATTGTTTAAAGTGAAAGGATACTGCTTCGAATGGATAGAGCACATGGGGCCTAACACTGGGTGCACGTGAGAGCGATCTCAGTTCTCCAAATGCTGGTTCTTATACAGCCGTAACAAAACTACGCACTGACAAGAAAGAGGTATCAGCACCCTGACAAATAAATACTTAGAAAAACAAGTCTTCGGGGGAGAGGGGAGGGTGCCAACCAAAGGACTGAGCACCCACTTTCAGTGGCTGTTGCTGGGTAGAGGTGGAGCGAGACAGAACACCGGGTGGAAGAGAAAATGGGATGGAGCTCTTTAAGAAGGAGGACTCACCGCTGCAACATTTTGTTGCAGGCCCCACACGTAATCATTTAATTTCATATCGCCAGAGGCGATATGTCTGCCAGACTCTGACACTTTAACACGGCCTCCGCTCCTCCCAAACTGCTGCATTTTGAGGGGAAGCTGATCCACTTTAGGAAATCGGAAGAACAGCCCCAGGCCTGCAAGATCTCAGGCCTCTGCCGTCCCAAATCACGGCAGCCTCTTTGGCACCTGAGCGAGAGCAGTGTGTGTGGATTTTGCCACCTATGCAAAGCGGAGTGAGGCATGGCCCGGCCTGCCCACGAAAACACACCCTTCTTAAGCTGCGTTGCTGTCTCTCCTTGTTCCAAACGCGGTCATCAAAAGCATAAATGCCTGGGCGCATTCTCACACGAGAGGAGCGTCACAAACACGCTATAAAACAGGGAGGGCGGCGTCTGTTCGTCAACATTGCAATGGCTAGCTTTGTGGGATTTGCAAACAGGCTAAGTAAGCTGCAGCTTAGAGCCTCAGATAACAAGGGGCCTCTCAATAAATTTTATTCGGCTAAATTTCAGGTTTTGCCCAGCCGGCAATAAATAAATAGCCTCATGGCAAGTTACATATTTTTGCCGAGTTGTATGTTTCCAGTTGCATCCTCACCTACGTATGTGTATAAATGGAAATATAAAACGTCATTATTTCTATTTTCATTGTTCTTCCTGTTAGAATAATACACATTTGGGGGGAGGGGGTAACACTATGGGATCTTTTAAACTTGGTGTAGCTTAACGAGGAAGGTGCTTGTTAAAAAAAAGTCCATATTGTTCAAAACTGCATACAAAAATATGTTTATTAAGAAAAACTCGCACTAAAATGTTGATTGGTTTTCATGAGGATTCTAATTTTTCCCCCCTTAAAGAAATAGTAATTGCGGACTGTTGCGGAAATATGTGGGAACTGATTTTAAGACTGGGGAAACGAGAAACTGAGAGCACCTAAATTGCCAGATCTATCCATCCTTATATAGGTCGCACCCTTACTTCTGAGTAGCTGCGCTTAGGAGACTTGCAAGCCGTGGGTGATGTAAGAACATAGTTCTCTGGATGAAAGAAAACTTATCTGAGCCAGGCACAACACATTATCTGCCTGCGCTTGGCCACTTAAGATGCTGATGATACTTTCAACTCGCCTTCCCTCTCCCAGGGGCCGGTCGACTTTTGCAAGGCTGGGCGTGCCGACGCCTTTGAAGTCTTGACACAGCCGCGTCCCCTGACCTGGCATGCTATTATTGACTGGGTCAGGCTGGTTTCTGTTACGCTTGCAAGGCGTTTAAAAAGGCCAGGTGTTTCGGGCTGCTCCGATGAGCTGCCCGTTGCCACTGAGAGTGCAGAGGCCCTTTCAAAATCACCTCTGATTGCAAACCCTACCAAACAGGGTTGCCAGTTCTCCAGGACTGGCTGAAAGCCCCCGAGGTTTGCCTGGCCCCCTCCAGGTGGCAAAGGAAGGGCTTGAATCTCCAGGTGGACAAGGGTCCCTCTAATACTGAAAAATGATTAAGAAGACGATGTGTGCAGCATGCAAGCTTCTTCAGCCTGGAAAGACCTGGCTGCAAATTATTGTATGGACCCTCGTGGAGTCCTCTCCTCTCCCAATTAACTTCCGTCTCCAGGGCTCCGTGGTGGGTGGGAGTGCAGAGGAAGGATAACCAGGATCTGCCCCATGACATCACCAGCACCCACCCCCTATGTGTCAGGTTTGAGGTCTGAAATTCTAGAGTCTGGGGTGCTCCTGACCTGCCAACGCTACTATGAAATCAATTCCCTTTCGTTGTCTGCTTTCTTCATTGCTTCCATTTCTTTGGAATATAATCTTCTTGCCGCCGTCATCATATACGAGGTTATCACCTCATGTTCTTATGAACCCTCCCTATTACTTAAGAGGAAGAACGCAAGGCCAACACATGCCCCCACCCCTTTACATATTTTTAAAAAGTATAATAAAACTTGTTGCTGTTGAACTGCCAACAAATATGCTTCCCCACACCTGCTTTTAAAAAGGAGACTGGGCAAGCGCACAGAGGGTGGATTTATCCATGGCTACTAGTCATGGTGTCTAAATGGAACCTCTATGTCCAGGGAAAGTCTACCTCAGAGTAACAGTTGATGGGCAGAGGCAAGAGAAGAAGAGGCCTGTTGCCTCTGTGACAGCTCCTCCTTCCGTGGTGCCTCAAGAGTATTAGAAAACTGTACGGATTGGGTCCCTGAGTTTCCTTCTTCAGGGTTATTGCAGCTTACCTGGATACAGGATCCGGCTTATCATTCCCGGCATGATGATGACAACCATGGGAAGCATTTTTAAATAGCTGGCTAGGATGGATCCGGCCTTGGCATGATTGAGGTTCTTTGCTGAGAGAGACCTCTGGACAATGACCTGGGAGAAAGAGAGAGAGAAAAGGATGTACCGTATTTTTCGTTCTATAGGACGCACCTGACCATAGGACGCACCTTGTTTTAAAGGGGGAGAACAAGAAAAAAAATTCTCCCCCTCTCTGCTCAGCGTCCCTTCAGTGAAGTGGCAGGAGAAATGGAGCCCCTTCCATTTCTCCTCCCGCTTAGCTGAAGGGGCGCTGCGCAGCTCTCCCTCTCTGCTGAAGCCAGGAGAGTCTTGCTCTCCTGGCTTCAGCAAAAGGAACCCGAAGCCTTTGGAGCACAGCGTGAGTTCCTGCTGCGCTCCAAAGGCTTCAGGCGGCTATCCCTCTGGCTCTCCTAGCTTCAGCGAAAGCAACGCGAAGCCTCCAGAGCACGGAGGGAGCGCTCCCTCTGCGCTTCGGAGGCTTCGCGTTGCTATCGCTGAAGCCAAGGAGCCTGCATTCGCTCCATAGAACGCACACACATTTCCCTTTAATTTTTGGAGGGGGAAAAGTGCGTCCTATAGAGCAAAAAATACGGTACCTCACGGATTGGGAATCCTTTCCAGCATAAGGGCCATATTCCCTTCTCTGCAACCTTCTGAGGGCCACTTGCCAGTGGCGCCCAAAGCAACACGTGCTGATTTTCCCTTTCAACAGCAGGCTAGTTTCTATACGTTTTAAGATGGTCCCATCAACTGCAGTTACTATTAATTCTTCCATAAAAAAATCTACTACCAAATCAAGGAGGGCACCTGCTTTAATCAAAAGGTTGTTTGATAAAAATCAACGCATCTAGCCAATTGCACACTGCAGCCTTAATTCATTGTCATCAAAGCTGCGGATCTTGTATGCAAGTAGCTACTTACAGTCGATTCCTTTAATTCTTTTCCACAAAGGTGGCTGGCATTGTAGGCGAGAGAGACTTAACCATAGCATCCCATTATTTATTCAATAGGGCTGATTGTATGTTTTATAAAACCAATATAGGCAGGGCTAAATGACACTTGGCACGAAACATTTTAAATTATGCTCTAGTACAATAAAAAAAAGCTAGAAAATTGATTTTTTGAAACGTACCCAATGGAAGTTCATATTTTCAGGAAGCTGAATCCTGCAATTTTTGACAACTAATTCTAGGTTTTTTTGGGGGGGGTGTTAGTTTTTGCTGCGCTTCAATAGAATTGCAGCATGCACACAATCCTGAACAAAGATGGATGAGCTCTCCCAAGCTCATCTCGCATTAATTCAGAAAGGGCTGAGATCTTGGGAACCCCCAGATCATTGTTTACAAGCCAACGTCCAGAAAAATGATTCAAATTTCAGCCTCTAAAATATTCCACTATTCAATGTGATAGAGCGACGTTGCTCTGTTTCATTGCGTACAGGGAGAATTTTAAAGGCTGCAAGGACAAAAATCAGTGGCGCTAGGTGAGGAGAACCGCTTCCACCTTTGCAGCTGCTCTCCCAACAGCTGGCTGGAAGTTGGACGTTGTAGCCTAAAACTTCTGGAGAACATCAAGTTGGGGAAAGGCTGGATAAGGGGAGAAACCAGAAATCCTTCTCTAGCTCAGATTTCAATCCGAGCCAGAAAATAACTCTGGGGTTTGTTAAAGCTCATCTCTCCTTTGAGTCAGGCATGGACAAACTCGCAAAGTTTTTTTTCTGAATCTGACTTGGGAGAACTTCACCAGCGTCCCAAATCCAGGGTGCAAAAAGTTGCTACTGATGCAACCAGGAGCTTGAAACAGCAACCGTGGTTCTCTCCTTTGAACAGCGCCTCCACCCCAAATCCTTATCAAAATCTGCTTCAAGAGTAGACCATCCGTGGAGAGGGAAGCTGTCGCTTGAGAAAGAAATATCCTCATTTGCCCTAAAAATAAAACTTTGTGCTTATGATCCACTGAAGCCCAGTACTGAACTGTGTTCTAAAGCAATAAATCCCCAATCAAATTGTGCCTCTGCTGTGAACTTGTGATGGCAGCAAATTCCCTATGGGAAAAGGGGGTCACTTTTAATTAAATTCCCCCCATCCTCCTTTGCCACCTGGAGCTAGAATGGTTCAGTTCAGCTCTGATTCATCCATTTGTGTCCAGTCATCAGACCACCACAAAAAAAAATACAATATCACAAAAGAATGGAGTAACATCAATAGAAGTTAGTTCTTAACATAGATGAACTGCAACATAAACATTCTTAGAATGCCAACCATCCTTGGCAGATCACAACATGCTCCGTTAAAACGGAAATATTGTTCTGTTATGAAATATTAAAATGAAATAAAACAAAATCATGCCAGTCTGAATAAAACTCTGTGAAACCTAAGTGAAGATTGGCATAAAACAAGTAGAAGATTCTGGAATATCTTCCTAGCAAGATACAACTTCCCTCTCAAATAATTTTCTCCTCTCCTCGGTTACTACAGACAGAAAATGCACGGCCTCCGCAGTTACATATTTATCTAGTCCATCCAGCAGATAAATTACAGGCTCGCGGTCAGGCCTCTCCCCACCTCTCCCTAAAATTTGCCCCAAAGTGTTGCTCTCTCAACACACTTCAATATATAATAATATGTACGAAGCCTTCAGCCTATTTTAAACCACAAGGACAGGTATGTCCAGAATACGGCATATTTCTTAACTTTCTTCCTAGGGTAGCTAAAGGCTGGTTCAGATGCAAAAAGCAATTGCCTGGTGATTAATATTAAGGGGGGAGGATTTAAATTGCACGGTGCCCCGTGAGTAAAGCCTGGGAGGGTTTGTTTTAATAGACAATGAGTGCATGCATCCTGCTTTGAAGGTGACGTGGGTGTCTGAGCATGCTGCTTACAAAAGCCTGTCTTGTCCATATTTTCCCACTTCGCTGTTGATGGGCAGGACTAAGCATGCTGGCGACCTTCTCAGGTTCATCAGAGAGCTGAGGGCTGCAGTCTTTTGGACCATTACATAGGGAGGGATGCTCCACTAGGCATGGTGGGACTCCATTCCACATAGGGATGGAGGGGGGATTCAATTCAGTTGACATTTAAAGGCAAACTACCCTAAGTTCGGGACACGGGTGTTGCTGTGGGTTAAACCACAGAGCCTAGGGCTTGCCAATCAGAAGGTCGGCGGTTCGAATCCCCTCGATCGGGTGAGCTCCCATTGCTCAGTCCCTGCTCCTGCCAACCTAGCAGTTCAAAAACACCAGTGCAAGTAGATAAATAGGTACCGCTCCGGCGGGAAGATAAACGGCATTTCTTCTTTTTTTATGGAAAAAAATATAAATATTTATTGAGATTTTACAAAATCATAACAAAATACAGCGATAAAAGAGAGAAAAGAAAACAGAAAAATACAAAATACAAAAAACAAAAAATAGATAAAAAGAAAAAGAAAAAAGAAAAAATCCATCTTTCCTTTTTTAACTTTAAAACAGCATTTCCATGTGCTGCTCTGGTTCGCCACAGAGCCTAGGACTTGCCGATCAGAAGGTCGGCGGTTCGAATCCCTGCGACGGGCTGAGCTCCCGTTGCTCGGTCCCAGCTCCTGAATTCCCAAATTCCCAGCCATGCTCCAGCCAAGCGTTCTGTCTAGTAATCAAATCTGTGAGAGGACAAACGGTCAGGGGGGAAACCCTGTTTTCTAGCCAAGAAGGCAAAAGATCAGGGGAAGCAGGCGCAATGCTCCTTGACATACTGTTGCATGTCTGGTGCGAGGTTTGCCTCCGCAAAGTGGAGCGTTACCTCCACAGATATAGATCTGTGGAGAGCGGATTAGAAGAGTGAGAAACATGTATGAGAAAAGCCAAAATGGTCAGATTCTTCCATCCATACTTCCAAGTCAACGTGCAAAGGATCTGTACATAAGATGTAAGGAGAACTCTCCCCTCCTGTGATTTCCAGCTACTGGGATTCAGAAGCACAGAGCACAGCCATTGTGATTGGCAGCAATCAATAGCCTTAGGTAAAGGTAAAGGGACCCCTGACTATTAGGTCCAGTCATGGCTGACTCTGGGGTTGCGGCGCTCATCTTGCTTTACTGGCCGAGGGAGACGGCGTACAGCTTCCGGGTCATGTGGCCAGCGTGACTAAGCCGCTTCTGGCAAACCAGAGCAGCGCACGGTAACGCCGTTTACCTTCCCACCAGAGCGGTACCTATTTATCTACTCATACTGGCATGCTTGTGAACTGCTAGGTGGGCAGGAGCTGGGACAGAGCAATGGGAGCTCACCCCGTCGCGGGGATTTGAACCGCCGACCTTCCAATCGGCAAGCCTTACCTCTCATGAATTTGTCCATTCCTCTTTTAAACCCTGTGGGAGGGAGTTCCATAGTTTAACCATGCCCTGTACGAAGAAGGGCGTTCTTTTATCTGTCCTGAATCTTCCAACATTCAGCATTCCAACAATTCAACATTGAGCGCACCAGTGTTAGGAGAGAAGGAGTAAAACTTTTCTCTACCCGTTTTCTCGGTGACATGCAACAAAAATTATAAACAGTGGTCTGTGCTTACTTGCCTTTTCCCTAAATGAAAAAGTCATCTCGGGAAAATTGCACCAATCCCCTTGATCATCTGTGTTGCGCTTTTCAAACCTATACAAGCCTGAAGAAGTGGTGGTGAGCTCCCAACACAGAACACACTATAGTTTTGCGGGTTGCTATTCCTAGTCTCCGGGACGCGGGTGGCGCTGTGGGACTTGCCGATCAGAAGGTCGGCGGTTCGAATCCCTGCAATGGGTTGAGCTCCCGTCGCTCGGTCCTTGCTCCTGCCAACCTAGCAGTTTGAAAGCAAGTCAAAGTGCAAGTAGATAAATAGGTACCACTCTGGCGGGAAGGTAAACGGCGTTTCCGTGCGCTGCTCTGGTTCTCCAGAAGCGGCTTAGTCGTGCTGGCCACATGACCCGGAAGCTGTTCGCTGGATCTCTCAGCCGATAAAGCAAGATGAGCGTCGGAACCCCAGAGTCGGCCATGACTGGACCTAATGGTCAGAGGTCCCTTTACCTTTACCTTTATTCCTGGTCTCCTGTCCTAGAAATGAAATTCAGCCAGCGATGCTGCTAGCAAAATCACAGGAGCATAGAAAGCTGAGTTAGACCAGCGATCCGTCCCTTTCCACTAAGGCAGCCTTTCTCAACTTGTGGGTCCCCAGATGTTGTTGAACTACAACTCCCTTAACCCCAGCTAGCAAGGCCAGAGCTCAGGGATGATGGGAGTTGTAATCCAACAACATCTGGGGACCCACAGGTTGAGAACCGCTGCACTAAGCGCTCTTCCACACTTCCATTTGTCCCAAATTTCTAAGCATGGGACCAAGAGGTTTTTCCTTTCATCCTTCCCCAGGAAAACCTGCCGTTTGCCGCTGAATCGGAGCAAACTTCTATCAGGTTTGCTGTGGGAAAACAGCGGTGCAAAAGAAAAACTTCTCATGCCCATGCCTAGAAACCGGGGTACAAAGGAAGTGTGCCCTAATGCACATGGAATTTCCTGTGCCTTCTTTGGTTGGAGAACTGCATCACCAAATCGGGAGAAGCGAAAATTGCAAAGGAGAGCTATGTTTCACACTCTGGGGTGGGTTAATTTGGTAGGTTGCCATTAAATGCAAAAGGAATGAATTTCTCCCCTGCACTAATCCAGAGCAATGAACATGGGCAGAAGATGCACAGATAAGACAAGTCTAGTTTGGGCCTTTTATTTGGAACAATAAAAATAGACTGAGGAGGACAGGATCCCTCCTCTCCTCTGGTTCATCCCCAACTCTCTCCTCAATTCCAGCTGGCTTCTCAGCTTCGCAAACCATTTTTCGAATCCCTGATTCTTATCAGCATGTGAATTTCATTTCTGGCACAGCAGACCCTGCAGAATAACAGGGCAGAACTTTTCTTCCTATGAGATCTCAGTGGCAGGCTTAAAGCCCTGTGCAAGTTTACCCAGGAGTTAAATGCCTCTTACTCTCTTCCAGACAACTGCAGTTTTGAAAGCCGCAGGTGTCATAAGTTAGGTTTTTTAACTGGATTTAGCTTTGCTGCATTTGTTGAGCTTGGTGCACCCACTTGGAGACAATTGTGATGGGGTGGTATATAGATTTTAGTGTGCTGAATAATAACAGCAAACACCAGGAAGGCTGACTCCCAACGTCAAAAAAGGACACACACGGAGAGAGCAGCAGCAACAACAACAACAACAGGGAGGTAGTGTTCAAACACAGGTGAAAATTTAGCATTTGCAAGCTGAAGGAAAAAAAATAGGGATGCTCCAGCAGGCTCATCATCTTCAAAGCAGAATGTAACTATTCATTATCTGTTAAAGTCAACCCGCCCAGGCCTTATTCACAGGGCTGTTGTGCTATTGTTCCCATTGCACAGAAGAGGAAAACTAAGTCTTCCGCTTTCCTTTGCTTGCATCCGATAAGCGGGGGAAATGCAGAATGAATTTTGATGGCACTCCTGTGACTCAACGGAAGTGCATGATTCACCTTGGTTTGGTGCAAGATCAGGCAACAGCCAGCCCTGCCTTCGCCTTTTTCCTGGCAATGAAGCATATCTCAGATGATTCACAGCTGAGGATGTAAGAAGGCACCGCGTTTCATTCCTCCCTGTCTCATGCAGGGTTGTTTCCGTACCGCTGCAGTTTGCCTTTTGCCAAAAAAAACTATGTTATTGACCTCACTGCCTGCTGTGGTGAAATTATGTGGCTCACGTAATTTATGCAATGACATAAGTTACCTTGTCATTACGATATTCCACCCCTTTCGTTTCAGTGCAAAGGAGATGCAATGCAAGGACCGTGGGAGGGGAACATAATCAATTATATTTCATTGGTGGTCTGAAAGCAACAGCAGGAAATAACCATTGTGTTCATTGGATCGATTTCTATTCTGAACATAGGAGATTCTACTCCTGTTTTCAGTAGAATTCTTCAATACAGTGGTGCCTCGCAAGACGAAATTAATCCGTTCCGCGATTCTCTTCATCTAGCGGTTTTTTCGTCTTGCGAAGCAAGCCCATTGACACCTTAGCGGATTAGCGCTATTAGCGGTCTAGCGGCTTTTAGCGATCAGCTGTTAAGCGGCTTATCAGCGGATCAACTGATAAGCGGCTTAGTGGCTTAGGAAAAGGGCGAAAAAAAGCGAAAAAAAACCTGCGGGAACTCGCAAGATTTTTTCGTCTTGCGAAGCAACCCCATAGAGAAATTTGTTTAGCGAAGCGCCTCCAAAACGGAAAACCCTTTCGTCTAGCGGGTTTTCCATCTTGCGAGGCGTTCGTCTTGCGGGGCACCACTGTATCTTTATTCGCTGCATGCCATGTTGGCTGAGAGAGAGAGAGATTGGAATCTTTGCAGCCGTTGATAAGCCCCAATGTTAAAGAAATGAGGGGCATCCACTAATTTCATATGCAGTTTTGCTCATCTATGATGCTGCCACATTTAGAATAAAGGCGCACTGTTCTGACTCTGCTGTCTTCAAAGAGGGGAGGAAAGGACATTGTAGTTCTTGGAAATGATGATAATAATATTTTATTTCTTGTACCCTGCCCATCTGACTGGGTTGCCCCAGCCAATCTGGGCAGCTTCCAACAGAATACAGTCATAACTCGGGTTACAGATGCTTCAGGTTTCCGTTTTTTCGGGTTACGGACCTGCTGAAACCCGGAATTACCGGAACGGGTTACTTCTGGGTTTCGGCAGTCGCACATGCACAGAAGCACCGAATCGCAACCTGCATGTGCGCAGATGCGCCGCTGCGGGTTGCAAATGTGCGTCCTGCACAGATCACGTTCGCAACCCGAGCGTCCACTGTATAAAAGAACACAACAAAACATCAAAAGCTTCCTGATACCGGGCTGCCATCAGATGTCTCCTAAAGATTGTAGAGTTACTTATCTCCTTGACATCTGATGAGAGGGCATTCCACAGGACGGGCGCCACTACCGAGAAGGCCCTCTTGCCTGGTTCCCTGATGCTTCACTTCTCACAATGAAGAAGCCCCCAGAAGGCCCTCGGAGCTAAATTTCAGTGTCTGGGCTGAACGATGAGGGTCAGGGGCGCCAAAATTGGTCCCAGATTATGGGTGCCCAATGGCACCCACAATGTAACGTGATGTCATGTAACATCGCATGTGTCGCAGTGGCGCCTGGGAGGCCTCCCATACGACTTCTGAGGTCACATGAGAAACCTCACGAGGTCTCCCATGCGACTTCCAGTTTCTTCCGAGGCCTCAACTCTTGTTTCAAAACATGGCTGGAAATGACCATGGGAAATCACCTGTGGGACGCTTGAGTCCCGTAGTGTGAAATTGACAATGGGCTCCAAGAGGGCCGGATTTAGGTTTGATGAGGCCCTAAGCTACTGAAGGTAATGGGGCCCTTTATATGTCCAGCTGTCCTTTGTCAGGGACACGGGTGGAGCTGTAGTCTAAACCACAGAGCCTAGGGCTTGCCGATCAGAAAGTCGGCTGTTCGAATCCCCGCGACGCACGGGGTGAGCTCCCGTTGTTCAGTCCCAGCTCCTGCCAACCTAGCAGTTCGAAAGCACGTCAAGTGCAAGTAAATAAATAGGTACTGCTCTGGCGGGAAGGTAAACGACATTTCCGTGTGCTGCTCTGGTTCACCAGAAGCGGCTTAGTCATGCTGGCTACATGACCCGGAAAAATTGTCTGTGGACAAACGCTGGCTCCCTCGGCCTATAGAGCGAGATGAGGGCACAACCCCAGAGTCGTCTGTGACTAGACCTCACGGTCAGGGGTACCTTTACCTTTTTATGCAGTACTCCGACTAGAAATGTACACAAATACATACATACAAGAAAATGTACACTGAAATGCAAATGTTGGTGAAATTAGCAGGCTAAAATGCATCATATCAGGGGAAATTACTTTTAAAAATGTAAATGGAAAAACTGCACACACAAAAATGTGCATATTTGGAGAAAGTACATTTGTCTCACTTCAGAGAAGCTGCACTCTCTTGCCAAGATTTGATTGGCTTTACAGACTATGGTTTGTTGGAAAGAAACAAACGATAGTATTCAGTTCAGACATAATTCTAAGCCAGGGCTGAGGAGCCTTATATTGGGCCACATTCCCTCATGGGGAAATTTCCAGGGGCCTGTTGCAAAAGTGGGTGGAGCAACATATGCAACTCATGTCTTTGCAAAGTAGGTTGCATTCCAGTTGTGCAAAAGTCAAAGCTTTCTACATTCTCACATGTTGCATCTCTCCATTCAGGCAAGCAGACGGCGTTATTACACTTCGTGGACATGTTCCAACTGTGGGAATGTTCAGGGAGGCAGGAGAGGGTATATTGCTTAATGATATCCTTCCTAACCTGCGTTAGCAAGTTCTATATCTTAGCAGAGTTTAAACATTCCCCTTTAAATGCACAGCGGTTTGCTTGTTGCAGGCTAGTTTTAGCCTCTAAATATAGGATTCCTGGTAAGATCCCTTCTTGTCCCTCTTGAAAAGAATAAACACGACAACCTTATTAAAGTGAATATAAAAGCAGTTTACTCACATTCATTCAGTTCACAGTTAGATCCCTGAAGGCAGACTTAGGTTACAAAAGTATATATACATGTGGAACTATCCCATAAGGGAGTTAGTACCCAAGTGACTTCTCCTCACACATAGAGAAAAACAAACCAGAGAAGAGAGAAGAGCAAAAGAAGATGGTGTGCTCTTCCCCAGATTAGGCCACACTCTCACACACACACTAGTCACATGCAGAAGAAGTTTGTCCCAGTTCAGGAGGAAACAATAAGTTTTCTCCTGGCTGGTACAAAGCATCTCCTAGCATGTCCATTCTAGGAATGTTGTACTTGACTGCTATGTATTTGGAGAATCATAGAATCATAGAGTTGGAAGAGACCACAAGGGCCATCGAGTCCAGCCCCCTGCCAAGCAGGAAACGCATGCAGGAAGTATGCATGCACACGAAACAGAACAAACTTAGCTGGTCTCCAAGGTGCTGCTGGACAATTTGTTTACTTTTTTATTTATTTTGACTGTGTTAGACTAACATGGCTACCGACCTGAATCTTGACTGCTATGTGTTTCACATCCCACACCAGACAGGCAAAAAAGTACTCAAGGAAGGTTTGGCCAAGGGAGGGTCCCCAAACAGAGGGCAATATACAGAAATCTGGAAAGCTGCATTTGGTGCAATAGCCTGAGGTTCCCCACCTGTGGACTAAGCCAAGAATCGTGGTGAGGAAGAGCAAAAATGGCCCAGATCGCTGCATTCGCAGAAACCCATTAATTAGGCTTTGCTGTGCTGTGTCAACAAGGCCCGATATAAGAAAGCTTCTTAGCAATATCCCAGGCTCTCCAGGTCATCTGTCACGGATCCTGTTTGCTGATCAGGTGTGGCACCCTAATAAGTCTGTGTCGCTGTCTAAATATTTGCAATTTTGCCTGGTTGTTTCAACATGTTGAAAAGTTTCTCTGGCTCAAAGGTTTTGGCAGCCAGCAAGCCTCCTTGATGCAGGACAAAGTGCGGCAGTACCTGTTTACAGAATCATAGAATTGTATCGTTGGAAGGATCCCTGGGGGTCGCTAGTCCAACCCCCAGCAATGCAGGAATCTGAGTTAAAGCGTCCATGACAGACGACCATCCAGGGTTAACGCTTTTCATTTCCTTTTATTTATATGCAAAAATTTCTGAACCACCAGCATTAAGAAAAATATACCATGATTCTAAACATGTTATCACCCATAGTCCTGGCTATAAAATAACTACAGTGATGGATTATGGTGGTTATCAATATTATTACTACACAGGGCTTGTAGCATATTCAGCATATTTTACCTGCTTTATTTGAGCCATCCTTACAAGATGTAAGGTAGGATATGATTATTCACCCCCATGGAGTAGGGGAAAGAGGCAAGGAGAATAGAGGTCTGCCAGCTACTCAGAAAAGAGGATCCTGGTGTGCTTGTAATATGTTAAGAGTTTGGGGCTTAGGGTGGAGTCCTGGGGACCAGAGAGAGAGGCCTGGAGGGGGACATTTAGCCCCTGAACCTGAAGTTCCCTGGCCCCTGATGTAAATAATACCAGAAAATAAATTTGCAGTGTTAATGAATACCCAAAACATGACTGCTCACAGCTTTCTTCCCCTTTTCGTGCTTCACAAACAGGGACCACAACTGCTCTGCTACGGGTCCAGGGTGCAAATGTCTGTGGGAAGAGGCAAAAGTGGTTCCCCACAGCAGAAAACCCCGGGAGACGGCAAATACCAGCAGGACGGAAGCCGGCCCAAAAAGCAACCCCCAGGCCCAGCCGGCCAGCCGTACTGGCAGAGCAAAGGTTTCGGCACCTCCAAGAACGCACAAGCCGCCCGCTTCTCCCAAGGAAGAAGCAGCCCCTCGCGAGCAATCTCCACCACAGAAGCCCAGAGGGCGGCGGAAGAAATAAGGACACCCTTTGGCATCCCGCTGTCCAAACTGTCGGAATCCAAGCACCTAAAGAACAAGGTGTCTCCCTGGTCTGATGCCAAGCGCAGGCAGCCAGGAGCCAGCAACCACAAAGAGCAATAGGACGGGAGATGGTCGCCCTGGGACGCTGAGAAAGAGCCCTGCCGGGGTCCGGGGAGGGACCCGCCACGAAAGTGGGGTTGCTTTGCAACAGTGCGCTCACCCGGCGGGGAGAGGGGGGTTTACCTGGTCTGTGCACCAGTACCACGTGGCCACGACCGAGAGCCCAAAGGTCATTCCGGTCCAGGGCAGGTCTCCGGAGACGGGATCCCGGAAGAGGTGCATCGCATCGAGCCTGGGCACGTGGCAGGTTGTGTTGGGGATGATCTTAGACGGCACGGCCTTTAAGTAAGCTTCTTCCAGGTTCTGGTAGCCGCCGATCTCGCCGAAAGCTTTGCAGGGGATAGAGGGGGTGGGGAGAGGCAATGATTTCAAATAGATATACCAAAACGGGAATAAAGGCTCACCTCTTCCTTCGCTTCTCACCGCGACTTTTAGCACTGCAAGGGGGAAAAAGCACCTTGGTGCAATGTCGGCACGCTTTCCTGTTACAGCACCTGGGAGTGGGGATTTGGTAGGGGAACTCGCAAGCACTATGAGTGTGCTGTGTTTCCTGAAATCTCTAGCTCCCTTCGGTGGAGCAGGGGCTGCGTTGCAGGCAGAAGGTTGCAGGTTTGGTCCCTGCCATCGTCGGTTAGACTGGCCAGAGCTAGAAGTAATTTATGGGAATATACTTGGCCTGAAGCCCTGGGGATTAGCTGCCAGCCAGTGTAGGCAACACTCTAGTCTGGGTGGATTTGGTATAAGGCATGGAGAGGGAAGCTTTTTGCCCCTGAGGACCATACGAGGTAGAGAGCTGTGTGTGTGTGTGCATAGGCACCAACTCTAAGGGGCCCAGATCACTTCGCCCCCTCCAACAAAATATGGGGGGCCAGCTCACCCCCAGTGTTGAGAACAATCAGTTGTGGAGGAGGCCAATCGCGAAGCCAGGTGCAGCACGGTTTCAGTGGCTGTTGGCTTCTCCTGCTGCCATGGAGGGGAAGGGGGGGGACAGCCCCCAGCTGTGGTAGCAGCAGCTGGAGGAGACTGAGTGCCAGAGCCTCCAGCCATTGAAGCCGCGCTGCTGTCATGTTTGGCTCCACCCCTGGCATGTCCTGACATCCCACACATGTCATGCATGCATCACCGGCCCCCCCAATCTTCTGCTCAAGTTGGCGCCTCTGGCTGCAAGCCTGTGGGTGTGGCTAGAGTCAATGGTGGGTGGGGCCATTCACACACACGCCCTCTGCACACTGGCCCTCATCTTCATCAGAGGTGGCCATCTCCCCCTGTGCCGTCCTCCCCATCACAACTGTGTCAGCCCACCCAGAGGTCGGAGAGCAATAATAATAACAATTTATCATTTATACGCCGCCCGTCTGGCTGGGTTTCCCCAGCCACTCAGGGCGGCTCCCAACAGAATCTTAAAAACACGATAAAACATCAGGGCTAAACAAGGCTGCCTTCAGGTGTCTTCTAAAAGTCAGAGAGTTGTTTGTTTCCTTAACATCTGACGGGAGGGCATTCCACAGGGCGGGCGCCACAACCAAGAAGGCCCTGTGCCTGGTTCCCTTTAACCTCACTTCTCACAGGGAGGGAACAGCCAGAAGGCCCTTAGAGCTGGACCTCAGCATCTGGGCTGAACGATGGAGGTGGAGACGCTCCTTCAGGTATACTGGGCCGAGGCTGTTTAGGACTTTAAATGCCGCACTGGGGGGTCTCTGAGAGACACACACAGCCCACTGGGCACAGGTGGCTCACACTGCAATGCAAGGCAATTCCTAAACCATTTAAGCAGGTGTTTCTGGGTTTATTTCAGGCAGAGAGGTACAGCCGATCAGGGTCAGGGACTAGGAGTCAGATTCCTCTTCAACCAGGTGATGGACCTAAAGAGGATGGGCGTATGATTCTATATAGGGCCAGCCCCATACAGTGCTGCTACCCACTTAACCTGTGGGGTAAACCCCGCCCCCTCCAGGGATGTGTTCTGACTCAGAGGACTCTGCTGTAGGAGACCCTGGAAGACCTGAACTTTCCCTGCTCTGTCACAGTAGGACAGGCATCCCCAAACTTGGCCCTCCAGATGTTTTGGGACCACAATTCCCATCATCCCTGACCACTGGTCCTGTTACCTAGGGTTGATGGGAGTTGTAGTCCCAAAACATCTGGAGGGTCGAGTTTGGGGGTGCCTGCAGTAGGAGATGGTTGGGAAAGGCTGTGTCCCTTTAAGTCAAGCATTAAATTAATTATTGAATTATTAATTGAATTAAAGTTGGTGAGAAGAAACAGGCTACACCTGGTTCCATTATGGGCTGGGTTGCAACTTGTTCCTTGCTGGGCCAACTTCAGAAGCAGAAGCTGCCTTGAGTCCTGCCTGAATTTTGTCCCACCTTGCCCTGTAACCTGCCAGGATCTCACCTTCTCCTACAGCCTCTTGGGCCTTGGCCCAAGACAAGCGGGTAAACGTATTCTTCATATGTACAAGTTTTGAGATTCACACCTTTATGGCCTTTACAGTTAAAGGGATCACAGGTAGCAGGTCGGCCTATGCAGTCCTAGGCAAAGGGAATCAATTGCCCGAATCAGCATTCTGCTTCGGATGTTGCCTGATCATCAAGGGAGGTTAGCAAAGGCTGAATCAGATTGCCCCCCCCAAAAGTTGCAATAATGATGAGGAGGATTGAGTCACCCCGGGGTTTGCAACCCTTCCAGGGTGAGCCAACAGCTTCCCCAGACGAAAGCCCGCTTTTGCAAAGACATCGTGTCCCGAACCAAAACAAGCGCCCAGAAATACTGCAGATTAAGGCCGCTCTCTCGGGAAAGTTAATGATTTGAAGCAGTTTGCAAAGGGGGCAGGATTTGCAGCCTTTGTTTTGAGCGTCAACAGGAATTAGTGGCCGGGTTCTTTTCAAAGCCTCGTCATGGCAACCACGCAGCGAGCCACCCAACCAGGGTGTGGGAGGATTACCACATGATCCGTCCCCCTTCAATGGTGGCTTTAGATGTAAGCTCCAGAGTATCGGCTGATTTAATGGGCTGCAGGGGCCGGTTCAAGGCGTTGGGGTGACTGAGGTCAGAAAGCCAAAATGGCGCCCACACCCATTAACTGACCTGGGACACAATAAGTTTCTCTGCACAAGCTTTTCACTAAAACGATCATTACAAACAAAAGCAACGGTGAGCGTTGGTTTACTCGGAACCTTCTTAATTTATTCTGCAACTCAAACCCACTTGGATCACGTCCACATACCACATGTTTCAAGCATGTTTAGACCCCTTTGGCAGTCGTGGATTTCTGCCCCCCAAGAATTCCAGGAACTGTAGTCTATCCCTCACTAAGGTACAATTTCCAGCAGCCTACACAAACTGCAAGGGATGCAGGTGGCACTGTGGGTTAAACCACAGAGCCTAGGACTTGCCGATCAGAAGGTCGGCGGTTCGAATCCCCACGATGAGGTGAGCTCCCGTTGCTCGGTCCCAGCTCCTGCCCACGTAGCAGTTCGAAAGCACGTCAAAGTGCAAGTAGATAAATAGGTACCGCTCTGGCGGGAAGGTAAACGGCATTTCCGTGCGCTGCTCTGGTTCGCCAGAAGCGGCTTAGTCATGCTGGCCACGTGACCCGGAAGCTGTACGCTGGCTCCCTCGGCCAATAAAGCGAGATGAGCGCTGCAACCTCAGAGTCGGCCACGACTGGACCTAATGGTCAGGGGTCCCTTTACCTTTTTACACAAACTGCAAGCAAACTACAGTTCCCATTATTCTTGGCAGGAGGGGTGGAGCTGTGTGCTTTACTTGTGTGACATGGATTTGAATTCAGATAGTATATACTAAACATCATGGGGTTTTCTTTCTGCGGGGGGGGGGGTTGGAGAGAGAAAGCCATGCACTACAGTTGCCATCGGTTCTTCCTCATTAGGGGTTTAGCATGGAAACTCCCTGTTTTATTTCCTTTTTATTTACAGGGCACCCACAGGACAGTCATCCATTGGTTCTTTCTTCCCCCCACCCCCAGAAAGATAGAAGAGAAACCAGCCCTTTTCTTTTCTTTTCTTTTCTTTTCTTTCTTTCTTTCTTTCTTTCTTTCTTTCTTTCTTTCTTTCTCCTCATTTTTAATTTGGGCAGTGATGTATCACGGTAGTGAACCTATAACCGCATTATTTGTGGTTGTATTGTGCATTTAGCATTAACTCTGGAACTGTATACACAATTCTGAACAAACTAAGCTGGAGGTATACACTCGTGTATACACTTTCAGAATCCGTGCTAAATACATTACTTCTGGTAAATGAGCCGCATAGCAGAGCTTTCCAAACTGTGTCTCATGACACATTAGTGTGCCGGCTGCAATGTGTAAGTGTGTTCTGCAAATGCTCCACATCAGGGTTGGAAAGGGGTTAGTTTAACCTCTGGTTTGCTAGCAAAACTGAATTGTCATGTCACAAAACGATGCACATCTAAAAAGTGTGTCACCAGCATGAACAGTTTGGAAAGCTCTGTGCTAGAGGAGTCATGGAAAATTTTGTCCCGGGCTTTTTAGACTCATCTACCCATAAAACCAAAAGGGGTGCATTGGTTGTGCCAGGTGTGAAATATCTTGGCGTTATTTTCAGATCTCCTACCCCAGTAACTACACACTAAACCACTCTGACTCCATAGGGGAAATAGAAAAGCTAAACAACTGCCCTTGTGTAATCAAGACATTAGGGGCGTATAAATGCAATGTCCTTTGCACCCATAAGGAACAAGAAATAGCCAAACTTCCTTCAAGGTTAAAGATGTGCTGCTGTTCTCAATACTTCTTTTAAAAATCTAACTAGATACGCACTCCAACACAACTGGTTAGTGCAGTTGCTGCGGGAGTTTGTCTCATTGTACAGCCTCCAAAGAAATTGTTTACAAATGTAAAAAGATAAAATAAAAAGTATAATGTTCCAAAAATGGTGGAAAGTTGCATCTGTGTTCATTCTGTAAACTCTCACTCTTTCCCTGCCTATTTAGTGCTGTGCCGTATATATATGAAGAGTCAGAAGACAAGTCCTTGCCCCAAGGAGATTACAATTTAGAAAACAGGCAATGGAGGAAGTGGGAGATGCATAACCCCTCAACCATCCTGATTTGAGCGGGACATCCCGGAACTACGGAAGCCATCCCGGCTTAAGATTGGATCCCGGAATGTCCTGTATTTTGGTGCACCACTCTGGTGCAAGTCAGAAGAGATCCTATGATCTTTCCTTGGGCGGGGGGTGGGAGGGGGAGCAGAGTCAGGCCCCCACAGGCAGGCCTTACCTGTTACTGTCAGGATAGTGGCTCCAATGACCATGATGAGAGTCTGCAGAGCATCTGTATAAATGACAGCCGCCAGCCCACCTGCAGACAGTAGACAGAGAGAGCAGATCTGAATTGCAGAGCTGAGTTTCAATCAGCATAATTTGGGGTGCTTCCAGTTCCTCCCCGTGTTTCTAACAGAGGGAGCCCTTCAGAACTTGGGGGGGGGGGGACACGGGTGGTGCTGTGGGTTAAACCACAGAGCCTAGGGCTTGCCCATCGGAGGTTGGCGGTTCGAATCGGAACGGATTAATTTCGTCTTGTGAGGCACCATTCCTTCTGATTTGTTTGTTGGGAGGTTAGATGACAGTCTCAGCTGTACTATACATTTATACCTCTTTAAATAGGGACGCGGGTGGCGCTGTGGGTTAAACCACAGAGCCTAGGACCTGCCAATCAGAAGGTTGGCAGTTCGAATCCCCGCAACGGGGTGAGCTCCCGTTGCTCGGTGCCAGCTCCTGCCAACCTAGCAGTTCGAAAGCACGTCAAAGTGCAAGTAGATAAATAGGTACCGCTCTGGCGGGAAGGTAAATAGCGTTTCCGTGCGCTGCTCTGGTTTGCCAGAAGCGGCTTAGTCATGCTGGCCACATGACCCGGAAGCTGTACGCCGGCTCCCTTGGCCAATAAAGCGAGATGAGCGCCGCAACCCCAGAGTCGTTCGCAACTGGACCTAATGGTCAGGGGTCCCTTTACCTATATGTTGGAAGCCACCCAGAGTGGCTGGGGCAACCAATTCAGATGGGCAGCGTATAAATAATAGAATCATCATTAAGGAATGGGACGTCCCTATTTTCATGGGAGAAATGTTGGAGGATTATGATCCACCGTGCATCTTACCTGCAATGGTGTAAATGGCAGTGACGACCAGCATGAGGACAGTGGAAAGGTAGAGATTCCAGCCTAGGCACACTTGAACAAATAGGGCTCCTGAATACAGGTCAGTCTGCAGGGGTAAAGAGAGACACCATCAGGTTTTTTTTGGGGGGGATGCTCAGCTAGGACAGGCAAAAGCCGCTTCAGAGCTTTGCCATGCTTTAAACCAGGGGTCAGCAAACATTTTCATCAGGGGGCCAGTGCACTGCCCCTCAGACCTTGAGAGGGGCTGGACTATATTTTTTTTTGGGGGGGGGAAATGAGCAAATTCCTATGCCCCACAAATAGAAATGCATTTTAAATAAAAGCACACATTCTACTCATGTAAAAACACCAGGCAGGCCCCACAAATAACCCAGAGATGCGTTTTAAATAAAAGGACACATTCTGCTCATGTAAAAACACGCTGATTCCCGGACCGTCCACAGGCCGGATTTAGAAGGCGATTGGGCCAGATCCAGCCCCCGGGCCTTAGTTTGCCTACCCACGTTTTAAACTAACACCTGAATTATTTGTTTTAATAGCTATTTCGGTACCATCAGCCTACAGTGAAGGAAGCTGCTTCGTCTGATAGATTTCCAGCTGTCCTTCAATATTGGGTTATGAGCACGGGAAGCAATAGGCCTAGGTTGCCACTTTTTCTGCAGACCAAGGCTCTTGTGTCTTTTAACATCTGGACATCAGGTAGAAATCCACAGGTGAATCCTTTCCAGGCATTAAGGTGGAAAGGTCCGCCCTATTGAATTCTTCCTGTCATGGTGTTGCTCGCAGCCTACAGCTTCCCAATGGGGACATCTGGTTGTCCCACTGTGGAAAACACAAAACTCGACTGTAATTTTGGGGTCAGATTCTGCAGGGCTCCTTCCTGAGGGGGGATCAGCAGTCTTAGCCCTGCGTTTGTAGCACAAGCAAAGACCAGGTCTTAAAGCCAGAGGATGGCTAGAAATTCCACAGATTCCCATCACTGGGGTGGAATGGAGGAGTTGCATGTGTTAACTTCCAGCCTGTTATGTGACCTGATAGGGGACTCATCACATTCCGACACATAAGAAACGCCTGCTAAATCAGGCCAATTTCCCATCTGGTCGAAAATCTGACCGCCAGATGTTTGTGCGAAACCCTCAAGAAAGGACCCGGGCGACGAAAGAAGAATGGAGGATGAAGTTGATGGATTATGCAGAATTAGCTAAATTAACAGGAAGGATTCGAAACCTTAGGGACCAGAGATTCTTAGAAGACAGGAGTAAATATATGAACTATTTGAAAAGTGATTGTGAAGAACAGATTACGCTAGTAGGACTGGAATAAGTTTCGTAAGGTGGATTATTTGAAATATTACAAGGAAGACTATGAAAAGAATTATTAGTTAAGGACAATGAAATGTAATATAGAAATTAAGAAATGCAGAATAAGTGATAAAGAATGGAAAATCATCGGAGGCGTTGACGGAAGTCTAAAACATTGCATAAGATGAGAAGATATGTTGTATGACTGTTGGAACTGATATGTTAAAAAATCAATAAAAATGTATATAAAAAGAAAGGACCTGGGTGGAAAAGCAACACCCTCTCCTCTTTACCTGGCCCACCTTACAGAGTTGTTGTGGTGATAAAATTGGGAGGAGAAAAGCAAACTGTGTTAGGAAAGATCTTTCCTCTTAGGAAAGATGGGGTATAAATGCAATAATAAATAAAGTTTATTTTTTTAAAAAAAAATCTGGAGCTGGAGCATCTCAACAACACATTTGGGAAGGGAAAAAACATGTTTCAGCCTGAACAATGAGAACTAGAAACTTGTTTTGGAGGAACGCTTGGTGAGCGGAAGCTGGCTGGGTCCGATGGGAGTTGGAGTCCAGGGTGGGGAGATATGACTGAGACCACGTACTCAGTGGCTGATACTCTTACACAGGCCTGCTTGTCAACAAGACTTAAGGGGCAGTTTTGAGGCAGCAAGAAATTCCAGGCGAGATTTTCGACATCACAGTTTCATTATCTGGCTTGGCAGGGAGGAGAGGCACGCCCAACGGCAGCTAGGCACAAAGAAAACCATTGAGAAACCACCCGGCTCACCAAATGAGATTCCTTTCTGTCTCCCAACCCAGGGGGAGTTTCAGAGCTTTGGATTCCAAACACAGAAGGGTACGGGCGATACTGACTGCCAACAATTGCTGTGGGACAGAACCATCAGGTCTTGTGATAGGCCCCTTTGCAAACCCCCTTCAGCCGATATCCCTAGAAGTAGGGGCCACCCTACGAAACGGAGGAACTGTGGATTCATGGCAAGTGTGAGAAAAAGTCTTCTTCACCCAGCAGCAAATTAACTTGCGGAACTCACAGCCACAAGGTGTGGTGTCTTCAACAGCTGTGAAAGAGGAGTGGACGTATTCACAGAGGAGGCAGGGAAGCTGTGTTAAAAGCTGTTAGCCGCTGTGGTTAGGACCAGAAGTTCTGGATGATTTGGTCGTGTCTCAAAGCTGCAGTCTTTTGGTGTTCATGTTCTGTTGAACTCACAGAATCATAGACTCCGAGAGTCATTGAGTCCAATGCCTTGCAATGAGGGAACCTGCCCACAGCCATCCCTGGGTGGGTTCGAACCACCAACCTTCTGGTTAAAAGCCAGATGTACTGACCCATTGCACCACAGAGGATGAGTTCTTTGGGTCTTGAAAGAGGGGCAATATAACTAGCTGCTAATGGCACTCATGGTAACTAACCATCTTATATCAGACCCTGCAAGTGTCCCTATTTTCCAGGGACAGTCCCGGATTTACAGAAGCCATTCTGGTTTCTGACTTGATCCAGGAATCTCCCCCTTTTCCTTAGGACGTCCTTATTTCCATCAAATAAATATTGAAGGGTATGGATTTATGCTACCCCTGAGCCAAGGAGATAACTATACAACCTTCAGAAGACGTCTGAAGGCAGCCCTGTATGGGGAAGGTTTTCAATGTTTAATGTGTTTTGATATATGTGGGAAGCCACCCAGAGGGACCCCAGAAGAGACTTCAGCACACATTGCTTAAACATTTTGGGTGTAGTAGACCCAATTTGAGTCACATGGAATTGAGGCAAATTGATTGATTTTTGTTGCTATATATATTTCAGCAATCCCAAAGTTTGGAGTCAGTAGCGCAGATGTTGTAAGGGTGTGGTGGAACAAACCCCGTTGAAGAAGATAATGGTGGTTACCCAGAACTTGTTGCTGGTTGCAAAGACCACCTTCTCATAAGCTGCCGGCTGAGTCATTGTACAATTGGGGCGTTTGTGTGTGTATAGACCTCTCCTTCCAGTACGGAAGTGCATACCCTCCAATATTTCTCTGGTGAAAATAGGCACGTCCTATTCCATAATGATCACTGCAGATGGTGACAGCAGCCACGAAATTAAGAGACGCCTGCTTCTTGGGAGAAAAGCAATGACAAACCTCGACAGCATCTTAAAAAGCAGAGACATCACCTTGCTGACAAAGGTCCGTATAGTTAAAGCTATGGTTTTCCCAGTAGTGATGTATGGAAGTGAAAGCTGGACCGTAAAGAAGGCTGATTGCCGAAGAATGGATGCTTTTGAATTATGGTGCTGGAGGAGACTCTTGAGAGTCCCATGGACTGTAAGAAGATCAAACCGATCCATTCTTAAGGAAATCAGTCCTGAGTGCTCACTGGAAGGACAGCTCCTGAAGCTGAGGCTCCAATACTCTGGCCACCTCATGAGAAGATAAGACTCCCTGGAAAAGACCCTGATGTTGGAAAAGATGGAGGGAACAAGGAGAAGGGGACGACAGAGGATGAGATGGGTGGATAGGATTCTCGAAGCTACCAGCATGAGTTTGACCAAACTGCGGGAGGCAGTGGAAGACAGGAATGCCTGGCATGCTCTGGTCCACGGGGTCACAAAGAGTTGGATATGACTAAAGGACTAAACAACAACAACAACAATTCAATAATAATAATAATAATAATAATAATAATAATAATAATTTTATTATTTGTACCCTGCCCATCTGACTAGGTTGACTAGGTTGCTCCAGTCACTCTGGGAGGCTTCCAACATATATAAAAACATAATAAAACATATAGGTTTGGGAGGGGGACTTCCCTGTACAGGCCTTCCATTAGATGTCTTCTCAAGGTTATTTATCTCCTTGGCTCGGGGATCAAACCACCATAACTAGAACAATGGCTCCACAATGGAGCCCTGGGCATATGAGTCTTCACAGGCACTGTCATCACTGCAGCAGGTCCAGGGGGCTTTCTGTAGTGGGGACCCTGCTAGAGTGGCATAGCATGGGTTGCCAGTGCCTGGTGGGAGGGAAATGGATGGAGTACCCATGTGAATTCAACTGCCTAATGGTATTTACAGCCCCCAGGAGATCACAGCCGCAGAGACAAAGAAAGAAGAGTTGTTCCATTGTCTGGAGAGCTCGCTTCCTGGTTCGCCTGGAGAAGCCGTTTTCAACAGAGCTCAGAGACAGAAGCATGCAGCTGCATTGAAGCAGCACCGGATGTTGAAATTTTGCACCTCTAACAATTTTGCACCCATGTAGCCCCCCCCCCCGCCGTGCTATGCCACTGCCCTGCTGGGCTGCACCCTCTCAGCAGATACCTGATCATGCCAGCCTCTGGCATCAGCCAGCAAAGCAGGTGGTCTTCATTTAGCCAGATGGCTACAGATAAGCTTCCTTCAGCCTCATTGCACTGAATTTTCATGAGCTTCTTCTCAATCCCTAAAACCTGCCTCCTCCGAAATCACAGAGGCAAGGGGGGAAGGGCGATTGCTTTCATCTAATTCAGAGGTTCTCAACCTGTGGGTCCCCAGATGTTGTTGGACTACATCTCCCATCATCCCTGAGCTCTGGCCTTGCTAGCTAGGGGTGATGGGAGTTGTAGTCCAACAACATCTGGAGACCCACAGGTTGAGAAAGGCTGATTCTAATTCCTTTCTCTGTTGTTGTTGTTGTTTTGCCAGCTCAGCAAAAATATAATAAAAAATTGCTGGCCTCCTGTTCCCTCCAGGCAGAGCGACGGAGGCAGCAACGCGGAAGGCGGCAGGTGGGGCTGCCCGGCATTTTCACTCTTTCAACTTGAACAGATTTGTTCTCTTGGCACCTGCCCCGCCTTTGAATCGCCTGCCAAGTCGCTTCTTCATGCTTGGCTCCAAAGCCAGCTGCACACTCTGGCTACAAAAAAGAGAGAGCACTTCTGTTGACTCCCCAGCTGTCCTCAGAGAAGGGGTGGGCCACGAGGTCGAGCAGACACGTGTGGCAAAAAGAGATGGTTAAATTGGGAGGGATCTCACAAGCCTGGAAGTCACAGGAGCCTCCCCACGCTTCCTGACAGTGAGAGCTGTTCAACAGTGGAATTTGCTGCCAAGGAGTGTGGTGGAGTCTCCTTCTTTGGAGGTCTTTAAGCAGAGGCTTGACAACCATATGTCAGGAGTGCTCTGATGGTGTTTCCTGCTTGGCAGGGGGTTGGACTTGATGGCCCTTGTGGTCTCTTCCAACTCTATCATTCTATGATTCTATGGTTCTATGATTCTAGGTCAACTGGACCTTAGTATCTTAGTTCACTGCTGAGAGACCTTTCAGAAACTGGAGGTTCCTCATGAGGGCTAGCAACAGGGTTAGCATGCAGAACCCCCCAAAAGGCTCCCGGAAAAATATAATAAACTGTATGTCCACAACCAGTCCTACACAACCGCAAGCTCGCTGTGTAGTGTTTCACAAGCTTCTCTCTGAGTCGCATAAACTATGAAACTCATTGCCCCAGGAAGCAGTGATGGCCCGCAGCTTAGATACTGCTACTAATAATAATTTTATTAATTATATGCTGTCTATCTGGCTGGGTTGCCTCAGCCATTCCAACAGATATGAAAATGTAAGAAAACATCAAACATTAAAAGCTTCCCTATACAGGGTTCCTTCAGATGTCTTCTGAAAGTCAGATAGTTTTATTTCCTTGACATCTGACGGGATGGTGTTCCACAGGGCAGGTGCCATCACCAAGAAGGCCCTCTGCCTGGTTTCCTGTAACCTCACTTCTCACAGTGAGGGAACTGCCAGAAGGCCCTTGAAGCTGGACCTCAGTGTCCGGGCTGAGTGATGGGGGTAGAGATGCTCCTTCAGGTATATAGGGCTGAGACCGTTTAGGGCTTTAAAGGTCAGCACCAACACTCAGAATTGCACTCAGAAATGTACTGGGAGCCAGTGTAGGTCTTTCAGGACCGGTGTTATATGGTCTCGGCGGCCACTCCCAGTCACCAGTCTAGCTGCCGCATTCTGGATTAGTTGTAGTTTCCGGGTCACCTTCAAAGGTAGAGTGCATTGCAGTAGTCCAAGCGGGAGATAACCAGAGCATGCACCACTCTGGCGAGACAGTCCACAGGCAGGTAGGGCCTCAGCATGCGTACCAGATGGAGCTGATAAACAGCTGTCCTGGACACAGAATTGCCCTGTGCTTCCATGGACAGCTGTGAGTCCACAGTGACTTCCAGGCTGCACACCTGGTTTTTTAGGGACACAATGGTTCTGCCCTGCTTCCACAGTCAGAGGCAGAAATGCTTCTGAATACCAGTTGTTGGAAACTGCCGGAGGGGAGAGGGCTCCTGTACTCAGATCTTGCCTGCAGGCTTCTGCTTGGCCACTTTGAGAACAGGAGGCTGGCCTAGATGGGCCACTGGCCTGATCCTGCTCTTCTTATATTCAGCTTTCCATTTGCAATATGAGGATAACACATTAGGATGTTTGCCAGGATGAAGTAGATTAAAAAATGGAACACCTGAAATGTGCTAGAAGTAGTGCTTTTTAAAAAAATTGCTTCCAACCTGGGTTGTCTTGCACAAGGGCATCTGGAGGTTCTTCTGCAACTCTGGCTCCATACCCTATTTTCTGTCTAAGCCTCTCACTCCAATCTGCATGATTCAACTCCCTCTTCCAAGAGAAGGACCATCCATAAATCTGGCGGCAGCTATCAAGACGCCACCCGGGTGTGTGTGCGCTTGTTGGTCAATATCTGACAGGTTGCAAAAGGGATGTCAGAAAGGAACGAGCTCGCTTTGCTGGAGGAGGAGATAGACTGCAAAATCCTGAGCAAGTTCAAAGGGGTAATGCAGAAGTATTTGCTTTTTTTTCTGGAAATTAGGTTAGAGACTGACAACAAGCAGCTGGACAGGATCCTGGGCTCTGGTCAAGACAGCACTCTGCCCACGCTGCCAGCGATTTTTTGAAAATGTTCCGATTTTGAGCAAAGCCAGTCCAGATGGCCACAGCAACAGTAAAACATTACAGTATACAGTGGTGCCTCGCAAGACAAAATTAATCCGTTCCGTGAGGCTCTTCGTATAGCGGTTTTTTCGTCTTGCGAAGAAAGCCCATTGACGGCTTAGCGGATTAGCGCTATTAGCGGTTTAGCGGCTTTTAGCGGATCAGCTGATAAGCGGCTTATCAGCGGATCAGCCGATAAGCCGCTTAGGGCTTAGGAAAAGGGGAAAAAAGGGAAAAACCCCCGCAGGAACTCGCAAGACATTTTCGTCTTGCGAAGCAAGCCCATAGGGAAATTCATTTTGCGAAGCGCCTCCAAAACGGAAAACCCTTTCGTCTAGCAGGTTTTCCGTCTTGCGAGGCGTTCGTCTTGCGGGGCACCACTGTACGCAGAAAAGGAAATTTGATATAAAAGCACAAGTGATAGTCCTGAATCAGCAGCCAGTTAGCGGCCCTTATTCTGATTGCTCCTGCTATGAACCTAGCAACCTTTGCTGTTATCTGCTCATTTTGATCTGATAGAAGAAAGGACACTGTGGCAGTGGTTGAGCGCCCTGGGATGGTTAGTACGAGTGAGGTGATGATCTCGTTCCTCAGGTCTTTGCAGAGAGTGCAAGACAGGAGGACGTGTGCTGCTGTTTCGGTGCTACCATCTCCACAGGGGCAAAGACATTTCTCAGGCGGGATGAATCGACCCTCAAGTACTGCAGATGGCAAAACACCCAGTCTTGCAAGTGTAAAAGCACGTCTGTATTTTGGGATAATAAGTTTGTGCAGCTATGGGGCCAGAGAATCAAAATGGAGAGGTTTCCTGCTTGGCAGGGGGTTGGACTCGATGGCCCTTGTGGTCTCTTCCAACTCTATGATTCTAGGTGGAAACTGAACATTTGTTGTTGTTTAGTCGTGTCCGACTCTTCGTGACCCCATGGACCAGAGCACGCCAGGCACTCCTGTCTTCCACTGCCTCCCGCAGTTTGGTCAAACTCATGCTGGTAGCTTCGAGAACACTGTCCAGCCATCTCGTCCTCTGTCGTCCCCTTCTCCTTGTGCCCTCCATCTTTCCCAACATCAGGGTCTTTTCCAGGGAGTCTTCTCTTCTCATGAGATGGCCAAAGTATTGGGGCCTCAGCTTAATGATCTGTCCTTCCAGTGAGCACTCAGGGCTGATTTCCTTCAGAATGAAGAGGTTTGATCTTCTTGCAGTCCATGGGACTCTCAAAAGTCTCCTCCAGCACCAGAATTCAAAAGCATCAATTCTTTGGCGATCAGCCTTCTGGAAACTGAACATACCAAGGGCAGAATTTCCTTATAGTGGCCAGGTTGTTCTGATGCTCGATTTCTTTTAGATGAAGACCAGTTAGACTGTTTGCTTTAGTGGGGCCCAAAGTGAGTAGGTGTTGCGGGGATAGGCCACAAGAGTGAAGTTTTTGATAGATGGTTTTAAGCCAGGCACTTTTATGGGAGGCTTGAAGTACTAGGGATAGTAAACCAGGGGGAGAGCACAAGAGCAACTCTCCCCTCCAGTGCCAGAGCACAGCCATTGTGGCTAGTCATTGATAGTGTTATCCTCCAAGAATTTCCCCAGTCTTCTTTTAAGCCGTCCTGGTTGGTGGCCATTTCTGCCTCCTGTGGAAGGGAGTTCCACAGTTCAACGATGCACTGCATGAAAAAGTACTGTATTTTTTGCTCTATAAGACTCACTTTTCCCCTCCTAAAAAGCAAGGGGAAATGTGTGTGCGTCTTATGGAGCGAATGCAGGCTGCGCAGCTATCCCAGAAACCAGAACAGCAAGAGGGATTGCTGCTTTCACTGCGCAGCGATCCCTCTTGCTGTTCTGGCTTCTGAGATTCAGAATATTTTTTTTCTTGTTTTCCTCCTCCAAAAACTAGGTGCGTCTTGTGGTCTGGTGCGTCTTATAGAGCGAAAAATACGGTGCTTTATTTCACCTGTCCCGAATCTTCCAGCATTCAGCTTCATTGATTTTGGGAGCGAGGGAGAAAATGTTTTTCCCCCTCTGCTTTCTGTGTGCTGTGCATTATTTTAAAAAACTTTTGTTTCAACACCGGTCCTCCACTGCAGGTAGCAGGCTAGTTAAGGAGGTGAATGGCAGGCCATGGATCACACAAACACACACAACTCTGGCTATTTCCCTCTGCTGGAGAGTCACTCAGAACAGCCAGGGGGCTCCCACCTGAGAGTGGGGGAGAAATTTGGTTCAATTCACACCAAAAGGGAAACCTATCAAATCGACAGTTTCCGAAACAATATGCAAAGTGAAACCCAGCTTTCCTTCAAAATTTGCATGTATCTGAATTTTGCAATCGAGTTCTCTAGCCAATGTTAATACAATTACAGAGGTTTGGAGGAAGACCATGAGTGGAAACAGCATACGAAAACGCACTATATTGCCGAAAATTGCCTACAATCATATGGACATTAGTAAAAAGCTATGTGCAAAAAATGTAGGAAAATTTCAAACTAAAATGCTGGTGAATTTCCATGAGGATTATTTTGTTTCTCAAATAACGAAAGTTGCAAATTTCTGCAGAAATGCAAAGAAATGAATTTAAGATTGGAAAAGGAGGAAACAGGAAGAAACTCAGCTGCTGAAGAGTTGCTAGGAGGCCCTTCTATTCCCCTCAAAAGGCTTTGATTCCCAGAGTTCCCTGGGAAGAGGGATTGATTGTGTTAGACACTCTGGGAATTGTTGTTCTGTGAGGGGAGTTACGGTGCAACTCTCTGCACCTTTACCAATTACAGATAGGTAGCCATGTTGGTCTGCCATCGTTAAAACAAAATAAAAAAATTCCTTCCAGTAGCACCTTAAAGACCAACTACGTTAGTTCTTGGTATGAGCTTTCGTGTGCATGCATGCGAAAGTATCTGAAGAAGTGTGCATGCACACGAAAGCTCATACCAAGAACTAACTTAGTTGGTCTTTAAGGTGCTACTGGAAGGAATTTTTTTATCACCTTTACCAAACTACAGATCCCAGAATTCTTTGGGGGGAGTTGCAGCTGCTTAAAGTGGTACCAAAGTGTCCACTAAATGTCACGTATAAATGTGTCCTCAGTCAATATGCCCTAAAGCAGCCTTTCTCAACCTGTGGGTCCCCAGATGTTGTTGAACTACAACTCCCATCAGCCCTAGCTAGCAAGGCCAGAGCTCAGGGATGATGGGAGTTGTAGTCCAACAACATCTGGGGACCCACAGGTTGAGAACCGCTGCCCCAAAGGGACACAGCTACCCCTTCCCTCACTCTCCCCCCCTCTGGGCCCGATCCGTACACCCACCCAGAAGGAGCACCTCCATCCCCCTCGCTCAGCGAGAGCAGGCGAGGAAGACACAACAGCAAGGAACAAGGCCAGCTGTGGACCCCTTGCAGAAGTGGGGGGTCCTTGACGGATACCCAGTGATGCTTCTTGCTGGTGCCTGCCCTCTCTGAGGTAGCGCAAGGGCCCCAAACCATCCAGGCGCCCTTGTTTCATGCTCTGTCTGATCTCGTTTCAGTCAGGGCAAGGAAACAACGCAAATGGATCTACAACCTGTTCCCTCTCCACGCCAGAGCTTGCCCTGCCCCACGCCCTCTCCTGCAGCAACTTGGGAGGCATCAAACAAGTCGTCTGGGGCCCTCCCTTCTCTCTCCTCACAAGTCTTCACCCTCACACACAACAGCCTTTTCCAAGTCAGATCATGCCAGCATTAGGTTACCCAGAAATATGAATGCTGTGCTGTTTTCCCGGGCCGGCAAAAGCCACAAAAGCTTTGTTCTGTTGTTTTTCCTCATACGTTCCAGCAGTTCCAGCAGTTCTGGAATTTAGACATCTGTCCCTGGCCAATTGCCTAAACGGCCTCGGCCCAGTATACCTGAAGGAGTGTCTCCACCCTCATCGTTCTGCCCAGACACTGAGGTCCAGCTCCGAGGCCCTTCTGGCAGTTCCCTCCCTGCGAGAAGTGAGGGAACCAGGCAGAGGGCCTTCTCAGTGGTGGCACCCACCCTGTGGAATGCCCTCTCATCAAATGTCAAGGAAATAAACAACTATCTGACTTTTAGAAGACATCTGAAGGCAGCCCTGTTTAGGGAGGTTTTTAATGTGTGACATTTTAATGTATTTTTAATGTTCTGTTGGAAGCCAGCCAGAGTGGCTGGGGAGGCCCAGCCAGATGGGCGGGGTATAAGTAATAAATTATTATTATTATTATTATTATTATTATTATTATTATTATTAGAATTGTAGAGTTAGAAAGGACCACAAGGGTCATCTAGTCCAACCCCCTACAATGCAGGAATCTTTCACACGACGTGGGGCTCAAACTCACCACCCTGAGATCTCACGCTCTATCGATTGACTGCCCTTTAATTTGTCGCTGCTGCTGCCCTTTGGGGAAGTCGTGTCCAAACCATTAGAGTTGCCAATTATCAGGGGTCAAACCAGGCTTCCTCGACCTCGGCCCTCCATATGTTTTGAGACTACAATTCCCATCATCCCTGACCACTGGTCCTGCTAGCTAGGGATCATGGGAGTTGTAGGCCAAAAACATATGGAGGGCCGAGGTTGAGGAAGCCTGGTTAAAAACATTCTTCAAGGGCTGCAGAAAAAAAAGAGCACTCCTGGATCAGATCAAGGGCTTGTCTGATAGTCCAGAATCCAGATTCTTGCAGTGGCCAACCTGATGTTGATAGACAGGCTGCAAGACCTCTCTTCACATGCAATCGCCTTCAACTGGTATTCAGAAACATATTGTGGCCCCATTCACGCCATACGTTTAAACTACAACGCCACTTTAAAAAGCCGTGGCTTTCCCCAAAGCATTTTGGGAGCTTTAGTTCATTGAGGGTGCCGGGAGTTGTTTGCAGGCCCCTATTCCCCTCCCAGAACTATAATTCCCAAAGTTCCCTGCAGTGAGGGATCAACTTCGCTCTGGGAATTGTAGTTCTGTCAGTGGAAAGAACGATGACTCTTTAAATCAAAACAAAATCAGCAATGAACTAAAAACAGATGGAAACACAGGCCAGCTTTCTAAATGTATGCATAGGCTTGTCTAAATAAAAAAGGTTTTAGTAGGCGCCGAAAAGAGCACAGCGGAGGTGGCTGCCTGGTATCAAGAGTCGGGGAGTTCCAGAGTTTAGCTACACTAAATGGTCGATGAGGAACGGGTATTATGGGGCACTTGTAGCAGGGCCAGTTCCACCCATCAAAGCAGCCATGTGGGTATATTTGGGGCAAGGCGATCTCGCAGGTAAACCTGTCCCAAGTTGTTAAGGACTTTCTATTCTGATAGCAACCCTTTGAACGTGGCCTGGTAGCAAATCGGTAATGAGTGCAAATCTTGGAGCCTCCTTCGAAACACACAAGCGCTTGTGCCCCCCCAGTGGTGCTGTTGCTTACGGAGCTCAGTTCCTGTTCTCGGTTCACACACCTGGACCACATCAGAGGCAGCGGGACGGGGTGAGACTTTACATTCTTTGCAGGATTAAGGGCTGCTCTGGCATAACCCAAGCACAGCACGCACCTCGCCCCTTCTTGGCATGGCAATGCCCCAGGGCTGAGGCCCAGAAGGCTGACAAGGGGGTGACCTACTTCAGCCTCTTGCCTTGGGATGCTGGGAACATTTCTGACATTTAAAGGCACCACCAGTTCCACAGGGCCATCACAGGGGGGAAAGCAACAGAACAAGGAGTCCTGCAGCCTTCAACAGCAGCTGCAGAGGAGACTTGTTGCTTAAGTCAGGGAGCAACCTGACTTTTACCGGGGAACCGAACCAAGCCTGATCCCATAAGCTGCTGCGGTCCGAGAGGTACACAACCCTGCAGTTCTCCTTTCGGCCAGAGCTCTGCGGTGGCGCCAGAGTCTAGCGCCGCTCCAGCCCAGGGTTCAAGAGCCGCTGTGAGCCTGCCACCAAGTGGCCAGAGGAGGCAGCTGCAGGGAGGCTGGCGAGAAAGCCTCTGCATTGGCCAAAGCAAGTCATGTGACCCTCTCCAACGCCATATTAAAGCATGCTTGCCAGTGTTGCATATAGTTTCCTGTGTGTGAGAGCCATTGCTTCATTTCAGAAAACAACAGCTGGATTAGACCAAAGGTCCAGGGGTGGGGCAGGAGCCAGGTCCTTCCAGGCAATCCACAGATGAGGCAGAAGCAGAGCAGCAGCCTTCCTCTGTCACTGTTTCTTCCCCCACCCCTCCAAACAGCTGTTATTCAGAGCAAGACTGCCCCTGCACATGGAGGTTCAGCTTCACTGTGGACCAAAAGGGCGCCAAATCAATTGTTGAGCAGAGACTTGTGGAGACAGATATCCAAGAGCTTCAAGGGACCATGTGGAGACCCTACTGACCACTTTGGTCACCGGGGTTACCATGCCACACTCAGGATCGTTCCTTTTGTTGTCTTTTAGTCGTTAAGTCATGTCCGACTCTTCGTGACCCCATGGACCAGAGCACGCCAGGCACTCCTGTCTTCCACTGCCTCCCGCAGTTTGATCAAACTCATGTTTGTAGCTTCGAGAACACTGTCCAACCATCTCGCCCTCTGTCGTCCCCTTCTCCTTGTGCCCTCCATCTTTCCCTCCATCAGGGTCTTTTCCAGGGAGTCTTCTCTTCTCATGAGGTGGCCAAAGTATTGGAGCCTCAGCTTCAGGATCTGTCCTTCCAGTGAGCACTCAGGGCTTATTTCCTTCAGAATGGATACGTTTGATCTTCTCGCAGTCCATGGGACTCTCAAGAGTCTCCTCCAGCACCATAATTCAAAAGCATCAATTCTTCAGCGATCAGCCTTCTTTATGGTCCAGCTCTCACTTCCATACATCACTACTGGGAAAACCATGGCTTTAACTATACAGACCTTTGTCGGCAAGGTGATGTCTCTGCTTTTTAAGATGCTGTCTAGGTTTGTCATTGCTTTTCTCCCAAGAAGCAGGCGTCTTTCAATTTCGTGACTGCTGTCACCATCTGCAGTGATCGTGGAGCCCATGGATCTGCAGTGATCATGGATCGTTCCTAAGTATGCCATTTCACCAGACGGGAGAGATGCGAAGCAGAAGTCCCATTCTCCCCTGTTTTGCTGAAAGCCCAGCTGCCTCAGGCAGCCCTCCCGGAATTGCTAGACTACAACTCCCATTGTCCCAGGCCATTTTCCATGCTAGCTGGGTCTGATGGGAACTGGAATCCCTCAATCTCTGGAGGACCAGGGGGTCTCTATTCCCTGAGACATCCCTCTCATCTCGCCTTTTCCCCCTGCTTGACAAGAGTCAAATTTGGCAAGCTGCAATGGCAGGTGAAAGCAAAGCTTTCATAATTACTTAGAGAGGGCGGAGGATGTTTAAGGTGTTGGCAGCCATCTGCATCCCATTAAAGAAACCATCATCATTCCTCTTCTTGGAATACCAAAACACGGCCCCTCCAGCTTCCTCTCGTATAGTTCGGCAGGGGCGGACAGGCAAGGGAGCTTGTTAAGATGGCTTCTCAGCACAACAGTTTCGTTTCGAAAATAAATCTAGGGGGAGAAGAAGAAGCAGGCCTGACCCATTCATAACAGAAAAACAGCAGCTATAAAAAGCCTTTGAAGTCCGTCTCAACAGCTCCCGGGAGGAGGAACATCAGTTGCTTGCGTTCGTCAGTGAAAACCTTACACTTATTTGGGGCTGGCAGCAGAAGCAAGACTTCTAAGGTGGGGTGAGATTTTTACCCTTCCTTTCCAAGAAAGTTATCTTTGAACTGCTCCAAAGGAAGACTTTTAAAACAAAGCACGCAGTGTTCCAATTCCCTGTCTTATCGGGATAATAGTAAAAACTTTCCAGCTCTGCCACTCTATAAGCGAGGCTGAGTGGTGTTGGAATAGGGCCTGGGAGAGACCAGGGTTCACATCCCCACTCAGCCATGAAGCTCACTTGGTTAACCCTTCGGCCAGCGCCTGTCTCCCTCCCCATGACTTCCCTGGGGGTTTCTCCCAGGTCTGGGCCCTGAAAACTCAGACCCTTCAAATGTCCTTATTTTCCAGGGACAATCCCAGATTTACAGAAGGCGTCCCAGTTTCTGATATGATCCCAGAATATCCTGCTTTCCTTTAAAGGTAAAAGTAAAGGTAAAGGGACCCCTGACCATTAGCTCCAGTTGTGGCCGACTCTGGGGTTGCGGCGCTCATCTTGCTTTATGGCCAAGGGAGCCGGTGTACAGCTTCCAGCTCACTTGGTCAGCATGACTAAGCTGCTTCTGGCGAACCAGACCAGCGCACGGAAATGCTGTTTCCCTTCCCACCAGAGTGGTACCTATTTATCTACTTGCACTTTGACATGCATTCAAACTGCTAGGTTGGCAGGAGCAGGGACCGACAAAGGGAGCTCACCTCGTCGGGGGGATTCAAACGCCAACCTTCTGATCGGCAAGTCCTAGGCTCTGTGGTTTAACCCACAGCGCTACCCGCATCCCCCGCTTTCCCTTAGAATGTCCCTATTTACATCAGATAAATGTTGGAGGGTACGGAGTTATGCGACCCCTGAGCCAAGGAGATAAATAACTATACAACTTTTAGAAGACATTTGAAGGCAGCCCTGTATAGGGAAGGTTTTTTTTAATGTTTAATAGGTTGTTATATATGTTGGAAGCCACCCAGAGTGGCTGGGGCAACCCAGTCAGATGGGCAGGGTATAAATATGATTATGATTATGGAACAGGGTGTCTCTATTTTCATCGGAGAAATGATGGAGGGTATGCTCAGGATCTGGGAAGCTCCCGACATGACCTAACCCTATCGATGGGGCATTTTAAAACTGGAGTCCAACAATATTTGGACAGCCACAGGTCCCCCTTCCCTGCTGTACAGGGATCAGGGTACCCAAAGGAACATCTCGTCCCTCTATTAACCCTGACCGTCTCCATGCTTGGAAAAGCCTCTCCCGTTGGCTTGGGTCCATTTCTCCCAGCTGCCTCCTAAACACCCGACCTCTGCAGGTGCTTACCGTCAGCAAAATACCTGGCCTGAATAAATTGCCCCACCTCTTCACACCATCCCGCGTGTCTGCAGACATTCATCTCAATAAGTCGCTGTCAACAAAGATTATCCAAATCTCCCGTGAAGGGGGTGAGATGCTCGCTTAATCTCCCGGACCGGACCAGTCACTCCGCGGCTGAATAGGGAGTGACTCAGGGAGCTGTTGCAATGCAATTAAAGAATAGGGACCAGCCTTTGCAAGGCGGCCGCAAGACGGCATGTCCTTTTGGGGAACCGAGAAAGATCCCAGGCAGGGCCAACCAGGGGCGTGGGGATAACAATGGACGGGAGTCTGGAAGTCACACCTAGGTGTGACGGGGGAGCCCAAGATGACAACAGAAGTTTGAATGTGCCTTGCAAGAATCCACAGCAGCAAAGGGATGAAGGTGGATAGTTCAGAGCTTTTTTAAATGTGTTGTTTCACACATTAAACAGGGGGGGGGGGGACTCAGGTAAAGGTAAAGGGACCCCTGACTGTTAGGTCCAGTCGTGACCGACTCTGGGGTTGCGGTGCTCATCTCGCTTTATTGGCCGAGGGAGCCGGCGTACAGCTTCCATGTCATGTGGCCAGCATGACTAAGCCGCTTCTGACGAACCAGAGCAGCGCACGGAAACACCGTTTACCTTCCCGTCGGAGCGGTTCCTATTTATCTACTTGCACTTTGACGTGCTTTCGAACTGCTAGGTTGGCAGGAGCAGGGACCAAGCAACGGGAGCTCACCCCGTCGCGGGGATTCGAACCACTGACCTTCCGATCGGCAAGTCCTAGGCTCTGTGGTTTAACCCACAGTGCCACTCGCGTCCCTATGGAAACTCAGGGCCAGGGGCCAAATATGACCTTCATTGGCCTCTACACTTTGTACTTATATTTCTCCCCAGGCTCCACCTCTCCTCGGTCACTTCCCCTCCAGGCCACACCTCTCACACAAGAGCCAATGTGGCTTAATGGTTAGGGCAGGCAGCCCCAAACTCGGACCTCCAGGTGTTTTGGGACTACAACACCCATCATCTCTAGCTAACAGGACCAGTGGTCAGGGATGATGGGAGTTGTAGTCCCAAAACATCTGGAAGGCCGAGTTTGGGGGTGCCTGGGTTAGAGTGTTGGACCAGGACCTGGGAGATCAGGGTTCAAATACCCACCCAGCCATGAAGCTCACTGAGTGACCATGGGGCAGTCGCCATCTCTTAGCATGACCTGCTTCACAGGGTTGTGTCGTGAGGATAAAATGAGGAGGAGGAGAACTATGTACACCACCTTGAGATCCTTGGAAGACAAATGTGCTATATAAATGTAATACAGTGGTACCTCGGGTTAAGAACTTAATTCGTTCTGGAGGTCTGTTCTTAACCTGAAACTGTTCTTAACCTGAGGCACCACTTTAGCTAATGGGACCTCCCGCTTCCGCGCGATTTCTGTTCTCATCCTGAAGCAAAGTTCTTAACCCGAGGTATTATTTCTGGGTTAGCGGAGTCTGTAACCTGAAGCGTCTGTAACCCGAGGTACCACTGTAATAAATAAACAAGGATTCATCTGGTCACAACCTTTTACACTGCTTTGCCAATTTGGCCTGGAGCCAAGATTGAGGAACGCAGAAACATACTACTACTACTACTACTACTAATAATAATAATAATTTTTAAATAAGCCATTCGGGCTGTTAGCTTAGATATGCAAGCTTTTGGTATGCCCACATTTATTCTGACTCCTGAGCAAGAGCTACACAGAGGTGACAAATGCTATTACCAGACAAGGACGATTCAGTCCTTGGACTGGGCCCTGTGTCCACTTAGGGAACCAACCTGGTTGTTGAGAACCTGGTTCTCCATTCAGATCTACTCAGTAATCTAATTAGCCTTCCTCTTCCCAATTAAACACTTCCTCCCAGGAAGTACCTTATTAGATGCGGTGTGATCAAGACGCTTAGCCACTTTACAACTAATTAATTAGACCTGCTGTGTCCCTCAGAACCTCTTGCTGTGACCTTCTTACACCGTAAATTCTTCTCCCCAGTTTGGTCCAAAAAATCTCCACAGTGGCATTTCCTATCTACACCATTAAGCTGGCCGCAAGGAGGTGCTGTCAATCAGCTGTTCATCGACACCTGGAAAGCCTGGCCACTTCCCCAAGCCCTGCCAATGACCAACTGATCGTCAGCGCTAGCAAAGCACAGTGCGATTAGATTTCAAACTGCATAGGTAAAGGGAAACGGGTCACATGACTTCACTGTAATGTCATATTACTAGCAGGTAAACGGCACTAACCAGCTTTCAAAGCTGGCCCCTTGGGAGTGGGAGGGGAGGTAAGGATCTAAGTCCACCGGCTGAATCTCTTTCCTCATCCAATCTATTAAGTGGGATTCCGAGGTAGACTGCCTCTGAGGCTGGAGGTTCGAAAAAACCATCACGCGCCAGTAGCCATTAATCAACCTCCCCTCCTTGTACCATATTATACAAGATAATAAGGTCATTCATTATATATACTTATTCCAAACTGCAATAATTGTCCCCATAACAACATGACTCAGCTGAAGTTTATTGCCTTTAAAATTGGCCTATAAAGAAACATTACGCTCGTTTAATTCCCACTGGTTTCGACAAGGAAAGTTAAGCGTGCACTTCAACCCTTAACTCGATGGGATGTAAAAGGGCTTAATTTCAGCTGGATCGTGCTTCGTATATTTAAGCCTCCTCTTGGAGCACAGATCTGTTGCCCAAAGGCTTTTCTGGGAAACAAGCAAGGGTGTGCCGGTGTCAAACAGACGGAGGCAGAATAATATTCAGCAAAAGAAAACAGGAGGCCACAGGAAGCTCTGGGTTGGAACAGCAACTTGACCAACAGCGCCTCCTGCTGAGGAGAGAGCTGTATGACACCTGAACCATTATCTGTGATAGGTTGGTCAGATTAGGCCCCAGTGACCAATTGGGGAAGGTCACAGGCAGAGGTCATTTCTCTACCTTGCAATATGGACATCTGGGATCCATGTTTATTTTATTTTTTAGTCTAAGTTTCCTAGCCTGCTTTCTAAAAAGACGCTATTCCAAAAGCAGCGTCCAAACACACATCAAAACAGTAATCAATTAAATATACCGTATTTTTCTCTCTATAAGATGCACCAGACCACAAGATGCACCTAGTTATTGGGGAAGTAAAACAAGAAAAAAATATTCTGAGAATATTCTGCGCAGTGAAAGCAGCAATCCCTCTTGCTGTTCTGGCTTCTGTGATAGCTGCACAGCCTGCATTCGCTCCATAAGACGCACACACATTTCCCCTTACTTTTTAGGAGGGAAAAAGTGAGTCTTACAGAGCAAAAAATACGGTAATTTCAAACCACAGAATCACAGAGTTTGAAGGCCCACAAGGCCCTCTAGTCCAACCCCTTGCAATGCAGAAAACTTCTGCCCAAAGTTGGCTCTCCAACCCAAAACCCTGAGATTAAGAGTCTCATGCTTTACACAGGAGGCTAATCTCTTTTTTTTCCCCAGGGGCCGCAATGACCCTCAAACAAACTTTTTTGGAGGGATGCAAGCCAGGGGTGCCCCCCCACATTCCACACACCCTCCCCCCCCCCCACTTCCTCAGCAGATCTGTGCGGATTTGCTAGATAGAGGAGGTTATTGCCCTGTCCCCAATTTTGCATCGGGTAATTGGCGTCTGCCTCGGGGGCTGGGCAGGGCAGAGAGGTTTAAACACCCCAGAACGGTTTTCTACTTCATTTATTGGTTTTATTTATATTTTTGCCCCCACCCCGCCATATTTGAGAGGCATTATTTCCTGGCTAGCAGCCACTCACCGATATCTTGGTGAAGATGGAAAGCAGGAGAGACAGGGATGAAAGATATATCCGGATTCTCTCCCCACCAAAACGCTTCTGGAGGTATTCTGGCATGGTGACAATCTGATCGGAGGAAGGGAAAGGAAGGGAAAGAATTAGACGCCAGTGTTATAATTCGGGTAGGAGAAATTCCAGCTCCATTCAGATTTTAACGTGAGCCTAGCCCAATTTTCACTTTGCATGCAAACCAAAACACAGCATAATTTGCACTTCTCCGAATTTTGTTCTGCAATTCTCCAGCCAAATAATGTGTACAAAAAAGTACGCCTTAGCGAAAAGTGTGGATAAGAATGCCTATATTAGTGGGGGGGGGGCAGATGTTGGGTAAAGGAATACATTTTTCTTATCTCTGGGAATGTCATTTGATATTAGGCCTAACAAAAAAGCCTCTGGCTTTTTGGCAAACGAAATCTTGAATAGTTTTTTCAGCTCCTCATATACCTCGTTCCAAAATTTCCTTACAATTTTACATCCCCACCATGTGTGATAAAAGGTTCCCACCTCCCTTACATCTCCAGCATAAGTTTGACTGCTTTTTGTAAATCTTAGCCGATTTTTCCAGAGTGAGGTACCAGCAGTAAAATCATGTTCTCTTTTTTCGTATAACAAGCTGTGAAATTGATATCCACCTTCCACAACCTTTTCCAATTTTCCAATTGGATTGTATAACCAAAAAGGAATTTGCACTAAAACACGGGTGAATTTTCATGGTGACAAACTCTTGCAGAAATGTGGAAAACCTGCCTCACTGGGGAGTCGCGCCGGTTATTATCTGACAGTCCCGGGGCAGGTTACGGCAACGTAAAAGACAGAATTAGAATCATGTTAAAATAAATTGTGGTGGCTTTTCACCCAGGAGCCTTGCAAGATATTTATTATTATTATTTGAATTGCCAAGTACAGAGAAGGCCGTGAGCCTCAACCGCCTGGGTTGGCAGCACTGAATTAGTGCGGGAGAGGTCGTAAAAAGAAGCTGTTTGCGGTGCAGAAGGCCACACACCAAAGGATGAGACCAAACCCAGCTCCCAACTTACCCCTGAAGAGATGTAGACTGGAACAAACACCCAGGCCAAAGCCAGAAGCACAAAGGTGGCCTGGAAAGAGATATAAAAACACTTAAGTGTGGCCCTACACATTGGTGCATATGTGTAAAAGAAAAGGGATTTGTGCTTCAGACATAATTAGCTGAAATTTCCAAAGTGGTTCAACCATCCAGTTGTTCCTTTTATCTCGACTCCCTACTTTAGCATTCCAATCCCCTATAATGAGAAGAACATCCTTCTTTGGTGTCATTTCTAGAAGGTGTTGTAAGTCTTCATAAAGGTAAAGGTAAAGGGACCCCTGACCATTAGGTCCAGTCGTGACTGACTCTGGGGCTGCGGTGCTCATCTCGCTTTACTGGCCGTGGGAGCCGGCGTACAGCTTCCGGGTCATGTGGCCAGCATGACTAAGCCGCTTCTGGAGAACCAGAGCAGCGCACAGAAACACCGTTTACCTTCCTGCCGGAGCGGTACCTATTTATCTACTTGCACTTTGACGTGCTTTCGAACTGCTAGGTTGGCAGGAGCAGGGACCGAGCAATGGGAGCTCACCCCGTTGCGGGGATTCGAACCGCTGACCTTATGATGGGCAAGCCCTAGGCTCTGTGGTTTAACCCACAGCGCCACCCGCATCCCGTAAGTCTTCATAGAATTGGTCGATTCCAGTTTATTCAACACCGGTAGTATTTTAATAGTGAAACACAATTAAGAAGTATATTAATAGTGAAATAATTATTAAGCTCTAACTGTCTGTAGGTTTTATTTTATTTGCTTTTTATCTTATATTTTGGAAATGTACATCCAGGGTGTTTTTTTCCCCTTTAAATTTTTTGGGGGCCCCCAAGAGAGTGGGGCCCTAAGTGATAGCTTGTTTAGCTCATACGTAAATCCGGCACTACTCACGTTCCATTCAAAGCCGGCCACTGCTACCCCTCCTGCGGCGGCTGTGCCGGCCAGTCCAATGAAAAGGCTCGATCCTTCGCTGCTGGCAAAGAGCGAGGCACCGATCTGCAGGCCAAAAGCAGCCAATAGTAATATTATTATTATTATTATTATTATTATTATTATTATTATTATTATTATACCAAAACGAACTGCAAATACCCTAAGCAAATTACGGAAAATAACAATAAAGCATTAAAATTATCGATTGGAAAGAGTTTAAAATCAGGTATTTATACGTATCTCCCAAAGCAGCAGTAGCTAAAATGAAAACTCGTGTATCTTCTCGATAGGCTTGTGAAACAAAAATGTTCTAAGTGGGTGCCGGAAAGAAAGAGGACAGAGAAGAGTTTGGACTGAGCGCAGGGCCGTCTTTCGCATATGCGCCACCGGGATGCAAAGATCTGTCCAGCGCCCCCAAATTTAGTTAATTTCGCATGCATGGCGCCGTTGAGAATGACAAGTGCCGTCGTTGAGTCTGACAAGCGTCGTCGCTGTGAATGACAAGTGGCGGCGCTGGCGCAGCACGTCTTTGGTAAATGAGCGCACAAATTCGAAAGTCCTTTAGTGAAACAGTAGGTATACATTTCGGTAATACCTAGGTATATATGTATTTTGTTTTTCTAGCTTGATCAAAATTATTTATTATTTCATAACAGGTAGATAGGTAAGAGCTTAGGCGGCTTCAACGGCAGACGCTGGGCACCCCCCAGAATTTGCACCACCAGGTAAAAATGGCCCTGCCTGAGCAGACACACAGGTCACCTGGTCCATTCATTTATTGTAGTGATACCTCAGGTTACATACACTTCAGGTTACACACGCTTCAGGTTACAGACTCCGCTAACCCAGAAATAGTGCTTCAGGTTAAGAACTTTGCTTCAGGATGAGGACAGAAATCGTGCTCCGGTGGCACAGCAGCAGGAGGAGGCCCCATTAGCTAAAGTGGTGCTTCAGGTTAAGAACAGTTTCAGGTTAAGAACAGACCTCCGGAACGATTTAAGTATGTAACCAGAGGTATCACTGTATTTATATACCACTTTTTGTCCTCCAAGGATCTCTCAGTTGGTAAAGCATTAGACTCTTCATCTTCGGGTCGTGGGTTCGATTCCTGCACCGCAGCCGGTTGGTATGTACGACCCTTGTGGTCCCTTCCAACTCTTCCCATTCTCATTTAATCCCCCACAACAACCTTGTAGGTAGGTTAGGCCGAGAGGCAGGAACTGGCCCACAGCCAAGTGGGGATTTTAACCCTGGTCTCTCAGGTCCCAGTCCAACACTCCAACTAACCACTGCATGGTATTGGCATTACTACTGCAGCAGTTGGCTTGTGAGACACGGGTGGCGCTGTGGTCTAAACCACAGAGCCTAGGACTTGCCGATCGGAAGGTCAGCGGTTCGAATCCCCGCAACAGAGTGAGCTCCCGTTGCTCAGTCCCAGCTCCCGCCCACCTAGCAGTTCGAAAGCACATCAAAGTGCAAGTAGATAAATAGGTACCGCTCCAGCGGGAAGGTAAATGGCGTTTCCGTGCACTGCTCTGGTTCGCCAGAAGCGGCTTAGTCATGCTGGCCACATGACTCGGAAGCTGTCTGCAGACAAACGCCGGCTCCCTCAGCCTATAGAGCGAGATGAGCGCGCAACCCCAGAGTCATCCGTGACTGGACCTAATGGTCAGGGGTACCTTTACCTAGTTGGCTTGTACCCGGCGGTAGTCCTACTCTGAGTAGACCCACTGAAATTAATGCACGTGAGTCATTTAGAGCTATTATTTCCAGTGGGTCTGCTTTGCACGAAAGTGACTTTCTAAACATACATCTAGAAATATAAATTAGCATGTGCAAATTTTATGCAGATCTGCATGTTCTTCTGCCCTATTTTTTTTGGGGGGGGGGGAGGATGACACTTGTTCTTTTTCCAACAATGCATGTAAGTCACCGCCCTCTGTGAGGCTTGGATGAAACCTTGTGGAGCCCCAGAATCAAACAGGCAGTTGCATCTACTTACCGGCCACCAGGCTATGTTCCTCCCAGCCAGGAAGTATCCACTTAAAGTGTTTCTGTTTGCCCTGCAGGAAGACTGAACAGGCAAAAAGATGACTAAGCAGGGGATGAGTGACAGACAAACTGTGCCGAGAGCGTGGAAACCGGACAGAGATTTCCTCCTGCCCCACAATATAGCCCCCAAATATCAGAAAGACCACCTCCTTCCCTATAGAGCATTGGTTCTCAACCTGTGGGTCCCCAGATGTTGTTGGACTACAACTCCCATCATCCCTGAGCTCTGGCCTTGCTAGCTAGGGATGATGGGAGTTGTAGTTCAACAACTTCCCTATATGGTTCGCATCATACTCTGAAGATACGTCTCTTTTCCCTGGTCTTTCACAGTTGGGCTGTGTACTTTTCAGACCCACCCTCTTCTCGTTTTGAACATAGGAAGCAGCCCCACGCCTAGTCGGAACATTGGCACATCTAACTCTATATTGTTAACACTGACTGGCAGCAGCTCTCCGGGAATTCAGAGTGGGCGGGGGATGCATTCCTAGCCCTAGATGCCATGGATTGAAGATGGAACTCTTTGCAAGCTGCAGCTGGTTCCTAAAAAGTTGTGTTTTAAATTGCTTTGACCCACCCTGGGACCTCTGGGTGCAGGCAATAAACAAAATTCTGATTCAGAAAGATAATAATTATTGCAGGCAGACATTTTCGAGACAGACACCAAAGGAAGGTGCAAAGCAGAGGTGCAGCCAGCTGAGAGGGGGCTTAGAGGGCCGGATTTAGCCACCTATGCCTGGGGCTCAAAACCTCGGCAAAAGATTGTTAGAATCTGTTGCAAACACCACCCAGCTAGATGGACCAATGTTCTGCCTCGGTGTAAAAGCAGATTCCTGTTTAATTTCACCCTTTATTCAAAACCATGAGGACTAGAATCTTACTTTATTTTTAGAGACAGGATGGGTAATAATAACCATAATAATATTCCCTCTAATTTCTGACATTCAGGCGTGAGCACTCAGTCAAAATGGCACCAGTTAGGTCAACAGGGAGATATCAGCCGGTTTAGCAGAGCATCTAGATTTGCAGAAATAAGGGGAAGAAATGGAGGCAGTGAGAGATTTTACTTTCTTGGGCTCCATGATCACTGCAGATGGTGACAGCAGCCACGAAATTAAAAGACGCCTGCTTCTTGGGAGGAAAGCAATGACAAACCTAGACAGGATCTTAAAAAGCAGAGCCTCCACCTTGTCGACAAAGGTCCGTATAGTTAAAGCTATGGTTTTCCCAGTAGTGATGTATGGAAGTGAGAGCTGGACCATGAAGAAGGCTGATCGCTGAAGAATTGATGCTTTTGAATTATGGTGCTGGAGGAGACTCTTGAGAGTCCCATGGACTGCAAGAAGATCAAACCTCTCCATTCTGAAGGAAATCAGCCCTGAGTGCTCACTGGAAGGACAGATCCTGAAGTTGAGGCCCCAATACTTTGGCCACCTCATGAGAAGAGAAGACTCCCTGGAAAAGACCCTGATGTTGGGAAAGATGGAGACCACAAGGAGAAGGGGACGACAGAGGATGAGATGGTGGGACAGTGTTCTCGAAGCTACCAGCATGAGTTGGACCAAACTGCAGGAGGCAGTGGAAGACAGGAGTGCCTGGCGTGCTCTGGTCCAGGGGGTCACGAAGAGTCGGACAGGACTAAACAACAACAACAAACATATTCTTGTGGCGGGGGAACTAAGGGGGGGAGAGAAAGCAGCCCAATACGGCTGAGCATGTTCTGTGCCCAGGCAGCAGAATCCAAACTGCTTCTTTTAAAAAGCTGGCATCCCCGAATACTCAGTCCCATTGGTCAACTGAAGCCATTGCATAGTCGATCGGGCCGTTAAACCGATTAAAGATTTGCCCACCTTACCCATATCCCCACTGCCAAATTCAAAAGGAAATACGCCACGACGACGATCACATCAGTAACGCTGAAGTGGGGCGAAGGAGTGGGCATTTCAGCCGCAGGAAAGTCTTCCGTAGACATCGCGCCTGGATCCAGGAACAAAGAGAGAGAGGCCAGCTGCTTTCAAGAGTCAAGGAATTGATCATTAAACAGCCTGGGGGTAGGCCGTTCGTGATTCGAGAAGCAGTACATGTGGGTGAGTTGCCTTGGCCCTGGGGCAGAGTCTGCCCCCTTTCTCAGCGGATACGAATGAACTGAGGGTTAATCAGAGCTACGGGGGGGGGGGGCGCTAAATTTGCAAATTTGAACGCTGGCTGGCATTTTTGTTTCGACCAAGTCATGTGGACGTTGCAAAAAACCCAAAACCAATGTGCATGGCTCAGGACACACACCCCACCTTTGCCCCCCATTATTGAGGGACCCCGGGGCTGCACGACCTGCTCACACGCAGGTGTTTTAGGATCATTCTTCAAAATGATAAGGTGCGCCCTTCTGAGCCATGTGCCCCTGCAGAACTAAAAAAAAATCTCTGATTCCTCTAAGGCCACTGCCACAGCCAAACTCTGCCAGTGCAAAACAGTGACGCTTTCTCGGTTACGTTGGGATGATGGGAAACACTGGAGGGGTCAGGGGTCTCCTTCACATACCGTATTTTTTGCCCTATAGGACGCACTTTTTCCCCTCCAAAAATGAAGGGGAAATGTATGTGCGTCCTATGGGGCAAATGCGCGCCTTGCCGCTGTCCCCCGACCTGGTTTGGAGGCAGGCGGCGGGGAGAAGCCCGCTTCTCCCTGCTGCCAGCCCCACAAGCTTGGGGGACAGCGGGGAGGCGCAGTGCGCCCAGGCTTAGCTTTGCGCAGCTCTCCACAAGCTTGGGAGCCCAGCGCCGGGCTCCCACAGCTTGCGGAGAGCTGCCTGTTCTGGGGGCTGCGGTAGCTCGGGCTTCCCTGGCCCCAGCCCCGTGCCTGGGGGGGGGAATATTCCCCCCCCCAAAAAAATTAGGTACGTCCTATGGGCTGGTGCGCCCTATAGGGCGAAAAATATGGTAAATCCAACGTGAAACCAACAGGACTATTCAGCTAAAGGTATTTGACCCATCCATGACTGGCCAGGGGTGGGTGGATCTTGTCATTTTCAGTTTCTAATTTTTCCAGTCTTAAGCTCAGTCTTTAGCACATCTGTGACTTTTTTTTTAAAGCAAAAAAATAAATGCCCTCATGAAACTCACCACCATTCTAGGTCAAATTACTCCTAGTATGCATTTTGGCATGCAATTTTCCCCGATGCACACAAAGCAATTTCATGTGATATATAGCATTTTTGTAGGACACATTCACTAAAATGTGGGTTTTTAAGCATATTTTGGCTGGTGAACTGCGCTGCAAAATTCAGAGAAGGGCAAATGTTGAAGGATAGCTGTGTTTCAGTTCTTGCATTGTTTTGAATGCTAACTGAATCAAGTTTCTCCCCATCCTACCTCCCCCCCCCCCCCCGCTCCACAGGTCCCTGCTCGGCAGAACTTGCACCTTGACATTTTTGTGCAATTCTCCCTTCAAATGTCTGTCCCCTCACAGGCCAGCTTGTCCGCCCTTCCTCCTAAACATTGACACTCTTTTGTTAATGTGTCAGCCTTTTCGTTAGCTAGCGGCATTGTTTAATGAGCAGCTTCCGTTAAAGCCTAACCCAGGAACGCTGTTCCTGAAGCCTGTTCTGCATTCAACGCAGGGGCAGCTGAAGAGATATCAAATTCCAACCTGACACTGTTGAGGTGGAGATTTCGCACATCAATGTTGCTCATGTGTGAGCTGGTTTAAGGAGGTTTGTTTCTGCAGAGTGCCCAGTTGAACAGCGCATTAGGAGGGGTGGGAATGGAAGTTTGCAAGCAAGGCTAAAGAGATTCCAGAAGGGTGAGATAAAGCCCACTGAAGCCAACTGCTGCCCTTTTGAAAGGTGGGGAAAGTCTTGCAAAAACGTCAAACCAAGCTCTTTTTTTTGGAGAGTGGGGAGACTGAAGGAGCGCAGGAAGCTGCCAGCACGCATACACTCATCACCCGGAATATTGTTCCGCTGACAAAAAGAGCACAACCGCCGAACAAATCTTTCCTAAGAAGCTCACACAAAAACAAAGTCATTTATTCTTCTCATTGCAGAAAATAAATACCAGTGCATACTCCATATGCTTTTCCTATAAAAGCACTTCTACAAAAAATGTCACTGAACTGCGTACAACAGTACAACTTTTTTTTTCTGTTTTGGCTTGTCAGATGCGAACTTTATACAGTAGCTTTTTTATATATTAAAAAAGAGAGATAAAAGAATCATATGTAATTAACCCTTCAAAGCACTTGCAAGCAAGCTGATTCGGGGAGGAAAGGAATGTGAACACGTAGGAGCCGTGACCCTTTTCTCCAAGGTAGAGGTGCGTGTGTGTGTGTGCGTGTGAATTTGTACCCTTAGAGCTCCATCTCCCAGGAAGTTCTCCTGTGCGAACCTCATTGAAATGACCAGGAGAGGCAGGAAACTGAGCATGTTGTTCCAGCCCACGACTGCCATTTCCGTGTCCTCTGACTCCCACAGGGTGCAAGGCTACAGTTTTCGCTTACAGGCAAACAAGGATAACCTGTTCTATGGGAAACAGGCCCTGCAGGTCTCTCACCAGGAGAATCCCAAGCCTGGGGAGTCACTGCCCAGGGGGATAGGGCTTCTCTTTCAAAACAACGCAGTTGGGCCCCCTGGTCACCCAAACCCTCAAGAGACGCAGGGTGCTCTCCTGCACAGCTCCCAATGCATTTCAAGGAGGCTCAAGAACTTCTCAAAAAGGACCGTGTCCTTAACCAACAGTGCAGCTAAATGTAACAGAGACTAGATTTTTGTTCTTTTTTCCAGTAAAAGTCTTTTTGCAAAAAAAGAAGAAAAAAGTTCTGGAAATTTCATCTACTAAATTTAAGTCATGGGGAAGGGTAATAACTAAACAAAGTGGGTTCCATTGAAGGACAAAGTTTAAGCCACGATGCTTCACAGCTCGGTTTTCTGTGTAGATGTCCAGTTTGGCCCCTGAAAATATTTTCCCTCTTCTCCTCCTCCAAGCCTTCCAAGGTACCAGTCAGTCATCCAGGCCTATATTCCTGAAAAGGTACGACATGGACTCCCCGTTGTGGATTCTGCGGATGGCCTCCGAAAGGATCATGCTGATGTCCACAGTCTTAATTTTGGGACACTGGAGCTTTTGGATCTCGTGAGGAATTGTGTTGGTGACCACAACCTGGGAAGAGAGGCAAAGAGAGTGAGGGGGGGTGGAAATTAAGAAGGTGGCAGGAAGAGTCGCAGCCACAAACACCTTGGGATCACTTCTAAACAAAGCTGCAAAAGAGAGGGTTCCTTGTAGCTTGTTGCTGGCACTTCAAAAGCACACCAGTGCAAGCAGATAAATGGGTACCACTGGAGCAGGAAGGTAAACAGCATTTCCGTGCGCTCTGGTTTCCGTCACTGTGTTCCGTTGCGCCAGAAGCAGTTTAGTCATGCTAGCCACATGACCCAGAAAGCTGTCTGTGGACAAACGCCGGCTCCCTCGGCCTGAAAGTGAGATGAGCGCAGCAACCCCAGTCACCTTTGACTGGACTTAACTGTCCAGGAGTCCTTTACCTTTACCTTTTTAGTACTGGATTTAAAATTAGAAACAGGAAAGTTTTGCAGCTGATCCCATTTTGCTTCGTGTTGGGAGTCAATCAAATCAAATCAAATCTTTATTATGGTCATAGACCAGCATACGTACAGTCATTTAAAATGATGAGGCTGGAGGAACATTGCCCGGCTGTGAGTGTGAAGGCCGCTCCCTGCAAGGCCCTTTCCGCCTGGCCTAGGAGGCAAGGCCCACACTCACCAGCCCTACTGAAGAGGCTCCTCGTGAGGAACATCGCCCAGCTAATGTTTTATGGATTTATTGATTTAATATGCTGTAAACCGCTTTGAGATTTTTATTAAACATATAAAGCAGTATAGAAATTTTATATATATATAATCTGCAGGACATTTTGGAAAGCTAAAAATTATTAAAACAGGAGGTATATATAAAAGACTATAAGAATAGTGTTGGGAGTAAGGAAGGAAGAGGAGGGGCCAGAGAGACCATGTGAGATGCTGAATAGACTTGGACCAGGGTGACCTGTGTTCAAATCCCCTTCTCAGTCACTGTGACCTCACAGCAGCCACACTCAGCCAGACCTATGTCTTGGGGCTCTTGTAGGACTTAATGGCTTCCTTCTGGCTCCATCTGATCTGAGCAGCCTGCTAGGATCAGACTCCCTGGCCCATCTAGTCCAGCACCCTGTTCTCAGAGTTGCCAACTAGATGCCCGTGGAAAACCCACAAGTAGGATCCAAGCGCAAGAACATCTCTTCCTCCTTCGGCTTGCAGCAGCTGGTATTCAGAAGCATTGCTACCTCTTGGCTGTGGAGGGAAAGCACAGCAATCCTGGCTACAAGCCACAATACCCCTTATCCTCCAGGAATTTGTCCGAATGCCTTTTTTTAAAAAAAAATAAAATAAATATTGGAATTTTATTTACAACATAACATAACCGCCCCCCCAATACAGAAACCCACTCTCATTAAGCGTGAACATAACATACATTGAGCATAACACACAACAATACAAACAACCAAATAAAAGACTTCCTTTAACCTGTAGCTGGCCTCCTTATTAACTTCTTATAAGTTGTTTCCTTTATGAATAATTCTTAAGATTTTTCTAATTATAGGTTAAATATCCACAAAGTCTCCTGCAGACATTAATCGAAACAAGCCCCAGGTATGTATTTTAGGGCAGTTTTGTGAAGTATTCTCTGCATTTCCCCCATGCTTTTTGAAACTCTCGTCTAGTGTGATCTCTAATTGCCACTGTTAATCTACCCAGTTCAATATACTGTAACAGTTTGTCTTGCCATTCCTTTTTTGTTGGCACAGGTGGTTTTTTCCCCAGTTTTTAGCAATTAATGCTCTTAATGCTCTTTTGAAGCCATCCAAGATGGTAGCCGCCACTTATAGAATCATAGAATCCTAGAGTTGGAAGAGACCACAAGGGCCATCGAGTCCAACCCCCTGCCAAGCAGGAAACACCATCAGAGCACTCCTGACATATGGTTTGTCAAGCCTCTGCTTAAAGACCTCCAAAGAAGGAGACTCCACCACACTCCTTGGCAGCAAATTCCACTGTCGAACAGCTCTTACTGTCAGGAAGTTCTTCCTAATGTTTAGGTGGAATCTTCTTTCTTGTAGTTTTTTCTTCTTCTACCTGTGGCAGCACGTTCCAAAGGTTAACTAGGCGCTGACCTTTAAGGGCAGGGTGCAAGTATCAGAAGTCTGAACAGGGGAGCAGCTGCTGAATCTGCAGCCAGGGCCTAGGCACACACACCTCCAGGCAGGTCTGTGAAGCCACAGATTGTGCTTGCTGCAGAACACCTGAAGGCCCAGCAAGGAACAGCATCATGGCTGGAGGCAGGTGAGGAAATGCTTATTTAGACTGTTTCAAAAAACTGGGTTTTTTTCAGGTCTCTGGAAAAAAGACTGGTGGCTTTGCTAGACCCCGATGGCGTTTATTTCCAGTAGGTTCCCCAACATTCCCATTGTTCTTGTCATTACAGTGGTACCTTGGGTTACATACGCTTCAGGTTACAAACTCCACTTACCCAGAAATAGAGCTTCAGGTTAAGAACTTTCCTTCAGGATGAGAACAGAAATCGGGCTTTGGCAGCGCAGCAGCAGCAGGAGGCCCCATTAGCTAAAGTGGTGCTTCAGGTTAAGTACAGTTTCAGGTTAAGTACGGACCTCCAGAACGAATTCAGTACTTAACCCGAGGTACCACTGTACTTATTATACAGCCCTTCATCCGTAGACCTCAGGGCGGCTCACAATAATCTGTAGATCTCGGCTGGTTCTATCAGTATGCTTTTATTGGTGGTTTTTAAGTTGCCTTGGTGCTCCTTTTTTGCTCTGTGTGTGTGTAAATTGGCTTTAAAATGCTATATTCTGCCATTTTCAGAGGGGCACAAAAATGCCCTTCCCCCCCTCCAAATCACCACCTCACTTGCGCAAGGCAAATGTCAGCAGTTTTTTCTAAGGCCCCCAGCTTTGGAAGCTCCCTGCAAGATCCCATCACACTGTCATTTTGAGCCAAGAGCTGTTGTCTCAAGTGCCTCATCCCACACTAAACGCGAAAGTCCTACACACACTGTTCCCAGGATAAAAAATACGGGTAGTTTTAGGAGCTTTGTGGCTACAGAATCTAAGTCAGACCCTCTCGATCTACGGCTCATCCAGTTTGCAAAATTAGCATCCGTAGACACACGCTGCCATTTTGGGAAAAACGAGCCCATTCTGCTTGCTTACCTCGTCGATTGCAGACTCCTCTATCAACCGGGGGGCATCCGAGGAAAGGAGGCCGTGGGTGGCCATGACAAAAATCTTGTAGGCGCCTCTCTCTTTGAGCGTCTCAGCAGCAGCCAGGAAGCTGTCTACGTCGTCTATTATGTCGTCCTGGCCAAGAGGACATGAGAAGAGGATTATCAGTGTTGCCGCCAGAGGGAAGTGGAAGGCCTCTAGAGCCACTTCCAGGCCACTACTGATTGCCCCCCTCTTTGCTGAAGAGAGGAGGGAGGAACCATTTTTTAAGGGCCAGATTTCCTTCTGGGCAATATTCTGGGGGCCACATGCCACTGGTGGGTGGGGCCAGAAGGAAGGGGGTGGGGCATTAAATGCAAACTTTTTTCTGTCCCCTACCCCAGTGGCTAAGCTGCATGCTCCAGCACCAGGGGCGGAGAGCAGGCGGGGGTGTCGTTATCGTGCACCCCGTGGGGTGTGGCGCGCGTCCTGGGGGCGTGGTATGCTGCCCCATGGGGTGTGCCGCATGTCCTGGGGGCATGGCGCCCACGGGGGCGTGTCGCGTGTCGGAGGGGCAGCCACAAAGGTACCCCCCTCGCTGATGGTGCCAGGGGCGATGCGCTGCCCCCATACCTCCGCCAGTACCCTACCCTGATGCCCTAAGGGTGAAGCAGGGAGAGAGGGAACACATCACTGATTTATCAGACATCGCTCGGTTGCAACAAAAAACAACAACCCTTAAAATGTTTTATGAAAAGACAAAACAATAAGAGTTTACAGCCATGCTTTGAAACATTCAAAAGTTACAGTACAAAAACAGATTAAAATTACTCCAGCTTTCTAAACGTTTGGCCAGGGTCGTCTAAACAAGAAAGATTTTAGCAGGCGCCAACAAAGAGTGCAGAGAAGCTGCCTGCTTGATCTCAATAGGCAGGAAGTTCCCAAGTGTAGGTACTGCCACACAAAATGATTTGATTTCTTACCAATGTGGAACAGGTATTATGTGGCACCTACAGCAGTGCCAATTCCGCAGAATGAAGCAGTGGAGTGGCTACATGTAGGTTAAGGCGATCTAATAGGTAAATTGGTCCCAAGTTGTTAAGGGCTAGATGTACTAATAGCAACACCACGAGCTTTTCTTCCATTCTAAAGCATGATTTTTGTGCTGATCGCACTTCTGTCCGCCCGTCCGAATGTGCCTCTTAGCATTCCAAACTGCCCATTCAGACTCCTCACCCGTACTAACTAGCATCACAAATGGAAAACAGCCTTTACAGCTCTGTGGCTCCAGTCTATGCCCCCTGCCATTGCTGCAGGTTGCTCCTGTTGGATCCCTTATGAATAGAAAGCTTGCCCATGTAGAATATTTACCCTGCTACTCACCGGTTTTGCCCAATCCACAAGGACTTAAGAGCAGCCTTGTTCAAAGATTTGAATCTCCCAATAGGGAGATCAATTGGATATTTAACTTTCAGTTTGGGGACAGGTCCACCTACACCTCTGAAAAGTGGCCTGTTTTGTCTTGAGCGACAATTTTAAAGAGAAAGTTTGTAGGGATGGAAAGTTTAAATTCTTCAGGGAAGCAAACCCTTATCTGACAAAACACTTGGTTTTAATAATTATTTTAACTGTGGAATGTATTTTATTCTGTTTGAGGTATTTTATCTTTTGCAATGGCTTCGGCTAAACAAAGAAAGAATATATTTTTATATTGCAAAGCATTTCCAGCGATAACAGCCGCCGGGTCCCAAATGACAAACCACTGTAGACAATTTCTCTAACCAAGCAGGTCACAGCGAGACACAGCGTGGATATATGCATTCCCACAGGCCCGAAGTGTTTTGATTTTGTGAAGCTTAATGAGGTACATAATGGATTTGCTTTTCACACTTGCAAACGTGATAATGGAAACAGACAGAGCACTCAGCCTTCCCCAATCTGGCAAACTCAATGTATTTTTTGGACTACAACTCCCATCAGCCCCAGCTATCAAGGCCAATGGTCAGGGATGATGAGAAGCGTGGTCCAAAACATCTGGAAGAACCAGGCCTTCAACTGCACAGGTTATTTATTCCTTTCACCAGATATACTCTAATCTCTCCCTACCAGCATCTTAAAAGTCCACCCTTCCTAGGAAAACTAAATCCTCCAGCCAGCGCACAAATCTTTCAACAGCTGTTTTGCTGGATTATTCTGCAGCCTCTCCATTCCCATGCGGCAAGGGATATGAAGGTTGCCTCTGTCAGTAAAAGCAGCCAATCACTGGAGTTTGTTATCTGATGCAAGAACTGGATGAACAGCTCGGCTAATAACCACAGGGGTGGAGAATAATCATTAGCCACTTTAATGTTGTTGAAAACATGTTAACTTTAAACAAACCGGAAGACTGGACAGGAGTAGAAAGATTAAGTTAAAAGAAGAAGAAAAAGAAGAGCTCGCTTGCTTGTTAAAAGCAAAAACTAGTCTCCTCCCACTACTGGAAACCTTTTGATCTGAATCAGGAACGCCGATGCAATGGGAATCAATGGCTGGAATTTCAGCTTCCCATTAAAAGCCGGGGAAGCGCTCCCTTTAATTCAGAGCAGTCTGGTGTGCTCACGAGGAGCAGTCAAACCTGATAAATGTGACCCAGATTTACTCAACAGCACCTTGAACCCAATTACCTCAAAGCAGGTGACACAGTAAAGCAAGATGCCATTTAAAAACTCCAGCGCAATAGCAGCACAGTATTAGCATAGGCTACGAGCCATGAAGCTGAGTGGCACGTTCAGCTTCAGATTGCTGGATTTCCTTGCGAAATGCAGATGCCACAAATTAATAATAATAAATTTATAATAATTTTTTTTTATATCCCGCCCTCCCCAGCCGAAGCCGGGCTCAGGGCGGCTAGCAACACTAAAACAGTGCAACATTATAAAAATTAATTAAAATCAAAATTGATGGCAACCATAAACTAAAGTTTTGTAAAGATTGCCAAAGGAGGGAGTCAGGCTGCGCCCTGGCCAAAGGCCTGGTGGAACAGCTCTGTCTTGCAGGCCCTGCGGAAAGATGTCAAGTCCTGCAGGGCCCTAGTCTCTTGTGACAGAGCGTTCCACTAGGTTGGAGCCGCAGCCGAAAAAGCCTTGGCTCTAGTTGAGGCCAGCCTAACCTCTCTGTGGCCTGGGACCTTTAAGATGTTTTTATTTGAAGACTGCAAGTTCCTCTGTGGGGCATACCAGGATTACAGTCATCATGTATTATTATAGAAAGCCCTTAACAAGCTGGGACCACTTTACTTTTGAGCTCACCTTTCCCTCCCCCCATGTGCACACTCAACTGCTTCGATCAGCGGAATTGGCACAACTACAGGTGCCAAAACGTATAATAATAATTATTATTATTATTATTTAATAATAATGCCAGTCAGGACCTCACCCTCCTTAAATTTCTCCCAAAGGGAAGAAGTACACACTGAAAACCTCCATGGGTGGGAGTTTGGGCCACGGACAGAAGCAATAATTACCGATTTGGCTCCCAATTCCCCCTTGAAGAATATATAAGGCCCTTTAGGACAGTGGTGGCCAAACTTGGTCCTCCAGCTGTTTTGGGACTACAACGCCCATCATCCTTGACCACTGGTCCTGTAAGCTAGGGATGATGGGAGTTGTAGTCCCAAAACAGCTGGAGGGCCAAGTTTGGCCATGCCTGCCTTAGGATCTTTCTCCATCTGAGTGACCCTGACTGGCAAGGAGGCTTCAAAAACCACAGCCACACCACGTGAATGACACATCCCAGCAGCTGAGAAATGCTCCCCAAAGTATCCGTGAGCCAGCAAGGACAACTGACTAGAACTGCATTCCCCACTCCTGGTTTAAGAGAATAGAATAGTACAGAAGCTGGGGTTCTTGGGAAGATCTAGGGCAGCCTGGGAATTCAGCGTCTCATGTAATCACTATCAGCTGCTTGATGAGTTACAGCCCTTATCTTGAGGCTGGCATTAGAGTTCCCAAGAACACCCGCCCATTCTTAATTGGCAATATTCTGCGGCTGGGCCCGTCCCAGGCTTTCATCTACAGATTAGTTCTAGGGAGTCTGGTTTGTCTGCCCATGCATTCGGTTGTGGAATAACATGTGGGCTGTCTCCATGCAAAAGGGTCTGAAACATTTTTTACTTCCTTGTTCGTTGCCCTCGCCTTCCTCTCCTGCTAACTGCGGCTGCCTGATTTTCAAACCGTGTTGTGTCAGGGAGGGGAGTTAAGGTTGGTAGGAAAGGGCTATTGTAACTTTAGCTAGCCAAGCCTTTCTTATTTCCAGTGCGTGCTGGTTCTGTAATTCAAACGTTTTTGAACTTTTACAATCTGTCTTACTTCTTGGATTTTTTTTTTTTTTGCACTGTGTTCCAGTATCTCCTCTGCTGTCTCTTATTAGTTGAAATAAATCTTGCTTTTATAAGGGCCAGTGTGGCATAGTGGTTAGAGTGCTGGACTAGAACCTGGGAGACCAGAGTTCGAATCACCACTCAGCTGTGAAAGCTCACTGGGTGACCTTGGGCCATAGCTGTCAACTTTTCCCTTTTCTTGCGAGGAATCCTATTCAGAATAAGGGAATTTCCCTTAAAAAAAGGGAAATGTTGACTGCCATGCCTTGGGGCCAGTCACTCACTTTCAGGCCTAATGAGTGAGGGTTGCTATAAGGATAAAATGGGGGGGGGATGTTTATGCCACCTTGAGCTCCTTGGTAGAAAAGTGGGGTGTAGAGGCAAATAATAATAATAATAATAATAATAATAATAATAGGTGTGAGTTATCGGATTCAAATCACAAGAAAGGAGATTCCAACCAAACATCAGGAAGAACTTTCTGACAGTAAGAGCTGTTCGACAGTGGAATGGACTCCTTTGGAAGGTACAGTGGTGCCCCGCAAGACGAACGCCTCGCAAGATGGAAAACCTGCTAGACAAAAGGGTTTTCCGTTTTGGAGGCGCTTCACAAAACGAATTTCCCTATGGGCTTGCTTCGCAAGATGAAAATGTCTTGCGAGTTTCTGCGGGGTTTTTTTCCTTCCCCCCTTTTTCTAAGCCGCTAAGCCACTTATCAGCTGATCCGCTAAGCCGCTAAAAGCCGCTAATAGCGCTAAGCCGTCAATGGGCTTGCTTCGAAAGACGAAAAAACCGCTAGACGAAGAGACTCGCGGAACGGATTAATTTTGTCTTGCGAGGCACCACTGTACTGGGCTCTCCTCCCTTGGAGGTTTTTAAGCAGAGGTTGGATAGCAATCTGTTGTGGTTGCTTTCTGTAGGGGGTTGTTCTAGATGACCCTCAAGGTCCCTTCAACCTCTACAATCCTGATTCTAAGTCATCTTGGGTCACTAAGGCTACAAACACCGAGTTCCCCTCCCCTCCTGCTTTTCTACCGGGGGACTGCAGGTGTTGCAGAAATCCCTGCAAGGCAGGTTCCTGAACGTGGACCCCTGCTGCCTCGTAAGTCAGTAGATGGTGGCAGTATACCGTGGACCAGGCTTTAATTTTTTTAATTGATTTGGGGAACACACAAACACCCGCGCATCTTGACAGCATCTTTCCACATGACGTTCTCAGGCACTAAAAGGCAATTCAGAATCTACAAGTTGCTGCAGTAAGGCAGCTACATACCACGATGATGGCTATCCTTCCGCCCACATCTCCGACAACAGTGATGGGAGGTTTCTCTTTTGGAATCAACACTGGTTAAAAAGGGGAGAAAGAAAGGAGTCTTATAATGTTGCAGTAGACCTCCCGCCTTTTAGAATTTACAGGGAGTTATCTTGGTAGGTGATTTCCCCACTCATCGTGACTCCAGCAAACCAGGCCAGGTTCCACTTCCTACTGACAGCAACGACCCCTGCTGGTCACGCCAAAAGCTGTCCTTGCTGACATCAACAACCCCTACAGCAAAACCATTAGGGGAGAGAGGGAAAGGGGGAGAGAGAGAGAGAGAGAGAGAGAGAGAGAGAGAGAGAGAGAGAGAGAGCACTGCACAAAAGGCTTTATGGAATCACAAGTTCCATAAAGCAAGTGCCACCCATGATTGTGTTTAGCAGGGGTGGGGGTCCTGTGGTCCTCCGCCTATTGGCGGACTCCCAGCACGCAGGGCCTGAAGGCTCAGGGATGAGAGGAGCTGGGAATCCGGCAGGATCTGCAAGGCCAGGAGCTCCCTATACATCAGGGGTCAGCAAACTTTTTCAGCAGGGGGCCAGTCCACTGTCCCTCAGACCTTGGGGGGCTGGACTATATTGGGGGGGGTGAACAAATTCCTATGCCCCACAAATAACCCAGAGATGCATTTTAAATAAAAGGACGCGTTCTACTCATGTAAAAATTTATTGATTCCCAGACCGTCACTGAAACAGGCAGGGTATCTAAGGAGGCAGGAAGGGCACTCCGGTAAGACCTGTCCAGTCTGAATGGAGACACGTGGCTTCCCCGTTGCAGGAATCCCCACCATAGGAAGCCAAGCCATCCACTGTCAAAGACAGAGGGCTGATTTCACCACCAACAGCAACACCAAAATGCAACACAACCAATTTTCTCCATAGGAATGAATGACAGGCTTTCATTAGCACAGGAGAAGGTCACAAGAGATGCTGAGGGGCACAGTGTGGATGGGCTACAGCAGGTAAAAGGTAAAGGACCCTTGGACAGTTAAGTCCAGTTAAAGGCGACTATGGGGTTGCGGCGCTCATCTCGCTTTCAGGCCGAGGGAGCTGGCGTTTGTCTGCAGACAGCTTTCCAGGTCATGGGGTCAGCAGGATTAAGCCGTTTCTGGTGCAACGGAACACCATGATGAGTGCCAGAATGCATGGAAACACCATTTACCTTCCCACCACAGTGGTACCTATTTATCTACTTGCACTGGCGTGCTTTCAAACTGCTAGGTTGGCAGGAGCTGACCCCGTCACAGGGATTCGAACCGCCGACCTTCTGATCAGCAAGCCCAAGAGGCTCAGACCACAGCACCACCTGCGTCCCTCCTTGCTAGTCTAGTGGCACTTGGGAGCCTTGCTTGCTTGTATCTGCTTGCCCTCTAGTCATGCAAGAGGGGGCACTGAGTTTTACTCATATGTTCATTGCAGTTTTTTCAGAGTTTTGAGCAAGAGGATGGGAGGGGCGAGAATCAAAAGCACATTTCAAATGTACCCTGTTTTGTGGCACACCACACTAAGAGACACAAGAGGGCTTGGCATGGGACAAGGATGATGCCAAACGCTGCAAATCATGGTACCATCCAACAACAACAACAGGGGGCAGGAAACAGGCCCAAGTTTTCCATAACCAGAAAGAGAAAGACTTTAAATGCAAAGTCTCAAGCATAACAGGGAAGGGGCAAGGGATTTTCCACCAGAACGTGCAGCAAACACATGTCCGAACCCTGTAACTCAGGCTACATCCACAGCATTTAAAGCACGTGGCTTCCCCCAAGGAATCCTGGGAACTGTAGCTTACAACTCCCAGCACCCTTGATGATCTACAGTGCCCAAGATTCTTTATTTTGCATGGGAGGGGGCGAGTGATGTGCTTAAATTGTATTGTGTGGATATGACTTTACAAGAGAGGGAGATGCCCACTGTGAATGCACGTCTCCTTTTAAGGACACCCACCCCAACCAGCAGGGGCCCTCCTCTCACGCGAGTTTACTTACTGGGTATCTCTAAACTAGGGTGAATGGCAGCTGCACTTTTAGCCGTCGGGGGCGAATGGCGGCCGTCCACCAGGTCGGACTCTGCATCTTGAGCCTCCCCGTGTATCACCGCGATCCCCAGTCTCAAGCGCTCTGCAAACGACTGAGCCCTGCGGACAAGGGGCAAGGACGTTAGAAAACACGTCCGTCCCCAACGCAAAGGACGGCAGAGAAACAGCCATACAAGCACAGGAGGGAAGGCGGGCAGCCCTCTCCCAAGAGTGTTAAGCTGACAGGTGATCAGGGCAAGTTGGTGCCAAATTGATCTAGTTCAGCATTTCCTAACCTGGTGTTGGACTACAACTCCCATCATCCCTAGCTAGCAGGACCAGTGGTCAGGGATGGTGGGAGTTGTAGGCCAACAACAGCTCGGGGACCCAAGTTTGAGAAACCACTGGTCTAGTTCCTAAGGTGCAAGTTATACAGGTGAAACTCGGAAAATTAGAATATCGTGGAAAAGTTCATTTATTTCAGTAATTCAACTGAAAAGATGAAACTAATATATGAGATAGACTCATGACATGCAAAGTTAGATATGCCAAGCCTTTATTTGTTATAATTGTGATGATTATTGCATACATCTGATGAAAACCCCAAATTAACAATCTCAGAAAATTAGAATATTAAATGAAATCAGCAAAACAAGGATTGCAAATAGAGAAATATTGGACGTCTGAGAAGTAGAAGCATGCATATGTACTCAGTACTTGGTTTGTGCTCCTTTTGCATCAATTACTGCCTCAATGCAGCGTGGCATGGATGCTATCAGCATGTGGCACTGCTGAGATGTTATGAAACACCAGAATGCTTCAATAGCAGCCTTCAGCAATTCTGCATTACTCGGTCTCATGTCTCTCATCTTTCTCTTGGCAATGCCCCATAGATTCTCTATGGAGTTTAGGTCAGGTGAGTTTGCTGGCCAATCAAGCACAGTAATCCCATGGGCACTGAACCAGGTTTTAGTACTTTTGGCAGTGTGGGCAGGTGACAAAGTCGTGCTGGAAAATGAAGTCAGCATCCCCATAAAGCTCGTCTGCGGAAGGAAGCGTGAAGTGCTCCAAAATCTCCTGGTAGACGGCTGCATTGACCCTGGACTTAATGAAGCACAGTGGACCAATACCAGCTGATGACATGGCTCCCCAAATCTCTTTTCTGATGAGAGCAGCTTTTGCATCTCATTTGGAAACTAAGGACCCAGATAAATAAATAAATGCCAACAGGGTTCATGGAATCATTGATCCCCACTACTACCCTTTGCATCCAACGAAGCTGAATGTTGGAAGATTCAGGGCGGATGAAAGAAAGACCTTCTTCACGCAGCACATAATTAACTGTGGCACTTGCTCCCACAGGGGGCTGTGATGGCCACCGACCCAGATGCCTTTAAAAGAGAACTGGGCAAATTCATGGAGAGATCTCTCAGTGGCTACGAGCCATAACTGCCAAGCTCTGCCTCCACTGTTGGAGGTACTACGCCTGGGAATACCAGCTGCTGGGAATCACAAGTGGGGAGAGCACTGGTGCCCTCAGGTCTTGCTTGTGGGAATGGTGGATTTGATTTAAATCAAATCAATTTAAATCACGATTTAAATCACTAGTCAGTAAGACTTGATTTAAATAATCCCCCCCCCCCGCCCCAGAAAGACTCATTCTTGCTGGTATAATCTGAATATTTACAACCAGAGGAAGGTTTCATTTTGGAATAATATATTTTCAGTGTAGATTTTACAGTTACGTCAAAAATTAATGATTTGGTTATACTACTAGAAATACATGTTGTTGTTGTTGTTGTTGTTGTTTAGTCGTTTCCGACTCTTCGTGACCCCATGGACCAGAGCACGCCAGGCACTTCTGTCTTCCACTGCCTCCTGCAGTTTGGTCAGACTCATGTTTGTAGCATAGATTATGTAATTATTGCAAGGTTTAGTAAGTTAACTGTTTCTATTTGCATAACTTTTCTCCTGTATTTTATTAGGAGAAAAACAATCATTTCCTTAACAACAATTTAAAAAATTTATTTGACTAAAACAATATTATAGTATATGTATCTATGTTTGTTAACTGATGTGGTTAAACATATTTTTTATTAAAAAAAACTTAGACTGAGTTTTAGCACACTGGAAAAAACTTAAAACAAATCCTTATTTGCTGATGAATAGCCTTTGGACTATAATGTAACTATAATAGAAAATCTTTAGGAATATTTTTCCTCCAAAAGCATTTTATTTTAAAAATATGATTTAAATTTTAAAAATTGTTTTTTTAAAAAAACAAAAAAACATTGATTTTTATCCACCCTGCTTGTGGGCTTCCCACACCGGCAGCTTTGGCCTCTGTGAGAAGAGGATGCTAGATGGGCCATTGGCTTGACAAAGCTGGCTCTTATTATGGTTGTTTGTTGTAAATAAAGGTCACAAGTCACCTCATGTATCTAGTCCAGAATCCCCATTCCACGCAGTGGCCAACTCGGCGCCTCTGGGAAGATCACAAATGAGAACCTGAGGACAACAGCTCACTCCTGGTGCCAATTCTCCAACAACTGGTAACTTAAGAGGCATGGTGCCTGGAACCTGGAGGCGTCATCCAACCACTCTGACTAGTAGCTGTGGACAACCTCACCCTCCATGAATTTATCCCATCCCCTCTCAAAGACACCTAAGCCGGTGGGAGTCAGCACACCTTGCAGCGAGCTCCATTGGTTTAAGGATGTGCTCTGTGGAATGCTTCCTGAGCAAACCGTTTCGTATGACTGGCTTTTCGGGCTGATGAAGCGTGTAGCGAAACCTGTAATATATCCGGAGAACAGGTCTCCTTTTGCCCACTTGCGTTATTCTCACCACCCTGGTGGCTTTGATGTGCCTTCCCGTGATTGATCCATGCATACGGCTTTGTTTCCAACTCAAGACCCATTGAAGAACATCTCACCCAGTTCAATCTTTGAAAAACAGCTTTGAAGAACTTTTTCATTTTCTCCAGTGTGCTACCCTGGCCGTTCTGTGCTTGGACTTACGTTACTTGTTGAACGGTTCATTTATCCAGTCCGTATAACGTTTACCGCACATGTAACTTGTTAAGATGGAGTTGTATAATTATCCACTCCATGTTTATACAGTATCTCTAGGCTTTGTTTTGCACATGGCACCTTAGTATGTTTGTTGTTTGAATGGTTAACAGTCTATCTCTATTCTAGCTATTATTCTAGTAAATTTGGTTTTATACTTATAAGCCAGTTTGTGGTGTTGTTGTTTTGTTGTATTATTATTACTGTCACCACATTTGATACTTTGTGTATATACTTTGCAGTCCTGATAATCGCCCACCGTTCAGTTTCACTAAAGGACTCCCCACCCCCAGACCCAGCAAATATGGCAGCTATTTTGTGACTGACACTCTCTCAAAATTGGAAAAGTGCCCACTGGTCCAGAACAGCTGCTGGCTCCGGCATTAGTTTAATAAGCAGAAATGCACACAACTCGGTTCGCAGCCAAGACCCGCTACCCACCCTTGCAAATTATTATGATATCGACCCCTATCTAGAGTCAAACTTCAGGTGTTAAAAGAAGATAGTTGGTGCTACACAGTAACATGGTTTTGGAGTACCCACCCACCTCTTTGCAGATGCCGGAGATTTGGCCACGATCACAGCATTTCTGTAGTCTGGAATCTGAAAAACCAAACAAACACAAACACATGAAATGGGCTGTGTGTGCCTTTGGTCTGATCTGATTCTTGTGATGTTGTTCATTTTTTAAAATTCCCAATACAGAAGCAAAAACACTGCTTCCCACTTTCCCCCAAGAAACTTTTCCCCTTTTATGAGTTTGCCCTGCCCAGAGAGGACAGGGCTTAGGAACATTTCTGTAAGAGTCAGCAGCAAGATATTACAAGTCCTAAGTGGTATAATGACAATGACAATGGACTGTTAGTTGTAAGCTCATGTTCTTAACTGCTCCCCCCCAAAAAAACCCCTCATTTTTGGTCCTCATCTGGACTGCGGTGACATGAAGAACAAGGTATTGCTCATCTTGCCAGCCTAGCTTAGGATTGGATGGACAGGCCTGTTTTTCAGCACCCAATCCACCTGGCTTGGAATGAAATGACATGATTTCACTCACCTCTTCTTGAATGTACTGTAGCAAAAATGGAGATGCTCTCAGGTTGTCAACCGGGACATTGAAGAAGCCTTGGATTTCCTTTTGATGCAAATCCATGGTGATGAGGTGAGTCAGACCTTGGGAGGAGACCAAGGGGAGAGGTGCTTTAAGGTCACTTCACCAACAAAGAGGAAGAAACCCGCATTTGATGCGTGGCAGCTGTTAAAAGCTGGCTCCCGAAGAAGCTTTTACTTAGGAAATGCTTATCCCTTACACCCCATAGTAAGTGTGAGACTTTGCACTTTCAGTAGGGAAGGCAGGATATAAGTTCAATAAATTATAATACAATAAAATTATAATACAATAAAATGCCTGCCAAAGAAAATTCTGTCTCATCTGTGCTCTTATATCCCATCATTCCTCAAAAGGATTATCACTCCCAAATTTAATTCTAACACCTGCACCCTGCGCAGTAGGTTGAGCTTTTTTTAGGATTGAAGTTGTTGAGCTGGTTGACAATTTTACCCCAAAGCTCTTGAGCTTTTTGTTTTAGGATTTAAGTTTGCACCAAAGTTGTTCAGCTTTTGAGTTTTTTAAAGGATTTTACCCCAGGACATATACTGTCACAGGGGCTGGATTACATCAACTGGCGGGCCAGGTTAGGGCCCCGAAATGGACCAGAATGGACTTTGGACATTCCTAGTCCAGGCTAAGCTTTGTGGTTTGGCGGGGACTGGAGATCTACATCCACAGAACCTGGCCAGTTGCAGGATGTTGTGGCCCCACACACAGCAGTCGTGTCCCCCCACTAGCCCTTCACAGCAGCAAGCGGGGGGGGGGGGGGAATGGAATCACTGGATGCCGACAGCTCAGGGCGGTTTCGCTTCATAGTCATCCAGCTTCACAGGTGGCGCAGATTCTTTCCACTCACCCCCTCCAAGGGCACTGAGTCTCCAGAGGAGGAAGCAGGCCAAGCCGTGCTGTGCTATGGCAGCGACAGCACCGCCTGCCAGCCCAGCAAAGTGTGGGCAAAGCAGGGCATCTTTAAGTTACTTGCAGCTTCTGCAAAGGGAAAGAAGTGCCAATTGGCAGGCGCAGTTTGGATTCAAACTGCATCTGCCTGGCAGCAAAGCTGGGCTTGGTGACAGCGTCAATCAGTTGATTTTACAGCAGGCCTCTCTAGGCCTCAAGACAGCAGCTCCCAATGGGTAGATCCTGAGTGCTGCTGATCCCAGTGAGAGTTCCCAAGGAACTTTCAGAAACTCACTTTGAACTCCCAGTTGTTCCTTTGTAACTGTCTTTAGCTGTCCACCCCCCATATTTAATAAATAATAATAACAACTAACTTTCTGTGTCTGTTTACATGCATTTGATGGGAGGCAGGCAATTGGCTTGATTTTGATATTGTTTTTATTACGTATTTTGTGTTCTCATTTTGTATTTTTATGTTGTGAACTGTGCTCTTTGGGTGAAGGGTAGTAGATAATGATAATATTTTAGACTGGCTATTTAAGGTGTGTTTTGTTTCACGGATCGTAACACTTCCTTTGTTCAAAGATGCATTTCTTAATTATTATGCATGAGCCTTATATAATGCAATTCTCATCAATTTCATATTTTGGCCCGTTAATTACTATGCAGTTGTTTTAATTGTTAGAACTTTATGAGTATTTCCTTACAGAAACATCAACTGACTCTGTAAGGTTTTAACAAGGAAAATTAATACCAAAAGCTAAGATAAAAAAACCCACTGCTGACCAAGAGTCAAATCAGGACTGCCAGTCTAAGCGGATTCAGATGAAACTGGGCATGTCTCTCAATATACGAAAAGAGATTTATTTGCCCCAAATCCCAAGAAAAGAGACAGCATGTGTGAACAGGAGAGAATTTAGGAAATAGAAGGGACTGGATGGAGAGCAGTCCAAATACAGAATTTTGTCCCACAGACCAAGGAACCTGCCTTATAAAAGAGCCAGACAACCTAGCTCAGTATTATCTACATCAGGGTTTCCCAAACTTGGGTCTCCAGCTCCCCCCCCTACATTTCCCATCACCCCTGACCCACTGGTCCTACTAGCTAGGGGTGTTGGCAGTTGTTGTCCAAAACCAGTTGGAGACCCAAGTTTGGGAAGCCGTGGTGTACACAGACTGGCAGCGGCTCTCCAAATCTCAGGCGGGGCTCTTTTCCAGCAGCACCTGGAGATGCCAGGGGTTACCTGTTGTCTCCAACAAAATCTGACTCAGAGTAGACCCAGTGGGCCTGAGCTGCGTCATCTTATGTGGGGCTACTTCAAGGACTAGCAATGGATACACCCCTAAACCTGGGACGATTTGCATGCAAAGGATGTGCTCTAACCACCGAGCTTCAGCAAGGCGCTGCCTCCCTTTGCGAATGACCAGTCTTTTCCTCCACTGTCTCATGAAAGGAACTTTAGAGGAGAGCCAAGGCCTATAGTCTACAGCAGTGCCTGAAGACATACTTAGAGCGGCCAGGGTGGGGGTGAGCGTGTCCCACCACAGCCTCGCCCGCTGCTCTCTGTCCTTACCCGCCTTGCACATCATCGAAGCCAGAAGCTTAGAGACAATGGAGCCCCTTTTCCTCATCTTGCACTGCTTGCTGTATGGGAAGTAGGGAACCACGCCAATAATGCTTTTGGCACAGGACGTTTTACAGGCATACACCATGATGAGGAGCTCCATGATGGTCGTATTCACATCCCTGCAATGAGAAGGGCGCTGGTTCTGTATCGGGACTTCACTCGACAACAAACCCTATATTGCATTCTGACGCAATCGAGCCCTTCGTCTGCCGGAGAGGGCAGGTAGAGCAACAGGACATTACGCAGGGCTTTCGACCTTGAGGAACACTCTGAAATCATTGCCGCCACACCCGTTTTCGGGAAGATTAACTATTCCTCCTTCTCATCATGGGTCCGCAAGGGCATTTCAGACAGAATCAAAGAATGGTAGAGTTGGAAGGGACCACAAGGGTCATCTAGTCCAACCCCCTGCAATGCAGGAATCTTTTTGCCCAACATGAGGCTCAAACCCAGGACCTTGAGGTTACCAGCTGAGTTATTGTGTTTGCCAGCTCACTACTGGTCAGATCTCTCCCTAAGGCTCCTTCTTGAACCTCACATGCATTTGGAACGCCACTCCCTGAGGCTTAGCATTTGAGGCAGGCTCTCATTTGCCACCCCAGCTGTGGAGAAGTACGGGATCACTGAAAGACATACCCCAGCTGTACTGGGTCCTACGCTCAGGAAGACTCTGCCCCCTCCCTCTGGAAAGATCAAATTTTCTGGGGTAAGGCCAGCTAAGATTTGTGGACCTCTGCTTCCATAGATTTCAACTGCGTGTGCTGCATTCGTTACCCCCAAAAAGAGAGGAACGGTAGAGGCTCCACATCCCTGAGCCCTTTTTCTGGGGAGGAAAGAAAGGCCATGGTTAGAGGGCGGGGGTAGAAACCTCCATTCTGGGAGGAGCTCTCCAAATCTCTCTATCTGGACCATGGCACTTTCCTTAGGCCACACCTCTCACTGGTTTCTCTCAAGTGTTTTTGCCTGGCTGAAACTATGATGACGACTCTTGCTTGCCTTGCCATATGGATGATATTCGAGAGGTGTGTGAGAGTGTGCAGAAACTAGCCTGCTGTATAAAGGTAAGATTCAGATTCAAGGTTCTGTCCACTTTTGCCTCTGAGCCCACCCACCACTGCCCCCGGAAGGCAAACCAGAAGGCAATATGGCCCTCAGCTGAGAAAAGGTTTCCCAATACAGTAAATGTCAATAAGTGGTTTTGTTCCCTCCCCACTATGCTTCCTTTGGACCAGAGGTGGGCTAGCATTGCCACCCAGCCGTCTTTGCAGTGGGGCAAACACCAATTACAGGAAGGCAACATAGTGACCTGCAAACAGCATGCTCCTTCCCTCTCCCCCAAAAGCAGAGATGAGCTGGGGAATCAAAGAGGATGCAGTGGGGAGTGTCTCTCAAATTGACAGGTACCAGTTAGTAGCAGCATAAGAAAGCAAGATAAAATTAGAGTGCAGGAACAACAACTCCTCCATAACCTAGTTACAGGTGCTTAAAATAGTTCCCGTCTTTGTCTAACTCTGGTACAGCTACCCTTGATCAGAGCGTCTTCAATGAGCTTTGGATACCTGCATGTTTTGCCTGTATCATCTTATGCAAGATGGAAAGTGGGATTTTAAGAGAATGGATTTAGAGCATCCCTTTTTTATATACCATGGTTAAAAAGAAAAAAGCAGAGGGAAGCATATAGGCCAGACTTTTCAGGGAAACTCTGCCAAATCATTTAGGGGATCAGAGACATTTGCTTTAAAATTGATGCTGGCTGAACAATTCTTAAAGGGAACATAATGGACAGTGAATGGCAGTAGACCACAGACATCTAACAAGAGGGGTTTAAAAGGAACAGAGACAAAGTTAATAAGCTCTACCCGCCACCACAAGCATTACATAGATACAGTTCATTCAGAACCAAATTCGGAAATGTCTGGGGTTTAATTCTGAGCAGACATTTGTACTCACTTTGAGACAGTCTGGATGATGAAGACATCTTTTCCTCTCACAGACTCCTGAATCTGTACCCGCGTTTCTGCCAAAAGAAAACATACACTGGGTGTCGACACATGCTTGCAAAGTACATCAGCGTTAAGCTCCAATCATCCAATCTCCAATCATCAGGTGAGACCATATTGAAAACCCATCTCAAAGGAAAATATTAACGTTGCTGTTTCCCCTTCACTTGCAGTAGGAGCAGGACTGTAGCAGAGCACATGCTCCACATGCAAAAGTCCCATTTAAAGTTATTGGCCTCTCCAGTTAAATGGATCAGGCAGCAAGTGATGTGAAAGGGCTCTGCCAGAGACCTTGGAGAGGTGCTGCCGATCAGAGCAAAGCAATACTGGGCAAACAGTGTGACCTGGTACAATGCAGCTTCCTGGGGCTAGTAAGGAATGCTGCAGGTCTCCTGGCCACATAAACCGGTGCCTTAAAAGTTCCCACAATCACTGGGGGAAAGGAACGTGGAGACAGTTCCAATCCACATGAGAAATACTCGGAAACATTACAGCTGGGGTGAGAAAGATTTATGGCAACACCCCTCCCGGTGGTCATAGAAGAGCCCTGCTGGATTTCAGCTGGAGGTAAATAAATAGCCCCATCCTCCATTAAATTTTCTAGGATGCATTTGTCGGCTCCTCAAGAAAGCTGTATAACAAGTTGCTCTTTTTTTAGGTCTAAAGGTGGTTGTCCAGTAGCAAGCCACCAGAAGCCAACATTATTTGGTCACAGTGCCATGAGAAACATTCAAAGAACAAATAAGGTTTGCCACTCCCTGACCCACATCATCATCTGAAGTCCTTCTTTGTGTGCCCCTTCCTCGGGAGGCCCAGAGGGCAGTAACACGAGAACAAACCTCTTTGGTGGTGGTTCCCCCACTTGTGGAATGCTATTCCTGGGGAGACTTGCCTGACACCATCATTACATAGATGCCAGGCAAAGCATTTCTTTTCCCCCAGGCCTTTGGGCTCTTTTATTATCTGCGAACTCCTTCAGTGGGTGTGACATTTTAATCCTTCCTTATAGAAACATGATTTTCTTTTAGGTTTTTCTTTTTCTGCTATGCTAGTTTCAATGTACGTGCTTGTTTATATATTATAAGTTGCCTTTAGCTACCTTGGTGGAAAATGTGACAAACAATAATAATGAATAATAATAACAATAATTGATGATGATGATGATGATGCAGGATCCTAGAGAACCTCTGAAGGCCCAGAACAGAGGCCAACACCTGTATGTTCACAGGTTAAGGCCTCTACTGTCACAGTCCAGTTCACGGGCAATCGAAGTCCCGGCTGGGTGGGGACGTCGGGACCGGGGGCAAGATGGCGGGGTGGGAGCAGGAACGGGAGTCCAGAAGCCAGGAGTCGGGAAGCCAGGAGTCTGAGGGTCAGGAAGCAAGGAGTCACGAAGTCAGGGGTCCGAGGATCAAGAAGCAAGGAGTCAAGGAGCCAAACGCAGCAAGGCAGGGAATGTGTTGCTGTGGCAAAGAGCCAAAGGAAAATGCTGACCTTATATCCCTTCCCAGCTCTTGCCACCAGGTGCTGTGAGTTACCAACCGGCCTCACCTGTGCAGCTGCACCTTGCCTCACCAGAACAAACTTAGGACGGCCCCTTGGAAGAAGTTTAAAGTATATCTTAAGAACTGTTATAAAATTGAGGAGTGCTAAAATGTCAAGGGGAAGGAAGATGCAGAATTACAGCTGAAATTGTTTGATGATTTAAGGTGAAACTGAGAAAGATAATAAGTTTAAATTTAATTGGCAAAAAGGGTTGCTGAAAAACTGTAAAATAAGAATGCAAAAAGGGTGAGGTATGGGGAAGTCCGAGAAAGGAGGTTTATGAAAATGAGGTTAAGAAATTATATTTGTGTGTTTGTTTGTATTTGTTGATGTCTGTATGTTGTTGTTGTCTTGTCTTAAAATTGGAAAACTAATAAAAATTATTTTATAAAAAAAAAAAAAAACTTAGGACGGCCCCAGTCCTGCAAAGTCCTACTGGTCACAGGGCCTGGCTCCTGCACATACTCCTGACACCTACTCTTCAGCAAAGATCTTCCAGGTCACTGCTACACTCACACGGTGCACACTCAGATACTGACCAACAAGCATCCCACATGGATGATCTGGCACCCCCCAGCCCCCAGCCTCTGCACTAGCGTGGAAGCCAAATCCAAAGAAGGCTGGAACCTTGAAGTGCTCAGGCAATCTCATCAGAGAAGGACAAACAGAGAAGGGCCACTGAGAATGATGCCCTGCTTGAGACTTTCCTGGAGGCGTCTGATTGGCCACTGTTGGAAACAGAATGCTGAGCAACATGGGTCCATCCAGGTTCTTGTCTGTTTAATGTACAGGCTGAACAACAAGTCAATATCCTACAAATGTGAGATGATGGGTGCTCCAAACGTCGCAACAGGGTGCTGCAAGCACAGCAGCAGACAGTACAGTTCTTCATCAGCAAATTAATAGCCCCCAAAGGTACATCAAATGGGCATGGATCAGCTATCACTAAATAGTGTAGTAAGCCTATTGCGACGATCGGAGCACCCATCATCTCACGTTTGTAGGATACTAACTGTGGAAAGGCATTCTGCCTCCATTTCAGTGATCTTTGACAGTGACTTACCACTCCTCTACCATTCCTGTTCATGAAACATTTACTTGATCCTTATTAGTTTGTGGCTCCATGCACATATTATATGTCTTCTGTTTATGAATATTGAAACAGTATAGTGTTATAAAAATATTGTCAGTATATTATTAGCCGGCGTGTTGCTTGCTGTTGTTCAGAGTGTTCAGTTTTGCAACACAGGGGATTTTCTTTGGTGTATAATGTACAGGCTGGGCTGTGCCAAATGCAGCTTCTCTTCGTCCTTACCATGTTGTGCAATGCAGGCAAGTGACAGGAAAGCCCAACACTGCATGCCTGTCACAGAACTGCAAGGACAGGCTGACAACAGGAAGATGCTGCGGAAGGAAAACCAGGAAGTGGCCTCTTACACTTGTTTAGTTAAGGAAACGGCAAGAGCTGACACATGGATCACCTAAAGGGACAAACTCTCCAGGGAAAAAGAGGCAGGGGGAAGGGAAAGGAAAGAGGTTGTTTTGGGAGGTGCTTAATAAACTAGATCCTTTTCCTTTAGCTCCCAGCGATGAACGCTTTAAGTAAGGGCTTTGAGTGGAAGATGCTCACCTCTGTTCGGCTCCTGGTAAACCTGGACTTTGCCCATCTCCACCCCCAGGCGCCTGCAAAGGTAGACAAGACAAAGCTCACTGAAGCAAGGATGAATTAGAATTGAGATTGAAAACAACATTTTCAACAGGGAGGGCAGCCTTTCTTCTTCTTGCGCCCTCCAGAGGTTTTTGACTACAACTCCCACCAGTTCCAGCCAGTGTGGATGATGGAAGTTGCATATGGAGAGCACCAAATCAGTGAAGGCTAAAATCACTTAACAGTTTGTTGTACTCTAGTCCCAAACAATGGTCCGCAGAACACCAGTGGTCCAAAAGCTTCATTCAAGTGGTCTGTGGTGGGCCTGCATTAAATACCCACACCGATTTATAACTGTATTCGTACTGCTTCTATTTCTTATGTTGTATTTCAACTTGAATTCTAAGGAATGCAAACTGCAATACAATAAATATAGGAGATAAAAGAAGCAACAAAAAGAATTAAAAGTCATACAGCACCTAATACAGCACATTACAATTGCTACAACAGGCAAAAAATTAATAATCATTAAGTGTCTGCCAAGACCCTTTGCCATTTTTAAAGTGGTTCGTGGGGGGGGGGGTGTGAGAGTTTGGGAAGCCCTCTTTCCCTAAATGCTTATAGTCATAACAGCAGCCTGCCTGCAGCACAAACCCTGGATCACTGAACTCTCTAAGCAGGTTCTTGCTAAGACTTGACTCAATATCCCCAACGTCAAAAGGCAGCTTCTGCCAACTCCTGCCACAGCACAGATTCTGCTCACTTGTTACATCCAGAAGGATCTGCCTACAAATGCACTTTTGAGAAACAATTGCCATTTCTCCAACTGCAGGAACAATTGCCATACAGATGTCACGCTTTATAGGAATGAGCTGCTGCTCAGGTTTGTAGACCACAGGTGCCATACCTGTGGGTCTTTTTGCAACAATTTAAGAAGCGGTAATAGAATCCCAACTTGCTATTAATCTTATGTATTGTCATTGAGGAAAATAGCACACAGCTCACTTTGCCATTACTCCTTCCTGGGCAAATTTCCCCCATTAACTTCTTCTGCTACTTCTCTCATTCAGTGCCATACCAAAACTAGAACCTTTTCTGCAAGATAACCTGATGGGGTTTCTTCTAGCCTTCAACAGACCATCTCCGTTTCTAAGCATCCACATTACTCAGTAACTGGCTCCCTTTCTGGTCTGGGCAAGCAACTGTCAAGGGCAGGAGAAAACAAAATCACACAAGTCACGCTCTGACTATTATTGGCTCGGCTCAATGTACATTAGGTGTTTTGGGAGGCTAAGCATTGGCTGAACAAGCTTGGCCCGAAATAAGTGTTCTCAAAGGATCGTTCTGCAAAATGAATCTGAAAAACAGCCAGTATGAACAGCATGACCTAACTGTCAAGAGACCTTCTGGCTGTAAGAAACGCTAAGATGAGCGGCTCTCTTGAGAGAAGACAAGCTTAAATAATAGGATGGGCAAGAACTGGGAATGGGGGAAGGGGAAGGGCAGAAGGAGCAATGTACCCTTCGTCTCCAAGCCTTATAAAACTGCTCTCATAGCATGCACTCTTAAAATTTGCCTGCTCTTCATGGGGCCACCATGTTGTCATTCCTGGAATCAGGAATGTGGTACAACTATTAAGAAAGGTCTTGTTCGGCTGCTTCAGTTCTACAACTTGGATCCACTCACTTGGTTCCATTATTCTAAGTTTCCACTGAACTACTGCTGAAGAGGCAAGCTAATCTTCAGTTCAAACTTTGAAATCTACACCAAAAGATGGCTGGCCTCTTCAGCACATAACAGAAGCATCATAAACCTCGAACCTGCTTTTGGTGTGAGGGATTGCAGGGACTACCTAGGAGGTGCACCAGGACCCAGACCACCTTTATCTTTAACTTTCTGGCTAGGAAAGCCAGATACATATATATTTGGTAATGCTTTAAGACCAGCAGACATAACTACATGGGTCTATCATGTTAGAACAAAGCCTGCATTATACTGACCCTGCACCTTTAAATGTAACTTTCTCTTGGCAAAAACAGCAGTGAGACATTACTAAGTAACTTGACAATATAATCTTGCTGAGAATCGTACATTACGCTCATACCAGCCAGACCCAACACCCCACATTGAAACAGAAGCAGTACAGAGTTCTTAGGAAGAAAAATACAGCGGCTGTTACTTACTCGGCAATTTTCTTTGATAGTTCCATGCACGATGGGTTGGAATTGGCTGAAAATAGCACCAGCCCACCCTTCGTTATATTCATGATGGATCCTGTACCATTGGGTGCCACACAAAACATCAAATCCTCCTTTGTCTTCCCACTTTTAAAATACTGCAAGAAGATAAAAAGCACATTAGCTCTAAATAAGCAACGTGGAGCATGAAGACCCAATTTTCAATATTTTCTGCCACCCTTGTATGCTCTGCCCATGCTGTGTGACCCTTCAAGTACCAATCTGAAGGAACTTAAGACATCTCGCCCCATTCAGCAATGATCAGACTACCACTAGGGTTGCCAGCTTATCAACCCGAAACTGCAGCTGAAACACCCACATCCACACTGTGACAAAAGTTTTGTCTGCTGGTTTCTGGACATCAAGATGCTGTTAAAAGTAAAATAGCAGGCTGGACTTTTCTTCCTGATTTATTTGCAACTATTATATATTATTTATGAATCAACTTTCACATTTATCTCATGGTGATTTATGAACGTACAATAAAGAAGTGAGAAGTGAGCAGAAGTGTGCAGAAGTGAGAATTCAATGTCACACGAGAACACAGGGACCTATAGTAGTGAAGACAGTTATGTGTGACTGAGATGCCTTGGTCGGGGGTGGAAGGAGAACCTCAGGTCCATGGGGAAGGAAATTGACTCTCCAGGTTTCTTCATTTAGAAGACACCTGAAGGCAGACCTGTATTGGGAAGGTTTTAATGTTTGATATTTTACTATGTTTTATATAAGTTGTAAGATGCCCAGAGTGGCTGGGGAAACCTGGCCAGATGGGCAGGGTAAAAAAAATAAAAAAATAAAAAAATAAAAATAATAAAAAAATAAATAAAATATAAAATAAATAAAATAAATAAAATATAAAATATAAAATATAAAATATAAAATATAAAATATAAAATATAAAATATAAAATATAAAATATAAAATATAAAATATAAAATATAAAATATAAAATATAAAATATAAAATATAAAATAAAAAATAAAATAAAAATAATAAATCGCCTTTCCCAAACCACACCCCTCCCTAGCTTTGCTCTCGGCCCTCATTTTTTTGCCTGGTTGGAATGTGCCCTTGAACACTGAGTATTGAATATTGCCTCTTTCATACCTGGATGAATGATGGTGTGTATAGAATGTTCCAATTATTGCATAACTGGAGTAAAGTTTTTTTTTTTTTAAAGTAAATGACCCCTGGACAGTTAAGTCCAGTCAAAGGCGACTATGGGGTTGTGGCACTCATCTAGCTTTTCAGGCCGAGGGAGCTGGTGTTTGTCCACAGACAGCTTTCTAGGTCATGTGGCCAGGATGACTAAACTGCTTGTGGCACAATGGAACACCGTGACGGAAGCCAGAGCACACAGAAACACTGTTTACCTTACTGCCGCAGTGGTACCTATTTATCTACTTGCACTGGTGTGCTTTCAAACTGCTAGGTTGGCAGGAGATGGGACAGAGCAGCGGGAGCTCACTCCGTAGCAGGGATTCGAACTGCCAACCTTCAGATTGGCAAGCCCAAGAGGCTCGGTGGTTTAGATCACCGCCTACCCTATAAAGGTAAGAGTTGCATCCATGTGGCTCCCAGAAGGTTCCCCCCCCACACACAAATAAGTATGGCCCTTTAGCAAAGAAGGATTACCTCACCCCTGCCTTAAACAAAAAACAGAGCTTGCTCCCAGTTCCAGCCCTGATGCCTTATCCATCTTAAACAAAAGGCTGTTGGTTCTTGGTAACTCTTGATACCAACCACCTCTGACAGTTTTGCTAATATAAGCCAGCGCCCAGGTCTGATTAATGTTCTTAGAGAAAGCACTTACAAATAAAGGTTGCGGCTGAGAAAAGAGCTGTGCGAAGTTGGCACACAGAGCTGAAGCTCTCTTGCACTTTAATCTCCTCCTGAGGACAATGCCACTAGCATCCTTTCAAAAAATTTACCTGTGGAAACAGAGGAGAGAATATAACCATTAAGAGATACGGGAAGTAAGAGCAGATGGTAAAGATTATCCCAGTGGTCTTTATTTTGCAAAAATAAGAACAAACACCCTTTGCTGCACCTTTTGAAAACTATACGTTTGGGACTCTAATGAAACCGAGAAATAGGACTCCAGTCATCGGTATTAAACAATATGAAATGATTTGATTACGTATTATCCAGAAAAAGTGCCAAATCATTGCCATTTGCCTATTAAAAAATAAACACCTGTCCCTTCATCCAAGCTCCAATGCAGATATATAGCTAAGAAAAAGAAAAAATTCCATCTACTATCAGCTATCTTTCAAAAATGTGTCACACAATCAAAGAGAAAGAGCAACGTGGTACATATAGACTACAGTCAAGAATGGTGCTTTCTCCTGTTTTTGGAGGGTGGCATCTATAAAAATACTGTTAGTCATAGTTGTGACTAATACTGGGCAACACCGTTATTAAAAAATCTTCTCCCAGCCTCTGCAAACAGACCACATTCTATTCGTCCAGACATAGTGGAATTTCACAGCCGAAAGGAGGGTGGGCAAATCTCACTTGTAGCAGAGCCTCTACCATCACACCACATTCTCATTAGTATAAACCATGCCCATTTCAGATTAGCTCTTTTTGAAGGAAGAAATGTTACAAATTATTGTTTAAAAGACATTGAATTAACTAACAACACGATCAAGCACGCACCGTCAAAAGCAGAGGCTGCCTTTTCAAAATAGAAGGCAAGCAGAAAATTCAGCACAGCGAAGACAGGAAAACCACAATCCAAACAAGCAAAAGTTTTCTCTTGTGATCATTCACTAACACAGCATCCACCAACCTGGTGCACCCCAGATGTATTAGCCTATAACTGCCATCAGCCCCAGCTAGCATTGCCATGCTTTTCCAGATACCTTGGAAAAGTGAGGTCTTGGCGCTGTGTGTGTGTGTGTGTGTGTGTGTGCATGAGGCAGCACTGATCTGGGAGCAGAGAGGCCATACTAACTAAAAGATCCAAATGTGCCCACAGGCACATTTGCTTGGTGACCTGTGGGTTGGGGCTCAAACCCAGTGTACAGCAGAAGGCCTTCAAACAACCTCATTCACTACAAACCAATGACACGCCCAAGGAACACTTATCCACTGTAAGGATCGAATTATAGGCATCATTAACATTCTAAAGCACATGTGGGGAACTTCTACTGATGCCAGGCATGGACCTTTGCCTGCTCAGAATGAGAAAATTCCAAAACTAGTTTTAGAAACTTGAGATACGAAAGCTAGGAGCTAAATGGCACATTAAACCTAGGCTGTGGGCGCAACAGCGGAATGTCTAGGTGCGATTTGTTTAAAACAAGAATACAAAGCTGAAAATGAATGAACAGCAGCTAAAGCATTATGTTCACTTTTCACAAAGTCTAGTCCTTCCCCTGCCCACCCCCTCCCTCTATTCTTAAGAGGTCTCTTCTCCAGTCTTCAGAGAGTAACTGGAAGTGGGTAGGCAGAAAAAGGTCCTCCTTTCCTTCCACACTGCAGTTTTAATCTGAAATCATAAGTACAGTACTGCACCCAGAGCTCAGAGACTGCTTGCGCTAATGAAATTCCCTGTCGCAAAATGCGCCTAGAATAATGGGAGTTTCGAACACTGTCCGAAACTAAGACACAGAAATGCAGCCCAAATTCAGCAAGTACTCTATGAACAAATTTGAGCAAAGCGTCGATCTTTTTCTGAACCTAGACCAAAACCAGAGCGCATGTAGGCTCCGTAAATATCCATTAGCTCATTATAGCACAAATAAAGACCACATTACGGTTCAGAAGCAACAGACAGAGAGCGTCCATTGTGTTCTACCTAAGGTAAGCAAAACAAGCACTGCACAGCTTTACCAACAACTATAACATGGAAAACAGAGAAAGGCTTAGGGGTGCATTTTACAAAGTCTCTCTCTTGGGATTTGGTTCTGAATTACTGCACACAATCTAGACCAGTGGGAATAATTTGCACTCTGCTTCACAAGCCCATAAGAGCAAGCAGCACCACAGAAAGCCAATTCTCACTGTTATCGTGCTTTGGCTACAGTTACATACCACACCCTTAGCGCACAGAGCAAACGACTTTGCTGGACTAAATCCTATCCATTAAGAGCTTTGGAGGTCCTGATAGGTTCTGGACCACAAAGGCATTCAGCAGTTGAAGGGAGATGGGCAGCAGGGAGGGGGGAGACACGGACACACACACACACACACACACACACACAATTCCCAAAGGATAAAGCTTCCCAGTTAGAGCTTCTGCGCATTAGGGCCTCCGCCATTGTTACCGTGCGGCTGAAAGGATGAGTATAATGGAGATGAACCAAACACATCAGCCCAGGGGATCAACATCATGCATTCATTCCAGCACCACTCAAAATGAGCAACAAGAAGTTCACTCCTGCTTTCTGTAGCCTTGCTAAAGGACAGGTGAATACTGAATAAAGATCTACCCAATTAGTTGCAGGTTGGGGAGGAAAGGAGAGGCATGAAGGTTAGCGAATACGGAGGAAAAACACACACCCCTAGTTCTCTCTTATAAATAGAGGATGGGAAGAGTGTGTGCTTAAGAAAAAACTCATCCCACCTATTTTTCCAGATGATCAGCAAAGCCTTTTTCACTCCAGTGGCCTAAGCTGGGGGAACCTCTACGTACTTTAAAAAACTCAGGAAACATCAGTTTAAATTGTTTCTCGCCACACCCCTCCAAAGCTTGCCTTCCATGTGTTTGTGTATGTGCGTTAAAATCCAGTAATGTCACACACTTGTGTATATCATAAGAAAACACGAAGAGTAATTGTATTTGCCTTTGCGACAGAGCTGGGGGGGGGGGGTTCAGCATGGAAAGAGGGAGGGGTGGAGAAATTGACAGCATCACAATTTTGCCTGATGATGGTGGGGAGATTGCACCCCCCCATCTAAAATCAAATTATTTTTTATAAAAAACAACAACAACAGAGGAGTGAAGAAGGCCTTATACCCAGCCCTGGGGAAAATGCGCTGAATGTCAATGTCTCTCTCAGCACATGGAAAAACTCTTATTCCCCCCTCCACACATAATGTGAAACGCATGATGTGAAGATTGGAAACAACCCACTCCCCCTTTTCAGCTCCCTCTAACGAAACCTTGCCCTTCCTCACGTCAGGGTTTGTTTTTGTCTTATTAAGTGTTGCTTTAAGCAGATAAAGATTTAGGGTCTGTGAGCATGCAAGCACCCCAATGCAAGTTGCAAAATAACAGGTATTTATTTAACAACAACAACCTCCATCAGGTGGAAAGTGATTGATTTGTATATATTAGTAACTTTGGACTATTGTAACGTTTTTATTTGTAACTGCATTTTTGTAATATTTTGTTTAAGTAGTTGTTGTTGCTTCAGTGTTCTGTACACTGCTTAGATATATATTTAATATACTAAGTGGTATTGAAATTAAATAATCACATAAATAATCAAAAAGAGGGTGGTTGCCTTAGAAGCCGGGAAATGTCATTCCCCACACACATATAAAAACACCTGGTGTAATGGAGGAGTACAAAACCACTCCCTCTACATTGACACCCCCACATACACACTTTCATTGAACTAAATCTATTTTTAACCCAGCCTTCAAATGCAATGCTTCAAGGCAGTTTATAACATTCAGTCACCCCCCCCCCTCCCAAAAAGAGAGTGACTGCAATTAAATATTTAAATATTGCTGCTTTAGACTGAGGAGGACCTGTTAGGTTTGATGCAAAGCTCAAGTTAAGTTTCTGGTGATGGATCTGAACGGCAGATAGCTTAAATATGTTTAAACACACGAAGATACACAGCGCAACCCGGTCGGATGGGCAGGAAACAAATAATAAAAATTATTATCATTATTATATAGACATACACGGAGCATAACATATAGGAGTGTATACATGCAAGCTATTATCCACGCAGATACACACGCACAAATCTGAGTGAATACTCTCGCACACATATATCGCTATAAAAGTGTGCATATGTATACAAACCTACAGGCGATGGCGACCCGATTTCATTTGTCCCCGGCTCTAAAGGCCATCGCAAAACAGAAGGAGCAGCCCGAGCATCTCCCACCACAAACCGGCAGCGAATACAAACTCCTGCCAAATAATAAACGCCCCGGAAGCAGCGCTAATGAAGAGTGCTTAAAAATACAGAGCACCAAAGGTATCGATATAAATGTGTTCGCGCTCTTCCCGCCCCAGACACGTGCGTGCGTGTGCGTATATACACACATTATATTGCGCGCACATCGCACGCAGGATCAAAAGAACCTTGAACGACATCAGTCACTAGACGTAGCGATAAAGTAAAAAACACCAATGCACCGAAGACAAGAGGTAAAAACTTACCTAGGCAAAAAAATACATTCTGGAGGGTGCCATCAATAATCAAATTAATAGATCTTAATTCTAATTGCCCCTGCTGTTAAAAATAATAATAATTACAGTAGTTGGGGTTTTTTTTTGCTGCCACCTGGTTAGACACAGCAAAGCTGTCTATATCTTTATATTATATATTATTATAGATAAATATACAGTATTATGATAGATAGATAGATAGATCTATAAAAAAAATCCCAGCACAACGTGGCAGGCGAGGAGGACCCTCCTCCCCCCCCCCCACCCGCACCTTAAAAGATGGAGATCACTCACCACCCCACCCACACAAAGGCGCTCCCCACCCACCCGCGACCCCCAGGGAATTTCGGGAGAAGGGAGAAGGCGAAGGAGGAGCCACGCGGGGAGGAGGATGGAGGGATGGATGGATGGAGGAGGACCTGGCCGGCGCAGCCACCTCCACGGACCCCGCCGCTCCCTCCCTCGCCTGCCCACCTGCCTCCTGGGCTGAGGGCAGACTGAGACCGCGGGGTCTTCACTCGAGCAGGCCCGTCCCTGTCAGAGGCTCTCCTGCTCCCGCCGCGACGCACCACACGGCCAACTCCGTCCAGCTGCAAAATGGCGGCGGGGATGAAAAGGCCTGAGGGTGGGCGGAGCGGCCGCGCGAGGCTCTCGCCGCCAGCCTCAGACCCCCGTTCACACGAGCGCGCGCGTGTTGAACGCTCCCCCTCCCTCCTTGCCTCTGGCTTCCCTTAATGGCCGCCGCCGCCGCTCCACGCCTCCTTCAGCGCGGTGCGGGTTCTCGGCTCTCCGCGACACGCGGGTTGTTTTGGCCTTCCTCACGATGCGCCGAGCACGCGCGTTCCGACGCCTCAGGGCTGGCCCTTCCTCACACAGCCCTCAGGTCGTGTGTGTTTGGCGTCTCTTCACACACAGCCCTCAACGCCTGCCCTTCCTCATAATCTGCCATGCGCACGGGTTCAGCGTCTCTCCTTTCCTTCCTTAGGACCCTCACAACACGCGTGTTTGGTGACTGTTCACACACACAGCCATCAGTGCCCGCCTTTCCTCACGAGCCACCAAATATGCATCACTCTTCAACCCTTATGACTACCAAGACTGTCCCCCTTGATGTTTGCCCAGACACACGACCCACCAAACATGCGTTTTGGCATCAATGCTTGCCCTTCCTTGCAACCTCTCAAATAAGTGTGTCTTTACCCCTCAAGCCTTGCCATTCCTCACATGTATTCAGCATCTTCTCCCCCTCCCCAACATGCGCTTCCTCACAACCCCACCAAACACGTATGTGTAGCATCTCTCCCTTTTCCCAGGTTTTATGCCTAGTGCAACAACAGACAGAGGAGGAGGAATTGCTGGCTTGCAGCCGTTTTCCTACATCTCCCAGATCATGAATGTGTGTTTGCTGAGGGTGAGTCAGAAAGGAAACTCCACTACATTTCTCCACGCAATTGACTGGCCTCCACTGTACCGTTAGGCAGAGTGAGGCGCTTGCCTCAGGCGGAAGATGCTTAGTGCTGCTTCTGCTGAGCTCCTTCTGTAGGAAATCTAAGAGCGTTGCACAGCTTTGTCATGCATGCCCTGAACTAATATGCAGCTCTCAGGTGCATTTGTTAGGATGTTTAGCACAATTGTTATTGACACTGCCTGGATTTGTTCAGTAAATTCACCAAGTATTCTCTTCTTTTCTCTCTCTGCCCACCTGAAAGTAGTTTCTATAAATACTGAGTGAACTGAATGTGATTTAAATTCCTTTTGCATTGGGAATTTTAGGTCATTTTAATTTCTATTCCATTTTAATTTTAATTCAATGTTTCGTCACACTTAAATCTCTGATTGTGGTCATTGCATTTACCATTTTTACCTATCTAAGAAGTGACCCTACTGTTTAAGCTTTTCTATTGCTACACGCCCCCCTGCCGCAAATTATTCACACAATATTCTATGTGTGTTTCAATGTTTTCTTAAGTATATTTTATACTTGAGCAGAGCAGCTTGGCCCCACGGCTGTGGGTGCCCAGAGCCATGGGTGCCATGTAGCGTGCATGGCCCTGGCACCAAAATTTGTGGGTGCCTGGCGCCTTCATGGGGAATTTTGTGGGTGCCCAAGGTCCCAGGGAATTGGCACCTATGCTAGTGTGGATGTAAAATTTGACTGCCAGCCCACTCTGCTTTGGTACGTAGACTGTGGGAGAGACCTTGTCCTTTTCCTCTGGCAGCAAAATGCCCTAGGCTGGCTCTGTCCCTCATTGTTTCTGTCCAGAAACGCTGCCTCCTCTGGTCCTGATCCATTTGCCACCCCAACAGAGCAGGCTGCATTCATCACTGATCCCAAGCAATTACCAGCCTTGAAGAGGTTTGCATGAGGAATTCCTACCTTCCAGTCCAGGCAGGAAATCATAGCACTTTTTCATTCTGTGCAAATACAAGACAGACCCCGGAAGCTCTGTCCTGTATTGAACCTTGCAGCTCTATGGAGAAAAAAGAAAATCAATTTTCCATCCCACTGTTTGTTTTTGCAATTGCTGCCAGTTAACTCTGCCCAGAAGTGGGTTGTTTAAAAGCATTCAGCTGCAAACTGAATTGTAGAGAAGACACATAGAAAGGAATTGGTCAGGACGCAGCTGAAATAGATAATATGACTAGATAATATGACAGAGTTGTTGTTAAGAAATGGATTATGGTGCTATAGACCTGATGTTCAGTTTCATCTGTGTTCCAAGTAGTCCAGCAGTGTGTGTGTGTGTGTGTGTGTTCCCACTAACACTTGGATAGATAGATTGATTGATTGATTGATTGATTGATTCATTAATCTGTCAGTTGTATATGCTTCTTTAAGTACTTTTCTGGAAGTTGAAGGTACAGTGCTTGGAAAGTTCATTTTAAAAAAGAGCTAGTTCCAGTTTACTCCCTCCAAAAATGAATTGGCTCCAGTTCTAGTTTGCCCCCTCCAAATGGGAACTAACTCCATTCCAGTTCAATTCACAATTCATTCATGTGGTCATCAGCTTTTGTTTTCAGTCTTCAGAATTTTACAAGCTGCTCTGCTGAAGTGTAAAATATAGTTAAGAAAACATTGAAACACACACAGAATATCATGTGAATAATTTGTGGGGGGGGTGTGTGTAACAATGGAAAAGCTTAAACAGTAGGGTCACTTTTAAATTAGAATTGAATTTAAAATGGCCTAAAATTCCACTACAGAAGGAACTTAAATCATACTCAGATCACTCAGTATTTATACTTTCAGGTGGGAAGAGAGAGAAGAGAAGAGAAGAGAATACTTGCTGAGTTTACTGAACAAATCCAGGCAGTGTCAATAACAATTGTGCAACCACGGTTTGAATGCTGGGGAAATTTGATTTCCCTTGAGCAAAGACGTCTGGGTCCTCTGCAGCAATTGAGTAACATGGCTACACATTTATTGTGGAGCAAAAAAGACCCCGTGCAGAAATGCATGGAAGCTTGCAGGATTCAGCAGACCTGCCATGCCCATCAAATCGCCACTCATTCTTTCTGTCCTTCTGGCAGAGTATCTTTCCTTCTATGCTCGCCTATGCGGATGCTTGCTTTTTACAGACGCTGTGTGGTTTGACGCACCCCTGTGGCTGGTGGAAGGTGGCCCTTTAGGGTGAATGGGGCCCTGCCCCACCAGCTTCAGTCTGCCCTTAGCCAGCCCCTCCTGCTTTCATCCATCCCAAGAGGTGCCCCTGGCTGTCAGCTTCTTCCTCCTCTGTCTCAGTTTCACCCTTGTAGAACTTGGGAGGAAGGGAGATGGGGACAGCAGAGGCTGGCAGTGCCCCACCAACCTCACACTTCCCTCAGCCAGGCTCCACCTGTCTGCCTTCTTGCTTACAACCAGTGCAGGCCGTGACACTACTCCCTCCTCTTTAGTCTTGTTGCTGGTTTTGCAGAACTCGCAGAACCGTAGAGTTGGTAGGGGCAATGTGGGTCCAACGCCCTGCAGCTCAGGAATCTATCATCCAACTTAGGCCTCAAACCCTTGACCTTCAGATCAAGAGTCTCATGCTGTGATGGCCTGGGATTCGGACTCAGATGTTGAACCTGCGGGATCCCAGCCTGCACAGGATTCTCCACCTCCAGAACCAGGTGAGCCGGGGCTGGGGCATGGGCCTGAAGGGTCCTCACCTGTGCTGGATCCTCAGATGCAGGCATCAGCTGAGCCTGGTCTAGCTCCTGAGGTGATGGAGGACCCATTGCCTGCAGGTGCTCCACTCTCTGCCCCGTCAGGGGAAGCTGAGGTTGCCTCTGGGTCCGGTAACCCTCCAGCCTCTCCTGAGCTACAGAGGCTCAGGGCAGAGAGGTGGAGGGAACTAAGTTCCTGCAGGAGGAGTGCTCGCCTCCAGGCCAGGAGAAACAAATCACCAGAGGATTGGGGCTGCCCCATGCCTCGGGGCAGATAAAAGCCAGTCAGCCCCAGTCCCAAGTTGTGGGAGCAACATTGTTGGTTGCTAGTTCCTGCCTGAGCTCCTGACCTGCCCTGGCTTCCTGCTTGCAAGCCTGTTCCTGACTTCACCTGACTCCCTGCCCTGCACCCAGCTTCAGCTACTACGGACTGCCTCCATGTTGCACCTTTGACCACGAACTGGACTTGGACCTCGCCTCTTGGGTAACTCATGGGACCAGCACACATGCTCTGCACAACATAGAGGAAGATGGGGACAAAACTAGAATTAGTTGACTCTGTCTGCCATGAGCGATAGCTTTCCCTGCTGTCCCTGCCTTCCACCCACCAGTCCCGGTGGGTACCAACCACCAGGAGATGAGGGCAGATCTAGAATTGGAGGGCTCTGGCTCCAAGTTTAGTTGGCCTCAGTGCTTTCCACTCAATCAAGGGGCACCAGCTGCTGCTGCATGTGGCCCCCCTTTTCATACACTACTAGTCTATCCTCTCAAAGGCCAACCTCCGGGAACGCCCCACCACCACTCCCATCTTCAGGCTCCTGCCAACTTTCCCAGTCATCAGGACTGAACACGGTTTCTCAAGAACTGCAAACAGCTTTGCAGGACAAAATTGCCCCGAGCTTTGTGAAAGCCTTCCCACCCACTCCACACCCCTTTCAAAGTCACATGTTAAAGTTTAAAAGACCTTGAAAGATGAATTGCACAAGGGAAGCAAGAAAAGGAATTTCTCTGGAGCTGTCTTTAGGAACATAGAAATCTGCCTTATCCTAGTCTGTCTGTCTAGCTCAAAATTGTCTATACCTTGGCTGATATCATCTCACGAAGGTTTCGGGCAAGGGACCTTTCCAGACTTACCTGGAAATGTTAGGGACGGAGGGACAGAAATCCCTATCACAGCAACAGGAGACCCAAGTAATTTAATTGTATTCCTCTCCCCCCCCCCAACACAATTCATTCACCACTCTTCCTCTCTTTCTTATATTCTATCCTTTTTGAAACCATTCTCATCCCCTTAATAAAAATCCTAGATTACAGTAACAATTAAAGAAAATAGAGATCGTTTGCTCCAAAATATAGTGATAGGTAAGGGACGCGGGTGGCACTGTGGGTTAAACCACAGAGCCTAGGACTTGCCGATCAGAAGGTTGGCAGTTTGATTCCCCACAACGGGGTGAGCTCCTGTTGCTCGGTCCCTGCTCCTGCCAACCTAGCAGTTTGAAAGCACGTCAAAGTGCAAGTAGATAAATAGGTACCGCTCCGGCAGGAAGGTAAACAGCGTTTCCATGCACTGCTCTGGTTTGCCAGAAGCAGCTTAGTCATGCTGGCCACATGATCCGGAAGCTGTATGCTGGCTCCCTCGGCCAGTAATGCGAGATGAGTGCCGCAACCCAGAGTCGGTTACGACTGGACCTAATGGTCAAGGGTCCCTTTACCTTTACTATAGTGATAGGTTGGGGTGCAGCTTAATATGTTTGTCATCACCTGAAGGCTAATGAGAAATTCAGCTGTTTGTTAAAAGATTGTTACGTATTTAATAAAAGTACAGGTGTGTTTCTTCTTCGAACCAATAAGTGAGAGACGCAACTAAATGGTACTTTCAAGGGTTATAGTAATATACTGTTACGAGTTTCAGGGGCGGGTAAGCTGTATGCCTTACATCTGCTTCTAATTTCTGGATCCAGCGCAGATTCAGTTCCTGGAATAGCCAGGCTAGCTTCCTGGTGACGTAATGGTCATTAAGTATATGGTATTAATGTAGCAAAGTAAGTGGCTCTGTGCCAGATGGCAAATGGATGCCCCCCCTCCCTTCCTCAACTTTCTGATAGTTAGAAAGACAGAGCAAAGTTGAGAGCTGAGTGATGGCAGGCTGCAGGTTAGGCAGTTGGGAGACACAGCTATGCCTGGTTTCTTTTAGAATCCAAGGCTGTGGCAAGAGACCGTCTTGGGGTGTTAATGCTGTGAACCCCTCTGTCGGGTTGTATATATGTCTAAATACCCCATATATCCTAAAGACACCACAGTCTCTGCTATACCTCATTCCAAAGTAAACACAAACCCTGAGTAAGTGCCTGGAACCCCTGTGAACAATACATTAACTATGACGCTATTGTCTGTGAATGGGACTTGCAGGATAATGGAATATAGGAACCTAGGAAGCTGCCTTATCAGATCATTGGTCCATCTTGCATGGTACTGTCTACACTGACTGGCAGCAGCTCTTCGGGGGTTTCAGTCAGGGAGTCTCTGCCCTGCTTGGAGATGACGGGGATTGAACATGGAACCTTCTGCATGAAAGGTAGATTTTCTGCCACTGATCTTCGGCCCTCCCCTCTGCAAAGCCATTGGGGTATCCGTCCACTGGTTGCAACCATTTGAAGAAGCCATAAGAAAAAGAAAATCATAGGCTGTTGTGTTGATCCATTAAGAAAAAAAATCCACATTAAGGCAATGCCTTTATTAAGACAAAATAAAATATTAAATAATAGTGAGCATTCATTCTGATACATTTGCACAAAGTTTTCAAGGAGGTCATACTGACTTTTTACCGAGCATTCATTCTGATTTGTTTTGGGGGAAGTTATACGATGCTGTATCAAGCAATTGCTAACCCAAAATTTGCAGTGCTTTATCTCCATTGTTTCCTTATGGCAAGAAGTTTGAAATTTATTTATTTTTTAGTGGGAAGGGAAAAAGGTTTGTTAAGCAAGAACATCAAATCAGCTTTAATTGCAGAACCTGAATTTGCGGTATGCACTTGAATCCCACTTGCAAACTAGCAGCAGTCTGGAAATGCCTCTAGAAAGCGTTATTTGGAGGAGTCATATGCACATTAACCACTTGTGCTAGTAACTGTTTTGGCAAAGAAAGGGCAATGTGATTCCAAATTGTGGAAACCCAGCAAAATCAAGAAGACCCCAGTGAGTTTGTGTGCATGGATGTACATATGAAACATAAACAAGGACTGATAGAATAATGACCCTTTGTGGTTAATTGGCAGCAGATGTCTTCCAATCATCTACTGACTTCAGAAGTCACCTGAATCTCTGCCTGAGAGATGAATCTAGATTTTCTCTTGCTGGATAGAGACAGGATAAAGTCCTCTCCAAAAGCCCCCTCAAAGGCCACGATGACCGACTGACGGAACTTCTTCTGCCCTACAAACACATAAAGGATGGGGTTGATGCAACTGTTGAAGAACGCCAAACTGGAGGCCAAAGGGATTCCCAAGAATAAAGCCATCTTGAGTTCATGATTTGCAGAACCCTTGGACATCTCTAGCAAGGAGAAGATGTGATACGGGAAATAGCAGATGAAAAACGACACTGTCACAGCTATGATGATCCTGAAAGGTTTGGTGGACTTGGTTAGACGTCTCCGTTTCATCCTGACTGCCACGATGCTGTAGCAGACCAGGATCACGGTGAAGGGAAAGAGAAAACCAAACAGGAACCTGGATACGATCATAGCTTTGTGCCTCATCCTCCAAAGCCTTCGGGTCTCCTCGGTATTGTAATTGTCGGACAGAGCAAAGTTATTGAAGCAGCTGGTGACGTTCCTGGAGTTCGTTGCGGTGTCTCGAAAAATTAGGTATGGAGAGCTGATGATGAAAGCTGTGACCCATGTCACCAGAGCGATGCCATATGCCAGCTTTGTGGTTCGGTAGTTTCTGGACCACACTGGGTAGACGACCAGAGCACACCGATCCATGCTAATGATCATTAAGAGGAAGACACTGGCAAACATGTTCAGGAAGGCAATGGTGCTGTTCAGCTTGCACAGAAGTTTCCCAAAAGGCCAGTGGAAGCCCAGAGATGTGTAGGCGATGCTGAAGGGCAGAAAAAATGTGAAGACGAAATCCGCAATGGCCAGGTTGAGAAACCAGACTACGTTCACCGTCTTCTTCATCTTGAAGCCTGCAATCCAGATCACTAGGCCGTTCCCAGTCACCCCGAGGAGACAAGCAATGCTGTAAATCACTATGGACAAGAGGTGCATGCGTTTTTGAAGGCCCAGGTAGCGGTCGGTGTGAGAAGAGGTGGTGTTCTCCTGCCACCAGGTCAAATTAGACCGGAAGGTCAACGAAGAGCTGTTCTCCATTCCCAGTGAAGTATTCATCCTCCTGAAATCTTATAAAAATCATCCAAATATTTGAGAAAATAAACACTTTCGGAAAAGCCAATCAGGGAAGAAAATACAGGGTTAGCTATGTTAGTTTCTGCAACGTCGATCCAACTAAAATTGGAATTTATTGTGGCAAATTAAAGAGTTTAATTAAACTAAGGGAACCTTTGTCTCGGTTGGCCTTAAACAATGATCTTTTAAAGAAGGAGTGTATTGAAATTTCGGTATTTGCTGCTAAATATTTCTAGAGTGGGTGAAACGTTGCTGTTCATCTTTTCAAGCTTTGATATTATATTTCTGCTCCTTGATCGTTCAGATTTATATATTACTTGTGTTGTTATTTTGGCAAGCTTTTGAGGCTTCCTCGTTATAGCTAAATAAAATTTATCGCCACTACACCAGTTCCACCAGTCCATTTCTTTCCCCCATCTCTCTAGCTGCTAATAAAAATACATAAAAATTTTATTTTATTTTATTTTACACTACTGGATAAGACAGGGATCAGGAAGACTCACCCCTTCTTTTTGCCTCTTCCAACAGATGTCTTTGCTGGTTCCAATTCCTGGAGCATTCTAACACGTTTTCTCTAGAAGACTTTAACGGAGTGTTCTTCCCAGCGGTGAATAATCCTGGCCTGAATCTTTTCCTTCTTCTTTCCACACGTCTTTGTTTAGGGGAATTTTGAGAATCTAATTTATTCCAACCTCTTCTTCCCCTACTATTAATGGAATTTAACCCTTGGACTAGTAGTAATATGCGGCATGTTTTTATTTTGGTCACCAACTGGGGTGGCTTTAAAAGCGGATTGGACAAATTCATGAAGGATAAATCAATGACTACTAATCACAAAGGCTGTGTATTCCCTCCATTGTCACAGGCAGTATGTTTAAAAGGAGAGTAGACAGTATTTAAGGAACAGTCCTTCTGATTTGTTTGTTGGGAGGTTAGATGACAGTCTCAGCTGTACTATACATTTATACCTCTTTAAATAGGGACACGGGTGGTGCTGTGGGTTACACCACAGAGCCTAGGACCTGCTGATCAGAAGGTCGGCAGTTCGAATCCCCGCAACGGGGTGAGCTCCCGTTGCTCGGTCCCTGCTCCTGCCAACCTAGCAGTTCGAAAGCACGTCCAAGTGCAAGTAGATAAATAGGTACCACTCTGGTGGGAAGGTAAACGGCATTTCCGTGCGCTGCTCTGGTTCTCCAGAAGCAGCTTAGTCATGCTGGCAACATGACCTGGAAGCTGCACGCCGGCTCCCTCGGCCAATAAAGCGAGATGAGCGCCGCAACCCCAGAGTCGGCCACGACTGGACCTAATGCTCAGGGGTCCTTTATACCTCTTTAAACAGTCATGGCTTCCCTCAAAGAATCATGGAAATTGTAGTTTATTAGTAGACCCCTCAGCTCTTACCTGTGGCTCCTGGAAGCTGGAAGCATGTGACAGCCGCCGCAGCTCAGAAACAGCTTCAACTTGCCTGCTAAACCAGGAGAGGAGAACTGATGGGTCTCAAACCCTTTGAGAGTTAGAAGACAGGCTGCCGTGGATTGAGCAGACGAGACCAATAGTGGGTCCAATCGTCAAGTAGGCAGTTTCTTTGCATGGTTTAGAGGGAAGTGAGGGGCAGATGGAGCTTGTCAACCTGTGAAAGTAGCCCATCTAGGTGAAAGACAACTCTGATCCTAATTCTCCACTGCCCAGTGCCGGATTTACGTATAAGCTAAACAAGCTATAGCTTAGGGCCCCAATCTCTTGGGGGCCCCCCAAAAAAATTAAAGGAAAAAACAACTGGATGTACAGTGGTACCTAGGGTTAAGAACTTAATTCGTTCTGGAGGTCTGTTCTTAACCTGAAACTGTTCTTAACCTGAAGCACCACTTTAGCTAACGGGGCCTCCTGCTGCCGCCGCATCCTAAAGCAAAGTTCTTAACCCGAGGTACTATTTCTGGTTAGCGGAGTCTGTAACCTGAAGCGTATATAACCTGAGGTACCACTGTAATTTCCAAAATAAAAGATAAAAAGCAAATAAAATAATACCTACATACAACAACAGTGTTTTGTGTTTGTAGGCTCCTGTTTGTTATGTGCAAATGACTTTAGATACCTATTAGGTATGTAAATTACCATATAGCGTATATTCAACACAAAAAACAATGGCAATTTGTTGTTGACAAAGGACAGCTGGATATAGAAAGGGCCCTTTACCTTCAGTAGCTTAGGGCCTCATCAAACCTAAATCTGGCCCTGCTACTGCCTTGTGGGATGGGGCGGGGGGGGACTCAGCCAGATGGGCAGAGTATAAATAATAAAATGAAAATAATAAAATAGTATTAGTATTCAGGAGAAGAAAAGTCTCAGGAGTAAACCCTATGCAAATCCAGGATGGAGCACCCTAAAACAGTTGCACCCAAGGGGGGGTCACTTCAGTGCTGCTAACACAGTGGTTTGAACTTCACCCCCAGAAGTGCACTCCATTGTCTTTCAAGACAGACAGATGCCAACAACATTAGAAAATGGGGTACTGAACAGTGGAAAGATATTTATCTTTTGCCTGCCTGGAGTCCCAATTTCAGGCACATGCAAGTCCCACTGTAGGATTTACTCTTATACACATAGGGTTGCAATTTTATTTTTCATGTGACCACCAACTTCTAAAAGCACAGGAGCAAGGCAAGTGGGGAGAAAAAAAGTGGCAACCTTGTGAAAACATAATGTTGAAGATGAATTGCGTCCCAAAAGCTCCATTCAGTCTTTCCAGCTTTTTAAGATTGGTATAGTCTGATTATACTCTCTGCTATGTTACCTCCAAAGTCACCAGATAAATTGATTTTATGATTTATTTAAGGAATGTGTACCCCGTTCACTATATAAGACCTTCACATATGACAGTTACATGTATGTTGTGTGTTGTTTCCTACACTGAAATGGTTTCTGGGTGGGAAATGCATGGGAAGCAGCCCTCTAGGCAGTCAGTCTGATCTGCTTTTCCTCCCCAAGAGGAGGCTGAGAGTTGCTTGTTGCTGTTTTCTCCTGTCACCAGGTATTGCCAGTGTTTCAACATTTTTTATTTTTCGCTAGAGGGAAGGTGGTATTCTTCAGGGAAGAAAGCGGTCTGCAGGACTCTTCTCTATGTTATGGAGAGTGGTTTTTAAAACCTTGCATCGGATGAAGTAGACTTGTACCTACAAAAGTATGTATTGATTTAAACTGCCAAGGGTATATAGCATAGTGGTTAGTGTGTCATACTAGCACCTGGGAGACCAGGGTTCAAATCCCCGCTCAGCCATAGAGCTCACTGGGTGACCTTGGGCCAATCACTCCCTTTCAGCCTAATCTACTTCATAAGGTTGTTATGAGAATTAAATGGGGAGGAACAAAACCATGTATGCTGCCTTGGGCACCTTGTAGGAATGGAGAGATGTAAATAAATAAACATGTTAATACCAAAAACACACTACTTTTGCTGGTGGGTTCAGTTCTGTTTCTTGGGTTCAGTTTTTTAGTGTTTTATTTTTATTTAAACTTGTTATTTTGTTTCAACCATCGTTTGCTTCTTGTATTTTAATACTAGGGCCCCTCTTTGGGGAAAACGGTCTATTAGTAAATAATAAATGAAAAGGCTTTTTTAAAAAAGCCTACACACGTTCAGGTACACCTTCTCAATATGTCTTTAAATAAATATATATAGAGAGAGCATTTGTACCCTGCTCTTCTGCCAAAATGGCTCCCGGATCTGCTTACATACAATCAGTCGACACAGGACATTCTGTGCCCTACAGGCTTACAATTTTTATTTCTTTTTAAAAGACACACAGAGGAAGAGGGACGGGGGGGGGGGAGCGGAAAAACAAAGCACGAGCCCAAATTTCTAAACAGGTCCTATAATGACCAGCTGGCGCGGCTCAGAGGCAAGAGGTACCAGATGGAACCGGGTTGTTTTTGTTTTGCAAAGATGATCGGAGTGAGCCGCCAGCTTCCCCTCTCTTGATGGAACGGCTGCCCAATAAATGTTTTCCTGAAAGAAAGAAAAAATACTCTGCGTATGCTCAGAGGCACTCTGCCCGAGGTGCAAAAAAGCACGATCAAAGCTGGCAGCTCTGAAAACGGGGAGGGGGCAGCGCTTGTGCGTTCTAAAGGGAGCTCGAACGATCTCAGCCAATAGCGTGCTAGGCAAGGTAGGGAGGCCCGGGCCGCTTTCCCCCGATTGGCTATGACGCAGACGGAGGACTGGCAAGCGGGTCGCGCTGATTGGCTGCGGATCGAGGCAGAAAGTGCTGAGAGTTCCATTTCGCAGAGCGCGCTGGGCCTTGAGGATTTAAGCCTAGGAGTCGAGGGGAAACTTGCCCTTTCTTTCGAGGGATTCTCCAGCACGTGGCGGGGAACTGAGGAATCCGGTAAGTATTGAGGGTGTGGGTTTGCAGACTCTTTCCCCCTTTTCCGTGCTAGTGCTGTGCTTGGCTGTCCACCCATATTTTATCTCCTCCTGCGCGGCAGGCAGAAATCCAACAGGTGAAGCCTCACTTTCTCTCCCTGGAAAAGCTGCGCCTGTTGCATTTGCAGCGCCGTGCACGGCTCTTAAAAGGCAGAGGATACCTGTCCAGTAAGGTGAAAGGTTTGTAATCCCTAGCTTGTGGGGGTGGTGGAAATGCAGAAAGTTTTCACTGTTTCAGAGGGCTGGGGTGAATGAGGCCTGAGGGTGTTTAGTCCCCTGTAAATACTTGCAGCCAAGTTCTTAGAGCATGTTAGCAGTTAGATCTTGTCCTCCAGGAAGGGGGAACCTGCAGCCTTCAAGAAGTTGCTGGACTCTCCATCAGTCCAGCCAGCATGGATAGCGATCCAGGGATGTTGGAAGCTGTAATCCAGCACAGTTCTGAGTGTTGTTACACTTTGCTATATTTGCTATGTTACCGGCAACATCACAGACTTGTGAGAAAAACGGGGAGAGGATATAAACACAATTAATAATAATTAACATGCCGATCATCAAAAATGTGCCATAAAGTGCAGGGCTAACCATCTTAATTTGTAGATGTTCCTCAAAAGCCAGAAACGTACTCATGTACTAAGCGCAGAGACACCCCATACATATAAAGTGCACCCATGGCTTCCCCCAAGGAATCCTGGGAACTGTAGTTCTCCCCTCACAGAACTGCAGTTCCCATCACCCGTAACAAACAGCAGGTCCCTGGATTTTTGGGGGAAAGTCTTGTGCTTTGAAGCGTGTTGGGTGTGCCATAAAAGTATGTTGCGGATCTGCCCCTCGTCTTTCTGGAATATGCCAACCAGCTCATTTTTAGTGCCAACAGCGGGCGGGCAGTCAAGCTGCTGCTTACCCCTTTTAAACAAGGGCTGAAAAATTTAATGATTAAACTGAGTTCTTTTCCTCAACACTGGCTGGTTCAGCTGCTATGACCAATTCCTGAATATGGATAGCTTGCCCACAGTGACCTGTCTTGCACAAGGCCACCAGCCAGAGCGATGTTATTCCAGCTATTAAAATATACTTCAGCTGCCAATGCTGTTTCAGTCCAAAGTCAAGGGTTTGCAAATGACTTGCAAAGCCCTGAACCACTTGGGACCTAAAAAAATGAGCGAGAGCCTCTCCCAAGTATGTCCCTACTTGGGAGTTGAGGGTGAGAGAATCTCCATGGTGTCTCACCACCAGAAACTGAACATCAGGCCAGGAGGAAGGTCCTTTCTGCTGTGGCATCTAATCCTTGGAATTTCATGGCCCTTGAAATCTACTTGGTGCCTGCGCTGATGGTTTTTAGAGGCTAAAATGCGGCTGATCGCTCAGGCCTTTCACTCAGGCTGCAATCTGAAATGGTTTCAATTGTTGTTTATATTGTATTTTTATTGTCCCGTTGCATTTTATGACTTTGTTCCAGTTGTATTGTTAGTCACCCAGAACCCTGTGGATGTGAAATAGAATTTAAATAGACTTAAGTAAATAAACTGGATTAGGTAACTGATTCAACTCTTTTTTAAAAAAAGGTGTACCCCTCTTAAACAGAAATATTATAATGAATACAAAGTACAAACTGTAGGTGGCAGGGCATTGTTTTTATAACAAGCATTCCCCACTTTTCTCTCTTGCATGTTTACATCATCTAAAAACAGGGAGCGCCTCCTTCAGAGTGTTTGTTTTTACCCTTAGGAAAATGTAATTAGTCAATTAATCAACAAAGAAACACAATTAATTGGCTGAGGTTTTCTTAGCCCCTGGTTTTAACGAATCTTGCTAAGCTGCCTGTTTCAGTTTGGGAGAGGATGGGTGCATAGCTTTCAGCAGAATAAAGCACAAATTATAATAAAAAGACACCTGTGAATGTCATGCGTGGCTATTGTGGGTGTGTTGTTTCTTACAGAGAGGTGCTTTTGGGGGACGAAAGGTATGTAAAGTGGCCCCCCAGGTTATGCTGGAACTAGTAACTTTTCGTGAAGTTCTGAAGCTGATGCTCATGGGAATCATATAAAGGACCCCTGAGCATTAGGTCCAGTCTTGGCCGACTCTGGGGTTGCGGCACTCATCTCACTTTATTGGCTGAGGGAGCCGGCGTACAGCTTCCGGGTCATGTGGCCAGCATGACCAAGCCGCTTCTGGCGAACCAGAGCAGCACATGGAAATGCCGTTTACCTTTCTCCCGGAGCGGTACCTATTTATCTACTTGCACTTTGATGTGTTTTCAAACTGCTAGGTTGGCAGGAGCAGGGACCAAGCAACGGGAGCTCACCCCGTACGGGGATTCGAACCGCCAACCTTCTGAACGGCAAGTCTTAGGCTCTGTGGTTTAACCCACAGCACCACCCACGTCGGGAGTCATATAGAGAAAGATAATCTTGAACTTGGAAGGGTTCCACAAGGGCAGTGTTAGAAACTGAGGTAGAAAAGCTAAGAGCCAAATGGCTTCTGGGACCTGGGTTGTGGGCACCAAAACAGAATGTCTAGTTCTCTTCCGTGGCTGCAGAAATCGCTTCTGCGCATGCCCAGACGCTAGAAATCACGCCTGTGCATGTCTGCGGTGCCGGAAATCGCAATTTTTGGTGTCTGGGCATGCACAGAAGCTATTTCCGGTGCCGCAGACATGCACAGACACGATTTCCAATGTCGTACTGCGCCGGTCTGGCCCACGGAGGATCTCCGCGGTAGTGATCCGGCCCATGCCCGCTAAGCCTTGCCGACCCCTGGTCTAGTTGCCACGGAGGGTGGGGGTCGGCTTATTTTTATAAGCATGAACAATACACAGTTCACATAAGAGACACGTTGTTAACATCACGTTTTTATCAGAAATGGTTAACACATGTTTAATTTGGTGTTGATAATAAAATTATTGGTACCATACTTCAATTTTCAAAGCACTCTACCCTCGATTGTTAAACTCCTTAACATATGGTCTGCCCTTAACATATACTTCAAGGCTTCGAAGCACATACGTTTCAGTAATCCTTGAGTGTCAGCCAGGCGCAGAAAATAGCACCCAGACTTTTTGAAGTGCTCGCAAATGGAGAATCTTTAGGCGCAAAATGCTCCTGGCGCCCTGCTAATTTCGAACCCTGAACGAGGGTCACATAGCCCAACCCCTAAAATGCTGGGTTAGCAGTTTTTAAAGCCAGACATTCTTAACTCTGGCCCCTCTGATGCCCAGGACAATCTTGGACGCTAGGCAGTATTTCAAAATGGACTTTAGCTGTTTGGTGATTGCGAGCGGCCTGCAGTTGCCCAATTAGCTGCGCATGGCCTTTTTGCTACCCTTGAGGAGTTAACGAATAACTCGGGATGAGTTTCCCCGGTTAAGACAGCCTGAGCTTTGTTCCTGCTGCAGTTTGCGCCTGTTTAAGGCTCCGGTCCTGCCAACAAGTCACACGGAGGTCAGCAGATGAGAACCATCTGTTCCTTGGGCAGGCTGGCTTGTCAGTCTTGCTCCAGACAGGGCAGCTGCCCTGCTCCACACCTCCCAAGCTCAGAAGCAGGGGTCCACTGTAGCCACGCTGTACATTAAAAGCACATGGCTTTCCCCACAAAGAGCCCTGGGAACTATAGCTTGCTAAGGGTTCTGGGAATTATAGCTCTGCGAGGGGTAAACTGCAGCTCCCAGGATTCTTTGCGAGGAGCCATGCCTGTTAAAGTGGTATAAAAGTGCTTTGCTCCATTGCTCCGCCCACTGTTGCCTCTGCCCCGCCCATCACTTGCAAGCGGCCCCCAGAAGGCTCTCTGCAAGAGGATGTGGCCCTTGAGCTGGAAAAGGCTCCCTGCTCCTGTTTGAATGCGTCCGTGGGGCAGGGTGTCGCTTCCCGATCTTTGAATACGCTCTTGTGGTTTTTAAATATCTCTGTTGTTACGCTGGCTGTATATTTACAGGTGAATTTATTTGACAGTGATACCTTGGTTCTCAAACGCCTTGGTGCTCACACAACTTGGAACCCAAACACTGCAAACCCGGAAGTAAGTGTTCTGGTTTGCGAACATTTTTCGGAAGCTGAACGTGCTCCGTTTTGAGTGTTACGCTTCCGTTTTGAGTGCCGCACTTCCATTTTGAGGGTTACGCTGAGGTCTGTCTGGTTTTGCTATTTATTTTGCATTTTTGTTTTTGCGGCTTTTTTGTTTTGTTTTTGTGACTCTGTGGAACCCAGTTCAGCTACTGATGGATTGATTGTGTGACTGCAGTGCATTGTTTATTGCTTTCATTTTATGGATCAATGGTCTTGTCAAACAGTAAAAATCATGTTAAGTTGCTGTTTTAGGGCTTGTTTTTAAAAAGTCTGGTACGGATTAATCCATTTTGCATTGCTTTCTATGGGAAAGTGTACCTTGGTTTTGGAACGCTTTGGTTTTGGAACGAACTTCCAGAACAGATTACGTTTGAGAACCAAGGTACCACTATATTATCCAGGGCAGCTATCTACCAACTCCACCTGGTACGCAGGCTGAGACCCTACCTGCCTGTGGACTGTCTTGCCAGAGTGATGCATGCTCTAGTTATCTCCCGCTTGGACTACTGCAATGCACTCTACGTGGGGCTACCTTTGAAGGTGACCCGGAAACTACAACTAATCCAGAATGCGGCAGCTAGACTGGTGACTGGGGGCAGCTGCCGAGACCACATAACACCGGTCTTGAAAGACCTACATTGGCTCCCAGTACGTTTCTGAGCACAATTCAAAGTGTTGGTGTTGACCTTTCAAGCCCTAAACAGCCTCAGTCCAGTATACCTGAAGGAGCATCTTCACCCCCATCGTTCTGCCCAGACACGGAAGTCCAGCTCTGAGGGCCTTCTGGCGGTTCCCTCACTGCGAGAAACAAAGCTACAGGGAACCAGGCAGAGTGCCTTCTCGGTAGTGACGCCCGCCCTGTGGCACGCCCTCCCATCAGATGTCAGGGAAATAAACAACTACCTGACATTTAGAAAACATCTGAAGGCAGCCCTGTTCAGGGCAGTTTTTAATGTGTGACATTTTAATGTATTTTTAATATTTGTTGGAAGCCACCCAGAGTGGCTGGGGAAACCCAGCCAGATGGGCAGGGTACAAATAATAAATTATTATTATCATTATCATCATCATTATCATAAACCTCCTTGGTGGCTCTGTTAAGGGCCACAAAGCAGAGTATGCAGGCCTGATAGCTCACTTAACCTTTCTCAATTTCAGCTTCCAAAGTTTTGGGACTCCTTTTTGCCTGCCCTCCGGCCAATCCTCTGCCGTTCTTTTCCTCTGGGCTGCTGCGGACCTCTGCTGTCATGGCCAGCCTCCCGAAAACAGATGGAAACCCCATAACTAAGGAGGAGTGGACCTCTCACAACAAGATGGTGATGGAACCTCTAGACACCAATGACCCAGAGGTAAGAAGGCTTCTTGTTTGGGCAGTGACGTCAACCAGGAGAGGGTAGTATTGATTCTGGCGGAAGAAACCGGAGGGCAGGGACCGCTGTCATTCGTCGGCAATGGTTTTGAGCAACCAGGGGACAGCAGGTCATTGACCTTTACGGGCTCAGTGACGTTCATTGAGAAAATTACACTTGGCGCTGGCTTAACCCTTTCAGATTTTCCCACCTTCCTACCTCTGCAGCAGAGAGGGGGCCTGTTCTGGCCCTCCCAGATTTTGCTGGAGTCCAATTCTCTCCCTCTTTTTAAAATTTTCATTTCAAAACCAAAAAAAAATTACAAACATCAAAATCAAAATCCATATTCATTTTCTAACATAAGCCTTTTACATAGATTACCTAAATTAAAATATATCTAATTGCTCTAGGCTTCCCTTTGCTATATGTAAATACAACGCAGTTAACAAATTATATTATAAATGATATTATAGGTTCCCATATACCCCCCACTCCCCTTCACCCATGTGTGATCTCAATATTTTACTTCTTCCATCTTGTGTTGTTATAATTTAATAATTATTCAATTGATTCTATTATTATTTTCTTGCTTACCCCTGCACATTTTATACATTCTAAATAAATATTTCAATTCCGGAACCATATTTTTTCAAGTATTCCTTCACTCCATCCCACTCTCTAATTATTCTGTGATTTGAGTGGCTTCTAATAATTGCCATCAATTTTGCCATTTCTGCAAACTCAGAGTTTGTCTCTTTATCTAGCCCCGGGGAACCCAAAGCGACTTGCAACCAAGCAAATAGACAGTAAACCCCACATAGATGCATTCAAACCAAGAGGGAAAAGAAATGGCTTAAAAACATTCCCACCCACTTCTAAAAGGCCACAGATGGTTTAAGGCTGGGTTATAGAGGAAAGCTTTTGCCTGGCACCTAAAGATATAGGGGAGCCATGGCAGAAAAGGCCCTGTTCTCATATTGAGAACGTCTGTTAATGTCATTGTTGATCATGGTGGAGATTTGCCAAGTGTATTTTCCTCTTAGCATGTATCTCCCTTTCGTCCTGAGTTCGAGTGTCTTCAAAGCCCATGACACCTTTGGTAAAGGCTGTTCTCCAATTGGAGCGCTCGCAGGCCACTTTTTCCCAGTTGTTGTGTTTATACTACATTTTTTTAGATTTGACTTGAGAGAGTCTTTAGACCTCTTTTGTTGACCACCGGCATTACACTTTCCATTTTTAAGTTCGGAATAGGGTAGTTACTTTCAAAGACGATAATCAGTCATTTGCACATCATGACCAGTCCAACGAAGTTGGTGTTGATGAATTATTGCTTCGACACTGGTGATCTTTGCTTCTTCCAGTACACTGGCATTAGTTCGCCTGTCTTCCCAAGTGATGTGTAATTTTTTTTGGAGACATCGTTTATGGAATCGTTCGAGGAGTTGGAGATGGCGTTTATAAGTGGTCCGTGTTTCACAGCATGACATTTTACTACACACGGTTGGCGCTGTGGATTAAACTACAGAGCCTAGGACTTGTCGATCAGAAGGTCGGCGGTTTGAATCCCCGCAACAGGGTGAGCTCCCGTTGCTCAGTCCCTGCTCCTGCCAACCTAGCAATTTGAAAGCACGTCAAAGTGCAAGTAGATAAATAGGTACTGCTCCGGCGGGAAGGTAAACGGCGTTTCCGTGCGCTGCTCTGGTTCTCCAGAAGCGGCTTAGTCATGCTGGCCACATGACCCGGAAGCTGTATGCCGGCTCCCTCGGCCAATAAAGCGAGATGAGCGCCGCAACCACAGAGTTGTCTGCGACTGGACCTAATGGTCAGGGGTCCCTTTATCTTTACCTTCCACCTTTTGGGGAAAGGTGTGCATGCTGGAGGTCCCTGGCACCTCTAGGCCGGGCGAGAAAAGACTGCCTGCATAAGACCCTGCCAGTCAGTGCCAACAGTACTGAGCTCGGTGGCCCAATGGGTCTCACTGAGTCTAAGGCAGCTTCTTCTGTCCCTGTATCCATTTCTTCTTTGTGCAAAGGTCTACGACATCATCAAGAAAGAGAAGCGGCGGCAGCGGCTTGGCTTGGAGCTGATTGCGTCGGAGAACTTCGCCAGCCGGGCGGTTCTGGAGGCCCTGGGCTCCTGCATGAACAACAAATATTCGGAGGGATACCCGGGACAAAGGTAGGGGCCAGAGGACTTGGGCTCCAGGCCTGGCTGAGATCCTTTCCCCCCATGCCAAGCAAACTTGTCTGTGTCTCATTGTTGATAAAGGCTTCCAGTGACAGGTTGTCAGGAGCGAGCCGGCAGTAAATCACACAATCTGCACAGACCTGGCTGAGTGTCAGGCCTAAGGAGCTCAGCCACCCATCCCTGGTCTTTCCCTACAGATCGGTTGCTGAGACTGAAATTCCCCGCCTTTCCACAGCCATCTGAGTCCCCTCTTTCCCAGGGCTTTCCCCAAGCAATCTGAGACAGCGCCTTTGTGCAGCCAGCCTCTCCTCCACCCTTTTTCATGCCTCTTCTTGTTCCGGGAGACGAGGGGGCAAGGGAGCTTTTTACAGTAGGAGAGGGAGGCATCCATGATTCTTCACCAGCTTGACTCCTCTCAGCCTCTTGATCTCCCTCCTCCCCTGCTTCAGCTTCTGCCACTGATTTTGCACTTCCCTCTGCCACAGACTCCCCCAGCTCACTAAGCCCTGTTACTTCTTCTCACACTTCCTTGTCCCACCACCAGTCTTCAGGCTCTGAGCCTTCATCCCTTGGGGGTTCCTCGGCTGGTTCCTCCCACCATTCCTCAATGACACGGGTTGCGATGACATTGCCTTGCTCTCAATAGCTCTTAACTCCACGCCATGGCGCCCAGTTTATGTCTGTTGCCAATTGTATGAGGCACCTCCAGCGAGAATAGAGATTATAAGCCAGTGCTGTGGTTATGAAAACAGAGATGCACACACAAAACTTTCCTTCTCCTTCCTTGTTTTAGGTACTATGGTGGGACGGAGTTTGTGGATGAGCTGGAGAGGCTGTGTCAGAAAAGAGCCTTGGAGGCTTATGGGCTGGACCCACAGAAGTGGGGAGTGAATGTTCAGCCCTACTCAGGTATTCCTCTCATCTAACTGGTAATGGAGGGCTGTGGAGATGGCTGGTTCCTCTGTGGGAACCTAGTGATTTAAGCTGTAAGCCAGGCTTCTTCAACCTCGGCCCTCCAGATGTTTTGAGACTACAATTCCCATCATCCCTGACCACTGGTCCTGCTAGCTAGGGATCATGGGAGTTGTAGGCTGAAAACATCTGGAGGGCCGAGATTGAGGAAGCCTGCTGTAAGCTCCTTGGATCAGAGGCCTGGCCTCTCCCTCTATAAAGCACTGTGTGTACATGGATGTCTTTGCTGGGTTCCCAATTCCTGTCAGTCCCAGCCAGAGTAGTCAATGGTTGAGGGATGCAGAAACATCTGGAGCAGGGACAACCAATGGAATGTTCTCCATCAACCCGATCATTGGTCATGCTGACGGGAACTGTAGCCCATTATATTTAGAAAGCAGTATGCTATAATCATAATATATTTATACATACATACATACCCCGCTCATCTGGTTGGGTTTCCCCAGCCACTCTGGGTGGCTCCCTACAGAATATTGAAAACACGATAAAACTATCTGAAGACGTGTGCATGGACATGAAAGCTCATACCAATAACTAACTTAGTTGGTCTCTAAGGTGCTACTGGAAGGAATTTTTCCCCCCTTTATTTTATTTTTTGTTTTGACTACGGCAGACCAACACGGCTACCTACCTGTAACGATAAAACATCACACATTAAAAACTTACCTAAACAGGGCTGCCTTCAGATGTCTTCTAAAAGTCAGATAGTTGTTTATTTCCTTGACATCTGACGGGAGAGCGTTCCACAGGGCGGGCGCCACCACTGAGAAGGCCCTCTGCCTGGTTCCCTGTAACCTCACTTCTCGCAGTGAGGGAACCGCCAGAAAGCCCTTGAAGCTGGACCTCAGAACATATGCTAGGATATGTTCAGGCTGTCTCTCCCCCGCCCCCTTCTCATTTTCAGGGTCTCCAGCGAACTTTGCAGTATACACGGCCCTTGTAGAGCCCCATGGAAGGATAATGGGCTTGGATTTGCCAGATGGAGGCCACCTGACCCACGGCTTCATGACGGACAAGAAGAAGATCTCGGCCACCTCCATCTTTTTTGAGTCCATGCCTTACAAGGTGAGCCTCATTCCGTGTCGAGGGATCTCTGTCCTTCTTCTGAATGCAGTGATTTGTTGGGTCTTCTTCTTCTTTGGCGATCTCTCGTAGTCAAGTAAGATTGTCTTCCATAAACATGGTTTTAACAATGGGTCCGTAAGTGACTGTGGAGGCCAATTCTGGATCCACACGTCCTTCCACAGTGGGGACATAGGTTTCTGGGCGGGAGTTAACCATGTTGTGGATTTGCCAAGCATGTCTTCCTCTTAGCACGTTTCTCCCTTGCTTCCTGAGTTTGAGTGTCTTCAAAGGCTGCTTTCCAATTGGAGTGCTCACAGGCCAGTGTTTCCCAGTTGTTGATGTTTATACTACATTTTTTCAGATTTGCCTTGAGAGAGTCTTTAAACCTCTTTTGTTGACCATCAGTATTAATAATAATAATAATAATAATTTATTTATACCCCGCCCTCCCCAGCCAAAGCCGGGCTCAGAGTGGCTAACAACAATAAAAATAACACAGTTTACATAAAATCACAATCAATTAATTGAAATGCATTCTAAAATCGATTCAAAATCAAATTAATGGCAACCATTGGGCTAGAGTTCTGTGAGGATTACCGAAGGAGGGGGTCAGACTGTGCCTTGGCCAAAGGCCTGGTGGAACAGCTCTGTCTTGCAGGCCCTGCGGAAAGATGTCAAGTCCTTCAGGGCCCTAGTCTCTTGTGACAGAGCGTTCCACCAGATCGGGGCCACAGCCGAAAAAGCCCTGGCTATGGTCGAGGCCAGCCTAACCTCCCTGTAGCCTGAGACCTCCAACATGTTTTTGTTTGAAGACCGTAAGGTCCTCCATGGGACATACCAGGAGAGTCGGTCCCGTAGGTACGAGGGTAGGCCATATATGCTTTCCATTTTTAAGTGTGTGGTGGTTGAGTACTTGGCTGCCTAAGAATGCGTTCAGAAGTTTCTTTGCCGCAGCGCTTCCTTGGCACGGTATCCTGGTAGCCAATTCAGCTTGTAGTTGTGTAATGAGAGATGCCAGCCCCTCGCCTTGTAGATGCAAGCTTGAGAACTTTCTGCTTGGACCCTTCCTTGATGCCTGCTGGAGTCTGTTGCCAATCTCCTCTTCTGGTGTCTACCGCAGTGTGCCCACCCCCAGGCAACACCAGAAGCTGGAGGAGCTGCTCCTGTTGAACTGTTTTTCTTGGTCCTCCTTCTCACCAGGTCAACCCTGAAACTGGCTACATCGACTATGACAGGCTGGAGGAGAATGCCCGCTTGTTCCACCCAAAGCTGATCATCGCAGGTAAGATGATTGGTGGAGATGTACCCTTACTAATGTTCTGTAATCACCAACAACCCCCTACTACCCCAGGGCCAGGGCCTTCTCAGTGATGGCTCCGACCTGGTGGAATGCTCTGTCCCATGAGACCAGGGCCCTGCAGGACTTAACTTCCTTCCGCAAGGCCTGTAAGACAGAGCTATTCCACCTGGCTTTCAACTTGAACTTAGCCTGATCTTTTATTCCCCTTCCTTCCCTCCCCCTCCCCTTTTTATGAAGATTACCCGCTCTGGGATCCCACAGCTAATTCTCCCCTGGTCTCCTGGCTGGCCCAAATAGGACTAATTCCCCCCCCCCCCCAAGTATATTTATTGAAATTTTCCATTTTAATACATTAAAAAATCAAAAAAGAAAAAAAAACACATATAGTTTACAATCCTTATTTTCCTGTAACATATTTCCCTGACTTCCCCACGACCTCCCCTTCTTATATTCCAATTCAAATTTGTTAATTCAACAAGTTCTTTATCCCAATTTTTAACCTTTTTATATTTAGTTCATTTTTTAAAAAAGCCAATTTTACCTTATAAGCATCAATATTAATACATCAGTTCTTAATCTTAAAACTTTTTTCTAAAGTTGACCCAAATTCCCTTCCACGAATTCCCCAATTTTCATACTAATGACATGACAAAGATTAAAAAAAAAAAAGGAAATAACAAATTGTAATTAGGACTAATTTATCCAGCTAGCCCTGGTGATCATCTAATGCTTATTGGATTTCCCCCCTAAATTGATTTTTGAATTCTGAATTTATTGCTATTCACGTTTTATACTGTATTTTATGCTGTTTTTTGTTGCATCAATTAAGTGTTTTAAATTTCCCAGCTGGTCTTGGGCATTCTGAATGGTCTCTTCTCTCTTAGGGGTCAGCTGCTATTCGCGGAACCTGGACTACGCTCGCATGAGGAAGATTGCCGATGAGAACGGGGCATACCTGATGGCTGACATGGCCCACATCAGCGGCTTGGTGGCCGCCGGCGTGGTGCCGTCCCCCTTCGAGCACTGCGACGTGGTCTCGACCACGACGCACAAAACCCTGCGGGGGTGCCGGGCGGGCATGATTTTCTTCCGGAAAGGTGAGGGTTGTGGCGTAGAACAACTGCCTGTTTTTTCCAGGAAGGGGGTGAACTTAAGGGTGGGCAGTAGGGGGCCACAAGTGTCAGGAAATGGGTGGTTGGGGGCCGAAATGCCGGTGGGCAGTGCCCAAAGTCGCCAGTGCTATTTACACTCCTTCAGTGCTTATTCACCGGCAACCTTAATTGTGATGGGGAGAAAGGTGCTGCTAAGACTTAATATAGGCAGCTAGCGAAAGGTAAAGGGACTCCTGACCATTAGGTCCAGTCGTGGCCGACTCTGGGGTTGCGGCGCTCATCTCGCTTTACTGGTCGAGGGAGCCGGCGTACAGCTTCCGGGTCATGTGGCCAGCATGACTAAGCCGCTTCTGGCGAACCAGAGCAGTGCACGGAAACGCCGTTTACCTTCCCGCCGGAGTGGTACCTATTTATCTACTTGCACTTTGACGTGTTTTCGAACTACTCGGTTGGCAGGAGCAGGGACCGAGCAACGGGAGCTCACTCTGTCGTGGGGATTCGAACCGCCGGCCTTCTGATCAGCAAGTCCTAGGCTCTGTGGTTTAACCCACAGCGCCACCCACGTCCCAATATAGGCAGCTAAGAATAAATAAATTTGTTCTCCAAGCCAACTTCATTTGGCCCTCCTCATATCCCCAAGTAATGCTAATGCTGTCAATTCTTATTTTGTAATTAAGTAAATTTCTAGGAACTCTATATACAGTCGTACCTTGGTTCTCAAATGGTATCCATCCCAGAAGTCTGTTCGAAAACCAAAGCGCGGCTTCTGATTGGCTGCAGGAGCTTCCTGTACTCAAGCGGAAGCTGCGTCAGACGTTTAGGTTCCAAAAAATGTTCGCAAAGCGGAACACTCATTTCCGGGTTTGCGGCCTTCAGGAGCCCAAACGTTCAAGTCACAAGACGTCTCAATAACTAAGGTATGACTGTAATGGTTTTATTATACAGTGGTACCTCGGGTTACATACGCTTCAGGTTACACACACTTCAGGTTACAGACTCTGCTAGCTCAGAAATAGTGCTTCAGGTTAAGAACTTTGCTTCAGGAGGAGAACAGAAATCGTGCTCCAGCGGTGCGGCGGCAGCAGGAGGCCCCATTAGCTAAAGTGGTGCTTCAGGTTAAGAACAGTTTCAGGTTAAGAACAGACCTCCGGAATGAATTAAGTACTTAAGCCGAGGTACCACTGTATTTATTTATTTATTTATTGCATTCATAGACCAGCTTTTTGTCCATGGTTCATTTAATCCACACACAACAACCCTGTGAGGTAGCTTAGGCTGAGAGGCAGTGACTGTCTCAAGGTTGCCCAGTGAGCTTCATGGCCGAGTCAGGATTCGAACCCTGGTCTCCCAGTCCAAATCTGACGCACCAACCACTACACCACCACTGAAGTCCTTTTGTACTGAGAGACACCATTGCTCTGCCTCCCCTGGTGCTTTCTACTTTAATGGGGAGAAGCTCTCCCATCCCCTGCTTGCCTTCTCTTTTAACTGGTGACGCCGGAAATCGCACACAGGACCTTCGGCACTGCAAGCGGGTGTTCTGCCACTGAGCTGCAACCTCTCTCAGCAGCTGATTGTGTTTGGAGTTGAGTATTTGCCTCTAGGTGACTGCAAAGTTGAAGCCAAAGGGAAGGATTAGCCAAAGGGCAGCGGCGGCAGCACCCCAAAAACAGCGGCAGCAGCACCCTCCTCCTTTCTGTTCTCCCCAGGTGCCCGCAGCGTGGATCCGAAAACGGGGAAAGAAATCCTGTACAACTATGAAAGCCTGATCAACCAAGCAGTGTTTCCTGGGCTACAGGGAGGGCCGCACAACCACGCCATTGCGGGTAAGGCAGGCTCTCTAAAACAGGGAGGCTGGAGGTAGACTGCTAGCTCTATGAGCAGCGTGGATAAAAATCAATGATTTAATTTTTTTTAAAAAAAGGATTTTTTTTTTTTTTTACTTAAATCAGATTTCTTAAAATTAAATCAGATTTTTAAAATAAAATACTTTTGGAGGAAAGATCTTTCTAAAGGTAGTTTTCTATTTAAGTTACATTATAGTCCAAAGGGGACGCAGGTGGCGCTGTGGGTTAAAGCCTCAGCGTCTAGGACTTGCCGATCGAAAGGTCGGCGGTTCGAATCCCTGCGGTGGGGTGCGCTCCCGCTGCTCGGTCCCAGCGCCTGCCAACCTAGCAGTTCGAAAGCACCTCCGGGTGCAAGTAGATAAATAGGGACCGCTTACTAGCAGGAAGGTAAACGGCGTTTCCGTGTGCGGCTCTGGCTCACCAGAGCAGCGATGTCACGCTGGCCACGTGACCCGGAAGTGTCTTCGGACAGCGCTGGCCCCTGGCCTCTTGAGTGAGATGGGCGCACAACCCCAGAGTCTGTCAAGACTGGCCCGTACGGGCAGGGGTACCTTTACCTTTACCTTTATAGTCCAAAGGCTATTCATCAGCAAATAAGGATTTGTTTAAAGTTTTTCATATGTGCTAAAACTCAGTCTAAATTAGTTTGACACATATGCTATAATGTTATTGCTTTAGTTAAATAAACTGTTTAAATTGTTATTAAGGAAATGATTATTTTTCTCCTGCCAATAAAGTACAGCAGAAAAGTTGTCAAAATATAGTTAACTTACTAAACATCACAATAATTTCATAATTACCTGTCTATGTATTTCTAATAGAATAACCAAATCAGTAGTTTTTGATATAACTGTAAAAACTACTCTGAAAATTTATTATTCCAAAAACGAAACCTTCCTCTCGTTGTAAATATTAAGATTATACCAGCAAGAATGAGTTTTCTGTGTGTGTGTGTGATGATTTAAATCAAGTCTTACTGACTAGTGATTTAAATTGTGATTTAAATCAAATCCACCCTGTCTATGAGTGATCTGTGATAGATCTGGCGGAAGGGCAACAAGGAGGGAGGGAGGGGGTTTCGGAATCTGGGAGCAGCCACCGAAAAGGCCCAAGAAGATGGAGGTGTTTGATGAGACATCTTCGTTCCACACACACCTGCCCACCTCCTCTCTTCTTTTTTGTCCAGGAATTGCAGTAGCTCTGAAGCAAGCCATGACTCCGGAATTCAGAGCTTACCAGAGGCAGGTCGTCGCCAACTGCAAGGCCTTATCCAACGCCCTCGTTGGCTTGGGATATCACATTGTTACGGGTAAGGAACAGCTAGGACACAACACACACACACACACACAGAGAGAGAGAGAGAGAGAGAGAGAGAGAGAGAGAGAGAGAGTTGGCCCTGTCAGGAAGAAACATTACGGACAGAATAATTGCCACACACAGGAAGAACCAAGGAGTTTGAATGCTTCACCTGTAGTTGTATACATCATTTAATGTGGCGATACGAAGGGAAGGTGTTAATATAAGGGATTGTTATGATATAAGGGGTTGTTATTTTTACTGGAGCGTAATTGAAATTTATAAGGTTTTGGAATGCAGAAATAAAGTAAATCACCAAACCATCAATTCTAGCACAGGGTGTGGGGGGTGGGACGGGACAGGGACCTAAATTGTATAATTTGGCATCTCAATTACTGATATTTCTCAGTGCTTTTTTTCTTTAAAAAAGGTGTTTAAGGGTGCTTTCATTTTCCTACTCATATTGAAATACTGCCCCTTAATGAGGGCACACTTAGATTCACAAAATGTTTAGGGGTATGTGTGCCCCGGTCAGGAGTTCAGCCTACACTCGAGTAGGACCCTGGCAGAGACACGTGCCCGACTGGCATGTTCCCTCCCTCCTGGTCGATCGTTTGGGAGTTTCAAAAGCTTTCTTCTGCCCGAACATCACCGATGCCAACCGACACCGGCACACTTAGGGATCTGCAGAGTTTGCACATCATGTGTGACAGACCTCAGCAACTCAGCATTTTGGCTAATCTACTTTATTTACATATAAGCACACACGGAGCACTGCAACATGGCTCCCTCTCTCTCTAGCATCAGACAGCAAAGAGAAAAAACAAAGGACAATAGTCACACTTCACGGGACACAGTAACACAAACATCCTGTCTCCGTCACTTCCCACTCTGTGGAGTCCAAACATACCACGTCATGTAATTGTATTATTATTTGGCATTGTTATAATGAGGCTGTTATTGGATTGTTGTAATTGAAAACTAGTAAAAATTATTATTGAAAGGAAGAAAGAGAACAAGAAAGAGTCACCCCTGCTTTCCCTTACAAGCGAGGCTGTGAGTGTGAACCTCTGCCCCTTTATTAATATCTGGTGTTGCTTCCAGGTAAATTGGCTGGAGGCATTTGCAAGGTTATATCTGGGGACAGAGTCTGCAAGTTCATCACCTCTGCTTTAGAGAACGTAGCCTGGATCGTACCCTTGAGCTGCCAGATAACAGTTTTGTTTTGCTCCATGGGATGCCTGGGGGTGGGGCTGATATCTCAGTCCCAGAAGCTTAAAAGCCTCTTATTTTATTTATTCATTACACTTTATATACCACCATTCCACCGCCTTCAAGGAGCTCAATGTGGTATAAGTCGTTCTCCCCTTCCTCATGTGCGGTAGGTTAGGCCAAGAGGCAGCGACTGGCCCAAGGTCACCAAGTGACTGTGGCCAGCCAAGCAGGGAGGATTTGAACCCTGGTCTCCCAGGTCCTAGCCCAACGCTCTAAACTTCTGCACCATACTGGCTAGCAAAACACTTGCTAGAGAGAGCAAGTTTCAAGTCTCAAGAAGCCAAGGGGTGGAGATTCATTCCACGTCCAAAACATGTTTCAAAGTCTAGGCCAGGCAAGAGCCTAAGGTGAAGGACGCAGGTTATTTTAGCAACCAGGGATGATGTAATTTTCCGTATTTTTTGCTCTAGAAGACGCACCTTCCCCCTCCTAAAAAGTAAGGGGAAATGTGTGTGTATCTTATGGAGCGAATGCAGGCTGCGCAGCTATCCCTGAAGCCAGGAGAGCGAGGGATTGGTGTGCAGCGATGCCTCTCTTGGCTTCAGAGATAGCTGCGCGAAGCCTCTTCAGTGCAATGGGAGGAACGCTCCCCCTGTCCTGAAGAGGCTTAGCACGGCTATCCCAGAAGCCAGAACAGCAAGAGGGATCGCTGCTTTCGCTGCGCAGCGATCCCTCTTGCTGTTCTGACTTCGCTTTGCTGGAGAGGTGCTGCGCAGAGAGGGAGAGAATATTTTGTTTTCCTCCTCTAAAACTAGGTGCGTCTTATGGTCGGGTGCGTCTTATAGAGCGAAAAATATGGTATATTAATTTGTGATTTAGCAGCATCAGGAGCACCTGTTCTAGACGCTTAAAACACGAAGTCAGTTCTTATCTGGCTTGTCCTATTGAACTGATGCTTGAAGCTTGCAAACTTCGCTGGCAGGTGCCATGCCCTTGCAAATTTGGAGTGACATGAGTGAGTCACTGCTGGCGTTTGGCTCTTCTCCTAGGCGGTTCCGACAACCATTTGATCCTGGTGGACCTGCGCAGCCGAGGCACGGACGGAGGGCGGGCCGAACGGGTCCTTGAGCTCTGCTCCATTGCATGCAACAAGAACACCTGCCCAGGTGAGAGTGGCCAAGCTTGAAGAGGTTCCTCACAATGCTTAGTGATAGCAAAGCATCCCCCTCGCGGCGCTGGGGTTTACCAGTTTTCAGAAATGCCTAGTGTAGGGGGTTGTATTGAAACTAGGAGAGGGATATATTTCTTAGATGTTACCCTTCCTGACTCACATTTGGGAGTTCTACAGAGTACGTTCCCTTGTCATTCCCTCTGTTGGTGAATTCGGATCCTCCTAGCTGGGTATGAAGAGGCCTAGTCTGCCCACTGATTTCTCTGGCCTCATCTTGCCCACTCTGCCTGGCAATCACTCTACCAGGCAGAGAAGGATCTTTCCTAGACCCAAGACCCCTTTAACTAGTGGTCCAGGGGGTGGCATTTGTCAGCTTGTGCACACAAAGTAGGGGCTCTTTCCTCTGAGTCACTACCCCTCCCATTTGGGGAGGAATTCAGGAAGGATGGGAAAGTAGACCTGAAGGAGCGTCTCCACCCCCATTGTTCAGGCTCCAAGGGCCTTCTGGTGGTTCCCTCACTGCGAGAAGCCAAGTTACAGGGAACCAGGCACAGGGCCTTCTCGGTAGTGGTACCTGCCCTGTGGAACGCCCTTCCAGCAGATGTCAAGGCAATAAACAACTATCGGACTCTTAGAAGACATCTGAAGGCAGCCCTGTTTAGGGAAGTTTTTAATGTTTGATGTTTTATTGTGTTTTTAATGTTCTGTTGGAAGCCACCCAGAGTGGCTAGGGAGGCCCAGCCTGATGGGCGGGGTACAAGTAATAAATTATTTTTATTATTATGAATAATAGAATCGTAGAATTAGACAGGACCACAAGGGTCATCTAGTCCAACCCCCTGCAATGCAGGAATATTTCACACAACGTGGGGCTCGAACCCACAACGCTGTGATCTCATGTTCTACCAATTGACTGTCCTTTATTTTGTCACTGCTGCTGTCCTTTCGGGAAGCCTTGTCCAAACTATTAGAGTCACCAGTTTTCAGGGTTTAAACTGTTGGGAGCCGCCTGGCGTGACTGGAGAAATAAATTATTATTATTATTATTATTATTATTATTATTATTATTATTAAGCAACTTTAGAAGACTGCTGGGTAGGAAAACTGAGGATTTAAATAACAAGCCTCAGTTTTTATGTAGTTCATCTATGCAATGTATAAAACTGGCCAGCTGTCCGTGTCTTTGGATTCAACCCATGGCCTCTTCCCTCGTGCTTAGGAGACAAGAGTGCCCTGCGCCCCAGCGGTCTTCGGCTGGGAACACCAGCCCTTACCTCCAGGGGATTCTTGGAAGAGGACTTCCGGAAAGTCGCTCACTTCATCCATAAAGGTAGGAAGGTGCCTGTGGGCATGGGAGCTCTGTTTTTGGAGATCTGGTCTTTGCTCTCTACCTCATCTTCGCCAGCAGCCTTTGCCTTAGGTGAACGCTGGTTTCATCCCCTCACTTATTTGCAGAATGATTTGGAAGTGCCAATGCAAATTCAGTTACAGGTAGGTAGCCGTGTTGGTCTGCCATGGTCGAAACAAAATAAAAATAAAAATTCCTTCCAGTAGCACCTTAGAGACCAATTAAGTTTGTTATTAGTATGCATGCACACAAAAGCTCATACCAATAACAAACTTAGTTGGCCTCTAAGATGCTACTGGAAGGAAATTTGTTTGTTTCGAATGCAAATTCAGACTAGGTGTCAGGGAACTGCCATCGCAACTAGTGGAGGAGGCGAGGCTCCACAGCGATGCTGGAGAGGGGCCAAGCAAGGAGAGAGGCAGGTCTCTGGCTGGGGAAGATAATCAGCGCTACACCAGGGATAGAGGGGGGCCGATGGGGGAAGCAGAGAGGAGGCTCCAGGACTCTTCGCAGGAGACCAGCGAGGAGAGCACAGGTCCTCCGCTGCCCAAACCCACCTTGCGCAGAAGACTTCCGCGCAGGGAAAGTAGGCGGCGACTCGGCGTCAAAGAGCTTCTTTGTTGGAAGAGGTTAAAGAAACGCCCACTGACGGATTCTGCCAGCGACTGAACAGCCACGAAGTGAAGGGCTGTCCAGCCAGGAAAGGTTTAACCAGGTCACCTAGCCAGGAGTGGCGGCAACTTACACACGAGCAACCCCATATAACCATTACACTAGGTTTGCACCTTGTTGCAGGTGTGAGGAACATGTGCTCCCCCCCAAAATCTTACTTATTTACACCCCACCATTTTCTCCAGGTTAGGCCAAGAGGCAGTGACTGCTCCGAGGCCACTTCCGGAGCTTCCTGACAGAGTGAGGATTTGAACCCTGGCCTCCCCCAGGTCCTAGTTTGACCCTCTAACCACTACACCACTCTGCCTCTTGCTGGACCACTATTTCCTTCATCCCAGATCATTGGCCATGCTAGTCTTGGGCTGGTAGTAGTTGGAGCTCGATAGCATCTGGAGGGCCGCCCTTCAGAGAGTTTGGGCTGGCACATTCGAGGAGTTAGGTAAAGGGACCCCTGACCATTAGGTCCAGTCGTGACCGACTCTGGGGTTGCGGTGCTCATCTCGCTTTATTGGCCGAGGGAGCCAGCATACAGCTTCCAAGTCATGTGGTCAACATGACTAAGCCGCTTCTGGCGAACCAGAGCAGCGCACGGAAATGCCGTTTACCTTCCCACTGGAGTGGTACCTATTTATCTACTTGCACTTTGATGTGCTTTTGAACTGCTAGGTTGGCAGGAGCAGGGACCGAGCAACGGGAGCTCACCCCGCCGCGGGGATTCGAACCGCTGACCTTCTGATCAGCAAGTCCTAGGCTCTGTGGTTTAACCCACAGCACCACCCGTGTCCCACTTGTGGAGTTACCCTATACCAAATTGGGCCACCAGGTCAACTTCGGCAGAGCGATTGGTTCTTACTGGTTGTGGCGTCTCAACATTTAGAGACATTTTACGGTCCTTTAAACAGGAGGCATCTGGGATTGAACCTGGAGCCTTTCTAAATGCGAAAGGCGTACGCTACCCCTGAACCACAGTCCCCGCTCCCCCTCTGATGAGGTTTTGCTGTCCAAAGTAGTAATTGATCACCCAGTAGCCCACTCAGTCGCCAAACGAGGAAATTTCTGTGTTGCCCATGCAGGTATTGAGCTCACCTTGCAGGTCCAGAGCGACATGAGTCCCAAAGCGACGCTGAGAGAGTTTAAGGAGAAGCTGGTGTCTGACGAGAAGTACCAAGCTCCCCTGAGATCCCTCCGGCAGGAGGTGGAGGCCTTTGCAGATACCTTCCCCCTCCCTGGCTTGCCTGTTCTATAAAATAAGTCTCGGTTTCCCCCCCGCGCCAGAAGAACAGCAAGGAAACTCCTGCCTGGAACAGCCGCGATTCTTCTTGGCTGCTTTGAAGTGTGGGTTGTCTCGCGAAAGCTGCCCTCCCGTAAAAGGGATTTAGGAGGAATCGAGGCATCTCCAGTGTCCCCTTTTCTTTACTATTCTTACAAGCAGAGCTGCTCTCGAAACCTGCTCTTTAACCAACCTCTACCCCATCTTTTTAAAAAATAAGTTGCATTGAATATGGACCACGGGAGGAAATGGGCACTGGCCAAACGAAGATTTAAAATCCTCCGCCGGCGGGGTTAACAGCCGTATTAATGGACATCCCAAAATTATACCCCTGGCAGTGGTAAAGAGGCCCCAAGAGAGATGTGCCACACAGTTGCTGCGAATGGAAATCGCGGTAAAAATATTGCATACGGAATCAACCTGTTACCCAAAGGTCTTAAATGAAAGAGGCTGAGAGATGGTGGAAGGGGGAAATACAATGTCGACAGCAACTCGAAGCTCCCCCGGGGTTTGAATAAATGTCAAACTGGGTCATGAGGAAGAATGAATCTGATTTTTTGCCGGGTTTGAGCTTCCTCGTTAAAGCTGGCCTGTTGGAGAAAACAGATTTACTGCAAGCCTAAGCAAGAAACAACAAAAAGATAGACCTTCGTGCTGAGGTGTCTTCAGCCGGCATAGCTGAGCCGCTTTCAAACCAGAGTTTTCTTCATTTAGGAAAACTCAAACCATAGTCTTCCTTTGCTTTGGTTTATGGAATCCCCTGCCACAAGGATTGGGGGTGGCTGGGATCATTTAGCAGAGGTATTAAGAGCACAGATCTGTCAATAGGGATCAGTCATGAAATGTGCAACCCGGACAAAGTGCTGAGGTGTGGAACGCTCCTCTGTTCCAGTAAGACAGTTATGCCTCTGTGATACATTTCATCCCACCTGGTTTTCCATTCCCACCCTGCTGCAATGGGGCTCCCCCCCCCATCTTTTTTACTTTCCTCCCCTTAAAAGATTTCTTTTATTTCTGCAAAGCTTGGGGAGTCTCCCTGCTGCCCCTGTGGCTGATTGCCCTTTGGGCTACTAGAGCAGGGTGCTCACACCTGAAAATTGGAAAGCTAAACAGAATCCTCTCCTTCAGAGACCACTGAACCCTCACCGATCTGCTAGGCAACTGGCCGTTGCCTTTGTAGCCTGGTTGAGGGTTTCTCAGAAGCAGGCAGCTATTCCACTGCGGGAAACAAGGCTAGACGAACCTTCCAGTCGGATCCAGCTGTTTTACATGGCTTGTGCCTGAGATGTCATCTCTAGACTACCAAGATTTCAGCCGTGTATAGCGGTACCTGGAAAGGTCGAAGATAACGTTTCTCCATTCACCAACATCGCTGTGGAATAGCAACTGGCACAAGTTTCCAATCGCTGGAGAACGGGGAGAGTTTAAGCAAACCGTCTCAGATATTCAACTTTATCAGAGCGGGCCTACCATGAATGTAAGAAAAGCCCTGACGTGTCAGCCCAGTGGCCAGCCTAGTCCAGAATCCTATTCTCACAATGGCCAACCAGGTGTCTGCTGGAAACCTGCAAGCAGGATCTAAGTACAAGAGCGCTCTCCCCACCTGTGGCTTCCAGCAATGGGTATTTGAAAACAACATAGCAAGGCAAAATTCTGTCTTTCTAAATCCAAGGCATGGGACATTAGCATAGAAACAGCAATTTGGATGCACTATAAACATGCAACACTAGATGGCGCCAGGGACCAGTAATTTTTAAAACGCGGTTTTCCATAGAGATTTTTTTTCTTTTGTTAAAGCGACCTTATTTCTGGCTTACAGCATTTTTTCCAGTTTAGATCCACCCACGGCTAGCCTCTTGCATTGCTCAACTCCCAACATTTTGTGGTTGCCATTCTCCAGTCCTCTCCCCCCCCCCCCTTTTTAGTATCAAACACAGGAGCTCAGAAATAGTCAGGACAATTTTTTACTAAGCACAATAAAATCAAGAATTGAACCACAATATACGCCAAGGGTTATATAAGCTTTAAAAAATACAACCAGTATATATATATTTTTTGTATTTCAAAAATATTTTGAGCCCAAATAAATAATTTCTTCTTCTTCTTCCCCCTGCCTCCAATGTACACTTTATCATTGTAGTCACTGGGTGTTGAGTATTGTTGGTGAAGCGCTTGTGCAGTACACACCTTAACAGCACTGGGACATGGAAGGCATGCTGCTCAGATTTTCTTCAGTGAAGACGCTCACGTTTCCCCTCCACTCTTAACTACTGCTTAAGCGAAAAGTGTTGTGTTCCTACAAGTGCGGACAAGAAACTGAACATGCAGTTAGGAAGATCACTTGGGGGAAGTTGTTACTTCCAGGGAGCTGCCAGTCCAGTCGAGATGGAGAAAGGTCAAGTAGTTGGTTGGTAAGAGGAAAACGCTGAATTATGGGGCCCAGCGTCTGGGCTTTCCACAGCACCCAGAGGGACCGTGATCCTGCATGTCGCATCCACAAGCAGGCCAGCGCCAGCTCCGCGCATGTAGTGCGCCAACGCCAATTCACATGTCTCAAGGGGTCGATTGTACCTAAGCTGCTGAATTTGTGGGCCACTCACATCCTCTGTGTGTGATGTTCCCATGGATCAGCCTATGGTTATATTTGCAAGATTAAAGCAGCAGAGATATGCAAACGCCTCAATTGCCAAATGGCTAGATGAGCTCCGTTATGGAAGCAGCTTATACTGAGAGGCTGCGGAATTGGGACAAGCGTAGGATCTGCCTTCCTCTTGACGCTAGAACCACTGATGAAAGAGGGGGGAGCTTCTCTCCAGCTCCTCCAGTCTCCCCACTCTGTCCTGTATGGATTTCCCCTTTCTCTCTGCCAGCATTAATCATGGGGTTTTTTTTACCACATCTGCCAGGAGCTTATAGCCGGCTAGGATTAGCTTGTAACCAGGATCTGAAGCTGGTTAAAACTGACAAGGGGCGGAAGAGGACGTTTGAGCCTGTGGGGTGTTGGCAATCTGTTAAGGATTGGCTAAGGACACGAAAGCAGAAAGCTAGTTCACGTTACTAGGCTCTGCAGGTGATTGGGATAAGTCTTGACTCTTGAGAAAAGGAAGGTGCTCACTAGCAGGCCTTATATCTACATATATCTACCCTTTTTTTAAAAAAGTCAGCAGTGCCACACTACTGAATCTATGGCATGCTTGTGAACCGCCAAAACCGATTCCAGAGCCTTGTGATTCACAGATCTTGCTTCCATCAGGCAAGATGTCAGGCACACCTGCAAGTGTAACAGGTCCCTTTTGCACCTGCAAAAATAATAATAAGCAATGCTGAAGCCCTGAACACTGTCTGAAGGGCAGAGTAGATAGGACCACTGTGAATCTAAATCAGTTCCTCAGGGATCCTTCGTGTATTTCTGCTTATAGTGCAAGCTTTGAAAAGGCAAATGTTCAGGTGGAAAGGCATTGCTCAGCTAAATCGGAACAAAAGTCTCTGGTGGGCCCAAGCCTGGGCACCTAGAAGACCTTGTGAGATTTTTTGTCTCAGTTACAGGGATAATCCCAAATAAACTGCAGGTGTCCATTTCTGTATTGGCAGTGGTGGTGGGAGAAATATCTGAATACAAGGCTAATGTGCAAACTAGGCTTTTTAGGAAGGCAAGAAAAAGCTACCTCTTCACAGAGGGACACACACATTCCTTCAGCAATTCAGGAAAGTGTTGCCTCCCACCATCGAAGGAGGAAAAGTCTATAAATGAAGGCTTGGTCTTGAGATTAAGGGAGATGTCGAAGAAAAGCCTGCCAAATGGAGTTGAGAAACCAGGACCCAAAGTATCTAAAATTGGAGAGGCTTCCTGGGATAGACCAGCCTTCCCCAACCGCTGGCTGCTATAGCAGCCATAGTCCAAAACATCTGGAGGGCACGAGGTTGGGGAACACTGACCTAGATGTGCCAACAATGGCATCCCACTGGCTAAATTGATTACCTGAAATATCCAGAGACATTCACTATACTGTGGCTCCCAGCCACCAACGGGGAAGGAGGAAACCAGTGTGATGATGTCACAATATGGGCAAATATTCCTAAACTGTACAGGGGGAAAACTAGACTCAATGACAGCATTCGGGGAGATAGGCCCATGGTTTCCATGACTCTTGAGTCCCACCCTTTAAAGAGATACCTTGCCTTGCAGATGCGGTAAAGCAACTCTGCTCAGGAAGGCCTTTTCCAAATCTTGGGTATTGGGAGTCCTTGCATAACGCTGCTATGATTTCACTGCAAAGCACAACAGATTTCCCTCCACCATCTTCATTAACGAACAGCCACCCAAGAGACTTTTTTGGAGGGGGGGAGGAGAGGTAGAAAGCAGCACAGCGGTGCTATCTTCTCTCCAAAAAGCTTTGAAACTTATCTGCCTGTTTTGCTGAGGGACAGGTGGGGCCACGCCTTGGAAGCCTGGCTGCTGTGAAGCCACCATGGGGCTGTCTGCATCAAAAGGTGGGGACCCCCGCCTACCGCTCTCGTAGAAAAGCTTTGCCCACAACTCTATCGTGGCTGACAACGTAGCTGGGTTTCCCAGCCCTATTTGAGAACAATGGAGTGTCAGGGCAAGATTCAAGCAAGGTTTGTACCGTTCCCGCAAGATCCTTTTTCTCTGATACAAAGCAGCAAAGTGTCATACAGATGGCCTCTACCAACCCATTACTTGAGGAACTAAAAAGTGCAGCATTACACACACACACACACACACACACACACAAAGTGCAGCTTTGCATCAAGTTTTCCAGTACTCTTAAAACGCCAAACTTGACACTCTCCCTTGAGGCTTCCTCCGGTGGTACATTCAGTTCCAGAACTCTGTCACACATAATTGCATTGAACAGAGGTTTTGAAATATCACAAGTCCAGTTACTCTTGTAAAACATGTGTCTTGTCACCAGCTTCCTGACACACGGGGAACGGAAAGAGAACTTTCAAAAAGAAAGAAAGAAAAGGAAATAAAACTAGTAAGGCGTTCCTCCGCCTCTAAAATTATCAGCCAGCCGGCCTGCTTGGGATTTCCCGCTGCTGTACTTAATCTGCAGCTAGGGAGAAGACGCAGATGAGATGTGGCCTCATCGGAGACCTCAAGTTTTCACAGGACGAAAGAAATAAAGCGGAACCACCTCTACCGGATTCAACCAGAGTAACGACAGATTCTTAAAAGGCTCAAAACTGATCGCACCCAGTAGAGTTTGTGACTCGGGAGGAGCCCCAACATCCAGTCCAAGCTGCATGACCGGCAACCACCCCAATGCGCAGCGACAGCAGAGGTAGTAAAACGGTTGCAAAGGCTGGATGTTCAGGAAGGGTGAGGCCAAATTGGAAGCTGCATCTGCCAGCGCTGACTCCCATCCCCACCAGGGGCTGGTTGTACCAAACAAAGCATGGGGAGGGTGAGGGAGGCCTAATCCAGTACATTCGATCCCAATGACACCTGAGCGCTAAGGTTTAAGGGCACTGGGCGATTCCAGAGACCTCTCCCAGTGTGCTCTTGCGAGCAATGGCACTGGCCTGTGTGACAGGGTCCGAAGCACACCCTCCCCAGCTCCAACTTCCCTCACATTCTCCCCCATACTGCAGATGCAGGGCCAGCTATAAGGATTTGTGGGTGTCCCTTTCCCCTCTGGGAGAGGCAAGCAGATTACAGAGACACAGTGCTCGGCGTGACACCCTGCCAAGGCCCCCTTGTGCTTTTCCAGGGTTCAGAAGGCCTTCACCAGACCTCTGACCTCAAGAGCCAAGGAGGGCCTCCCTCTACTCCCCAGGGATGCACAATGCAAGGAGTCATTGCAACCACCAATGCTGCAAAAAGACCCGAGAGATGGGTCAACGTCTGGCTATTGTGAAACAGCCGAATTCTTACGTTTAGCTTAAAAAACAAACAAAACCCCTCCACCTTCTACAATTCACTCCCATACACTTTTGAAATATGTTTCTGTGGCTCACTGTGGTTTCTAAAAAATGCGCACAAGTCTTTGGTGCCATTCACACGTACCCAGCACCGACCACGTGCCATGCAAATCCCCTATAGTCAAGATATCCCACTGCTCCTTAAAGATGCTACACACACACACCCCACGCTCCCCACTTTAAGCAGCAAATGATAATGAACTTCCCCTCTTCCAAAGAGGTGTGACCGAGGTTTAGGAAGTCTCATTTTAATGAGGTTGGCTTAGCCATGCTGGGGTCCTCCATATCGTCCTACGGGTTCTCAATGACTAGTGTGTCGATCGCGGAATCGTCTAGGCCTGCAGATGGCCACAGGTGAGCCAGCGGGCGAGGAGGGGAGGCAGCAGGGCAGGCTGGGCACAACTTAAATTTTGTACAAGCAGCTGGGCACGTAATCAAACCTGAGCACCGGGCTGACCCCTCGGACAGGATCCTGAACATACTGCAGTTTCAGGAGCTCGGCAAGGTACTGCACCACTTTGCTGTCCTCGTTTGCAAGCCCCAGCTGGATTTTCAGGAAGTTCAGCCGCCGGTTTGCCACGGACTCCTCCGTCTCCCCCTCTTTGATGGGCAGGTGCAGGTCGTGGTAGAAGGTGTACAGAAAGGCCTTGGAGCACAGCTGGGTCAGGATGGTCTGGACGTGCATAAAGTACGTGCTTCCCCGCTTGATCTGCGTGCGGTGGTCAGCGAGCCTGGGGATCAGGGTCCCTTTGTACTGCGGGCAGCGGAGAGTCTTGCTGTCGGCATCCAGGATACTGATGTAGCGGCTGTAGCGGCAGAGGGAGTGCATCATGTTGACACCCGACGGAGAAGTTGCTCTGGAAAGGAAAGCAGAAGATAACATGCTGAAATTGAAACTCCAAAGTAGAATAATTACAGGTATGCAGGCATTCTGTCTCTGAGAGATCATGAAGCGAAGTGGCAGAGATTGGGAGCCAGGACTTCTCAGTTCAGCCACATCTCCCTCTGGGACCGAAAGCAGGAAATATCATTCCTGCACCAGCGTCTGTCCGTCCCCGTCCCCCCCCCAGCAATTGCACACCGCTGCTGCACTACCAAAGGAAATCAACGGGCCGGTCATGTTTCCTGCTAAATGGTGCTTTCGTAGCTAACCTTTGGCAGGGGCGGGGGAGGTTTCTGATTAAGCATGGAAGCCTCTGACATGAAAAGGATCACCGCCAAACCCCACCATGCCAGAACAAATGGTGACTGAACAGGGCACATTTCTGACCGGTGCGCCTCTCTTTTGTCAATGGGAATCAATTGTTCATTTAACTGTACTGCCAGGGACCAGAGTTGTGAGGGTTCTGTATTTGGCAGGACCACAATGGCCAGAAACTACAACTAATCCAGTATGCGGCAGCTAGACTGGTGACTGGGAGTGGCCGCTGAGACCATATGACACCGGTCTTGAAAGACCCACATTGTCTCCCGGTACGTTTCCAAGCACAATTCAGAATGTTGCTGACCTTTAATCTCCTAAACGGCCTCAGCCCAGTATACCTGAAGGAGCATCTCCACCCCCATTGTTCAGCCCAGACACTGAGGTCCAGCTCCGAGGGCCTTCTGGTGGTGCCCTCCCTGCGAGAAGTGAGGTTAGTAGTGGCGCCTGCCCTGTGGAATGCCCTCCCACCAGATGTCAAAGAGATAAACAACTGTCTGACTCTTAGAAGACATCTGAAGGCAGCCTTGTTTAGGGAAGTTTTTAATGTTTGATGCTATTGTGTTTTGAATATTCTGTTGGGAGCCGCCCAGAGTGGCTGGGGAAACCCAGCCGGATGGGTGGGGTATAAATAATAAATTATTATTCTGTTATTACTTCCACTATCAGAGGTCAATATGACTCTGAGTACCAGCTGCTGGAGAACATGGGCTTTCCAAAGGCATCTGGATAGCCACAATGGGAAGTTAGGATTGTATCAAACTTTTGCTCAAAAGTTAGACCCACTGAAATTAATGGAACTGCGTTAGCCTTGTCCGTCAATTTCAGTGGGCCTTCTCTGAGTAAGACTAACAACGGGTTATATTCAATGTCAGTCCCACTCACACTAGACCTATTGAAATTAATGGGAAGGCTTAGATCTTATTAAATTCAATGGGTCTACTCTGAGCAAAAGTTAGCTGGGTGCAACCCATTGTATACAGTCCAAAATGCTGGACTAGATAGGCCTCTGGCCAGACATTTTAAAGATCTGGGTAGGTTATGGTGGTGGTGGGGTTTTTTACCTCTGCAATCCAATCAGCTTCCACTTCTGAAAATCTGTGATGTGCAAAGGAGATGTGGCCCAGTGCTTCACCGGCTTGGCATACGCACCGCAATTTGGAACAAATATAGAGAGTGCGGTCACGAGCTTCTCCACAATCGTCTTGTCTTCCCCCAGCACTATCAAAGTCCTGCCGCTCAGTAGCGAATATATTGCAGGGTGAGCAAAGGGATATTGCCGGATGAACCTCAGTGCATTTTGCCCCGACTTCTTCTTGTGCCTTTCTCCAAAATGACCAGCAGGAAGGGCAGGGGAAGGAGTCCTGTCTGAGCTGGTGGAGGCTGTGCTGCTGATGTAGCTTGTGGAGTCTGAGCATTTATCCAGGCTCATTTTACTCGTCTCTCTGCTGCTCGAGAGATAATGTGGGTCGAGTTCGTAGGTGAGGAGGCCTCCCAAGACGCCATCGTGGGAAGAATAGTCAGTGAAATTCACGTGAAACCCTTGATCCCCTTGCCGGTATGGCTGGGGCGGGATACTGACCACACTGTCACCATCGCAATGTTTGGGGACTATGTTGGACGGAGGCTCGAGAAAATTTGGACTCTCTTTTCCAATGCAACAGGCAGAGTCCACAGGGAGCAGGTTTTCTGGTTCAGGGTTGCCTTCGGTGTTGTCTGGATTTAAAACAGGGCTAAAGCGAAAACCTTCGTCTTCTTCGTCTGCGTAAGGCTCTTCATTAATGGCACTTGGGTAGCTCGCTTTAAAGTCATCAGGAATCAGAGCTTCTGAGGGACATGTGCTGAGGACCTCGATGCTGTCCTCACTTATGGTCCTTCGGCTGACAGCTTTGCTCCTCACCACTTGTGGACTCAGGTGGGCTTGCGGCATGCTTGCCTGCGTTTCAGATTGACTCAGGGCAGTAGCAGACTTTTCCGTCCCCAAAACCTCAATGCTTTCACCGCTACTAACACTTCCTTTAAGATCTGCATCGAGGTACTCAAGATTGTCGTGCTGGTCATAAGTAACAGGGTCAGTGACTTCTGCTTCCTGCATGTCTTCAATCTCCTGTTCCATCTTTATAGGCACAGACTCAACACTGGATTTGTAAGATCCCAAGCTGACTAATGTTTTAGGAATAAGGCAGACTTCCAAACCTTTGGGATTGGGGCTGTCTACGTTAGGTCCCTGGTAGCCATTTAAATGCCTTTCAGATGGTCGTTCATCAACAAGGAACATGTCTTCAAAAAGGAAGTTGGTAATAGTTTGCTGCTGCAAAAGTGCTCTGCTGATCTGATTGGTCAAGAGGTAGCAAACGTCACCTCTGAACGTTTTCTCAATTTGATGTAACTGATCTAGAGTCTGGGTGAAAAAATAAACATCACACAGTTCCTGAAGGGTTTTGAGTTTCTTGTCAAAGCACTTGGCAGATTTTGCCTTGATAAGTTTTGGGGTGTAAGAGGATTGGCGAGGATAAAGGTGTGTTTCACTGGGTTCGTCAGATTTCGAGGTAGTAAATCCTTGTTCGGAACTATCATCAACTTGCTCTGTCACACACTCTGGCTCATAAGGGTGAAAATCAGAATCTTTCAGCTTACTGTAAGGATATGATCTGATTTGTTTTAAAAGATCTTGATGCTCAATGATAGATTTTTCAACACTAGCCAGTTCATTGGCTTTCTCAATGGCTTGTGTGGTATAGTATCCTTTCTCGTTGTTTTTCTTCTGGATTTCAGTCTCATTGTGCAAAACAGTTCTAGTGTAATCAAGGTCTTTCAGTTTCTTTTCCAGTTCATTCGCAAAAGCTTTTCGGTTGCCAGTCTTTAAGCATTCTGATGCTTTGGAGAACTCCGCAGAGAGTTCCTGAAACATCTGCATAATCTTGTGCTCATCGGCAGAAATGTAGGCCATGCAGAAAGGCCGGACAAAGCCTCTTGCTTCGAGATCATAGAGAGTCAGGTGATGCACGTAAGCAAAAGCTCCTTCCTTGGAATCGCCCAGCACTACTTTAGAATCCTCCACAAAGTTCAGCTTTGGGTAAGGGCATCCAGGAGGGTGCCCCACAAAGGAAGCCTGGTAGTCCACTGACATGATGCGGAGGGAAAAATAGTTGAGATCAAAGGTGCCGGAAACTTTGGCATCATCCGGGATGGTGAGCAAAGGCTGGGGTCCCACTTGCTCCGAGAACTCCGATATAAGGATGAAGTCCCGGGTGAACTTGGCACCTGAGAGCTTGGACCAGGGGTTGGCCCCATGGCTGGCAAAAGGGAAGAGCGGAACAGAGTATTCCTCAGGCAAGGCTGGCTCACTGTATGCCTCTTCTTCGTACTCGTCTTCTTTGGTAAACGCCACCACATCTGGGGCGCTGATCATATTTCCAGGTGGGGGCGGTGAAGGGGCATGAAGAAAGCAGGGCCGGTCCCTCACCAGTTGTCAGCCGGAATCCATTGGCGGGGAATAAGGACTCCTTTTCCGGACTTGCTCCGCTGACGGACTGTCGGGGGTGCTTCCTGCACACCCAAGAAAACCTATTGCACTCTCCCTTTTACTTCCCTGCCGGAGGTGGGCACTTTCCGGAGTCTGTGGCACTTCCCTCTCTGACTAGGGGTCACCTGCCCCTCAGCTGAAGGACAGGGCACCAATCCTGTTCATCCAGCGGGCCGGGTGAGACATGCCCTTTCATGGGAGGGGGGCAGATCCCCCACCCCTCCAACCCCTCTCCCTTGGTTTAGCTGCCTCGATTTCCAGGCTCCCCTCCCAGGATCTAATACACCTCCTTCCCCAGGGAAGGAAGGGGACCCCTTTCTTTCTCCCCAATCCCTCGACCTTCCCTCCCTGGGAAATGGGCCCTTCTCCGGATCTTCCTCCCCTCCCCCCTTTTCCCCTCTTACCAAAAAGGTGGGCGCTAGGACCAGCCCGACCCTCCACACGCACACCCCCTGCCCCGTCTCTCCCCCTCCCTTTGCCCCGCGCCTGCAGCACGAACTGTCACTTCCCCCTCACAGCCGCCGCCTGGCAGCCATCTTGGAGTCACATGACCTGCTGTGAAGCGACCCGGGTGACCCCGGAAGCGATTCCTCTATAAAAAAATAAAAATCGTTTTCCCTTCACACACAACTTAGCCTTTAAAATAAAATAATAGGAGGAGCAGGCTGGTTTAGTTCGTGCTGCAAAAGCGCGAATATATAAAAATTTTAAAATATGAAAGAGGTCGCGCGACCGCGGTGCATCATGGGTGTTGCAGTTCCCTCTTTCCCCTCACTGCTTTTCGTCGTCGTCCCCCCCTTTTAAAAACAGCAAAAGTAGAGGCAGCACAGAACTGGCGAATGTAATACTACTTGAAAACAGCGTTAAAAAAAAAAAAAGTTCGGTTCAAAAAATTAAGTAGCTCGGTTGTTTACGTCAGCCACCACCGCGGGGCATTTTGGGAGTGGTAGTTTTCAAGCGCGCGCAACCGCCTCCCGCTTCTGCTTCTGCGTATTCCTCCGCCGCTCTCCGTTTCGGAGAAGCCGTAAAGCAATACAGAAAGGGAAACGAACCCACCCTGCCCGCTTCTCATTCGCGTCGTGCGTTTACGACGGCGCGGAATACGGCTGGCAGGCGGGAAAGCTCCTCTTCTGTGAAGGAGGGAAGAGTGAGGGAAGTCTGAGGAGAGAGAGAGAGAGAGAAAGTGGGGGAGACCCTGAGGAAGAAAAAGGGGGCGAAGCACCCGAGGGAGGGCTGGGAGGAGGAATTGAAGGGGGGGGGCAAAACAGGGACCCCTGAGGAAAAGCTTTGGGGGGAGGGGGAGTTTGACGGTTTTGTTTTGTTTTGTTTAAAATTGGGGGTGGGAGCGAGCTTTTGGTAGGAGGTTTTTAAAAAGTCGGAGGAAAAGGTTTCAAGAGAGAGGGAGGCTTTTAAAAAAGCAACAACGTAGGATTGGCATTTATTGCTGCTGGGGGAGGGAATATTAAAAAGAGCGAAAAAGCTGGATTTGGGAAGAAAAGAAAGGAGGGGGCAGAAAGGTAGGGAAAGGACCATGGGGGGGGGGTTGGGGGGTGGGCTTGGCCTTGAGGTGGGAGGGGCAGTGCTGGCTCTGGAGTTAAAAGGCAGCCAGTGGGCCCCCAGGGTTTTACATGCCTGAATCCTGGTGGTCTGCACTCTGGAGTAGGATCTAGTGGTCAGATAAGTTCAGAATCGTGCTTTGACCAGGGACAAGCGGCAATACTGATTTCCTCCGCCTTGGACACTGAGGGAAACGCAGTCTGGTGCTGGTTTGAATGGATTCCTCTTGAAACGGGAGTTCCTGCTGCGGAGCCCATTGGCAGGTCCCCCCAATTCCTAGTCCAATAGGCTTGGGCTATCAAAGAACTCCATCCCTTTGCAAGTCCACGTTTGTAAGAAATGGGAACCTGTGCGCATCAGAACATCCAGCTGTTTTTGCAACCTTTCACAATTTGCGTGTGGCAAGTGAGCTGTCTTCCACTGTATCCGAAACTGGGTTATAATCTCGAATTAACCAGCTTTTGATGCTGATCCCATTGTTTCCATGGTGGCCTTATAAACAGATATAAGAAGGCACTGTCATGGCTTGGCAGGCTGGGAATTGGGCCCAGCTCTCAGGATGATTGGTCAGAGCAGACTGTTTGCCCGCTGTGGAGTTGGATTGCTCTTCCGGTCCTGGAGTCTTTGCTTCTCTCAGGCTGCTGAGGGCACGATGGTCCGAAACATCCAGAAGGTTCTCTGCGTGGCAGAGAAAAATGATGCTGCCAGGGGGATTGCAGACATCCTTTCCAACAGCAGGATGAGAAGGGTAGGAGAGTGCAATAGTGATACAATATTTATTTATTTATTTATTTATTTGAATGTTTTCTTCCCCACCCCGAGGTTTGGTTGGAGGGGAGTAAAACTCTATACCGCTAAAGCACAGCACTCCTGATGAAATATTGGTCCGCAAAAAGAATCACAAACAAAAGGTTGTACAGTGCTGCTGGTCAAAAATGTAGATTATTCAGACACTGTAATACCTGAAAAAGAGTGTGGTGGCAGCTGAGGGCTGGTTCCAGTGTGACAGTGTTCCTATATGGAAAAACCTATATCCAACCTGAGCATAGTATGCAACCTGTGACAATTGCAGACATGTCTTTTGCTGCATGTAGATATGCTCAAAAGATGCCAAATATCAGTCTTCCCAGTTATTGGACACAAAGCAGAATGTATGCTTCTCGTGACTTCAGCAGTGCCTGACAATTACAGATGGAAATAATTTTATACAGGATTACCCTCATTGTAAACGTTGCACATCTTAGCTATATGTTGATCTAATTCGTTATGTCCTGGAATTTTTCCTTTTTAGAGAGAAGGGTTTTCCAGGTTCAACAAGATCTACGAATGCCAGTATCATATGTTTGGCCAGGTATGTATCCAGTTATCTTTGCTATTGTGCTTTGCTACTGATCTGATGAAACTGTGTGAGAGAGAGAAAGAGAGGCAGGTTCTAATCCACATCAAAAGATAGTGGTAGTTACTGTACAGATTTGCTGCACAATCTGAAGCATGTCTACTCAGATGTAAGTCCTGTCCTGTTGAATTCACTGAGGCTTACTTAGGTAAGTGAGGTCAACCCCACGAATCAGTGCAGATGCACCACAGCGGTTCTTCACTCTGTGTTCCTCCCAGTAGTCATTCTTCCCCTGGTCACTTTCTATGGATGCACAACATGACAGTCTGTCTCCAGGCATTAGTGTCTCATGCAAAAGATTCCCGCACTGTGGTGTTGACGTTGCCAGCCTTCCCGTCACATTTGCAGACATTTTTGTAACACAGGTATGGTCTGCCAATGGGCCTGGTACCTGAAGCCAGCTCCCCATAGAGCAGGCTTCCTCAAACTCGGCCCTCCAAATGTTTTTGGCCTACAACTCCCACACTCCCTAGCTAGCAGGACCAGGGGTCAGGGGTGATGGGAATTGTAGTCTCAAAACATCTGGAGGGCCGAGTTTGAGGAAGCCTGCCATAGAGCATGTCCTTGGGGATTCTGCCAATTTCCATTCTGTGGAAGTGACTGAGTCAATATAGAATAAGTATTTTTCATAAATTCCCCCTTGTAATTGTGAAGCTTGTTTTATCACATTTGTGTGTGTATATATGTGTGTATATACACATGCACACTCAAACACACAAACTGAAAGTGTTTGAATTTGGGAAGTGTCTCTGGTTCTTCTTTAGGAAGCTGGATTCATTTGTGCATGGCAGTGACTGAACCCTACAGTGGTGCCCCGCAAGACGAACGCCTCGCAAGACGGAAAACCCGCTAGATGAAAGGGTTTTCCGTTTTGGAGGCGCTTCGCAAAACGAATTTCCCTATGGGCTTGCTTCGCAAGACGAAATGTCTTGCGAGTTCCTGCGGGGTTTTTCCCCTTTTCCTAAGCCGCTAAGCCGCTTATCAGCTGATCCGCTAAAAGCCGCTAAACCGCTAATAGCGCTAATCCGCTAAGCTGTCAATGGGCTTGCTTCGCAAGACGAAAAAACCACTATACGAAGAGCCTCACGGAACAGATTAATTTCGTCTTGCGAGGCACCACTGTATTTCTTGATCTCTTTACAATGAACCTGAGAGGACTTTTATCTTAGAAGCCCATTATGGGCGGAGGGTTTTAAGCATTTCTTTGGCTCTGACAGGGACTAATCCTTGTTCCTCTGGCTTCTGCAGAATGTAGCTGTGGTGATGACTTCTGTTTCTGGACATTTGCTGGCTCAAGACTTTAAGATTCCCTTTCGAAAATGGTATGTATGAGTGGATCTCTGAGGATAGTTCATATTTCTGCAGTTACATGCTGAGATTTTGAATAGAAGCTGTAGGAAGTTGTTACCTTTACCGCAGCAGATGTGTTTAGAAAGTGGAGGGCATTTCTTTAGACTTGCTGCCTCCTCTTGTCTGTTGTTGTTTGACTGTATATTTTGCTGACACTCAGGCACAGCTGCAATCCACTTGTCCTCTTTGATGCCGAAATTGAGACATTCTGCCCTGAAAACTATATGGACATTAAGGTTTGTGTTGCTGCAATCCTTTCTGCTGTAACTGCTGTTATCTTCTACCATTCTACCATCTATCTAGGATCTTCGCCTAGTAATATTTTCCAGTTGCATCCCTTGTACCTTCAGTAGGGGCAAGTTTGCCCACTTTTTGAACGGGCCTTTTTGCAAACTGTTACGATAGCTTGAACTTGCAGTTGCACTCTGCAGTATTGTTGGCTACTTTCTTGTTCACAAATTATGACTCAAGGCATTCTGCCCCAAGGCCAGACACCATAAATATCACAATTGTTGCCTCCGCGTTGTACTGTGGATCAGAAATGTTGGGGCTTGCAAATCCATGCAATGGGATGTAAAACCATGTTCGTCTGTAATCAGAGCTGAACTCCCTCACCAGGCTTGTATATAGCAGGCTCCAATTTTCCCCTTTAAAACTGGCTGGTAGGTGATTGGGGGGCAGGTAAAACATTGTACAGTCGTACCTTGGATCCCGAATGCCTTGGTACTCAAACGTTTTGGCTCCTGAATGTCGCAAACCTGGAAGTGAGTGTTCTGGTTTGCGAACATTCTTTGGAATCCGAACATTCAAGGTGGCTTCTGCAGCTTCCAATCAGAAGTCGCTTTGGTTTCCAAATGTTTTGGAAGTTGAACGGGCTTCTGGAATGGATTCCATTTGACTTCCAAGGTACGACTGTACTGCATACTCTGAGGCACATGGGAACTCTTTATTTTTAATATATATGCACCATCTTTCCACTCATTAGTACTCACAAGGCAACTTTGAATCGTAGACTTGTAAAACCGGAAGGGACATCAAGGGTCATCTAGTCCAACCCTAAAATGCTGTAATCTCAACTAAAATATCCATGATAGGGCGGAAATGACTGGCAGAATTCGAGACCAGGGAGAAGAGTTGGTGGAAGAAGATTGGAGGAAATTCAAAATCTATTTACAGAACCATTGTAAAATTTTTGAATGTTGATGACATTGAAATGAAATGAAGGGGTTCTAGTAATAAGGTAAAAGTGGATTGATATTAGATGAAAGTTCGAAATTAATGAATTTGCTGAACCAATTTTTAAGTGGAATACCAAAAAGGGAGGCGTGAGGAAGTCAGGAAAATAAGTCAACTAGAGAAATTTTAAAAAAAAGAGGGATTTTTTGTTTTTCTTTTCTCTTTTTCTTTTTTTTATGTCAATTGTCTGTATTTTTGTATTTTTGTACTTTTTCTTGTGTTTTTATTGTCTTATAACTTCTTTATTGTGGAAACTTAATAAAATATCATTAAAAAAAATAAAATATCCATGATAGATGGCCAGTCAGCCTCTGCTTAAAAACCTCCAAGGAAGGAGATTCCGCAACCTCCACAACTTAACAGTTTTGTAGAACAGCTTTTTCCAACCTGGTGCCCTCCAGCAGTTTTGAATTACATCTTAGCAGAAGCCCCTTCTGGGCATGATGGGAGTTGTAGTCCAAAACACCTGTAGGGCACCAGATTGGCGGATGACACAAAACAATAACAATGAAAACAAATAGCTACATGCTTAAAATGAAATCTACAATACAGCAGTAAAAAATAATATTAATGCTAAAGCTAGAGAAGACAAAGGGAAAACTGGTGTCTTCTGTTCTCAAATGCCCCCTAAAATGCCTGATTCTGTGCATGCTTGCTTTGGAGCAATCCCCACTGAAATCAGTGAGATTAGGTAGGTGTGCATAGATTTTCATTGTTGTAGCAAAGTCCTCCTACACATGTGTACTTGGAAGTAAGTCCCATTGTTTTTGGCCTAAGCCTGAGAGCATGGTGTGTCTTTCCTGTTAACTGTAGAAATGTGTTCTGTGTCCTTGCCACCTGCTGATTGCATGGTAGGCAGTAATTAAAACCAGCAGCATGGTGGGTGGCTTGTTTCCATGTTCTCTCATCTTGTCCCACTACTTATTCCAGCGAACACTTGAGCGAGAAGTTCAGCAGTGCCAGGCTCTGGTGATCTGGACAGATTGCGATCGCGAAGGAGAGAACATTGGCTTCGAGATCATTAACGTTTGCAAAGCAGGTGTGTGGGGTTGTGGTGTGAGAATGTGACCCTCCTTAACAGAATCCTAGGTCAGTGAAATGCACATAGACCAACCCTCTTCCTTTAAGCAGAGTCTTCCCAGATGCAGCCGAGTCTGTTCAATGCAGTGATTTTTCCCTCTCCACCTGAAATGCTTGTATTGTAGTGGACCAAAAGTAGAGAATGTGGTGCCTAATAATCTAGGCCTTTGAGCCTGCTTCCAAATTCTCCCACTCTTGCACAGTGATACACGCAGCACTGGGATTTATAGCGTACCCATTGTGCCCCTGTTGTTCTAGTTTGCTGTGGATTTTGTGGACCATCACATTTTCTAATATCTACCTGGGAAGCCATAGACAAGGCTTCTGAAATTTGGCTCCTTCTGCATTCTGACGCAGGTATACTGTGTGCTACAGTTAAGAGTTGGTCCTGATTCATAGTATCTGTGCTGCAAAGCATGTGAATAGGAAGAAACATCTGCTTGCCATCTGGTAATGCTTCCCCTTTACTCTGTGCAAATGCAGCTGCTTCGGAGTGTAGAAGGAGCTGAGTTTTTATTCAGAATTTGGCATGAATCAATCCTATTTGTGGAACAAAGGAATCAATACTTTTTGCTCTATAAGATGCACCAGACCACAAGACGCACCTAGTTTTTGGGGGAGGAAAACAAGAAAAAAAATATTCTGAATCTCAGAAGCCAGAACAGCAAGAGGGATCGCTGCGCAGTGAAAGCAGCAATCGCTCTTGCTGTTCTGGCTTCTGGGATAGCTGCGCAGCCCGCATTCGCTCCATAAGACGCACACACATTTCCCCTTACTTTTTAGAAGGGAAAAAGTGAGTCTTATAGAGCAAAAAATACGGTAGTTTATCTGTGGAAATTACCTTCAGCAGTATTTCCTGTTTTTGAGATGGTCTTATGGATTACCCAAAAGCACATCTGGACCAGTGGTGGTCCACAAGCCACAGTTTAAGGATTCTTCATCTATTGGGCCTTGAGCCCAACATGCCTTAAAAGCATTTTCTCTCCTAATATTTACCATGGCCTATTAAATCGACTTAAAAGCACCTTCGTAACAATAGCACTATGAGGCAAAGATGTCAGCTATGTTTTGTGGACCACTGGGATGTTATTGAGATTTCTTAAATTATTTTAATCATGTTGCTTCCTCTGTCTAAACCTGCCATTAATCTCTCTTTCTGGTGGACAGTGAAGCCGAGCCTCCAGGTATTCCGAGCTCGCTTCTCCGAGATCACGCCTGGTGCCATCAGATCTGCCTGTGAGAATCTCACCCAGCCCAATCAGAATATTAGCGATGCTGTGGATGTCAGACAAGAGCTGGATCTCAGGATAGGTATGGGAGTGAAAGGCATAAGGGATAGTTTATCCGCATATAAACACCCCTCGTGCTATGTATATACTTGGGTCACAATGGATATTGTGGCATAAGTCAGTATAAAGATGATACTAGCGTATTATTGGGAAAGGTCTTTCAAAGCACAGGTATTTGCTCTGCATGTGGTGTGTTTCCAAAAATTGTGAGCTTTCTGTTAATGCACTGCTTGTTATATTTTCAATTGTTGTTTTTAAAAAACTTAAGTACTAGAAACATACTCTCATGGCTAGTCCTGTGCAGTAACACCTGTCTCTCCAGTACAGATGGATGCACGGCCATTTGGCTTATTTTCTCTTCTCTGCCTAGGTGCTGCCTTCACCCGATTCCAGACTTTGAGGTTCCAGAAACTCTTCCCCAACGTTTTAGCAGAACAGCTGATCAGCTACGGAAGTTGTCAGTTCCCAACACTGGGGTTTGTGGTGGAAAGGTTTAAAGCCATTCAGGCCTTTGTTCCTGAGTTATTCTACAAAATTAAAGGTATGTTTCAGAATATCAAATGCAAAAAGCGAAACATTAAAAAAGAAACGGTATTGCAATTTACCTTTTACTATTAAATAATGTAAATTGCAAAAACTTTTTTTTATGTTTATAAAAATTGTTTGCATTGTCAAAACATTTGTCTGCCGCTATAGGAGCTTGCTTTTATCCACAAATAAATGTATTGTCTTTCTCATAATTTTGGACCTTGTGCTCTGTTGACATTGAGTGGAATCGCCCTTCCTCAGCACAATTCTGTATGCAAATATCAACGATGAGGAACCTGTGGCCCTCCAGATGTTGGACCAACTACAGCTAGCATGTCCAGTGGCCCAGGTGATGAGAGTTGTAGTCCAAAACATCTGGAGAGCTACAAGCTTCTCACTCCTGCTTTGAGTGCGTTGCTTCTGTGTTGTATGACCTTTGTGACACTGGGTCTCAAAAGTGATCTGCCTTCTCTCTACAGTGACCCATGACCATGAGGAAGGCATTGTGGACTTCAGCTGGAAGAGGAACCGTCTCTTCAACCACACAGCATGCCTTGTTCTCTACCAAATGTGCATGGAGGTAAGAAACTACATAGTCCAGTCTGCATTTTCTTAGCATTCCAAGTCCCCAGAGACAGCTCACTCTTGCTGCTTGTTTTTCTCTTAGGATCCAGTTGCCACAGTTGTGGAGATTGGGAGCAGACCAAGGAGTAAATGGAGACCCCTGCCACTAGACACCGTGGTATGTTTATGAAAAGAGGGTCCTGGCATTAGGACGTAATGGAAATGGCTCTCAGGAGAGCAACTAATCAAGAGCTCTTACTTGACTTCATATTCTGAATCAATGTCCTATTGCAAAGCCTCATAGAAAGAGGCTCACTACAAATATTCTCTTTTTGAATGTATGAAAGATGTGGGTTCCTTAGGTTAATCCCTTGAATTCCTCAGCTTTAGAACTCGTGGAATATTTATCAAGTACAACACACAGGAGAAACAGGGAAGCATTGATAAGTCTGAAAAGCTCTGACATTGCCCTACGCCACTTGCAGAGCTTTTGGAAGATGCTGCTTCTGTCTTTTGCTAATTGAAATATGTGACTATCAGGCCTACTGTTTCTTGGCGCTGAGACACCAGTGCTACAATTTTCAGAGTTTGGCGTTTTTGCCAGAACAGTCTTCCCCAACCTGGTGTCCTCCAGAAGTTACTGGACTACATCTCCCATCATTCCTGGCTGTTGGTCAAGCTGGCTGGGGCTGATGAGAGCTGCAGTCCAACAACATCTGGAGGGCACCTGGTTGGGGAAGCCCTCACTAGTATTTTAGACGTGTTATGGTCTTTTTGAAGCTAATAGACCAGCTTATTTTAATGTCAAATTGCACATTGACCTTCTGGCGGCGCAGTCATTGAGCATATATTTTCCCCATCTGCCTCTGATATAGGAACTTGAGAAGTTGGCTTCCCGTAAGCTGAAAATAAATGCCAAAGAAACCATGAAAATTGCTGAGAAGCTCTACACTCAGGGGTAAAAATTGCAGTAGTTTGGTGCCTGTTTGTTGTATAAAACATTCAGGTTAGTATTTCCGGAAGCAGACACAATGGAAGATGAGCGATGGCTCAGGATCACATGGAAGTCCTAATGGTTGTTTATTTTTTTTATTATTATTAATATGCCACCGATCTGACTGGGTTGTTCTGGCCACTCTGGGAAGCTACCAACTAAAAATAAAAGCACAATAGGACATCACACACTAAAAACTTCCCTGAACAGGGCTGCTTTCAGATGTCTTTTTAAAATCACATAGCTGTTTACTTGTTTGGCATCTGCTGGGAGGGTGTTCCACGGGGCGCGACTGGCTATCAAAAAGGCTCTCTGCCTGGTTCCCTGTAACCTCACTTCTCGCAGTGAGGGAACCACTAGAAGGCCCTTAGAGCTGGATCTCAGTGTCAGGGCTGGAGGATGGGGCCGGAAACTCTTCTCCAGGTATACAGGGCCAAAGAAGTCTGTAGCTTGTTGAGTGCTAATATCTGCTACTAAAAAACATTCGGCCTTTTAACAAAATTAGTTGTAGATTTGTTTAAAAGTAATGTTTATTTTATATTATAAATTGTCATTTTTAAATGGCCCTTTATTTCCTATTTTTAAGGTACATAAGTTATCCTCGAACAGAGACCAACATTTTCCCTAAAGACCTAAACCTCCCCAACTTGGTGCAACTTCAAACTCAAGACCCTCACTGGGGAGCCTTTGCACAAAGAATTCTGGACCAGGGTGGGCCGACCCCACGTAGTGGAACTAAATCAGATCAGGCTCACCCCCCTATTCATCCTACAAAATACGCAGGAAATTTGCAGGTGAGCCCATGTGGTTAGGGTTGCTTTTTTCATGCTTATTACACCATATGCTGCTTCGTTTACTCTTAAGAATCTGACTGGCTGGCTTGTTTTTCTAACTGCCACTTGGCAGAGGAGCCGTGACAGGTTATCCTCATTGAGAAACATGATGGTGGAGCCTCATTTTAATTTATTTAAGTATTTGTATGGTGGTGTGTCGTAAAAATTAAATCGAAGCGATTTATAGAAACAAAACCATTAAAAAATACAATAGAAACTGTTTAAAAAAGTTGAAAATAGGCATCAATTAATCGTTGTGAAAGGATGTATTCTTCATTGCCTGCATAGATCTGGCAGTATGGAATCATTTTCAGCAGGCATTTAGAACAGATGGTGCCTGCTGAATCTGTATTGGCAGAGAGTTCCACAGGACTGGACCGATAACACTAAAGGCTTTTTTTTCCTTGTCAAATGAGCCTCGCCAACTTGGGGAATGACCAAAGATATTCCTGCAGACCAGCTGGGGCTTCTAAAGTCAAGGGCAGCCCCAGACAGAGCACATTACAGTAATCTCAACCTTATCATGCTTTAAATAGCAGGCCATTTCAGGTGCAAGGGCATGCAAGTTTCCCATTCAGATTAAAGTGCCGTGGCTATTGGAAGTTTGTGAAAGACTCTAGAATCCTTTGCTGCTTCTTTCTGCAGAAAGAGAGTTTATTATACAGTAGAGAGTAGAGAGTTTATTATACAGTATACCTCTTTTCTACCCTGCCCAAAGCTGTCTCCCTGAACTGAACCAGAAGCTGTGTTGTCCTCTCAAATGCCATTCACATATTATGCATTTTCCTTTGCCCTCTGTTAATAGGGGAATGACCAGCGACTCTATGAATTCATTGTGCGCCACTTCCTGGCCTGCTGTTCACAAGATGCAAAGGGACAGGAAACAACCGTGGAGATTGACATTGCTAACGAGCGCTTTGTGGCTCATGGGCTGATGATCCTGGCCAGAAATTACCTAGATGTCTATCCTTACGAGAAGTGGAGCGATAAGGTGAGGGTGCTTGATCCTTCACTCATAGCAAGGACTAGGTGGGACTTGTTCAGTATGGTTGGACTCAGTAGCGGGGTCAGCAACAGAGATCCCCTGGGCCAAATCTGTCCCTCCATTTGTAAATGTCAAAGGGGGAAAAAAAAAAGACTTACGGAAACAGTATGGTGTGCCAACAGAGCTTTTAGGATCGGTGGTAGCTATATGTTGGCTATGCATACACTCTACTCCCTTTTCATAAGAACATGATTTTTTTTAAAAAAAAACATCCTGCCACATGTCTGCCCAGCCCACGGAGTAGGGTGCCTTTTCTTTCATTATATATATATACACACACACACACACACACACACACACACACAGTGGTGCCTCGCAAGACGAAATTAATTCGTTCCGCAAGTTTTTTCTTCTTGCGAGTTTTTCGTCTTGCGAAGCATGGTTTCCCATAGGAATGCATTGAAAATCAATTAATGCGTTCCTATGGAGACCACTTACCAGGCTGGCGGTGCGGAGAAGGCTTTTCTCCCCACCGCAAGCCTTCAGGACAGGTACGAGAACAGAGGGGAAGGCGCGCAGCGCTTCTCTGTTCCCGGGGCTTGCGGTGGGAGGAGGGTTTTTCCTCCCCACGCCAACATTCAGAACAGCATTCTGAAAGTTGGCGGTGGGAAGGATAACCCTCCTCCCACCGTAAGTATTCCGGACAGCCATCCAAAGGCTGGCGCGGGGAGAAGGTCTCTCCGCCCCACCGCCAGCCTTCGGAGCAGCCTTCCAAAGGCTGCCCGGTGGGGCGGAGAGACCTCCTCCCGCTGCCAGCCTTCGGAGCAGCCTTCCGAAGGCTGGCGGTGGGGCGGAGAGACATCCTCCCGCCGCCGGCCTTCGGAGCAGCCTTCCGAAGGCTGGCGGCGGGAGGAGGTCTCTCCGCCCCACCGCCAGCCTTCGGAGGAGGTCCGAGGACAGTGGGGAAGACGCACTGCGCTTCCCCGCTGTCCCGGAGATTTCCCTATGGGCTTTCGTCTTGCAAAGGAAGCCCATAGGGAAATTCGTTTTGCGAAGCGCCTCCAAAACGGAAAACCCTTTCGTCTAGCGGGTTTTCCGTCTTGCGAGGCGTTCGTCTTGCGGGGCACCACTGTATATATGGGACGCAGGTGGCACTGTGGGTTAAACCATAGAGCCTAGGACTTGCCGATCAGAAGGTCGGTGGTTCGAATCCCTACAACGGGGTGAGCTCCCATTGTTCGGTCCCTGCTCCTGCCAACCTAGCAGTTTGAAAGCATATCAAAGTGCAAGTAGATAAATAGGTACCGCTCTGGTGGGAAGGTAAACGGCGTTTCCGTGCACTGCTCTGGTTCACCAGAAGCGGCTTAGTCATGCTGGTCACATGACCCGGAAGCTGTATGCCGGCTCCGTCGGCCAATAAAGCGAGATGAGTGCCGCAACCCCGGAGTCGGTCACGACTGGACCTAATGGTCAGGGGTCCCTTTCCCTTTACCATATATATATATATATATATATATATATTTGCTTTCGTAGATTTTCACGGGTACAGGAATGCAGGTTTTGGTGTCCTCGGGTGTCTTCCCGTGTAAAAGTTGGGGTGTCTAGGCGACGTTTCGACGAGGTCTCACTCGTCATCTTCAGGCTGGTGCTTTCGGCTTCTTGTTACTGGAACAGAGCTCTGTTCCAGTAACAAGAAGCCGAAAGCACCAGCCTGAAGATGACGAGTGAGACCTCGTCGAAACGTCGCCTAGACACCCCAACTTTTACACGGGAAGACACCCGAGGACACCAAAACCTGCATATATATATATATATATATATATGTGTGTGTGTGTGTGTGTGTGTGTATATAATTTTTATTAAATTTCTGTTTTACATTTTAGAAAATTCACTTAAACAGCCTTAAAATATCAGTGACTTCCCTTCCTCTTTTTCCATGGTTCACTTTTCACAACATAAATCCCTGCATATTTTATATAAACTAAACCATTCAGTATTCCATTATTACGAGGGCAGGGAACCTTTTCAACCCAGCGGGCCAGATCCTGAGCTCCCCACTCACCTGTCAAGCACCTGAGATCGGCATGATGTCAGCTGGCTCATTTTTCGGTTGCAGCACCATGTGAGCTCAAGCCATGCTGCAAAGGAAGATCTCACTCAATAAAGCACTGATCCGCAATGACTTCAGCATATCACGATATATAGTGAGGTTGAAAACCAGATATTGCCCAGCCCTACCCCTTATTCCCTTTTTTCTAAGTTAAGCAACTCCAAATGTAGACTTCTCTCACTGTGTCGTTTCTTTCTCTCTCTGTCTGCCTCTCTCTCTCTCTCTCTCTCTCTCTCCCTCTCTCCCTCTCTCCCCCTCTCCCCTTGCCCCACAGGTTATCCCAGTTTATGAGAGGGGGTCTCGCTTTCAGCCCACCACAGTGGAGATGACGGATGGGGAGACCAGCCCGCCCCAGCTGCTTACAGAAGCTGACCTCATTTCCCTCATGGAGAAGCACGGCATTGGTTAGTCCCCTACAGGCAGTTCAAGGGAAGTGTAATCACATGTCTCAAGACGCTCTGTACACCACACTGCCTAAAAGCTACCTAAACCTTTGGCAGTGTGCGGAGAACTAACACGTATTGTGGGATGGGCATTTTAGTGATAAAAGGGGACAGTGGAGGAGAGCCAGTGTGGTGGTGGTGTGGTTAAGAGTGGTAGACTCGTAATCTGGTGAACCGGGTTCGCTTCCCCACTCCTCCACATTCAGCTGTTGGGTGACCTTGGGCCAGTCACACTTCTCTGAAGTCTCTCAACCTCACTCACCTCACAGAGTGTTTGTTGTGGGGGAGGAAGGGAAAGGAGATTGTTAGCCGCTTTGAGACTCCTTCGGGTAGTGATAAAGCGGGATATCAAATCCAAACTACTCTTCTTCGAAGTGAATGGGGAAGGAGCTGTGGATTCTGGGGATACTGATAAACAGTAGGTACAGGGGTTGATTTGTGCAAGTTGCAAAATGCAGTATCCCTGCTTATTGCATGCATTTGCAAGTCTTTTAAGCCAGCGTTTGAGTAGTGAATACAGTTCTCAGTCAGTATTGTGCAAGAAATAATGGCAGGAGGCCCCTAATTGCTGATGAGTGCTAACCGAAACGATTACTTTCAGGGACAGATGCCACCCACGCGGAGCACATTGAGACCATCAAGTCCCGCATGTACGTGGGGCTCACCCCTGAGCAGAGGTTCCTTCCTGGGGAGCTGGGGATGGGGCTGGTAGAAGGTAAGGATGGGCCTTCTAAGTGAGCTTTTAGGATCGCTCTTCCTCACATCCTTTCCCTCACCACAAGGTCTTCACCCCCACCCCATCCTCCAGGCTACGATGCCATGGGCTACGAGATGTCTAAGCCTGACCTCCGAGCCGAACTGGAAGCTGACCTGAAGCTGATCTGCGAGGGGAGGAAGGAGAAATCTGTTGTGCTGAGGGAGCAGATCCAGAAGTACAAGCGAGTCTTCATCGAAGCTGTCGCGAAGGCAAAGAAGTGAGTCATTTCCTGCCTCTCTAGGACTCGGCAGTGCCCAAGCCAGGAGAGGCAGCTGAGCTCCTCCGTATCTCATTGCTTTGCAACATTGTGGGGGCTCTTATTACTGTCGTGGTTCCAGTAGACATGAGGCACACACAGGAAACCTGGGTTCAAATATATCTTCTTCCCATGGAGTCATCAATAAATTAGTCTTGGCTCCTTGTGTTCACAGTCGGGAATATACATTTTGTAAATGAAAGGTGCCTTTGTCAGGGCTGGGGAACCTTCCCACCCCACCCCCCCGTTGGGACGGGGGTCAGCAAACTTTTTCAGCAGGGGGGGCGGACTATATTTTGGAAAAGAAAAAAAACCGAATTCCTGTGCCCCACAAATAACCCAGAGATGCATTTTAAATAAAAGCACACATTCTGCCTGTGTAAAAACACCAGGCAGGCCCCACAAATAACCCAGGGATGCAATTTAAATAAAAGCACACATTCTGCCCGTGTAAAAACACCAGGCAGGCCCCACAAATAACCCAGAGATGCATTTTAAATAAAAGGACACATTCTACTCATGTAAAACACACTGATTCCCGGACTGTGTGCAGGCCAGATTTAGAAGGCGATTGGACTGGATCCAGCCCCCGGGCCTTAGTTTGCCTACCCGTGTGTTAGGGGCTACATGCTATCAGTGGGCAGCGCCAGAGACAAAAAAGTGAGCAGGGCAACCCTTTTCTGTCTTTCTGCCACTGCCATGACCCCTCTCCCCTAATTCCCCCCACCCGTGCCATCTGCATGAAATCAGGCCAAGTGCTACTGGTCGTCCACTCCTTAAGCGGATAATGGAATATAGACTGGGTGTGGTCAGCGTTGCTGTACTACTGTAGGTATTTATTTGCATAAGATGAATTGCGTAAATAAATACCGGAAGAAGTGCAATTATTTTATGAGTGAGCTGTGCACTCCCAATCCGCTCATAACATTGGCAGTCTGCTAGGAGTGCCTCACTCTGCCTGTTTTCGTGTGTGCACCCTTTCTGTAATAATGTGAGGCACCTATTGTCCCCTCTCAAACTGCTTTTAGCCTCTCTTAGGAAAGATAATTCTGCATTATGCTCTTCTGTATTTACTCGTACCTCCCAAGTTAGGTGAGCAGTTAATACAGCTGAAAAAATAGACTCTTGCTTTTGTTCTTTCATTCCCTCCCATTTCTCCTTTTACCCATCATTTTCTTTTGTCTTCTACTTTTATTCCCTGGCAAGAGCCACTTCCTGTAGCACAGGGATGGGTGGGAGAGGGTGCCTTCTGAATGTTGCAGGACTCTAGCTCCCATCATCCTCAGCCAGCATGGGATGATGGGAGCTGGAGTCCAACAGCCTCTGGAGGGCCATAGGTTCCCTGTGCCTACTCTAGAATTTTTCTCCCTTTGCCTTTTTAAGGAGTCTTCCCCCTCCCTTCAGAAACTGTCTCTGGCATTGCCTTCTGCAATCTTTCCTGCTAAGGAACAAACGCTGATTTGCTTGTGTTTTGTTTTCTGTACAAATGCTTATAAACCCACTAATCCTTTGAGCCGAAACAGCTGGCAGCCAGGGAAAACAAGTGCAGCTTTGTCTGTTTGTCTTTGCAGGCTGGATGAGGCTCTGTCTCAGTATTTTGGGGAAGTGACCCACGTTGCACAAGAAGAAGAAATCTACCCAGCAATGCCAGATCCTGTTAGGAAATGTCCACAGTGCAACAGCGACATGGTTTTGAAGACCAAGAAGAATGGAGGGTCAGTACAGGGGCGGCCCATCCTGTTTTGCCACCTGAAAAGAAACAAGAAGTTGCCCCCTCCTGCCAAAGCTGGGGTCCTGCTGTTGCTTCCTCTTCTGCTTCTGCCCCCGTAACCAGGAAGTGAGGAGAGGTGGCGGCGGCAGTGAGAGCTCACTAGAAGCGGTGGCAGCAGTGGGAGGGTTGGGCAGCAGGCACAGCGGTGGGAGCTGCCACGTCTGGATCCCAGCAAGATCCCACCGCCCAAGGCACTCACTTCAGTGTGCCTAATAATAACCCATCTCTGGGCCAATATGAGAGTAAACAACCTGACATTTTAAAACAACACCCAGCTTACAGACGAGTCTGCAAATATATTTGTTCACAAAAAAATGCTTTACTAGTCAGTCTGTAAATACATACCTGCAAGTCACTATGGGACTTAGTTGGGGGGGGGGGTGAGCCCATTGCCTTTGTTGGTCATCTGGAGGTGATTGTTACCATGGGCGACTACATAGGTAGCAGTTCCCAGACCTGCTTAGAGAGCGTTCCCTTGAAATTCTGCCCGAGGGACAGTATTCCTTCTCTGCTGATTAATATTTGCAGAGTTTGAGGCTGGGGAAACTTTGGCTCCCCATTTGGCCTGCCACACTGTTTTTGTTAAGCCACACCCACCTGTCTCACACCTGACATCATGTGTGAGATGGGTAGAGAAGCAGCTGAATCCTGGGCTGAAAAGCAGGATTGAACTCCCTGGCTGGGTTTTGAATGAGAAGCAGGTCCCCAAATGGGTTAAAGGTAGGCCCCAAGTCTGAAAATACAGTGATACCTTGGGTTACATACGCTTCAGGTTACATACGCTTCAGGCTACAGACTCTGCTAACCCAGAAATAATGCTTCAGGTTAAGAACTTTGCTTCAGGATGAGAACAGAAATCGGGCTCCGGAGGCGCGGCAGCAGCAGGAGGCCCCATTAGCTAAAGTGGTGCTTCAGGTTAAGAACAGTTTCAGGTTAAGAACAGACTTCCAGAATGAATTAAGTTCTTAACCCAAGGTACCACTGTATTAAATATGACTTGTGCAGACCATAGCAAAGCAATGGCCTGACTCGTAAGGCACCTTCCTATGCCCCTAATTGCCTGTAATGTGTGATGCCAACCCACAAAGCCAAAGTCTGCAAATAACCACTTGCCTGGTCACCTGGGACAAGCAAGAATTACCTTTAGGTGACCAGACAGGGATGTGTTCATCAGGGGAAGACACTTGGATTCTTTCCCCACTACCTGCCCTGCCTCTGAAGAGTCCATATACTACAATTGGCCACACAGATAATATCTATGGGGAATCAAGAGTAGTTAATTTTCTGTGGGCTAGTCATCCTGACATTTCTACCCTACATAGACTTCTCAGGATTTGAACACGGGACCTTCTGCATGCAGAGCAAATTCTCTGCCACTGATCTACAGCCTCTCCCATAGTTCCTCCCCTATTCTGCTGTTTCCTTTTAATGCTTTTTCTTTTTTAAAAAAAATCCCCAGGTTTTTCCTCAGCTGCTTGGGCTATCCCACCTGTAAATCTGCTGTGTGGTTCCCCGATTCTCTGCTGGAAGTCAGCAAGGACGACTCCATCTGCGAAGTGTGCAGACCACATCAGGTGCACATGTGAGTGTTTTCCTAAAGATGGGGAGGCACTTTGGGGTGCATACCTAGCAGCAGGTTTTTGAAAGGGTTGAAGAATCAGGTGGAATTTTCTCCTGAGAGGCAGGAGAAGTGTGTTTGCATTTCAGTCAAGTAATAGATCCATTCCTCAGACACATTAGAGGGAAGTGTAGCAGGAGGTTGCCCTGCTAGGGAGTGGCGCATGACCTATGTTCTGCAGCAGCAGCTATTGAAGAGGGAGGTGCAGGGGACGAGTTGCAATATTCCCCTCCATTGTAAAACAGGTTGTTCAAGTGTCCCACGTTTTCCAAATGCTCAACCAAATCTGCAAAATCAGGACACCGGGTCGTAGCTGCAGACAGTGGGGGGTATTGTTTTCGTTTGTTATCACGGTGTGTATTTTTGTAGTTTAATATTGTAAGCAGGGTGGACAAAAATCAATGATTTTTATTTTAAAAAATTGGATTTTTTAAATTTAAATCGGATTTTTTAAATAAAACACTTTTGGAGGAAAAATCTTTCTATAGATAGTTTTCTATTTAAGATACATTCTAGTCCAAAGGCTATTCATCAGGAAATAAGGATTTGTTTTAAGTTTTTCATGTGTGCTAAAAAACACCACCCGTTTAACCACATCAGTTAACAAACATGGAGACATGTGCTATAATGTTATTGTTTTAGTTAAATAAATTGTTTAAATTGTTACCAAGGAAATGATTATTTTTCTCCTTCCAAAAAAGTACAAGAGAAAAGTTGTCCAAATATAAGCAGTTAACTTATTAAACCTCACAGTAATTTCATAATTATCTGTCAATGTATTTCTAATAGTATAACCAAATCAGTCATTTTTGATAGAACTGTAAAAACGACTCTGAAAATTTATGATTCCAAAAATGAAACCTTCATCTGGTTGTCAATGTTAAGAGGATGCCAGCAAGGTTGAACCTTTCTGTAAAAAACCCCCCAGATTTCAATCAAGTCTTACTGACTAGTGATTTAAATCAAGTCTGACTGGCTAGTGATTTAAATCGTGATTGGAATCAATTTGATTCAAATCAAATCCACCCTGATTGTAAGCTGCCCTGTGATCATCGGATGAAGAGTGGTATAGAAATTTAATTAACAATAATAATAGCCAACAAACTTCTACTCACAATAGAACCATATAATTGTAGAGTTGGAAAGGTCATCTAGTACAATTCCCTGCAATGCAGGAATATGCAGGTCTCCTATACAGGGATTGAACCTGCAACCTTGGCATTATCAGCACCATGAGCTAACCAGCTGAGGTCTGTTTTGATCAAACTAACATTGGATACAATCCAACTGGCCTGTGCTATGTGGGTTAGGTTTCCTTCCTGAGCAAGACCTTTACTTGCACATTTTTGAAGATAATAGGCAGTGCCCTCTTTGCAGGACCTTGGGAGCTGACTGGCAAGGCATCCTTAGAATGTCTAATCTCCTGCTCAGTGCAGGATCTACAATGCAGTATACAAATACCTCTGTCAAAGATCCCGTCGCTTCCCACAGGTCTATTCCACCGTTGAACAGTTCTTACAGTTAGAAAGCTTCTCTATAGTGTTCAGCCAAAATCTGCTTCTCTGAAATTTCCAAACATTGGTTCTTGTCCTGGCCTCTGGAACAGCAGAGGATAAGTGATCCATCTATTGCTTGGCAGGCCTTCAGTTGCTTAAAGACAACTATAATGATTAAAAACTTGGAGGCAACTGCTTGAACTGTGATCTAGTAAATAACACAATACAGTGGTATCTTGGTTCTCAAACGGCTTAGTTGCCGAACAAACTGACTCCCGAACACCGCAAACCCGGAAGTAAGTGTTCCGGTTTGCAAACGTTTTTTGGAAGCCGCGTCTTGGTTTTTGAACGGTTTCGGGAGTCGGACTCCCAGAATGGACTAAGTTCAAGAACCAAGGTACCGCTGTATGGTTTAGTTCACTGTTGGGGACGTGTGGTTCTCCAGATGTTGTTGTATTCCTGCTCCCAGGTGCCCTAGCCAGCACGAATGAATAAGAGTTGGGGATGATGGGAGTTGTAGTCCAGCAATGTTCAGAGGGCCACAGCTTCCCCACCCCTGGACTAGCTGTTGCTGTCTACGCTGGCCAGGATGAAGCCCAGTGCTAACTTGTAACACCTCTGTTGTTTAGGTTGAAGATGAAGTTCAAGAGGGGCAGCCTTCCGCCCATAATGCCCCTGGAGTTTGTTGGCTGCATCGGAGGCTGTGATGAAACGCTAAGGGAGATCCTGGATCTGAAATACCTTCAAGGGCCACCAAGACCTTTGCAGATGACCAGCCAAGCAAGCCACCTCTCACAAGCCAACCGTTCCTCTGACCGCACCGACAGCAACCGGAACAGCCACAGGGCACTCCCGAATGCTCCCCAAGGCCCTCCTGCACGGGCCTCCCGAAATCCTCCCCCTGCACTTTCCAATTCTGGTGGGAACAACGCGGTGGTATGCAACTGTGGGGAGGAGGCTGTGCTGCTCACCGTCCGGAAAGAAGGACCCAACCAAGGCAGGCAGTTCTATAAATGCAGCGCTGGCAGCTGCAACTTCTTTCTGTGGGCCGATCAGCAACCGGACAGCAGGGACACTGGGATGCCCAGGGGCTTTGCACCCCCTCCAGGCCCCTTTGGGAGAGGGGAAATGGGCTCGGGGCGCTCTTGGAGTGACGGCTCTGACCCTGGAGGAGGAGGAGGAGCTGTGTGCAGGTGTGGCCAGCCTGCTGTCACCAGGACAGTTCAGAAAGACGGACCCAACAAAGGACGTCAGTTCCACACCTGCTCCAAGCCAAGGGAACAGCAGTGTGGCTTTTTCCAGTGGGCGGATGAAAACACAGCACCAGGTAAGGAAAGGGGTCTAGATGGTTTGGGGGACGGGGGACGACTCTGGAGAGTCAGGTTAAAATCAGCCCAGTGTGTGGAGGCTTCCTGGGAGGAGAGAAGCTGGCAGGGGAAGGAGATGAATAATCACACCTGCATCACCCCGTCTGAGCTCTTTACAGGAATGGTGGGGTACAAATGCAGGTAACTTGAAGCTCTGTGCCTTTTTGGATTGAAATGGCAGGGAATTGCCAATATCCTATGTGGCTTCGCTTGGAAACTTACCTTCCCAAGTAGATTCCAGCTGATCTGCTAGATCCTCGAAGATTCCACTTTTTAAAATACTGTATTTGCCTGTTCTGAGATTTTAGCACACAGCTGGCAGCAGAGGGAAATTCAGCAGAGAAAAGGTCCTGTATTCAAGCTGCTCACTCTCTCTGTTTAACCAGCCCAGGGCTAGCAAGGATGGGAAAAGGGCAAATCCCTAAAGAGTTTTCCCCCCCTGGTTATCGTAGGTGTAGCTGGACTAGAGTAAACAGGCTGGAAAAATTATTCAGGTCTCACAGTGCAGCAGGCCACCCCTCACAGAGCTGAGAAAGGGGGGTGGGGCAAGATGCCACCATCAACAATATACTTTGGTCTGCCTTGTATAAGTTGGCTGCTTATATTCTAACAACATGGCCCCCTTTGGGGGGCAGTGACACCCTTGAGGTCTTCCTGCGGTGTCCATGAACGCCCACCCCCTTGGTCATGTTGTAGTGTGCGTCATTACCTTTTTCTCTGTTAAAAATATGTAAAATAGCATCACTCTTCCAACTTCCTCTTTCAGCTTTCTCCCACTTCCAGTTTCAGCAATATTTGCTTTCAAAGGCTCAGATTTAATTCTATAGGATCCAGCATTGACCCAGGAAATGGAAAGTGTGCATCTGTCTCAAAGTGGGGGGGTGGAGAGATACACACTCAAATTTTCCAAAGTGTCCACAGACCTAAAAAAAAAAAAAAAGAAGAAGTGGCAACCCCTCTTCTATGGCACACTTCCATCATTTGAAGAAATCTTAAATGTTTTCCTTCTCTTTATCCCCAGACACCACCTTTCCTTCAAACCACTTGACAAACAAAGGGAACACGAGAGGCTCAGGAACTAAGACTAAAAGATCAGACAGTGATTCTTCCACAAGAGCGCCGACTACCAAGAGGCCACGGACTTGCGGTATTTGCCACCAACCTGGCCATACCAGAAAGACATGTCCACAGAATCACTGAAGCAGCCCAGCCCCCAGAATTTGACCCAGGACATCCCTTCAGAAGGATGAGGGACGAGAGGGAACTCTTACAATGCAACGAGGAAGTGTTTGCCTGGAATATTGGAAGCCTACTTGCAAGCATGGTTCCTTTTGCGGCCAGGCCTTCACCTTCTTCCAGTGCTGGTAGAAGGAAGGTCAGGTGTGCTTTCTATGAGCCAGGCACAGGAAAGACCTTTGCTCTCTTAGCTGTAATGCATTCAAGAGTCAGACAATTTTGAGGCGGTAGGAAGTCTTCCCACTAACCCCTCTTTATGCCGAAGCCTACAGATCTCCCTTTTTATCTTTCAGTAAGTCTTCTCTCCCCCCCCCCCCCCCCGCCTGAACAGTAGAAAGCGCAAGAGACTTTTATTTCCTATCAGTTATTCTATAATCCATATATTCTTTGGAAGGAGCAAACTCTTCTTTTCGGATCTGTGAGCAGAATTCTTGCAAAGGCAAAGATAATTCGCCTGAAGTGCCTGTTTCTTTCCATTGACACACACTGGCTTGAAGAGGTGTGCAGTCTGAGAACTTGTGCCAAATGCACCCACAAGAAGAGACGTCAAACAAGACTACAGAGCGTAGCTCTTCTGTTTTGGGGGGTTCAGGCTGCAGCTGTGATTTAAGAACACTCATCTTTACTTTTTCATGGGTCCTGAACTGTGTGTGTTGCTTTTCCAAAGCAATAGCCACCAGTGTAAAGGTTTTGTGACTGAAAGAGCTGTAGAGCCTGCTTTTCTTCCCTAGAAAATGTTAAAGGTCAGTGGACTAACAACGGTGGAGAACCATTTTTTACTGAACACCACCTGCATTCCGGGAAGTCCTTTACTTCTTCCAAAGGAGGACAGCAAGCCTCAGCACCTTAGATAAGAGGAAGGAGGATATGGGATGCAGACAACATCTCTCCAACTTTGTTGTCTGGTAGACGTTCTGATTAAAAGCAAGCTACTGCCCGATTACAAACTGGTTTGGGTAATTTATGGGCTCTTTCTATATATAAAAATTAGCTTAAGACGTGGTGTGTGATGTTGGTATTGTGCCTCACCTTACAACCAACAGCCAGTGTATCACATATTGCACAATGAAAGATGGTGTAGAATTCGTCATCTCGCCAGGGGAGGAAGAGTGAGGCACATAGTTATGGCGGGAACCACCGGGACTAGCTTCTGTGTCTCTATTAAAACGCTGCCTGCTTACTTTCAAACCTTTCCTTACCACTCTGAAAGTGCAAAAGCTTTCCCTTTTGGGCCGTGAAGGTTGCTTCCTTCCCTTTTGCTTCAAGAGAGCAGGGTCTGCAGATCAGCCAGCGATGCAAGCTCTGCCCTCCCCTCCATTGTTCTCCAGTGGTGGAATGCTAAGTATGTTGAAGTGTTGAAACTAACATGTGACATCATAGTGCTGACACAGTCTGGTTTTGTGGGGTTTGTTCGTTCTTCCTCTTGCAAGGTGTGGTCAAAAACATTTCTGCAAAGCTCCAGGAATTGAATCAGGCTTAAAATATACAGTGAATAGGATACAGATTTTTTGCATATAGCCTTTGCCTTTATTTTTACCTAGAGCATATGGGGAAATGTTTCTCACACATTGCTAAAAAAACAGCATTCACTTTTCCTTATTCAAATTTTGCAGGCTCCTTACTATAAAAGCAATTCAAGTCTTCACATCAGCAAGATTTCAGCAATAAATTCCTATTATCAGCCTCCTGTGCAAGTTCCAGGGATGAATTTAAGCTGTGTTTCGCTCACAAAAAGCTCACTATACAGCAATTTTTGCCCATAATCATTCATTCTTTATTTCATTTGTGACATCAGCTCAAGCCCTTGCACATTTCTGATTACTATTGCCACTATACAAATGCATTTTAGCAGCAAAGTTTCCGTAGTTGCGCTTGTTCCTTCTAGCCAGAAAGGCTGGAGGTTCACATAAAAATTTCAATCACAGGAAAATCATAAGGGAAGAGCAGGGCAGCTTCTGCTTGTGAAGAATCACTCTGTACATTCAGACCTGGAACAAGGGAACCTTTGCCCTCCCGAATGATGTTGAATTCCAACTGCCATGAGCCCCAGCAAGCGTAGCCCATAGTCAGGGACAGTGGGAGTTAGAATCCCAACATATTCTCCGGGACCACAGCTTCTCTGCCCCAGCTTCAGTTATTTTCTGTGCAAATCCACTGTGTAGGATCGTGAGTTCCAGTTAAGAGTAGGAGCAGAGGGGGAAAGGAATAGCACTCTTCCGTATATGGCTTTTTGCAAGCCTTAATTGTGGTTTTCTATACGTCAGAGTATAGGCAAGGATCTTTAGAGAAACACAATCCTGAAAAGTCAAGCCTTGAGAGAAAGATATGAGCTGTTGGTACTCCCAGTTACAGCCAATACAGCTGGTGGGTACCTTTCCCTTTTGCATTCTACAGGGAATGTACACACTCCTAAAATAAAATACTGCAGACTATGATGGGTTATGCTCAGGGAACAGTCACAAATCCTTGAGGGGCTCACTAAACCAGATTTGCTAGTTCAGAAAAGCCGAAGTGCACACAAGCTCTCTTGAACCCTTGTGCCATGTCCAAACCCATCACTATAGTTGTGTATCTCAGCAGCAAGGACCGCTCTATGTTTCAGCAAATGCGGAACAAAGCAAGGCATACAGAGTTACACACCTACAAATTGCAAACTCTTGATTTGGATACAGGTTAGCCTCAGCAGGAACACTTTAAGTTGGCGTTACAATGGGAATCCAGACCTCAATAAGTGAACAGTTACGGCTGAGACGATTGCACCTTCCAGTTTACCCAAGTAGAGAGTTTAAGAATACCCAAGATTTAGAGACCTCTCTCCCCACACCCCAACCTTCCTTTGGCACTTGATTAAGTTTTTAGCGCTGGCGTCAAGTATATCTAACAGGTGGGGGTGGGGGACAAAGTTGTGTAGTTTTGCACCCCATGAGGTAGAGAAGGGAGCCCCACCATTTCAGTTTGGGGATGTGCTCTGAGCAGGAAAGGCCAATGGGGGGGGGATCACTTTATTTTTTGCCACCTGCTATTTAAAAATAAAGAGTGAAAACAACAGAGTCACACTGTGCCACAAAGAACATAGCCACAACCATTTGCAGATAGTGAGACTCAATTCCTAGGGGTGCTCATTCTAAGCACTCAAAGGCCTGGAAATCGCAGGTGGGGACTTTCTGCTACCTGCGTGGTGATGGGGAAAAGCAGCTGCTTTAGCACCTAAGGTGAGATCCTCACTGATTCAGCCTACTGAAGTCTCCACCCACCCCAGACATCTCTTCCACATAGTGCAATAAAGCAGACTTCCCCCAATAGATACAAATTACAGATAATGGAGCCTCACATTTGGGGTGCTGCTAGGATACTGGGCCCCTATAGGTCCGTTTCACGATGCTCCAATTACGTAGGGATGGATAAACCAGCTAGGAGGAGGCAAAGACCCCCTTCCACCCTGGTTCAACAATCTTACAGAGTATCATGGGATGCAACCACTGGAAAGTAACACTACTGGCCCTAGATTTCAGAAATATCTAGGACACAGGGAAAGGTTCCCATTTTTCAATCCAGGCCCTATTTTACTTTGAGATTACTTCCATTCCATTAGGGTGCAAAGAATTGCATCGATGGGAGAGCTGCTCCCAAGCCATCTGACCCCCAAAGGAGACGAGTGCAGTTTTCGCCACTGAGTCGCCTGTTCATAAGCAGAGTCCAGCTGCCAGATCCGGATCCGCTAAAGCCTCGTACAAAGTGTAGCCGATCTCTTCGATTTCCTCCGAGGCCAGGTGGCCGAGAAGGTTTATCCTGCTGTCGAAGAAGCAAGGGAGGGAACCTATCTCCAGGTACCGGACCAGCTCCTCCAGCACCTGCTGGCACCTGTCTGCTAACGCTGCCTCTGACCAATCAGTTTCAGTTTCGCTCAGGTGTAGGATGACGTGAGTCAAGTGGCTGCTGCCCAGCTTGCTCCAGAAGGGATGGTTTTCAAAGACGACCTTCAAGATGTTGAGGCAACCCTGCCGGACGCCATTATCTCTGGCATCAAGGTCTTTCAGCGCCGAGACCTCGGCCGCGTAAAAGCTCCGCTGCCAGAGGTTCTCCACCGGTATTACAAAGGATGGAGGAAGAAGGATTTTATCCCCCACTTCTACCATGGGGCAGAGGTCTATGTCCAGGCGGATCTGGGTGTGCTGGACTTCCAACGTAAGCTCTTTGGGATCCATCACAGGCCTGATGACACACTCCAGGCTGCTGCCAATGACTGGCCAATTAATAGAGGCCACCAACATGTTATGGAGGGTCTTGTTGATGGTGCTGGATGAGAGGTACCCACCCACCACGAACCTGTCCCACGGGCTGCTTCCGCGCGGGAAATACTCCAGGCCAGTCCGCCTGACCATCCCAAAACAAGGGTCATTCACAACGGTTTGTTCGCCGGGGATCAGGAGCCAAAGGTTGGGTTCCAGCATCAACGGAAGCATGAAGGCCACCTCAAGGCGGTCGCTGCTGATGAGGTCGTCGCAAAGGTAGCCGCTGAGGAAGGCATGTCCAAAGGGCAGCTCTGGGTACTTGTTTTTCAGGAACTTCTGAAGCTCTCCACAGATGTCCCCTGCCAGCTGCTTCCCCAGAGCCTTTTCCTCCTCAGAGACTGAGACATGGTCCCTGTAGTAGGAGAGAAACTTCTCTTGAAGCGTCAGGCACAGCCGAGCCCTCGGTTCCACCTCCTTGGAGGGCAGGACACCGCTTTCGGGGTCTGCAATGGAGGAGAGAACAAATGTTTCAGATGGCTGGGCTAAGAGTATTGGACCTCCAGAAATCCCTGGCAGCAGAGGTCCCAAGATGCTTATGGCAGAGCGTCGCAATGCAAGCACCTTCCTTATATTTGGCTCAGTAAAGGTAAAGGGACCCCTGATCATTCGGTCCAGTCATAACCGACTCTAGGGTTGCGGCGCTCATCTCGCTTTATTGGCTGAGGGAGCTGGCGTACAGCTTCTGGGTCATGTGGCCAGCATGACTAAGCCGCTTCTGGTGAACCAGAGCAGTGCACGGAAATGCCATTTACCTTCCCGCCGGATTGGTACCTATTTATCTACTTGCACTTTGCCGTGCTTTTGAACTGCTAGGTTGGCAGGAGCAGGGACCGAGCAACGGGAGCTCACCCCATCGCAGGGATTCGAACTGCCGACCTTCTGATTGGCAAGTCCTAGGCTCTGTGGTTTAACCCACAGCGCCACCCAGTGCAAAATGGGTATAGGAGCCCGCTACATTCAGAGGCCTAGCCACTGTGTTCTGCGCTAGCTGTAACTTCCTGAGCAGCATCAAGCAGACCCACATGGAGTCCATTACAGTAATCTAGGCTGAAGGTTCACCAATGCATGGGTCACTGTGGCCAGGATCTCCCCAGCCAGGAATGGCTGTAGCTGGCACTGAAACCAAACTGGGCCTAGTTACTAACATCACTTGTGTCTCCAGGGTCAATGATGAATCCGGGAGGGACCACCGCCACCTGGACTTTCATCACAGAGTGAAATGGCAGTAAATCACAAGTTCAAAGCTGCAAATTAGCAGGGACACAATCTTCACAGGCTTGGCGAAGTGTCAGGACCCAGTTGCGCTCTCTCTCTCAGCCTAGCCGACCTCGCAGGGGTGTTGTGAAGATAAAACGGGAGATCCAGAATGCGGGAGCTAGACTGGTGACTGGGAGCGGCTGCCGAGACCCCATAACACCGGTCTTGAAAGACCTACATTGGCTCCCAGTACGTTTCCGAGCACAATTCAAAGTGTTGGTGCTGACCTTGAAAGCCCTAAATGGCCTTGGCCCAGTATACCGTATTTTTCGCTCTATAGGACACACCGGATCATAGGAGGGGGAGAACAGGGGGGGGGAATTCTCCCCCTCTCTGCTCAGTGCCCCTTCAGCGAAGCGGCAGGAGAAACGGAGCCCCTTCCATTTCCCGCCCCCCCGCTTGGCTAAAGGGGCACTGCGCAGAAAGGGAAAACTGTGTAGCGCCTCTCCAGCGAAGCAAAGCCTGGAGAGCGAGAGGGATTGGTGTGCACCGATCCCTCTCGCTCTCCAAGCTTCAGGTGGCTATCCGCAAGCCTTTGGAGTGCAGCGGGAACTCCTGCTGCACTCCGAAGGCTTCCGGATAGCTGCCTGAAGCCCCCACAGCACAGCTGAAGCCAAGGAGCCTGCATTCGCTCTATAGGACACACACACATTTCCCCTTCATTTTTGGAGGGGAAAACGTGCGTCCTATAGAGCGAAAAATACGGTACCTGAAGGAACGTCTTCACTCTCATCACTCAACCTAGACACTGAGGTCCAGCGCCGAGGGCCTTCTGGTGGTTCCCTCCCTGCGAGAAGTGAGGTTACAGGGAACCAGGCAGAGGGCCTTCTTGGTAGCGGCACCCGCCCTGTGGAACGCCCTCCCACCAGATGTCAAGGAAATAAACAACTATCTGACGTTTAGAAGACATCTGAAGGCAGCCCTGTTTAGGGAAGTTTTTAATGACTGATGTTTTAATGTATTTTAAATCTTCTGTTGGAAGCCGCCTAGAGCGGTTGGGGAAACCCAGCCAGATGGGCAGAGTACAAATAATAAGTTCCAGTTACAGATAGGTAGCCGTGTTGGTCTGCCATAGTCAAAACAAAATAAAAAAATTCTTTCCAGTAGCACCTTGAAGACCAACTAAGTTGTTATTATTATTGGGCACAGAAGTACAGTTTGCCCTTAGGAAACAAAACCCGCCTGTAGAATGTCTCTGCTGACCTTGCGCAGTCCCACCCACGACTGGAGACAGCAGCGACTCCTCAAGGTCTTCCTGCCGCACTTTGGGCACCGTCTTGATCAAGCTCAGCTCCTGCCAACTTTCCTCCAAGGACTTCTGCTTGGCTTTGATGTCATCTTCATCATCCGGCGGGCTGGTGGCCCGGTCGATGAGCTGCGTAAGAACAAACACCCACCCAAACAGTGTGAGCTCCTCTGCCTTCTTTAGGCCCAGTTCTGCTCTGCCGCAGGGACACCTGCTGAGTGTGAACCCCAAAAACAAATTCAGGCTCCAGGGTCGGCCAAACCGTAAGGCAGGGTGAGGCAACTGCTTCAGGTGGCGGAATCCACTGGGGCAGCTGACCCCAGTGTAGATCTTTCTTTCCCTACTTGTTCTTGATGTAGATCTTCGCTCAACCCTTCTTCCCTGGCAGGGAGAGGAGCACCATTTTGGGATCCATGTCAGGTGCCAAAATGTCTTGAACCGGTTATGCCAGGGGCATACCAGCTGCACTGGCTCCTGGTAGAGTACAGGGTCAGGTTTAAGGTGCTGGTTTTGACCTTTAAAGCCCTATGCGGCCTCGGACCCTCGGACCTACGGGACCGCCTCTCCTGGTATGTCCCATGGAGGACCTTAATGTCCACAAATGACAACATTTTGGAGGTCCCAAGTCGCAAGGTGGTTAGATTGGTCTCAACTAGGGCCAGGGCCTTTTCAGTACTGGCCCCGACTTGGTGGAACGCTCTGTCCCAAGAGACTAGGGCCCTGCGGAACTTGACATCTTTCCGCAGGGCCTGCAAGACAGAGCTGTTCCGCCTCACCTTTGGTTTGGACTCAGTCTGACGCTTATGTTTCCCTCCCCTTATGGTCTTGATCTATGGGCTACTTTTAAAATGAGGCTCCATTTTAAATTGCATTTTAACTTGTATTTTAAATTGGGTTTTTTCCCCCTATTATGATTTTACTGTAATTTTACTGGTGTTAGCCGCCCTGAGCCCAGCTCTGGCCGGGGAGGGTGGGGTATAAAAAAAAATATTATTATTATTGCTAATAATTTAGAAGAATCGGGGTACAAGCCCATAACAGAGATTTAACCTTTGGGCAAATTAAGGTGGATGGTGACCGAGGTCCACCCAGCACTGCAATTTGCTGTACACCCAACCACCATGCAAGGAGGAAAAATGGGGTTTTTAAAAGAAGGGGTAGTGGATCTGGGCCCGAAGAGAAAGACTCAAGAGCTTTAAACTACAGATCCACTACCCCTTCTTTAAAAACAAAAACACACACACTTTTTTTGGCTTGGGTAGTTAATTAAATACCTCCGGTTGTGAATGGGATCCATTCCAGAGGTCTGGCCACATCCCAAGGAATTCGCAACCGGAGGCGCCACTCCTGCGTATGCGTGCACTGAAGTTTAGCGCTTCTGTGCATGTGCACAAGGCGAAACCCGGAAAAATACTTCTAGGTTTGCCACTTACGTATTCCGAAGGATACGTAACCGGAGGTGAACGCAACTACAGGTACCGCTGTCCTACAGTATGAATTTGCAAGCAGGACTGGAACTGTGAGCAGCAGAAGGAATTAGAGATTATTGCATTATTAATTATGGTATAAGAAAGAGAAGATTGAAGGGCAATGGGGATTAAAAACCCCGTGGGAAATGGGGTGGGAAGTCGACAAAACAAAAGAAAAAAATATTATGTACAGTCGTGCCTCGCAAGACGAAATTAATCCGTTCCGTGAGGCTCTTCGTATAGCGGTTTTTTCGTCTTGCGAAGCAAGCCCACTGGCAGCTTAGCGGATTAGCGCTCTTAGCGGTTTAGCGGCTTTTAGCGATCAGCTGTTAAGCGGCTTATCAACGGATCAGCTGATAAGCGGCTTAGCGGCTTAGGAAAAGGGGGGGGAAGGGGGAAAACCTGCAGGGTTTTGCGAAGCGCCTCCAAAACGGAAAACCCTTTCGTCTAGCGGGTTTTCCGTCTTGCGAGGCGTTCGTCTTGCGGGGCACCACTGTTTTGGAGAGTACATGTGAAATTTTTGAAAATTTGACAAAATATTAATGAGAAAGACTCAAGACCTAGCAGTCTCCTCCCAAACAACACCCCTGATCCAGACACAGGCTATGATCCCCTTAATAAAACTAAAACGTCATAAAGATGGTTGCTCATATAAACGGATGACTACCCAGCAGTAATTCCTCATCACACATTTAAAGCATGTTAGCAGCAGCTACACAAAGGAAGAACAAGGCGGCCTCACCCTCTTCACAGCAAGCGTCGCGATCGCCAGCACAGCCGCTCCGCTGACGCCCAGGACCAACCTGGCATTGGCCAACAGGAAGTCCACCATGCTGCCAAGGTTGCTCTCGTCCCGCCTTTTCCCCTGCTTGTGGCCGAAGTCCGCCATTGTTAACCTTGTTGGAGGGAAAGAAATCAAGTTTGAGAGGTTTTGGTAATGAGCTTCCCACTTCAACCTGCGGAACTGACACTCCTATTGGCCCGGATATAAGCCGCACCTTTCTTTTTTTTCCAAATTCCGACCGTGAAAATTTGAAGGGCAGCTTAAATTCGCGACCTTACAAAAATGGGCTTTTACGATATTGCTCCCGTCACATCCGCCCCCAAAGCTGGGTAGGAAAGAACACGGGGGAGGGGGAAGACCGCTGGCACCCTTCCCCCCCCCAAAAAAAAAAGTTATTGGGGGTTTTTTGGCCGAAGTTGAGCTTTTTCTGCAAAATCTCAAAAGAAATTGAAGTTTTTGAGCTACTTCTAAGGAATTTCCCCAAAATATGGCAACCCTAGCTGGGAGGGTCAACCTCTTTCTGTGTGAGACAAGATCTACCTTTGGGAGAGAGCTTTCTTAATTTATTTTATTTCCTCTTTCTTTTCTTTGTTGTTGTTGTTGTTACTAATAATAATAATAATAATAATAATAATAATAATAATAATAATTTATTATTTGTACCCAGCCCATCTTGCTGGGTTTCCCCAGCCACTCTGGGCAGCTTCCAAGAGATTAAAAATACATTGTTGTTTTGTTTTTCGTTTTTATGTATTGTATTTATTTCATCTTAGGTTATAAAGTTACAGTAAAAAACATTATAAAAAGGGGAAAAGAGCTGTCTTATTAAGAAAGGGGGCTGCTTGTCGTTCTTAGGTGTTTATGTTGGGCAGGTTTGGCTGCAAGGTGTCACGTTGCTGAACCCTACAAAACCTCAGTGGCTCGCTAGCTCTGACATTGCCAACTTCTTCCTCTGCTCCTCGCCCAAAAACACTCAACGGGCATTCATCATGAGTCACAACTCCCAACATACGACTTAACAGCCACAGCATTGCCATGGGAACAAAAAGCAAACAACATACTCAGACTGGAGGGTCATTGAGTTCTACTCTGCTTTCATCTCCTACACAGTTTCTAGGGCTTTATGCTATGAAACTGTCTATAAACTGGTTTAACAATTAATAATATTTTAAAAAACACTTTTCTGGACCATTTCTACCGCTTGACTGCAGGCGTATTGACCTACAAGCAGCTCCCGTTGAGTTTGGAGGAGGTTAAAGGGTAAAGGGACCCCTGATCATTGGGTCCAGTCGTGGCCAACTCTGGGGTTGCGGAGCTCATCCCTTGCCGAGGGAGCCGGCGTACAGCTTCCGGGTCATGTGGCCAGCATGACTAAGCCACTTCTGGCGAACCAGAGCAGCGCACGGAAACACCGTTTACCTTCCCGCCGGATTGGTACCTATTTATCTACTTGCACTTTGCCGTGCTTTCGAACTGCTAGGTTGGCAGGAGCAGGGACCGAGCAACGGGAGCTCGCCCCATCGCAGGGATTCGAACTGCCGACCTTCTGATCGGCAAGTCCCAGGCTCTGTGGTTTAACCCACAGCGCCACCCACGTCCCAGGTTACCTGGTACCAAATGTTCGTGTGGCGGAATGGCTAACCACCCAACTTGGGGGTCTGGTCCACCCAGACCCCAAGCTGATTTTGCTAGATGCCTTCACAACCACCTGCAATTTGGGCAGCAAATGACTTCAAAATAACAGCTGGGACAGCTCAGTTGGTAGAGAATGAAACTCCTAACTCTCAGGCGCCAGGCAAAAACACTCCTCTATAACCAGGCCTCTGGCCACTAAATAAATAGTTAAAGTGGGAAAGGAGGCTGTTATGGTAGCTTTATTATATTCTACAGCCTTTTAAATGTGTTTGTGAAAGGGGGGTATTGTTTTGTTGCTTCTGCTTTAGCTATTCATTTGTGTTTTTACCATTGATGAAGGATGGTATATAAATCTAATAAAAAATAATAATAGTAAATTTTTATGTTTTTTTATCTTTTTATTATTATTATGAGCCTTAAAATGTGCTCCTAATGTTGTACACCACACTGGGATCTTTTCAAAAAGGGAAGTGTGTGTGTGTGTGTGTGTGTGTGTGTGTGTGTGTTTGCTTCCTGTCGGGTGTGTTCCATTTGTAAATTGAGTCCCCCGCTGCTATGGGAAAGCATGCCTTGGTTTAAGAACGCTTTGGTTTAAGAACAGGTTTCCAGAATAGATTAAGTTCATAAACCAAGGTACCACTGTATATATAATATTAGCAGGGGCGTGGCCTTATTTTGCCACCCCTGACACATGAAGCTACTGAAAATCCACTGGGGAAAAACCTACTCAGCCACACTCCCAAACACACACTTCCAAGGACAACTCATTGCCTGGTTTCAGAATAATAATAATAATAATAATAATTCCCCAGGGCTACAGAGGAGTCAGATTTCCGGCTGCTATTTTGAAGGCGTGTAACAATATCTTCCTGCCAGTTTCCTTTCTCCCAGGACAGTCTTTTCTATTCTGGGCACCAGAGTCCAAAAGTGGTTGCAAGGGAACGCATCTAACCAGTCCCAGACACACAGGCAAGATATGATCAGAGGCAGAGCTCAACCTCCTAGATTTGTCCCAGACCTTTAAAGCAGTTCTGCTGCCATGAGAAGAGGGGATTTCTAAGCATGTGCAGAGTGCCTTTTCTTTTTCACCAAACCACATGGGGTGGGGGTGGCCAGGATCAGTAGTAGAGCACAGGTGCTTTGAATGCAGAAGGTCGTTCCTCAGCAACTCCACGTTGGGCCAAACAGTAAGGTATACAGTGATACCTTGGTTCTCAAACTTAATCCGTTCCAGAAGTACGTTCCAAAAACAAAGCGTTCCAAAACCAAGGCACGCTTTCCCATCGAAAGTCATGTAAAACGGATTAATCCGTTCCAGACTTTAAAATGCAACCCCAAAAACAGCAGTTTAACATGAATTTTACTATCTAACGAGACAATCGATCCATAAAAGGAAAGCAACAATGTACTGCAGTCACATAATCAACCAATCACAGTCACAGTCACAGTCACACACACACACACACACACACACACACACACACCCTCAAAAACAAAAAGACAAAATAAATAGCAAAATCAGACAGATCTCAGCATAACACTCAAAACGGAAGTGTGGCACTCCAAACGGAAGCTTAACACTCAAAACGGAGCATGTTCGGCTTCCGAAAAAAGTTCACAAACCAGAAAACTTACTTATGGCTCTGCAGTGTTTGAGTTCCAAGTTGTTTGAGTACCAAGGCTTTTGAGAACCAAGGTACCACCGCAGTTGGAAAGGTTGTAGCTATCTGGCCTTCAGACTATACTCCCTCTCCCTAGACTACGGCTGCCATACGTCCAGGATTCGTCCGTTGTGAATAATATCCAGGCGGAATTTCCAAAAATCAGTAAAATGTCTGGGAAAGCCTGGGCGAATGGCAACCCATGTCGGAAGTGTTGACGAATTTCCTTAAAAATAGCTGGAAAAGTCAGCTGTTTGAGATTTTGCAAAAAGAAGCTCAACAACCTTGCTGCCCTCCCCCGCCCCCCCCCAACCCAAACAGCTCAAGAACTTTTGTGCCTGGGTTTTCACTTTTTGAAGTGTGGCAACCCTACGCCTAGGCTGCATGAGGGCTGAACCCAGGAACTTTTGCCTGCAAAGTGGGTGCTGCAGAGATGTGATCTACACACACTTGCATATGATCCAGAAACTGCAGTGAGTACAGAATGCTGCAGCACGATTGCTGACAGAAGTGAGGCCCTGTCGGCACGCAACACCTGTGCTCAGAGATCTGCACTCGTTGCCAATTTGCTGCAGAGCAAAGTTCAGGGTATTACTATTCATATATAAAGTCCTTAACAACTTGAGACCAGTTTACCTGCAATATCGCCTTACTGCAATCTGTTAACAGCAGGCTTCCTCAAACCTCGGCCTACCAGATGTTTTGAGACTACCATTCCCATCATCCCTGACCACTGTTCCTGCTAGCCAGGGATCATGGGAGTTGTAGGCCAAAAACATCTGGAGGGCAGAAGCCTGGTTAACAGGGTGCTAGTAGGACTCCCTGCCTATTGACAACAAGCCTTGGCCGTACTCTGGCGCTTACTAAAAACATTAGCAGTGTAGAATGTTGGTGCATGTCTTAATTCTGCTTTTAGTTTAGCAATGATTAAAGAGTTGTCTCTGTGTGTTTTTACCGATAATTTTATCATTTTATTCTCTTTGCAAATGGCTTCAAGGTTTTTCTTAACAAACAAACAACGAAATAGGCGGAGTTTAAGAAGGACTGGAAAATGTTTGTGAGCTGTTTAAAAACTTATTGCAAATATGTTAATATGCAAGTAGCTTTAGAGTAAGAATAGAAGTAAAATTTATTTGAAAACAGTGTGGAGAAGATAAGGTATAGAATAACTATAATATAATATAAATTTAAAAATTAAAAATATTTTAAATTTACAAAATTTACAAAATAAAAACAAACAAAAGTACGCTCACTTAGATGCATAGATGCCTCTGGGTATCATATTAAGATGGCGGGTGGATGTGGTCTCTACAGCACATCCAGTAACAAAAGTTTAAATAAAGGTCTCAAAATCTGGGGCCTGATGCAAGAGACCCAGGCCTCAGCATTCAGCTCCTTCTGCCCCCAACCCCCCAGCACCTATGGTAGAAATGCAGAAATAGCCCCACCCAACCAGCAATAGAGCAAGACACCTTCATCTTCCCCAGCTGCAACAAAACATGTCTCTACCCCATCAGTCTCTACAGCCACAGCTCTCCCCTGGTTTGCCTTCACCCACAATGGCACACTTCTCCATCGTCTACCGAGACAGACAGATGCCAACCGGACAAGCAACCCCTGGGGAGAAACTGCACACCAAACACTTAAACCACATCCTCACCTCAGAATCCTGGGAGTTGTAGTTTGCCCCTCACTAAGTTGCAACCTCAGCATCACTAACAAACTACAGTTCCCAGGATTCCCAGGTGCTTTAAATGTATGGTGTGTACAAGCTTATCACAGATCAACCTGCTTGTGGGTCAAGGCAAGGTGGTCATAATCAACCCACAACCAAACTACAAATTGTGTTGGTCTAAAGAGGGACTGGAAACGTGTGACCTTCTGGACTCCAGCTGCTGCCATCCCTGACCAGTGGGCTACGCTGCCTCCGTCTGATGGGAGTTGGCACTTCATAAACGCCCAGAGGACCACAGCTTCCTATCCCTGGTCTACAGAGACACAGTCCTGTGGCATCTCGAGGGATGATGCAATTGCTTCACTATTTAAAAAGTGCCACGGGATCGTGCTGCGGGGTTGGACTAGATGACCCTCGGATCCCTTCCAACTCCATTACTGTACTGATTCATCCCTTTCTCCTTAATTAAGGCCTTCTCTTCTAACCATTCAGAGAGGGGATCTAAAGGTCCTCTAAATCCATTTTTTTTGGGGGGAGGGTCGTTTCCCGATCTTACTACAAGAAACGTATTAAGCGTTCACGGTGCTGCTGCTACGGGGCTCCGAATTATTTCAATAACTAAGGCGGTTCACCACCTCCCCTGAAAGCTGAATATCCGCCCCTCTTAGAGGTTAAAAATGAAGCAAAATTTCCCCCTCCCCCTAAAACGTAACAAAAATAAGATTCCTTCGTTCTTCCGGCGGTTCCACCTTTGGAACCGAGGCTGCTCCGTGGAGGTTAGTAGCTCAGTTACAACTTACCTGTCCCTGCACCTGGAAGCGGACCCGGGGGGAGCGGAGAGGTCGCTGCTGCTGTAGCAGCGGGCACCCAGCACCCCGACGCCACCGCGCAGGAAACGCTCAGCACCAGCGATGGAACGTCGGCCGAAGCGGAACGCCAAGGACCCGCCAAGCGACCAATGGCAGCGCGCGGCTCGCCTCTCAACGTTCCGACATAGAACGCCGAGTATCTTTTTCGCCTTCCTGTCCTCTTTGAGGCTGCGTAGGTGCCGCGAGGCTCCTCCTCCTCCGCCTTAAAGAGACAGCGTCGCTTTCGTCCTTTCTCTCCCTTCTGCCTCTTCCAATCTGTCCAATGTGCGCATAGCGGCATAGGAAAGTGCTTTCAGCCGAGGCAGACCAACCCGTCTACACGGACTGGCAGCAGCTCCCCGGGTTTTCAAGAGTGCGCAGCAGGGGGCGTCTCCCCACCATCCGGCCTGGAGATGCCAGTTGTGCAAAGTACCACAAACAAGGGAAAAAGCACATTCGTGGCGCCGTGTCACGATGTGGATTTGAATTATTATTATTATTATTATTATTATTATTATTATTATTATTACGGTCACAAACCAGTTCTGGCTCACTTACAATACTGTATCAGCAAAATCATAAAACACAACAGGAATACAGTGGTACCTCGGGTTAAGTACTTAATTCGTTCCGGAGGTCCGTTCTTAACCTGAAACTGTTCTTAACTTGAAGCACCACTTTAGCTAACGGGGCCTCCTGCTGCTGCCACGCCGCCGGAGCACAATTTCTGTTCTCCTCCTGAAGCAAAGTTCTTAACCTGAATCACTATTTCTGGGTTAGCGGAGTCTGTAACCTGAAGCGTGTGTAACCTGAAGCATATGTAACCCGAGGTACCACTGTACATTGAATTGCAATTGGGTATAACGGTGGGCGAGTTATGATGGACCCGTGTCCAGAGTCCTTGCAAACACCTAGGCACGCTCCAGCAAAGTCATGTGCTTATTACTTCAAATTAATGTGGAGTTTGTGGTGGGTGGTGGTAGTGGAATATCAACCATTTACACGTCCTCCTTTCTCCTAGTCCGTACTCACCTGACGTGGTTACCGACATGTAGAGGAGCATAGAGGTTTTCTCCCGCTCTGACTTTTTTTTCCAGAATTTCAGGAAAACCGTGACAGCGCCCTGGAGGGTCTACAGAAAGGGATAACTGTAGTCAGCTATACTAGAGTGTTTAAAAGCAACAACATACCTTTCTTTTTTTTTTTAATGAATATTTATTAGCATTTTCAAAAACCACACAAAAACAAAAATAGACAAAAAATAACAAAAATACAAAAATCCAAAACTTAAAAACAATTAAAAACACATAAAATTTCAATTACTTATTTTCTTTTAACTTGTTTCTCAGACCTCCTCACACCTCCCTTTCTTGTATTCCAATTTAAATTATCAGCTCAGCAAGTCCTTAACTTATTTCTCCACTTTAACTTAATAATTTATTCTAACATGTTATTATTTTACTTTTCTTCTTTCTTCCATTTCCTCAATTTATTTTGCAAACCTTATTTTCATTTAATCTAGACCATTTTAAAAACCAGTTTTGACTTATCCAAACTTCAACATCAATACTTATGCCTCATTCTTAAATATTTTTCCTAAAGTCGACCAAAATTTCCCTTCCGCGACTTTCCCAATTTCCATAAAAATAGCAGAACCACATAAAAACAGCACAAATTATAATTATATACCCTTTGGATTCCCAGGCTCCACCCACCCTTTCCCCGGTTTCAGTCCCAACAACAACATACCTTTCAAGAGCTCTGGAAACACTTTGACATCGTGGGGAATCCTGCAGCGTGTTAAGGATGCTGGGAACTGTAGATCAGCACCCGCAAACTACAATTCCCAGGGTTATAAGGAGAGCTGCGGGGGGGGGGGGCTGCTTGCTTGAAGTGGAACGGGAGTGCGTCAAATGCATGGCACGGATGTGACCCAAGCGTAGCCGTAGAAGGATCCCCCCCCCACACACCTCGAATGCACGCCCGGCAGCGAAGGAGTTAAAAGGGGCGGGGCCCTCCCCAAGCTCGCAAAGGCCACGCCCTTCTTTTTGCTACTGCCCCTCCCCACTTTCTAAAAAAAATAAAAATTGTTCCCCCTCCCTGTTTAGGGCTGTGTCACCGAGGGAGAGCAGAGTTGGGGAGTTAGAGACTAGCAAGGCGTCGCTGGTGCTGCTGCTGTCCCTAATCTCTCCCCCCCCCCCCCGTGGAAAGGAGCCATGGCTGCCACCGGGGTGCTCCCCTTCATCCGGGGGGTCGATCTCAGCGGGAACGACTTTAAGGTAAGTCTTGGGCCCGAGAGGAAGAGAGGATCGCTTGCCTTCCGTGGCCGGCGGGGAGAGCCGGAAGGCAAGGAGGGAGGGAGGGAGGCCGGCCTGGCCTGGCTGGGCTAATTTTAGACTTTGGCTCATCCCACCCTCCTGGCCGGGGCGTGGAAGCCTGAAACAATGCCTGTTCCTGTCTAGGACTAAGGCCCTAGTCCTCAGTACGTGGGGTGGGGCGGAGGGCGACGAGCACACTTGGCAAGGTTCTTTTTTTTTGCGCTGCGGCAGAATCAGCTCTCGCCGGGTCAGCTTCCTGAGTCACACAGGGTTCTTCGTCGTCGTAACGTTCTAGAAGAGACTGTGCTATTTTTGGACATTTGTGATGCAGATGATGATAATAATGATGCTGATGATAATAATAATTCTGATGATGATAATAATGACAATAATAATAACAATATCCTAAACGGCCTCGGTCCTGTATACCTGAAGGAGCGTCTCCACCCCCATCGTTCAGCCCGGACACTGAGGTCCAGCTCCAAGTGCCTTCTGGCGGTTCCCTCATTGCGAGAAGTGAGGTTACAGGGAACCAGACAGGGCCTTCTCGGTAGTGGCACCCGCCCTGTGGAACACCCTTACTTCAGATGGGAAGGAAATAAGCAGCTAACTTCTCTTTAAAAGACATCTGAAGGCAGCCCTGTTTAGGGAGGTTTTTAATATTTAATGCTGTATTGTTTTTAACACTCGATTGGAAGCCGCCCAGAGTAGTTGGGGTATAAATAATAAATAATAATTATTATTATTTTATTTATTATTTATAATCTGCCCATCTGGCTGGGTTTCCCCAGCCACTCTGGGTGGCTTCCAGCAAAATATTAAATACAATAATTCATCAGATATGAAAAGCTTCCCTAAACATGGCTGCCTTCAGATGTCTTCTAAAAGTCAGATACAGTGGACGCTTGGGTTGCGAACGTGATCCGTGCAGGATGCACGTTCGCAATCCGCAGCGGCGCGTCTGCGCATGAGCAAAGTGTAATTTAGCGCTTCTGTGCATGCGCGACTGCCGAAACCTGGAAGTAACCCGTTCCGGTACTTCCGGGTTTTGGGGGGCGTCTGTAGCGTCTGTAACCCGAGGTATGACTGTACAGTAGTTATTTCCTTGGCATCTGGTGGGAGGGTGTTCCACAGGGCAGGTGCCACCACCGAAAAGGCCCTCTGCCTGGTTCCCTGTAACTTCGCTTCTCGCAGGGAGGGAACCGCCAGAAGGCCCTCGGAGCTGGACCTCAGTATCCGGGCAGAACGATGGGGGTGGGGATGCTCCTTCAGGTATACTGCATTTGTAGCCCACCTTTTTCTCCCAAGGTGGCTCTCTCTCTCTCCCTGCCACACAAACACACTCCCTTGCTTATCCCCACAAACCCCCAGCGAGGTAGGCTGGTCTGAGAGGCAGCGACTGATCATCCCAGTGAGAGCTTCATGGCCGAAGGGAATATTTGAACCCTGCTCTCTCCCAGGTTTGACGCTCGGTAACGCTACACCACTGCTGGTTTGTACGCAAATGCACACACAAAACGCCCAGAGAACAGGAAAATAGAGGGGGGCAGGTCTCCATGAAATCCACAAACTCCCCCCACCCAGTTTTTAGGTGAATCATTATTATTTTTTGTATACAGTGGTACCTCAGGTTAAGTACTTAATTCGTTCCGGAGGTCCGTTCTTAACCTAAAACTGTTCTTAACCTGAAGCACCACTTTAGCTAATGGGGCCTCTGCTGCTGCCGCGCTGCCGGAGCACGATTTCTGTTCTCATCCTGAAGCAAAGTTCTTAACCTGAAGCACTATTTCTGGGTTAGCGGAGTCTGTAACCTGAAGCGTATGTAACCTGAGGTACCACTGTACCGCACCATACCTACAGGTCTCAGGGCGGTTGACATGATAAAATCATCTCCCCACCCTCCCCAGTCACCTGCAAACAGGGGAAGAGAAAAGCGGTTTGAGCCCACCTTGGGCTGGGCTTTCCATGGAGCTTTGCAAAGCCAGAAAATGATCATAAGAGTTGGAAGGGACCCTGAGGGTCATCCAGTCCAACCCCCTGGAATGCAGGAATCTCAACTAAAGCCTCCACCTCAACCCCCCTTCTCCTCTTTCACCACCCCCCCCCTCTCTCTCTCTCTGTGTATGTGTTGAATAGTGGAAATGTGGCTGATTTTCCGTCAATAGGTTCGCCAGACCTCCAGGTGTGGCCTGAAGTCTCCACGACCGCCTGGTCTGCTAAAGGTGTCAGGGGGAGGGCAAGAATACCTTTAAATAATAATAATAATAATAATAATAATAATAATAATAATAATATATTAAGAAGTCTGTGTATACAGTTTACAAGCTTCAGCCCAGCAGGAGGAGCCTGCAAATGATAGCAGCGCCACTCTATATGGGGTTGTGGGGTCTGCGCTCTTCTGTTCCCCTCTCCCAATTAACCTCCGTCTCCAAGGTCCACCTCTTGGTCTCAGGTTGGGGCTCTGAAATCTCAGGGTCTGCGATGCTCCCGGCGTGGCATCCCTACTCCTACAGCCAGTGTCAGAAATACGCCAGGCACGTTTTGCGACTGGCACAGGTCCACTTGCAATCGTGTGGGGGACCGCCAGGTGCCAGGTGGGCAACTGGGGAAAGCAGAATGTCAGAAGTATTTTCCTTGCAGCTTGAATTTGATTTATTCTGAATTGTTTTATTTGAGGTTTTAATAGGTTGTCAGCTGCTTTGAGATTTGTTCTTTGCAACGGAAAGCGACATAGAAATGAATAATAATAAATTCCACTGAAAAAAGGTGCCTAGACATTTCATTGCGGCAACTGTTGCCTAGGTTTAAGGTGCTGTTTGGCGATTAGATTATATATCTGATAGATATCTATATCTATCAGATTATATATCTGCCTACAGCCTACAAGTTGCCTGTTTGCAAAACTTGCCTCCTTGCTTAATTTTTTGCACAACGCTGACTAGCAAACAATTGCTTCTTCTAATGAATATTTGATTTTAAAAAGAGAATCCAGGCTTCTCTTTATTAGACATAGCGCTGTCATATTGCTGTCGGTGCACCTAGCGCTTTATAACAACATAGGAAAACTTTTTGGATCTGAACCCTCTGCTGAGTGCAGGATCCGCAGTGCTGAAATACCGTGCTTTTCCGTGTATAAGACGAGGGTTTTTTAATTTTAAAAATCATGTTAAAAATTGGGGGTCGTCTTATACATGGATAGTGGCTGGGGGCACGTGGGATTGGTTCCTGCCGGGAGCTGGAAATGGTCAGACGCTATTGGGCGTGTTATTGGTGGCTGCGTCAAGTGCTGGTGTTGATTGGCTGTTGCTGCAACTATTGGTCAGGTGATGGGCGTCTTCGGGACAGACGATAAGTGGTTTTTGCAACGCCTGTGAGTGGCAGCGTAGGTCAGTCTGGTGAGCGATTTTCGGCAATCCCCGCTGAAAAAAGCTCACCAACTCTGGGCAATCTCCCCCCATTTTATTAAATTGGAGTCCCCAAAATAGGGGGCGTCTTATACACGGAAAAATACGGTACTTCTTCTATGGTTCTTTGCACCTGTGAATTGCACCAGTGTCAGAGCACCCTAGGAAATCACCTGGGCAAGAGGTCTAGTTGCTCCTTCATATCCCAGAGGCAGGAGGAACCCTGTGCCGCCAAAATGCTGCTGGAAGCCTGTGGCCAAAAGCTGCAATTTACTTATGCGTTCCCATCCTTTTTTAAGGTTGCATGTTCATCGCTTTGATTTCTTCCCATTTGTTAACTCGGTGACTCATACCTGTAAATATCAACTGAATCAATAGACGGCACACGGTTCTGAGGCAGTGTGTCAAGGCAGGCTTGATCTGTGATGGTTCGTCGGTGCAAACAAGTAATTGCTTGAGCATTTGAAGAGGCTCTAATTGCAAGCCATCCAACCATTTTCTGTTTGCTCTGACCAGTGGCAGCTCTCCAAGTTGTTGAGCAGAGAGAGGACCTTCTCCTTGCCGTGCTGTCTGAAGCCCATAACAATAACAATAACAACAATAAAAATACAATATATTATATTATATTATATTATATTATATTATATTATATTATATTATATTATATTATATTATATTATATTATATTATATTATATTATATTATATTATATTATATTATTATTACAGTGGAACCTCTGGTTGCAAACGGGATCTGTTCCAGAGGCCCGTTCGCAACATGAAAAGAGCGCAACCTGAAGCGCTGTATCTGCACAGGTGCGCGGTGTGATTTGGCACTTCTGCCCATGCGCAAGCAGCGAAACCCAGACGTTTCGGTACTTCTGGGTCGCCATGGGACATAACCTGAAAGAACATAACATGAAGCAAACATAACATCAAGTATGACTGTGTATATTATATTATATTATATTATATTATATTATATTATATTATATTATATTATATTATATTATATTATATTATTATACATACATACCCCGCCCATCTGGCTGGGTTTCTCCAGCGACTCTGGACGGCTTCCAACAAAATATTTAAAATACATTAAAACATATATTGGTTCCCAGTACGTTTCTGAGCACAATTCACAGTTGGTGCTGACCTTGAAAACCCTAAACGACCTCGGCCCAGTATACCTGAAGGAGTGTCTCCACCCCCATCATTCAGCCTGGACACTGAGGTCCAGCTCCAAGGGCCTTCTGGCGGTTCTCTTGCTGCGAGAAATGAGCTTACAGGGAACCAGGCTGAAGGCCTTCTCGGTGGTGGCACCCGCCCTGTGGAACGCCCTCCCATCAGATGTCAGAGAGATAAACAACTATCTGACATTTAGAAGACATCTGAAGGCAGCCCTGTTTAGGGAAGCTTTTAATGTGTGACATTTTAATGTATTTTTAATCTTTGTTGGAAACTGCGCAGAGTGGCTGGGGAGGCCCAGCCAGATGTGCAGTGTACAAATAATAAATCCTTGTTATTGTTATTATTATTGGTCATTAAAAACTTCCCTAAACACAGAATGAATCAAGAAGGATGGTTGTGAATTGGTGAGGTCTCGTTCCTGTTCATTTCAAAGAAGTTGTACCTGCCTTTCAGTCAGAAAGGGGTGCAGATTGATAAAAACAGCAGAATCCCTGCCCCATCCCAGACTTACAACTTGAGTAGACATGACACAAAAGGAAAAGGGGATAGAGGAGGAAAATAAGCCAATTCAGAGGAGCATTCTTGGGGGGGGAAATTGTCTGTCATAAAGGCCTGTGTAGATTCAAAATGATTCAAAAGCTTTTCCGCCAGAGAGCTAATTTAAAAATCAATACCGTATATTTTGCTCTATAAGACTCACTTTTTTCCTCCTAAAAAGTAAGGGGAAATGTGTGTGCATCTTATGGAGCGAATGTGGGCTGTGTGGCTATCACAGAAGCCAGAACAGCAAGAGGGATTGCTGCTTTCACTGCGCAGCGATCCCTCTTGCTGTTCTGGCTTCTGAGATTCAGAATATTTTTTTTCTTGTTTTCCTCCTCCAAAAACTAGGTGCGTCTTGTGGTCTGGTGCGTCTTATAGAGCAAAAAATATGGTGAATGTTTCAGAACACTCTTTCTGTCTCCCCTCCATCCATCCACCTTCCATTTCTATATTTGCAATTTTGTTTGTCTTTCTTGACTTTTGTGTTGCCTGCCCTCGGGCTGGCAATAACGTTTGAGTCATATTTGGTAATGAGCTGTGTTTTTTTGGGTGTGTTTCTTAGCTTTGAGATAGGGTTGGAGGCTGAGAATGTTCTTGCAGTGACACGCAGGCCCAGCTCATAAACCATGATCTAACTAACCTGTGAACAGCGAGTGTGCAAGTGATCTGTGCTGGAAAGAATTTGGATCTCTGTCACCCCCTCCTCAATACCTAAAACACTGTCCCTGCCATCTAGTTGCAAGCTTGCAAGGTTGTGGAGCGACTCCGCCAGGGGGAAAAGCTGTAGTGTTTGGGGTTTTATAGTTTAGAGAAAAGGCAAGCAACATATATCGTATTTTTCGCTCCATAAGACGCATCTAGTTTTTAGAGGAGGAAAACAAGAAAAAAATATATTCTGAACGAAACAGTGGATGTATGATTTTTGTGGTTCATGCTGTGGCCACAAACATGATATGTGATTTGACGGTGAGTTTGGGGTAGCCCAATGCAAAAATCCTGGGGATCCATGTGGATCGTGCTTTGTAACCACATTTTTGCACCATTGTGGCCCCACGAAACAGTGGATGTGTGGGGTTTTTTGGTGCAGGCTGTAGCCATGGACATGCTATGTGATCTGATGGTGAATTTGGGGTGAGCCAAAGCAAAAATCCTGAGGATCTATGTGGATCTGTGCTTTGTAACCACTTTTTTGCGCCATTACAGGCCCAGGCAACCGTGGATGCGTGATTTTTTGGGTGCAGCTATAGCCATGGACATGCTATGTGATCTGATGGTGAATTTGGGGTGACCCAATGCAGTGGCTCTTGCTGGCTTTCCAATGAGCCAGAAGGAGGGACGGACGCAGCCTGTCAGTCCCTTCTCCCACCTGCATTCGCTCCATAAGACGCACACACATTTCCCCTTACTTTTTAGGAGGAAAAAAAGTGTGTCTTATGGAGCGAAAAATTCGGTAATTATGCATGGCAGGCAGAGAGTCTACAGGTAAAAGGATCTCTCTCTCGTAGCATAAAACTCATGGGTATCCAATAAAGCTCAGAGATGGAAGATTCAGGATAGCCCTTCATGCAGGGCCTATTGAACTATGGAACTCACTTTCACACGAGCCAGTGATTGGGCAAATTCGTGGAGGAGTAGGTGATCAATGGCTACCAGCCAAGTACTCTGGCTTCTACAGAAGGAAAGACTTCTGTGTGCTCAGGTCCTGCTTCTTGCAGGTTTTCCAAAGGCATCTGGGTGGCCGTTGTAAGAACAATTGCTTCTGGCCTTCTGCTCCTCGGGTCGAATAATCCCTACCCCTGGAATCATAGAATTGTCCAGGCATTTTTTAATAAATTCATTTTTATTAAATTTTCCACTTTAACAATCCAATCAAATCACATTAAATACTCCAAATTATACATATACATATCAAATAATCCAAATATTCTGCCAGATTATAAATTTTTTGATAGGACTTCCCATGCTTCAAGTTCAGAGGGGTCTGATCATCTCATATCTTCATAGCCAATTCCAATGGTTCCTCTAATTCTTCCTGTTGTTAACCTTCCTTCTTTCACGGCCTCTGAGTTGTTCCCACAAGCGAGTTAAAACAAGCAATGATGTGTTTCTGTGTGGATTTTATGTCTGTGATTCCCCTCTATAAGTTTGCAGCATCTCCTCACACGCTGGTGTTTCTGCCGAATCAATCCAAAGGTCTTTTCGCTGCTGGCAGCCGCCATCTTCACTCAGTTCCGATGAAATCAAGTCTAAGCCTCCACTCATTAATTTCCCCAGACCGGTTGCATCAAACATTAGCCTTTCCAGGGGAGGTTTACCAAATCAAACTGGAAATACAGTGGTACCTCGGGTTAAGTACTTAATTTGTTCCGGAGGTCCATTCTTAACCTGAAACTGTTCTTAACCTGAAGCACCACTTTAGCTAATGGGGTCTCCTGCTGCCGCCGCGCCGCCGGAGCCCGATTTCTGTTCTTATCCTGAAGCAAAGTTCTTAACATGAAGCACTATTTTTGGCTTAGTGGACTGTGTAACCTGAAGCGTATGTAACCCGAGGTACCACTGTACAAATATAATGACATATCGAAGGCTCACCTCCCCCTAGGAATTATAGAATTTTAGAGTTGGAGGGACATCTAGTCCAGGGGTTGGCAAACTTTTCCACCGGCGGGGACTGAACAAGTGGGTGGCAAGGGCCAGCGGGGGTGGTTTAACGACCCCCTTGGGCCATATCCAGCCCACAGGCCGTAGTTTGCCGACCCCTGATCTAGTCCAACCCCCTGCAATGCCGGGATCTTTTTGCCCAAGGTGGGATTCGAACCCACAACCTTGAGATGAAGAGTCCTTGTTCTAGAGCATAACTAAGTCTCTGTCTCCTGTGTTTTCCCCCCTCCTCCTCTTCCTGCAGGGCGGTTATTTTCCGGAGCACGTCAAGTCGATGACCAGCTTGCGATGGCTGAAGCTGAACCGCACTGGCCTCTGCTACCTCCCCGAAGAGCTGTCTTCCCTCCAAAAGCTGGTGAGGAGCGTGCCCTGGCCGGCAGATCAGGAATGGATGGAGCTTTTCTGCTGACTGGGGAGCATTGGGAATTTCTCGAGAGGGGCGGGGGAACCCAGGCAGAGCTAGGAAAAGGGAAGGGGAGGCGAGAGCAGCTCAAACGGGTGGGTTGCTCTTTCCGTTTCAGAAAAGGGAAAATGTGCGCCAAATGTGCAAGGTTGGAAGGACGAGGCTTTGGGCTCAGGTTTCGTTGCTCAAGGAACAAGGGTATGGAGACCCCACACGGGGGACTTTGCAGAGCAGGTTTGGGTCCGAGTGGGGTGCCACCTGGGAATTGTGCATGCCTTCTGCTTATGTGGTGTTTATTTTTATTTTGACAATTTACACAATATTTGAATGCAGTTTCTGTGTCGGTGCACAGCCAGGTGAAAAACTGCGGCATACAAAACACTACCAAACCATTCTACGTTCTAAATCTTATATTAATAATCCAAAAATTGAGAGAACAAGGTACAAGATCCACTACAGAAGCCACAAACAAAAAAACTCATTCAAATTGTGTCCAAAAGGAAGATTCAGTCTTTAAAGGTCCTTTAGCCAGGCTCCTGTAGATCTCAACAAAGGTAAGTTTGATCAAACGAAGTCGAATGGTTTGGTAGTGTTTTGTGTGCCGCTTATGTGCTGTTTACTTCATACTGGTCTACTACGAGAATTGGCAGCATAGGTTCATTTCTTCAGCTGAACAATTGCAGCAAATTGTAGAGTTGGGAGGGACCACCAAATGTCATCTAGTCCACCCCCCCTGCAATGCAGGAATCTCAACTAGATCCTTCATGAGAAATGGCCACCCGACCTCAGCTCAAAAACTTCCAAGGAAGGCAAGTCCACAAACCTCACCTGTTGTGCTTTCTTTCTTTGTTTCCAAACAGGAACATCTCTCCGTGAGCCACAACAGCCTCACCACTCTCCACGGAGAACTTTCCGGCCTGCCTTGCCTCCGGGTAAAGTTCCGAATGCTTTTTGAAATCCTCGTGTTTGTTGCTCAGAAGCCCTGCTAGCTCAGAACGGTGCAGCTGGCCTGCTCCTTGTACATTGGTGCCTCGCAAGACGAAATTAATCCGTTCCGCGAGTCTCTTCGTCTAGCGGTTTTTTCGTCTTGCGAAGCACGGCTATTAGCGGCTTAGCGGCTATTAAAGGCTTAGCGGCAATTAGCGGCTTAGCGGCTTTAGGAAAAAGGAAAAAAACTTGAAAGAACTCGCAAGACGTTTCATCTTGCGAAGCAAGCCCATAGGGAAATTCGTCTTGCGGAACGACTCAAAAGACGGAAAACTCTTTCGTCTAGCGAGTTTTTCGTCTTGCGAGGCATTCGTCTTGCAGGGCACCACTGTACAGTGGTACCTCTGGATATGAAAGGGATCCATTCCGGAGCCCAGTTCGCATCCTGAAGTAAACATAACATGCACGGGTCGCATTTTGCTGCTTCCGCGCATGAATGTGATGTCATTTTGAGCATCTGCGCATGCGCGAGCGGTGAAACCTGGAAGTAATGTGCTCCTTTACTTCCGGGTCGCCGCGGAGCACAACCCGAAAATACGGTGGTACCTCGGGTTACAGATGCTTCAGATTACATACTCTGCTAACCCAGAAATAGTACCTCGGGTTAAGAGCTTTGCTCCAGGATGAGAACAGAAATCGTGTGGCGGCGGCAGGAGGCCCCATTAGCTAAAGTGGTGCTTCAGGTTAAGAACAGTTTCAGGTTAAGAACAGAGCTCCGGAACGAATTAAGTACTTAACCTGAGGTACCACTGTACTTAACTTGAAGCTACTTCAATCCGAGGTATGACTGCATTCATCTCCTCTCTGATGGTTCTGGTTTCGGTCCTGTCAAATGTCTGTAACCGTTAGCCAGTCATTCAAATACTAAAAAACCCCCACAAACCACCTCATAATTGCGGCCTCGGAAGATTAAAAGGGGCAAGTTAAGAACGTATGATGCGCCTGCTGGATCAGGCCTAAGGCCCACGCAGTCCAGCGTTCTGTCCTCACGGCGGCCAACCAAACGCCTGTGGGAAACCTATAGATAGAACTCGATCACAAGGACAAAACTCTTTCCACCTGCAGCTGGTCTTCCAAAGCATTGCTGCCTCCAAAATTGAAGGCTGTAGTAGCCATTGAGAGCCTTGTCCTCTGTGAATTTGTCCAATCCCCTTTTAGAGCTAGCGGCCGTAGCAGGTCTAAGAGATATTGCAACGCTCAGATATATTGCCATCTGTTCAGTAGTGGATTTAACAGACCCGCCAATCCTCAAGGAAGATCAGTACAGTTATACCTCAGGTTATAGCGGTCGCGCATGCGCAGAAGCGCCGAATCGCAACATGCACGGGTTGCTGATGCTGTTGGTTGTGAACGTGCATCCCGCACGGATCACGTTCACAACCCGAGCGTCCCCTGTATCGTCATACTTTTTATTTGTACCTCGCCCATCTGACTGGGTCACCACAGCCCCTCTGGGCCCCAACGGGTCTCTAAAAATTGGCCAGGGGACTGCCCTATGCATTCCCCAGGCCCCTGTTAGGATTTACAGCAGAAAGGCGCATAGAATCATAGAATTGTAGAGTTGGAAAGGACCTAGTTAAGCGATGTGGGAGTCTTTTGCCTAATGTGGAGCTCAAACCCATGACCCTCAGACCGATTGCAAGGACAGCACGTCTCCTTGAAGGGAACTTTTAGCAAATCTGCGCACCTATAATGTTAAAAATGGGACAACAAAATGCTCTTTGGTACTTGGGTATTGTTAGAAAATCGAGCGATGACGTGCATTTGTTAGGCGGAGACCAAGTTAGGCTCAGTGAGTGTGGTAACTGTGGTCCGTGAAGCCGATATCTTTTATTCTGACTTGGTGGTCTGGATCAGATGCTGTAAATATAATACTTGTATCCTTGTTATTTCTTCCTGACCTCTTTCGACATTCCTCCAGGCCATTGTTGCTCGTGCCAACTGCCTGAAGAACTCGGGGGTTCCTGATGACATCTTCCAGCTCGACGACCTCTCTGTGTTGGTATGTTTGGGCCCAATTGCTCCGTGGCTGCAATGGGCACATTGGTGTAGCGGTTCGGGGTCACAGGGGGTCGAATACCCGTTACTATTTCTGCAGACGGGTCTCTGCCTCTGGCATCCCAGAGCCTTCCAATCAGCATGAACGGGGAGCGTTTTAGCCACTGAGAATACATCTTCTTGCCCTTTGTGCCGATTGGAGCCAATCAAAGTGTGAAGAGGCGAGTTAGACCCTGAGGATTGACTCCTAGGTTCCCTCTGCAGAAGCTGTGTGGGAAGAACTCAAGGCAGTGCAAAAAGCAAGGGGTTTGCTTTCCTTGAGCTCTTCAGATCAAGGAAGATGATAATAACAATAATAATAATAATAATAATAATAATAATAATAATAATTGATTGCTGCAGTTTGTGAGTCACCACCTATCTTGCTAGGTAAAGGTAAAGGGACCCCTGACCATTAGGTCCAGTCGTGGCCGACTCTGGGGTTGCGGCGCTCATCTCGCTTTACTGGCCGAGGGAGCCAGCGTACAGCTTCCGGGTCATGTGGCCAGCATGACGAAGCCGCTTCTGGCGAACCAGAGCAGCACATTTATCTACTTGCACTTTGACGTGCTTTCGAACTGCTAGGTGGGCAGGAGATGGGACCGAACAACGGGAGCTCACCCCGTCGCGGGGATTTGAACTGCTGACCTTCTGATCAGCAAGCCCTACGCTCTGTGGTTTAACCCACAGCGCCACCCGTGTCCCTCTACCTATCTTGCTAATTGCAAGCTTATTTATGAATTGCTATTCAAATCTTCTGACCCCTGGGAAGCTTGAACACCTTTGGGGCAGCTGCTGGTCAGGCCAAATGCAGAACTCCACCTTTTGATTCATCTCTCCTTGTTTTGTCCTAGGACCTGAGCTACAACCAGCTGACGGAGTGTCCCCGGGAGCTTGAGAACGCCAAAAACATGCTCGTGCTGAACCTGAAACATAACAGGTAAGTTTGGGGGTGAATTTCTTCCCCGGAAAATGGGCAGAAAACATTTGGGTCTTCCCAAGAGGGCTGAGTGTGTTGGGAGTGGTTGGTTCACATTTCTGTAAAATGGGGGTGTTAAGAACATGAGAGTAACCTGGTGGATCAGGCCCATGGCCCATCTAGTCCAGCTTCCTCTTCTTACAGTGGCCAACCAGAGGTCCCTGGGAAACAAGCACAACCTGAGAGCAAAGTACATCCCCTTTCCCACCCTCCTAAATAACTCTGGTTTCCAGTAACTGGTGTGACAAACTATGTGTCTAAACCAACATGTGTATCCAGCACTCACACGTATTCCTACGCATGCTACCAAGATGTTCAGGATCTTTTGCTAGAGTTATGACGTGTGTCTGCTATGAATATGCATTTTCTCTTAGTCTCTTTTATACATACCGTATTTTTCGCTCTATAGGACGCACTTTTCCCCCTCCAAAAATGAAGGGGAAATCCAATGGAGCGAATGCAGGCTTTCGCTGAAGTCTGGAGAGCGAAAGGGGTCGATGCGCTCTCCAGGCTTCAAGAAGCTATCCACAAGCCTTCGGAGCGTGGGGGGGGTAATTTTTCCCCTCTTTATTTCCCCCCCTAAAAACTAGATGCACCCTATGGTCCGGTGCGCCCTATGGAGCGAAAAAAACACACACACACACACACACACACTTTTTTTATTGGTTTTACGTGAATTTGTACACAACAACTTTAACCATTCCAATACATTAAAATAAAAAGGTTCTTTCAAACCTTCAGACCTCCTCCTTTCCCTCCATGGGTTCCGTTTTCAAAGAAAGTTTTCTTCTTTTTCCCCTGCATCTTTTACCGTTGTCCATCTGTTATATAATCGTAGTTACCAAAGTTCATTTCACATTACAAATGTCATTGTATCCCTGCAAATGATTTTAACTGTCTACAGTGGTTTTTTAAGTATATAAAGAAGTTATTCCAATCTTTTAGAAATGCTTGATCTTCCTGGTTTCTGATCTTTCCCGTCAGTCTCGCCATTTCTGCATATTCCATTAAATTAGTCTCATGCCCACAAGAAAAGAGAGGGGGGAGAAAGAAAGCTTTGTTTATAATGAAGGGAACCGAATACAGTGGAACTTTGGGTTGCGAACGTGATCCGTACGGGAGGCACGTTTGCAACCCACAGCGCTGCGTCTGTGCACATGCAGGTTGCAATTCGGCCCTTATGCGCAAAGCGCAATTTAGTGCTTCTGCGCATGTGCGAGTGCCGAAACACGGAAGTAACCCGTTCCGGTACTTCCGCGTTCAGGGCGGTAACCCAAAGTACCACTGTAGATAATGCAGTTTGGCCACAGAAACCACATTAATAGCAGATCCAGAAATGGGTGTTGGAGGGATTTGCCTGCCCTTAAGGTGAAACTTGTATTGGTTTTCTAAGAGCGCTGAGTAAGTTCGTTGTTGGAGCTTGGAGAGCTAACTAACTATTGAAAATCGAGGACAGGCATAGGCAAACTCCGGCCCTCCAGATGTTTGGGACTACAATTCCCATCACCCCTGACCACTGGTCCTGTTAGCTAGGGACGATGGGAATTGTAATCCCAAAACATCTGGAGGGCGGGAGTTTGCCTATGCCTGATCTAGGAGTTTAGTACTAGTTTTAGCCAATGCATTCTAATGGAGAATATTTCTATTGTTTCACCCCAGAGTTTCCTGCTTATTTTGCTGAATTAAAAGTTGCAATAATATAATCCTAGCGAGCAGTGACTAAACCGGTTGCCCTTATTAATGGGACCCAAGTCCCATAAGCCCCCGCCAATATGGCCAGCGGCTGGAGATGATGGCAGGTGGCTTGCAGCTACCTCTGGAGGGCTGCATATTCTCCCTCTATGATAAGGTGGCAGTGATGCCATCATAGGTTTGCATTTTGAGGTTCTTGTTCAGATGTGAAGGCCTGGTGCAGAATGGAGTACCCTCCAGCGCACCCTTGATATCTCCAATCTCCAGCTGTGGTTAAGCTTCCTTGCTGGAACCTGCCTGACAAGGTTTGCCATTCCTCTCCCTTTCTCCCTGCAGCATCGACAACATCCCCAACCAGCTGTTCATCAACCTGACAGACCTGCTCTACCTGGATTTGAGCGACAACAAGCTGGAGAGCCTTCCCCCCCAGATGAGGCGCCTGGTGCACCTGCAGACCTTGATTTTGAATAACAACCCTCTCCTGCATGCGCAGCTCAGGTGAGGCGGCTGGGAGCTGGGGAAGGGGGCAGGAGAGCGAGAGCAGGCGTCCTGCAGTCTTTTTGCGGCTGCAGTCGTGCTCATTTTGCTGTGTGTTCGAGCAAAGGAACTGGGGTTGGAGGGGCAGGCTCTTAGCACCTTGAAGCTGTCAGGTTTCCTTTGGCGCTTTTCAAAACGCAAAGGTGCTTAGTCCTCATGGTTGGGAATGTAGATGGGAAAATGTGATTGGGGCGGGCGGGGGGGCAAAGCTCAGGCACACCAGGGTGTATACAGTGGTGCCTCGCAAGACAAAATTAATTCGTTCCGCGAGTCTCTTCGTCATGCGGTTTTTTCGTCTTGCGAAGCACCCCTATTAGCGGATTAGCACTATTAGCGGCTTAGCGGCTATTAAAGGCTTAGCGGCTAAGCAGCTATTAGCGGCTTAGAAAAAGGGGGGGGGGAGCGAAAAGACTCGCAAGACGTTTTCGTCTTGCGAAGCAAGCCCATAGGGAAATTCGTCTTGCGAAGCGCTTCGGAAAACGGGAAACACTTTCGTCTAGCGGGTTTTTCGTCTTGCGGGGCATTCGTCTTGCGGGGCACCACTGTACTTTCCACTTGCCCATGGACTGTCTCGCCAGAATGATGCATGCTCTGGTTATCTCCCACTTGGACTACTGCAATGCGCTCTACGTGGGGCTACCTTTGAAGGAGACAATAGCCCTGTCTTGCATTTAAAGAAGTGGCCCCTAGTCCACAAAAAGCTTATGCCACAATAAGTTTTAGTTTTTTTAGGCAAGAATGGGGAACACCTGATAATCCTTCAGGGTTTCATCTTGTTATTGTCCTCTTTTCCCCTCTCTTTCAACTGAAGGCAACTTCCAGCAATGGTCGCCTTGCAGACGCTCCACCTCAGGAACACACAACGCACCCAGAGCAACCTTCCCACAAGCTTGGAAGGCTTGTCAAATCTCTCAGGTATGATTCCCAAGGAAATGTGTGAATGGACTCAGCTCCGTGCATTGAGCGGCCTGCAAAGGAGAACCCGAGGCTGCAGGTCTCTGCATGTTTCCCTGGAAGTAAGTTTCATGGAACTACCCAAAGGAGCGTCTCTACCCCCATCGTTCTGCCCAGACACTGAGGTCCAGCTCTGAGGACCTACTGGCGGTTCCCGACCCTGCGAGAAATGAGCTTACAGGGAACCAGGCTGAGGGCCTTCTCGGTGGCGGCGCCCGCCCTGTGGAACGCCCTCCCATCAGATGTCAAGGAAATAAGCAACTCTCTGACTTTTAGAAGACATCTGGAGGCAGCCCTGTTTAGGGAAGCTTTTAATGTTTGATGTTTTACCGTGTTTTTAATACAGTGGTACCTCTGGATATGAACGGGATCCGTTCCGGAGCCCCGTTCGCATCCTGAAGCGAACGCAACCTGCGCCTGCGCATGCGTGGGTCATGATTCGCCACTTCTGCGTATGCGCGTGATGTCATTTTGACCGTCTGTGCATGTGCGAGTGGTGAAACCGGAAGTAACACGTTCCATTACTTCCGGGTTGCCGTAGAGCGCAACCCGAAAACGCTCAGCCTGAAGCAACTTCAACCCGAGGTATGATTGTACTTTGTTGGGAGCCACCCAGAGTGGCTGGGGAAACCCAGCCAGATGGGCAGGGTACAAATTATTATTATTATTATTATTATTATTATTATTATTACAGTGCTGCCTTGCAAGACGAAATTAATCCGTTCCGTGAGTCTCTTCGTCTAGCGTTTTTTTTTTGTCTTGCGAAGCAAGCCCATTGACAGTTTAGCGGATTAGCGCTATTAGCGGTTTAGCAGCTTTTAGCGGCTTTTAGCTGCTTAGGAGCTTCGAAAAAGGGGGGGAAGGGGGGAAACCGCAGGGATTCGCAAGACATTTTCATCTTGCGAAGCAAGCCCATAGGGAAATTCGTTTTGCGAAGCGCCTCCAAAACGGAAAACCCTTTCGTCTAGTGGGTTTTCCGTCTTGCGAGGCATTCATCTTGCGGGGCACCACTGTACTTGATGGGATTGTTTTTGGTAGGCATGCCTAGGGTTGCACCAAGGAAACGTATAGGTTCCTGAACTAAATTCATAGACTGGGGCCACATTCACACCAAACCAATTTAAAGCACTAGGTATCACTTTGAGCAGGCTTGGCTTCCTACAAAGGATTCTGGGAGCTGTCCTGTGTTAAGGGTGCAGAGAACTGCTGGGGGGCACCAGGTTGTGGGGAGGCTCCTCTGGGACCCTGTAGCCCACGTGGGTTGCATCCAGAACCCACCCTTGTTGAACTCTGCCTCTGCCTCACTTTAATTCTTTCCCCCTCCTCTTCCGCTCAGATGTGGACCTTTCCTGTAATGACCTGACCCGCGTCCCCGAGTGTCTCTACACCCTGTCCAACATACGGCGCCTCAATCTCAGCAGCAACCAAATTGGAGAGCTCTCCCTCTGCATTGACCAGTGGTGCCAGCTGGAGACCCTCAATCTGTCCAGGAACCAGCTTACCTCCTTGCCGGTAGGTGGCGTTCCCCGTCCAGGTAACTGGGACACCAGCTCTGCCATGCCACTGGTTGGCCGCAGAGGAATGGTGGGAGGAAGCAGCTGGGGACCCACAAGGGAAGAAGGCTCAGAGCCAGGGGGTCGGTAGCGATGGGTCAACGACAAGTGGTGAAAGGGAGACGGAGAAGACTGCGAGGAGGAGTTTTCGGAAGCTGAAGGGGCAACTGGGCTTAGTGAGCTGGGAGTCTGTGGCAGCCACTTAAAACGCATAGCAATTAAAGAAGCTGAAAAAGCAATCCGAATCCAGTGGTACCTCGGCTTAAGAACTTAATTCGTACTGGAGGTTCGTTCTTAACCTGAAACTGTTCTTAACCTGAGGTACCACTTTAGCTAATGGGGCCTCCTGCTGCCACCGCGTGATTTCTGTTCTCATCCTGAAGCGAAGTTCTTAACCCAAGGTATAGTGGTACCTCGGGTTACATACGCTTCAGGTTACAGACTACGCTAACCCAGAAATAGTACCTCAGGTTAAGAACTTTGCTTCAGGATGAGAACAGAAATCATGCTCCAGCAGCGTGGCAGCAGCAGGAGACCCCATTAGCTAACGTGGTGCTTCAGGTTAAGAACAGCTTCAGGTTAAGAACTGACCTCCAGAATGAATTAAGTACTTAACCTGAGGTACCACTGTACTATTTCTGGGTTAGTGGAGTCTGTAACCTGAAGCATCTGTCACCTGAAACGTTTGTAACCCGAGGTACCACTGTAATTAGATCAGGAAGACATGCTCGCCTAAATAGGTGTGTCTTCAGGAGCCGGTGATGGAGGTGTCGCATATTTTAGCAGGGAGGGCGTTCTGACTGTCACGAACTGGTTGGACACAGAGGGGTGGTGGGAGGAGCCAGCTGGGGAACGCCCCCAAGGAAAGAAGGCTCAGAGCCCAGGGACTGGCAGTGGGATGACAATGAATGGAGGGAGAAGACGGGAAAGAGGTGTTGGAAGCTGAAGAGGCAACAGGGCTTATTGAGCAGGGAGAGCCTGAGCAGGGCTGGATTAACCATTTTGCAAAATAAGCCCACGCTTAGAGCATCAAGGGAACTGGCGGCACCACATAAACTTTCCATTGCTGGATTTTTAACATCAGCGGTCATTAATGACCAAGCATTCATTTTCTCACTTTAAGTATGTTAAAAATCCCAACGGAACAGCTATTCAGCAAGGCAGGCTGGATGCCTTATCTGTGCTAAGCACTGTATTTTTCGCTCTATAAGACGCACTTTTCCCCTCCTAAAAAGTAAGGGGAAATGTGTGTGCATCTTATAGAGCGAAAGCAGGCTTTGCAGCTATCCCAGAAGCCAGAACAGCGAGAGGGATCGCGGCGCAGCGATCCCTCTTGCTGTTCAGCCTTCTGGGATTCAGAATATTTTTTTTCTTGTTTTCCTCCTCCAAAAACAAGTTGCTTCTTATGGGCTGGTGTGTCTTATAGAGCGAAAAATATGGTATATAAGGAGGTATATTACATAAGACAGGGGTCAGCAAACCTTTTCAGCAGGGGGCCGGTCCACTGTCCCTCAAACCTTGTGGGGGGCCGGACTATATTTGGGGGCAGGGAGAGCGAATTCCTATGCCCCACAAATAACCCAGAGATGCATTTTAAATAAAAGGATACATTCTACACATGTAAAAACACGGTGATTCCCAGACCGTCCGCGGGCCGGATTTAGAAGGCGATTAGACCGGATCCAGCCCCCGGGCCTTAGTTTGCCTACCCATGACGTAAGATTAGTTTTGAGGATCTAATTTAAGATTTTGCAGTTAGAAAAAGTAAGAGAGCATTTTTCAAAAATAAATGAAAATAAACATTATTTTCCATCTTACTATAGGTTTTGTTTCATTTTGAAAAATAAACTTATATTTTGGGATTTACTACTGTTTATATTTTGAATTAGATATATATATGGGGGCACCAAACTCTTTTCAGTGCCCAACCTTGCAGAAAATCAGTGTTTAAAATGAGCGAGTGAATGAATGAATCAACAAATGAATTCATGAGCAAATCTCCCTTGCTCTGCTTGACTCTTTGCATTGTTTCCACCCTAGTCGGCCATCTGTAAGCTGACTAAGCTTAAGAAACTCTACCTGAACTCCAACAAGCTGGATTTTGACGGCATTCCTTCGGGAATCGGGAAGCTGGTCTCCCTGGAGGAATTCATGGCTGCAAACAACAACTTGGAATTGATTCCAGAAAGCCTCTGCAGGTATGCCAAGCCCTCCTCCAAGTCGCCTTGAGGCACAGTATTTCCTCCCAGGGGACTAGCTGCATGGTTGGCCGTGTACACAGACATGGTTTTATATGGCTTTGGCCGATGTGCTTCCAGGCTGAGACGATTCCTGTAAATCAGCATTGTTCTGCGGCTACCTTGGAAACAATTACAGTCATGCCTTGTGTTACGTTTGCTTCATGTTGCGGCTTTTCAGGTTATGAACATGGCAAACCTGGAAGTGTTTAATTCCGGGTTCACTGCACACGCAGAAGCGATCTGTGCACTCTGCGCATGTGCAGAAGCAGTGCTGTACTTACAGACTTTTCGGGGTGCGAACGGCGTTCATAGGTAGAGGTACCACTGTAATGTCTCTTTCAACCTACCTATGAACCCAAAGCTTGTAATTCATCAATTTTGGGGCAAGCCTGTAATATTTATTTTCCTTTATTCAATTTCTGTCGTGCAGCCTTCAACACACGCTTCTCTCAAGGAGCTGAGCAATAAAAGCGAAAGACCGCCACATTGGATCCCCCCCCCAGCAAATAACAGTTGATAAAATATAATAAATAGGAAGGGCAGTTTTGTCTGAGTCACAGAGGCTTAAAAGGTTAAGCAGTTTTAAAGCCTGGAATGAGAGCCAGTGGTGGGGTAATGCTTAGAGTGTTGGACCTCAGGCCTCAAAGACCAGGGCTGAAGTCCCTCCCTTGGTCATGATGCTTGCTGGCTGACGTTCGGCCAGTTAACACACACACTCAGGGCCTAGCCTACCTCACAGGGCTGTTGTTAGTGGAGGGAAGGGTGGGAGAACAACATACACTGCCTTGAACTCCCCGGAGGGAAGATAGTTTAGGGTCAAGGCATCAAAGAGCTGACATGATTGGCCTTTATACAATTACACATGGCATTGGAGAGTGGATGGAGAGACTTTTTCGCCCCCGTAACACTAGGGCTTGTGGACGTCCAATGGACGTCCATTCAGACCAGACCACAAAGTCCTCCTTCACATAGTGCAGAGTTAAACTATGGAACTCACTGCCACTGGAGGCAGTGATGGCCGCCAACCTGGATGGCTTTAAAAGAGGATTGGGCAAATTCATGGAGGAGAACGCTATCAGTGGCTACAAGCCTCAATGGTTAAGCTCTGCCTCCACAATTAAAGGCAGCAATGCTTCTGGTTGTCGGAAACCACACGAGGGTAGAGGCATCTCTTGCTCAAATCCTGCTTGCTTGGCCCCTGTGAGAACATGGTCCCATTGGCCTGACCTGACATGCTGCCCTTATGTTATTTGCCAGATGCCAGAATTATTGCCATGTTTGGTTTTGAGTAGGGCTCCCTCCTGGCCCTCCTGGGGATTCGAACCCGGAACCGTCTGCATGCAAGGCCGATGCTCTACCACTGAACTATGGCCCTTCTCCATATGACTTAACTGGTTCGAAGGGAGACAGTAAGCATCTCTTTTTCTCTCCACAGGTGTGTCAAGCTCAGGAAGTTGGTTTTGAACAAGAACCGCTTGGTCACTTTACCTGAGGCCGTGCACTTTCTGACAGACATTGAGGTGAGGCCAGGGGGGTCCTTGCTGACAGGAGGGCCTGGGAGTTGGGTTGGGGGGCGTGTAAAAAAAGGGGATCAACATCATACCTGAAGGAGCGTCTCCAACTCCATCATTCAGCCCGGACACTGAGGTCCAACGCCAAGGGCTTTCTGGTGGTTCCCTCACTGCAAGAAGTGAGGTTACAGGGAACCAGGCAGAGGGCCTTCTCGGTAGTGGCGCCCGCCCTGTGGAACACCCTCCTGTCAGATGTCAAACAGATAAACAACCATCTGACTTTTAGAAGACATCTGAAGGCAGCCCTGTTTAGGGAAATTTTTAATAATCTGTTTGGAGCCGCCCAGAGTGGCTGGGAAACCCATCTAGATGGGCGGGGTATGCGTATGTGTGTGTGTGTGTGTATATATATATATATATATATATATATATATATATATATATACACACACACACACACACACAAACACACATACATATACATATACATGCATACACATATACACACACAGTGGTACCTCGCAAGATTAATTCGTTCTGCGAGTTTTTTCGTCTTGCGACTTTTTCGTCTTGCGAAGCACGGACTTTGGAAAAGCTTCAAAAATCACCAAAGTCTTCAAAACCCTCAAAAAAGGCTACCACATCGCGTGCTATGAGTTGCTCCTCGAAGTGAATGCACGGTTTTAAGAAAAAGGAAACAAACTTGCAAGACGTTTTCGTCTTGCGAAGCAAGACCATAGGGAAATTCGTCTTGCGAAGCAACTCAAAAAACGAAAAACTCTTTTGTCTTGCGAGTTTTTCGTCTTACGAGGCATTCGTCTTGCGAGGTACCACTGTGTGTATATATATATATATATATATGTGTATGTGTGTGTGTGTGTGTGTGTGTGTGAGAGAGAGAGAGAGAGAGAGAGAGAGAGAGAGAGAGAGAGTGTGTTTATATAGATACAGATACAGATACAGATATAGATATAGATATATATGTAGACAGTGGTACCTCGGATTACATACGCTTCAGGTCACATATGCTTCAGGTTACAGACTCCGCTAACCCAGAAGTATTACCTCAGGTTAAGAACTTTGCTTCAGGATGAGAACAGAAATCACGCGGTGGCGGCGCGGCAGCAGCAGGAGGCCCCATTAGCTAAAGTGGTGCTTCAGGTTAAGAACAGTTTCAGGTTAAGAATGGACCTCTGAAATGAATTAAGTACTTAACCTCAGGTACCACTGTATATATAACAAATTATTATTATTATTATTATCGTATTTCATGCTGTGGGACTCCACTTGGCCCCTGATGGGCCAAAAGTGAGAAGCTAAAATCCTATATGAAGTTGATTTAACCCCTCACAGTTACAATTCCCAGTGGCTGATTAACCACTCTGAGATCTGTAGCCCTTTGAGGGGAATAGGGGTCAACTCTCAGCACGAACGTTTCCCAGAATCCTTTGGGGGAAGCCATGACTGTTTAAAGTGGTCCCTAGCAGGATGTGAATGAGCTCCTGTGTTTCTCATTCCCGTAGCTGCCTTTGACTTGAATAGCCTTTCCCCCCACCCTTTAATCCATCGCCCCTTCCTGCCCTTCCTTCTTGCAGATCCTCGATGTCCGTGAGAACCCCAACCTGGTGATGCCCCCCAAGCCTGTGGACAGGACCTCTGAGTGGTACAATATTGACTTCTCCCTGCAGAACCAGCTGCGACTGGCGGGGGCCTCCCCTGCCACCGTAGCAGCTGCCGGAGCAGGTGAGTTTGGTACTGCGGGTTATCCTGGTCTTGCGATCCCCCCCCCCCCAGCCTTCCTAGCAAATGATAAACTGCCTTGTTTCCTACCAGTGAATTGCGCCCAGTGTTAAAACTACGCAGAGTATAGACCCACTGAAATTAATAAGACCTGAGCAATTTACTGTAGGTCTGTTACCAGTTGAGAGATTTTTTTAAAAAATTGGTGGTTTGGTTTAAAAGACTAAGTTTTAAAATATACGGTCAACTCACAACTTTTTATATATATATATAATTTTTAATTAGTTTTTTAACATATCATTTTCAACAGTAATTAAGCATACTTTTACATCTTATTCAATTTTTTTGACTTCCATCAATCCTGTCTGAAAGTGTTCCAGTCTAATCTCTTGGTATGCATTTCTTATCTTCCCAATTACATTTCAAACTCATAACCAATATCTCTTATCTTTTTCTACTTTGTAACACTTCGTATATTTCTCCTTACAAAACATCTTGTAGTCCTACTAGCGTAATTTGTAGATTACAGTTGCTCTTCAAATAATTCATATACTTCTTCCAATCTTCTGTAAATCTCTGGTCCCGCAGGTTTCGAATCCTTCCTGTCATTTTGTCCAATTCTGCATAGTCCATTAATTTCGTCTGCCATTCTTCTTTTGTTGGTATTTCTTCTTGTTTCCAACTCACAACTTAGGCACATTCAAGTTGTGCAAATTCAGCTTTACGTGCTTGTCAGGAAAAAAAGTGCTGAACTTTTAAAAAGGGGGCATCCATGGGAGTGGGCAGTCAGTAATCCCTCCCACCCACCATTGCACTCACCTGGGAGAGTGTTCAGAGGTGCAGAGAAAGTGTGTTTTGACTATACACAATTTTGGCTCTATGCACTACCCTGAAATATAACCCTTGTGTACATTGAGAGTTGAATATCTATCCACATGTGCACTATCCAAACACTTGTTATTCAAAAATTCACTTATCCAAACACGAGAGATCAGTACCCAGACCTCACTTATACGCTCCTCAGATTCAGAGATCCAAATAGCCAGACCTGTGTGTAGTACTGTAAAGAAATAAGCAGCCTTAAACAAGCTTTACTTTTTTGTGTCTTGTTGGTCCACTGGAAACTATGGGGGGGGGGGGAGAAAAGGGGACAGACTGAATGAAGAAGAGAACATTTTTTCCCTTCCTTGTTTGCCTTCTGCAATGTTTCAGAGAATTCTCCCTGGGTTTTTTCATCATTTTGTGGCCAAAATTTTGCGGTCAGGAACGCATTAGACATTTCCCCATAGGAATTAGTGGGAATCGTTGACTTGTTATGTGAACGCTCACCTGATAAACGATCTCCTGAGAACACATTGTGTTTGGAGAGCAGAAACTGCGTGTATAAGCGATGCTTGTGGGAGCTTCAAAGCTACCTTCCATCCCCTAAAATTACTTGTTTCTCCCCACCCCTTTCTATTCCTAGGGAGCAGCCCAAAGGACCCCATGGCACGAAAGATGCGCCTGCGGAGACGCAAAGACTCATCACAGGATGATCAGGCAAAGCAGGTGCTGAAGGGGATGTCGGACGTGGCGCAAGAGAAGAACAAGAAGATGGAGGTAGGAACACACAGCGATGGAGAGTGACTCCAAGGTTGCAGCGCTTGGGACTCTTTAGCTTTAGAGAAAAGGCAAGGAAGAGGCGTTTATAAAACTCTGCATGGCATGGAGGAAGGAAATATTTTCTTCCTCTCTCTCTTAACGCAAGAAGTTTTGGGCGTCCAGTGAAGCTGAACGTTGGGAAATTCGGAACAGATAAAATAAAGAATTTCTGGGTTAAACTGGGGAACTCACTTCCACAAGAGGCTGTGATGGCCGTTTAAAGTTCAGCACGGGAAGATAAGGGCAATAGAGATTTTAAGAAAGACTGGGGAACCATTCATGTCATATTCAGAATCAATGTAAAGAAATGGACTCACTTGCAGGGTTTGATTAAACCAAGCTTAGGCAAACTCAGCCCTCCAGATGATTTGAGACTACAATTCCCATCATCCCTGACCACTGGTCCTGCTAGCTAGGGATGATGGGAGTTGGAGTCCCAAAACATCTGGAGGGCCGAGTTTGCCAATGCCTGGATTAAACACTTGCAATTAACAAAAGAAATGTAGGAAACAGAATGTTGATGTTAAAATGATAAGAGAAGAATTATAACTATTTTTTAAAAAAAATAATTAAAGAATAAGAAATAACAAATAAGCAGGAGGGCATAATACGCCAAAAAACCAGAAGAGGGAACTGAGGGAAGTCGTGGAGAGGAGGGGGAAATTGGGGAATGGTATTTTTGTTATATGTTATTATAGGTAAAGGTAAAGGACCCCTGACAGTTAAGTCCAGTCGCGAACGACTCTGGAGTTGCGGCGCTCATCTCGCTCTATAGGCCAAAGGAGCTGACGTTTGTCCACAGACGGTTTTCCCGGGTCATGTGGCCAGCATGACTAAGCCGCTTCTGGCGAAACCAGAGCAGCGCACGGAAATGCCGTTTACCTTCCCACCGGAGTGGTACCCAGTGGCGTAGCGTGGGGGCTGCAGGGGGGGCCGGGCGCAACATCTGGGGGTTAGGGTTAGGGAGCACAAATCCATGGGTTAGGGGGTGCAAATTACTTGCCGTGCCCCGGGTGCTGACAACCCACGCTACGCCACTGGTAGTACCTATTTATCTACTTGCACAATGTGCTTTTGAACTGCTAGGTTGGCAGGAGCAGGGATCGAGCAACAGGAGTTCACCCCGTCGCGGGGATTCGAACCGCCAACCTTCCAATTGGCAAGCCCTAGGCTCAGTGGTTTAGACCACAGTGCCACCCGCATCCCATATGTTATGATACTTAAAAAATGTAAAATCTTAATAAAAACTATTTTTAAAACAACAAGTTCAGCACAGGACAGCAATATATAAAAAACCACCATCCCAGAAAGCAACAGGTATTGCAGTGTCAAAGGAATGTTAGAATCCGGTTAAAGAAGCAGTCGCGTTATAATCAGGAATATGCAATGCAATAATCCCCATGTCTAAACGCACTCTAGGTTCCCCTCCTTTTCCGCTACCTGGATCCCTTATTCTTTGTTCTTATCGATGTTAGGATCCTTTACTAACTCTCTCTCCCCCTCCCTTTTCTTTCCGCGCTAGGAGAACGGAGACCCAAAGTACACAGACCTGAAAACCCGCCGCTGGGATCAGAGTTTGGAGAAGCCTCAGCTCAACTACTCTGAGTTCTTTACGGAGGACGTGGGGCAGCTCCCTGGCGTCACCGTCTGGCAGATCGAGAACTTTGTGCCCACAATGGTGGACGAGACCTTTCACGGGAAGTTCTACGAGGCCGACTGCTACATTGTCCTGAAGGTGAGTGGGGCAGACATCTTGTTTTTATCCTCACAACCACCCCTGCGAGGTGGGAGACTGGCTTGTCCGTCGCTTCATGGGCCTCACTCACACCAAACTAGGATGCCACCTTACTAGTATTATTTTGTTTTATTTTATTTTATTTATTTTGCAATTTTATATTTAACACAAAAAACATTATCACAAAAAGAATATATAAACCCCAGTCTCCCCCCTGATCTCCCTTGACTTCCCCCAATTTCCTCTTCTGATTCTTTAAATATTTGCTTCTCCTATTTTGCTCTACCTTAATTTTATAATTAAATATTGTTATATTATTATCTTTATAGCATACCATATATCCAAATTACATCTTACGTTTTGCTATTTGCCCAATTATTACCTTTTAACATTTATACTTGTTTAATTGTAAGTGTTTACTCAAACCCTGCTAGTGAGTTGACTGCTTTACAATGCTTCTGTAAATACATCATAAACGATTCCCATTCTTTTTTAAAGTCTCTGTTGTCCTTATCCCTGATTCTTCAGGTCAACTTCGCCATTTCAGCGTATTCCATCAGCTTTGCTTGCCACTCTTCTTTCATTACTATTATTATTATTACTATTATTATTACTAGATTTCTATGCTGCCCTCCATCCAAAGGTTTGCAATATGAAAACACAAAAATGTTTAACAAAGTAATAAACAATAACACCCCCAACACAGTTTAAAAGGCTATAGATTGTTTAATTAGTGTGGGAGAATAATAATATTTTTGCCTGGCACCTGAAGATATGTAACAAAGGCGCCAGCCGAACCCTCCCGGGAAAGAGCATTCCACAAATGGGGGCCACCACAGAAAAGGCCCTTTCTCATGTTGCTGCCCTCCAGTCCTCAGAAGGACTGAAAGATGATCGCAGGATCCAGGTCCGTTCATATGGGAAAGAGGCAGACCATTGCAGTCCTGAGCCTTAAACTGTCACGGGTTCCCCTAAAGAATTCTGGGAGCTGTAGTTTGCTAAGGGGGCTGAGAGTTTTTAGGGGGTGCCCTCACCCGCTCACAGAATGGTTTAACAATCAGTCCCTCTCCCCAGGGAACTGTGGGAGCTATAGCTATAATAGGGATCTCTTAATGACTTTCAGCACACTTAACAAACTACAGCTCCCCAAATTCACTGGGGGAAGCCATGGCTGTTTAAAGTGGCATTCTAGTGTTGTAAGCGTGTATTGTGAAGGTGGCCATGATCCCCCAAGGATAAGGAACCTGTGACCATTCAGATGTTGTCAGGACTAAATAATAATAGTAATAATAGTAAAATATATAATCATTTATTATTACTACCCCGCCCATCTGGCTGGGTTTCCCCGGCCACTCTGGGCAACTTCCAACAAAAGTTTTAAAATACATTAAAACATCAGTCATTAACAACTTCCCTAAACAGGGCTGCCTCCAGATGTCTTCTAAAAGTCAGATAGTTGTTAATTTCTTTGACATTTGATGGGAGGGCGTTCCACAGGGTGGGCACCACTACCGAAAAGGCCCTCTGCCTGGTTCCCCGTAACCTCACTTCTCGCAGGGAGGGAACCGCCAGAAGGCCCTCAGAGCTGGACCTCAGTGTGTCCAGGTTGAACGATGGAGGTGGAGACGCTCCTTCAGGTATACTGGACCGAGGCCGTTTAGGGCTTTAAAGGTCAGCACTAACACTTTGAATTGTGCTTGGAAACATACAGCTCCCATAATCCTTTACCTTTGGCTTGCTGGCTGGGGATGATGGGAGTTTGAGTCCGACAATATCTAGAGGTCCATGGATGCCCTGCCCTTGACACAGGAGTAGACAAAAGTTGAACTGTGCCTGGTTTGATGCCACCATACGCAGGTCCCTAACCCAAAGCGACCTTGAGGGCAGGGAAGGTTTGTTTTTGAGCTTGCCCGTTGGTCCAGCTGCAAACATTGCTTCTCCCCAGACTTTCCTAGACGATAACGGCTCATTGAACTGGGAGATCTACTACTGGATTGGCCAGGAAGCCACGCTCGACAAGAAAGCCTGCTCTGCCATCCATGCGGTCAACCTGCGCAACTATCTGGGCGCCGAATGCCGCAGCATCCGGGAGGAGATGGGAGACGAGAGCGATGAGTTCAGCCAGGTAAGCTCCTTCCTCTCTGCGGGTTGCTGGCTATATCTATTTTTCACCTTTCAGCTTTTTAAAAAAAAAATATCTTTTTTTAAAAATTGTTTTTATTGATTTTCATATACCGTATTTTTTGCACTATAAGACTCACTTTCTCCCTCCTAAAAAGTAAGGGGAAATGTGTGTGCGTCTTATGGAGCGAATGCAGGCTGCGCAGCTATCCCAGAAGCCAGAACAGCAAGAGGGATTGCTGCTTTCGCTGCGCAGCGATCCCTCTTGTTGTTCTGGCTTCTGAGATCCAGAATGTTTTTTTTTCTTGTTTTCCTCCTCCAAAAACTAGGTGCGTCTTGGGTCTGGTGCGTCTTATAGAGTGAAAAATACGGGTATATTTATACATTCTTACAATATTAGTAGCCTAAAACTCTCAGGATGACCACTTCCCTCTACCCCTCTTCTGGTTTTCTTGTTTCCACACTTTAATATTTACACATTGATTTATATCAGCATACTGTTCATATCTATACATAGCTCTTTCTATTATCTCATATAGAATGCTCCAACAATTATAGGTTGTAAGGTTTATCTCAAACCTGCCAGTGTTCTTATATGTAAACAGTGTTTCTCAAGGTAAGTTATAAATTTCTTCCAGTCTTTTTGGAACGTCTGGTTGTGCTGCTCACGAATCTGTCCAGTCAGCTGGGCTAATTCTGCGTACTCTACCATCTCTATTTGCCATTCCTCAATACAAAAAAATTCACAGCTGAGTCCTCAACTTTTTATTATTGTGCTTGACTTTCTTCAAGTTGGGCTGTGTCTTAAATTTGCCATTTAGGTTTTCAAACCTTTTTTGTAAACTCAGAAACTGTACCTTTGAGTCCTCGATCCTTTATTACTGCGCTTTGCTTCACCTAGGTTGAGCTAGGATTATAATACTTCAGAATTTTTGGGAGTTTCTTTGAATTTGGTCATTTAAGGTTTATGATTTCTCTATTTCCTTCTGAGGAAACTGAATAGTTCAGTGAAACTAAGTTTGTAGCCGGCATCCCGTTAAGGCTTTGTTCAATTCTAGGTTTTTCTAATATTTTCCTTGAAACTTTTTGATTTTTATTATTTAGTTTATTTCTATAAGATAATATTTCTAGTCGATTACTTCTCATTTCAAGGATTTTCATGGTATTTTGTTTTGTGCAATTCCTCGATAGTCGGCAGATCTTGATGTTTCCATCCTTGAGCTATCAAAACTCTGGCCGCCGTTGTTGCATACAGAAATAGTTTTTCATCTTCTTTTGGTATCTTATCCAAATGGATGATGGTGATATTAAAAAAATAACTTTCATGGCTGTTGGCAGGTCTTCGATCACGAGATCTCCTACATTGAAGGTGGGACGGCCAGTGGCTTCTATACAGTGGAAGACACACACTATGTCACCAGGTAAGAAATGATGATAATGGTCCCCTTTTGAGACCTGGTACTTCTTCTTTTTTTAAGATTTCTATCCAGGGCACAACACCAAAATCTCATTTTGCTTTTGTGTGAAGAGAGGGTGCTTCTGAGCCCATACAGAGTCCTTTTTCTGCTAGCCTTAGAGTATTTGGGCCTCAATCTGCTGCCTCTTCAAAGACTCACTTTTAATTTAGGAGATCCAGATTTACAGTGGTACCTCGCAAGACGAAATTAATTCGTTCCACGAGTTTTTTCTTCTTGCGAGTTTTTTGTCTTGCGAAGCACGGTTTCCCATAGGAATGCATTGAAAATCAATTAATGCTTTCCTATGGAAACCGCTTGCCGGGCTGGCGGTGCGGAGAAGGGCTTTTCTCCCCACCGCAAGCCTTCAGGACAGGTCCGGGAACAGAGGGGAAGGCGCGCTGCGCTTCTCCTCTGTTCCCGGAGCTTGTGGGGCTTGCGGTGAGGAGAAGGGCTTTCCTCCCCACCACCAACATTCAGAACAGCATTCTGAATGTTGGCGGTGGGAAGGAAAACCCTCCTCCCACCGCAAGTCTTCAGGACAGCCTTCCAAAGCCTGGCGGGGGGAGAAGGGCTCTCCGCCCCACCGCCAGCCTTCGGAGGAGCCTTCCGAAGCCTGGCGGGGGGAGAAGGGCTCTCCGTCCCATCGCCAGCCTTTGGAGCAGCCTTCCCGAAGACGCGCTGCGCTTCCCCACTGCCCCCAGAGATTTCCCTATGGGCTTTCGTCTTGCGAAGGAAGCCCATAGGGAAATTCGTCTGGCGAAGCACCTCGAAAAACGGAAAACTCTTTCTTCTTGCGAGTTTTCCATCTTGCGAGGCATTCGTCTTGCGAGGTACCACTGTATTTATTTTTAAGATGCTCCTACTTATGACTCCTGGCTATTCTCCTTGTTCCCCTCTGTTTCTTAATTGCAGGGGACTAATACCAGTAAATTTCTACTTTTTCATTTGATTATTCTGCCTAGAGACAGATGGAAGGGGACATTGGGCCATAGCAGTAATTTTGGGTTGGGGTTGATTCAGCAGTATGAAAAACTGATTTGGTCAGAGAACAGGAGATGGGCAGGAATGTCTCAAGTTCTGACAGCAGGATAATAAATAATGTGGGATGCAGGAAAGATTTGTGACTTTGAGATTGTTTTGAATTGGGGGGAAACTGTTTAGATTGCAATTCTCCTTGGTGGGGCACTGCCCTGATAGATCAATCTTCTCTGCCTAGATCTTTCTAGTGTAAAAATTATATGACAGAGGCCTCCAAACAGCCAAGTTTTTTAGTCCTGGTGCAGCCTCTCTTTATCTAGTGTCAATCCATTTCCTCTTCCGTGCTGGCCCTTTTGAATGTCCTCTTATTTTAAGGAAGTAGGGGAAATCTTCACGAATTGCAAAACTTCCAAGACCTTTGGCCAACAGACCCATTGGTGGATTTAAGTTTCCCCTTGTCATCTAACATTTTCGCCCCCCAATTTCCATGTAGGCTTTACCGCGTTTATGGAAAGAAGAACATAAAGTTGGAACCGGTACCTCTGAAGGCAGCATCTCTGGACCCTCGGTAAATATTTAGGGTGATTCTCTTTTGGAAACGGGATCCTCTAAAATCAGCAATTTTGGGGGAAACTAATCCTAAAATATTACGTATGGCTGAGTTGGCGTTCTAGATCATCTGTCTCATAGGAAGTCCTCAATCAATTCATTACATTGGTGGAGCTATACATGCAAAGGCATCTTTGCATTGGGCTAAGGAGTTATTTTTTTCTAAGGTCCACCACGAATTTCTTTTAAAGAACGAGAAAACTTTAACTCCACATTAGTGTTTGCTATCCATATTTGAGGGAGTAAACCATAATATTAAATGCAAGGAATTGGTTTGTTCTTTATTGATTGTCGCGCAGCAATCTGGAGTTCAGAGATGGAAATCCTTGGAAAATTTAGACAATCCCTGCTTGGCATTGGGATGTTAGGACTGTTGCACTCTCAGATGAGGAAATGGCACAATATAGCCGGCTCCTGCAAGGACCACAGACCTTTTATGTCACCTGGGAAGACGTTATTTCATACACATCTTGTGATAATGTGGAAGGGCATCTCTCAATAGCAGCATCAGAAATGTGGAAAGTGCGAGATGATTTTCAATTCCTACCTGTGGCTCCTAGAAGCTGTCGGCATGTGACAGCAGCCACACCCTGGGAATGGCTTGGACTGGCCGGCTAAGCCAGGTGAGGGTAGCCGATGGGTCTCAAACCCTCAGTGAGTTAGAGACTTCCCCTGCATGTGAAGACAGACCCTGGTGGATTGAGCAAGGATTCCTCCACGTAAATAGGAGTTCACTTTTTGAATAGTAAGAATTATATGTCACTGGGGGCAGGGAGGCATCAGGATTTTAGAGATGCTTAGGGGGGGGCATGGCCAAAAAAAGGTTGGGAACCACCGGCTTGGAGGATGCTGGGAGTTGTAGTTCCATAAAACCTGGGGGGTTAGAGGAAAGCCCCATCACTGATTTTGAGTGAGATCTGCAGCAGCTTCTAGCTATTTGGGGAAAAGGGCCCCTTCCGTCTTTTTCTTTTTTCTTTTTTAATCCTTTATTTATTAAATTCATATTACACATTAGTTACTGTACAATTTCAGCACTGTCCATAACATATGTTATATTAAATATACGGATTCCCCACATCTAACCCTATACCCTAGTCACGATTTACCCAAATACCGATGTGACTTTCTTCACCCACGTGCAAGATGTCCTTCTCACTACGTTAAAACTATCATTGTGTTCGTATTTATTCATCACGTTAATCAATCCTCTGTTCCAGAATCATTGCATCTTAGCTTAATGAACTCAGTCAGTACTTATCCAAAGATTTCCACTGAAGTAATACTGTACAATATATTCTTCAACACGCTTACGTTCCTTTCTTAATTCTTGTTTTGATTGCATTCTAATTGACACTGTCATCTTGGCTAGTTCAGTGTATTCGCAGAATTTGATTTGCCACTGTGACATTGAGGGAGTCTCCTCCAATTTTTGGCCACATGTACTCTTGTGGCCGCTGTTGCGTGTAAAAAACCTCTGATGACCTTGTCTTTAGGGTCTTTTTCTTTCTTTATCTCCAACTTGCCTCTTTTCTGGGACTTTTTTTCCAAGGTTCGTCTTCCTGTTGGACCACGGCCTGGAGATCTACATCTGGAGGGGTAGCCAGGCCACTCTGAGTGGCACCACCAAAGCCAGGTAACTCCCCAAGCAAGGAGAGGGTTGTGGTTGATGTCAGTAGCTTTGGGTCTTTGGGTGGTGTCTGTGGTAAACTTTATTTGAACTGCCGATGCCATTATCATTTTTTGTTTATTTCATTTATACTTTATTTCCTAAAATTTGTACACCGTTTCTTCACAGCGACAAAAACCCTCAAGGCAGTTTGCAAATGAAAACGAAAAAAATCAATCAAAACGAGTAACAACCCTTTAAAACATTCAAGAAATTAAAACCAGCAGTAAACTAAAAACAGATTAAAACACATACAAGCATTCCAGACATCTGGCTAGACTTGCCTTTAAAAAAAGGTTTTTAGCAGGTGCCAAAATGTGTACAGTGAAGATGCCTGACGGATATCAATAGGCAGGGAGTTCCAAAGTGTAGATGCTGCCACACTGTAATAAAAATAAAAATAAATTTATTGCTTATACCCTGCCCATCTGGATGGGTTTCCCCAGCCACTCTGGGCATGTTCCAACAAAACATTAAAAATACATTAAAACGTCAGACATTAAAAACTTCCCTAAACAGGGCTGCCTTCAGATGTCTTCTAAACATAAGGTAGTTGTTTATTTCCTTGACATCTGATGGGAGGGCGTTCCACAGGGTGGGTGCCACTACCGAGAAGGCCCTCTGCCTGGTTCCCTGTAACCTCACTTCTCACAGTGAAGGAACCGCCAGAAGGCCCTCAGAGCTGGACCTCAGTGTCTGGGCAGAACGATGGGGGTGGAGACGCTCCTTCAGGTATACTGGGCTGAGGCCATTTAGGGCTTTAAGGGTTAGCACCAACACTTTGAATTGTGCTCAGAAATGTCCTGGGAGCCAATGTAGGTCTTTCAAAACCAGTGTTATGTGGTCTTGGCGGCTGCCCCCAGTCCCCAGTCTAGCTGCTGCATTCTGGATTAGTTGCAGTTTCCGGGTCACCTTCAAAGGTAGCCCCACACAGAGCGCATATAAGATTGATTTCTTACAAATAGATATTATGCAGCACCTTCAACCGTGCCAGCGGTCAAGTGGGCATGTCATGGGTTAATGTCATCTCGCATGCAGACTGCCCCCAAGTTGTTTAAGGGCTCCATAGACAAATAATACATGGATTTTCACTGTTGATTTGCTTGCCATGAATTGTGCTTCCTGGAAACTGGCTATGTGCCATTTTTATATCCCGTCCACCTTGAGGTTATTACCTGTGCGGATAAGCATCTGTTTTTAAATTTTGTTTCCAGGTGTTTTGAAGCATTTGGTGGTTCAGATGTATTGTTTTGCTGCTTCGTCGTTCGACACCCTGGACTCTTTTGGGAGGGGAGGGGTGGAAGTGTATTAAGTAAATGAAAAACCGAACACTAATTGGAGCTGAACCCTTATTACAATGCAGACCAGGCGATCTGCTCCTTTGAGCTCTGTCTTGTCCTTCCCTGAATCAGTCTTCCCCTCCGTTCTTCCCCCCCTCCTAGGCTTTTCGCAGAGAAGATCAATAAGAACGAGAGGAAGGGGAAGGCAGAGATCCTGACCGTCAGTCAGACGCAGGAGGCGCCTGAGTTTTGGGAGGTCCTGGGGGGGCAGCCGGATGAGATCAAGCCCAACGTCCCAGATGACTTCAAGCCTCCCAGACCTAAACTCTACAAGGTGAGTTGGTGCAGACACCTGTCACACCCAGGGTGGATAAAAATCAATGATTTTTTTTATTAAAAAAATATCAGATTTTTAAAATTCAAATTGGATTTTATTTTTTATTTAAATCGGATTTTTTAAATGAAATGCTTTTGGAGGAGAAATCTTTGGAAATATAGTTTTCTATTTAAGTTACATTATGGTCCAGACTCCAAAGGCTATTCATCAGGAAATCAAGATTTGTTTTCAGTTTTTCACATGTGCTAAAGCTCAGTCTCAGTTTTTTATTTTTAATTGTGTAACCGCATCAGTTAGCAAACATGGATACATATGATATAATGTTATTGTTTTAGTTAAATGAAACGTTTAAATGATTATTTTTCTCCTTCCAGTAAAATACAGCAGAAAGGTTGTCCAAATATAAACAGTTAACTTATTAAAAACCTGACAATAATTTCATAGTTATCTGTCTCTGTATTTCTAATAGTACCTCGGGTTGAATGTGCTTCAGGTTGAACGCTTTTGGGTTGCGCTCCATGGCAACCTGGAAGTAATGGACCGCGTTACTTCCGGGTTTCGCTGCTTGCACATGCGCAGACGCTCATAATGACGTCATGCGCGGAAGCAGCAAAACGCGACCCACAGACGCACCGTTGCGCCTTACATTCTGTTCAGGATGCGAATGGGGCTCTGGAACAGATCCCATTCGCATTCTGAGGTACCACTGTATAACCAAATCAGTAATTTTTGATATGACTGTAAAAACTACTCTGAAAATTTACTATTCCAGAAATGAAGCCTTCATCTGGTTGTAAATATTAAGATTATACTGTACCAGCAAGAATGTGTCTTCCTGTAAAAGAAAAAATGATTTAAATAAAGTCTTACTGACTAGTGATTTACTGTATTTTTTGTCCCATAGGACGCACCTAGGTTTTTGGGGGGGAAATAAAGGAAAAATTTTTTTCTTTATTTTCCCCCCCAAAACCAGGTCAGGGAAGCCGAACCAGGTCGAGGAACAGCGGGATGCCAGCGCTGCGCCTCCCTGCTGTCCCCCGAGCTTGTGGGGCTGGCCAATGTCTGCCCGGCACGTGGGGGCGCTCTGCTTCAGCGTGCCTTGCCTGCCGGGCGGCAGGCTGCTATCCGCAGTGTGGGGAGCCCTTTGGGGAACTCCTGCAGGGCTCCCCACGCTGCGGATGTCTGCCCGGCGCGAGGGGCGCTCTGCTTCAGGTGCGCACCGACCCCTCTCACTCTCCAAGCTTCAGCGAAAGCCTGCATTCGCCCCATAGGATGCACCCAGATTTCCCCTTCATTTTTGGAGAGGGAAAAGTGTGTCCTATAGGGCGAAAAATACTGTAAATCGATTTGATTTAAATCAATTCTACCCTGGTCACACCCAAACACTTATATCAGCTCTCAACACCCTTAACAAACTACAGTTCCCAGGATCCTTTGCGGGAAGCCAGGGATATATAAAGCGGTATGACACTGCTTTAAAAGTATGGGGCAGGAGAGACACCGGAGCAGGAAAAGCCTTGCCAGGTGGGCTTTTGATTGCTCCCTTCTCCCTGCTAACACCCATTTTCCCTTTTCTTCTTCCTTCTCCCGTTCTCCCACAGGTCGGTTTAGGTTTGGGTTACTTGGAGCTGCCCCAGATCAACTACAAGCTTTCTGTGGAACACAAGAAGAGGCCCAAAGTGGATCTGCTGCCAGAAATGAGACTGGTACGCCACTCTGTGTTTATATATATATATATTATATATTTGCTTTCGTAGATTTTCACGGGTACAGGAATGCAGGTTTTGGTGTCCTCGGGTGTCTTCCCGTGTAAAAGTTGGGGTGTCTAGGCGACGTTTCGACGAGGTCTCACTCGTCATCTTCAGGCTGGTGCTTTCGGCTTCTTGTTACTGGAACAGAGCGGGATCTCAATGTTTGAGTTCCTATAAATACTGTAGAGGGGGTGTGGTGTCTAGCCTCCAATGTTCTGGGCAGAGAGGAAGTTCCCAGGCTAGTGTGCCTTTTCTTCTTTTGTTCCTTAATTACTTGAGAGATATCTTGAGTGATTTCTTGAGTGATATCCTGAGTACCACTTAGGTGGGTCATTAGGTGTGGATTAGTTGCTAAAGTCTTTGTGTCTTGACCTCTTGAACTTTGTGAAGAGTTTTCCTGAGAAGATGGCTGTATTGCACTTAGTTGTGCTTTGGCTTGGCTTCGTGTATAGGGGCGAGCTGTGGTTTTGTGGCTTGTGTCAGCCAGATCTGTGTAGGGATTGCAGGGGGGTGCAGCATCCGGAGGTGCCACCATGGATTGGCTACTGGATGGTGTCAGTAATTCATCTGTGGAGAGGGTCTGGGTTTGGGTCTGGTGTGGTTGATTGGTGTTGGCGTTCTGTGTGCCTCTGGATCTGGTGTCAGTTTTTGTGGGGAGGGCTAATTTCCAGATGTCTGGCAAGCGGGATGTGTCGTCACGCTTGTTCATGTTGTTCACGCTTGTTCATGTTGTGAAACACCCTCACAACATGAACAAGCGTGACGACACATCCCGCTTGCCAGACATCTGGAAATTAGCCCTCCCCACAAAAACTGACACCAGATCCAGAGGCACACAGAACGCCAACACCAATCAACCACACCAGACCCAAACCCAGACCCTCTCCACAGATGAATTACTGACACCATCCAGTAGCCAATCCATGGTGGCACCTCCGGATGCTGCACCCCCCTGCAATCCCTACACAGATCTGGCTGACACAAGCCACAAAACCACAGCTCGCCCCTATACACGAAGCCAAGCCAAAGCACAACTAAGTGCAATACAGCCATCTTCTCAGGAAAACTCTTCACAAAGTTCAAGAGGTCAAGACACAAAGACTTTAGCAACTAATCCACACCTAATGACCCACCTAAGTGGTACTCAGGATATCACTCAAGAAATCACTCAAGGTATCTCTCAAGTAATTAAGGAACAAAAGAAGAAAAGGCACACTAGCCTGGGAACTTCCTCTCTGCCCAGAACATTGGAGGCTAGACACCACACCCCCTCTACAGTATTTATAGGAACTCAAACATTGAGATCCCGCTCTGTTCCAGTAACAAGAAGCCGAAAGCACCAGCCTGAAGATGACGAGTGAGACCTCGTCGAAACGTCGCCTAGACACCCCAACTTTTACACGGGAAGACACCCGAGGACACCAAAACCTGCATATATTATATATATATATATATATATATATATATATATATATATATACCGTATTTTTCACTCCATAAGACGCACCTGACAATAAAATGCACCTAGTTTTTAGTGGAGGAAAACAAGGAAAAAAATATTCTGAACGAAACAGTGGATGTATGATTTTTGTGGTTCATGCTGTGGCTACAGGCATGATATGTGATATGACGGTGAGTTTGGGGTACCCCAATGCAAAAATTCTGAGGAGCCATGTTTTATTTATTTATTTATTTATTTATTTATTTATTTATTTATTTATTTATTTTTATTTCGTTTCTATCCCACCATTTCCCCCCCAGGAAGCTTCACAGTTCTACCTCATCTCCTTTAATCCCCACAGCAAACCTGTGAGGTAGGTTAGCCTGAGAAGTAGTGACTGGCCCCCAAGGTCGCACCCAGTGAGCTTCATGGCTGAGTCAGGATTTGAACCCTGGTCTCCTAGGTCCTAGTCTAACCACTACATGGCCTCGGTCCTGTATACCTGAAGGAGCGTCTCCACCCCCATCTTTCAGCCCGGCACTGAGATCCAGCGCCGAGGGACTTCTGGCGGTTCCCTCATTGCGAGAAGTGAGGTTACAGGGAACCAGACAGAGGGTCTTCTCGGTAGTGGCGCCTGCCCTGGGGAATGCCCTCCCGTCGGATGTCAAAGAAATAAACAACTATCTGACTTTTAAAAGACATCTGAACGCAGCCCTGTATTCAGAAGTTTTTAATGTTTGATGTTTTATTATGTTTCTATGTATTTAAGTGTGTTTTAAGTGCCTAGGGCTTGCCAATCAGAAGGTTGGCAGTTCGAATCCCCGCAGCGGGGTGAGCTCCCTTTGCTCAGTCCCAGCTCCTGCCAACCTAGCAGTTCAAAAGCAAGTAGATAAACAGGTACCGTTCCGGCAGGAAGGTAAACGGTGTTTCCGTGCGCTGCTCTGGTTTTGCCAGAAGTGGCTTAGTCATGCTGGCCACATGACCCGGAAAAACTGTCTGCAGACAAACATCGGCTCCCTCGGGCTGTAAAGTGAGATCAGCAGCGCCACCCCAGAGTTGTCTGTGACTGGACTTAACTGTCAGGGGCCCTTTAGCTTTAAAGTGCATTATACAAATGTGGCAATAGATGGCGCTGATGAGCTAATGGCAAATTCCATATATATTTTACAACTTTATTTTAAAAAGGGTTTTCACACCGTGTAGATTCAGCCATAGTAACTTATGTCTTTGGCATCTATGGGAGGGCATTTTTTAGGGTGGGCACCACTACTGAGAAAGCCCTCAGCTTACACAGCTGCTTTGAAATGGGGGCAGCGCATTTCCAAATAACTGCCATTCCGACGGGCCCTTTGGGCAATTCTGGCACCAGGCCTTGAGGAGCCACCTAAACGGATCTTGGCAGCCGAGCAAGGTGAATCGAAACCCTTCCTTCTTGTTTCCCCTTCCGCAGCTTCAAAGTCTGCTGGACACCAAGTCGGTCTACATCCTGGACTGCTGGTCTGACGTTTTCATCTGGATCGGCCGGAAGTCTCCTCGCCTGGTCCGCGCCGCTGCCCTCAAGTTGGGCCAGGAGCTCTGCAGCATGCTGCATCGCCCCAAACACGCCATGGTGACCCGCAACCTGGAGGGCACTGAGTGCCAGGTAGGTGGGTGGACGGGTATTTATTTACAGCGGAACCTCGGGTTGCGAACGTGATCCATGCGGGAACGTTCGCAACCCGCAGCACCGCGTCTGCGCAAGGGCCGAAACCCGGAAGGAACCCGTTCTGGTACTTCTGGGTTTTGGCGCGTTCATAACCTGGAAACGCGTAACCCGAGGCATCTGTAACCTGAGGTACCAGTGTATTCATTTTTTAAAAACCCACATTTGTTGTTGTTGTTTAGTCGTTTAGTTGTGTCCGACTCTTTGTGACCCCCTGGACCAGAGCACGCCAGGCACTCCTGTCTTCCACTGCCTCCCGCAGTTTGGTCAAACTCATGCTGGTAGCTTTGAGAACACTGTCCAACCATCTCGTCCTCTGTCGTCCCCTTCTCCTTGTGCCCTCCATCTTTCCCAGCATCAGGGTCTTTTCCAGGGAGTCTTCTCTTCTCATGAGGTGGCCAAAATATTGGAGCCTCAGCTTCAGGATCTGTCCTTCCAGTGAGCACTCAGGGCTGATTTTCTTCAGAATGGAGAGGTTGGATCTTCTTGCAGTCCATGGGACTCTCAAGAGTCTCCTCCAGCACCAGAATTCAAAGCATCAATTCTTTGGTGATGTCTGTCCTTTTTTGCCCCCCCCCCAGGTCTTCAAGTCCAAATTCAAGAACTGGGATGATGTGCTGAAGGTGGATTACACCCGCAATGCGGAGTCGGTCAAGCAGGCGGACGGCCTTTCAGGAAAAGTTCAGAAAGACTCAGAGAAAAAGGACCAGATGAAGGCTGACCTGACAGCCCTCTTCCTGCCACGCCAGCCCCCCATGCCACTAAGCGAGGTAGGTCTTGGACGGAGCAGGTGGGCTGGGCCGAGATTCTCCTCTTCAGATTCGCCTCGCGTGAAGCAGAGGCGTGAGGGGGTCTCAAATCTGCCCTGCTGCTTCCTGCCCCGGTCGTCGTACGACCCCAAACTCATTGCACTCAAACCAATGAGAAAATTCCTACGTGGAATTCTTTAATTTGAAGACTCTGCCAGTGAGCCCCTACACGCCCCCTGAGGTCTGTAAAATTCAAAGCGTTGGTGCAGACCTTGAAAGCCCTAAAAGGCCTCGGTCCTGCGTACCTGAAGGAGCATCTCCAGCCCCATCGTTCAGCCCTGTCTGTGGGTCTCAAAGCCTCCTTTCCCCCTATTTTGGAGAGGGGAGGTTATGGGTTTGTTTTGCTCTTGTTTTTATTAGGAATTTTGGGCTTTTATCTTGTATTTGTGAGATTTAACGTCCGGCACATCTCCGCTGCGACTCAGTGCTTCTCCCGGCGTATAGCAGAGTATAGCGATCAGCGGAGTAGCCTGTGTTGAGGAATCTCACCCATGCAGAAAAACACCATGTACACAGCTTCTTTCTAATCTAAGAAGCGTTTATTTACAGCAGAGAGATATATCAGCAGTCCGGGAGATTGCTTTCCCACAGTATTTTTAGGCTGTGAACCACCCTGAAATCTTCAGATGAAGGGTGGTGGTCATTATTATTATTATTATTATTATTAACCATATTTTTTGCTCCATAAGATGCATCTGCCCATAAGACGCACCTAGTTTTTAAAGGAGGAAAACGGGGGGGGGGGGGGAATATTCTGAATCAAATGTTGTACTAAACTATTTTAGTAATAAACTTCCTGTATATCAGAGTGATATAGGGACACGGGTGGCGCTATGGGTTAAACCACAGAGCCTAGGACTTGCCGAACAGAAGGTCGGCGGTTCGAATCCCCGTGACGGGGTGAGCTCCCCTTGCTTGGTCCCAGCTCCTGCCAACTTAGCAGTTCGAAAGCACGTCAAAGGGCAAGTAGATAAATAGGTACTGCTCCAGCGGGAAGGTAAACGGTGTTTCCGTGCGCTGCTCTGGTTCACCAGAAGCGGCTTAGTCATGCTGGCCACATGACCCAGAAACTGTACTTCCTCGCCCAGTAAAGCGAGATGAGCGCCGCAACCCCAGAGTTGGCCACGACTGGACCTAATGGTCAGGGGTCCCTTTACTGTTACCTTTACATCAGAGTGAGAGGGACAGGAGCTGTATGTTTCTGTAGCGCACGCACTCAAGGAGCGACGAGCGGGGAGGCAGCACACTCCCCGGACGAACCCAACACTGGAACTCCAGCAGCCTCCTCTCGTATAAGCGGCTCCTTTTCCACTTTGCTGCTTTAAAGTGAGCCACAGAGGGGGGAAGGAAGGGGAGCCCGCCCGTCCCTCCTCCCCAGCTTGCTTTAAAGCAGCAAAGCTGGACAGGAGCCGCTTAGACCCGTGTAAGCGGCTCCTCTCCCGCTTTGCTGCTTCAAAATGAGTCAAGGAGGAGGAAAGGAAGGGGAGCCATAGATCCTCCGCTCACGAATGCAGCCGGATTCCGCCGCTGTCCATAAGCATTCACTCCATAAGACGCACAGACACATCCCCTTACTTTTTAGGAGGAAAAAGTGCGTCTTATGGAGTGAAAAATACGGTGAGTGACACCTCCTCACTGCTACGTTCAGTCTTCCTCTTAGTTCTGCCGTCAACCCCACTGCAACTCAACTCTTTCTTTCTTGGGGGGCAGGCGGAGCAGCTCATGGAGGAATGGAACGAAGACCTGGATGGCATGGAGGGCTTTGTCCTGGAAGGCAAGAAGTTCGCCCGCCTTCCTGAGGAGGAATTTGGGCATTTCCACACCCAGGATTGCTACGTCTTCCTGTGCCGGTAAACAGGCCCTTGTTGTCCCTCACCCACCCACCTCCGCAGGCATTGCCTCCCTCTTTATTTCCCTTCTCTGTCCAGTCCGATCCAATGCAGAATCATGGAATTTGTAGAGTTGGAAGGGGTCCCCCAAAGGTCATCTAGTCCAACCCCCGAGCACTGCAGGATTTGGACCAAATGAGAGTGTTTCCGTTGTGTCTGGAAAACAAGCCTACGGAGCTGACTTATACTGAACCAGGCCACGGGTCCGCCTGGGCCCTCCACACCTCTCAGTCCGGCCCTGGGGGCTCTCCCCAAGCCACGCCTCCTTGGCCACACCCCTTCTCGCTAGGCCACACCCCTCACCGGTCCTGCTTGGCTCCGCCTTTGAGCCCTGTGGTGCAGATGGGGCTTGCGATCCATGCTGAAGCTTCCTCGGGAGGAGGGAGCAAGCTGCCGCCATCGCTGAGCGAGTCACTGTGCTTTGTGCCTTCAAAGGTACTGGGTCCCCGTGGAGAGCGAGGAGCAAGAGGAGGAGGAGGAGAAGAAGAAGAAGAAGAAGAAGAGACCCGAAGGGGCTGCCGAGGGAGAGGAGGAGGAAGAGGAGGAGGAGGAGGAAGAAGAAGAGGAGAAGCAGCCCGAGGAAGATTTCCAGTGCGTTGTTTATTTTTGGCAAGGCAGGGAGGCCTCCAACATGGGCTGGCTCACATTCACTTTCAGCCTCCAGAAGAAATTCGAGAACCTTTTCCCTGGGAAGCTGGAGGTGAGCAATTTTGGTGATACCTGAGGGTCGATTTCAAAAAAATCCACTGTGGAAACTGTTATGTCCCTGTGGAGACAGCAGTATTGAGTCAGTGGCTCATGTGCTTCTGGCTTGCACTCATTATAAAGAAATGTTAAATTGATTGTAAAACTAATGAAATGTATAAACTTGAAATGTATAAATAAAAGGGAGGGAACATGGCCGGCTGGAACCCAGAACAAAGGCACTCTGCACTGTGGTTATTTAGTCAACCACTTAATATAAGAGGAATCGTGGCCATGAATGGTACTGTACTTTTCTGTGTATTAGACGAGGGTTCCCCCCCCCCAAAAAAATTATGATGTTAAAAGGGGGCAGTACACACGTTCAGTGCATATTGTTGACGTGCGATTCCCCCCCCCCCCCATTTTCTTAAGTTTGAGTCCCCGAAAATTGGGGGCGTCTTATACAAGGGGGCGTCTTATACATGGAAAAGTATGGTAATCCTCCTCGGCTCCTCCTTCCATCGTTTTTCAGGTCGTGCGGATGACTCAGCAGCAGGAGAACCCCAAGTTTCTCTCCCACTTCAAGCGGAAATTCATCATCCACAAGGGCAAGAGGAAAGCGAGAGATGATGGGCTTCAACCCAGCCTCTACCACATCCGTACGAACGGCAGTGCCCTCTGCACCCGGTGAGTGGCTCTTCCCTCTGGCCCCTTTAGGTCCCTTTACCTTTACCTGGCTGCCTATATTAAGCATTAGCAGCACCTTTCTCCCCATCACAATTGTGGGTCTTTCCATCAGGCTAAACATACAATGGTGCCCCGCAAGACGAACGCTTCGCAAGACGGAAAACCCGCTAGACGAAAGGGTTTTCCGTTTTGGAGGCGCTTTGCAAAACGAATTTCCTATGGGCTTGCTTTGCAAGACGAAAATGTCTTGCAAGTTCCTGCAGTTCCCCCCCCCTTTTTCTAAGCCGCTTATCAGCTGATCCGCTAAGCTGCTAATAGTGCTAAGCCGCTAAGCCGCTAATGGGCTTGCTTCGCAAGACGAAAAAACCGCAAGACGAATAGACTCGCGGAACGGATTCTTTTCGTCTTGCGAGGCACCACTGTACTCTGCATCTTCACTTGTTCCTCAGAGGACGGTTTCCAGCATTCTCGCCAACTTCCTGGTTGTTCTTCTCAGAAATGGGCATAATCACAAGGACAGGTGTTAACTTTCACCTTTTCTCTGCGTGTTGCCGATTGCGATTGAATACCATTTTTTCTTCCCCCTTTCTTCCCAGATGTATCCAGATCAACACAGACTCCAGCCTTCTCAACTCCGAGTTTTGTTTTATCCTGAAGGTAACCTCTTTGTCAGTGTCTAAGTCTAATACTTTATAGTCTGGTTTTCAAATCCTGTTCACCTTTTAAAGTGGAATTAAACTCCTTATAGGATTTTATACTGCTGCTTTCTCTAATACAGTAGTGCCTCGCAAGACGAAATTAATCCGTTCCGTGAGGCTCTTCGTCTAGCGGTTTTTTCGTCTTGCGAAGCAAGCCCATTGACAGCTTAGCGGATTAGCGCTATTAGCGGTTTAGCGGCTTTTAGCGGATCAGCTGATAAGCGGCTTAGCGTCTTAGGAAAAGGGGGGGAAAAGGGGAAAGAACCTGCAGGAACTCGCAAGACATTTTCGTCTTGCGAAGCAAGCCCATAGGGAAATTCGTTTTGCTTTAGCATACTCAGGAATCAAACGTTTTGTGTCTCTCTTGTAGGAAATGCAGTGCTTTTTTTCTAAAAAAATATTTAGGGGGTCCTCTCATTTTCCGACTCATATTGAAATACTGCCCCTTAATGAGGCCAAACTTAGATTCACAAAATGTTTAGGGGTATGCGTTCCCCGGGGGGGGGGGGGGGAGCACTGAAGAACGTCCAGCATTCATAAGGGCTAGCAACTTGTTCTTAAAAATGAATTCATGAAAACGAGGTGCTTGAAAAAGCTAAATTCCGCCAGTATTGAATTTTGGTGGCTTTTCTTGCATTTGGCAAGTCACAGAACCTATATTGTGCAACATATTCACTAATCATCTTTTAAAAGGTGCAGTGGAAAATTTTGAGGCCTCTTTTCCTTGCTTCTTGTGAATGGTGATGCACACACTTGCACACACTCCTGGATCCAGAAGTCTGCAACCTGGATTTAAGAAACCATTTTGGATTGTATTTAACAGTTCTTCCTTAGAGAGCATTCTCTTCAAGAGCGCCCTTTTCAGAACAGGAAAAAACGAAGATTGATCTGTCACTGGCCACAACCGTAGTGCCAGGTCAACCTTCTGACGTCTGTGATTTTTTCCCCCCTATTAACATTCTTATTAACAGCAATAATAATAATAAAATTGCTTGGCCGCTTTTCCCACAAAACTGACACAAGGCAACTTACAAAAACAAGAGTAAAAACAACCTGAAATACTCAACAGCAATATGCATAAATGAGTAGATCCGATTCAACCCTCAAAGAATGAACAGGAAATTAAAGTCCCTGTCATAACATCCTTCTATACTTTTGTCCCCCAACGTTGATGGTGAGGGGGTTGTGTTGGAAGTTTGGGGGCACCTTATTGTGAATGGTTAAAACGGAGTCAGAGATCTCTAAATTCCCTGTACTTTTGACCTCTTTGCTGACCTCCATATCTCAAATGGCAGGAAGATTCAAGGACAACCCAAGAAACATTTAAACATTTCAGTGTAGTATAGTATCAAAATACATATTTTATTTTTAGAATACGGATAGATATCTTTTCAAAATGAGAGCCAGAGCATCGAGTGATACTTAGGACAATCCTAGTTGTCTTTTCCAGTGTATTTCTTATTAATTAAAAATTCCATGTGGTGCAGGCAAAATGTTGTTCTGAAAGTGTGGCCCAGAGAAAAAAGTTTGAGAACCACTGGTTTACCAGGGGTCAGCAAACTTTTTCAGCAGGGGGCCGGTCCACTGTCCCTCAAAGCTTGTGGGGGGACGGACTATATTTTGGGGGGGGAAATAAATGAATGAATTCCTATGTCCCACAAATAACCCAGAGATGCATTTTAAATAAAAGGACACATGTAAAAACACACTGATTCCCAGGCCATCCGAAGGCCAGATTGAGAAGGTGATTGGGCCAGATCCTGCCCCTGGGGCTTAGTTTGCCTACCCATGGTTTAGACCAGCACCTCTTCCAGGTATTTAGACCCATACCTGTATCCTGTTTTGCAACTTCCTCACACTTCCACCTCGAGATGAGATGTCACCTTTAATGACCCCCTGAGAGAACAGAGGAACTAGCCTGGCTACCTTTGTTTTCTCCAGATAAGTTAGTTCGGTTGGAACTAGACACCTTTTCCCAGCCTAGGTATGTGCTTCCCATAATAAACTATCGTCTTCTTGCTCTGCAAGCATCTCTTTGTGTGCAATAGCAGCAGCCAAAGTCCACCCTGTCATCTACAACTTCATTAACATCTATCTACAACACCACTCTAGTATCTCTCAGTATTGTGAGCAACCCCGAACTTACCTTTTGTTGGTATCTTCATGAACTTTATCTAAAAGGCTGAGTTAAGCATTTGAAAAATCTATTGAAACCAGCCATTGTAAGTTCATCATGGATTGGGTATTTTGCAAGTCTCTGTGGCTTTGTTTAATGTTTTGTATTTTTCTCAGAAGGTTGATAATTGTATAATTACAGTGGTGCCCCGCAAGACGAATGCCTCGCAAGACGGAAAACTCACTAGACGAAAGAGTTTTCCGTTTTGGAGGTGCTTCGCAAAACGAATTTCCTATGGGCTTGCTTTGCAAGACGAAAATGTCTTGCGAGTTCCTGGGGTTTTTTTCCCCTCCCCCCCTTTTCCTAAGCCGCTAAGCCGCTTATCAGCTGATCCGCTAAGCCGCTTATCAGCTCATCCGCTAAACCGCTTATCAGCTCATCCGCTAATAGCGCTAAGCCGCTAATGGGCTTGCTTCGCAAGACGAAAAAACCGCAAGACGAAAAGACTCGCAGGACGGATTCTTTTCGTCTTGCGAGGCACCACTGTATTATTCTGTGTATATAAATCGCCAACGTGTTGCATGAGTCACACTACTACAAAGTCCACTCTTTGGCCGGACACACTGAACTCGCTATGTACGGAAACTCTCCAGGAGGTTATGGGGTTCCCTTTCAACGTTTCCCCCCTTTTTCTCCAGGTTCCCTTTGAAAGCACGGACAACCAAGGCATTGTATACACCTGGGTGGGCCGGGCCGCCGACCCGGATGAAGCCAAGCTGGCTGAGGACATGATGAACTGCATGTTTGATGACTCCTACAGCAAGCAGGTGAGTCAGAGCAGGAAAACAATGGCCGGGCGGGGGGGGGGGGCTGCGCGTGAGATGGTGAAGCGGACTGTTTCCCATCCTCTTTCCTTGCAGCCAGGGCCAGATTTAGGTTTGATGAGGCCCTAAGCTGCTGAAGGTAATGGGGACCTTTATATGTCTAGCTGTCCTTTGTCAACAACAAAGTGTTGAATATATGCTAGATGGTAATTTATGAGTTTGACCAAACTGCGGGAGGCAGTGGAAGACAGAAGTGGTCCATGGGGTCACAAAGGGTCGGACACGACTAAACAAAAACAAAATTTTTGGACCTAATAGGTATCTAAAGCCATTTGCACATAGCAAAACATGTATTTTATCAAAGTAACTGTTGAACTGAAATACAATTAAGAAGAAGTACCATGTTTTTTGCTCCGTAAGATGCAGCTGACCATAAGGCGCACCTAGTTTATAGAGGGGGAAAGCAAGAAAAAATATATTCTTCGCAGAGCATGTAAGCGGCTCTTGCTTTTCTTGCTTTAAAGCCTTCCGTCCCCCCTCCCGCTTCACTGAGAAGCCAGCAGAGCAAGAGAGATAGCTGCGCAGAGCCTCTTGTTCTGCTGGCTTTCCAGCAAAGCGGGACGAGGGAGCTCTGAGCAGAGCCAGGCAGCGGCTCTTGCTGGCTTTTCTGGGAGGTGGGGGAAGGGACAGAGGGCAGCCTGTCAGTTTCTTCTCCCACCTCGCGGAAAAGCCCCCAAGAACCGCACACACGCTCCGCGCAGCCCTTTAAAGGGAACGCTGAGCAGAGCCTCCCGCCTGCTTTCGCTCCATAAGATGCACACACATTCCCCCTTACTTTTTAGGAGGAAAAAAGTGCATCTTATGGAGCAAAAAATACAGTATATTAATAGTGAAATGCAATTAAGAAGTATATTAATAGTGAAATAATTCTTAAGCTCTAACTTAAAACGATTTTTTAATTCATACCAAACTTAATAATGCCAAACACATTGGCATTTGGCAATAACAAAAGTTCCTTTAGAAACACAATTTACAAATACTCGTAATTTTGGGGGGGAAGGGGCCAAGAGAGTGGCTTGTTTAGCTTATACGTAAATCTGGCACTGCTCACAGCCCGCCCTGGTTACAAAGCTATCCCTGGCATCAGGCAGATTGGGGAGGGTAAATTGGGGGATTGGGCTGGATGACCTCTGGGGAACTTACGGTTTGTTCTGGGTGTTCACGGAGCCTGCAGGGTTTCTGCTGGCGTGAGCCTGAACTGAATCCCATCTGAAGGAGAGAGCCATTGAAGACCGCTAGCTGGGACATCTCTGTTCTGCCTCCACAGTTGGTGGCAATAATGTATTACAGTATTTATATATATTTTTTGGAAGCCGCCCAGAGTGGCTGGGGAAGCCCAACCAGATGGGTGGGGTATAAATAATAAATTATTATTATTATTATAGAATAGAATCATAGAATCATAGAGTTGGAAGAGACCACAAGGGCCATCGAGTCCAACCCCCTGCCAAGCAGGAAACACCATCAGAGCACTCCTGACATATGGTTGTCAAGCCTCTGCTTAAAGACCTCCAAAGGAGGAGACTCCACCGCACTCCTTGGCAGCAAATTCCACTGTCAAACAGCTCTTACTGTCAGGAAGTTCTTCCTAATGTTTAGGTGGAATCTTCTTTCTTGTACTTTGGATCCATTGCTCCGTGTCCGCTTCTCTGGAGCAGCAAAAAACAAACTTTCTCCCTCCTCTATGTGACATCCTTTTATATATTTGAACATGGCTATCATATCACCCCTTAACCTCCTCTTCTCTAGGCTAAACATGCCCAGCTCCCTTAGCCGTTCCTCATAAGGCATCGTTTCCAGGCCTTTGACCATTTTGGTTGCCCTCCTCTGGATAATTATTATTATTATTATTGACCCAGAAGCCCTGTCTTACCTGCCTCAAAATGGCCCTCCCCCTTTTGTTCCAGGTGATAAATGAGGGAGAGGAGCCTGAGAACTTCTTCTGGGTTGGAATTGGTGCACAGAAGCCTTATGACGGAGATGCAGACTACATGAAGTATTCTCGCCTTTTCAGGTGAGCGCTGTTCCTCTTGGTCCTCCCCTCACTCTCTTCCTTCCCATGAAAAATATTTTACCTACTTCAGGGGCATTAGCATAAGCTTTGAAAACCAGGGAGGGGGGCATCGTACAACGGGGTGGGCGACCTGTGGCACTTCAGAGTTTGCTGGACTCCAATGCCCATCAGTCCTATCTTACACGGTCACCGTGGGGGGGCAGGGGGGGTTGGAGACAAGGGCACCTGCTGTGCTGCAAGTTTCCTGACCCCTTGGCACTGAAGCCCCACTCAACTGACCGTAACGTTATTGTAGGGATGCGAGTGGCGCTGTGGGTTAAACCACAGAGCCTAGGACGTGCCGATCTGAAGGTCGGCGGTTCGAATCCCCGCGACGGGGTGAGCTCCCGTTGCTCGGTCCCTGCTCCTGTCAACCTAGCAGTTCGAAAGCACGCTAGTGGAAGTAGATAAATAGGTACCGCTCCGGCGGGAAGGTAAACGGCATTTCCGTGTGCTGCTCTGGTTCGTCAGAAGCGGCTTAGTCATGCTGGCCACATGACCCAGAAGCTGTCTGTGGACAGACGCCGGCTCCCTCGGCCTATAGAGCGAGATGAGCGCCATAACCCCAGAATCGGCCACGACTGGACCTAATGGTCAGGGGTCCCTTTACCTTTAATGTTATTGTGCCCTTCCTTCAGCTTCTAAAATCTCATGCCCTTCCGACATGCAATTTCACACAATTCCATGAAGTCACAAAGTCCAGCAACTTGCATTATAAACCTGATTTTTTTAAATTAAAAAAAAAACCCTCAAGCCATTCATAAGAAGCGTAATAGCTAGTCCTGTTTCCAGAGAGGTTACTCATTTCCATCAAAGGCCATGGCCAATCGCCTTCTCAATCCGGCCCACAGACGGTCCGGGAATAAGTGTGTTTTTACATGAATGTGTCCTTTTATTTAAAATGCATCTCTGTGTTGTTTGTGGGGCCTGCCTGGTGTTTTTACATGAGTAGAATGTGTGCTTTTATTTAAAATGCATCTCTGGGTTATTTGTGGAGCATAGGAATTCATTCATTCCCCCCCAAAAAAATATAGTCTGGCCCCCCACATGGTCTGAGGGACAGTGGACCAGCCCCCTGCTGAAAAGGTTTGCTGACTCCTGCCCTATCCTGTTCACAGGACTACAAATCCCAGAGAGGGATTGAACAATCTCTCTCTCTTCCCAAGGAACTGTGGGACTCAGAGCTATTTGAGGGGGAACAGGGGTTTTCTAACAACTCTCAGCACCCATGAAAAGACTGCAGCTCCCAGAATTCTTTGGGGGCTCCCAGAATTCTGTGACTGCACAATGATACCTCTTTAACTATTGCGGCTTCCACCGAAGAACTCTGGGAACTGTAGTTTAAGGGTGCTGATAGTTTGGAGATTCCTTTTTGCCAGGGATTGAACCTAAGACCGTCTGCATGAAAGCAGGTGCTTTGTCACTGAGCCACAGCCCTTCCCCATTTTACTGAAATTCTGGCCTTGTCTCTCAGGTGCTCCAATGAAAAGGGCTATTTTGCAGTGTCTGAAAAATGCTCGGATTTCTGCCAAGACGATTTGGCGGACGACGACATCATGCTCCTAGACAATGGGCGTGAGGTAAAGTTTTCGGCATGGGGGATTTATTGAGTCTTAAAAGTACGTTTTTGGGTGTGAGTTAAAGATAGGTAGCCGTGTTGGTCTGCCATAGTCAAAACAAAACACTTCTGAAGAAGTGTGCATGCACACGAAAGCTCATACCAAGAACTAACTTAGTTGGTCTTTAAGGTGCTACTGGAAGGAATTTTTTTGTTTTGGGTGTGAGGAATTCAAATCTGTGATTTTTGCAATTGGACAACAATTAGCTTGGTTAAGTCTACATTTGATGAACTAGCACATAAACAGCTTTCGGGAAACCAAATAATTTTAATTTTTGCCTTCTGAAAACGTCAGGTAATTAATAATAGCATATAACTGCAATTACTTGGCAATCCTTTTCCATGATTCCTGTGCATACCTTTTGCTTACCAAGCAAAACTAAATTTGGTTAATTTAACCAAGATTATCTCTTGATTTCCCAAGTTGTGTTATAACTTTTTAGCACCCCTCGTTCTGGGAGATTTGAAAGTTGAAAAATTCAATACACCCTAATGGGGAATTTGGGGGGTTGGGCAGCTCCTCCCAGCCTCTCAGAAAGAGGGAGGAGGGGAGGCAGACTGCTTTTAGTGTTGTAGGGCAGATAGAAGAAGGGAGCAAAATCTGTGAATCGGGACATGAGAGAAGACTCTTCCCCCTGCCAAATGATTATTTTGGGATACGTGTTTTAATTTTAATTTCTATTAAACTTGCGTTTTCAACCTATTCCAACTTTTTTCTCTTTCCCCCCCCCACCCCGGCAGGTATACATGTGGGTAGGAACACAGACCAGCCAGGTGGAGATAAAGTTGAGTCTCAAAGCCTGCCAGGTAAGGAAGAATGTCACAATTGCCCCAAAATCCTAGGGACCCCCACCCCCAAAAAAACTTGATTCAGAGCAAATTGTGTTTCATTCATAGCATTGTATAGTTGGCAGGGGTCTCCTGCAATGCAGGGATAAGCAGCCGCCCCCCACGGGGATCGAACCTGCAGCCTTTTATAAGCACTGGGCTCTAACCGACGGAGCTATCCAGGCAGGGATAATTGTTGTTTCCCACAAATCCTGAAACTGGCTCATCGTTGAGATCGCTCTGCTTGTGGAGCGTGGTCCAATGACTCATGGGGGTTGTGTCATGGTTTGGGGCAGGGACCGCAGCACCCTCCTTTTTTGGCTATTTGCAGGGGACCGTTTTTCAGTCGAGGGCCGCATTTCTGTTTGGAATCGGCCAGCAGGGGCCACATGCTGGCAGTGGGTTGGTGCCAGAGTTAGAAGAGAGCAGGGCAGCCCCTTTCATTCTGCCCCTTCCTCCTTTTTCAACCACTCAATCCCCTTTCTCTCTCCTTGCCCAACCTCTTCCCCTCCCACGATACCAGGGTGAGGCCTGTGCCTCGCCTGTACCCGGCCGAGAGGAGAATGCCAAGCCTAAGAGACAAGCAAGAACGGTCTAAGAGCTGGATCAGGCCTGAACACAACAGCATTTACCCTATATCACAAGTGTTTAGGTCATTAACGTGTTTTAATTTACTTTTGATTTGTATTGTTTTCGGTCCCAGACTCCCTTGGGGAAAAAGGTCGAAGTGGAAATGCAACCATTTTTTCCTTTTCCCTCCCTTTCCCTTGTCCTTGCGTGATGTGTTTTTAATGTTCTGGGTTTTTTTAAATAAAAAGATTGGCTTTTAGGAACTGTCTTGTTTAGACTGTACATTAAGCTGCTCCTGGGAGCCTTTTTGGCCGAGCAGCAATGCTTAAAATAAAAAGCAATGAAAATAATTAAATTTTAATTTTAAACTTGAAGATAGCTGGACAGGCTCAGCAGAGGTAGTATTGGGGCTGGCAAGCCCTTGGTGGCCTAATCCAACCCTTTTATATGTGTGGTGTAGGGAACCAGCATTTTGTTGTCTCCTGCCTCTGAATTTCCCTCCGTTTTCTCTGCAGGTATACATCCAGCACATGCGCTCGAAGGACACAGCTCACCCGCGGAAACTGCGCCTGGTTCGGAAAGGCAACGAACCACCTGCCTTCACCCGCTGCTTCCATGCCTGGAGCGTTTTCCGGAAGCCTCCGGCCTAAGCCGCTCGCTGATGGTGGTGGCCTCTCCATGGGACTCTATTTCACCTGCTGGACCTCAGTGCTCAAGTAGGGGCAGTACAGCTGTATCCTGTTGTTTTTAAGACCAGCTGATTGGACAAAATGTTACTGGAGGAGGAGCTAGAATTTGCCCCTCCCCTTTTAAAGAAACAGCACCAGCCTATTAAGCTCCCCACCCCCCCTTTACAAACCACTTTTCACCTAAATTTTTCTCTCTCCTCACCACCTTGGGGCAGTGAAATAGATGCTGCCTGAACCCACTCTTGCGAAAACATTGCCGCTGGGGCTCTTCCTACAGCTACAGCATCACTATGTTGCTTTCTCACTTGCACAGAGATCTTTTTTATATATAGTATATTTAACAGAATGCACGTGAGCTGTGACTTCTTATTCTGCTCTTTGAGAGCACTGCAGCCTGGACCCAGTTTGAAGTCTGTAACAGCAACCTCTCTCCTGCAAATGGATGGCCTGTCTCTTTTTGAAGCAAGTTGTGCGAGGCTGGGCAGAGGAGCGAGACAACTGGCGCCTTCAACTTGGGCAAAAGAGTTTGCAGTGCACTTAAAAGACTTCAGGAAAAACCGTGACGGAGAAGTCCATTTTAAAAATCAGATAAAATAAAATCGAGTTTATTGCTTTTAAAAGTTGTTATCTGCTGCTAGACCTCATGGATGCAAAAAAAGTCTCCTTTGAAATGTATGGTGGCTTGTGCATTTTGAGGAAAAAGCAGGCATACCTTTTATCTATATAAAACCTACCATGCAATCGCTGCAGTTGTCCTTTTATAGGTTAGTATCTTGCAGAATTCCTGTACGGGAGGAGGAAATTGTGGATATTTTACATTCATGTTTTGGTGACTGGCCTGGTCTTTCATAATATTGCTTATTTCCAGCAGAGTAACATTTTTAAGTGTTGCCCCCTTTACACTGAATTTTCTGTGTCAGAACAGGAGAAACTTTTCAGCTGCAAAAGCTTCCCCCCCACACCCCAAAAAGGATTTGGCCTGTTCTAGGTCATGTCCATGCTAATCTCCATCTATTACAAGGTGGGTCCTTAATCTGCTTGGCTCTTCAGTGGGTGCTGCAAACAGCCTCTAACCTAAGCGGGACATAAGACGACTTCCACCATTTCAAAGCCACCCTTGTTCGCCCCCTTCAGAAGGCAGGAAGTTCCCACTGCCTTCTTCCTCCCTGTACCGGGGGGACTGGCAGCGGCAGTTTCACCCCGGTCCTTCGTGGGGCTGACACTGTTTGTTCCTCCTTCCGCTTTTCAACATCACAACGTGTCTGTATAATCACGAAGTTTGGGTGCTGATACATCACAACGTTGGAAAGCTGTTATCGCCCAGGCCTACCTGGGACCGATGGGAGTTCAAAACTTATCAGGAAGGAATCGGGCAGAGAGAAACCCAGAACTCTGTGACCTCGAATGGCAGCAACTATCCTGTGAAATGGGGCTGCGGAACTAGATCCTTTTTGTCCCACCTATCAGTGGCCTAACATCATGATTCAGGGTGCGTTTGAACATGGCTGTCTGCACATTCCACTCACTTAGCTGTTCTGCGATGTTTTCCCATTGCTATTGCACCACTCCCACCTGGAAGGGCACCCTAGCACAACAAAACATGAGACCTAAAAAATAAAACAGAATGTTTTTGGCATAAGCAGCTGCAGGATTTTCTGCAGGGACCTGAACGGACTGGAAACCAAAGCTGTATATTGTGAATGCTTTGCAGACACCAATCAGTATTGATCACATTTAGCTTCCTCCAATACCATCACGGGCACAAAGTCATCATGAACCCACAATTAACAGGGAACCTGGAACAACAAGCCACATGTAAGCTTAAGATATTATTAAATGCTTTATTTTTTTCCATTATTAAAAACCTGCATTAATAACTAAACAATGCTAAATCCGTCATCTGAGCAAAACAAAGAAGGTCCCAACAGAGAGGGTACATTCTACCAAGGAAACTAACCCCCCCCCCCAACTCCCTTCCACGATTAAGTCTGCCAAAAAAAAAAAAAAAATTAAGACACACAATGGCACGTTTCCACTATAGAACTCCGCTCTGTCATCCGCTCACAAACATGCACACCCGTGCAAAATCACACACTCTCGCATGCACGCCTGGGTTTTGGGGGGAGGGGGCGAGGAATCAAACCGTACCAAAAAGCAAAAAAAAAAGTCTGACAAAGAGTTTCGTGTAACGTCATTATCAGGAGGCAACGTCTGGGCATTAAGCAGTGAGGAAATGATCCCACGCATGGAACAGACAGCCACAATCTAAGGCAGAGCCCGCACTATTTTAAGACTTAATACCAGCTTTCGCCAACTTGGTACCTTCCAGATATTCTGGACTACCAACTCCCAGCAGCCCCAGTTGGAGAAAGCTGCTCCACCTTCCAGGCCTGAGCCAGCGTCTGTACCTGTCCGAGACCCAATTTTACAAATATATATAATGGCTGGCTCCCCTTCTCTCCCACTTGGCCAAACTTTTCTTGGCACTAAAATGTCAGCGGTGGGAACAAAAAAACGAGGAAACAACTCATACTGTAAGACCTCAGCGAAAGAAGAAAGAAACAAAACAAGCCAAGACCTGAACTCAGCGCTTCGTCGCTGCAAAGGTTACCTTGGCCACAAGACAGGCTGCAAAGGCCCAGAGCTTCTGCCAGCAGGAGGTAATATGCCAAAGAAACACAGGTAAGAGATGACTGCTTATTAAAAGCAGAGGTAGAGGAGGAAATTCTGGGCCTTCCAAGTGTTTGCTGGGCTGCAACGTCCCATCATTCTCGAGCAAGGGCCATGCTGGATGATGGGAATTGGAGTGCAACATTTCGAGGGATGCTGGTTCCCCAGCCCTCTATTAAAGGCTGACTGACACAGTCCCACCCACCTGCCCCCTAAGAAACACAGGCAAAGGAAGAGGGGTAAGTCCAGGCTTGGCCCCTTGCAAGATGCAGCTGGATGTTTCAGGTGGCTCACCCCAAAACAGAGAGCACGGCTTGCGTTAGTCATTGCATGCAACCATCTCCAAATCCATTCTCCAAAAATCCTCAAAGCGGATTACAAAAATCCAGGGCCAGGGGCTGGGAAGAGAGTCCCACCTTTCGACACAAATAAGGTCCTACAGATTTCCAGCATCCCACTGCTTGGCTGGAAAAGAAAGGCTGCCTTTTAATAGCAAAACAGGATTTGGCAGCTGTTTTCAGAGGGTGGCCTGGAGCTGGTGACTTGGAGCCCTTTCGAGTTCAGGATTCATAAATAAATGAAAATGTGACACGAGGGACAGAATCAGATGGGGGAAGCAAGGCGTCGCAGCCTCTCTGCCCGACAGATACACAGAAGATGCTTGGGCTCTCTGGATGTTGATGGACCACAACTCCCATCATCCCTGACCATGCTAGCTGGACATCTGGAAGGCACAGATTCCCCTCTCTCTGTTAAGGGGGGAGATTTTAAGAGGCGGCAAAAGGAGGAGACAAGGAGTAAATAATAACACACTAGGCAAAAAAAAAAAAGAAAAAACAGATCTAGCTGCTTGTGTTAAACTCACTGGCTTCAAACACCAGTGCATGATCATAACTCTCGCCAACCAACCAGCAGAAATAAAATGTAATAAAGGTGTTACAACAGGGCCACGTGTGAATAGCAGTACACTTTTGAACCTGCCGCCAAAGTCTCACGGCATACTAGCCTGCTTCCTAAACCCACCTGAAGATCACTCGGCAAGAAATAATAGGCATGTCATCTGAGTTTTTTGCCACCTCATTGCTCCGTAGGCGGGTCACAGGGCTGGCATCAAACAGAAGGTGTCAAAATTAGCAAGCCAAATTTTCAGGAAGGAAGTTGCCACCTTGTGGTAATAACTGGACCCAATGCTCCTTGGGTCGGGGTGTGTGTGAACCTGTGACCCTCCAAGTATTGCTTGACTCTTAACTCCCAGCAGCCAGCAAGGCCAAGGGTCAGGGGTGATGGGAAATGTCGTGTCACAACACCTTGAAGGCCATCCTTTCAGATAAGGCTGAGAAAGCAAATGGCGGACTGAGGTGCGAGATGCAAACACTTGTACTTTATGAGTTCCATATTTCCAGTGTCCCTTCATGTACCTCTCCTCCTTCCCCCCATCCTAAAAAAATGCACAGTTCCTAGAAAAGGAGGATCAGGGGACGCCATCAAACAGGAGACGCAGGAAATTCACTCGGACGTTTTCTTATTCGGTGCGAAGCTTGCAGCCATGCAGAGGTAACAAGAGCTCTCTTGAGCGGCTGGTTAGAACTTCAACCACATGGAGGGAAGATGTGCAGCTGCAGGTGGGTTTCCTCGTAGATCCGTTTCCCGAAAACCTGCCTCTTGCGCACCCAATTTGTACAGCTGCACCGCTGAAAGAAAACCCTTCTGCCCAGCTAGACAAAATGTTCTCTGCAAGCCAAGAACAAAATAACAACTTTCTGCCAGTATTACAAAAGAATTTCTTCAGGTTGGGCTCTTCTCCAAAGAGTTCCTCACTAGCACCACAGAAGTGGGAGGCATTTTGCCATAAGATCAAGGCCTGTTTTCCCCAGTTGCCATAAGTAGGGTGGGATGGGGTGGAAAAGCTCTCAGAAAAAAAGGAGGAAAGGAGAATCTGGAAGTATGTAAACAGAGCAATTCAGCCACTCGATCCCAAGAGGTTTCAGAGAGGTGTACCAGGAAGCAGAAACAAAACCATCCGTCAAGTGTGTCTGTATATATCTAAAAAAGGCTCCTTTTTCGTGCAAAGTTTGATGCTGATACCTCGGCCAAAGAGAGAGGCTGGTTCAGTCTCGGTGGGATCCTGACGCCACAGGCAGGCCCCTCCCATGCGCCCACTTTGTGTCTCGTTTTTGCTTTGTTAGAAAAAGGTTTTAAGAGTTTTAGTGTGTGTGTTTTGTGCAACGGAAGAGACAACTTGGTCCTGTCGAAGAGGTTGGCACATTTTCCTTTTCTTCATTTTTTTTTTTAAAGAAGAAGTTGGTGATTGCAAACTTGGGAGAGGTACCGAGGAAGAGGTGATAGGGGAGACCCCCCAGCACGAAGAAATCTTCCTCATGAGTCCACTTCCAGGCCGTGCGGTAGAAAAACGTTATGACTCTTTGTAGTTAAGAAAATGCAGAACAGGGTCTCTGGAAGGAGAGGAATAAGAAAGACCAACGGTCTGTTACCACACAGTCAAAAGTCTTTTGTCCCTGGGGGGTGTCAAGCGCCAAAACAGGCCACTGGGACCTTGTGTAGTCTCTGCAGAAGGAACACAGAATTAAGAGCTGGATACTCTGCAACTAGACACATCCACTTACAAAAGTTCAGTTTCCTTATTTTGAAAAGCCTACACTCTCTGCCTAGTTTTCAAGTTGCCTACTAAAAACTCAAAACACTGCAATGGAAATAAAATGAATAAGAAACTGAATCAGTAGGATCAAAACGTTATCCAAACCTAGAGTTGCCATACATCTGGAATTTCTCAGATTTTTGTCTGGGAAAATCCGGATGTATGGCCGAAAAGGGCATTTTTTGGCGGAAAAGAAGCTTGACCATTTTGGGCAAAACTAAAAAAAATCTCAACAATGTTGCCAAAAAACGTTTTTCTTTTCACTGTTTGAAATTTGGCACCCCTATCCAAACCTGCATTAGGTTTAAGTCAAATTGGCGTTGCAAAATTTGCTCTGCTGCTGTTAACCGAAAGAGGGTTACATGCAGGCAGGCACACCATTAAGTCATATGGCAGTGAGTCACCTGACTGCCATATGACTTCAGGGACATATCACGTGATGTCAGGCATTTCCCATTAAGGGCAGCAAAGATTCCCGTTGCAGCTGCAAAGGAAGAACCTGCCTTTGCCGCCACCACTGGTGTCAAGTGTGGGAAAGGCGAAGGGGTTTCACCCAAAATGGACTCCCGGGTCAAATCCAGGGGACTTGCAGGTCTAATGTGGTTTCTTTCTTGCCACTGACCTATGCTAAGCCCTGAAGTCTAAACCAGAACCCCCATTCTGCTCAGACCCCTCAACCTGATCCTCGGAAAACAAAAATAGGCTTAAAAATTATGTAGGCAAGACCTAGAATCATAGAGTTGGAAGAGACCACAAGGACCATCGAGTCCAACCCCCTGCCAAGCAGGAAACACCATCAGAGCACTCCTGACATATGGTTGTCAAGCCTCTGCTTAAAGACCTCCAAAGAAGGAGACTCCACCACACTCCTTGGCAGCAAATTCCACTGTCAAACAGCTCTTACTGTCAGGAAGTTCTTCCTAATGTTTAGGTGGAATCTTCTTTCTTGTAGTTTGGATCCATTGCTCCGTGTCCGCTTCTCTGGAGCAGCAGAAAACAACCTTTCTCCCTCCTCTATGTGACATCCTTTTCTATATCTGAACATGGCTATCATATCACCCCTTAACCTCCTCTTCTCCAGGCTAAACATGCCCAGCTCCCTTAGCCATTCCTCATAAGGCATCGTTTCCAGGCCTTTGACCATTTTGGTTGCCCTCCTCTGGACATGTTCCAGTTTGTCAGTGTCCTTCTTGAACTGTGGTGCCCAGAACTGGACACCAGTTCTGACTCTTTCCTCTTCACAGAACGTACCTCATTTGATCAAGATCCCTGGGGAACGAGCCTCGTCCTCATTTATGTTCCTCAGATTTCTCTCTGCTTCCTCCGATGGCCTGCGAGAGATCAGGATTTTAACATTATTTATTTATAAAGTTTTCAGTCTGCGCTTTTGCCTCACAGAACCCAGGGCATGGCAGAGATGGTTATCATTTTGTCCCTAGCATTTGGGGATATGCTGCCACTGAACAAGGAGATTTTCCTTTCAGTATCCAAATCAGGGGAGCCAAGCATTATCACCGTAACATTTTTTTAAATAGAAAAAATGAATTTAAACTAAATAACAATCACTGGAATGGTTTGCTTAGGTTTACTCCTCGTCCATTTCACAGATTTTAAGGAGAAGTTATCAGGTCTTCCCATCATCATGCCATGTAGTTTAGATATAGATAGATCAATAGATATATATTATTTAGAACATTTGTACCCCACTCTTCAGCCAAAAAGGCCCCCAGGGCAGCTTACATACAATCAAAACAAGGTGGCTTACAATCTGAAAAAACCCATGACACACAAGGGGAAAGGGACAGGGACGGAAGAGGAAAAACCAAAACCCTGACACCAATTTCTAAACAGTTGTTCCTCTATTGACAAGCTGGCACAGTTCAGGGGCTGGGCTTTTGGATAAGCTGATGGGAGCGAGCCTGGGATAGCTCAGTCAGTAGAGCATGAGACTCTTAATGTGAGGGCCGTGGGTTCAAGCCCCATGTTGGGCAAAAGTTTCCTGCATGGTAGGAGGTTGGACTAGATGACCCTTGGTGCCCCTTCCAACTCTATAATTCTGTGATTGATTCTCTCCCTCCCACAGAGGCAGTCTGATGGAATGGCTAGATAGAGATAGGTCTCAGATAAGGGTAGAGACTTACGCCAAGTAATCCTTCACTTCCTCAGCGGTGATGTCTCCGGTGGTATCCAGTGGGGTGTCGATGCTGTTATTGGGTGAATCCACGGGCGTTGGAGAGAAAGAAGCTTGCTGTTCATCCGGAGACCCTGAGGGTTGGAGAAAGGGGGAAGAACCTTAGAGGAGCGCTGACAGATCAGAATAAAGGCCCGTCCATCTCCTCCAGCCTTCTGTCCTCACCATACGGCCATTAGCAGAAACTCACAAACAACAACAACCCATCTGGTTGGGTTTCCCCAGCCACTCTGGGCAGCTCCCAACAGAATACTGTAGTACCTCGGGTTGCATACGCTTCAGGTTACATACGCTTCAGGTTACAGACTCCAATAACTCAGTACCTCGGGTTAAGAACTTTGCTTCAGGATGAGAAGAGAAATCGTGCTCCGGCAGTACGGCAGCAGCAGCAGGCCCCATTAGCTAAAGTGGTGCTTCAGGTTAAGAACAGTTTCAGGTTAAGAACAAACCTCCGGAACGAATTAAGTATTTAACCCGAGGTACCACTGTATTAAAAACACGATAAAATATCAAACATTAAAAACTTCCCTAAACAGGGCTGCCTTCAGATGTCTTCTAAAAGTCAGATAGTTTTATCTCCTTGACATCTGGTGAGAGGGCGTTCCACAGGGCAGGTGCCACCACCCAGAAGGCCCTCTGCCTGGTTCCCTGTAGCTTTACTTCTCACAGTAAGGGAACCACCAGAAGGCCCTTGGAGCTGGACTTCAGGTATACTGGGCCTAGGCCGTTTAGGGCTTTAAAGGTCAGCACCAACACTTTGAATTGTGCTCAGAAACATACTGGGAGCCAATGTAGGTCTTTCAGGACCGGTTGTTATATGGTCTCGGCGGCCGCCCCCAGTCACCAGTCTAGCTGCCGCATTCTGGATTAGTTGTAGTTTCCAGGTCACCTTCAAAGGTAGCCCCAAGTAGAGCGCATTGCAGTAGTCCAAGCGGGAGATAACCAGAGCATGCACCACTCTGGTGAGACAGTCCGCGGGCAGGCAGGGTCTCAGCCTGCGTACCAGGTGGAGCTGGTAGACAGCTGCCCCGGACACAGAACTGACCTGCGCCTCCATGGACAGCTGTGAGTCCAAAATTACTCCCAGGCTGCGCACCTGGTCCTTCAGGGGCACAGTTACCCCAAACAAGGCCTGAGCACCACAGCACTCTCCCAGCAGCTGACATTCAGAGAGCAGACAGCACAGACATATCCCCTAGGAAGCAGCAGCAGGTCTGCACCTTAGCAGTCAGCATCATCTTAGAAAACCAAACCATCTGTTGTCTTCCATTGAGCACTTTGTTGATGGACCATTGACTACAAAGGGCAAGCCACAATGCCCCGATACATCGCTTTTTGTTTTGTTTTTAATTGCACAGAGTAGTCTTCCGTCAAATAAAGTATTTCCAGAGTGGGAGTGGACAAACTTTTTCAAGCCAGAGGGGCCGCATTCAAGGATGGCCAACTGTCCGAGGGCCACATGCCAGTGGTGTTTTGAGGACAAAATGGCCACCAAACACACACTCGGATGTCTGAATCATTACATACACACATACATAGATAGGCATAGGTATATACACGCCCACAATTGCAGCACTGGGTCAACACAAGGGGTTTCAGTCTTTCATCTCACCTCAGCGCTGTGAGGGGGAAGATGGGCTCTGACTGGCTACTAATAAGAAAAAAACAGGCTTTGTGGACCTGATCAGGCCTCTGGACTCGCCAGCCCCACTTTGGGCCATTCACACCATATACAGTGGTGCCCCGCAAGACGAACGCCTCGCAAGACGAAAAACCCGCTAGACGAAAGGGTTTTCCGTTTTTGGAGACGCTTCGCTAAACGAATTTCTCTATGGGGTTGCTTCGCAAGACGAAAAAAATCTTGCGAGTTCCCGCATTTCCCCCCCGCTTTTTCCCGCCCTTTCCCTAAGCGCGAAGCCGCTTCTCAGCTGTTCCGCTGATAAGCCGCTTCTCAGCTGATCGCTAAAAGCCGCTAGACCGCTAATAGCGCTAATCCGCTAAGCTGTCAATGGGCTTGCTTTGCAAGACGAAAAAACCGCTAGACGAAGAGAATCGCGGAACAGATTAATTTCGTCTTGCGAGGCACCACTGTATTTAAAGCTCAATGGTCCCTCTTTATGTTTGCAACTACAGCAGCTCGAAGTTGATATGCCCAGAGGTGGAAAGAGGGTATAATGCCAACAAAGGAAGAGTGGCAGATGGAAGTGGTAAAATATACAGAAATGAATAGAATAGAATAAGAGGTTGAGATGAGAGAGAGAGAGAGAGAGAGAGAGAGAGAGAGAGAAGATTGGAAAGGTTTCGTAGTTAACTTTTTAATATGCTTGTGGTAATTTCCCAAGTAAACAGGAACAGATTCACCCGTAGTGACTTACGGAGAACTAGAAAATGAAAAGACAGGGATTCATTGTAATATGTAGTGGAAAAGAAAATCGTGAAGTGAATCATGGAAAGTGGAGGGAAGTTGAAATTAAATGTGTAATTGGCATTTGGACAATCATTCATTGTTCTTATTGTAAAATGAAAATGATAAATAATTTTAAAAACCACAAATAAATAAAGCACTATACCATTTTAAAACAGTTATAGCTTCCAGAATTCTGGAAGCTGTAGTTTCTTCAGGGTGCTGAGAGTTGTTTAGCGGACCCCCCTGTTCCCCCCACAGAGCTACGATTCCCAGTGTGATTTAACCATAAATCCCTTTTTCCCAGGGAACTCTGGGAATTGTAGTTCTGTGAGGGAAACAACTTTCAGCACCCTTAATAAGCAACATTTCCCACAATTCCTCAGGGGACGCCATGGCTGTTTAAAGCACTGCCATAGCGCTTTGCATGTATGGTGCAGGCGTGACCCTAGAGAAATGAAACTTCTTACAAAAACTTGCAATTTTCTCAAAGAGTGGAATTCACATTTTTCAGTGGAAAAAGACTGGTGAGGATAAAGCAGTTTTGAAACCGAGAAGTTTAACTTTCCCCTCAAGCTATTGGGAAAGGTTACATCAGAACTGCAGCAATGGTGGCAAAATCAGAAGAAGCCATATTGTTCACTATTCCCTGATATTGATTAGGAAATCGGGCCGTTCCCTTACGGTCGCTGCTGGCAAGGGAATGGCTGGCTTCTGATCCTTGGAGGATGTGAGTCCCGTTGGCCTGGTTCAGTTTCGGCGTTGCTGTGAAGTTGTTCCTGAAATGACAAGGGAGCAGCCTTTATTGTTACGAGGCTGGACATGACATTGTTCAGACAATTAGTTAATAGCACGGTTTAAAATCAAAATAGCAACGGTGAGGACCCCTCAAGCGAAACGTAACTGTGGTATGAAGGGAGGAAAGGCAGGCTTTAAACTGGGAGACAGGAAGAGTTTTCGTCTCAGGGACCGCATCCTTTCTTCAGCAACATTTTGGAGGCCACATTCCGCTGGTGGGCGGGGGAAGTGGGTGGGGCCAAAAGCAAAGTGGGTGGAGCAAGAGGTGATTTCTTCCCTCCGTACAATGTGGTACATCCCACCCAACAAAAATTGAGACTCTTCAGCCTCCATTCAGGAAAGTGAGAGGCATTAGGTAAAGGCCCCTGAACGGTTAAGTCCAGTCAAAGGCGACTATGGGGTTGCAGCGCTCATCTCGCTTTCAGGCTGAGGGAGCCGGTGTTTGTCCACAGACAGCTTTCCGGGTAATGTGGCCAGCATGACCAAACCACTTCTGGTGCAACGGGACAACATGACGAGTGCCAGAACACACGGAAATGCCATCTACCTTCCCGCCACAGTGGTACCTATTTATCTACTTGCACTGGCGTGCTTTCAAACTGCTAGGCTGGCAGGAGCTGGGACAGATCAATTGTCAACCGTGCAGACTTCGCAACGCCTCTGGTTTGCAACCGAGGGTCAACGTTTTAACACACACACTGCTCTCTCTGTCTATAGCCAAGGTTGTGTTTACTGCATGCGAAGGAACAACAAACATCTGATCACGACAGCAAAGACAATTAAAATCTTCTGCAGTGAGGCACGCCAAATCCTGCAGCCTGCACAAGATATGCAAATTGAACATACTTGCGTGATTTCTCCCCTTTCGGTGTTAACTGATTTCTATAACTCAACACTTCCAAGCATCTTCCTCTGCTGCTTTAAGGACTAGAAACTTGACTCTCTTTTTTAAAAAGGATCCAAGATTCTCAGGAAGCAGAATTCTGTGCCCGCTGCAGTTCAGCAAAGCAACAGCAACGTGACTGTATACACTAAACTTCCCCTTCAGGTTTGCAGACAGCCCAGCTATGTATAAAACAAGTTTTCGCCTCCACCGTGAAATATTTTGCCTGCACTTGAAGTCACAGTGGTACCCCAAACATTTCCTTCAAAGCCACTGTTGCTGCTTAAAGAGCTGCACTTACCCGAGGCAGGTGGAGTCGTGCACACGGCTCGTGTCCAGCCCACACAGTGGCTCCGTGATATTCCTGGTGCTCAGGGAGAATCGCTCGAACTCCGATGGAGAGATCAAATAGAAGCCTGGAAAGAGAGATGGGGGAGCCAACACTGATGAGAGTCACATGGCCCCACCAGCAGAATCCACTTCCCTTAATAGACTGACTGTAGGTTTTCCTTCCGGTTTTATGGTAAACAGGACAGCTTTTATTGCAGCGCACTGATGTTTTTTTTTTTTAAATCTGACTGTTAAAATGAGAGCGTTCACAACTGAAATTATTGGGAAATGATACATGAGTTGAAAAAAATGTTTAAAATAACCTTTTCTAAAAAAAAACACCCAAAGCCTTTCTTTTAAGAATTCTAGGTGCCAAAATCCCAAGAGAGCAGAAAGGACTATTTATGTATGCAACCATGGCTGTGTGGATGTTATTGGCCCAGAGATGGAAAGAAGATAAAACCCCTACCAGAGAAGAATGGCAGATTACTGTAAATTGATGGATTATGCCAAAATGGCTTAAGATGACCGGCAGAATCAGAGATCAGGGATACCAAAGTTTTAATAAGGAATGGGGGAAATTTACAATTTATCTTAAAAACCATTGCAAGCAGCTAAGATCTTTGTAGGATTGGAATAACACTTGGACATAGTGGAGATGTAAAAGATTTGGATTATCATAAAAGATGCAGGAGGAAATGATTGACAATAGGACCCACGAAGGGAAGGAGGGAAATCCAGGAGATTCCTTGAATCGTTGTTTTATTGTTGTATGTTGGATATGTGATTGTAAAACTTCAATCTGAAAAACCAAATAAATCCCAAAAGATAAAAATAAAAAGAGTGTTCACAACTGCGATGGCTTGGGCTGATAGGAGTTGGAAGTCCAGAATATCTGGAAGGCTGCTTCAACCTAAACAGCCCCAACCCCTTCACCTGCTCTTTGATCACCCCGGTCTAACTTGCCCCACCCCAGGGGCAAGTTCTCAATCTGCTTTTTTTTAGCTCTAACTAGCTCAACCCCTAGGGATGCAGGTGGCGCTGTGGGTTAAACCACAGAGCCTAGGACTTGCCAATCAGAAGGTCAGCGGTTCGAATCCCCGCGACGGGGTGAGCTCCCGTTGCTCAGTCCCTGCTCCTGCCAACCCAGCAATTCGAAAGCACGTCAAAGTGCAAGTAGATAAATAGGTACCGCTCCGGCGGGAAGGTAAACGGCGTTTCCATGCGCTGCTCTGATTCGCCAGAAGCGGCTTAGTCATGCTGGCCACATGACTCAGAAGCTGTACGCCGGCTCCCTCGGCCAATAAAACAAGATGAGCGCCGCAACCCCAGAGTCGGCCATGACTGGACCTAATGGTCAGGGGTCCCTTTACCTTTACCTTAGCTCAACCCCATAGTGCCTCATCATTCCCAGCTTCTTCCAGGTCTCAGTGTCCCTGCCCCACGGTGCCCCCTCTTTCCCTCTGGGGTCTAAGTCTTCCTCCTGCCCCACGTTGCCTCCTTGCTCCTTCTGGGCTCACCTTGCCCGTGTTTGGTGAAGACGCACGAGGCGATTCCGCTGATGTCCTCTTTCCGGATGCAGTCGTAGTGCACCTGCGGCCGAAGACCGGGCACCGTGAAGACGTGGATGTCCCCCAGGTTGGTGAGGCAGGCAAGGCAGTTCTCTGCGTAGTCCTCGCACGCCACGCTCACAAAGTTCACCAGCCCCACTTTCCGTACCCGGCAGCCCTCGTGGGCCGTCAGCTTGAACTTGGTTTTGGCGCTGACTTTGGGCAACGTGAAGACCTGGAGTGGGAGACAGCGGGAAGTGAGTGGGGTGAGGGTGCAAGGAGGACGCGCAAGGCTTTAGCCCCGCCCAGGTGAAGCTCCGCCCTCCCTGGCTCAGGAGGGAGCAGGTTCTCAGAAAACTCATTTCTTTTCTCCGAAAGAACTGCATCTTCTCTCACGTTCCCAGAAGCTCAAAGCAAAATAGCAGCCCCCTTGCCAAACTTGCAGGACAAAGGCACCCGCCCAGGTTTTGTTAGGATCAGTCTGGTGCCTATTGCTACTGGTAGGGCAGAAGGCGGGGAGCCCAACAGTAGGTGGCGCCAGAGAGCCAGCGACAGGCAGAGCCAACCGATTCCAGTTTTGTCCTTATTCTCTTTGCTGCCATGCTCTACGAGGGCAACACTGACACAGAGGAGGCGGTGGCAGAAGCAGCTGGCAGGCAGTCAATTGAGAGAGAGGGCAATGCTTTGCCTTCACTCTGAATGAGCGGTCACCTTTGGCCTTGTTCATAACTCAGCACCCCCCCCCCTCAAAAAAAGGACTGCTGAGGACACTTTTTGTGAACCTCCCCGACTCAGCCCTCGTAAGATTGAGGTGCCAGCGGCCCCCAAGGGCACTAGATACTCAAATAACTTTCTCACACGGCTAGAGATTCTGCCCCTCCCTCGGGATTACCTTGAATTGCTCTTCTGAGGCAATGAGCACTGAATGGCTGCCCTGCATGTCGGGGGCTTTGGCCAGGTCCCGCGAGACCTCGTACGGTTCCGGCAGAGGGTTCCCCCGGCCGTCTAAGACGGCAATCGACACCACGGGCGCTCTGTGCATGAGCTGAATCTCCTTGCCCAAGACCGCCTCCACCGAGCGCTCGGAAAACTTCTCCTGCGAAGGGACCTCCAGGGCGTAGGCAAACACCGAGCCAGAGTTTGTGCCGGCCCACATGGTGGGCCCATGATGCGTAGCTGTGGGGGGGGAGAGGGGAGGGGGAAGACAGGTAGTGAGAGAAGGCATCCTGCACTGAGCCGAGGGCTGGGATGGATGACCTCCCATGTCCCTCTCAGTGCTATGATTCTAAGGGCCAAGAACCTTATTTTTGAGTTTTTCTATTGCAAACCACTCTGTGATCTTTGGGGGAAGGGCAGTATAGAAATGTAATTATTATTATCAATAATAATAGTGGAGCTATAGTGGAACATAGTACAAGTCTAGCTCTCATTTCCATATTACAGCGGTCGGGTTACAAATGCTTCAGGTTACAGACGCTTCAGGTTACAGACTCCGCTAACCTAGACCTCAGGTTAAGAACTTTGCTTCAGGACAAGAACAGAAATCGTGCGGCGGCAGCAGGAGGCCCCATTAGCTAAAGTGGTGCCTCAGGTTAAGAACAGTTTCAGGTTAAGAACGGACCTCCGGAATTAATTAAGTTCTTAACCCAAGGTACCACTGTATTTGCAAATGGCTGTGTTTTTTCTGGAAGCAAGTAACACGAAAACGAGCACCAAAGTTGGGCTTTACTTCACTATAAGTTCCAGAAGTGGCTTTCGGATCGCATGAAAGCTCAAATACAGAACTAAGAGTTAGCGAAATGCAGTGAGAGCGGAATAAACTGCCTTTTAAACGTGGCAAGTGACCAATTCCAGGACTGATGCTGCCAGCCTTTCCCAACTAGATGCCCTTCAGGCGCTGTCAAACTACAACTCCCACCATCCCTTGCCACCAGACGTGGGTGTCTGGGACTGTTGGGCAGCAGAGTCCCAACCATCCCGGACTCTGGTCCCTTTCCACCCGCGTTGCACCTCTTCCTCCTCCTCACCGTCTCGGAGGAAGGTATCAGCGAAGTAGAGGCAGCGCACGACTCCCGACAACGAGTCGTCGGCCGAGCGGGGTTCAATCCGCCGCTGCACGGGGGTCATCTCCACCTCGTGGGGGCCGGGCTGCTCAGCCAGCTGGGCATTTGCCTCCTGCACCTGACAGGGGCAAGAGGGGGGCGAGGCAGATTTGTGTCAATAATAATAATTATAATAATAATTTTTATTTATATCCCACCCTCCCTAGCCGAAGCCGGGCTCAGAGCGGCTAACAAGAGTAAAACGATAAAACATTCTAAAATCATTTCATTATAAAATTAATTCCAATAAAATTAATTTTGCCAGAGATGAGAAAGTTAGAGTGAAGCTTCAAAAACATTTCCGTGCCACCCTGCTCTACAATATCACATTCCCCATCCATCCTCAACTATCTCCAGGACTTCCCAGTTTGGCCCATTTTTATCTTCCATTTATCTTTTTATTCTGTTCTCCTCTTGAGACTGCTGGATTCTGACTCACCCTTGACCACTGTCCTTGTTGGCTGGGGGCCACTGGGAGTCAGTCAGAGTCCAGCAACATCCAAAGCGTTCCCCCTGATCTAGCCCAATGCTGCCTACCTTGACTGGCAGCAGTTCCCAGTACGTTTGCGAGCACAATTCAAAGTGTTGGTGCTGACCTTTAAAGCCCTAAATGGCCTCGGTCCAGTATATCTGAAGGAGCGTCTCCACCCCCATCGTTCTGCCGGGACACTGAGGTCCAGCGCCAAGGGCCTTCTGGCTGCGAGAAGCCAAGTTACAGGGAACCAGGCAGAGGGCCTTCTCGGTGGTGGCATCCGCCCTGTGGAACACCCTCCCAGCAGATGTCAAGGAGATAAACTACTATCTGACTTTTAGAAGACATCTGAAGGCAGCCCTCTTTAGGGAAGCTTTTTACTGTATTTTAATACTTTGTTGGAAGCCGCCCAGAGTGGCTTGGAAAACCCAGCCAGATGGGCAGGGTATAAATAAATTATTATTATTATTATTATTATTATTATTATTATTATTATTATTATTATTACTATTATTAATAATTCTCCACTCCATTTTTCGCCTATGCCAGGCTCCTTTTCACTGGGAGATGGAGCCATTTCCCCTTTTTCCAATCAGGGCCTTTTGAGGTTCAGCCCCTTCCAAGAAGCATCTCTCCCCCAGAAACGGGGAAACCAAAAGGCTCCCTTTGCTTGCTGCTGCCACGACTACACATCAGTCCCAAAACCTCAACCTCTCTCTCCCTTCCTTCCAAACCTTTGTTAGGGTTTAACCCAGAACTCGAACCCGCAGCTTTCCTAACTGGGCACGCGCCCCGGTTCACTCACCTTGCTCGAGGGGCTGCTGGTGTTGACCCTCTTCTTCCCAGACACCCTGCTCTTTCGGATCCTGCGGAAGGACTGCCGGAGAGATTTCTTCAGGGACTTCACCCGAGAAAGAGGCCCCTCCATGGCAAGGGAGTCATTGGGGTGCAGCGTGCACCTGTTTGAGAGACAGCAGAAGGGTGAATTTAAATCACTAGTCAGTAAGACTTCACTTTAAACATTTTTTTACAGAAAGACTCATTCTTGCTGGTATAATTTTAATATTTACAAGCAGATGAAGGTTTCATTTTTGGAATAATAAATTTTCAGAGTAGTTTTTACAGTTACAGTGGTACCTCGGGTTAAGAACTTAATTCATTCTTGGGGTCTGTTCTTAAACTGAAACTGTTCTTAACCTGAAGCACCACTTTAGCTAATGGGGCCCCCCGCTGCCCCTGCATGATATCTGTTCTTATCCTGAAGCAAAGTTCTTAACCTGAGGTAATATTTCTGGGTTAGCAGAGTCTGTAACCTGAAGTGTATGTAACCCGAGGTACCACTGTACATCCAAAATTTCTGATTTGGTTATACTATTAGAAATACATAGATGGATAATTATGACATTATTGTGAGGTTTAATAAGTTAACTGTTAATATTAGGACAACTTTTCTGCTGTACTTTATTGGAAGGAGAAAAATAATCATTTCCTCAATAACAATTGAAACAATTTATTTAACTAAAACAGTAACATTATAGCATATGTATCCATGTTTGTTAACTGATGTGGTTAAATGGTTTTTTTTAAAAAAAAACTTAGACTGAGTTTCAGCACACATGCCAAACTTAAAACAAATCCTTATTTCCCGATGAATAGCCTTTGGTCTATAATGTAACTTAAATGGAAAACTATCTTTAGAAAGATTTTTCCTCCAAAAGTCTTTTATTTTAAAAATCCCATTTAGATCAAAAAAATCTGATGCATTAGTGGGTGGTAGGTATAAAAAGGTTGACTGCCCCTGATTTATAGGGTCAAAACCAGCACTCTGAATTGAGCCCGGATACGAATTGCTTGAGGATTCAAATGAAGGTGCTTTCACCTTAAAACTCCCCCTACCTGGCCAGCACAGAGTTCCTCCGGTAGTAATCGTACACCCCGAAGCCGTGGCTGGTCCCAAAAGCCACCAGGTTCCACTCGGAGTGCAGCGTGACGGCCGTTACGGCCGCTGGGGGCATGCACTGGACGAGGATGCAGGGCTGGAAGCCCGGGGCGAAGGCGAGGGAGCCGTTCTTGGGGGCGAGGCGGTCGTGGCCCTTCCACGTGAAGCCCTCGCGGTCCTGGAGGAGGTCGACCACGGCCACGTTGATCAGGTGCTCCGACTTTTCGTCGGCGAGCTCCATCACCAGCACCTGCCACGGGGGGGGGGGGGGCAGAAAGACGGGGATCAGGGACAAGAGGAAGCTGGTTCTCAGTTTCACACTGGGGGAGGGTGCGCAACGTGAGCCTATGTCACAGGAGCAGTCACCGCATAGTCACCAATCACACAGTCCAAAGATGGGGCTAATGCTTTATTAGCAAACATGCAACCTCCACACATTTGGCTGAGTGTCAGGCCTAATGAGCACAGCAGCTGGTTCTCCTTTGTTTTTGTTTTTTGTTGTTTTTTTTTGTATATAATTTTTATTAAATTTTCTGTTTTACAATATAAAATACCCATTTAAACATCCTTAAAATATCAATGACTTCCCTTCTCTCTTTCCATGGTTCATTTAGTACAGGCAAACTCGGCCCTCCAGATGTTTTGGGACTTCAAATCCCATCATCCCTGACCACTGGTCCTGTTAGCTAGGGATGATGGGAGTTGTAGTCCCAAAACATCTGGAGGGCCGAGTTTGCCTACGCCTGATTTAGCATATAATAAATCCCTGCAAATTTTACAAAAATTAAACAATTATTGCATCCACCAAATCTTATTTACACTGTTGAACTCATCTTAATGTTGCCAGTGTTTCCAAGTGTACACAATTTCCCCCCATATATTCAATAAATGTTTTCCAATCTTCTCTAAATGTATGTTCTTCTTGTTCTCCTATTCTATATGTTAAGTCTGCCAGCTGCGCATATTCTGTCAGCTTAAGTTGCCATTCTTCTTTAGTTGGGACCTTGCTCGTTTTCCATTTGGGGGCTAACAAAACACGGACCGCCATGGTGGCATACATATATAACCTTTTTTGGCAGCTCATTCTCGGTGGCCTTACCCCATGAAGATCAGTTGCCGAGACTGAAAGTCCCCACAGCTGTCTTAAGTCTTCTCCTCTCCAGGGCTTTCCCCCAGCAATTGGAGACTGAGCCTGCCTGAAACCTATCTTTGCTCCGCCCGTTTCATCCCTCTCCTGGTTCTGGGAGGGAAGCTTGTCACAGCAGAAGGGAGAGACACCTGTGAATCTTCACCAGCCGGGCTCATCCCTGCCTCTTGGTCTCTTGCCCTCCTGCTTCAGCTTCTGCCTCCAATTCTGCACTTCTCTCTGCCACAGATTCTTCCTGCTCACAAGGTAAAGCAGGTAAAGGACTCCTGGATGGTTAAGTCTGGTCAAAGGCAACTATGGGGTTGAAGCGCTCATCTCGCTTTTCAGGCCAAGGGAGTCAGCGTTTGTCCACAAACAGCTTTCCTGACCAGCAGGACTAAACCGCTTCTGGCACAACGGAACACCATGGCAGAAACCAGAGCGCACAGAAACGCGCTTTACCTTCCTGCGGCAGCGGTACCTATTTATCTACTAGCACTGGCATGCTTTCAAACTGATAGGTCGGCAGGAGCTGAGACAGAGCAATGGGAGCTCACTCCGTTGAGGGATTCGAACCACCGACCTCCTGATCAACAAGTCCAAGAGTCTCAGTGGTTTAGACCACAGCACCACCCGCATCTCTTAAGCTCCCACCACCCTGCTCACTAAGCCCTGTTAGCTCTTCAGTTTCTGACACCTCTGACTCCCAAATCGTCTCCCTCTTCTCCTCTGACCTCTCATCGTTGTCCCACTGCCAAGTCCCAGGGCCCAAAGCCTCTTCCCTCGGTGGTTTCCCCGCTGGTGCCTCCCAACATTCCTCTGAGTCCAATCACTCCATGACATCTACGCAATCTTAACTTAGCTCTCCAGCTCTGCCACCCTATTGCCACGTCAAGGTCTCCCGGAGAAGCAGAATTGTAGAACTGGAACGTATCCCCCCAAAAACCTCATGCAGCCCAACCACCTGCGATGCAGGAATCGCTGGCAAAGATCCTTGGCGGATGGCCACCCATCCTCTGCTCAGGCAGCCCTTAAAGTATCCTGGACCCATGTAATTCAGGGCTTTGTGTAAACAGTGGTACTTTGGTTCTCAAACGCCTTGGTACTCAAACAACTTGGAACCCAAACACTGCAAACCCAGAAGTGTTTCAGTTTGCAAACTCTTTGCGGAAGCCGAACATGCTCCATTTTGAGTGTTACGCTGAGGTCCTGTCTGTTTTTCCTATTTATTTTGTGTTTTTGCATCTCTTTTTGTTTTGTTTTTGTGACTGTGTGGAACCCAGTTCAGCTACTGATTGATTGATTGATTGATTGTGTGGCTGCAGTACATTGATTATTGCTTTCACTTTATGGATCAATGGTCTTGTTAGATAGTAAAATTCATGTTAAATTGCTGTTTTACGGGTTGTTTTTAAAAGTCTGGAACGGATTAATCCATTTTGCATTACTTTCTATGGGAAAGCGCGCCTTGGTTTTGGAACGCTTTAGTTTTGGAATGGACTTTCGGAACGGATTAAGTTTGAGAACCAAGCACAATAACCTGGAATCCGGCATGGCAGTGCAGTTGCTTAAGCAGAGGTCTGACATGCTGTTGGCCGCCTGCCCTCATCATTTGCCCGGCCACTGCCTTCAGCACCAGCTGGAGCTTCCGGGCCAGGCAGGTGTGGGCAGCTTAGGAGGGATTGCATCATGGGGTTCAGAAAAATTACGCCTTTCCCAGTTACCTGCCCTGCTGTGCCAGCCACCACCATCTTAGCTGTGTATTTGCACAGAGCAATCTTCTGAATCCCCAGCCTGGGGTCATCGCTGTAAGGGTCGAAGCAGCCAACCTGGAAGACAAATATCCATTCATTCATTTCCAGGGAGAGAGAGAAGCAAAGGATATGAAGATCAGAGCCACACAATTCCCTCTGTAAGAAGAAAGCAGTCAAGTGCTGTATATATTGGAGCGTGTGTTCATATGGTTGGGAGTAGAGGAGAAGCTCACAAGGGGCCTCTTTCTGCAGTGTTTCATCAGACCGCGTGAACCAAGTTTCCCAAACTGGTTGATACTGAAAACACCGCCCCCTCTCCCCACAGTCCATGGGTCGAAAAGGGCCTGGGGTGGGAAAGATGCCTTGCACTCGATGAGCAAGCATGCAAATGTTTGTTCTGCATTATTATTATTTTTAATGCAACATATACTTTTATGTAGATGAGTTTCAGACTATGAAAGTTTCCATCCAGCTCTAAAGCTGCAATGACTCCCTTCCTCCACTTGGGGGCAGAATTCGACAAGCATTAGCCAATTCTTTTTTAGAAAAGAGAAGATTTTAAAGGATGCATTGCTGAATTTGTTTAGAAACGAGTGAGACAAGATAACGAGTATCGACGTAGCAGAAATCAACACAGAGCTAGCTGCTTCTCTACTCTGAGGCTCCATCAGCACTGTGCATTCAAAGCCGTACCCTACCACTTGCAAGAGCCGTCATTCCCCCAAAGAACCCTGGGAGCTGTAGTTTGTTAAGGGAGCAGAGACACCCCCCCCCCATTCCTCTGAAAGAGCTACAATTCCCAGAACTCCCTGGGAAGAGGGACTTACTGGTAACCTGCTATTGGACTGCAGGCATAAGAAAAAGATTTGTCCCTCAAACAAGGTAACAGTAACAATTGATGTTTGTTTGTTTTGTTAATGTTGTTGTTGTTATTGTTATTGTTTGTGCCCATTTGACCGGGTTGCCCCAGTCCCTCTGGGTGGCTCCCAACAGAATATTAAAAACACAATAGAACATCAAACATTAAAAACCTCCCTAAACAGGGCTGCCTTCAGATGTCTTCCGAAGCTCGTATAATTATTTATCTCCTTGACATCTGATGGGAGGGCGTTCCACAGGGCAGGTGCCACCACCGAGAAGGCCCTCTGCCTGGTTCCCGGTAACCTCACTTCTCGCAGTGAGGGGACTGCCAGAAGGCCCTCTGCGCTGAACCTCAGTGTCTGGACTGAAGGCTGCAGGTGAAAGGCAATGGGAAGATCTCTATCTCTACCTGTTGAACCGCACAGCTCAAGAGACACAGAGCTACTGTGAGGCAAGAGGAGTCACTCTGACCTAATGAACAAAGAGCCCCCCACCCAAAGGCATTTGGAGGGAGGGGGTTGTTACCTTACGGAAGGGCGGCCAGTCCTCTTCGCAAGACTGGTTCAGGCTGTCGTTGTGCTCACAGTCCGTCTGGAAAATGTTGGCCGTGCCCAGCTTGTACAGCGGCTTGAGGGAGACTCCCGAAGCGTCCCAGAACCGGACGGTGCCGTCTTCATGCCTGCAGAGAGGAAGGTTGTTTTTGGCAAAGGCTGGTTGTGAAAAATATCCGTAAGATTGTGAGAAGAGTCTTGCTGGTCAGGCCAGGCCAGGCCAGGCCAGCCTCCTGTTCTAGCAGTGGCCAACCAGATGCCCGTTTTGGGAAACCCACAAGCAAGACCTGAGACCCCACAAGAGCCCTCTCGCGGCTGGTGAATCCCCGGAGCTGAGGCTCTTGTGTGAACAGGAAGCTGAACTAGATGGGCCTGCTCCCACAGCTTCTCATGTTCTGACCTGGGACTCTCTTAGCTTGAGTTCCGAGAAGGAATTTGTCAGCATCTGTCTCAAGAGGCAATGGAGTGCGCCTCCGAGGGTGAAGGCAAACTGCTGTGTTAGTAGTACCGAAGTGACCTCCCCAGGGTGCAAGCTTGGGCAGTGTGTAAGGAGGTCCTGGGCAGCCCAGATGTCAAGCCTCCTCCCCCCAGCCTGGCTGATGTGGTCCAAAAGAAAGCAGAGCAATATGTTTGGCACCAGCTTGGCTGCCAGAGTTGTGGAAGGAGGCGTACAAGGCCTCAGGGACTCTGGATTTGTGTAGGGTTGACTCCTTAGCCCAGGCATGTCCAAAGTCCATTTTAGGGGCCCAATCCGGCCTGCAGGTCAGTTCAATCTCAATCCAGCCCCATCAAACCTCAACAACTTCAATCCTAAAAAAAAGCTCAACAACTTGGGTCAGCCCTCACAGTCCTTCACTTCATCATATCTGGCCTGCTTTGAAAAAAGTTTGGACACCACTGCCTTAGCCTTTGCTTCTCCCAAAGATATCCTACAAGGCAGAATACTTGCAACTCAGAAAAATTCCTTCCAGTAGCACCTTAGAGACCAACTAAGTTTGTTACTGGTATGAGCTTTCATGTGCATGCACACTTCGTATCTTCAGATATGCACACTTCGTATCTGAAGAAGTGTGCATGCACACGAAAGCTCATACCAGTAACAAACTTAGTTTGTGCTACTGGAAGCATTTTTTTTATTTTGTTTCGACTATGGCAGACCAACACGGCTACCTACCTGTAACTAGTTCTTGCAAGTTGTTTCAGCTGCGTGGAACCTTTCGGCCTCCAGGCGCTGCTGAACTACAACTCCCATCATCCCTGGCCATGCTTGCTGTGAGTGGAATGCTGTGAGTGGAAGCTCAGTAACGCTTGCAGGGCCAGAGGTTCCCCCACACCCGGTGTGCATGCTTATTGTAGCACAACCTAGCAGAACCTGTTGCCAGAAGCAGCAGCAGCAGCAGCATTATTTTACAAATGGCAAGGGATAAAGTGCACACTCTTCTCCTGCGCAGGGACAGATGACAGACTCTCATCTGACGCCTAGGCCAGTTGTGACTAACCTTTGGCTCAACAAGTACTGTCGCACTACAATTCCCATCAGGTCCAGCCAGCATTAACGGTGGTCAAGGATGACAGCTGATGTGATTCAGCATCAACAACACACCCACCCCACATGCCCTGCAGATTGGTGCACAAATGACCTCATCGGCAGAAGGAAAGTGATTTCCCCACAAAATATTCCGGCTGCAAGAATCTGGGGGTGCTGATATGTCCACAACTCTGTCCTTGACAGTATTACAGCTAATATATTCAGCTCTGCTAACTCACCCCCCTACTATGAAACCAAACTCTGTCCTGCACAGAGAGGAGACGCAATCCTTTTGCAAACACACTTTTCTAATCATCTGATCCTTCCCCGACTTCTTCCTTTGCCCCTCGAAAGCAAAACCTGAAAAGTCCAGTTTTTTTATTATTTCCGCACGCTGGAGGAATTCGGGAGGCGCAGATGCCAAATATTACCAGATTGCCCTTGGCGGGCGAGAGAAAAAGAGAGTGAGCTAAGAAAACGAGATCAGGTTGCAATTGGTTTTGGCAACAGCCACTCGGAGGGCTTTATAACAGTCCCTTCCACATGACGAGGGGAAATGCGGCGGTTGGGAAGGAGAAGGAAAATACAGGGAGGAGAAACCACCCCTTTGGAATAGATTTCCCTGGTCTTCTCCCCCCTCACTCTGCTATCTCAACCAGGAAAAAAGAACCCATAACAAGTGACTCATTGCACATTTCAGTTGTAAGAAGCACTTTGTTTATTATGGCCTCTCTAAGCATGCCTGTAAGGTAGGACGCACCGATTATCCCCATTTCGCAGGTGGGAAGGCAGAGAGAATAACGGCTTGTGTGTGGTGGCCAAAAGACCCCAACTCTCAGCTCATGCGAGAACTGAAAGGGCCGCTTCCTGCCCAGAGAGACCACCACAGGCTGGCTGCGAGCCAGGATCTGGCCGGCTTGCTCCGACTTCCCTGCCTTTGAAGCCTCCGCTCGGGCCTGAACATCTGCTGCCTCTGGCTAGCGAAACCTTGGCTGCGCTCCCCAAGGGGGAAAGTGAAGACTGGACCACGTAACGTTTGACACCAAGCAGCTCAGGAGTTGCCAAGAGGGAAGGAAGGCGAGGAGAATGAGAGGGGAAGCCCTCAGCAAGGACAACTGATGCATTCTTGCCAGGCAGCCAAAGCAAAAGAAGTGAAGGGGGGGGCGGGATTCTCACTACATCCAAGGGGGGGGGACTCTTCCTGTTCCAAATTTGCGCTTCCAGAAACCGGACAATGCTATATGGCAGGCGTAGGCAAACTCGGCCCTCCAGATGTTTTGGGACTACAACTTCCATGATCCCTAGCTAACAGGACCAGTGGTCAGGGATGATGGGAATTGTAGTCCCAGAACATCTGGAGGGCCGGGTTTGCCTATGTCTGCTTTATTCACAAGGTTCACCTTGCATTCCAACTTCTTAAAACTGCTGAAAGCTCTTCTGTTCCGTTGGTTAAGAATGCATCTGTCCCTTACGGTTAGCTGATTTCCAACTATAGTATTTTTACATGGGTTTTGCTGTATGATTTTGTGCATCACTGTTATAAACCACTAGGTGTTTTCTTACTATTATTATTAATAGTGATGTGTAATCGGGAAAAAAAACCCCAAATAAAATGAAGACGCAAAGTGCAGAGGGGACCTGAGCAACGTAAGAAATCTCAAGCTGTTTAAATTGGTCCGAAAGCAGATAAACTGCAATGAAAATGAATTGCTTATTATATATTTAAAAAAGAGTATGATCTAACATTCCCTCTATTTAAATACGCAGTGCAGGTCAGGCCTAGGAGCCCCCAAAGCTGTAGGGCAGTGTTTCTCAAACTCGGGTCTCCAGCTGTTGTTGGACTACAACTCCCATCATCCTTAGCTAGCAGGACCAGCGGCCAGGGATGATGGGGATTGTAGTCCAAAAGCAGCTGGAGATCCAAATTTGGAAAGCCCTGGTCTACACACTGACTGGCGGCACCTCTCCAAGATTTCACATGGAGTCGCTCCCAGCCCTAAGAACAGAAGCTATTGGGAACTGAACCTGGGACTCCCTGCAGGCAAGGCAGATGTTTAGTGACCGAGTTGTGGCCCTTCCCCAATCTTGCAGAGCTGGCACCGTCCCGAAACTGCTGGACCACAGCTCTAGCCAGTACTACACTGGCAGCTGCTGACGGCAGCTGAACACCACCTGACGGGCCCCCAGCTTGGAAGAAGGATGCTCCCCAACACACTGCCTCAGCTGCCTTCTGCCTTCCAATGCAAAAAAAAAATCGCACTCGGCACAAACAACATTACATGGGAGGAGGACAGCCTGGGGAGAAACCAAAACACAACTCACCCGGTCAAGAGAAGCCCCCGTTGGGTGGGTTCCTGTGCGAGGCTCCTTCCTCCGTTGATGGGCCAGTTCTGCTAAGAGAGAGAGATGGAGACAAACGTGGGTAAAGAGAACTGTGGCCAAAGAATGCAAAGGCCCTTGTATTATTATTATTGTGGTTGTTGTTGTTAGTAGTAGTGGTGGTAGTAACAGTAGTAGTAGTAAGGTAAAGGTAAAGGGACCCCTGACCATTAGGTCCAGGGGGAAGGTAAACGGCGTTTCCGTGCTCTGCTCTGGTTCACCAGAAGCGGCTTAGTCATGCTGGCCACATGACCCGGGAGCTGTACGTCGGCTCCCTCGGCCAGTAAAGCGAGATGAGCGCCGCAACCCCAGAGTCAGCCACGACTGGACCTAATGGTCAGGGGTCCCTTTACCTTTAGGCACAGCTCCATGTTTCTTTTGGGGGAGGGGGTCATCAAAGGAAGTGAGACCCCCCTCTGGCCATGATGCAAGAGGGTCAAAGGGGTGAGGCTGCTTTAATGATAATCATCATAATCATAATCATAATTTATTACAGTGGTGCCCCGCGAGACGAACGCCTCGCAAGACGGAAAAGCCGCTAGACGAAAGGGTTTTCCGTTTTGGAGGCACTTCGCAAAACGAATTTCCCTATGGGCTTGCTTCGCAAGACGAAAATGTCTTGCGAGTTCCTGCGGGGTTTCCCCCCCCCCTTTTTCTAAGCTGCTAAACCGCTTATCAGCTGATCCGCTAAGCCGCTAAAAGCCACTAAAAGCCACTAAGCCGCTAATAGCGCTAATCCGCTAAGCCGTCAATGGGCTTGGTTCGCAAGACGAAAAAACCGCTATACGAAGAGCCTCACGGAACGGATTAATTTCGTCTTGCGAGGCACCACTGTATTTATACCCCGCCCATCTGGCTGGGTTTCCCCAGCCACTCCGGGTGGCTTCCAACAAAGTATTAAAATACAGTAGTCTGTTAAACATTAAAAGCTTCCCTAAACAGGGACGTCCCTGTGCCAACTCACCACAAAGGAGAGGCGAGGGCTCTGGTCTTCTCCTGCACTGATGATCCTCTCCCACAGCTTCAGGGGGATGTTGGAGATGTGGTAGGAGCAGGTGATGGCCGAGGAGTGGAGCGGGGCCAGGTACGGGGCAGGAATGGTGGGCCAGCCCGGCGTCTGCAGGTCAATGACCACCAGCTCCTCCTCCACCAGGACCACCAAGGCGGTTGGGTTGTCGAACTCTGGAAGGGAGAGAGAGGAAAGCACCTGTTAAGATGAGCCAGGAAGGATCGACTTTAGGGAGGACCGAGAAGGAAAGGAGAGAGGACCACTTAGGAACAGAGGCAGAGATGGAGAAAACAGAGAGGGAGAGAACGACGGAGTTCTTGTCTGTGTGGTGCAGTGGTTAAGAACCTAAGAAGAGCCTGCTGGATCCGGCCAATGACCTATCTAGTCCAGCATCCTGTTCTCACAGTGGATCAATGGGAAACCCTGCAAGCAGAACGGGAGCACAAGAGCTTTCTGTCTCCTCCTGTGGTTTCCAGCATTGCTGCCTCTGACAGTGAAGACAGAGCAGAGCCATCCTGGCTAATAAGCCATGAATTTGTTCAGTCCTATTTCTATCCAAGTTGGCAGCTGCCTCCAGTGGGAGAGAGTTCCGCAGTTTAACCACATGCTGAGTGAAGGAGTCCTTTCTTTCACGTTTCCTGAATCTGCCAACATTCAGCTTCATGGGGGGTCCCCAAATTCTAGTGTTGTAAGAAAAAGGGGGAACACTTTTTTCTCTGCCCACTTTTTCTGGGACACGTACCGTGGTACCTCGGGTTAAGTTCTTATTTCGTTCCGGAGATCCGTTCTTAACCTGAAACTGTTCTTAACCTGAAGCACCACTTTAGCTAACGGGGCCTCCTGCTGCCGCCGCACCGCCAGAGCACGATTTCTGTTCTCATCCTGAAGCAAAGTTCTTAACCTGAAGCACTATTTCTGGGTTAGCGGAGTCTGTAACCTGAAGCGTATGTAACCTGAAGCGTATGTAACCCGAGGTACCACTGTATCATTTTATAAACTTCTATGGTGGTTTCTCATCTTTTCTCTAAATACCCTTTTTTTTTTGAGATGGGGCAACCAGAACGGCACATCCTACTTCAAACGTGGTCGCGCTGCAGATTTGTAAATTAGCACTAGACTACAACGCTGGGGAGACCAGGGTTCAAATCCCCACTGGGCCATGAAGCACACTGGGTGGCCTAGGGCCAGGCGCTGTCTCTCGGGCCAGCCTACCTCGCAGGATTGTTGTGGTGAGGATAAAAACAAGGGGGAAGCAGGGGGAGGAGGGGAGAAGCACGCAGGTCACCTTTGAGCTCTTTGTAGGGAAGTCGAGATATATACATGCAACAAATCGGATCGGCTGCTGTTGTCTAAACATATCCTCGCGGGATAGAGAGGTGTTTGAAAATATCAAAAGGTATTTACCCTCCTCTACCTCTGTGTTGCACACGGTGAAGAAGTCGATGACACGCGACGTGAAATCAAGGGTGACCAAGGTCTGTCCTTGCAAGATGGTGACGCAGTGCCTGTCTCCGTAACTGGCCCTGGGCATCCCCCCACTGAAGATGATGTAGGGGCTCCTACAGGACGGGAGTTAGAAAGAGCAGTCAGGCAACAAGGCCACGCAACTTCAACGTCCTCTGAGCCTCCCCCCCCCCACGTCAACCCATCGCAAAAGAAAAGCTCCGTAGGCGAAAAGAAGCCAGGAGGATGTTAATATCGCACAGGTTGCAAAATCCAAGGGCACGGGAGGGGCACAGGCAAGGAGTAAAATCTACTCTTAATCCAGACATGAGACCTACCCTGAGTCGCACGTCTGCCAGACAATCTTGTTGATAGCTTTGCACGGGAACGGACCTAGAACGGGAGAGGAAGATTTTGGAGCGACGTTCTGGCTTTGTAAGATGCAAGCAGAAGAAAAAGACCTGGCTCACATTTCTTCACAACCCCCCAAATGCAACCACTTTTTGAGGCCAATGAAGCTCACAAAGCCCTTTTGGACTAGCCACACTCAGCAGCAACAGCAACAGCAACAACAACAATGAAAATACCAAGGGTTGTGTTTTCCCCCCTCCTTCCTCACAAACAAATACCAGAATGTGGGATCTATATGAGGACACTAGTAAGGCTTAGGACAGGCAAAAGGACTAGGAGGAACTTGTGGGATTCATTGCCCCAAGATCCAGAGCCAACATGTTGTGATTTTGGCTCTGATCCTCCTCCCTTGTTGAATTCTATAATGGCAATTCTGAGACTAAGAAAGAGGAAGCGAACAGCCAAGACCACCACCCAGACTGGCAGCAATAAAACCGCTAGCACCTTTGCAAAGCTAAGCAGGGTCTGGCATGGTTTCAAACTGGATGGGGGACCGCGTGTTGAGATTCCTGCATTGCAGGGGGTTGGACTAGATGACCCTCAGGGTCGCTTCCAATTACCCTCACAGACTAGCCTCTGCTGCCAGTTTCTACAGTGGTACCACGCAAGACGAACACCTCGCAAGACAGAAAACCTGCTAGACGAAAGGGTTTTCCGTTTTGGAGGCGCTTCTCAAAACGAATTTCCCTATGGGCTTGCTTCGCAAGACGAAATGTCTTGCGAGTTCCTGCGGGTTTTCCCCCCTTTCCCTAAGCCGCTAAGCCGCTTATCAGCTGATCCGCTAAAAGCCGCTAAACCGCTAATAGCGCTAATCCGCTAAGCTGTCAATGGGCTTGCTTCGCAAGACGAAAAAACCGCTATACGAAGAGCCTCACGGAACGGATTAATTTCATCTTGCGAGGCACCACTGTAATGTTGTACACCCTGAGATCTTTTAATAAAAGGTGGTAGATAAACGGAAATACTAACAACAACAACAACAAACTTATATCCTGCCCATCAGACTGGGTTTCCCCAGCCACTCTGGGCGGCTCCCAACAAAGCAAAACATCAAATTGCACGAGTCACAGTCTTTCTCCACTTTTCCACCACAGTTAGGAGAGAAGTGATTTTGACATGTGCATCAGGGAGGGTTTCCCCCTTTTTTACAAGTTCCCTGGATGTGGAGCCTGGACCAAGCGCAGTTAGAGGCCCTATAGCCATTAGCCTCACCGTAAGGGATAGTGGAGGTGGCCGGCTGCAGGGTCTTTGAGGAGCCGCCCGTCACCGGCCACACGGCGTAGCCTCCGTCGCTGTGAGAACTCACAACCGTCTGGCCGCTCCGCTCCCATCCGAGGCTCTCCAGCTGCTGCAAAAGACGGAAACCCAAAACGTGAGGCCTGACGCATTTGGGACACACACAGAGAGAGAGGGAAGGGCAAAAAGGCCTCTGGACAACAGAACGGTCAGTGCAGTGGGGGAGAGAACATGTTAGAGCAGGGGGGGGCGGGTCTTCGGCATTTTATTATTCGTATATTTTATTTATTTAATCTGCATGCCACCCTGAGATCTTCAGATGAAGAACAGCCAGCGTAAACAGTGGCGTAGCGTGGGTTGTCAGCACCCGGGGCAAGGCGAGTAATTTGCGCCCCTAACCCCTAACCTGCTGCCGCTGCCAGCTTCTTCTTGCTGCTGCCTGGGCTGGTCGGGTGTGGTTCTCTCCCGCGCTCAGTGCTGCGCTGGGCGGCCGCTGCACTGTCCCTCCCCCAGATAGTCCCTCCATCGCTCTCTCTCTGCTCCGCACCGCAACGCACGCCTGACACCCTCCCCCTCCACAGTGGGCAGCGACCCGGCAGCTCGGATCGGATTCGCACAGCCAGCACTGCAGTGAGAGAGAGTGAGTGAGCCAGGTAGGGGCAGAGAGCTGCGAGTGCGAGCCTGCCCCCCCAAATGTTGCGCCCGGTGCAGCTGGCCCCCCCTGCACCCCCACTGAGCGTAAAAAAACAAAACAAGAACGGAAAATACGCAATAAGTACAAGAACAAAACAGTAACCCCTCCCCCACCTCCATTTAAAAGGACATAGAATGTTAATTAGCCAGGGACCTGGGAGACCCGGGTTCAAATCTCCCACTCAGCCATGAAGTTCACTGGGCATGGCCTTGGGGGCCAGCCACTGCTTCTAGCCCATCTCACAGGGTTGTGGTGGGGATTAAATGAGATTGGGGAGAAGCACGGATGCCACCTTGAGCTCCTTAGAGAGAGAAAGACGGGATATTTTAAAAATCCCAAAAAACGAAATAAAAAGAGTTACCTGGTTGCCCAGAAAGAGGTGCTCAGCTTCCCTCGTGCTTCCATCCCAAAGAACCATCAAGCCTCTGCTGTAGCCAATCAGGATCTTGGCAGGATCTTTGGGGTGTTCCTGCAGAGATTCCACCGGACCAAGCGCCTTCCCACATCGGTAGTCTTCGGAGACGCTGCAGGATAAAAAGGCAGGGATGGAGAACAACAGAACAACAGAATTTCAGGCATGGAAGGGACCCTGTGGTCATTGAGCCCAAACACTTCTTTTCAAATATTTTTATTGCTTTAAAAAACAACAACACATTATATGAACACGGTACATTACACTAATGTGTGGTAAGAAGTCTCATACTTCGACTTAGGCCGCATCCGTACCATACATTTGAAGCACTATGATGCCACTTCAAGCAGTCCCAGCTCCCCCCAAGGAATTCTGGGAGCTGTAGTTTGTCAAAGGTGCTAAGAGTCGTTAGGAAAGACCCCTATTTCCTTTCCACTCTGAGAACTGCACTCCCCACCCTTTCGGATGCATCGCTGGGGCGAGCTCACCTCTGCAGGACTTCGTCTTGGTACAGAGTCCTGTCCTCCTGCAGCGTCAAGCCGGGAAGTTCCAGGAAGTAGATGCCACCCCCTTCCGTGCCGAGGTAGGCCATGTCACAGCTTGACCGCAGCAAGATGACCGTCACCCGGGTGATGCTGGGAGGGGAGCTGTCAGGAAGAAGAGAGCGATCAGGAGCCAGCCTTGCTCAATCGCCAGGCCAATGGTTTTCCAAGGTGTTCTGGGACACCCTCTCGCCGTGGGCATTTGCCAAGGAAGTGAGTTCCAAAGTTACCTCCAGGAATGCCTTGAGTCGTCACACCCCTGCCCTGTCATTTCAATCCTAGGGAGAGGTGCTCTCAGTAAGGCTGCTTGCCCCCGAGATTTGTCTTGTGCCCACAAAGACCAGGGCCTTAAGGGTGGTGGCACCAGCCCTTTCAAATGTGTTCCCAGAAAGAACAGGCAGGCACTTACAGTGCTGACATTTAGGCACCTGCAGAAGACTCATCTGCTCACCCAGGCTTTCCCTAAGGAGGGATCCAGCTATCCTGAGACCCTTCTACTGATTTGTGTTGCAGCTTATATAGGGGTCTCCCCACTCATGTGCATTTGTCTCCTGTGCGGTGACAGGAAATAATTAAATAAATCTATTTAAACGGCGCAAAGGCATGAAAAGAGCAAAAATGGCCCCTAAGAGGGGGGCAGCTATAAAAATGGCCCCAAAAGAGAAGGAAAATGGATAGCAATCCCAGCAGCCTTTCAACTGCAAAGCCATGAGCCTTTACGCCGACCTTTGAAGCCTGTGGAAAGTTGGGAGTTTGAGAAAAAGAGGTTTGGAGAGAGTGACTGCAGTGGACTTTGGCATATTTTTATTGACTTTTGGTGGAGTGTGGCTCTTTAGATGGTGTTGTCCACTACAGTCATACCTCGGAAGTCAAACGAAATCCGTTCCAGAAGTCTGCTCAATTTCCAAAACGTTTGGAAACCAAAGAGCGGCTTCTGATTGGCTGCAGGAGCTTCCTGCAGCCAATTGGAAGCCATGTCGGACGTTCGGCTTCCAAAAATAGTTTGCAAACCAGAACAGTCACTTCCGAGTTTGCGGCATTCGGGAGCCAAAACGTTCGAGAACTAAGCTGTTCGAAAACCAAGGAACGACTGTATAGATGATTTCACGTTTATGCGTAGTGCCCGGGAGACCCCTGTACTAGTTTTGCAAATGCAGCTTTATTGTTGATGTTCACAGCACAGACATTTTTGCAAATAAAAATAAAAAGTACCCGCTCCTTTTGTGTGGGGCACTACACCTGAGTCCTTGGGGTCTTTCCACTGCAATGGTCAAAGCCAGGAATAGGCAAACTATGTTTTGGGACTACAATTCCCATCATCTCTGACCACTGGTCCTGCTAGCTATGGATGATGGGACTTGTAGTCACAAAACATCTGGAGGGCCGAGTTTGCCTATGCCTGGTCAAAGCCAAGCACGAAAACCCCCTGTGCCCTGCAATTTCCTGAGATTCTGATGACTTGGGAAGCTAGTTTCGCATTTCTGATGGCAGAAACACGGTTGGAAAACCACCGTCCTAGACTGCACGCACCCACAAATGGAAAACCAATCTCAATAGTTAACACCCCCAAAAGAGCCAATGCATTTCAAGGAGAAAGTCTGCGAACCAGTAGCACATGCTGTCCACCCACCACCACCAGGCAGCTGTTTAAAGAAGATTGACAGGCCGCACACCCAAGCAGAGGAGCTCGAGAGAAAGCTGGAATGTGCTTGACAAACCCTTGCTTGTTCCCAGAGCATTGGGTTTTGGACACAGGAACAGAGGAAGAGGCCTTAGACTGCCTGCACTAGCTGGCAGCAGCTCTCCAAGGTATAAGGAGAGGCTGGGGATTGAACCCGGGATTGAACAAGGCAGACATTCTACCACCATAGGTCTCCTTGATGGCAGCTCTGTCTGAAATTTAAGGTAAAGGTAAAGGGACCCCTGACCATTAGGTCTAGTTGCAGACAACTCTGGGGTTGTGGCGCTCATCTTGCTTTATTGGCTGAGGGAGCCAACATACAGCTTCCGGGTCATGTGGCCAGCATGACTAAGCTGCTTCTGGCAAACCAGAGCAGCGCAGGGAAACGCTGTTTACCTTCCCGCCAGAGCGATACCTATTTATCTACTTGCACCTTGACATGCTTTAGAACTGCTAGGGTGGCAGGAGCAGGGACCGAGCAACAGGAGCTCACCCCGTCACGGGGATTCAAACCGCCGACCTTCTGATCAGCAAACCCTAGGCTCAGTGGTTTAGACCACAGCATCTGAAATTTACCTCTGCGCAAAAGCTCAACTGTCTTGCTTCCATCTCGGTAGTGGGGCCCTCCATGTGGAACACCCTCCCTTCAGATGTCAAAGAGATAAAGAGCTATGCCACTTTTAGAAGACATCTGAAGGCAGCCCTGTTTCTGGAAGTTTTTAATGTTTGATGTTTCGCTATGTTTTAATACATACGGTAAGCCGCCCAGAGTGGCGGGGTAGAATTTCGCTACTACTACTACTACTACTACTACTATCTATTACTATTATTATTTCGATTTGCCTGTTCTCATCTCTGCCCTATAATTTTGCCATGGCAAGAGCAGGTCTTGCACAAATAATAATTAAGAATAATATTTATAATAATTAATTTATAACCCGCCCATCTGGGCGGCTCCCAACAGAATATTAAAAACACAATAAAACATCAAACATTAAAAACTTTACTAAATAGAGTTGCCTTCAGATGTCTTCTAAAAGTTGGGTAGACTGGACCCTCCAGATATGAACTTAATTTGTTCCGGGGGTTTGTTCGCACCCTGAAAATTATGTAAATAGAAGTGCGCTTCTGCGCACACATGTGGCGTAATTGAGCGCTTCTGCGCATTCGTGTGCAGCGAAACCCGAAAGTATACACTTCTGGGATGGCTGTGGCCATATCCCAAATATTCTGTATCCAGAGGGATAATGTAAGTAGAGGTACGACTGTAGTTGTTTATTTCCTTGACGTCTGATGGGTCGGTGCCACCACTGAGAAGGCCCTCTGCCTGGTTTCCTGTAACCTTGCTTCTCACAGCGAAGGAACCACCAGAAGGCCCTATGAGCTGGACCTCAGTGTCTGGGCTGAATGATGCAGGTGGAGACGCTACTTCAGGTATACTGGGCTGAGGTGGTTCTGCCACCAGCCAAAGCAAAGGACACAATGATGTGTCATCTGTATTCCATGTACAAATGAGGAATACTCTCACTTGGCCGCTGTTGATGGGACAGCCGTCCCCACTGCACCCACAGATAGTTTGGAGGCTGGGGGGTGACCATGTAGCATATACTCTCAACTAGGGCTGGGCGATATATCGTCCAAAAACAATTAAAATCCAGATCGTGATAACGGTTTCATAATTTTTGACCTGGCAACACATCACGAATCATAATGTGATTGTGTGTGCTATGCAAAAATCACGATGGGAGGAAAGCCAGCCAAAATCTCTACATAGCTCCACCTTTAGATATCAGTACAGTCGTACCACAGAAGTTGAATGGAATCCGTTCCGGAAGTCCTTTCGACTTCCAAAATGTTCAGAAACCAAAGAGCAGGCCTGTCAGACGTTCGGCTTCCAAAAATAGTTCGCCAACTGGAACACTCACTTCTAGGTTTGCAGTGTTCGGGAGCCAAAACGTTCGAGAACTAAGCTGTTTGCAAACCAAGGTACGAATGTATATTGCGATGTTTCGCTACTGATATATTGCAGTGTTGAAAAACAGGTATCGTGTAGACCTACTCTCAACAGAGGCAAACGATCTTGGGGAGCTTAGGAGCTGCCTCGCTTTGTCTAACAGGAGAGCCGGCACTGGGAGACAGCTTACGAAGCAGGAAGGCAGGTGGTGGCTAAGAAGGAAAGGAGGGATCCTCTAGATGCTGAGTAATCTATGAGATCGCTAAAGCGGTCCCTGCATCTTCGCAGAGGATCATCTCCCAAGAACCCACAGCGCCCCAAAAAGGAGGAAAAAGGAGGCAAGCAAGCAATGAGTACTTAGCGGTGTCGAACCCTGGACGTCCTGGGAGGACATAGCTATGGGTCTCCTCCAAGTGAGAGTAGCCATCTTTCTGGTAAATCTCCCAAAGGTGGAGGGTGTTGTCATCAAGGAGAGACAGCAGCCGGCCCTGGAAAAGAAAGGAAAACCATCTAAGGGTGTAGTTAAGAACAGAAGACAAGCTGGCTAGCTCAGCCCAATGGCCCATTTATATGCTAGCACCCTCTTTCCCCAGCGACTAACCAAGTCTACAAGCAGGATCTGAGCACAAGGGCAAGATCCTACAACTGGTGTTAGGACACCGCTGACTCTGACTGTGTTGGCAGAGCACACCCATTATGGCTAGTAGCCGCTGATAGCCATTAGACACAGATTTGTCTAATCTTCTTTTAAAGCCATCTTAAGCTGGGCACCACAAATTCTCTTCTGGGCTTTTTTTTTGCTGCCTTTCCCCTCTTTAATGGCACTCCAATTAAGTTCCTAGCATTTGTAGAACCTGAGATACAAGACAGGCACTATTATTCTCGATTGTCTTTGAGAAACTGACCTGCTCTGCCATTTCAGTGTTTTGACTTTGCACCCCCACCCCCCAGAAAAGTTCCCAATGGGGTCAAAAACAATACAATGCAGGCAGCTGCCTAATACTGACAGGCAGGGGGTATCAACCTGCGGGCAGCATCAAGGTGGGACCAAAAGATGCGGTTCTTTTACCTGTCCAGGTAGAAAGTGCATCTGGGTGACCGTCGCCGTTTCCCTATGTAGGCCTGTGAACTCCACGCCAGGAGCTCCGTATCTGAGGCAAGCAGAGAGTCAAGGAAGAATCATAGAATCCTAGAGTTGGAAGAGACCACAAGGGCCATCGAGTCCAACCCCCTGCCAAGCAAGAAACACCATCAGAGCACTCCTGACATATGGTTGTCAAGCCTCTGCTTAAAGACCTCCAAAGAAGGAGACTCCACCACACTCCTTGGCAGCAAATTCCACTGTTGAACAGCTCTTACTGTCAGGAAGTTCTTCCTAATGTTTAGGTGGAATCTTCTTTCTTGTAGTTTGGAACCATTGCTCCGTGTCCGCTTCTCTGGAGCAGCAAAAAACAACCTTTCTCCCTCCTCTATGTGACATCCTTTTATATATTTGAGAGAGACACACGGGAAGAGCTGCAATCCAAGCTTCTACCAGGCCCCTTCCTCCCCAACTGCGCATTACCTGTATCAGAGAGATCCCTGCTGGAACAGCTCAAAGAGCAGCTTGCTTCAGGCAGAGGGCAACATGGGAAGTCCAAGTTGTGAAGGCTACAGGCTTCTCCCAACTGCTGCAGGTATTGGTTATTTGGAGATAGACTGCTCCTAGACAAGGAGGCTACATTTACCCGTTGGGAGTAGTAGACACTGACAATCGCTTGTGGCAGCAAACACTCTTTATTAAACGCCGATCCTGCCCTTCTTCCTGATAGAACCCAGGGCGGCAAACAGCAAAACAGTTGCACCTCCCTCAGAGATTTGGGGTGGTGGCACCCCGAGACAGGGCCTTCTCTGTGGCAGCCCCTAAGATGTGGAACTCCTTCCCCACAGAGATGCGCTGGGCACCTTCACTATCCAGATTCTGGAGAATGCTGAATATGTACCTTGTCACTCTGGCTTTTGATTTTAGGACCCAGCTCCATTCTGTGATTGTAACTTGGTTTAGACCATGGGTAAGCAAACTAAGGCCCGGGGGCCGGATCCGGCCCAATCTCCTTCTAAATCTGGCCCCTGGACGGTCCGGGAATCAGCGTGTTTTTACATTAGTAGAATGTGTCCTTTTATTTAAAATGCATCTGTGGGTTATTTGTGGGGCATAGGAATTCGTTCATTTTTTTCCCCTTTTCAAATATAGTCTCTCCCCCCCCCCCCCAAGGTCTGAGGGACAGTGGACCGGCCTCCTGCTGAAAAAAGTTTGCTGACCCCTGGTTTAGACTGTTTTTAATATTGTGTTCTAATGGTGTCACCCGTACTGCAACCTCAGGGTGAAGGTCAGTTAATTAATAGTACCAGTAATTATAATAATTATGATTTTTATTACTATTATTATTACAGAAGTAGAAGCAAAGCCCAGCTTCCCAGGAAGGGTGAGCTCTTGCTTTAAAAACGAGGACACGCAAAGCAAGTTTCTTGAAATTGGAAGGTTTATTTGGGGGTGAACAAGGTCTGTTCGTCTCAGAAGCTGAAGGTGGACAGACTGAGAAGAAGCTGCAGATCCCTGAATTTCCCCAAGCAAGCAAAACAAAAAACATTATGCAAAGCAGTTCAAACATCGCAAAGGCATGAAAGGAAAGGAACCAGAAGAGCGTTAGCACAATTAGCACCATTTCTACGGGAGCTGCATTTTCTTGGGGAATAATTTGGATCTTTGAACCAAGTTTTCTGCTTCAGAGTTGCTAGCCGTCACTGCTTTCAACGTGGCGTAGACGTGGGCCCTGCACTCTGTCCCACATTGTAGTTCTCCTTTCACTCGCAGGCACAAAATTGTTGCTTTTGTTTTCCATGTTGATGGTGACCTAGTTTTCAAAGAGCCGGGCCAGCTCTCTGCTCCGCAAGCGACGGCGGCACACATTTCAGAGCAGCGAACCGTGCACAGAAGGGAGAATTCAACGGTTCTCTCTTTCTGGCCTGGATTTTGAAGGACGTGTTTTGGGCGGGGACTCAATCTGCCCTCTAGCTTTTAGGCGTGTCCAGAAGGTCAAGGCAGGTTGTTCCGCTGAGTCCACGAACCAGGCGAGAATGGATCACAAATCACCCATCACAGGTGGATTCAAAGAGCGCAAGGTGAGAATGAGGGATCATACAGAGACGAAAGAAGCCTCCCACCCCCCCCCCATGAAATAACTGCATTGTGTGACCACACAGCCACACACCAGCCTCTTAACCTACCTCCCAGAGGCTGTCATCGTAGGGATTCATGAGGGGGGTGGGACCATGTAAACCTTGGAGATGAAGGCGGGATAAAAATGCAATAATTAAGCTGCTTAAGAAAGCTGGAGGAGCTAGCCAGATGGGATATCTGGCACCCAGAGATCTCCACGTGGTCGCTCCACGTGGACCCAATCTAGTCGCAAAACGCACCTGGCGCCCGGCTAATTTCTAACCATGCCACACACCCATCAGCAGCTGACTTGGAGGGAGGCAAACACCAAAGCAGGGGATCATTCAGAGACACGACAGGCTCCCTTCTCGGCAAGTGAGTGCACTGAGCTCACGGGAGCCCGTAAAAAGGCCTGCACGCAGCATCAAGTAACTGCCGTACCAGTGCAAAGATTTCCAATTGCAGAAGAGGACTCCCCCCCACCCTCTCCTCCCCTGTGCACCTCTTGAATTTGTTTTAGGGGTCCCCAAACCCACAGGAGAAGATTTGGGTAGGAGAAGATTTGCACTGCACAAACAGGAGGCTGGATACCGCCCTTAATGTGCTTTTCATAGGGAGCATGGATGCAACTGTGGCATACAATTTGTAAGATTTTGAGCCAAGAACAACTTCCCTCTGACACTTTTACAGCCGCACAAACGGTAAAGTTCTCTGTACAACCCAGATCCTCCACATAATACATATATTATTATATTTTTATTATATTATTATATTATAATCGCACCTTCCCCACCCACCAAAATAAGTTTCGTCTCAAGCTGGCCTGGCTACAGGAAAGTTCGGGGTCTAGAAAGGGGCTCAGACAGCAGGGAAAGAGCAGAACGAGATGTGAGTCACTACATTATAAAAATCCTTGGTCCTCCCCATGTCTTCTCCCCGATAGGCAGTCCAGGGCTGCAATTAGGCGCTGCTTCTTTAAGTATGAACAATAGCATTAGCGGCAGCAGGGCTGCAAGAACCCCTGAACTTTCTCACGGGTTCATCTCTCCACCCCCCCATGCATGCCCTAGGGTAGCGTGGATTGCTTAAAATTTTGGCTTCCCCCCCAGACCAGGCATAGGCAAACTCCGGCCCTCCAGATGTTTGGGACTACAATTCCCATCATCCCTGACCACTGATCCTGTTTGCTAGGGATGATGGGAATTGTAGACCCAAAAATCTGGAGGGCCGGAGTTTGCCTATGCCTACCCCAAACGGTCCTGGTAGGAAGTCTGCCCTATAGCCACATCCCCTGGCCCTAAGGTTGAAGGAACCAACTGAGGCTGTTCAGGAGCAAGAGAGGAAAAGACACTCTGCGTATGCTCAGAGGTGTTCCAGCTGCCACTTCTCGTGTCCCAAGCACAGATCAGTTTGTCCAGTTCAGGTTTCTCTGGCGCCTGCAGGGCATCAGGACCAGTTAAGGGCATAACAAGTATCAGTTCAATAAATGAGGCTGGATTTTCAGGTGTTTGGACAATGAGCTTGCAAGCCGAGATACCTTCTGCCTGCCACAGCTTCCCCCAATGAATTGTGGGAACTGAGAATTGGTAGGAGGAGGAAAGGGTCTGCAGTCCTCACAGAACTACAATTCCCAGAATCCCCTGATCATTAAACCACTCTTGAGGTTGCAGCTCTGGGAGGGGAATGGGGATCTCCGAAAAACTTTCAGCATGCTTAGCAAACTACAGTTCCCAGCATTCTTTGGGGGAAAGCCAGGACTGCTTAAAGTGGTATGAAACTGCTTTAAATGCATGGTGTGGATGGGGCCTTATAAAACTATGATGTCCAGCTTAAACACAAGAAAAGAGCTTTGAGGAAGAAGAGAGCCTCTGGGATAGCTCAGTTGGTAGAAAATGAGACTCTTAATCTCAGGGTCGTGGGTTTGAGTCCCACGTTGGGCAAGAGATTCCTACATTGCAAGGGGGTTGGGACTAGATGACCTTTGTGGTTCCTTCCAACTTTATGGTTCTACAAGGAGCATCATACATGTGGGTCAGCAGGCCAAAACAAACCTCTGCATGCCCCCTATCAGCACAATAAAGGTAAAGGGACCCCTGACCATTAGGTCCAGTCGTGGCCAACTCTGGGTTGCGGCGCTCATCTCGCTTTACTGGCCAAGGGAGCCGGCGTACAGCTTCCAGGTCATGTGGCCAGCATGACTAAGCCGCTTCTGGTGAACCAGAGCAGCGCACGGAAACACTGTTTACCTTCCCGCCAGAGCAGTACCTATTTATCTACTTGCACTTTGACGTGCTTTTGAACTGCTAGGTGGGCAGGAGCAGGGACCGAGCAACGGGAGCTCACCCTGTCGCGGGGATTTGAACCGCCGACCTTCTGATCGGCAAGTCCTAGGCTCTGTGGTTTAACCCACAGCGCCACCCCCGTCGCAACCAGCGCAATACATGCCCCATAATTAATCTATTATCGTTATGATGGCACTCTTACAGTCAATTCCATGCACGCTCAATAGAACAGTTTTTCCTGCAAAAGATCAGCTACCAAAGGACAGAATAACTGCAAAGGGCACAATCTGTAGCAAGCCAGCACCCTGAAAAGGCAGTGTTGCCATCGGGTCAACGGGGTCCAAAAGGAAAGTCCGTGATCTCATGCAGATGCTATGGGGAGCATTATCCCTCTCCTTATAAAGGCTCAGACCAAGAGACGTCTGTCGTTTCCTGCTCACCCCCAGCACACACGCAGTGCCCATCCTAAACGCTAAGTCCGCCGCCACTGCAAGGCGGATTAGCTTCCTTTTATTGGGCGAAATGCTTTTTGAGATTTACAGCCGCAATAAAACAAAAACAACCCCCCCCCCCCCCCCGAACTGGCTCGATTCAAATGCTGGGCTTTGTCGCCTCCTGCTCCAAATGGTTGTTAACGAACAGGATTTGTGCGTGCACCACAATTCTGAAGGAAAACAGGGTGGGTGGGAGCAAGCAAGCACAAAGGCACCCGGTAAACTACAGCTCCCAGAATCCTTTGGGGGAAGCCGTGACTGTTTGCAGTGGTTAGCTCCGTTGGTTAGAGCGGGGTGCTCTACTGATGCCAAGGTTGCAGATTTGATTCCCCGTACGGGACAGCTGCATATTCCTGCATCGCAGGGGGTAAGACTTTGGCAACCTTTCCAGCTCTACAATTCCATGATTCTAAGAGTGCTTCACATGGTGCTTTTACATGGTGTAAATGTGGAAGATTTGGTGCAGAAATAAAGAGTAAGGCAGCAACTCCAAGGCACGACTAGGTCAGCACAGGATAATTCCTTTTTCGTCGTCTGGAATTAAAGAGGGGATGGTCTTCTGGATAAAGACTCCTAATTCTCCCCAGAGTGTCTGCCATTCACTGGGTTAAAACAGATGGACAGAGATTCCTCGACTGGAGATGTTTTTCAACATCTCTCTGGCAACGGCTGGAAAGCCACAGGGACCCACCAGCCATAAAGCTGCTAATATTTAGCAAAGAGCTGCCAAGTGACGAGAAACAGTCTTTAAAAGCTCTCCAAGGGGCTCTGATGTGTCACTGTTGGGCGGCAGGAGGGGGAGAAAGCTGCAATGCCCCATCTGGATCCAAACATTTCAAGCCCACCAGCAGGTCAGCCAAACAGGCAAACTGTGCACATCCGCTGGCTTTAGGGAAAGAAAGAAAACAAACAGCTGTCAGCTGTAAGAGGCCTACGCATACGGACTGCGTTTGCGCATAATACCACACCGTAATTCGTGCCAACCATGGTTTGGGCTCAGCCAACAAGGTGATCAAACAATGGCTTGTTTCCTCAAAGCTTCATTTGTCTTTTGCCTCTTTAGGTTGGTGAGCACCCAGCCCAGGATGGCCAAACAAACCACAGTTAAGCAAGGCTGTTGGTTACAGAGATCATGGCAAACCATGGTTCACAAGACAAAAACAAGCCATAGCTAACCAACCATTACTTAGTACAGCCTTCCAAAACGCCTTACAGATGTTTTAGAACTGCAAAAGGAGCCGCCCAACTTGCATTCTTTAACTGACCAGCCATGTATCCCAAAGATCTCCCCTTTAGTTTTTCCTTCGGATTCTTAGTATGTTGCCATTTTATTATATTTTAAAAATGTCTATACAGTGGTACCTCGGGTTAAGAACTTAATTCCTCCTGCTGCCACTGCGCCACCACTGTGCGATTTCTGTTCTCATCCTGAAGCAAAGTTCTTAACCCGAGATACTATTTCTGGGTTGGCGGAGTCTGTAACCTGAAGCGCCTGTAACCCGAGGTACCACTGTATACCGCTATTTCGTTTTTTAAAAATCACAACAAAAATATGTATAATATTGCAGGAAAAAGCATATTTAAAAAGTTAAACACAGACATCAATTAACCATTGTGGAACGATGTATTGCTAATGGCTTACAAAGGCCGAGCAGAAAAGTTTTCAGCGGGCATTTAAAAGTTGAAGCAGAAGATTTCTGTTGAATTTCCATTGGCAGAGAGTTCCACAAGACTGAGTCAATGACATTAAAGGCTCGGCTTCTTGTTGCTGCCAAATGAGCCTCACCAACTCGGGGGAGGAATGACGCACTGGCAAGCGACCTCAGTGATTGAGATGGGATAGAACTATTGGAATTGTAGAGTTGGAAGGGACTCATGAGTCATCTAGACCAACCGCTTGCAATGCAAGAATCTCACAAACGGTCCCCCACCCAATACTGGATATAAGTGTCCCTGAGCTACCCTGGACCTAAGTTGTTCAGGGCTTGGTCAATTAATACAAGGCTCAGGAGTAGATGCCATCGGCCTATGGCAATTTACCAAACAATGCAAGTAGAGAGGTATTGTGCTTTTAATATTCGGTTGGGAGCTGCCCAGAGCTGCTGGGGAAACCCAGCCACAAGGGTGGGGTATAAATTTATTTATTTACAGTGGTACCACAGGTTATGTACTTAATTCGTTCCGGAGGTCTGTTCTTAACCTGAAACTGTTCTTAACCTGAAGCACCACTTTAGCTAACGGGGCCTCCTGCTGCCGCCGGAGCCCGATTTCTGTTCTTATCCTGAAGCAAAGTTCTTAAGCTGAAGTACTGTTTCTGGGTTAGCGGAGTGTGTAACCTGAAGCGTATGTAACCTGAGGCGTATGTAACCCGAGGTACCACTGTATTTATATTATTATTATTAGCCATGGGTACGTGTTTGTGGAGACCCACTGAAATCCATGCATCTAAGTAACTTCATTGGTTTCAACTGATCTACTCCAGAACAGACTGCCCATAGAGAAGGGTCTCTGCCCTGAAGAGCCTACAATCTAAGCTCTGGCAGTGGGGAAACATAGGAGAATAAGTGCTAAAGGGTCATTTTAATCCTCATGTTATAATCTAGAGGCCTCTTTATTGAAGCCTCTTGCTAGGAAGGGTTGATTTCCTGCCACTTTCTTGAATGTCCCTCTCATTCCTGGGCACAGATTTCTATTTTCCAGGGTTTTTCGACACCTGCATGGATTTTTTACCGCTCCATTTATTCTTCCGCTTGCGGGTTCCTCCATGCCCTTTATTGTATTTTTACTCTCCGGTTTGCAATCCAATCTGACTTGATTGCTTTATTGAAGGGCAGCATGCAAACGGAACGAAAATAAAACAATTAGAAGAAAGGTTGGATAAATTCCTCCCACACACAAAGCGCAAAAATGAAACCTTCCATATGTACGCGGGGGCGAATAAGGAGAGGGAAGGGGAGGGTCGATTCTGGTTTCCGACTTGAAACCAAACCAGTTCAAGGATTAAGTGGTTCAGCAACCAGGCGTTAACTAAGTGGTGCTTTTCACTGGAGGACGCCCACCCCCTTTGTGAACTTTTACAAAAGAGGCAAAGAAAGGAAGACTTGGTGAAAGGGAGCGTGCAGGGTTCTAGGAGAGGCCTCTTGGTGCAGCAGGAATAAAAACTGTCTTGCTAAAACGAGAGGGAGAGAGGGAGGGACCCAGAGATTGCTGCAGAGGCAGAATTCTAGCATGCGCTGCAAGCCTCGCTCGCTGCGGTTACAATTTCTGCAAAGGGAAGCCAGAGGATGCCAGGAGCAAAGAGGGTTTCAGATGCACCCCAAGCTGGCCGTGGGCCTAAACTTGCAGGCGGGGATCCTGCTCAAAGACTTCTGCAGCAGAAATTCAGGAGCTGACAGGCAGCGGGGAGAGGAGGAGTGAGGAGAACGAGTTGGGTAAGGCCTACAAGCCTCACCAAAAAGAGACTCCAGCTTCCTCTGGCTCCCAGGCCCCACAATCAAAAGTCCCAAGGTTAAAGCATGCCTGGATTTGGCACAGTGGCGTAGCGTGGGGGGGGGGCCGTGGCCTAGGGCACAAAATCCTGAGGGGGCACAACCTGGCATGCAGGAGGTCCCAGATTCAGGGATGGTTTGGAAAGATCCCACTAGAGAGTAGTTGCCTGTCGCTATGGTACCTCTTACTTAATTTGTTCCAGAGGTCCATTCTTAACCCGAAATTGTTCTTAACCTGAAGCACCACTTTAGCTAATGGAGCCTCCCGCTGCTGCTGTGCCGCCGTGTGATTTCTGTTCTCATCCTGAAGCAAAGTTCTTAACCTGAAGCACTATTTCTGGGTTAGCAGAGTCTGTAACCTGAAGCGTATGTAACCCAAGGTACCACTGTATTGAGGTAGACGGACGCTGCCCTTTGGTCTGAAAAGAGTTCCCTGCTGAATGGTATTTTTTCACCTTTCCCTTCCATTTGGCAGAACAGTACAAAAACTGTAATTTTACATTACAGCCATAAATTTCCATGCAGTGTTCATATTAAATAATATAAACAATAGTAGTTAAGAAAGGGTTATGGAAGTACATTCCTTTTATCTCTATTCTTTTTATTTTTTCCAGATACGTTACTTTTTAAAAAACAAACAAACCCAAAACTATTATTTCATAACAAAATAAAAAAAAATCCTTCCAGTAGCACCTTAAAGACCAACTAAGTTAGTTCTAGGTATGAGCTTTCGTGTGCCTGCACACTTCTTCAGATACACGAAAGCTCATACCTAGAACTAACTTAGTTGGTCTTTAAGGTGCTACTGGAAGGAATTTTTTTATTTTGTTTTGACTATGGCAGACCAACATGGCTACCTATCTGTAACTATTATTTCATAAACGAGTTTGGATTTTATGGTTGAAGATGTTGAAAAAGGTTCTCCACAGTCGACCTGGTAGGCGACTGCTTCTGAGACTGAACTTTTCACAAGTCCTACATCCGGATGCAAAAAAAAGAAACAATATTTAAAAAAACAAAAAAATGGATTTCTTTTTCTCTTCCTTTTTTTTTTTGAGAGAGAGGGCTGGCTAAATTTTCAAACATCTAAGCATGTTTTTTTAGGGATGCACTTTCTATGCTGCCCTAGTCTCTGTCTGTCTGTCTGTCTGTCTGTCTGTCTGTCTCTCTCTCTCTCTCTCTCTCTCTCTCTCTCTCACACACACACACACACACACACAGAAAAGCCACACAAAGAACACAAGACAATGGATGGGATTCACAGCTTTGCCATAGCCATTCATTCCAGCAGGGCAAAGACAAGAGCGTTGGCTTCCAGAGGGAATGAATGGAGGCTGGGAAGCAGCAGCAGCAGCAGCTGGGAGGCCAGATGTCCAGAGGGCAATGGCAGAGCCGGGCTTATTCCATGGCAGTGGCAGGGAAGCTCAAAGCCCACATTTCCTGTTGGTGACCTTGGGGGGCAGGCACATGCCGGTGGTGGGTGGGGCAAGAGGCAAAAGTGGCCGGATCTACAAAAACAAAAAAAACAGGCTACATGCCAGCCAAGCCAAACTGTGCGGTATCTACTCATACATACAATTGTTTCTCCACCCTCCACCCGGGCAGGCACAAGGCATCAGTGCAGCTCAAGGGAACATTTCGGCTGGTCCAAAGCATTCACGGAGGGCACGCAGCTGGGATGGTGAGCATGCATGTGGCCTGGGAGACTCACAAGGGCCACAGAGAGAGGTCTGGAGGGCCCCGAGTTTCCTAACCCCTGTTGTGGAGCATCAGAACACACATCACGATTCGCGGTATATTCCCAGGTCCAAAATGATGAAACCGATATCACAATACAGAGTTCACTTTCGGACTATGTATATATATACAGTGGTGCCCCGCAAGACGAATGCCTCGCAAGACGAAAAACCCGCTAGACAAAAGGGTTTTCCATTTTTCGAGCGCTTCACAAGATGAATTTCCCTATGGGCTTGCTTCGCAAGATGAAAACGTCTTGCGAGTCTTGCGATTTTTTTCGCTCCCCCCCCCTTTTTCTAAGCCGCTAAGCCGCTAATAGGGTTGCTTCGCAAGACGAAAAAACCGCAAGACGAAGAGACTCGCGGAACGGATTCTTTTCATCTTGCGAGGCACCACTGTGTACACACACACACACACACACACACACACACACACATATATCCCAGCCCTATTGCAAACCTGCTCCTTCGGGTTTTTGTGTGCCTGCATGTGTGTGTGCAACCCCATCCAGGGCAGGCAAATGAATCTGTTGGCGGGACTGTTTGAGGGTGTCATCGTCCTCTTGCCAATTTCCCTCTCATCTCCCCTGGGCAGCTGTGACCTTGTTGCGAAATGCAGAAATCTTGCTGTGCAAGCTTTCACGCACTGGTGTCATGCCTCTGCGAGCAGAGTGGTATGGATTGCTGGGGGGGGGGGGGGGCTGGAGCCGGCACTCCGACATAGCTTGCTCCCGCTCTCCGACCCAACTCTCCTGCATTTTCAACTTTTGGGAGATGGCCCTCGAGAGCGAGAGTAAAGGTAAAGGTAAAGGTACCCCTGCCCGTACGGGCCAGTCTTGACAGACTCTGGGGTTGTGCGCCCATCTCACACAAGAGGCCAGGGGCCAGCGCTGTCCGCAGACACTTCTGGGTCACGTGGCCAGCGTGACATCGCTGCTCTGGCGAGCCAGAGCCGCACACGGATACACTGTTTACCTTCCCGCTGGTAAGCGGTCCCTATTTATCTACTTGCACCCGGAGGTGCTTTCGAACTGCTAGGTTGGCAGGCGCTGGGACCGAACAGCGGGAGCGCACCCCGCCGCAGGGATTCGAACCGCCGACCTTTCGATCGGCAAGTCCTAGGCGCTGAGGCTTTAACCCACAGCGCCACCTGCGTCCCTGTCGAGAGCGAGAGTAGCATTTCCAAAATTAATTCAAGGTTGCTTTCCAGGAAATCGCAACAGGAAGTCCTCTTAAACCCCCCAGCCAGGGCTTTGTGTGTATGCCATCTCTTGCATTGCAATACTCCCCAAAGTTTTAAAAGGTAAAGGGACCCCTGACCATTAGGTCCAGTTGTGACCAACTCTGGGGTTGCGGCGCTCATCTCGCTCTATTTGCCGAGGAAGCCAGCGTACAGCTTCCAGGTCATGTGGCCAGCATGACTAAGCTGCTTCTGGCGAACCAGAGCAGTGCACGGAAACGCCGTTTACCTTCCCGCTGGAGCGGTACCTATTTATCTACTTGCACTTTGAGGTGCTTTCGAACTGCTAGGTTGGCAGGAGCAGGGACCGAGCAATGGGAGCTCACCCCGTCGCAGGGATTTGAACCGCCGACCTTCTGATTGGCAAGCCTTAGGCTCTGTGGTTTAACCCACAGCGCCAACCACGTCCCGCTTTACATTTTGGGTTCCCCTAATAAGGTAAGGAGAAGACAGAGAGTTGCAAGAGGTGATTCCAAGCCACATCCCCATAGCAAAAAATAAGAGGGGGCTATGATGGCCCATTGCTATCTATAGGATTGTGGTCCCGCAATGATAGCCTACCTATGTAAACACAACGTGTATCTGAAGGAAGGGAGGCAGAGGGAGCTTGCATTGTGCTCTGGGACGGGAGGTTTCTCTAACTGCACACGACAGCAGGTCTGTAAAAATAGTTGCGTATCTGTGTGTGTTTTTTTCTACTGGAGTTTGGCCATTTTAAGACCTGCATTTAAATAGACAGGCACAGGGCCAGCTGCTGCTTGAATCAGACGTCAAACAGAACGAGCACCCTGCACCCAACCGCCCGCCCACCCGAGGAAGGCAGCTAAAACGTAGTGATTTCTGAGCCATGAAGCTTGTTGTAGGACCTTGGATCAGACATGATCGCAGAATCATAGAGTTGGAAGGGACCCCTGAGGGTCATCTAGTCCAGGAATCTCAGCTAAAGCATCCATGGCAGACAGCCATCCAGCCTCTGCTTAGAAACCTCCAAGGAAGGAGGGTCCACAACAGTCAAGCACATCTGTCAAAAACTATCAGGCACATCCTCACATCTCAGACGCCGGAAAGAAGCTTTATTTGCAAAGATCAAAAGAATGCAGCATATGACTAACTTAATTTATTACAGGGCATTTGGCCCGTGTTAACATCTATCTCCTGCCTCTCCTCCAAAGAACTGTGCATGCACCCACAGTGTGTTTTGCTTTATCCTCCTTACGACCTTGCAAGGTAGGTTAGGCTGAAAGATCTAAGAACGTGTGTGGAGGAGGTTGGCCAAGAGGGTCCAGGGTCTGGAAAGCAAGCCTTATGAGGAACGGTCGAAGGAGCCTGGTACGTTTAGCCTGGATAAGAGAAGACCAAGAGGAGATAGGATAGACATCTTCAAATATCTAAAAGGCTGTCATGTGATAGGTGGAACAAGCTCATGTTCTCCAGCTCTGGAGGGCAGGACTCAAACCAATGGCTTCAAGTTACAAGATTCCAACTAAACCTTAGGAAGAACTTTCTGAGGGAAAGAGCTGTTCGACAAAGGAACGGACAACCTTGGAAGCTTTTGGGGGGTTTAAGCAGAGGTTGGGTGGCCATCTGTTATGGAAGCTTTAGCTGAGATTCCTGAATTGCAGGGGGTTGGACTATGAACCTAAAATTCTATGATGCTATGTATGTTTTTGGGGTGAGATGGGGGAACCCATCAATACACAGGAGCCCAAGCCTGCACCCAGAAGCAGAGCAACTCAAACACAAAGCTTATCATCGCGGGCAGATCTACGCCTTCACAAATCACAAACGGAAGCTGCATTTGCATTTCCCACCTCTGCAAACACATACAAAGCCATCCTGCTGATACTTAGTACTTTACGGCTGATCCTTCCTGCCAGTCAACTTCCCCCTCCTTCCCCTTTGCAACCACAATGGTGCACAGTCAAAGGCGCAAGTGGTTTTTTATTTTATTTTGCATTTTTCTTCTTTTGCAGATATCTGAAGTCTGATGACGTACCGAGTTAGCAAAAGCTGCTCTTTAAAAACAACTCTTGTGGCGTTATTGCCTTTTCAATATGAAGAGGAGTCAGAACTCAATGGCAGAATCTAGGCACTGCACCAAGCTGGGAATCCTTGGCTTTCCAGCTAAAGCAGAGGTGGGGACACCCTGTGGCCCTCAAAAATGTTGTTGGACTCCAACTCCCAGCAGCCCTAGCCCAGCATAGCCAATGGTAAGGGACGATGGCAGGTGTAGCTCAGCAACTTCTCAAGGGCCACAGAATTCTCCATCCCTGAGCTAAATGAGAACAAGGCTGAAGAAGAAGACAAAGTGTTCCCAGTTGGAGACATTGGAAATCTGTCATCACCTGAGGTCGGTGGTTAGAAACTCAGATATATAAGCTAGGTGCCAAATGGCTCCTTAAACTTAAAGGTTGCAGTCGCCAAAACGGAACATCTAGTTGACATTTTGGGGCAAGACAGCTCAAAGGTCTTATTTTTCAAATGATGGACTGACGGTGATTGTTTCTCAGTTAAACATCTGGCTAGTTCAGATGACAACCTTGAGCTAGATCAAGAACTTGGAACTCAAAAGAAGAAAAGTCACTTGACCAACATATATATTAGCCTATTCCTAACTCTTTTTCTTAACAGTTACTGTTCCTGCTCAGGCTGCACAGAAAAAGCACATTGGTTCCTGAAATTCATCCCAATTTTGCAGATAAAAATACAGTAAAACAGATAGAATCCTACAGGATGGGGTATTAGTGTGTGAAAACAGTCTAGATCAGTGGTTCTCAAGCTGTGGGTCCCCAGATGTTGCTGGAATACAACTCCCATCTTCCCTGAGCTCTGGCCTTGCTAGCTAGGGGTGATGGGAGTTGTAGTTCAACAACATCTGGGGACCCACAAGTTGAGAAAGGCTGGTCTAGATCCAAGGATCTCCAGACGGTGGAGATGTCAGGCAACATCCTGGCGCCCAGGCATCCTCACGTGGTAGCAAGTGGTCAGAAGCCAGAGGCAAAATGCGCCTGGCGCCTGGCTAATTTCGAACACTGTCCAAGGTCCATGTGCATTGTACATTTACAGCAGTGTCATAACCCCTTAAAGCAGCGGTGGATTCCCCCAAACAATCCCAGAAACTATACTTTTGTCCAGTGTGCTGAGTCATTAGAAGACTCTGCACCCCCCCTTCCCCTCGCAAAGCTACAATTCCCAGAGCAGTTTAACAATTGCTTCCCTCTTTCCCAGGTAACTCTGGGAATCGTAGCCCTGCGAGGGGACTAGAAGTCTCTCCCTTAGCAAACTACAGCTCCCAGAGTTCTTTGGGGGAAAGCTATGTGGTGCAGCGGTGCTTCGATTGCATCATGCAGGCGGACCCTGGAACCGCCATGGCTTCTGGGCTTCAACCATGCGTGCAAAACCCACTCAGCCCATCGTCTTGCAGCAGACCCAGGCAGACAGCGCCAGAGGCAGATGAGGTCCTCACCGTGACCCCAAAATGACAAGTTTGCGAGCTAAGGAACAGCAGTGAGCAACTCAAAGTGACAATACCATGAACTGAGACACAGAAATCTACAGGCAGGAGCTCCCACAAAACAGGTCATACGAGTGCATTGCACCCCTAGGGCATGTCATTTTAGGGGGCGAAACTTCATTTTTGCAGATTTCTTCAGCGAGGGTTAATAATAATAAAAAAATAACAATAATAATAATAATAATAATAATAATTTATTATTTATACCCCGCCCATCTGGCTGAGTTTCCCCAGCTACTCTGGGCGGCTTCCAACAGAACACTAAAATACAATAACCTATTAAACTTTAAAAGCTTCCCTAAACAGGGCTGCCTTCAGATGTCTTCTAAAAGTTTGGTAGTTGTTTTTCTCTTTGACATCTGGTGGGAGGGCATTCCACAAGGTGGGTGCCACTACGGAGAAGGCCCTTTGCCGGGTTCCCTGTAAGTTGGCTTCTTGCAGTGAGGGAACCGCCAGAAGGCCCTCGGTGCTGGACCTCAGTGTCCAGGCAGAACGATGGAGGTGGAGACACTCCTTCAGGTATACTGGTCTGAAAATATGCTTTTGAGCATGAAGAGTTCAGATCTGCTTGCCCGAATGGACGGCAGAGCGGGGCGCAGAAACTACCCTACTGTACGAAAGCAAAAAAAATTGAGGTACGCTTGCTCCACCCCTTTTGACCATGTGGCCCTCCGAAAGCTTGCCCAGGAGGGAATCCGGCCCTTGGACTGAACTCAGCTCTCTGGAGGGAAAATGAAGATGCGTCACCTTCTTCCTTTTGCTGTTTCGCCTCCAGCACAAGCCCCTCTGCCCCTACACCCTGCCCCACATGTCAAGACGCCCCCTCAAATTCTTGCCAAGCCAGGGCCTCCCAGCAACAGCGGCTTCCCAAATCCAGCCAACAGGCATTCACGCCAACCAAAGACCTTTTAGCCATCACCCCCCCCCACTTCCGGCTCCCTAGACCTCTGGCTATGTGCGACTGGCAAGGAGGGGGGCTGGGTCGAAGGAGGGGAGGCGGGCAGCGCTGACCAACTGGGCAAATTCCTGCATTGCAGCCACCAGTAACAGATGCAAGACAGGCTCTCCATTCATAATAAGAGACGCTTCGTTGACCCGATACCAGGAAAAGTGGCCCGCTTAATTTTATTTTTTTGGGTGAACTTTAAAAAAAAAACAAAAAACAAGCCTTGAAGGCAGATGATTTTTTAATTTTTATTTTACAGGAGGTGTCAGGGGGCATTTTTATTTTACCCGTCACTGCAGTAAACTGTAGGGTCTGGGCTTGGTTTTATTGTGAAAGAATAGAAGTTGATGCTTCCAGAGATTAAAAGCTAATTTTGATCACAGATTCCTCCAGGCCTGAATTTCACATTCTACTGAACGTCTGTGTGTCTGATCCAAGAGACCTGCAAATGTTTTGAGAATGTTAATGGAGTTAACCTCCAGAGAATCCCAAGAATCTCGGCTGTCTTAAATCTTACATATCGAAAGACCAAGCTTCTAGCCCTCATGAAGGGGGAAAGTGCTAGGGCTGTTGTTCTTCCTGAGAGGCCCTCTTCCAGGAGCTCACCTGCCAAGCATCCAAAGGAAAAATGAATGGAAAATCAGATTATCCCCATTCTGTTCCCCCACAAGGACGTCTGGAATTTTCTCAATTTCCTTTCTTAATGTTCATTTAATTTTTAATTCCGCTTTTCGTTTGCCTTCCTGTACTGCCATGCACAAGGCACACTGACGAGTTGAAGAAGCAACAAAACATGCAACACAGATCACAATATAATAATCCGACCCAACGCAAATCAGTCATTTTATAAAGGACTTTTATAAAGGACTACAAGCATGCCTCGGAGATATTGCAAGCCTGGGTCCAGGCAACCTCAATAAAGTCGGTCACACACATTTCTTGGTTTCCTGGGGCATCTAAAAGTTATACCGTGCTGTAGCCCGTTAACCCAGCGCCCCCCCCCGAAAGGGCAGGACAGAAAACCCCCACCTATGCAGCTTCACTCTTGTGGTGAGAAGAGGGGTGACAGTGGTGGGGGGGGTTGTCCCCCTGGAAGCGCTGGGCTGCCTGCACCCACATCCTCGAAGGGAGCAATATCTGCGAGATGCAATTAAGCAAAGCCCAATCAAAGCAGCATGGGCTTATAATCAATAATCCATTAGAATAGGGTGCAGAACTAGGTGCTTGGCAACCAAGCCTGGAACCGTGCATATCTGGGTATGATCAAGGGGCGAGAAGTGGGGAACTTGCATTAGGCCTGGGTGAGGGATACAAGTCGGCTGGCCGACATTCTGCCTTGTAACTGACCCAAGCGGGACAGAGAGCATAAGATTCTTAATGTCAGGGTTGTGGGTTCGAGCCCCATGTCAGGGGGTTGGGCTAGATGACCCGTGTCCTCCCTTCAAACTCTACAATTCTACGTTGACAGACCAAGGAGGGAGGGAGAGGGAGGCCACATTCAAACCACTATGATACCACTTTAAACAGCCATGGCTTCCCCCAGAGAATTCTGGGAGTTGTAGCCTGTTAAGGATGCTGTGAGCCATTACGAAACCTCCCCCAACAGACACCATTCCCCACTCATGGAGCTACAATTCCCAGAGCGGATTAATCAATTCCTTTTCACAGGGAATGCTGGGAATTGTAGTTCTGGGAGTGGTATTGGAGCCTCCTAACTCCCAGTTTGGGATGCGGGTGGTGCTATGGTCTAAACCACAGAATCTAGGATTTGCTGATCAGAAGGTTGGCGGTTTGAATCCCCGCGACGGGGTGAGCTCCCGTTGCTCAGTCCCAGCTCCTGCCAACCTAGCAGTTCGAAAGCACGCTAGTGTAAGTAGATAAATAGGAACCACTCTGGCGGGAGGGTAAACAGCATTTCCGTGCGCTGCTCTGGTTTCGCCAGAAGCGGCTTAGTCATGCTGGCCACATGACCCGGAAAAACTGTCTGTGGACAAACGTTGGCTCCCTCGGCCAGTAAAGCGAGATGAGCACCGCAACCCCAGAGTCATTCACAACTGGACCTAACAATCAGGGGTCGCTTTACCTTTACCTTTAATGCCCAGCAGAAATTAACAAACTACATCTCCCAAGATTATTTGGGAGAAGCCGTGAGTGTTTTTGAAGTGGCATCACAGTAAATCGAAGGCATGGTGTGAATGTGATCAGAGTGAGCCCAACCCTACAGAGCAACCAATCGAAAATTCAGCAATGGGTACAAAACACACCCCAAAACGAGTTTGTTAGACCAGGAATTGTAGCTCTGTGAGGGGCAAGGGGAGGTCTCCAAACAACTCTCAGCACCCTCTCAGCATGACTGTTTAAAAAGTGGTATCGCAGTGCCTTGAATGTTCGGCGCGAATGGGGTCAGAGACCACCTTAAAGGTAAAGGGACCCCTGACCATTAGGTCCAGTCATGGCCAGTATGACTAGCCGCTTCTGGCAAAACCAGAGCAGCGCACGGAAACGCCGTTTACCTTCCTGCCGGAGCGGTACCTATTTATCTACTTGCACTTTGAGGTGCTTTCGAACTGCTAGGTGGGAAGGAGCAGGGACTGAGCAACGGGAGCTCACCCCATTGCGGGGATTCGAACCGCCAACCTTCTGATCGGCAAGTCCTAGGCTCTGTGGTTTAACCCACAGCGCCACCCGCGTCCTTTACCTGCGTCCCTTACCACCTTACCTGCGGAGAAATCAATCTAATACAGTATTATTATGGGTAACACACAAGAAGGAAACCAGGGAAAGTTTGCTGCCTGTTCAGAAATTTGGCCGCAAATGTTCATCTCTTTAGCAGAGTAAAAGAGAGAGAGAGAGAGAGAGAGAGAGAGAGAGAGAGAGAGAGAAAGAGAGAGACGAGAGAGAGGAGAGAGATTGTGTGCGTATTTAATCTTTGCCAAGCCAGCATCAGCAGCCAACCACCACCAGGATTTATTTATTTTTATGGGTTGTGGGGGTGCTTTGCAGCATTCGACCTTCCCACCAGCTCTCCTTGGCATCTATCCCTGGGAAGAGCAATTCCCTACCAAGACCCCTCCGGAGGAGAGGAAGACTCCCTTTAGGCACTGGTGTTGGCTTTTATTTTTACCCCTTCAGTTGCTTCCTCCCTCCCCTGGCCTGGCTGGGATGTGGAGAACTTTCCCCTCCTCGCCCCCCCCCCCAGCCAAACTTACTTGAGAACTTTTATCCTCTGTTCTTAAGCCCATTTCTCCCATTGTCTTCTCAACTCACACATGTCCTGAACTGAAGCCAGCACGGCTGGGCCCTTCCAGGACAACTACAGACCCAGAAAGGGCGGGGGGGGAAGGAGAGGAGAGAGAAAGCCAAGCGGCAGGGGGCTGCGGCTACAAAGAACCACAAAAAAATTGGACGTCCCAAATTCCGCTGTTTAGAAAGCACCACATTTATGCCTGGAGAGAACGTTTGCGTCCCCTACTTCCCAACGAGGTCTGTACATCTGAACAGTAGCAGTTTTTTTAGAAGTCATTAAAAAAAAACCACACACACACGGACAAAAAAGCACACCTAAAGTTCGTTGAATGATAAGAGTTGGAAGGAGCCCCCCCAAGAGTCACCTAGTCCAGCCCCGGAAATACAGGAATCATCTTCGAGGTGATGTGGTGCAATGGGTCAGCTGGTCTGGCTGCTATAACCAGACTGGATTACTAGCTTCTACGCCAATATTTAATTTTTACTGTCACGCCTCAACTTTTTACTTGGGGGGGGATGTGCTAAAAAGACAAAACCGTGAATTTTAAATATGCATGTTGTGTTTTATTTCTTTTTTTAGCATATTGACAATCCTGAGCCCTTCCTGGAGAGGGGAAGAGGAGAACGTGGGGTGCAAGTGCAAATAATGCAGAGGCTGGGGGTGGGGTGGAAGAGAAAGACAGAGAGAAGGGAAAATGTTCCCCTGCATTCTATTCCTGAGCTTCTGAACTCCATGGAGACGGCACATCTTAGCAGCGATGCCAGTGCCGAGACTTTAAAAGAGCCCGTTTTAGAAGCCAAGATTCCTGCAGCCCTCCGAAAAAAACGGCATCTATTCAGATTCCTTCCAAAAGGGCAGGGGGAGACCCTTATTGGAAAGTGGGGGGGGGGGTTGTTGCTCCTTGCTTTGCACCAAGTTAAGGCTTGCCGGCCCTTGTTTGCAACTTCAAACAAAACACACACACCCCAAATCCAAATCATCAACTGCATTCGACACCAACCCGGGTAGAGGGCTCCAGAATTGCCCTTCCAACTTTGCACCCCAGCTCTCCACCTCAGTTCACAACAGGAACTTAAAAATCAAAACACAAGAGTTAGAAAAAAACGAGCACTCCCCAAGAATAGCAGGAGCAACGGCTCAGGTTTCCTTGGAGGGCGGCAAAACCAGAACCAGCAACTTGACTGCCTGTTAGCTTTCCTTTCTGCTCTGTTCACATTCCTAAGTCTACTTCATCCTAAAGCAGGGCATCTTTCAACGCATCACAGCACGTTTTGCAGGCACGTGCCAAGAAAACTATCACAAAGTTTGGCCAAGTACGCACAACGAAAGAGGACCAATTACTTTTCTGCCATGCATTAGTCCACGAAGTGCGGGGTCAAGTCTGTTTTCTTAAAACATGAATTCTCCAGCATTACCAAATCCCAACCCATTTGTACAGATCAAAGCTGGCACCTTAACTCAGGCTCAGACACTTTCTGGTTGGCAGAGAAGGCTCAAGAACTAGGAGAATGCAGTCCCCTCGTGACTTTCCTCCCTCTAAATTCCCTTGCACGCAACGATGACACCCAAGGTGTCCCATGGGCGTTGGCTGCCTCTGCACCTCCAGGGAAGGTGATGAAAAGGAAAATAGCTTATCTTTCACCCTCTCCCCCACAGAAGACAGTAGCAGCAAAGCAAAGCAAGAAAACTTCCATGCTACTCCCTGCCTGCCCCGGGAATGACAAAAACAGGTGGTTGACACAAACAGGTGGCTCCCAAGCCCTGACCCCGTAATTTAAACCTCCACCTGCAATTTAGGAAGGCCAGAGAGGAGATGCCACGAGGATTACACCTGTTGCACCAACTCCATCATCCTGTCTGGGGCACACGCCCCTCAGAGGTGGCGCTCCTCCTCATTAGCCGGTGCAACGTCACAGCTACGAGCAGGAAAGACGAAGGAGGAAAAGGAATGCAGGAAACTTTTATGTTTTTTTTAATTGCCTCTTAAAAAAAACAAAACACAGAAAACTTGAAAATTGGCATGTCTGATGTCCGGGGCTGGAGGGATAGGAACATGCCTGAAAACTGTATGCCATATGGGACTGAAAACACTGAAGTTACAGGCAGAAGAAGAGCAGGTGGGTATTCCATTGGCTTCAATGGAGGAACAAAAACAGCACCAAAAGTAAGGTGGCTTGATAATTGATACACAGCCCCGCATGCAAAGGTGGAGACAATGAAAGGATCTGTTTCTCACTTTGTGATGAGCAGGTATTGTCAACCCTTTTCAAAAACACAGGACCCACTTTTAACCCAAACATGCACTTGAGACCTGTTTCTTAATTTCTTACAACATATTTTCCTGGTGGCAGTGATCCTGTTGGAACCCAACCTTGGATCAGGCCACAACTCACAAGTGAGTCCTGACCCACCAGCTGAAGGCCAGTGCTCCGGGGAAATTCTGACACTAAGGGTCAGATTCAAGAACCTCATTCTGCTAACGGAAGCCAGCCATAGGACTCCCACTAATGCCATGGGGTTTTCCCTCCCCGCAAATCTGGTCTGGAGGGGTGAAGCTCTCAGAATGGCATTGGGTTGGAGGAGAGGGGAGATGGCCTTGTTGAGCAAGCGGAAACTCTTGTGCTGATGGAATGACCTCCTTAGCATTGCAATGAATTCCACCCAGAGTTAAGAAGAATTACAAAACATCTCCCTGCCTTATGGATTTGTTATATTCCGAGAATAGGAAGGTTCCTGAATACCACATACATCTCTCTCTCTCTCTCTCTCTCTCTCTCTCTCTCTCTCTCTCTCTCTCATTTGTAACAGGGGAAAGGAGATTTGATGGAAGGAGGGATGCAGAATAGGCAACATCTCTGACAGTTGAGCATTATCATGGCTCTGCACATCTCAAGTGAAAGAAAGGAACCCATCACTGATTCACACTCTTTGTTCGCCTGGCCCAGTGAAGTCTACTCAGAGCTGCAAACTGTCTCCATTGCCTCAGGCAGAAAAAGTCTCTCCCATCACTTCCGATTTGATTCTTTTTTGCCAGTGACGCTGAGAATTGAACACTGGGCCTCCCTAGGTACAAAAGCTTTGCCATCAGCCTATGTCAAGGCCACCAGCACCTGCAGCAAGGAAACCAAGCCTTGCACGTTGAGGTTTAGGAAGTTCCTGGCAGATCTTGGGGCCTCACTCGATCCAAAGCACAACTGCCAAGAACTCTGCAGATGAGCAACCCTGAGTCGTTGCAAATGGTCTGCTGTCGTCCTTCTAAAACTTGACGCCCAAGAGCAAGCTGTGAACCCAGTCCAAACCTCTCCTCTGTTTACCTGCCTACCATGCAGGGTCGTAAGGAGGATTATGAATATTGCACTTAGAATAATAGAATCGTAGAGTTGTAAGAGACCACAAGGGCCATTGCGTCCAACCCCCTGCTAAGCAGGAAACACCATCAGAGCACTCCTGACATATGGTTGTCAAGCCTCTGCTTAAAGACCTCCAAAGAAGGAGACTCCACCACACTCCTTGGCAGCAAATTCCACTGTCGAACAGCTCTTACTGTCAGGAAGTTCTTCCTAATGTTTAGGTGGAATCTTCTTTCTTGTAGTTTGGAGCCATTGCTCCGTGTCCGCTTCTCTGGAGCAGCAAAAAACAACCTTTCTCCCTCCTCTATGTGACATCCTTTTATATATTTGAACATGGCTATCATATCACCCCTTAACCTCCTCTTCTCCAGGCTAAACATGCCCAGCTCCCTTAGCTGTTCTTCATAAGGCATCGTTTCCAGGCCTTTGACCATTTTGGTTGCCCTCCTCTGGACACGTTCCAGTTTGTCAGTGTCCTTCTTGAACTGTGGTGCCCAGAACTGGACACAGTACTCCAGGTGAGGTCTGACCAGAGCAGAATACAGTGGCACTATTACTTCCCTTGATCTAGATGCTATACTCCTATTGATGCAGCCCAGAATTGCATTGGCTTTTTTAGCTGCCGCGTCACACTGTTGGCTCATGTCAGAGCCCATGCTTCTTTTCTGATAAAACCACCAGGGGCTTTCATGGGAACCTCCAAGCTATCGCACTTGGGTCCGCAGTTTTTAAGAAACAAAGGCTTTGATCAGGATACAGGAATCTGCAGTTCCTCAAATGCTGCGTAACTACAACTTCCATCGTCGCCGATGACTGGCCTTGCTGGCTGGGGCTGATGGGAGTTGGAGTCCAGGAACATTTTTCAGTATGGAACTGCCCTACCCACCTCCTGTTGAGCAGCCCCCCCCCCCCAAAGATCAGTAGCAAGAATGGTAAGGCAAGAGTGGGCCCTGGACTTCTCACTCGCTCTAAAATATACAAATGTCTAGAGAGCTGTAAAGTTCCAATATCTGGCTTAGATCACTCTGCATCTGCAGCTCTAAACCAATGTGCCAAATATTTGCAACCCTGAGCCCTGGCCACACACAACATCTGAACTCTGCTCAAAACGACATTTTTGCACCTCAGGGATTAGTTCCTTGGTTAGCTGGCTGCCAATTTGTTTCCAGGCCCAATTCAAGGTGCTCATGTTGGTGTTTATAGCTCTAAATCAGGCATGTCCAAAGTCTGTTTCGGGGGCATAATCCGGTCCACCGGTCAGTTTAATACAGCCCCTGTGGCTGTCTATCTCCTGGGGGTAAAATCCTTTAAAAAGCTCAACAACTTTGGTTGGCCCTCACGCATGTTGACGTCATCAAATCTGGCCCTCTTTGAAAAAGTTTGGGCACCCCTGCCCTAAACAATGCAGGCCCCAGATACCTGGAAAAAAAAATGGCTTCTCACTAAAGACCCACTCAGGCACCGAGATCAGCAGAGGTAGTTGCTCAGCCCTCAGAAGCCAAGGTGGTCCAGGAAGAGAGGCCATTTTCTGCGGCAGCCCCTAAGTTGTGAATCTCCTTCCCCACAAAGCTGCACCTGACACCTTCAGTATACAGCTTCGGGAAAATGCTGAAAACACACCTTTTCACACTGGCTTTGGACACCTGAGGGGGATATTTTAGGACCTGCCTTATTCCTGTGATTGCAAGTTGTTTTAAACACTGTTTTTAACCTGTTTTTTTTTAATTGCTGCAACCTGGGACCTCAGGGTAAAGGGCAGGTAATAGGAAGGCCAGGAATTGGGAGCCTCTTTTTTTTAATGCAGGGCCCACATTCGCTTCCGGGAAAAGCTCCAGGGGGCACATGCCAGAAATGGGTGATGCCAGAAGCAAAAGTCTAGGCCAGGCCAGTGTTTGCATAACTGCCCAGAGTGGCTGCAACCCAGTCAGATGGGCAGAGTGCAAATAAAATTATTATTATTATTATTATTATTATTATTATGGCTCTGCCTATGGCCCCATCTGCACGATATACTTCCAAGTATCATCATACCACTTTAGGCCCTTATGGCTCCCCTCAGAATATATTTGGAACTGCCATTTGTTGAGGGTGTTGGGGTTGTTTAGGAGACCCCTATTCCCCAAACGGAGCGACCATTCCCAGAATTCCCTGGAAATCTCAGAGTGGTTTAACAGTCAGCTCCTCTTCCCAGGGAATTCTGGGAATGGTCTCTCCATGAGGGGAATAAGCAAACCACATTTCCCAGAATCCTTTGGGGGAAGCCATGCCTTTTAAAAGTTGTGGTGTTTTAAAAAAGCAGCAACTTCCTTTGTCCCTCAGGCCCCATCTTAGCCCCCACTCAGGCCGCTTAGGGCGCTCCCTTTAGCGGTCAAGAGCTGGGTTTGAGCAGTTTAAAGAGAGCCAAGCCAGCCCACACAATGCAGGTGGGAAGGCCCTCTCCAACCTTTATCTGGGCTTCTGGGAGCGTGCGATCAAGGGTGGGGAGGAACAAATTAATTTTTTAAAAGTAGGCAGAGCAACCGATGCACATTTTACCTTTGTGCAGCAGGTCAGTTCCATTGTTTTTGCATTGTTTTTGAAAACACAGAAACAGAAAATTCCAAAAAAAATGTAAGCAAACCAAATTAGCTTTATGTATCTGGAGGAGGCACTTTAGATTCAAAACAGGATGCAAATAATGAAATCACAACAGAAGGGAAAACTGGGTCGGTAAAGAGTAAGGAAGGAATGGGGAGGGAAAGAGGGTATTAGGTCAGATCCAGAGCACACACCCACACCATCTCAGTCCTCCACCCAGACAAGCAAGAGGCGTTATCATTCTTCAAGGACACAATCCAGATGCACACTTGGGGTGCAAAGGAGGACAACTGAAGGATGCAAGGAGGTGGGAGGGTGTGCGGCTTGGGAAGAATTCTGTGGGCCAGAAAGGGGAACAGGGAGGCCTGGGAGGGCCGCATTTCCAGATCAGACGGCCATTTCCCAACAGGGTGCCCACCGGGAAGCTTTGTAGATGCAAGTCAACCCTTACCTTCCCCTTCCTCTGATGTCATGGAAGAGATGCCCGAGCCAAAGCAAAAAGGATACATTTTCACCGCTCCCGATTTGGTGCCGATGGCCATGATTCGTAGCTTGGGGTCGAAGGCCAAGGAGCTGGGCTGGTTAGGGAATCCATGCTCCACAGTCTGGAAGGGGAGAGGAGAAAAATATGTTTTAGTTACAGCACGGTCGGGGGGGGGGGGTGTGTGGCAAAGGGCTCCATAGGAATCTCTTCCAGAATGGAGAGCTGAATGAGAAGCTGGCGGGACTCCAGAGCAAGAACGCATGCCTGCAGATTAAACGAAAAACGTTGCATATGCTTGTTTCTTGAAATTCTCACTGTCGACCCAATCAACTTTATTGCAGGCAGCCAAAGGACATTACAATTTATGGCATTACAGAATAGCAGAGCTGGAAGGAACCCAACCATCGTCTAACCCCGTGTTTCCCAAACTCCGGTCTCCAGCTGTTTTCGGACTACAATTCCCATCATCCCTGACCACTGGTCTTGCTAAGCATGATGGGAGTTGTAGTCCAAAAAGAGCTGGAGGCCAAAGGTCGGGAAACAGCGATTTGTAGTGCAACCCTCTGCGATGCAATTCATATATGAAATATAAAACCTCCGAAGCGATACACAAATTAATTTGGAGGGGAAATTGTTACGGAGAGTAGTCAGAGAACCATAGTGAATTCTCAATATTGAGAATTATAATGTATTATACATTTGAATCCAGTAATTTTTTTACACCCCCCCCCCCGATGGCTATTAACAGTGACTTTCTGCAACAAGTTTCTCCTCCAAATTAATTCATGTATTGCTTCAGGAGTTTTATATTTTGTATATAAATTGCATTGCAGGAGGTTGAGACTAGATGGCCATTGGGTCCCTTCCAACTCTTGCTATTCCGCAATTAGAACGCAGAACAAGAAGCAAGAATTTGAAGTTTATATATGTACGTGTTACACACACACACACACACACACACACACACACACACACACAGAGTTCCCCTGCCATAGAAACACTGCAAATTGCAAAGGTTATCTGCAGAATCCTCTTGTTCATCTCAAGAAAGACGGTGGCTGGGCCCATACAGATCCCATCACTCTGTGCATGCTCCAAAGACATGCACAAGAGCCCAATCACAGGAGGGGATTCATCAGTCCAAGGGCCACCTCTTGTTCAAAGGCAACCTTCCAGGGGCCGCAGACCAGTGGTGGGTGGAGCCAGAGACAAAAGTGGGTGGGGAAACACATGCAAATGAGACTATTGTAGAGCAGGCTAGTTTTAAGACACACTCACAGACCCTTTTCTATCCTCCATTCAAATGTGGCCTAGGCCAGGCCAGTGTTTGCATAGCCGACCAGAGTAGCTGCAACCCAGTTGGATGGGCGGGATGCAAATAAAATTTATTATTATTATTATTATTATTACTACTACTACTACTACTCTGTCTATGGCCCCATCTGCACGATATACTTAAAAGCATCATCATACCACATTAGGCCCTTATGGCTCCCCTCAGAAAATATTGGGTACGGCCATTTGTTGAGGGCTATGGGCTTGTTTAGGAGACCCCTAGTCCCCTCACGGAGCGACCATTCCCAGAATTCCCTGGAAAACTACGAGTGGTTTAACAGTCAGCCTTTCCTCCCAGGGAATTCTGGGAACGGTCTTTCCATGAGGGGGAATAAGGGTCAGCTCTCAGCACCGTTAACAAACCACATTTCCCAGAATGCTTCGGGGGATTTTTAAACATTGTGGTATTTCAAAAGTACAGTGGTACCTCGGGGTTGAGTACTTAATTCGTTATGTAGGTCCGTTCTTAACCTGAAACTGTTCTTAACCTGAAGCACCACTTTAACTAATGGGGCCTCCCACTGCCACTGTGCCACCGCCGCACGCTTTCTGTTCTTATCCTGAAGCAAAGTTCTTAACCTGAAGCACTATTTCTGGGTTAGCGGAGTCTGTAACCTGAAACATATGTAACCTGAAGCGTATGTAACCCAAGGTACCACTGTACAGTGGTGCCTCGCAAGACGAAATTAATCCGTTCCGTGAGGCTCTTCGTATAGCGGTTTTTTCGTCTTGTGAAGCAAGCCCATTGACATCTTAGCGGATTAGCGCTATTAGCGGTTTAGCGGCTTTTAGCGGATCAGCTGATAAGCGGCTTAGGGTTTAGGAAAAGGGGGGGAGGGAAAAAACCCCGCAGGAACTTGCAAGACATTTTCGTCTTGCGAAGCAAGCCCATAGGGAAATTTGTTTTCAGAAGCGCCTCCAAAACGGAAAAGCCTTTCGTCTAGCGGGTTTTCCGTCTTGCGAGGCGTTCGTCTTGCGGGGCACCACTGTATATGGCACGGAGATGGCCTCAGCACCAAGGCAGCTTCCTTTGGCCATCAGGCCCCATCTCAGCCCCCCAACCAAGGCCGCTTTGGTGGGCTCCCTTTAGCAGCCAAGAGCTGGGTTCGAGCAGGTTAAGGAAAGCCAAGCCAGCCCACGCAATGCAGGTGCGAAGGCCCTCTCCAACTTTTATCCGGGCTCCTGGGAGCAGGCGCTCGAGGGCGGCCAGAAAGGAGGAACAGATTAATATTTTTAAAATATATAAAAATTGGCCGAGAGCTCGGCGCAAAGCAGCCACTCCTTCCTCATCTCCCCAGAGAACGTTTTCAGCCAAGGGCTGCGTTATTATTTTTCTCCCTTCCTTGGACCCGACAGACAAATGAATCTTTTCAGCCAATTCCAGCTTTGCGTCTCTCGGGCTCAGGGGTCAATGCGAGCGAACATCCAGCGGAGAGAGGAAGGCAGGGAGAGAAAGAATCTGCATATATATATATATATATATATATATATATATATGCTTTCGTAGATTTTCACGGGTACAGGAATGCAGGTTTTGGTGTCCTCGGGTGTCTTCCCGTGTAAAAGTTGGGGTGTCTAGGCGACGTTTCGACGAGGTCTCACTCGTCATCTTCAGGCTGGTGCTTTCGGCTTCTTGTTACTGGAACAGAGCGGGATCTCAATGTTTGAGTTCCTATAAATACTGTAGAGGGGGTGTGGTGTCTAGCCTCCAATGTTCTGGGCAGAGAGGAAGTTCCCAGGCTAGTGTGCCTTTTCTTCTTTTGTTCCTTAATTACTTGAGAGATACCTTGAGTGATTTCTTGAGTGATATCCTGAGTACCACTTAGGTGGGTCATTAGGTGTGGATTAGTTGCTAAAGTCTTTGTGTCTTGACCTCTTGAACTTTGTGAAGAGTTTTCCTGAGAAGATGGCTGTATTGCACTTAGTTGTGCTTTGGCTTGGCTTCGTGTATAGGGGCGAGCTGTGGTTTTGTGGCTTGTGTCAGCCAGATCTGTGTAGGGATTGCAGGGGGGTGCAGCATCCGGAGGTGCCACCATGGATTGGCTACTGGATGGTGTCAGTAATTCATCTGTGGAGAGGGTCTGGGTTTGGGTCTGGTGTGGTTGATTGGTGTTGACGCCAACACCAATCAACCACACCAGACCCAAACCCAGACCCTCTCCACAGATGAATTACTGACACCATCCAGTAGCCAATCCATGGTGGCACCTCCGGATGCTGCACCCCCCTGCAATCCCTACACAGATCTGGCTGACACAAGCCACAAAACCACAGCTCGCCCCTATACACGAAGCCAAGCCAAAGCACAACTAAGTGCAATACAGCCATCTTCTCAGGAAAACTCTTCACAAAGTTCAAGAGGTCAAGACACAAAGACTTTAGCAACTAATCCACACCTAATGACCCACCTAAGTGGTACTCAGGATATCACTCAAGAAATCACTCAAGGTATCTCTCAAGTAATTAAGGAACAAAAGAAGAAAAGGCACACTAGCCTGGGAACTTCCTCTCTGCCCAGAACATTGGAGGCTAGACACCACACCCCCTCTACAGTATTTATAGGAACTCAAACATTGAGATCCCGCTCTGTTCCAGTAACAAGAAGCCGAAAGCACCAGCCTGAAGATGACGAGTGAGACCTCGTCGAAACGTCGCCTAGACACCCCAACTTTTACACGGGAAGACACCCGAGGACACCAAAACCTGCATATATATATATATATATATATATATGGGAAAGGCTATCGAGCGGTTGAGTTTCCAGCTTCCTCTCCTTGCTCGGCCCCCATAGCAGACCACACAGAAAATGAAGCCAGGGTGCCCTGACAAGGAGGCCTCGCCCCACGGCGCAAAAGCAGGAGCTGAGCAAAGGAATGGTCCCGGGGCAATGAGGAGGCCATGCTGGACACCTGCCAGCTCGCAAAACAAAGAGGGGCTTACATTTTCTTCCACCCAGAAAAAGGAAGCCAGAACAAAGAGGTTGACCAAAGCTCGTGTTTCACATTCTCCACCCAGGTAGAACCGCAGAATCACACCGACTTGGCTCACGGAGAAGCGGGCAGGGAATCCTTTTCAGACAGAGGGCCGCATTGCCTTCTGGGGGCCACGTGCGAGTGGTGGGTGGGACCGGAGCAATGAATGCTAGCTTCACCTTTGTACAATAGGCTGGCTCAAGCACAGGCAAACTTGGCCCTCCAGATGTTTTGGGACTACAACTCCCATCATCCCTGACCACTGGTCCTGTTAGCTAGGGATGATGGAAGCTGCAGTCCCAAAACATCTGGAGGGCCAAGTTTGCCTATGCCTGGGCTAGCTTCTATACACACAGAGAGAAACAGTGGTACCTCTGGTTACGTACTTAATTCGTTCCGGAGGTCCGTTCTTAACCTGAAACTGTTCTTAACCTGAAGCACCACTTTAGCTTAATGGGGCCTCCTGCTGCTGCCGTGCCGCCGGAGCACGATTTCTGTTCTCATCCTGAAGCAAAGTTCTCAACCCAAGGTACTATTTCCAAGGTCTGTAACCTGAAGCGCACGTAACTCAAGGTACCACTTTACACTCTATCCCATGGGTAGGCAAACTAAGGCCCGGGGGCCGCATCCGGCCCAATCGCCTTCCAAATCCAGCCCGCGGACGGAGCGGGAATCAGAGTGTTTTTACATGAATAGAATGTGTCCTTTTATTTAAAATGCATCTCTGGGTTATTTGTGGGGCACAGGAATTCATTCATTTCCCCCCCAAAAAAATATAGTCCGGCCCCCCACAAGGTCTCAGGGACAGTGGACTGGCCCCCTGCTGAAAAAGTTTGCTGACCCCTGCTTTATCCTCTATCCAGGCAAGCAAGAGGCATGTGATTCCTGCATTGCTGGGGGTTGGACTACATGGCCCTTGGGGTCCCCACCAAAATGACAGGTCTAGGGTTCCACGTTCAGAGCTCAAGCAGATCAGAGCTTAACAAACTTGGGACCGGTTTACCTATGAGATCGCCTTACCCCACAGGTGCCCACTCGACCACATCGACTGGTGGAATTGGAACTACTATAAGCGCCACATAACACCCATTCCACCTTTGTAAGAACTTGGGTGTCTGCACTTCGGAACTCCCTGCCCATTGACATATGGCAGGCACCTCCACTGTACGCTCTTCGGAGCCTGTTAAAAACACCCCCCGCCCCGACAAGCCTATCTCTGTGCATAGCATGAGGCTCTTAATCTCAAGGTTGTGGGTTTGAGCCCCACGTTGGGCAAAAGATTTCTGCATTGCAGGGGGTTGGACTAGATGACCCTTGGGTCCCAACTCTACAATTCTGTGAGGCCCAGATGATTCAGAAGTTGAGGTAATTTTAATCTCTTTTAGTATTTTAACTTTTGTATGTATTAAAGCAGGGGTGTGCGTTTTCCTTGATTTCCCTGTTTTAGCTCCTTGTAAAACGCTTCGACGTTTTGTTTGGTTTTTACAATCGATCAGTGTATAAATCTTATGAAATAAATAAATAAGGGCACATCCCAGCTGGGCAAAAATGCACAAGGACAGAAACACGCATGCTAGAGTCCCTGGGGCCAGAAAAGAGAGCTCTGTGGGGCCACATTTGGCATAACAAAGTGAAGAACTGAACACAAAGGCAATTCAAAACGTGCCATCAAGGAAATCAGGATTAAGGGAAAGGAGCATAAAAGACTGCATTGATTTTTATCCTCCTCTGCCCCCAAGGAGCTCAGCATGCCACAAAGTGCTTGTCACCTGTTCCCTCCGTACCTTGAAATCATTGGCTGAAATAAAGCAATTAGAATGTTAGATTGCTTTCGGAATGTTTTCAATTTTGTTGTTTTAATTATGTGTTTGCTGTGCTAGGCTCCTTTGGGAGGAAGGGCGGTATAAAAATTGAATGAACATTGATAATAATATTTTTAAAAGCACCACAACCCTGCGAATTAGATTAGAGAGAGAGAAAAAGGGTGACAACCCCAATTGCAGAGTAAGGATTTGAACCCAGGTCTCCTGACACTACACAGGCTACCAATTCTTTTGCTTTCGGGAGTCACGGGGCAGCAAGATCGTCCTCAGACGAGACTGCGAAAAACAAAAATCTGGAAGTCATGTCCAGCTGCTCCTCTGGCTCCCAGAATTGATACGACACGTTCACTCTCTCCTTCCCTTCAAATGTATTTTTGCTTTGGGCATCTTCAGGCTGCCGTTCAGGACAAAGGCAACGCTGTGCACAATTACGACACAGTTCAAAAATAAAACACAGGATACAATTATAGGGATTTCAAAAAACAACCTGCAACACCTATAATTTAACAAACCACTCAGCGAACCATTTCTCACAGTTCCAAACCAGCAGAAAAAGAGCCATTAATTGAGAGAACTAAACAGCTTATCACTTAGGTCACCAGACAGTACCTTGTAAGCTCTGCAAATTGCATTTGTAAACATGACGACTAGGGGCTGATTTTGCATTGTGTGTGCACGTTTGTGTGTGTGTGTGTATGCAGATAGACATGCGCACAAGACAGACACATTCCTCAAGAAGCAGATTTATACAAGCAGGCCACACTACCTAGCAGTGATGGGGAAGCTGTGTCTCTGCAAATGATACTGGACTCCAACTCCCATCAGCCCTACACAGCAAGTCCCACATCTCTGTCTCCTGCAATCGCTCCAAGTCATGCACACAACCTGCTTTGCAGTAAAGCCTCACTGGATCAGAACGCCCCTTAGTCAAGCACGATGCTGCCCTTCCGTCCAGCTCATCTCTCTTAAGTTGCAAGGGCCACAGACTTAGATCACGGGCAGGATCCGATGTCCTGCATTGGCACAAAACAAGAGCACTCGGGTTGTCAAGTTATGAATCCTGGCGTACGGCTTCCAACAGAGAAACCAAGCTGAGCAGCTCGCAGTCTCAGATTCTCTGAAACAAGAGTGGGGAAGCTGGTGGCCCCTGGGTTTCTCTCTTTGGCCCCCGTGGCCTTCCAAGGCCACTCCCCCTCTCTCCCGGGCACGTCCCCTCACAGACCTGCTCTGCCTCCTCCTCCATCCCTTTTGCCTGGCTAGGAGGGGGTCCTTGAATTGAGAAAATGCCTCATTTGCCTGTATGGAAGATAGACTTGTGTGAGTGTGTAGAGACACTGCTGGATTGCACCCTTCTGTGCAAAGGGAGGAGCCACACCCATTGCCCTGCCCACTTTTGTATCTGGCCACACCCACTTTTTTACCTCTGGCCCCAGACACCGCTGGCAAACGGCCCCTGGAAACTCATCCACCAAAGAGCAAAGAAAAAGAGTCCACCTCGGTTTCCAGCTGTAATGCTTTAAGAGATATGGAAAATAAGGTTTTGAAATAAGCAAAAACTAATGGTGAGGATTTGCTGAATTAATAATTTGAATTGGAATATAAGAAAGGGAGGTATGAGGAGGTCCGGAAAATAAGTCAAAAGAAAATAAGTAAAGGGAAATTCTATGTGTTTTTAGTTGTTTTTATTTTTTTGTTGTATTTTTGTTGTTTCTTTTTTGTTGTTTTACAATGTATTATTCTGGAAAATTTCAATAAATATCTTATAAAAATAAAAAAAGAGTCCACCTCCTCTACCAAAGGCTGTATCCTGGCAAACCAGGAAGTCCAAACAGATTCAGGGAGCTGCTTATATCAACTTAAGCTAGTTTTGTCTGACTGGCAGTGGCTCTTTGGGAAATCAGGAGGCAGGATCATTCCCATCTGCTGCAGCCCAGTCTCCTTCTAAATGGAGATTGCAGGGATTGAACCTGAGACATTCTGCATGCAAAGCATGTGTTCTGCAGAGCTACAGTCTCTCTCCCCCTTTTCCATCTGCTGGAGAGAAGCGCAAGAGGGGAAGAAGAATGTCCCCCATTTGAAATCCAAGGCCCACTTCACCTGAACCTAAAAGCACCTTTAAACATAGACACATATCACATGAATAGGTCACAGGGCTGCATTTGTCTCACCTAGACAGCATCTTAAAAAGCAGAGACATCACTTTGCCAACAAACGTCCGTATAGTTAAAGCGATGGTTTTCCCAGTAGTGATGTATGGAAGTGAGAGCTGGACCATCAAGAAGGCTGATCGCCGAAGAATTGATGCTTTTGAATTCTGGTGCTGGAGGAGACGCTTGAGAGTCCCATGGACTGCAAGAAGATCAAACCTCTCCATTCTGAGGGAAATCAGCCCTGAGTGCTCACTGGAAGGACAGATCCTGAAGCTGAGGCTCCAATAGTTTGGCCACCTCATGAGAAGAGAAGACTCCCTGGAAATGACCCTGATGTTGGGAAAGATGGAGGGCACAAGGAGAAGGGGACGACAGAGGACAAGATGCTTGGACAGTGTTCTCGAAGCCACCAACATGAGTTTGACCAAACTGTGGGAGGCAGTGGAAGACAGAAGTGCCTGGCGTGCTCTGGTCCATGGGGTCACGAAGAGTCGGACACGACTAAACGACTAAACAACAACCTCCCTTTAAAGCACATCCAAAACACGTTCTTTCCCGTAAAGAATTCTGGGCATTGTAGTTTACTATTCCCAGAAATGGGCAACGAACTACAGCGCCCAGAATTCTTTGAGAGAAAGGATGGGTTTTGAATGTGTTCATAGGGCTCTTGCCCAAAAAGAAAAGCCCATTGATCAGACAGAACAGCTTTGAGATCTTCATTCATCGCAGGAAGAGAGAGATAGCTGTAGTTTGTTTGTGCTTCTTTCAGTGTTTACCCATCTTTGCATGCGGGGTTTGTTATTATTTTCTCAGATGCTTCTTTAACACAGAGCCTGGCAACTGGGCTACAAATGCCAACCAGGCGAGTCATAGTGGTTTTGTCAGCTCACCAGGGTTGTGACTGGGCGGAAGGCCTCAAGAGATCAACCCTTGCCAAGAGAGGATCACAGTGCAGGGAAAGGCAGAGGAGACAATATCAGACATGCTTTTCTCCAGGCAAGCTTTGAACAAACAAGAGAGAGCCAGCCAGGATCCTATGGATCAGGAAAGACCAGGGACATCCTCCAGCAGTCAGAAATGGCCGCTTCCTTAGGTCACAACAGCCTCATGTATCTAAAAGGACATTTGTCCCACTTTTTTAACTGTCAAAGCTTCTACCAAAGAACCCCGAGATCTGTAGTTCTTTAAAGCGGCTGGGAATTATAGCACTGGGAGGGGTAAAACTACAGTTCCCAGGGTTCTTTTGGGGAAGCCATTACTACTTTATTATTTTTTTATTTCTTTTTATTAAGTTTCATGTAAGTAACCAAAAAGGAAAACAAATCAACCGTTACAAAAAAAGAAAAAATAGATAAAAAATATCTAAACATAACATAAAAATATTATCAGTTTCCGTTACAGTTCTTTGACTTCACACTTATCTCTTTATATCTTTAAGAACTTAAGTCATTCTTCTACGCCCTATTGACCTCCATCCCTCCTGATTTCAGGCTTCTTAATATACATAATTTATTTTTCCTGCAGCTGGTGATTGTTGATGATTTGCACATCGTAAGATCTATATCAAACCTGCTATAGTTTTTAGGTTACTATAATTCCCTTCGATTTATATCATAAATTTGTTCCAGTCGTTAATAAACTTTGTATTTTTTTGGTTTCTGATTTTTTGTGTCATTTCTGCGAGTTCAACAAATTCAAATAATTTTGTTTGCCAATCTCTAATTGATGGGGTATTTTGATTTTTCCAATTTTGGGCAATTAATAATCTGGCGGCGGTTGTGGCATACTGGAATAATATCTTATCTTCTTTTTTGATTTCGTCCCCAATTATTCCTAGTAGGAATGCCTCTGGTCTTTTGGGAAATGTATATTTGAATATTTTTTTAAACTCATTATAAATATGTTCCCAATACTTCTTCATTTCGTCGCATGTCCACCACATATGGAAAAAAATGCCCATTACTACTTTAAAAAGAAAAAGATTAACATGTTTTGAATTGGGCATAGGCAAACTCGGCCCTCCAGATGTTTTGGGACTACAACACCCATCATCCCTGACCACTGGTCCTATTACCTGGGGATGATGGGAGTTGTAGTCCCAAAACTTCTGGAGGGCCGAGTTTGCCTATGCCTGTTTTAAATCTATAGTGTGGATGGGACCCTGCTCTGTTGGGGGCACTGCAGTTCACCTTCCAAAGAGCTATCTGTCTCAGTTTTTGAAATGGGATGACCATGTGCTCCTTTGGGGGCTGTTGAGAGGCCTCAACCCCACTGAAACAGATCATACCACCCTACTTCTTTGAGAAAATGGTCCCCTGTTTTCGTTCCCCAATATGCATAAGATCAGGACAACTCAGAAATTGCTGTGTGTCTTAGATGGGCGCTCCAGCTGCTGAAGACTCCAAAGTTCCAACCGCTCAGATAGACTGCTCCTGCCTCTTGCCGCTCTATGGCTCGACCAGAAGCAGCCAGCCAGAGTTGCAAGCATGCCTCTCAACCACCAGTAATCAATGCCTTTGTGAGCTTTTACCCTGCAGTACTGCAGGTACGGAGGCAGTAAGAAACCCCCAACTAATCCGGCCTTTGCCAATAGGGTGCCCTAGTACAATCCAAATCACCTGGAGAGGGCTCTATAGGGTGGGAAAATCTAATATTGTTCTCCAGGGGAGAGTGTCCCAAGCGAGAGACCACCGATAAATGGATTCCGTTTGTCCTGCGAAGCTAAAAAAAATGGCAAGAGTCCATTTCGGCTGGTGACTCACAAGCTTCATGGGTGGCTATTACACCAGGTCAATATCTGTGCTGCCCCTTCTTGTGCAAAGTGCCCTTCTGCCTGGCCTGCTGCCCACTCTAAGCCTCCAAGAAGCACCTGTCCAGATCTTTCAATCCATCAGATCAGGGGCAAAATGCATGCAGATGCTTAGACGAAAACAGGGTACCAATTCAATCAGTCCTTAATATGTGGCGAGGTCTCAGATGCCCACTCTGCCACTCTCGAGGGCAAAAGTGGAGGGGCCCGAGGGAACAGCAGTTGCTTGGAATGCAGATGGTCCCAGGTTCTCCCACCACCACCAATAAATTTTAAGTTGTAAAGAAAATATTCCAATTTTTAAATCAAAGATTTAAAAAACTAATCTAAATAAAAACACAAACCAACAGGAGGAAAGGGGGGTGGGGAGAAAGAAGAAAAACAGTTGGGGGACTTCTGATTCTTTGTCTGTCAGGTATATATAGAAAAGTATTCAAAACATCCACTCCCAATACAGCACCCAGCAATTCCACTTTGTATAAACCAATATCTTCTCCAATCCTCAAATCCAGGTATCATAAATTCATTTCCTTTTTCACACAAGAAGTCTATAAGGAGTTTCTAATCTTTAGTAAATATTGACAATGATTTTTCTCTGATTAGAAATGCCATCTCAGCCAAGTCCAATATTTTTAACAGCCAGTCCTCCATCGTAGATAATGATGTATCTTTCCATATAAAAGTCTCGCCGCTGTGATCATGTATTGAAATACAGGCGTACCTTGGATTTTAAACAGCTTCTTGAACTTTTTGGCTCCTGAACGCCACAAACCTGGAAGTGAGTTTTCCCGTTTTCAAACGATTTTTGGAAGCTGAACATCCGACGGGGCTCCCAATTGGCTGCAGGGGCTTTCTGCAGCCAATCAGAAGCCGCGCTTGGGTTTCCAAACATTTTGGAAGTCAAACGGACTTCCAGAACGGATTCAGTTTTACTTCCACGGTACATCCCTGGTTAAATACCTACCATCTCCAATTATAAGCAACCCCCTCCCCAACCAGGTAGAGAAGAGACGCTTCTCCACCTGAATGCATATAAAATTGCTTAGTTAACTTATTACCAAAGAATACATATAAACCAGCCTAAGAGATTTATGGAATAATTGGTATTTTGTGTTTCGTTTCATAACAAGTTCAATGCTAATGTCCAACCTTATGAAGCTTTCGACCTGCTGTAACATTTTGAATATTTCTTTATGGCCTTCATCTTTGATTTATTTTGTTTATTCACACATAAATGCTAGGGGAAAACCCCCACAGATTTAAAAACAAGCCAGGGACGTTCCTCCTACTTTGAACCACAACATACAAATGTTGAGCACAACATCTTTAATGAACAGGCAGCAGCAGGGCTTTCAAACAGGACTGGAGAAAGGAGTTTCGGAAACAGAAAGCCCTAGAGAGGGAGCTTGGGCAAGCCAGCCCATTGCTTGCCTTTTCCAATCAGCCTCCACATTCCACATTGCAAGAGACAAAGTCGGAAGGAATCAACAGCACCCTGAGAGCCACGCGGGAGAGATTCCCAGAGCAAGTGAGCAGAGATGTAATCTGACACATGGACGCAGATTTTTTCCTGGGCTTGGTGGGGTGCCAGGCCATCGGAGCGGGGTGGCATTTGAGGGTCTAAAGCAGGCATGTCCAAAGTCTGTTGTGGGGGCCTAATCCGGGGCCTGCTGTTCGGTTTAATCCGGCCCCTGTGGCGGTGTAAAATCCTAAAAAAAAACCCTCAACAATTTCAACCCTTAAAAAAGGTTAACAACTTTGGTCGGCCCTCACGGCCCTTCACTTCATCAAATTTGGCCCTCTTTGAAAAAAAGTTTGGACACCACTGTTCTAAATCATAGGGGACGGATCTGGCCCAATCGCCTTCTAAATCCGACCCGCAGATGGTCCGGGAATCAGCGTGTTTTTACATGAGTAGAATGTGCCCTTTTCTTTAAAATGCATCTCTGGGTTATTTGTGGAGCCTGCCTGGTATTTTTACATCAGCAGAATGTGTGCTTCTATTTAAAATGCATCTCTGGGTTATTTGTGGGGCATAGGAATTTGTTCATTTCCCCCCAAAATATAGTCCGGCCCCCCACAAGGTCTGAGGGACAGTGGACCGGCCCCCTGCTCAAAAAGTTTGCTGACCCCTGGTCTAAAGCATCTCATCTTGGAATCTCTCTTTCCCAAATGTTTAAAGAAAAGGAGCAGTGGGCTAGAGCAGATTAAGACGACTACATTTCCCCTCATCTATTCTGCGAAAATCAGGCAGATTTAGAAATACACAGAGGCATCTGATACAGGACCCATGAAGGTTGTCCCAAGTGTTGCGAAGTCATCACGACTGGGCAATCGCAGGGGTGACGGCGCATATATTTTATCAGCACTCTTATAGAAACTTTAAAGACAATAGCAATGGGATGAGAAATACTGGAAACCACATCAGTTGCCCCTTTGCAGAGATGAGGAAGTGGTAAAATCCCCAGCACTTAATTTTTCCGCAGGAAAAAAATCCCTGCAAACAAATATCCACCAACTGTTTACTAAATGCAAGTAAAACAAACATGCTAGATGAGATACGCTCTAGGGTAGGCCTGACTCCCCCCCATTTCCTTCTGAGCAAATTTACAGTGGGCAAAGGCAAAAGTGGGCAAAACAAGGAATCCCCCCCCCTACAGAAGGCTAGTTTCTACACACACCTCTCCAAGCAAGGGAGAGAGACCTTATCGAAATTCAAGGACACATTCCGAGAAAAGTTTCACTGAAAAATTCAGCCCTGTGAAGTTTATCACAGGATGTCCCTGAGACCCAAACACCTGGAAGAAGGTACATAAGGGAAGGTGTCTATAGGAACTGAACCCAATTACAGAGACTTACAGTAAGAAAAGCCTCTTTGGATGGTTGTTATCAGGTAATCTTCAGTTTGCCTCCCAGAAACAATCTCCGGGATTAATTAGCATCAGAAGACAAACACACACTTGCCCCTAGCTTTGATTTAATTCTCTCCAGTTGGAGTTCAGCCCTGGCTCACGATAAAACCAGTTTTTGCTCTATCCCAGAGAGACTTAGTTTTAAAGGGCTGGTGTGTTTTTTAATATCCTCATTCTGCAGAGCTTCTCTCCCTTCTCATATAACACTAAAACTCAAGGTCACCTAGTGGGATCAACAGGCAGATGTTTCCAAAGTGAAGAAGCTGCACCACTGCATAGCTTGTGGGACTCCCTGCCACAGGATATGGCGAGGACCATTGGTTTGGGTGGCTTTAAGCAGGTGTGTCTGGGGAAGGGCCGCAGCTCAGGGGCAGGAAATGCAGACGGTCTCGGGTTCAAATCCCCAGAATATCCCCCGCCTGAAACCCTGGTCAGCTGCTGCCAGCCAGTGATGGACCAGTGATGGCTAAGCGGAACCTCCAAGGCCAGAGCCATTCTACCTCTCAACAGCATTTTCCAGCAAGCATCTGGTTGGCCACAGTGGGAAACGGAATTATGGGCTGGAGACACCTATTGCCCCGATTTCAGCAGATAGCCCTACTGCATCCCTGCTTCAATAGCAACTGAACAACACACTCAACCCCCAAGGCAAGGGTGGGATGCCAGGAATTTATCCATCAGGGCAGAACAAGAGAGCAACCACCAGAAAGCTCTTCTGGGTCTGGGCACTTGGGTCTCACACATTCTTTAAACTAGTTTTGTTCTCCTAGGGTACCCCCAATTCTTCCTCAGCACACAGCCTGGGGATTTCTGAATGAGACAGGGTGCCTGAGAACGTCTGGATGTTGCTTCCAAACTTGATCAGAGAAGCAGCAACAGAGAGTTGTGGAGGTTGGGCAATTCTTGTGTATTTCAGCTCAGGACAGGCAACGCCTCCTTCTCAAGTCCCTCCGCTGGCTTCCTAAATGGCTCCAGTGGTGTAGTGGTTAGAGCAGTGGTTCCCAAAAGGTGTGGCAGGAGAGGATGGCAATGTGGCCAGAAGGTTCAGGGACAATCCAAGAATCATTTAAACATTTCAGTGCAGTGCAGTATGTAGTCACAGAGTTGAAAGGGACGCTAACAATCAACTTGTCCAGGCACCCCCAAACTCAACCCTCCAGATGTTTTGGGACTACAATTTCCATCATCCCCGACCACTGGTCCTGTGTGCTAGGGATGATGGGGGTTGTAGTCCCAAAACAGCTGGAGGGCCAAGTTTGGGGATACCTGATCTAGTCCAACCCCTTGCAATGCGAGAATACGCAGCTGTCCCATCCGGGGATCGAACCTGCAACCTTGGAATTATCAGCCCCACGCTCTAACCAAATGAGCCACAGTATCAAAATGTTTTTTTTTAATTTGTGGAATATGACTAGATATTCCAGAGCACTGGCTCTTCTTCTACAGTTCTCCATGACATGTTGCTGTGAACAGCAATTGTCAACGCTGACAAATATGAAAGAACAGAAAAGAGAAAGGCTTATTGGTGTCGATGAGGAGATGAGCGTTTGTTTCCCTCCAATTAGACCTTGTAGGAATGAGATCACCCGGCAAAATCAAGCCCACGCCTCTCGCTGAGTTTGTACACAAACTTAAGGCACATAGGCAAGCAGCTCATTTATAATTATATCTGGGGAATGACTCATCTTCTTACGTAGCTGCATTGTTTTATATCTTCTGGAAGTCCTATGATCATGTTATAAAGTAGTTCTGTCCTACATTATAATTCAAGCACTGCTAGGTGCCTGTTCCTTTTTGTTCTCCAGTGTATTCCTTACCAATACAGTCGTACCTTGGAAGCAGAATGGAATCCATTCCGGAAATCCGCTCGACTTCCAAAACATTCGAAAACCAAAGTGCGGCTTCGGATTGGTTGCAGGAAGCTCCTGCAGCCAATCGGAAGCCCTGGAAGCCCCGAATAATGTTTGGCTTTCAAAAATCATTTAAAAACCAGAACACTCACTTCTGGGTTTCGATTGTTCAGGAGCCAAGGTGTTCGAGATCCAAGGTACAACTGTATGAGATTTGGTGTAGCACGAATTTCAGAATTTTTTATTCTGACAGCGTAGACCAGAGAAAAAAGTTTGAGAGCCACTGGGTTAAAGAGTCAGACTGGGACCTGGGAAAGATCGAGGTTCAGATCTCCACTCCTTGAACCAGCCACCATCCATCAACTTACTACCCGCACCCCCAGGGTTGTTGAGAAGATGACATAAGGGAAGAGATCCCCCTGCGTCACCCTGAGCAACTTGGAGAAAAGGCACAGTATAAATGCAATCAACAAACACAGAATTGCCCATCTCTATACTCAGAGCTTTCCTGCCAACCTAGCAGTTCGAAAGCACGTCAAAGTGCAAGTAGATAAATAGGTACCACTCTGGCGGGAAGGTAAATGGCGTTTCTGGTTCGCCAGAAGCGGCTTAGTCATGCTGGCCACATGACCCGGAAGCTGTACGCCGGCACCCTCGGCCAATAAAGCGAGATGAGCGCCGCAACCCCAGAGTCGGCCATGACTGGACCTAATGGTCAGGGGTCCCTTTACCTTTAACTTTGTTCACCCACCCAAAGATTCTGTTCTTTCCAAAGGAACCCGCCCAATTCTCCCCTGCTGCCTCTTTGGCCTGTGCCCCCAAACCTAATCTTTGCCCTTCAGTTTTTCCCTGCTCCCCAGATTCAAAATTATCCTAGAAAACAGACATCACCATTTCCAGATGAACACACACATAGGATTGCACGATGAGCATGCCTTCCCGAGAGCGTTGCTGCCCACGCTGGAAAAGCCGCAACCCAGCCTACTTCCCGAAATTAATATTTCCTGCAACATGTGAGCAACATACAGGCACTCTCTGTGCAGCCCACCAGGATCTGGGGAGCCCCCCCCCTCCCCCCACCCCAGGAGATCAGCCAGTAACTGGGGAAAGGTCACTGGTTTTGCACAGCTGAGCAACACCAGCACAGAAAGCTTGGCTGCATTGGGATTGTCAGAAGGGCAAAGTTAAAGCTTCTACTCTTACTGATCTCAACGCAGTTGACATGGGGGTTGGCGTCAGCGTATGGGAAGGAGAAATCATGTTTCTGTCTGTGCAGAGAGTATGTGTGTGTGTGTGTGTGTTCAGGAGTGAGCAGAGCAAGGGGACCGTAGACCCCAGCCACACACACTGCTGTGTGGCCCCCCAGACTGCTTCCATGTGGCCCTTGGAGCAAAAAGGTTGCCTGATCCACGTCTGCAGACACCCCTTCCTGGTTGCATCCACACTGAACATCTTAAAGTACGTAAGAGCTGTATGGATCAGGCCCATGGCCCATCTGTACCAGCATGCGGGGGCCAAACAGCTGGTTAATATTCTGCAGCCTTTTAAATGTGTTTGTGAGAAGCAGAGGTTATTGTTTTGTTGCTTTCGTTTTTAACTACAGTGGTACCTCAGGTTAAGTACTTAATTCATTCCAGAAGTCTATTCTTAACCTGAAACTGTTCTTAACCTGAAGCACCACTTTAGCTAATGGGGCCTCCTGCTGCTGCCGCCGCACCGCCGGAGCACAATTTCTGTTCTCATCCTGAAGCCAAGTTCTTAACCCGAGGTAATATTTCTGGGTTAGCGGAGTCTGTAACCTGAAGCATCTGAACCTGAACCGTATGTAACCCGAGGTACCACTGTATTTACAGTGGTACCTCTACTTACGTGCCCCTCTTGTTACGTATCTTTGGGATACGCACGCGACAAACCCAGAAGTATATTTCTGGGGTTCGCCCCACACGCATGCGCAGTACAGTGGTCCCTCTGGTTGCGAACAGGATCCGTTCCAGAGCCCCGTTCACAACCTGAGCAGAACGCAACCCGCGTCTGTGTGTGCCGCAATTCGCCGCTTCTGCGCATGACATCATTTTGAGCGTCTGTGCATGCGCAAGCGGCAAAACTCGAAAGTAACCCTTTCCGGTACATCCTGGTCGCCATGGGACGTAACCTGAAAACAGTCAGCCTGAATCAAACGCAACACGAGATATGACTGTAATGCTCTATCGCGCCGTGCGCATGTGCAGCAGCGCTCTATCACGTCGCGTGCAGAACAGGCATCTCTGGTTGCAGAAACCTCGGGATCCGACTGAAGCTCCAGAACGGATCCCGTCCGCAATCGGAGGTACCACTGTACTTGTATTTTTATCTTGTATTTTATCCTGTGAACGACCCGGAGATCTTGTGCCGAAGGGCAGTATATAAATCTAATGAATAAAAAATAGAAAATAAATAAAATTCAAATGCAAAAGCAAAAGCAATTCTCCCCTACTGTGGTTTCTAGCAACTGGTATTCAGAAGAATCGCTGCCTCTGATTTGGAGCTCAGAGCATAGCCGTCCTAGCCAGCAGCCCTCGACAGCCCTCTGAATTGGTCCAATTCTCTTTTAAAGCCATTCAAGTTGGAGGCCATCTATGCCTCAAGTGGGAGGGAGTTCCACAGTTTTAACGACGCACTGTTGCATGAAGAAGGGCTCTCTTTTATCTGCCCCAAATCTTCCAACATTCAGATGCGCTTTGGATGCCCCCACGAATTCTGGTGTTAGGAGAGAGGGAGAAAAACTTTCATCTCCCCGCCTCCTCCGTTTATGAACTTCTATCATGTCACCTCACATACCCAGGATTAAATTTATGCGCAGAGAGGCCCCCAGAGCCTCCAAATTAAGAAGAGCTCATTGTCCTCCATCACTGGGCCATCTGCCTGCTCTCCTCGCCACACAGATGTTTATGCCGAAGAAGCGGCCCCCTCCCCGTGGGACCAGTCAGGGGGCCTATCCAAATTAAATAAGCTTTGCCTCCCTTGCCAAAGTTCAAAACAGAAAGAGAGAAAAATGCAGGAGGATTCAGAGACCTGCAAAAAAGTAAGGTTTGCCTGCCACCTTTTAAAAAATAAAACAGTTTGATTCTTGTGCATTTAACAGGTGAAACTTTTCTTGGGTTGGAGATTTTGCCATCGCTTTGCCTTCTAAATTCTTACATCCAAAGCTATGTTAGAGACAGAAGAGTAGAGACCTTAAGCAAGAGAAATCATTTGGCATTATTATTATTAGAATTTATATAGCATGATCGGAGAGGGACTTATCATGGACTTATTCTTCCCTTGCAAGAAATGGTCAAGCCACACAGCTTATCAGTGGTCGGACTAGGACTGGAGAGACTCGGGTTCGAATCCTCACGCAGCTGCGAAGATCGTCGGGTGACTATGGGCCAGCCACTCTCTAGATTACCCTCCCTTGCAGGGGGTTGCTGTGAGAATAGATGAAGGGAGAAGAGAACTGGGCATGCCCTCATGAGCCCCGTGGAGGAAGGGAAAGATAAAAAATTCCCAACGCATTTTGCATTTCCCAACCCAGGTGCAAAATCATTTCAGGAATATGCTCAGTTTCCTCCTCATGCAAGAAGGGAGAAATCTTATTATCACATCCCTAAATCAGGAAATTTAGGGGGGTGGGGAAAGAGGAGATAAGAGAGGAAATTTCCCAAGGAAAATGCAGCACTCAGTGTTAACCTGAAACGGTTAATATCCCTCTGCCTTTCTCTGCTCTGAAATCCTCTTCAAATACAGGGGGGCAGAGAACAGAAGTAGACACAAAGGTAGAAGAGATTGCGAGATATTTACCTAGAGAGCATAAGCACATTGATGTTCCTGGGATACCAGCTTGGCGCAGTTAAGCTAAATTCTCCCCCGGCTCCTAACTCAGGCACTGATAAAGACAGACTGTAAATCAAGGATTGAGGGACGAAAGCCTCCCCTTGGAAACAGACAGAGCTTGAGATGTGAAGCAGAAGAACCTTGAGGTTTGATCTCTTTGTTGCCCAGTTGGGAGTTCAGGCAAGTAAACGAACCACTGCTGTAGCTCAGTGGCGCTAGACTAGCGCATGGGTAGGCAAACTAAGGCCTGGGGTCTGGATCCGGCCCACGGACGGTCAGGGAATCAGCGTGTTTTTACACGAGTAGAATGTGTCCTTTTCTTTAAAATGCATCTCTGGGTTATTTGTGGGGCCTGCCTGGTGTTTTTACATGCATAAAATGTGTGCTTTTAATTAAAATGCATCTCTGGGTTATTTGTGGGGGAGAGGAATTTGTTGTTCTTTTTTTTTCTTTTCCAAATTATAGTCCAGCTCCCCACAAGGTCTGAGGGACAGTGGACCGGCCCCCTGCTGAAAAAGTTTGCTGATCCCTGCGCTACAGCAACTGCCAGAGATCCTGGGTTCAATTCACAACACCTTTCCGGCCCCACCTAAGTTCATTCAAGTTCATCCAAGTAATATCGGGACTTGAAGGCTGAAAAAATAATGGTTTCTAGAAGACAGAATGCTTGGATTTTAAGGAATGAATATTATATGTAGCTGCAGGAAAGAGAGCCAGAAATCCTTTTACTCTTTCTAAATTTCTTTAGTTTTTTCTCCCCCTTTCTCCCGCTGTACTCCGTCTTTCTCAGGTCTCTTCTTATCTTTTCTGACCTAGTTTCTCTCTCTCTTTTTTAGACTAAGTAGCTGTTTTCTCTTTATTACAAAAAGATACTTTGTAATGGGCATGTATTTTTGTGAATAAGTATCAATAAATAAGTTTTTAAATGACAATAAATCAAGACCTGCCTAAAACGCCTGCAGGAGCTGCTGCCAGCCAGTGCGGGCAACGCCAGCTTGATACAGAGAGAGCCAGGGGTGGTGTTGCTGCGGTGAAAGTGCTGGACTAGGGCCCAGAAGACCTGGGTTCAAATCTCCACTCGGACGTCAAACTCGCCAGGTGACCTCAGGGGCCGGTCACTCACTCTCAGCCTAACCCACCTCATAGGGTTGTTGTGAGGATAAAATGATCGGGGGGAAAGTGACTCCCAGAATGAAATTTACTAAATAAATAAATGAGATAAGGCGGTTTCCTGTGCAACTAGGTAATAAAACCCACCAGAAACGGACACCCCGGCCTAGATTTGGCTTTTTGGAATACGGCGAAAGGGAAGGAAGACAGCAAATGAATACTGCAGGATTCACTTATACCAAATGAACAGTAAAGAGGTACAGTGGTACCTCAGGTTAAGTACTTATTTCGTTCCGGAGGTCCATTCTTAACCTGAAACTGTTCTTAACCTGAAGCACCACTTTAGCTAATGGGGCCTCCTGCTGCCGCAGCGCCGCTGGAGCACGATTTCTGTTCTCATCCTGAAGCAAAGTTCTTAACCTGAAGCACTATTTCTGGGTTAGCGGAGTCTGTAACCTGAAGCATATGTAACCCAAGGTACCACTGTATTGCCAACTTAAGGCGATCAGATGCCTTGACAACATGTAAAACTAGAACAGTCATTGGTTCTGAACGAAGTTTGGACCCAATAAAGAATATTGAGAAGTTGTCCGATAGGGAGCGCAGCAGACCTCTGTCTTATAAAACCAACTTGGCCTTTATCTATGTTGTTTGGCGCAATTATTGATAGCCTATAAGCTAGCAGGCCTGGGAATAATTTAGCATTTTAAAAAGAGATGGGCCTGTATGACCCCTGCTTGTTCCCAAGTCTTACGGGTGGTATTTGCAAGTGAGCATGCAAATATTTATGCCACAAGGTGGGCAAGAACCCCAGGCATAACCGCTGGAAGATTCATGATCCCCAGATGATCTAATTATTATCATATATTTATTTATATCCCCACCCTGACAGGAAGTCAAGGCAGCTTGCAGATAAAATTGAGAACAGCTTTTTCCTCTCCCCGGCCCTTAAGCCGGGGGAAGCGAACACTTGGCCCTCCAGGTGTTGTTGGACTACAATTCCCATCAGCCTCTGCCAGCACGGCTAGTGATCAGGGCTGGTGATGGGAATGAGAGGACCAACATCTGGAAAGAGGCAGAGTCCCCCATCTCTGCAATCGGAGGCAAATTGTTACTTCTTATTTATTTGGGTTTTTTTAAAAATCCACTTTAACAAAAATCCAATGGGTTTACAGAAAATAATAATAATAATGATGATGATGATGATGATGAAACATTCTGAAAATGTTCCTTTAAAAGGAAGCACAACTCATGTGTCACATACAAAGCTGAGCAGTGTGCAAAATTAAAAGTTGATATTCCAGGAAAGCTAGGGTAGCAGAGTACAGTTTCTTCACACTTCCTGCGTATTTAGCACTGAAACCAGGGCTACACAAAATGTGAACTTCCAAGATACAATGGATGTCTTACTTAAAGAGTCGAAGGAGGAATTAGGATGCTTGGGGGGGGGGGAGAGAGAGAAAGTCATTTAAATAGGAGGAAAGATTCCGCTTTAAAAAACCCACAAGACGCACGCACACAAAGGGCTTTTCAGCAGACTTACGGCAAAAAGAACCTTAATTGTTTTTGGAAGTTTGGCTTCTCAGAACTGCAATGAACTATCGTTGCAAAGGGTTTTATTGCTTCCATCCTTGTATAAGGAAGATGTTAAAGGGTTTGTGTGTGTTACTGCAGGTGCCCAAGGGGAAGGGAGGGGAGAAACCCCACAGCATCTCAATTGGGGGGGGGGAGAGCAAATCCAACCCCCAGTTTCTCCCTGGACCAAAATCAGAGGGCAGGACAAATGGTGGTGAAAAGGCAGGGAGCGGTTTACAAAGAATTAAGCATCCTTTAGGTCTGCAAAGTAAAAAAAAGGGGGAGGGAGGGGAAGGGGAGAGAGAGGCAGAAATAAGATTTTGTTTTTAATCCTCTCTCATCCCAGACCAATCTTTAGAGACTAGGAGTGAAGGGGTAGTGGGGTGCAGTGGGAGGGAGGGGCTATTTTGGATGAAATGCAACCCAGCAGTGCGGCGAACAACTCCTGCCAAGTCTACAAACACACACACACACACACACAAACACACACACAAACACACACACCATTCTCTCATATACGAACTCAACATCACATTCCCGGAGCTCTACTGAAGCAAGGATGGGGGTATTTGCAGAATGAAGTAAATAAATAGCATTTAAAAGGGAAAAGAAGCAGATCCATTCTTTGGCCAACTCCTCCCATTCGAAGGAGGAGGAGGAGGAGGAGGAAGAAGAAGAAGAGGCACCCTAATCTTTGCGGGGGGGGGGTGAGCGTGGGAGGAAAGGAAATCTGTGCTCACACAGGAAAACACACAAAACAGTTGCAAGGTGCCATCCGGAGTCTTTGTTGGGTGTTCCCAAATTGCACCAAAGAAAATCCCTTCCACACCAAGGAGAGCAAAATTTCCTCCACCAAAGTCTCATCCATTCTTTCTTCTTTGACCCGACCCTTCTTTTCAAATAACACGCACCCAAAAAAAACCCCCAAACACTGATATTCATCCAGGTCCTTACTTTTGGGAACTGTTTGCACTTCAAAGGGAGAAACTCCATTGTCTTACAAGAGCACCTAATCCAGATGCAAATGAGATTATTGGGGGGGGGAGGCATAAGGGGGGTGCAGCTGTTTCCATTCATACATTTCTCTCTCTCTCTCTCTCTCTCCTCTCCAAGCGAGGGATAGCCCAAACCCACAGCCCACTCTTAAGTTAGCTAGCAACCAGCCTGCCCCAAACACTCCCTTTCAAAAAGCAGGGTAGCTAAACCGGGCACCCACTCCCCATTTTCAAAGGATGGCTCGTTGGGCTGGCCCCTTACCCCAATATTGCTACTTCCCCGGAGGAAATCTCTCTCCCCTCCCCCAAAAGTGGGTCACAAATACCCAGCCCCTCTTCCAAAGGACGCCCCAAACTGATGTGCACCACCAAAGCCTCTCTTGGGGTTATTGTTGTTTGGGGGGGGCTGTTTCCCAAACACCAAGCTGTGACCAACAAAAGTGGGTCACAAATACACAGCCCCTCTTCCAAAAGACGCCCCAAACTGATGTGCACCACCAAAGACTCTCGGGGTTTGTTTTTTTGAGAGGGGGTGTTTCCCAAACACCTAGCTGCTGTGACCAACACAACTGACCTCCACAAAAAAAACCCCATAAAAACACCCCCCAGTTCTTCCTCTCGCTGCTTCTTTTTCCAAGAGGCAGGGAGGACCCCCACCCAGGGGAAAAAAATAAAGAGATTGAAGTCATTTGAGCCCAGGGAGATGAGGACCACCACCCCATTTCAGCAGAGGGCCGAGACCGCTTGCAAAAGTTGCGGGGCGAGCGAGGCGGACCCCAGCCCCATTTCGGGGGCAAGGGAGGGGGGAGCCCTGGCCAGGCACCCCTGGCGGTCGGTCGTGGGGGGGGGGTGTCTTGCGGGTCTCTACCTTGTTGAAGGCGAAGAGGTCTTGCTTGATCTTCTCCCGCTGGGGGTCGTGGCCCTGGCGGCGGAAGCGAAACTTCATCATCTTGCCCGGGGGCGGCGGCGGCGGGGGGGCTCTTGGCCGAGGGGGGAACAATGCCGCGCGGGCGGCGCTTCCCCCATGCAGCAGAGGCGGCGGCGGCGGCGGAGGCAGCAGCAGCGGCGGCAGCGGCGCCCTCCGCATCCAGCAGGAGCGAGCGCGGCAGATGCGCCCAGGTTGCAAGAGCGCAGAGAGGGCTGGTCCGCCGGGGAGGGCGCGAGGGGGGCGGGCAGGCAGGCAGGGGAGGGGGCGCCCGAGCGACGCCCGCCGCAGCCAATCAGAGGAGACCCCGCGGGCAGCTCGGCTGGACAATGGGCTTGGAGGGAGAGAGAGAGAGAGAGACCCAGAGGAAAGCAGACGAAGGAAGGCCGGGCGGCTGCACGCCAGCTGCTCTGAACCCCTCCCGCGCCGCCTCTCTGCGCCTGCGCGGCGGGACCGAAGCCTGCTGGGAAATGTAGTTTTTTTATATTAAAAAGTTGGGAGGGGTTTTGTGTGTGTGTGTGTGTGGCTTGTTTGCAGATCAAGCTGCGTACAGACGCGCCCCAACATTTATCCAGTGAAAATAGGGACGTCCTATTCCATGACAATAAAATGATGATAAAAATAAAAATCTGTGCTTCTAGAAAAAGAGGGGTGCCGGGACTCACCATGAAATGGTTAAAGTAAATGCCACGTTTTAACCGGTGCTTTTATTCTAGGGAAAAGGTGCCGGTACTGCGTGCCCCTGAGTACCCCCAGAAAAAAAAACACACACCAAGCACTGATAAGAATAACAATATTTATATCCCTCTCATCTGACTGGATGGCCCCAGCTGCTCTGGGCAGCTATATATATATATATATATATATATATATATATATATATATGCAGGTTTTGGTGTCCTCGGGTGTCTTCCCGTGTAAAAGTTGGGGTGTCTAGGCGACGTTTCGACGAGGTCTCACTCGTCATCTTCAGGCTGGTGCTTTCGGCTTCTTGTTACTGGAACAGAGCGGGATCTCAATGTTTGAGTTCCTATAAATACTGTAGAGGGGGTGTGGTGTCTAGCCTCCAATGTTCTGGGCAGAGAGGAAGTTCCCAGGCTAGTGTGCCTTTTCTTCTTTTGTTCCTTAATTACTTGAGAGATACCTTGAGTGATTTCTTGAGTGATATCCTGAGTACCACTTAGGTGGGTCATTAGGTGTGGATTAGTTGCTAAAGTCTTTGTGTCTTGACCTCTTGAACTTTGTGAAGAGTTTTCCTGAGAAGATGGCTGTATTGCACTTAGTTGTGCTTTGGCTTGGCTTCGTGTATAGGGGCGAGCTGTGGTTTTGTGGCTTGTGTCAGCCAGATCTGTGTAGGGATTGCAGGGGGGTGCAGCATCCGGAGGTGCCACCATGGATTGGCTACTGGATGGTGTCAGTAATTCATCTGTGGAGAGGGTCTGGGTTTGGGTCTGGTGTGGTTGATTGGTGTTGGCGTTTGCACCAACCAAAAAATAGCCAATATCCTCAGAAACCCTAAGGATAAAATCCAGTTGGAAAACCAAGGGATCTATGAAATACCCTGCAAAGTCTGCCCAGCCACGTACATTGGACAAACAAACAGACGAATAAATGCACGTATCGCAGAACACAAGAATGCCGTCAAAAAAGAAGAAAAAACTTCCTCTCTTTTCCAACACATGAAAGAAACAGGACACGAAATTAATTTTGCAGATTCCAAATTGCTCTTTAACACGGAACATCACCACAAGAGAATAATCATGGAAGCCATCGAGATAGAGAAACACCCTCACAACATGAACAAGCGTGACGACACATCCCGCTTGCCAGACATCTGGAAATTAGCCCTCCCCACAAAAACTGACACCAGATCCAGAGGCACACAGAACGCCAACACCAATCAACCACACCAGACCCAAACCCAGACCCTCTCCACAGATGAATTACTGACACCATCCAGTAGCCAATCCATGGTGGCACCTCCGGATGCTGCACCCCCCTGCAATCCCTACACAGATCTGGCTGACACAAGCCACAAAACCACAGCTCGCCCCTATACACGAAGCCAAGCCAAAGCACAACTAAGTGCAATACAGCCATCTTCTCAGGAAAACTCTTCACAAAGTTCAAGAGGTCAAGACACAAAGACTTTAGCAACTAATCCACACCTAATGACCCACCTAAGTGGTACTCAGGATATCACTCAAGAAATCACTCAAGGTATCTCTCAAGTAATTAAGGAACAAAAGAAGAAAAGGCACACTAGCCTGGGAACTTCCTCTCTGCCCAGAACATTGGAGGCTAGACACCACACCCCCTCTACAGTATTTATAGGAACTCAAACATTGAGATCCCGCTCTGTTCCAGTAACAAGAAGCCGAAAGCACCAGCCTGAAGATGACGAGTGAGACCTCGTCGAAACGTCGCCTAGACACCCCAACTTTTACACGGGAAGACACCCGAGGACACCAAAACCTGCATTCCTGTACCCGTGAAAATCTACGAAAGCAAATATATATATATATATATATATATATATATATAATAAAGCATTAAACATTAAAAAAAATCCCTAAAGAGGGCTGCCTTCAGATGTTTTCTGAAGGTTGTATAATTACTTATCTCCTTGGCTCAGTGGTTGCATAACTCCATACCCTCCAACATTTCTGCATAGAAAATAGGGACGTCTTATTCAATAGTAATAATGATAATAATTTTATTATTTATCCCCTGCCCAGCTTGCTGGCTTGCCCCAACCACTCTTGGCAGCTCCAAACATAATAAAACATTAAACATTTTTTAAAAAAGCTTCCCTATACAGCTCTGCCTTCAAATGTCTTCTGAAGGTTGTATAGTTTCCTATCTCCTTGGCTCAGGGGTTGCATAACTCCATACCCTCCAACATTTCTCCAGTGAAAATAGGGGTGTCCTAAGGAAAAACGGGTCATTCCAGGACCAAAATCAGAAACCGGGATGGCTTCTGCAAATCCAGGACCGTCCCTGGAAAATAGGGACACTTGGAGGTTCTGCTATTAATACTAAAACAACTACATCCACAGCATAAATTCAAAGCACAGTTATACCACTTGAAACAGCCATGGCTTCCCCCAGAACCGTAGTTTGTTACGGGTGCTGGGAATTGTAAATGAAACTGCTCCAGTGGCCAGGTTAGCCCTGAAGGCCGCCAGTTGCCCACCAATTTGCAACGGGCTTATCGCCTTGTCTCCTCTGTCAAAGGCTCACTTTTATTCTGCAGCAAATACAGTGGTACCTCGGGTTAAGTACTTAATTCATTCCGGAGGTCCGTACTTAACCTGAAACTGTTCTTAACCTGAAGCACCACTTTAGCTAATGGGGCCTCCTGCTGTCGCCGCACCGACGGAGCACGATTTCTGTTCTCATCCTGAAGCAAAGTTCTTAACCTGAAGCACTATTTCTGGGTTAGCGGAATCTGTAACCTGAAGCGTATGCAACCTGAAGCATATGTAACCTGAGGTACCACTGTATTATGGCATCTGCATGCTGAACCCGTAACAAAGTGTTCTCCAGGCAGCCTGCAATAAAGTCAGTCTGAAATAGCTCCCGCTGGAAGTTTGGGCCTTCAGGATGTAGCAGCCAATCCGGCACTTTGGCAGTGAGCAATGGTTGAATCAGGTTCTTCGTGTCTGCCGCGTAATCCTGCATTGCTTTCATAAACAAGATCCGTCAGATAAAGCCAGCTGGAAGTCAAAGGAGCAGGTTCCAGATCTCTGGAGTGTGGGGTTGTTTTGCTACTGGGCAGGGCAGAGGAAGGGCTGTGGCTCAGTGTCAGAACACGTGCTTGCGTATACGGGAGGTTCCAGGTTCAAGTCCTGCCATCTCCAGCCCCGCCTGTGAGAGCCTCTGTCTAAAACAGGGGTCGGCAAACTAAGGCCCGGGGGCCAGATGCAGCCCCCCAGGCTCGGTCAGTCCCCGCGTGGTGCATGCCGCCTGGGAGCTCTGCGCGGACGGGCCAGTGGAGCAGCTGCTACTTGTCAACAATACTGGTGAGCGGGCAGCGCCAAGACACACTCCTGAGCGCGTGCAGAGTGCGTTCCTCCTCCAGGTCCAGGTCAGCTGCAGGACCAGCTTGCAGGGTATTTATGTTTTTCAGAATATAGTCCAGCCCCCCACAAGGTCTGAGGGACAGTGGACCAACCCCCTGATGAAAATGTTTGCTGACCCCTGGTCTAAAACCTTGCAGAGACGCAGTCGGTCAGTATATACTAAGGGTGGAGAGTCCAGATATGGCCCTAGGGGTCCTCTCTACCTGGCCCCCGGAAGGCTCTCCAAGCCAGCCTGTTCCCCTCCCCTTCCTGAGTGCTTTGGGCTGTCCGCACACTATGTATTTAAAGCACATATGTTCCCTCAAAGGATTCTGGGCACTGTAGTTTGTGAAAGGTTGCTGGGAACTGGAACTCTGCGAAGGGTAAAACTGCAGCGCTCCGAATTATTTGGCGGAAAGGATGTGCTTTGAATGCATTTTAAAGGTTCAGCGTGTGCACAGGAATGGAATGTGCCTTTGAAATCGAATGATGTCTCTTGCTAGGTGTGGACACCTGTAGAAATCCCTGGCTTTCATGTGGCTTGAATCTTGCCTATTGTACAAAGATGAGCGTCACAACTCCGGCCCAGCCCCATTTCGCCTCTGGTGCACACAGTATGGAGCCAATAGTCTGGCTCTGCATAGGGCAGGGTTCCCTCCCCCCCCCCAAAAAAGGACAGTCATTCTTGCCTTTGAGCCAATCCCAATGAATACAGCCAGACTGATTTCCAAGTACACATGCGACATGTTTGCACAATCCTTTGCTCTTGGATAAAATACGCAGGAGTTTGTCTTTTAAAAGCCTGGCTCAGGGGTTAAACAAGATTGGCACCTTGAAACAGGACACATCTTAGGGGAAATCCCTCCACAGGGTGTCAAGAAGTCCCACTGAGTTAAATGGGGCTTATTTCGAAATAAGCGTGCAAATGGTAACAAGCCTTTTGCTTGGGGTAGCATGGTCCAGTCTTATTTATTGCATCTATATTCCAGCTTTTCCTGCAAGGAGCTTCAGGTGGCAAACATGGTTCTCTCTCTTCCTCATTTAATCCCCCACAACAACCCTGTGAGGTAGGTTAGGCTGAGAGGCTGGTGCCCAGTGAGCTCCGTGGCCGAGTGGAGATTTGAACCCTGGTCTCCCAAGTCCTAGTCAGACATTTTCACCATTACACCACAGAAGACTGTCCTTTGTTTGATGGGCTGGGAGATCCAAGTCTGAAAGATAAAGGTGGGGCTTGAAGTAGCTCATCAACACAGACTCAGAAAGCACACAGCTTCACCGCTTTGCTGAGATATACAGTATCATTCGATTTCAGGTAAGCAACCACAGCTGCACAGAGACAGGCGCAGCCCTGCTCCAGCACTGCAAAGCTGGAGACAGTGCATACATAACCTGTTGAACTTCTGCCTGCTACAGGCCACCAGGGTAGGGGAAGGAGCCTTCCCAGGAAAACATATCTTGGCAGCCGTTTGTAGCACTTAGCTGATTTAGCTGGCAAGCCAGATCTCCTTGAAAGCAAGGCGACTCTTTGAATGTGTGCATTTAAAGGATCAGGGCCGCAGGTGAGGAACTGGTTCAGGCAGGGAGACTCCTTGGATTAATTGCCAAAATGCCTTGGCACTGGCTGCCGTTTTGCAAAATCCGTAGGCGTTTTGTTTATTTACCACGCGGCCTGCCTCTGCAAACTCTGATCCCTGTTCCTGACGCTGATCACAGCTTTGCCGCTTTGCCAAAACCTCTGCGACTGGTAGGGGAGAGCTTCTTCTTGTCTCCTTTTTCAGCTTTTCCAGGCTCCGAACCTCCTGAGCGATCAGAAATGGGCAAACTAGAGGCAACAGGCACTGCCATCTTTCCAACCAGCCGACAGCAGCTTGGCTGCAGGGGAGGAGGTGATCGCATTCATCTCCGTGCTGTGGAAAAGATTCCCCTTGTTGATTTTCAGCAAATCAAGAGCATGCCAGGCCACTTTTCCTGGTTAGGTGACATCCACAGAAACAACAGCCTGCTTTCAGTAATGCCACCTGAACGGCTCATGTACCTTTAACTGGAGGTGAAGCTCCCACTTAGAGTTATCTTCACACCTGGAAAAGCTTCACCTGTTTAATTTATGTGATTAAAGGCAGAACAGCTGAGCCCTTAGCTTCTCACACAAACCTACAGTTCCCAGGATTCTCTGGAGAGGAAAAGGAATGGCTATAAAATCAATTATTGGGGGGACAGGACACTGGTGTGGGCGGTTCGCCCCTTTCGTTCCCCCAGCAGCAGCGGTTTGGAGGTCTTGGGCCCCCCCCCAATATTTTTTATAAGTCGGCGCCCCTGCAAATCGACACCTGGTGCAAATCGCAAATGTTGACGAAAGGGGTTGCTTCTGCGGGAGCAGGGCTTGGCGGACGCAAAGAGTTGGGGAAGGGGAGGAATCGGAGTCAGTTCACAACTGAAGGTCAGCCTACCTATAATTCTCGCTTTCCCCAAACAGTGCAACCGAAACACAGCCGTTGATTGGAATCTGCACGTCTCCAGATTTTGCACTGCAGTTCTCCAGTCAAGTACAGTGGTACCTCGGGTTACATACGCTTCAGGTTACAGACTCCGCTAACCCAGAAATAGTGCTTCAGGTTAAGAACTTTGCTTCAGGATGAGAACAGAAATCGCGCGGTGGCTGCGCGGTGGCAGCAGGAGGCCCTATTAGCTAAAGTGGTGCTTCAGGTTAAGAACAGTTTCAGGTTAAGAACGGACCTCCAGAACGAATTAAGTACTTAACCCGAGGTACCACTGTAACGTGTACAAAAAATGCATTTATTAGGGTGAAGTGTGCATTAAATAAATGCATCCATTGATGGAAAATGACATCACCTTGCTGACAAAGGTCCGTATAGTTAAAGCTATGGTTTTCCCAGTAGTGATGTATGGAAGTGAGAGCTGGACCATCAAGAAGGCTGATTGCCGAAGAATTGATGCTTTTGAATTATGGTGCTGGATGAGACTCTTGAGAGTCCCATGGACTGCAAGAAGATCAAACCTTTCCATTCTGAAGGAAATCAGCCCTGAGTGCTCACTGGAAGGACAGATCCTGAAGCTGAGGCTCCAATACTTTAGCCACCTCATGAGAAAAGAAGACTCCCTGGAAAAGACCCTGATGTTGGGAAAGATGGAGGGCACAAGGAGAAGGGGACAACAGAGGACGAGATGGTTGGACAGTGTTCTCGAAGCTACGAATATGAGTCTGACCAAACTGCGGGAGGCCAATTCTCTTTTCAAGCCATCCCAACTGGTGGTCGAGACTGAGTTCCACAGTTTAACTCTGCTCTGGGTGAAGCAGTCATTTCTGACACAATTTTCAAGCAATGTAAAAAAAGAATTGTGTATATTTGAAAACGTGGGCAGCATTAAGATAAATTCACCAGTGTAAATAAGTTTTGACAGATGTCATAATGGAATACTGAATGGTTTCGTTTATATAAAATGTGCAGGGATTTATGTTGTGCAAAATGAACCACGGAAAGAGAGGAAGGGAAGTCATTGATATTTTAAGGTTGTTTTAGTGGATTTTCTAAAATGTAAAACAGAAATTTAATATATTTTTTTTTGTAAAAAGAAGTCATTTCTTGGTTCCGAATCTTGCAAAGTTCAGCTTCAATGGACATCCCCCCCTGAGTTCTAGTGTTAGGAGAGGTGGAGAAAAACATCTATTATGGCCTGTATAATTTTTTTAACTTCTATCTTCCGCCTCTAGCTTGCCTTTTCTCCAAACCAAAAAAGTCCTCCATCCCCTCCATGCAAGCATCCCTCTCAGCTCCCTCACCCGGCCTACAGCCCTTCTTCCCCAAGGCCCAAGCTCCTTGCAATTAGCCAAGCGCCTAATGAGGGAGGGAAGAGAGTCACATGGAGTGTGGAGGAGGTGACAGGAAGCAATGATTCAGGCGGCTGGATTGATGGAGCAACCAGTTTGACAACAAGCCCAGGCGGAGGTTTTCCAAAGGGAGACGCGGCCGTCTTGGCGCAGGGAGGGCCGCCCGGCGCAGAGAGGTTACGCCAGGCAGGAATGCAGCCCAAACAAAACACGGGCATGGAAGGAATTAAAGCCAAAAAGGAATCGAGAAGCATATTTCTCAAGGGTATATCTGCACCACGGCTATAGGCTGAAGAGTCGCTCCCTCTTCTTCCCAGGGAATCCAAGTTATGGGGGAGGGACTAGGGGGGCATCCTTCCCCACAACTGTACAGTTCCCATCAGCCCCCCAACTAGCATGGCCATGTCAGATGGAGTTGTGGAGGGCACCAGGTTGGGGAAGGCTGGGGTCCCAGATGTTGCCAGACTACAACTCCCATCATCCCTTGCAACTGGCTAGGCTGACTCAGGATGATGGGAGTTGTAGTCCCAGGTCAGAGTTGAAGAACTCTTGAGCTGCAATTCACAGCATCTTCGTCAAAACTACAATTCTCGGGATTCGTGGGGTGGAGGGAGCCAGCGGAACAGGTACCAAACTGACACCTGTTTGTTGGGTGAATACCCTGCCCCTGTCCACTGAACTACCCATAATGCTCCACTCAAGGTCCAGCATTGGTCCTCCAACGCTCAGCTATGCCCTGCTTAGCTGCATCAGAGGCAGACACCCAACAGGTGCAGCACTCCCCCATCATGTTAGCTGGGTGAAAATTCACCTGCTGGAATTCTTCCTTTTAGTTAAAGGTACCCCCTAGGGATGTGGGTGGCGCTGTGGGTTAAACCACAGAGCCTAGGGCTTGCCGATCAGAGGGTCGGTGGTTCAGATCCCCATGACGGGGTGAGCTCCCGTTGCTCGGTCCCAGCTCCTGCCCACCTAGCAGTTCGAAAGCACAAAGTGCAAGTAGATAAATAGGTACCACTCCGGCGGGAAGGTAAACGGTATTTCCGTGTGCCACTCTGGTTCACCAGAAGCGGCTGAGTCATGCTGGCCACATGACCTGGAAGCTGTATGCCAGCTCCCTCGGCCAATAAAGCGAGATGAGTGCTGCAACCCCAGAGTCGGTCACGACTGGACCTAATGGTCAGGGGTCCCTTTACGTTTACCTTTAAAGGTATCCCTGACCATTAGGGTTCAGTAGCAGACGACTGTGGGGTTGCGGCATTCATCTCGCTCTATAGGCTGAGGGAGCTGGCGTTTGTCCACAAACAGCTTCCGGGTCATGTGGCCAGCATGACTAAGCCGCTTCTGGCAAAACCAGAGTAGCACACGAAAACGCCATTTCCCGTACCTTCCCGCTGGAGCGGTACCTATTTATCTACTTGCACTTTGACGTGCTTTCGAACTACTAGGTGGGTAGGAGCTGGGACCGAGCAACGCGAGCTCACCCTGTCGCAGGGATTCGAACCGCCAACCTTCCGATTGGGAAGCCCTAGGCTCAGTGGTTTAGACCACAGCGCCACCTGTGTCCCCATTCTTCCTTTCGGGCAGCCGTTAAAAAGGTGCAGCACAGTGCAGGCAAGGTGTTAGATGAAGGCTAGAGAGACACAGACTAAAATTGTTGCTCCAACCCTGAAGGCCGATGAGAGACCTTAAGTTCACGTCTCTCGGGCACTTGGCTTCACCAGCTTCGCAGGGGCGTTGTGAGAATAAGATGGGACATCCTCAGACTGCTTACAGGAAGCCAAGGCACGAATGCGTAATATGCAAATAGACAAAACGAAGAAGATCAAAGCAGGATTGGCACAGCTTTCCAAGTATTTCCGAAAGCCTTCCCAATAAACGGCCTTAAAATGGCGCAACTCTGGCCCCTCTTTGCAAACACTGAGTCAACCCGAGAGAGTAAATAGCAGGGGCATTTAATCAACACGGCATCATTCTTGATTTTCAGGCTGTTTCAACATGGACCAGATTGCGGCATTTGCCTGACTCAGGCTTGTGTTTACTCCAGTCCATCTGACTTTCCCGTCGGATGTCTGCTTCGCCTGATTTCCCCCCCCGAAGCCACTACTCCCTTTCACTCCCTGTTTGCAAAGCAAGACTCCCGCTTCTGATTCACAGATGTGCTTGACTTTTGTGTCAGCAGTCAGATAAAGACACAGCACTGCTTACGTGTGTCATTGGGGGTGAGATCAAGGCCTGCTGCACAGAACTGGCAGCAGGGACTCCAAAACAAGGAGGGAGACCAATCTCTCTCTCTCTGTAAGAGTTTCAGAAGTTTGGAGGCGCTGCAAACACACCAAGCTCGAGGGAGTCAGGTACAAGGCTGGTAGCGAAGAGATAACGCAATCCTTATTTACAGGTGAAACTCAGAAAGTTAGAATATCGTGGAAAAGTTCATTTACTTCAGTAATTCAACTGAAAAGGTGAAACAAATATATGACACAGACTCATGACATGCAAAGCGAGATATGTCAAGCCTGTATTTGTTATAATTGTGATGATTATGGCGTACAGCTGATGAAAACCCCAAATTAACAATCTCAGAAAATTAGAATATTAAATGAAATCAGCAAAACAAGGACTGCAAATAGAGCAATATTGGACCTCTGAGAAGTAGAAGCATGCATATGTACTCAGTACTTGGTTTGGGCCCCTTTTGCATCAATTACTGCCTCAATGCAGCGTGGCATGGATGCTATCAGCCTGTGGCACTGCTGAGATGTTATAGAAGACCAGAAAGCTTCAATAGCAGCCTTCAGCTCTTCTGCATTGCTCGGTCTCATGTCTCTCATCTTTCTCTTGGCAATGCCCCATAGATTCTCTATGGAGTTCAGGTCAGGTGAGTTTGCTGGCCAATCAAGCACAGTAATCCCATGGGCATTGAACCAGGTTTTGGTACTTTGGGCAGTGTGGGCAGGTGCCAAAGTCCTGCTGGAAAATGAAGTCAGCATCCCCATAAAGCTCGTCTGAGGAAGGAAGCATGAAGTGCTCCAAAATCTCCTGGTAGATGGTTGCGTTGACCCGGCACTTAATGAAGCACAGTGGACCAACACCAGCTGATGACATGGCTCCCCAAATCAACACAGACTGTGGAAACTTCACGCTGGACTTCAAGCATCTGGCATTGGGCGCCTCCCCATTCTTCCTCCAGATTCTGGGTCCTTGGTTTCCAAATGAGATGCAAAAGCTGCTCTCATCAGAAAAGAGATTTGGGGAGCCATGTCAAATTACTGAAATAAATGAACTTTTCCACGATATTCTAATTTTCCGAGTTTCACCTGTAAATGACCCTAGCTTAGAAGGATAGGTTGTAAGCTTGTCTGGAACCTCCATTGACAGGGGCAGTCTAGCTTAAAGCAGCAGATTCTTGCAGCAAGCCAAGTGGGAACATTGGTCGCCTTCATGTGTTCCCTGTGAACTTTCTCAGATGCACACACTCAGCTGGCATCTGTTTGAAAAGGACAGTGCAGTCCTCTGCCTGTCTACTCAGAAGTTAAGCTTCTGAGTTTGGGTAAATATTGAGCGATAAAAGTGAACAGGATTGCAGCCTGAATGGAGTCAAAGAGGGTCTTGGTCTGATCCGGCAAGGAAGGTCCTTGTGTTTTCTGAAGGGAAGTGAAAAGATGACTGGAATCACTTACTCCAGGCTTGCAGACTAGATGAGGATGCGAGAGTCAGCCACACTTATCTTGAAAAGAACCCTTAGAATAAATTCTCACTGTGGGGGTTGTTTCATGCTTCAAACTTCCCCGGGCAATTGGAAATCCTAAGGCAGCCTTTTGCACCAGCAGTTTCATTTCGAGGAGGGAGGACTAGAAACTTGAGACGCCTATTTGCAACCATGCGCCACCCGTGTAGGCGGAAGCAGGAATGCACACCCGCCGTTCTCCTTTCCAAAACGGCATTGGAAGTCACGAGAGAGCTTCTCTCCAGGGGCAGATGCAAAAACTCAGACTGTTTCCCCAAGGCTGTGTCCTTCAGCAACCACACCACCCGCAAGACCGCCCAGGCCAGCAGCAATCAAGGCACACTGACATTGCAGCCACCAGCCTCTAGCAAGCTCAGAGGAAGAGCCTTCAGCTAGGAATCTTTCTCCCATTTAGGGATTTTGCATACCCAACCTGTATCAGTGCAACCCTAAAAAGTCCCAGCCAACCTTTCCAAGAGGGTAGCTTTCCCCAACTTGGTGCCCTCCAGATGGCGTGAACTAGACCTACCAACCTCCCTGCCCTGTCTAGCTGGGAGTTGTAGTCCAACAACATCAGGAGATGCCGGGTTGGGGATGGCGGCTGTACTGGAAGAAAGGGGGGCATAGCAAGTCACTCCAGCACCGGAGCACTGCAAATCATCTGAGTATGTTGGTGCTGACCTTGAAAGCCCTAAAAGGCCTCGGCCCAGTATACCTGAAGGAGCGTCTCCACCTCCATCGCTCTGCCTGGACACTGAGGTCCAGCGCCAAGGGCCTTCTGGCGGTTCCTTCCTGCGAGAAGCCAAGTTACAGGGAACCGGGCAGAGGGCCTTCTCGGTAGTGGCACCCGTCCTGTGGAATGCCCTCCCACCAGATGCCAAAGAGAAAAACAACTACTAGACTTTTAGAAGACATCTGAAGGCAGCCCAGTTTAGGGAAGCTTTTAATGTTTGATGCATTACTGTATTTTAATATTTTGTTGGGGACCGCCCAGAGTGGCTGGGTAAGCCCAGCCAGATGGGTGGGGTATAAATGATAAATTATTATTATTATTATTATTATTATTATTATTATTATTATTAGAGTTGGGTATGTTTAGCCTAGAAAAGAGGAGACTGAGATGAGATAGGATAAAGGTAAAGGTGAAGGGACCCCTGACCATTAGGTCCAGTTGCGGACGACTCTGGGGTTGCGGCGCTCATCTTGCTTTATTGGCCGAGGGAGCTGGCGTACAGTTTCCGGGTCATGACTAAGCCGCTTCTGGCAAAACCAGAGTAGCACACGGAAACGCCATTTACCGTACCTTCCCGCTGGAGCGGTACCTATTTATCTACTTGCACTTTGATGTGCTTTCAAACTGCTAGGTGGGCAGGAGCAGGGACTGAGCAATGGGAGCTCACCCCGTCGCAGGATTCGAACCGCTAACCTTCTGATCGGCGAGTCCTAGGCTCTGTGGTTTAACCCACAGTGCCACCTGTGTTCCTATGAGATAGGATAGCTACCTTCAATAATCTAAAGGGTTACTGAGGATAGAGCAAGTTTATTTTTTCCTTCTCCAAAGGGTAGAATTTGAACCCAGGGCTTCAGGCTCCATGAAAGGAGATTCCGACTAAACATCAGGAAGAACTTTCTGACAGTAAGAGCTGATTGACAATGGAACAGGCTTCCTTGGGAAGTTGCGGACCCTCCATCCTTGGAGGTTTCTAAGCAGAGGTTGGAGGGCCGTCTGCCATGGATGCTTTAGCTGAGATTCCTGCATTGCAGTGGGTTGGACTAGATGACAATAAGGGGTCCCTTCCAACTCTACAATTCTATGATTTGCCCATGTATGTGTACAGAAAATAGTAGACCTGGGCTGAAAGCCAACACATAGAGATCTGCACTGATCGTTGCATCCCTTATTATTATTATTGGAATAATTATGAGATTATTGCATAATCCTAGGTTGTGTGATCTTAGGAGGTGTGATCACAAGGGGACCCTGCACTTCTGAATTTCCCACAGCGGTGCTGCTCCCAAGAGCAAAGTAAGCTCAGATACATCCCCAGTCGTGCTGCAGTGCCAGGGATTGTTGGCACAGCCAGCGGCTGAGTGGCGGCACCGGGCATCAGCCTGCACATGCAGAGATGCTATTTTATTGTTATGCTGCAGCTGGGAAAGACTGGGTGACAATCGCCTCTCTGTCCCCTCATTCCTAGGGCTCCTTGCTCCCTGACTTTATCAGGGTGATGTATCATGGAGAGTGAAAGACTTTGGCCCTGAACTTGAAAGTGGATGCCAGGCCTAGAGCAGCCAGCTCCTTCAGAAGAAGCCTCCGTCAAAGAAGAAGATGATTAGCAAAATAAATTTTTGAACTGTTGTTCTTTAGTCGTTTAGTTGTGTCCGACTCTTCGTGACGCCATGGACCAGAGCACGCCAGGCATTCCTGTCTTCCACTGCCTTTAAATTGTGCTCGGAAACGCACTGGGAGCCAATGCAGGTCTTTCAGGACCGATGTTATATGGTCTCGGCGACTGCTCCCAGTCCCCAGTCTAGCTGCCACATTCTGGATTAGTTGTAGTTTCTGGGTTACCTTCAAAGGTAGCCCCACGTAGAGCACATTGCAGTAGTCCAAGCCTTCATTGTCCACAGCTGAAAAGAGATATTGCATGAGCAGCAGTGCTGGTCCCCAGGAGTTATACAAAAGCAGGGGGAGAGGAGGAAAAGTAAAATTAGGAAATGCTCTGCAGTATGCGTGGTAGGGACAAAAATGGGAGATCAGTTGCGGGGAATGTGAGAAATATCCCTATTTTATCTGAGGAATATTGGAAGGTATGTGAAGGGAATAAATAAAATTGTCAAAGAGGCGAAACTTCTTGAAACTTGAAGGTTTGCTTCAGGATATCATTCAGTTTCAGACTGGCAGGCTGCACATTAGATCTGAAGCTCAGGGGGGAAACCAGTAAATAAAAGAGAGAACCAAAACAAAGAGGCATGGCTCAAACTTCTGCAATGCTCATGCAACCATTTAGAATCGTGAGATGCAATAATCATGGCTAAAGAATCCAACCTCTGCCTATAAACTTCCTTTCTGAGTCTAGGCCACCACTCTCAGTCCTGGGAGTTCTGAACCTCTGTCCTGAACGTTTTCCAAATCTGCAAGCTTGTGCAACCCCAGTTGGGCACGGGGAAAAGGACCACAGGAGCAGAGAACCGTTTGCCTGTTCAGGATAGATTGTAAGACTTGTCAAGACATACTACACCTTTGCAGGCTCAGGGCACCAACTTAAAAAGCAGATTGCACTGCACATCCAGAAGATGGAGACAATCATGTACGATGGCAGACTTCAGCACACTTTGATGGTTGACTGGCAGCTCTCAATGATGGAGTTCCGGTCAGTCAGAAAACTCCGTTCCATTGCCACATAGCTTTTCCCCTGTTAATTGCGGGCAGAGAGGAGACGATACAAGCTGAGCAGGAAGAGGCAAAAAGAGAGAGAAGCTTTTCACACAGCTGATGGATTTTCTGTTTCAATGGCAGGAGTTGAGCCACATTCAAGAGCCACAGCTGGCCTCAGACTCTGATGGATGAAGCTTGACAGCTGGGGGAGGAAGGGGGCAGGCGGAGGGAAAGAAGCAGGAAAACCCAGCAACTCGGGTGGGGATGAAGACCTCAGCAAAAAGCCGATTATTTTCCAGGCTCAAGTGCTGGTTGTTGTTGTTGTTTAGTCGTTTAGTCGTGTCCGACTCTTCATGACCCCCTGGACCAGAGCACGCCAGGCACTCCTGTCTTCCACTGCCTCCCACAGTTTGGTCAAACTCATGCTGGTAGCTTCGAGAACACTGTCCCACCATCTCGTCCTCTGTCGTCCCCTTCTCCTTGTGCCCTCAATCTTTCCCAATATCAGGGTCTTTTCCAGGGAGTCTTCTCTTCTCATGAGGTGGCCAAAGTATTGGAGCCTCAGCTTCAGGATCTGTCCTTCCAGTGAGCACTCAGGGCTGATTTCCTTAAGAATCTAGAGGTTTGATCTTCTTGCAGTCCATGGGACTCTCAAGAGTCTCCTCCAGCACCATCATTCAAAAGGATCAATTGCTTTTGAATCAAGTGCTGGTGGTGACTTATAAAGCCTTATGTAGCTCAGGACTCCAATACCTCTCCCCACATGAACCGACGCAGACCTTGTGATTGTCATCGAAGGCCCTTCTCCATGTGTCCTCAACCTCAGCCCTCCAGATGTTTTGAGACTACTGTTCCCATCATCCCTGACCACTCTTCCTTTTAACTAAGGATGATGGGAGTTGTAGTCCAAAAACAGCTGGAAACCCAAGTTTGGGAAACACTGCTCTAGAGCAGTGTTTCCCAACCTTGTGCCTCCAGCTGTTTTTGGACTACAATTCCCATCATCCCTTGCCACTGGTCTTGCTAGTCAGGGATGATGGGAGTTGTAGTTCAAAAACAGCTGGAGGCACAAGGTTGGGAAACACTGCTCTAGAGCAGTGTTTCCCAACCTTGTGCCTCCAGATGTTTTTGGCCTACAACTCCCATCATCCCTGACCACTGGTCTTGCTAGCTAGGGATGATGGGAGTTGTAGGCCAAAAACATCTGGAGGCACAAGGTTGGGAAACACTGCTCTAGAGGGTTGAAACACAATAAGGGCCTTATCAGTGGTGGCTCCCATGGAGCAGTGTTATCCCCAGGGAGGCTCACCTGGTACCCTTTTTGTCTAGTTTTCAGCACAAGGCAAACAAACTTTCTTTTCAGCCAGACTTTTAACCCCTAGTTTGCAGGGTTTATAAGTATCTGTGGCCTCCCAAGGTGGGGCGGGATCTTCTAGACCTCTCTTTTATTTGTATAGCTGTGTTCTGCTTGTTTTTGTTTACTGTCTTTGGCCTTAGTATTCCTGTTGTCTTTGTAAGGGGGTGTTTTTGTTTTGTTTTGTTTTCTTGTTCTGCATCTTGTGTTTTTAATCTTGTGAACCGCCTTGAGATCTTTGGATGGAGGGCGGTATATAAAGAAATCTATTTGAGTCAATTTTTTAAAATATCTTTTTTTAAAAGAATGGAGAAACTATAGAAAAAATGAAAATGCAAAAGGAAAAATAGCATAAGGATATATTTTATGGTACTGAATATACATATACATTATATGTTTATAGAGTCATCTTTATGAGTAAAGCAACTAAGGAAGAAAAACTATAATGGTAGTTTATTGGTAATTATTATTATCTGGGCTTGGGAGCAGGCGTGAGCCAAGGGTGTGACCTTCTCTCACTGCAGCCAGTTTTGAGAGATTAGGTCAGCCACCACGATAACAGCAACTTTCTCTCTCTCTCTCTCGCACACAAAAACTTCTGGGAGCTAAAAAGCAGCAATTCCTCCTCCGTGTTTCATCTTTGCGGCCAAACCTCTGACGTTGCATTGCCCAGCCGTCCGTTCCTCAGTGGCCTTAGTCTCAAAACAAAACAGAAAGTTCTTCCTTGCAGCTGTTTAGATAAACAAACACAGCTACCCATCTCAGAGCCGGCCTTGGCATTAGGCAGAATGAGGCAACTGCCTCAGGTGGCAAGAGGGCAGCAGAAGCAGCACCTTGGCTGGTTCCTTCATCTGTTGGAGGACAGAGTTTATGCGTCACATAGCGTGACCTAACCCTGCTCACTAGTCTTCCACCATAAAGTGAAGTACAGTGGTACCTTGGTTCTCAAACGCCTTGGTACGCAAACAACTTGGAACCCAAACACTGCAAACCCAAAAGTAAGTGTTCCAGTTTGGGAAGCCGAATGTGCTCCATTTTGAGTGTTATGCTTCCGATTTGAGTGTTACGCTGAGGTCTCTCTGTTTTTGCTATTTATTTTGTGTTTTTGCGGCTTTGTTTTGTTTTTGTGACTGTGTGGAACCCAGTTCAGCTACTGACTGACTGACTGATTGATTGATTGATTGTGTGACTGCAGTACAGTGGTACCTCGAGTTACATATGCTTCAGGTTACAGACACTTCAGGTTACAGACTCTGCTAACCCAGAAATAGTACCTCGGGTTAAGAACTTTGCTTCAGGATGAGAACAGAAATTGTGCTCCGGCGGCACGGCAGCAGCAGGAGGCCCCATTAGCTAAAGTGGTGCTTCAGGTTAAGAACAGTTTCAGATTAAGAACGGACCTACGGAACGAATTAGGTTCTTAACCCGAGGTACCACTGTACATTGTTTATTGCTTTCATTTTACGGATCAATGGTCTCGTTAGATAGTAAAATTCATGTTAGGGTTGTTTTAGGGGTTGTTTTTAAAAGTCTGGAATTCATTAATCCGTTTTGCACTACTTTCTATGGAAAGCACACCTTGGTTTTGGAACGCTTTGGTTTTGGAACAGATTAAGTTTGAGAACCAAGGTACCACTGTAGTGAGAGACATCATCCTGTTGCCACTCTAGTCATCTTTTGTATACCTCAGTCAGCTAAATGGTTCGGGGCAACCTCGCTCCCAACCACCCCTGAAATGATTTGACATAGGGAAGACGGGACGGTTGTTATTTTCCACCAAAAAACAGGAGCTGGGACCGAACAACGAGAGCTCACCCCATCGAGGGGATTCGAACCACCGACCTTCCGATTGGCAAGCCCAAGGCTCAGTGGTTTAACCCACAGCACCACCTGTAGGTAGGTAGGTAAAGGACTACTGGACGGTTAAGTCCAGTCAACAGTGATTATGGGGTTGCGACGCTCGTCTCGCTTTCGGCCGAGGAAGCCAGCGTTTGTCCACAGACAGCTTTCCGGGTCATGTGGCCAGCAGGACTAAACCGTTTCTGGTGCAACGGGACACTGTGGCGGAAACCAGAGCGCACGGAAATGCCATTTACCTTCCTGCCATAGCAATATCTATTTATCTACTTGCCCTGGTGTGATTTCAAACTGCTAGGTTGGCAGGAGCTGGGAGAGAGCAACAGGAGCTCATCCTGTCATGGGGATTCGAACCGCCGACCTTCCGATCGGTACGCCCAAGAGGCACAGTGGTTTAGACCACAGCGCAACCCGCATGCCAAGGCCATTGTCAGAAGAGGAAGCTGGACTAGATGTGCCCTAGTCCAGCTTCTCATATTAGGCTCCAGAACAAGCCTACCACTTTTCCTTACCGTTACTATTCATTTCATTTCTATACCGCTTAAAAAATTAAAAGGGAAAAAACCCTCAAAGCAGTTTACACCCTACATGAAAAACATAAGACAAAATCCAGCATTTCTGAAGAAAGTACACGTTCAAAGCAACACAATGAACAGGAAACCAAAACATTTTAAAAGATGTCACAATAAAACAGTACAAATGTGCAGAATGCACATTCAGTGCAGCAAATCTAACTTTTTCTTCCTGTAAAAAGAAAACATAAACGGAGTCAAAGATAAAATGCACATTTAAAATGGCATAATCAGCAAGAGAACAAAATATTATCAAAAGGTATGGTAATATCTGCTGCTGGGCTGCCACTTATGCCAACGGTGGTTCATGGCGAGTGCCGGCCGTGGAAGCTCAGGCTCAATGACCTGAATCGGCACTGATCCAGACTTCGTTTGCCCTGCACTTTTCCCCAGGGAAATCTGAACTTTGGCACTCAATCAGAGCGCAATTGGCAATGTCTCTGGGTTGACATTTGCCCTGATTTAAAGCTAAAGAGCGGGTTTTCCCTAGGAAAGGAGCAGGGCAAGGGGAAAACAGCTTGGACCCCGGCCTAGAAAGTGTGGTTCAAGTGGGAAACCGCTCAGACCCGTACTTTCTAGGCAAGGGACAAGAGGAAGTGAGGATGAGCTTTCAGAGACAGCCAAGATGGTCTCTAGCCTCTTCAGAAGCCTCAGCTTTTGTGGTTGGAGTCAATCAGCTCCCATCACTTTCCATTCCAGGTGGAAAAGGGCCTACAAGATAGGGAGCATTCAGGGCCGGATTGAGGTTTGATGAGGCCCTAAGCTACTGAAGGCAATAGGGCCCTTTCTATGTCCAGCTGTCCTTTGTCAACAACAAATTGTCACTGTTGAATATATGCTATATGGTAATTTATGAACCTAATAGGTGTCTGGGACGCGGGTGGCACTGTGGGTTAAACCACAGAGCCTAGGGCTTGCTGATCAGAAGGCTGGCGGTTCGAATCCCCGCGACGGGGTGAGCTCCCATTGCTTGGTCCCAGCTCCTGCCAACCTAGCAGTTCGAAAGCACGTCAAAGTGCAAGTAGATAAATAGGTACCACTCTGGTGGGAAGGTAAACAGCATTTCCATGCGCTGCTCTGGTTTCGCCAGAAGCGGCTTAGTCATGCTGGCCACATGACCCGGAAAAACTGTCTGTGGACAAACGTTGGCTCCCTCGGCCAGTAAAGCGAGATGAGCGCCGCAACCCCAGAGTCGGCCACAACTGGACCTAACAGTCAGGGGTCCCTTTAATAGGTATCTAAAGCCATTTGCACATAAAAAAATGTACATCATAGGATAAGGTTACCAGATGTCCCCGTTTCCCAGGGACAGTCCTCAGATTTATAAATCAGCCCCCTGACAAAATCCTATCATTCCTACTAAAGTTGAAAAGCGTCCCTGGATTCATTGAAAACAATCTATGTAGTAACCTTATCATAGGAGCCTACACAACACAAAACACTGTTGCTGTATGTAGGTTTTATCTTGTTTTTTATCTCATCTTTTGGAAATGTACATTTTTTCCCCTTTAATTTTTTTGGGGGCCCCCAAGAGAGTGGGGCCCTAAGCTATAGCTTGTTTAGCTTATATGTAAATCTGGCACTGGAGCAGATCTTCCAAGAATTGTCTCTTCCCACAGAACAGGTATTGGCAACCTCTATGTGCTTTAAATCCCCCAATGCTCTGTTCCTCATGATGAGAAGGGCCAGCGGCCATCATTAATTTGCTGTCCATTGCCATAATCAAAGACGCTTGACCTTTGGCCCGGCCCCCCCAGCCCGATTTCCCACAGCATCCATCAATCCTTCAGCTCCTCACAGCCCCATTGACCACTCCTTGGGTAAGCAGATGGGCAGGTTAAAAATGCAGCTTAACACTTTTTCAAATGACTGCTAATGACATCTGAGAGCCTGGAAGTTCACCGGTGAGTTATTGACGACGAATATTAAAGGAAGATTCTGAGAGGAAAAGCAGAGCGGTCACCTTGGGTGCCAAAGGCAAGATATAGGTAATTTTAAAAATAAATTGCTTGTCATTTTTATTTCTAGTTTGTAAAATTAAGCCTATTAGCATCTTTGCTTTTTCTCCATAATTAACTGCACTTGTCGCAGCGGACATCCAGTGGAAGTTCTTCTTAATTCTCTTGAGTTTATTCACTAGGCATTGCTCACGCTTGAAAGACTTAAGGCCTAGGACCTCCTTTTTTAAAGTGAGATTCTTTGTTGTTTAGTTGTGTCCGACTCTTCATGACCCCCTGGACCAGAGCACGCCAGGCACTCCTGTCTTCCACTGCCTCCCGCAGTTTGGTCAAACTCATGTTGGTGGCTTCGAGAACACTGTCCAACCATCTCGTCCTCTGTCGTCCCCTTCTCCTTCTTTCCCAGCATCAGGGTCTTTTCCAGGGAGTCTTCTCTTCTCATGAGGTGGCCAAAGTATTGGAGCCTCAGCTTCAGGATCTGTCCTTCCAGTGAGCACTCAGGGCTGATTTCCGTAAGAATGGAGAGGTTTGATCTTCTTGCAGTCCATGGGACTCTCAAGCGTCTCCTCCAGCACCATCATTCAAAAGCATCAATTCTTCGGCGATCAGCCTTCTTGATGGTCCAGCTCTCACTTCCATACATCACTACTGTGAAAACCATAGCTTTAACTATACGGACCTTTGTCGGCAAGGTGATGTCTCTGCTTTTTAAGATGCTGTCTAGGTTTGTCATTGCTTTTCTCCCAAGAAGCAGGCGTCTTTTAATTTCGTGGCTGCTGTCACCATCTGCAGTGATCATGGAGCCCAAGAAAGTAAAATCTCTCACTGCCTCCATTTCTTCCCCTTCTATTTGCCAGGAGGTGATGGAACCAGTGACCATGATCTTCGTTTTTTTGATGTTGAGCTTCAGACCATATTTTGCGCTCTCCTCTTTCACCCTCATTAAAAGGTTCTTAGGACACCTAATTCAGACAAAGGGCCTTCCCAGTCCTACTCTGGAAATAGTGGGATTGAACCAGGTTTGTTCTGAATATAAATCTGATTGCCCTACACTGTTCAGCTATGCCGGGGTCTCAGGCAGAGGTCTCTCCTATCCCAACCTTTGGCGCTTTTGCATGAAACCTACCAGTGGGGTACACTTCTCCCCCCCCCATCAGCCTCCTGTATCTTCCTTGCAGCTTGAAATTTGAACATCTCTTTCACTTTCCTTCCAGCCAACTTTCCTACTGTAGCTCCCGGACTTCATTAACTTTGCAACCTACACCATCTTGTGGATTCCTAGGGTATTGCAACAGACCTTAAGAGTCTGATATAGAATCATAAGAGTTGGAAGTAGTGTAGCCGTATTTCAAAAAGTAAAAACCAGGACACCACAAAAGTTGTTGAGCTTTTTTTTTTTGGGGGGGGGGGGAAATACACAAAATTGTTGATCCATGACAAAGTGCCGCCTTTCTGAAATTCGCCCCCCTGGACATCAATTTGAAGGGACTCAACCCTGATTTCCTGCAGCACCTATCAATGCATAGAACAAGATCTTTTTTTTGTTCCTTGGAACTCAGACCACCACACACGGGTAAAGCTGCCTAAAGTGATATGGAGGGGGGTTTGAATCTTCTGAAAGGGGGGGAAGAGTACCTTTTATTATAACAATAAGACAATTATTTGTGCAGTTTGCAAGCTTCAGCCCAAATTGTAGCTTAGGGAAGAGTCTGCTCTCCTCCATTCCACTCTCCCAATTAACCTCCATCACCAGGGCCTGCCCCTAAGTCTCAAGTTTGGGGCCTGAAAACTCAGGACCTAGGCAAGCCTACTGGCAACTCACTTCAATAGATCTCATGCTCTCACTACTCTCTAAGCGTACAGCCCTCCAAAAGAACCATGTGTCAAAAATTGCCTGCCCTGACAAATAAAACTGTACTTGATGGATGAAAGGATATATGATCTCTGACATGACTGAGAATCGCACAGCCAGGGACAGGGAACTTTAAAGCGTTAAGATCAGAATGTGGAAAATATGAAAACAAGAAGGCAGAAATGAAAATATTGGAGATATGCCTCAGAGGTCCAGAGTATGGGAAGCCCCAAAAATTAATAATTTGGATTGTAATTTGGCTTTTTTATTATTTTGAATTGCATTATGATTTGATGGATTTGTTAATTGGATGTTCTTATTGGAAAACTACATATATATAGCCTGCCCTGGCTTAAAGTGAGAGGTAGTATGACAACCATTATTAATACAGCACCATCAAGGCGGAGGGTGTTTTGCAAAGATGACAAGATTCCGGCATGAAGGGGCTTTCGGTCTAACATACAAAGTAAACAGTAAAGGGAAGGAGGCAAGAGGCAGGATAACAGCATGCATTTATTTCAGTTGCACATTTGTAGCCTTTGTTGCAGGCAGTGGAGGGTCAGGAACAGCCGCTAGCTGGAGCAGAAAATCTCATGTCACCTTAAAGACGAACAAAATTTTATTATGGTATACTTTTTTTGGACTAGGGTCCAGGCCACCACAGATGCATGACGGGTTACATGCAGCTGGAGATTTTCTATTTATTTTTATGAATTCACACATAGGGTGGTGGGAGAGGGGGCACGAGGAGTGTAGAGGCGTAAACAGTGGGGAGAGGGAAATGAAATGCAGAAAGTAGAAATAGTGACAAATAGTATCTGAAGAAGTGTGCATGCACACGAAAGCTCATACCAATAACAAACTTAGTCGGTCTCTAAGGTGCTACTGGAAGGAATTGTTTTATTTTTTATTTTGTTTCGACTACGGCAGACCAACCTACCTATAACTAGGGACAATTTAATTAGAGATAAAAATGTGCGCTACACAGTGGGCGCCTTAAACAACAGTCGTGAAAGGTAATAAAAGCAAATCAACTTGGCAATGCGTAGCTAATTAACATCTGTAACAGGAAAAGAAACCGCTGTCCCTATTGAGACACAAATGAGTAGAGCTGATGAATTCTGCTAGCCCCAGGCTGCTAACGGGCAATTAAAAACATCGGAGCAGCTCGGCTGGATGGGATGAGAGACCCAGTGGTGGCCCCCTGGCAATCTTATCCTCCAGGAATCCGTCTGTAACTGCCCAGGTTATTGGCAGTTGCTACATTTCTGTTGTTTAGCTATGAACTGTGCAAAGTACCCTCCTGTATACCTGCCATGAATCTTCCCAGGTTCCTACCTTCATTGAAGGCACAGGGCCTTCTCAGTAGTGGCACCTGCCCTGTGGAATGCCCTCGCATCAGATGTCAAAGAAATGAACCACCTGATTTTCATAGGACCTTTGAAAGCAGCCCTGTATATGGAAGTTTTTAATGTTTGAGGTTTTACTGTGCTTAATTGTGTTTAATTTGTGGGAAGCTGCCAAGAATGGCTGGGGCAACCCAGTCAGACAGGTGGCATAATAAATATTTACTTCGCTCCCTGCTAAACCGGAAATCCCCCCAATATTCTAACCTTTCCTCTTAGGAGAGTTGCTCCAGCCCCTTGATCGTTTCGGTTGACCTTTCCCAACTCAACGGTAGAACATGCCATAGAAAAGGAGAGCCCATTCCCTGCATTGGCCATGGTCTGGAAATAAGCCTCTGGCACAAAAGAAAGGCCAGTATCGTGTATCAAGGCAGTGTTGCACAGTGGTTACAGCTGCGAGCTAGTAAGAATCTGGCTCACATCCCGCCTCGGATATGAACTCGCCAGGAGGTGCGTGTGCATAATGACAGAAGGGCAGCCTGTTCCAATCAGGCCAATGGCCCACCTTAGTCCAGCATCCTGTTCTCACAGTGGCCAACTAGTGAGAAACCCTGAGCAAAAGAGCACTCTGCTCTCCTGTGGTTGCCAGAACCAGGCATTCAGAAGCATTGCTGCCTCAGACCACAGAGAACATAAGCAAGCCATGAAAGCTGCACACCAGTGGGTTTGCGGATAAAAGAGCAGTGGCCGCTCTTAACATCCTAGGGCTGTGATGTGTTAAGCTCAACCTGCCACAACCCACCAAAGGCACCAGAAGCCCCTCAGAAAGTAGCCCAGCTGCTCTTATTGACTTTGGGCACTTCCAAGTCTGTTTGCAATTTTTAGGTGGGATTAAATCACATATGGGCCAATCCTGGCTGCAGCTGATGGGGCGCTCTTGTGCAGCATGGCCATTTCCTTGAAAGATTGGATTTCTTGCAGCAAGGAAAGTGGGAGATGGGCCATGCTCTAACACAGGCTTCGTCAACCTCGGCCCTCCAGATGTTTTTGGCCTACAACTCCCTTGATCCCTAGCTAGCAGGAACAGTGGTCAAGGATGATGGGATTTGTAGTCTCAAAACATCTGGAGGGCCGAGGTTTGAAGAAGCCTGCTCTAATACATCATCATCATCCTGCAAGCAAATCAGAATGAATGCTCATTAAGTAGGCAATGTTGCATCTAATTTCACCTTTAAGCACACCGTTATTCTCACGGCACTGAACCAAACACTTCAAACCCGCCAGCGATGTGGGGATAAAACTGTTCTTACCTTGTGGACGTCTGTTAAGGATTACTGAAAATATATGAAGAACTTCTTGACACTTGCAACAGCAGCAGCATTATGCAAGCAATGTTACAGTTTTTAAAAAGCAAAAATATATACGGAAACACCTTAACTCAGTCAAGTGATGCTTTCGGCTTTTATTTAGTTAAATGCAGCATTCTATACAAGAAAAAAAAAAGAAATTTCAAACCCTGACAGGGAACTATAGCTCTTCCTAAATCAACCCGAATTAAAAGATTTCTCCCCAAATACACTGTACTGTACGGAAAATAATCTCTCCCTTCCCCTCCCTCCCCCATTGACAGCGTGCCACGCAGTACGGCGATTTTGTGTATTTCAAACTTCAGAACTGTACAATTGGTTTTACAAATCACACTTTTTTTCCTATGAAAAATTACAGAAAAAAATATTGCCACTTATTTTATTTGTAACAAAAAATTAGATTTTTTTTCCATTTTAAAAAAAACACAAAAAAGTCAGCCAGAACTTTTTAATTTTTTTTCCCTTTTTCTTTTTTAAGTGTGTGCTTGGGAAGAGAGGGGGGTGGAGGTGCAAGGAGGAGAGAAACCCAGGAACGCTCTGGAGCAAGTTTTGCCTTCAGGCTCCAGCACATCCGTACTTGGTGCTTTTAAAACAAAACAAAACAACAACAAAAAACCCCAGCTAATCCCTGGAAACAGATCCCAAAACCACACAACCCTCAAAATTTCAAAAGCAGCCTGAACCTGGGTGAGGGGCTGTGGCTGGATCCTGTTACCAGTGATTGGCTGCCACCAAACCTCACACTAACAGCATTAGAAACAAGGAACCAAGCCATCCGTCAACACTTTTCAATCTGAGAAACGGGGTAGCTTTTTTCATTTTTTGTTTAATCCCATCAGACTGTGCCTTAGAACTGGGTCAATCGCCACAGCAGATGTTGCCTGAGAAAAGCAAACTGTAGGGAAGTGGGAGAAAGTACATGCCAGCCCCTGGCTTTTACCCTCCGCGACATTCCAGGAAAATCTAACTTTTCAGGAGGCAGCTGGCAAGTGCTCTGGCCTCAGTGGTTTTTATGGACAGGGGAATCCAAAACTTTTAAAACAGGTGCAAGAACCAGAAAGTGCCAACAGAACTATTGCGGCGTCATTTTTCCCTATATGCCTTTCCGCCAAGGTTACCAGGTGCTTGGCACCAAAGGTGGGACGCGGAGAAAAAGAGAAAAGAAGATTCACCTATTTGCCTCCTTGCTCACCATATGGTCGGTTCAGTGCCGATGCAGCAGGGGCGCAAAGAAGCAAAGGCCTTCTTTACGGGAGAAAAATCGGATCTGGAATGCTCACCCACGAGTCAACTTCATCTCGGTTATGGCAAATCACAAAGCAAAAACTGAAACCTGTGTTCTAACACTTAAGAGGAGCGGGTCAAACAAAACTGGCCGTGTGGGGTGTTGACAAAAAACTTTGCAGTAAAATAAAAGCCAAATTCTGGTGGGAAAATACACTAAACTGACAGGGATGTCGAGTTCGAAGGCTGCAAATCTACTAAAGCCCATCCATTTTCTTGGATGGCGTGCTGGCAAAATAGAAAAAGCATTGATGATTCTTGTACTGCCAGTCGCAAAAACAGCCTAGCATTGCAGACTAGCGTATTTTGGGAACTTTCGGCAATCTGGCGTCCCACTTGCATCCTGCTTCCTCCTCACCTGTGGCAAAGGAGCAAGGAACAGCCAAGCTCAACACATTTGCCCCACCAAAGTAGCAAGCGGGAGCAGCCCACATGCCCCAAGGAACTTTGAAGGAAAACTGGTGTTATGATGAAGCCATAACTCTTTTGAAAGCAAAAAGGTTCCACTCTGGTGGCAAGTCAGGAGGGAAGACAAATTATTAAAAATCATTATTATTATATTACATGTTGTAGCAATATGGTGGGTTGGCCCATCCCAGTGGAGCAAGCTCTAGAGGAGGTGAGCATCAGCCCCTGTTGAATAAAGCACAGGAGGCAAGGAGCGTCTGGGGATTTGGGGTCAAAACCTCCTTGCCCGTCAAAAGCATAAGTAATTTGATGGTTATGAGGTATATAGATCATAGCAAAAAGGCACGTGCAACCTGGTTGGGGGGGGGAGAGAAAGAGAATTCCTCAGGTGTGAGAGTTGAGAAGAACAAATGAAGTTCAGGATATTTAAGGGCGGACGTTTTGAACCACAGATTTTTGGTTCAGAAAGCTGGGCTTCTCGTGTGTGGTTTAAAAAAATAAGGGTGATTCTTAGGTGATCTGAACCCAGGTTCTGACCTGGTTCCTGAACGCTGAAAACTCTTCCAGGTTGGGGCAAAGCAGGAAGCAGAGAGAGAGAGAAGAGAGAGAGAGAGAGAGAGAGAGAGAGAGAGAGAGAGAGAGAGAGAGAGGGAGGGATGTTACAGCCATTGGGGAGAAGACCTAACATTTAAAAGCTGAATTCTTTGGAGGCCAGCTGGCAGCTCCAAACATGAGGTCTTGACATGCCTTTAGCAAGATGCTTTTGGTGCAAGACCAGGAGCCAGGGGAGCCCATCGCCTGAAGTCACTGAAGAAGCAGAAAAGGATGCCAATTCACCCACTATTTTCGCCTTCTGCATGGGGCAGCCTAAACGTTCCTGCTTCACTGATCCCACCTCACTGGGAGTCTGCCCAAGAGAGGAGGGCTGCCCCACACAGACGCAGCTCCCACCTAGTCTGGATTCCTGACGGTGAGTGTTTGCCCGGGGCCATCTACCTTTAAGAATGGACAACTGCCACAGAAGCATCGTTTTTAAGTGTCAAGAGAGACGGAAAGTCTGGTTTTCCAGGAGGGTGGGGAGAAGGAAAGCGTCAATCGAAACAAAGCGGGTAAATGTCTTCAAAATAACTATGTTTATACAGAAAATGCTATGTATGGGCCCTGTGCTGTTAGTGTGAGGGATTCGGCAGAATCTGAGGTTTCCAGCCAAGCAGCTCCTCCCCCTCCAAGAGTTGCCCCCCTCCCGCCCCTCAATGAGCCCTCAAGCAGCAGCCCCAATGTGGAACCACTGTGCATCCTTCACAGAAAGAGAAAACACGACTGTATCCTTTTTTTTTCATTAGCAGCGCAGAAAACACAGGTGCTTGCTAGGCCAAGCAAGTAAGGGTTTGGGGGAAGGAGGGGGGGGAATTATATGGCATTTCAAGGGGAGGGGGCAATAAACCCTGACACTAAAGTGCAACACGTCCTAAACGCTTTGTCATCCGGTGTCACCAAAAAAACAAAATTAAGAAGAAGAAGAAGAGGTGTTCGCAAAGCTTTAGATTTCCAGTTGCTGGAGGGAGGCGGCTTTTGAAATGACAGCGAGGAAAATAAATTCACATGGCCGTCGGCTTCAGAAATCAGGAGCCCTTTGGTGTGGAGCGGAGCAGGGCGGCGATACAGAGAGCATTTTACCACGCGGCTGGTAGTGTGAGGATAGGGGTGGGGAAGGAGAAACGCTGTATTTGTAACGTTTTCAAGAAGCAGCAGCGCCAAGAGCATAAACGAATATTCTCAACTCCTTCGGCAAACTCAACGCACCACTTTTTTTTTTTTTGGCATCTTCAAAATCCACTCCAGCCCAAACGCCTCAAAGATCAACATAAGCTTTCTCCCCGCCCCTTTAAAGACAAGCTGCACCTCCACGCTTTTGAGGGGCGCGGCCGACTGCCCGGGGGTGGGGGAGCAGAGGGGAAGAGGGCAGGTGGCTGCAGATACAACCCGGTCAGCACCGCTGCCTCTCTTTAAGGAAAAAAAGCCAGATCCGTTCCAGATCCATTCTTCAGCGTAAAAGGGGTGGGGGGGCGAGGGAGAATACAACCTTGAAGCTAGATGAGAAATAGCCAAGGGGGTGGGAGGGAGGAGGGGTGGGGGAAGATACGATTTCACAGCCTGAAGGCCAGTCTCATCAGCTCAAATATCTCTGTTGGAAGGGGTGGGGGGTGAAAGAACAGAATCCCTCAGTGCCGCCTCATCTTCACTTTCCGAGCTGGACTGCCGTCCTCCTCTTCCTCGTCAAAGTCCTCCGTGTACTCGTAAGACTTCCGCCAATAGTTCTCAGAGCTGAAATGGCTCCGCCTCCTGTGCTTGGGCAAGAGGACAGAGCGCCTGTTCTCCTCTTTATCCATTTCTAGAATTCGAGGTCTGAGGAGAAGAAAAAAAGACAGACAGACCAGTGAGAGGATTCGGGGCAGTGTTAGAAATTAGTCAGCCTCATTTTGCGACTGGCGCCGGTCCAACTGTGACCTTGTGGAGATCTCTGGATGTCCGGCTAACGACTGGGGAAAGCAAAACATCACTTAGAGAAGGATCTAAAAGATTTTCCTTGAAGCTTCGATTTGTTTTATTCCAAATTGTTTTACAGTGGTACCTCGGGTTACATACACTTCAGGTTACAGACTCTGCTAACCCAGAAATAGTACCTCGGGTTAAGAACTTTGCTTCAGGATAAGAACAGAAATCGTGCTCCGGTGGCGCGGCAGCAGCGGGAGGCCCCATTAGCTAAAGTGGTGCTTCAGGTTAAGAACAGTTTCAGTTTAAGAACGGGCTTCCGGAACAAATTAAGTACTTAACCCAAGGTACCACTGTATTTGATGTTTTAGTGTGTTGTATGAAACGAAATCGGCAACAACATTGGGGGGAAACGGTGCCTAGACATTCCCTTGTGGCGACCATAGCATTGGTCTAAGGTGCAATTGGGAATTAGGTTATATATTTAGTACAGTGGTGCCCCGCAAGACAAATGCCTCGCAAGACGGAAGGGTTTTCCGTTTTGGAGGTGCTTCGCAAAACAAATTTTCTATGGGCTTGCTTCGAAAGACGAAAATGTCTTGCAAGTTCCTGCGGGGTTTTTTCCCTCCCCCCTTTTTCCCAAGCCGCTAAGCCGCTTACCAGCTGATCCGCTAAGCCGCTTACCAGCTGATCCGCTAAGCCGCTTAACAGCTGATCCGCTAAGCCGCTTAACAGCTGATCCGCTAAGCCGCTTACCAGCTGATCCGCTAAGCCGCTTACCAGCTGATCCGCTAAGCCGCTTATCAGCTGATCCGCTAAGCCGCTTATCAGCTGATCCGCTAAACCGCTTAACAGCTGATCCGCTAAGCCGCTTATCAGCTGATCCGCTAAACCCGCTAAGCTGCTAATAGCGCTAATCCGCTAAGGCGCTAATGGGCTTGCTTCGCAAGACGAAAAAACCGCAAGACGAAGAGACTCGCAGAACGGATTCTTTTCGTCTTGCGAGGCACCACTGTACCTCATAACTGCTGCTTTTCACTGGAACAGTTACACCAGAGGTGGGAGACCAGTGGCTCTCCGCATGATGCTGGACTCCAACTCCCATCATCCCCGACCACTGCCCAACTGGCTGGGAATGATGGGAGTTGGAGCCGAGGAACATTTAAAGGGCCACAGGTTCCCCCATGCAAGTGACAAGGTGCACATTACGCCAAGACCTTTTCACTGGGACTCATTGTCTACCTTACCTCAAAGGCTAAGGGAAGATGAACAATGCAAAGATCCAAACAGATACTTTAGGCACACCTGGAGGCCGTGCACCTCCAGTAACATTTTGGGCTCTCTCCTTCATTGAACCCTGACCTAACCCAACCCCAAAACGCTGTATTGCAAACAGCAGTTGACATGCCTGCACCACATGGGAAGAGTTCAACACCACTCCAAAGCCAAATTATATCCACACACACCGGTCGGAAATTATGGATGGGTGTCTCTGTGGAAGCATCTAAGCCTTACTTCAAGAGACAGCCCCACCTGCAAAGCACACACACAGGAGGAGTGGAGGTAACAGGTTTGCCTCTTTTGTGCCAATACCTGCCTCTCCACTCACAGATTCCAAAACAAAGCCTCATTTTGCAACCGGAAGCAGCCACTGCTTCTGCACAATTCCATTAATTGTGGCACTTGAGTGCAAAGACTGACACCCGCAGGGCTATGAAGTGGACTTTCCCAACCGTGGGTTACTGTCGCATGCAAAAACCAGCAGAAGCCAAACAAGAGGTCACTCCTTCCTCACTCCACAAAACCACACAACTCAGCAGCTCTCCTGCCTCTCTCTATGATGCGCAGCTGTCATCCTCCTGCCCTGTCCCGTTGCAGATTCACTTACCGATGAGCAGCGTCTGGGTCTGCTTTGCGATGGGACCTCTTTGGCTTCAGGATGGGGTCCCTGTTGCTTCCTGACAGGCGGTCAGAGGCGTACCCTGGCACCAGCACAGAACTACTCAGGGATCTCGTCTCCAGCCGGGGAGCGTCTAGCCTGGTCCTGGAAGGGTTAAGAAACAAAAGTGGTGCTCATCTAATTCTACCGGATGCATTGGAACAGGAGACACAATTTGTGTTAAGAGACACTGTGCCAACTTTCAACATTTGCCCCAGGGGTGCAGGCCAGAGGAGGCGGCCACATGCCACACATGTGATCTGATGAGCAAAAGTCAGGCCTCCCTATCTGTTGCTAGGGGAAACTTCAAAGTGCCTCTCCCCTCCCCGAAATCCATATTTTATATGTATCTTGACTGGGCACCAACCAGAGCCCCTGCCTAGCATGATAGTTAACATTTACAGAAATGCTGACCTAAATTGAATCTGACGCCAGTTCAGATATATATGCAGTTGAACACTCTAGTTGGATTTTCCCAGCTTTCTTCCGAAAGAAACCCCAGATGCCCCAGGAATGGCAGACTTCCACAGCTGACATGACAGAAAAAAGCAGCGTGTATGCTTTCAGCTCGAACTTTGCATGCATGTGCAGAAGCCGTTTGTTTATTGATTTGCAGAAGCTGCTTTCTAGGATAGAATTATGGATTTCCCCAGCTACACCTGCCCACAGGACCCCTCCTCCTCCACGAGTTTGACTGGGACCTGAGACACGCACTCAGAGGGCAACGCTGATCCTAGGGCTACAAATGGGACTAGAGCTTTCTGCATGGCCCACGCTGCTTCTTCTGCACATTTGTCTTAGAAGCCACATGCTGAACCTTAAGGTAAAGGTAAAGGGACCCCTGACCATTAGGTCCAGTCGTGACCGACTCTGGGGTTGCGGCGCTCATCTTGCTTTATTGGCCAAGGGAGCCGGCGTACAGCTTCTGGGTCATGTGGCCAGCATGACTAAACCGCTTCTGGCAAGCCAGAGCAGCACACGGAAACGCCGTTTACCTTCCCACCAGAGCAGTACCTATTGATCTGCTTGCACTTTGACGTGCTTTTGAACGCTAGGTTGGCAGGAGCAGGGACCGAACAACGGGAGCTCACCCCATCGAGGGGATTCGAACCGCCGACCTTCTGATCAGCAAGTCCTAGGCTCTGTGGTTTAACCCACAGTGCCAAATGGATACATGCCATAGTGGAGTTGGAAGGGGACAGGTCGTCCAAGGATCGCAGAAAGGAAGCCATGTCCTTTATCCGTAGCAGGTTGCAGGGCAGGGATGGGGAACCTGTGGCCCTCCAGATGTTGTTGAACTACAGTTCCCAGCATCCCAGACCGCTGGCCTCTCTCGCTGCACGATTCCAAGCAGAGCGTTGGCACTGGAGCAGAAACCAGCATTTGTGAAGCAATCTTTCCATAAGAAGAAAAAAGCATCGAAGCTTGTAGGATTGGCACACCAGTCAAGAGGCCTGTCAAATATTCCAAGAAGTCTCAGTGCCAGAGGATGCTTGCCTGCTGTCAACGTAGCATAACTACTTTTTCAAAACAGACGTTTTGCGTTTTAATATTTTGCTGCTGCTCTGCTTCCTTCTGGTTTGCATTTCATGCTTATTATTTTTAAATGGAGATATTGCAATTCCGTGATAAAAGCCAAAAGGGGTGGACCATCCAGAGACTTGTTGATGTTTATAGCAACCTTACCAAACACTCTCAAAACTAAAGATGTCTTAGAAGTTACTTGTCCAAACTGTTAAGTAATTTGCATAAGTAACAAGTCTGATGAAGGTTATCTTTTTAACTGCCCAAATAAAACCAACACTTCTGACACACTTGCCCAGTTCTCGATCAGTCAGTTGATCTACTTCAGCTGGACAAAACCCTGTTATCTGAATGTCTACAAGCAGCATTTAATGCAGGCTCAGAAACCAGAGGTGGAGCTCTGCTAACCTCCTGTCCCTCAACACGTTGCCAGGTCCCATTTCTCATCAGGCAAACACATTCCTTAAAGTTCTAAGTAGCTCAAGAGGTTGTCCCAAACTAACAGGACAGGGGGAAAATAATCTTGCAACCTGCTCCTGAAACTAGCTGGGAGCTGAGCTGCAGCCTCGTGTTTTTCCACCTGCTCTTAAGCTGAAAGCCAATTTCCTTCTTGGTCGCTCCACCAACTCCGCCTCAGAGATCGCCAGGCTGTTCTGCAGCCACCCTCCGCAGCAGCCCAGAGCATGCAGGAAGAATCCATAAATATTGCTATGCTTCCACTGCCTTGAAGTTTTTATGACCACGCCGGTTACCAGACCGTTCAGGAAAATTCCACTCGAAGTGAATCGGAGCTAGATCGTTTCCTCATTATGCACTTCTGTTCTCAAGCAAGTACTGAGTTAGCAGAGGTGTAAGTGTGAGACATGAAAAAGAACCTTTCCCAGAGTCTTATGAACACTGCTGGAGGATTGTTTGACCCTAGCCGCCATGTTTTGCAAGGGTTGGAGCCCCTGAGCTCCCTGTCCGATGCACATTACTGGAGACACTGCTCACAACCAGGGCCACTAGCAGACTAGCAACCTGACACTCTCCCATTTCCCTGCCAAGGATTCTACAAATCATGGATACAATTCCAACTCTCTCGAGTGGAGATGCAAACCCAGCCTGCAAGGCAGCATTGGGGTTAATCTACTCCTGTGAGAGGGCGACCAAGATTAGAAAGGGTCTGGAAACCAAGCCTTTATGAGGAATGGTTGTTGGAATTGGGTATGTTTAGCCTGGTAAAGAGTAAACTGAGAGGAGTAAAATAAAATGGTAAAAGGTAATGGACCCCTGAGAGTTAAGTCCAGTCGCAGATAACTCTAGGGTTGCGGTGCTCATCTCGCTTTACAGGCCGAGGGAGCCGGCATTTGTTTTTCCGGGTCATGTGGCCAGCATGACTAAGCCGCTTCTGGCGCAATGGAACACTGAAACCAGAACAGCGCACGGAAACGCTGTTTACCTTCCCACCAGAGCAGTACCTATTTATCTTCTTGCACTTTTTGGCGTGCTTTCAAACTGTTAGGTTGGCAGGAGCTGGGACCGAGCAACAGAAGCTCAACCCATCGTGGGGATTCAAACCACCGGCCTTCTGATTGGCAAGCCCAAGAGGCTCAGTGGTTTAGACCACAGCGCCACCCGCGTCCCATTGAGGAGTAAGATAGCCATCTTCAATTATCTAAAAGGCTGTCACATGGAAGATAGAGCAAGCTTGTCTTCTCCTGCTACGGAGGGGAGGCTAGGATCCAAACCAATGGCTTCAAGATACAATAAAGGAGATTCTGACTAAACATCAGGAAGATCTTTCTGACCTAAGATCTGTTTGACAGCGGAACAGACTCCTACAAGAGATGGTGGACTCTCCTTCCTTTTTAAAGCAGGTGCTGTATGGCCATCTGTCATGTATGATCAAGTTGATATTCCTGCATTGCAGGGGGTTTGCCTAGATGTCCCTCGGGGTTCCTTTCCAACTCTACAATTCTATAATTCTATAAGGAAAGCAGCACACACTGCAACTGGGCCCTCCAGATGTTACTGGATCACAACTCCCATCAATCCCTGACCGCAGGCCATGCTGGCTGGAGCTAATGGAACTGGAGTTCAACAACACCTGGAAGACTGCAGGTTGCCCACTCCATAACAGTGTTTCCCAAACTTGGGTTTCCAGCTGCTTTTAGACTACAACTCCCAATATCCCTAGCTAGAAGGACCAGTGGGGTCCAGGGATGATGGGAACTGTAGTCCAAAAACACCTGGAGATCTAAATTTGGGGATCCTGCTCTGTGGTGTAGAATGCACCATGAGAAGCTCCAAATTTGTATTGTGCAGCGATTACCTTCAGCTTTAAGCCAATTGTGTGAGCCCACCAAACGTCAGGGAGGTTCAAACTCTCTCACACCAAGACCACATCAAGCACACAACTGCTCAGGCCTCTTAAGCCTGCTGTTCTGAGTTGTATTTGCAAAGCCAAGCCTCTGCTTCCTACCGGTGTATGTGTGCGAGCCAATGGAAAGGGCAGGAAGCGCTGTTACTTTAAGGAAGATTTAGTGGGGCTATTCCATTCTTTCCACTTTTCCTGGCTGCATGCCTTCAAAACAGACCACAATGTGTTTTACCAGTTAAGTGCTAGGAAGGGGCAGGATGTTTTGAGAATGCTAAGAAAACACTTCCTCGGCCTCCCAGCAGAGTTACCATTTCCCAGGATTTACTGGGTCATCGAGAGGTGCCCCAGGTTCCTCCCTGCATCTTCTTAAGGAGGCCCGGCTTAACATTTTAAAAACAAACAAACCATGGGCCTCATAAATGGGAGCAAGGAAACAGCTATGTCTCACAAAATTCGAGAGTGATTTTGCTTAGCCAGGACAGAATCATCTGCGTTAGCTGCTACCAGTTTTAGCTGCTCAAAGTATTGGCAGCAGCAAGAATGTGAAAGGATGTTTTCCCCTTTAGAAACATATACAAATTACATTCTCTTCAAAGATGCTTCACCACTTACTTCCTAAGGATGATGACTGCTCGCCTCTCCTTGATATCCTGTGGTCGAATGCAGTGTGTAATTTCATCAGCTGCGTAACCACTGTGGAAGAGAAAGATCCAAGAGGGATTTCAAACCAAGCCAACTTAAGTTTTAAAAGGCTGTATCTGTTCCTGCTTCTCTCCAGCCCCAGTTCAGCCATACTGGTGATCAAACAGCTCTGTCTACAACTTCAGCCAACACTTATAGCCCTTCATAACATCTCTTCCCACCATTTAAGTTTATTTCACTTATATTCCACCCTTTTTTCCTAAGGAGCTCAGGGTAGCAATGCTCTCCCCCTCCACATCTTATCCAAACAACAACCCTCTGAGGTAGGTTAAGGCAGGGACTGGCCGAAGCTCACCCAATTGAGTTTTGGGAGTGGGGATTTGAACCCTGGTCTCCCAGGTCCTATGCGGGCACTCTAACCATTATGCCACACTGGCCCACCATCAATACAGCAGACAAGGCCATTTTCTCAGGTTCATGTGGGAATCTGCCTTATACAGAAACAGACCATTGGCCCAGGTAGCTCAGTATTGTTAACTAGCAGTGGCTCTCCAGGATTTCAGACAGAGAACATTTCCAGTCCTATCTTGAGATATCAGGGATTGATTGCATGTTACCTGGGACCACCATCCTGCCCTGAGATCCTCCAGACTGAGGTCACCAACTCCCAACAGCTGTAGCTGGTGTGGCCAACAGCAGGGAATGATGAGAGTCAGAGCTCAACAACATCAGGAGAGCCACAGCTTCCCCACCCCTGCTCTTGAGAAAGCCATATAAAAATATTTGCCACACAGACCGTTGCTTGCATGATTCCACCACCTACTCCAAACCCTCGCTGCCACCCATAACCACAGATCAAATGCAGTAGCGTGGGCCAGCTTTGCTGGAGTCTTCAAATTCCCAGTGTAAGAATCTTCCCACTTTCCCTCCCCAGGAGTCTAGCTTGTTCTTTTTCAGGCTGCAGAGACCAGTGGCTCAGGTAAGCACCTACCTGAACAGGTAGATTGCTGGTGCAGAAAGGTGGGTGTGGGGGAAAGGAGAACACAGGACGAAGTCTAGCTTGCTTGGGTGGCAGTGTGAGCAAACCCAATAGCTATATACTGACAACTGTGCCCAAGATCTTCTAGGGAAAGGGGGGGGGGGGGAGAGAGAAACGTTTTTGTTCCATTTGAGATTCTTGACAGGATCTGCATTACAGCACCGCTGCAAAGACCATGAGGGCTTTCAATACGCAGCACTTCCTTGATTCCAGACCCATGACTACCGGGTAATTCTGAAAATCTTAATGGCACTCAAAGCACTATTTCTCCTATTCAGAGGGACTGTGAGCAAGATCCTTTGCAGAAGGCTACAATGAACTGCTCACAGTCAGGAAATACTGAAGCAATGCCTTCTATTCCCCGGCTACCATTATCATTAGCCACAAACAGAAGCCACGTGTTTGTGAAGATCCCAATACAGTGGTACTTCGGGTTACATACGCTTCAGGTTACATACGCTTCAGGTTACAGACTCCGCTAACCCAGAAATAGTGCTTCAGGTTAAGAACAGTTTCAGGTTAAGAATGGACCTCCGGAACAAATTAAGTACTTAACCCGAGGTACCACTGTATCAGTAGCCCTGATACACATGAGAGTCCTGGGCAACAGCATTCTGCAAACTGAGTACCAACACACAAAAAGGCCCTGCCTGCATCTGCCTTGCCTTGGAAAATGAGACACACTCAGAGATGGACCTCAGATGATGATCTCAGGATCCAGGTAGGCTTGTCTTCTCCACTAAGCTAAACCCAGTTTATCTAGTGTAGCTTCAGGAGTACCCTGGGTATTAGTAGACTACAGTGGTACCTCGGGTTAAAAGCTTTGCTTCAGGATGAGAACAGAAATCGTGCTCCGGCGGTGCAGCAGCAGCAGGAGGCCCCATTAGCTAAAGTGGTGCTTCAGCTTAAGAACAGTTTCAGGTTAAGAACGGACCTTTGGAATGAATTAAGTACTTAACCCGAGGTACCACTGTAGTTTCTTAACATCCTCACAGGACTACCATTCCCAGAGTTCACTGAGAAACCCTTGACTATTAGGAACCAATTTAAGTTTGTATTGTTAATATACCTCAAACTTTGCCTGCATAACCCAACCCCCACAAACTGACCATTTCAATAACTTTGCTATGAAGTTTCCTAGCAGCACAGCAACAATATGTGCATTGGCTTTCATGAATGGATTTGCACAGATGTCTGAGTTCCAAAGAGTACCTGTACAAAAGCGACCAAATTCAGATATGGCAGAAAATAGACTTAAGTTGTTCTATTTCAGTAGGACACACCTTCATTGCAGCTACGGATTTCAAAAATTTCTGTCAGGTATGGTGGGCTCCCCCAGTTGGCCAGCAGCCCATGCCTGAAAGCAATCGTTGCCAAAATGGGGGGTGGGATTTTGTTTGTTCAGTGTTACAAAAACTATGTACAACATCATACCTAACTAGTTGCACAGTATTTCACAGGAGTAGAAATTCCCAATAGGGCCGCAAAACCCTGATCATTTACACTAGGAGCAGGTAAGTCTTCTGGGAGGAGACTCTGTGAAAGGGCATCTTATCAACTTGTTTTAAGGCCTCTCAAGAGAGTTCAAAGTGACTCCCCCCTCTCAACCAAGTTGTAGAGAACAGGAAGCACAACGGACTGTGTTTCCCATTCCCTGCATTTCTTCGTAACATTTGAAGCAGCGCTTACAGATTCTCTCCTCCCATGCAAAAAGCATATAAATATCAGCTAGGGCGGTACAGCAGTCATGTGCTGAACAATCAGGAGGCAAGAATTAGGAAGATGCATTCTTAAGACACTCAAGAACAAGGATGGTGAGCAAAGCCTAAGTGTCTGCCCACATAACTCCTGTGAACAGAAAGCAAACTGTTGCATCAACCTCTCCGCTACCAGCAAAAGCCACTGACCAAGCGATATTAAGACTCATGTTGCCATAACAAGCATGCTGCTTCTATTTGGCTAGGTTCTCCCTGCCAGCCCTCTCGACAGCAGCCGTATTTAGAACTACTCCCTCCCTTCTTGACCAGGTTTTTATACCCAGCTGGCCCACGTGACTGGAACCCTGGCCTAGTCCATTCTGGCAGTGCCAAGCAGATCTAGGAGTGCTGAGCGCTGCATTGGCAGTGCTGACTTTCTGCTCAGGCCAACCTCCCTTGGAAAGGTGCCCTTTTATAGTTAATGCTCAAAAGCTTAGTAGCTGCTGCCCTCAAACTGAAGTAAGTTCTGCGTTTAAAGTGTGCTAGTTGCTTAACGCTGCCTTCTTTTCTTGGAAACCAGGCAAGCTGGAACAGGGCAGTGAAGGTGCTGCATGGTGACCCACCCGTAGGCCTACTGAAATTCTAGAAGATTTCTGCTACTAGAAAAGACTTGTGGAAATGCTGTTTCTGTCCCTGAGGAACTGGCTCTGACGCTGTAGGCTGCAGTAGACCCATGCTGCTCTATGCAGAGGGGACTTCACCCATCCATCCGTGAAAAGCTCATATGGTCAAATAATCTGGAATTCCATTCCACTCCTTCCCTCCAACCTGGCAACTCTGAAGCACAGGTGAAGTTCTTTCAGCCATTCCTTTCTTAATGAATTAGGTTTACATTTGACATAGTTGCCGCAAAACAAAACTAACAGGGCGGCTGGTTCTCTATAAGAATCAAGAGCAGAAAGCTTCGGACAAAAGGAAAAGCCACTGTCCCCTTGAAGCAAAGAATTCATGAATACAAAGCAAGGCTTCTGAAAAGCCGCTTGCCTGCTCACCTGGGACAAGTCTTAGGATACCAATTTCCCCTTTTGGGGTGCATCCCTGCAACGTTACCACAGATGAGCAAGGTAAGAAGAGATAGTCATCTTTTTGAAGGGATGCCACTGTCTTCAGCTATCTGAAACAGCCAGGGAGGCAGGTGCATGCCAAGAGTCCCATTAGTCTTGCTAGTCACACATGGCAACTCCATAGCAGAAGCGGGTGGCTTCAGCAGGTTTAGCAACCAGTGTAAGCTGCTGGCTGCCTCCATTATTATCATAAATTATATCTCCCTTAAAAATGGGTAGGGCCAACAATTCTTACTGCATACACCATGGTGGGAGCCATCCAGATTTTGCAACAGACCTTTCGTTAGACTGACAAAATAACTTCCCGTGTTTAGCACCTCCTTGCTATCAAACTGCACCAGGCAGGGTTTCATTTCAACTGCAGAGTGTTCAGCTGCTCAGCCCCTTCCTGGAAGTTCCTGCCACATGTAATTCTGCGTGAGCCTTGGTTAATGTGCGCACTTTTAGAGATAATGCTTAGTCCTTACACTGCTTTATTATTGATGCACCTGGACTACTGTGCAAGGCCGTGTTTATGTGAAGGAGAGATTTTCCTTCCTGGCTCATGCAGAGATCGCTTTACAAATGTAAGCAGGGGATCACGTTACCCCCTCAAGCAGCCTTTCAGACTGGCAGAAGTGTTCACTTCTCAGACCAAAAAATGTTGGTTGCCCTCCCTTTGCCATGGCAACGCGGAACCATTAGGGATGTTTGACTCATCCTGGCGGAGAGCTGGCTTTGGCTTACACGGCTATAAATACAGTTTGTCACAGGCTTATCCTGACCCAACATTTCGCGCCCTTTCACACTCTGCTCCTGGAGAAGTTGCTCTTCTACAGGCACTAACGCCACAAGGAATGCTGTCTAGTGTTACCTGTAAGTATTTACACTGTAAACACAGTTTCAGAGAAAAAAGCAGAGCCAGGAATTGAAGAGGAGAGCGCTACAGAAAACATCAGTGCTGCATATTGCAAAGTAACTGTCTTGGCTCTACAGCCAACAGAAAACGGGCTTGGAGAAACCCATGGAAACACCTGTAGATAAATGGGTATGCTAATAGTCCTAAAGGGTTGGCATGCCTGAGATAGCTTTCCCCTTATGAAAGCTTTCCTTATTACTTCAGTATCAGGACAGTGGACAAGAATTGACAAAACACTACCACCAGTGGCAATTCAAGAGTACAGTGAGCAAGGGCTCCCTGCCCAATTCCCAGCAGGGAAGGACAATTGCTGGTTTTGCATGCAGGGCTTAATTCACTCCTAGGAGGACTGCTACTGCTTGCATTGGGTTTTTACTTTCAGAATGATACTACTACGGAGAATTAACTGCAGCCAGAGAGCTCTCAAACCAGTTTGCATGGGAGATACAATTACCGGTACTCTGCTCCACTAACACGTTTTTCTCAAGCTGTGAGGGGGGCAGAGGCGCCCCCAGTGAGTCAAAGAAAATCCCCAGACAAGGTGCAAGCTATCCAACTCTGGCTTGAGAGTGTCCTAGCTGGAGTGGAAGGCAGAGTGAAAAAAGCACTCCTTCCAATCAGACTTGCTGCTTTCTTTTGTGTTGACTCTTGTTGTCAGGAGTCTGAAGCGAAGCCTTCTATCTTTTCCAGCACACAGTCATTACCCTTCTCTGGAGTTCCTTCTCTCTGGGAGGAGAGGGAGACTCTTCATCATAAGGAAAGTCACCTGCCCTGCTTTAGTTCACATTAATTAGCAGGGGTGAGGAACCTGTGGCCCTTCAAATATGGCTGGACACCAACTCCCATTAACTACAAGATGGCATGGTCTGGTCACGGTTGATGGGACTTGTAATCCAGCCAAACCTGGAGAGCCAGGGGTTCCTCCCCAATCCCTGGTTAATGCTTGCAGAGATGCAGTTTCTCCAACCATGGAGGCTCGTTTTGGCAGAACCCCTGAAACTGGGTGGCATTTATCACAAGCTATTACGGCTGATGTGCTCTCCAGCTAACCTCCTCCTAGCTCTTATGAACCTTGCCTCAACAGTTCCTTGGGAAGCATTATTGCATCAAGTTTGTATGCTGAGGACCCCCTGCACACTGCAGGTTGCATTCTGCACTGTTTGTGCTGGCTGTGCTGTTTGCTCTTGTTGATCACAAGCTGAGGATATGTCTTAGAACCCCAAAGTCCTTGCATCTGCATATAGCAGAGAAGATTAATAATGCGCAACAAACTCAGATGCTTGTCCTATCATTACAGATCTTATCAGTTAGGAGTCCTGGATGAGATTTCAAACTGTCTTAGGGCTGACTAGAAGACAGGTTTGAAAAGTGCTGCTACAGTCAGTGAGTTGCTTTGTAAGGTCATCTGCAGACCCAACACACAAGTCACCTGCTCTTTCAGGTTCTGTTCCAGAAATTGTAAGGCAGGAATAATGGCAACTATAAAAGACAAGCAAGGATCACAAAACATTTAGCACTTGGAACATGCTATACAAAATCAACACATAATACACAAACGTGTCTGGATATACAGCTATCAATTCAGGAACTGAAACCGGCCAACAACTCGGAAAGGCCTCCTGCAAGTTTCCTTACCTGAGCACAGTGACACTCCCTCTTCTCACAGGCAGGAAGAAGACCGGCTCAGAGACCCTGATGGGCTTGAACTGGAACTTGCAGCCAAAGCAGAGTGCCGAGTCACTGAAGAACGACACCGAGACAATAGGCCTTTCAAAGATGTGGATGGGGTCCACATGGGAGACTATGCAGCCCCCAGGCTGGTAGTCATTGATCACCGCGCTGTTCACAAAGCCCTCAGGGATGACCCGTTGCTCCACCAGCTTGCGGATGACGAGGTCGTGGACCCACTCGGGAATGGAATCCACTTCCCCACGCGGGTACAGCCGTTCCTGACCGGGACCTCGCCTCTGCAGTTGAGACCCGTACGTATAACCCTCCCCAAAGAAGTACTTGTTCCGGAGAGGGGCCCTATCCACCGTGTGCTCTTTATAAAGACCCTTCTCAGCCCTGGAGACCACGTCGTCAATGCGAGCTTCGATCTTGGAGCATTCCTCGGGGGTGAAGAGGCGGAGCTGCCGGATGCCGCTTTTGACTTTCTGGGCCTCTTCCTCCTCCTCCCGCTGGTGCTCCTCGCAGTCGCTGGGCTCCGACTCGGAATCCTCGTGGTACTTCCGCTTGCGCTCTGCAGCTCCACCTGTGCCTCCATAGGGAGACTCGGCAGGGTCTCGAGTGCCGCCCCCCTTGTAATTGTCCCGGTAAGGCATCATGGATTTGAGCTTCTCTCGCAGGTCTGTGTAGCCACTCCCAGCCATGGTGAGTTCCCCAGTCGCCTTCGCCACCTCTGCTGAACTCCCCGGTGAATGGTTTGTAGGGCTGGTGAGTGGGAAAGCACTGTCCCCGTTCAAGGCATTGTCTATCCTAGTGGAATAATCTCCCAGAGGAAAAAACAAGAAATCCTACAGCTGAGCTTCCACAGGCGGAGAGCAAACCAAACCAGGTGCCCTTCCTGATGTGTAAGGCACTCCACCCTTCTGAGACACCCCACCCCAAGTCCCTGCAGCAGGGGCAAGGGGAAACAAATCCTTGCGAGAATGAGAAGAAAGTTACAGATTCAGTTTCATTCCAGTACTGATACAGAACGGACAGATGAATGCAAGGTCTCCTCGTCCAGTGGTACGAATCTTGTTTGGCAGGTGAGTGCCAGGGCAATTAAGCACACTCCATCTGTGGGAGGAGAAAATGGTGTAAGCGAAGAGCAAGGAGAAAAAGTGCAGATAAGAGAAACAAGCAAGATATATTATCTGAGCCCACCGCACCAATAGCTGGGAAGCCCCTTTCCCAGGCATGCAAACCACCTGAGTCAACCTCCCTACGCTGTATCCTAGGAAACACTCCAGGCCAAGCCTGACCTGGATAAGAGTAGAAAAAGTGGCTGCAATTAAAGGCAGGGAGAAGCACAGGGTCAAGCAACAGACCAGAAGTTCACTCAGCTGCATTATCTGTTCCCTCTATACATATTGCCTCCTCCCTAACTCATTCATCAACTAGGAATACAGGAGAGGCCATCAGGTGACCTGTGTTAACAGGTGGGAATGGTGAAGGCATCCCCCTTCCACCCCTGATCCTTGTTCATCACCTACTCCTTCCAGGTGAAAAGGAACCAGGCCCACACATCATAAAGGAGAGACTAATGAGGCACTCCCCCCTTCCAGAACCTTCCTCTACAGCTTTTCTGCTGCTCGTTGCCTCCTTACCTACTGGGTGGGGAGCAGCGCTCCCCAAAAACAGAGGTATGGCAGTGAGGGGGTAACTGCCTTCTTTGCCCCCCATACCTATTGCTGTCTGTCTCCCAAGCAAAAGGGCAGAAGGTCCAGAAAATTCTCATACAGCTAGAGGTTGGAAGGCGGCAGAGGAAATGTTGCCTGTCTCTATACTTCTTTCTTTCTTTGTTACCCTCTCAGAAGAAGGGGAAAGAGACAGGAAGGAGAGCCTATTTTTATGCACCTGGATCCATTATCCTCTCCAGCAGGAAGAGAAGGGGGTGGGGGATGTACCAATACCTAATTAGTCAGAGTTTGAAAAGACCTTCTTTCCTGCATTCCTTGGCTTCCCACTCAGGAGGAGACATGAGGACCCCTCTATAACTAGGCCTAGCCTGTTTCCTCAATCCCCAAACCCACTGCTCAAAGCCAATCACACAAACCAAAAGAAAATGGGGAGGGGGGGGTAAGCCAGGAGGCCTATTATATAAGCAGGGGCTAAAAATAAAAGTCTCGGCCCCACTGCAAGCCTATTGATCTCTGTGACCCTCTTAGAAAGCACCAAGAGACACAAGGCCCCCTCTATGGGCAGCAGGAGGTCAGGAGGGGAACCAAGACCAACCTGCCTCACTCCCCCCCCCAAAAAAAAACCCTCAGCACCCACCAGGCTCCTAAAGAAAAGGGAAGAGGGAGCCTTGGTGTCCTCCCAGGTAACAGGGCATGGGGAGGGGGAAGAAAGCCTCTCCGCCCCCAAATGTTTGCCTTGATGCTCACCACACTATCCCAACCAAAACAGGCAGAAAGAGCAAGAGAGGAAGGAAGGAAAAAGCCTCTGACCGCGGCTCGCCCCCAAACCTATTGACCTCTCAGTCAATTATCACTGCCTCGGAGGAAGGCGAGAGAAAAGGCAGAGGTAGTTACCCACTTAACAGGGCAGGGCCAGAACCCAGGGGCACCTTTTCCCCGCCCCTGAACCTATTGGCGCTGCATCTCCGCCTTATCCGAACTTATCACAGAGAGCTGGGAAGCCCTTTTGCAGCCTCAGGGCCGCATTCCGGCCCCTCCAGGAGCACCTATCCCACTTGACAAGGGCAGGCGCCCCCGAACCTCTTGGTCTCTCCCCCTCACCCTCAGAGAGGCTGCTCCCCCCCCCCCGGTCTCGCCTTTTACAGACAGCGCTGGGAGGGGGCGTCCGCCCCGGAACCAACTGCCCCGGCTCACCGCGCCCGAGTAGTCCGGCCCCTCAGCACGCGCCGCCCGAGTCCGGCTCCGTCAGCGGCAGAGGCGGCCCGGCTCCCTCCATGGCAGCGGAGGCCCAGGGGCGGAGGAGGAAGGACGGGCGGACGGAGGGAGACCAGGAAGGGAAGAGGCGTCGCCGCTGCCGCCGCTTCCTCCGCCGCCGCTGCCCGAACTCCTCGCTACGTCACCAGCGGCCGGCCCGACATTATAAATAACTTCAGGGGCATCCTCCTCCTCCTCCTCCTCACGGCGCAAGAGTCGGCCACTGCGCAGGCGCACGCTTCGGAGTGGCTCGCACTGCGCAGGCGCACCGAAGCCCCGCCCCTCCCCCGCTCTCCAAGAGCCGAGCGGCTTCTCGTTTTGCAGCTAAAGAGCGTCCTCGCCACGGCGACTCCGCTTCTGCGCACGCGCCGCATGCCGACGCTCTTTCCAACTCCTCCTCCACCGCCCCCTGTTTTTTCATCGCCATAGAGATGGCGAAAGGTAGAGCGGCTGCTTCCGGTGAACATCGGAACAGGCCGTTGGGTGTTTTCGATTCTCTTACAAGGATAAAAAAAGAGAGGTCAATCTAATATTATACAGACGCAGTAAAAAAAATTTTTTTGAAAAAAGAAAGTCATAGGCGTATATAAAATATACACACTTCCGGCAGTTAATGGCGCATGCGCTGAGCAAAGTGCGTAGCTATAAAAGGCACTATAGAGATTGGAACGTGGAAGGGTGGAGTGGCGCTCTCATTATCCGTTATGTAACCACGTCCTTTATATTACGGCGTTGGAATGGAAACCGGAAGTGAAAGCTGTGCGTGTTAAACTCTTGTTTTTCTACCTCTATATTAAGGACTCCATAAGGGCCTTTAATGTTCTCTGCGCATGCTCCTTAGTGCACGCCCGCATGAAGCGCCATTTCCACGCCGTCAATCGCAATGACGTACAGAGCGTAGGGTGGGGTTTATGCCTAGACGCCTGTGTTGGGTACTGTAGGGGGCGTGGCCAACTCAACAGGCTCCCCCTCCTTTCTTCACCGCCTACCTCAGCGCGGATTGGCCACGCTGGCCCAATGAGGTTCAAAATGACAAGCCTGCCCGCTGATTTGCAGAAATGGAAGAGGCGCTTTCAAGGCTCGGTGGGCGAGTGGCTAATGAAGCGCCTCGGACAATGGCGAAATTTCCTATCACAACAGAAGCGTGAGGTTTTTAAGGGTCTCACGCTAAATTTTGCTGTGGTAATTTTTGAAGGAGAAAGATAACACTGCAGGGTTCATCAAGGGAACCACTGATTGACACAACCAGGGCCAGCACTGATGCATCATGGGATAATTTGCTCTCCTTAGAATATCTCGCTTGAGCCTCTGCTTCCCCTTGACACAACCAGGGCCAGCACTGGTGCATCATGGGATAATCTGCTCTCCTCAGAATATCTCCCTTGAGCCTCTGCTTCCCCTTGACACAACCAGGGCCAGCACTGGTGCATCATGGGATAATCTGCTCTCCTCAGAATATCCCTTGAGCCTCTGCTTCCCCTTGACACAACCAGGGCCAGCACTGGTGCATCATGGGATAATCTGCTCTCCTCAGAATATCTCCCTTGAGCCTCTGCTTCCCCTTGACACAACCAGGGCCAGCACTGGTGCATCATGGGATAATCTGCTCTCCTCAGAATATCTCCCTTGAGCCTCTGCTTCCCCTTGACACAACCAGGGCCAGCACTGGTGCATCATGGGATAATCTGCTCTCCTCAGAATATCTCCCTTGAGCCTCTGCTTCCCCTTGACACAACCAGGGCCAGCACTGATGCATCATGGGATAATCTGCTCTCCTCAGAATATCTCCCTTGAGCCTCTGCTTCCCCTTGACACAACCAGGGCCAGCACTGATGCATCATGGGATAATTGGCTTTCCTCAGCCTTTTGGTATAGCGAATGCCTGAGTTTATGATACACATCAAAGAGAGAGGTTTTTAAAATTCTGATTCAGAATAACAAACCTGCAAGTTATTAGCAAAAAGTTACTGCCTGCCTGCCCATATGTAGCAGTGTTAGTAACTCTGAAAGTGTGGGGAGGGTAGAGGCAAATTTGCAAAGCTCCTCTCCCTGCTCACCTGGAGGCAATCCTTACCCAAAAGTGAGCAGCTGTTTTCAATTCTAAAGCTGAAGTAAAAAAAAATTTTTAAAAATGCTAGAACTACCAACTCACAACCTGGAAAGCCGTGCCTTCCTTTGAACTGCCTTCAGCCATGGCTTCTCATACCCTTTTTTTAGCCCTCTTCCCATGCTGTCTTTCTGGGGCAAAAACATGCAGACAAGGGGAAGGAGATTAGAAGGAGTGGAGGGGGAAGCAGCTGAAGACATCATCCCTTTTGGAGGATGCACCACAGCACATTCCCATGGAGGCAAATCATGGCATTGGGGTGTTAGGTGTTTTGTGCCCAAGCTGCGTTTCGTTCAGCAAAATCTGTGTGAGGCAAGAGGATAGAAAGTCAGCCAGCAAATAAGCCAAAGCTCTCTGACCTACTTTCTTCCTACGCTTTGGGAGCCCTTGGCCTTAAAACAGGAAGCACCAGGTATAAGTGGCTCATTAATGTCTTCCTGGAGGCCTTTAGTGAACCCTGTCAATCTCCTTTCCTTCCTACTCCTTTTCCAAGTCAATTAATGAAGGGACCAGTCACCTCCTTTTTGGAACTTGGTAGGTTATTGGAATGGATTTTTTGTCTCCATATGGAAAAATGCCTGCGTTATGCCACTTCTCTTGCTGTCTTCCAATCCCTTTAAACAGACAACACAACTTTCCCCATTAGGTTTTAGGGCGGGTGTTTTTTTAAAGGGACCCATCTGCCACAATTGCTGAGCACTGGTTGATGGGAGATGGAGTCCAGTAACATCTGGAGGGCCCCACAGGCTCCCCATCCCTTCATTATAACTAAGTTTAACTATATGTAGCCAAAATGGTTGCAACACCTTGTTAATCTCCACCTCTGTTTCCTTCTCCTTCCTCTGTTGCCTCTAGGGTTGGTATCAAGGACCACTACAATGATCGGGCATCTGCCAAGGCCCCACATGCCAGGAGGATGCTCACTGCCAAAAGCCTCTTGGACCTCCTCCGCATCAGCATCATTGCAACCCACCTGTTTAATTGCCTACCTTTTGGCCCAGGAAATGAGGGGTGGTGAGGAGATGCAAAAAATTCCGCTGCCTGCAGGTGGGGGTGTTTTTGTCAAAACTGCTGACCTTTCTTTCTTTCTTTCTTTCTTTCTTTCTTTCTTTCTTTTGCTTTTGAGCTATTGTTTTTAAAAAATGCACCAACAAATCAACACTTCAGAAATTTTCGGAGTTCTACCATTGCCTGAGGAACACGGGTGGCGCTGTGGGTTAAACCACAGAGCCTAGGGCTTGCCGATCAGAAGGTCAGCGGTTCAAATCCTTGCGACGGGGTGAGCTCCCGTTGCTCAGTCCCAGCTCCTGCCAACCTAGCAGTTCGAAAGCACGTCAAAGTGCAAGTAGATAAATACCATATTTTTCGCACCATAGGGCGCACCCAGTTTTTTTGGGGGGAAATTAAGGGGGAAAATTATTTTCCCCCCAGGCGCGGGGCTGGGGCGGGGGAAGCTCGAGCTTCCCCCGACCCCAGCCCCCAAACAGGCAAGTCTCCGCAAGCAGCAGGAGCGCTCCCGCTGCTTGCTGAGAGGTCCGTGAAGCCTGGACGCGCTGAGCTCAGCGCGCGCAGGCTTCAGCATGCAGGCAAGTCTCCGCAAGCAGCGGGAGCCCAGCGCTGTCCCCCGAGTTTGCGGGGCTGGCGACGGGGAGGAGCAGGCTTCTCCACCCGCCAGCCTTCAAACCAAGTCGGGGGACAGCGGGATGGCGGCGTTCTGCCTCCCCGCTGTCCCCCGAGCTTGTGGGGCTGGCGGTGGTGCGCACCGACCCCTCTCGCTCTTCAAGCTTCAGCGAAAGCCTGCATTCGCACCATAGGACGCACATACATTTCCCCTTCATTTTTGTGCGTCCTATGGTGCGAAAAATACGGTAGGTACTGCTCCAGCGGGAAGGTAAACGGCTTTTCTGTGCGCTGCTCTGGTTTGCCAGAAGCGGCTTCGTCATGCTGGCCACATGACCCGGAAGCTGTATGCCTGCTCCCTCAGCCAATAAAGCGTGATGAGCGCCGCAACCCCGGAATCGGCCACAACTGGACCTAAAAGTTGCCTGCTTGCTCAACAGCTTTCTGCCTGGCAAGCCAATGGGTGGTAGAAATGAGGAAGAGGAGAGGCAGATAATGGCAGTGAGGAGTTTGTCTCACTGAGGCGGGATGTGGTTCATAGAAAGTGGCTTGCCCAAGGGCCCCCCAAAATCTGTGACAGACACTGTTAATCTCTGATGATATCTAGATTGTAAGGGCCTGGAGGCATGGATGGTGCAATAAATAAGAGTGATTATCTAACATCTGCTAACAGATGCTGGCAGAGGCACAGAAAGATCCAATCGTTGAATAAGCCATGAAGTCATCCTGATATACCGTATTTTTTGCTCTATAAGACTCACTTTTTCCCTTCTAAAAAGTAAGGGGAAATGTGTGTGCGTCTTATGGAGCGAATGCAGGCTGCACAGCTATCCCAGAAGCCAGAACAGCAAGAGGGATTGCTGCTTTCACTGTGCAGTGATCCCTCTTGCTGTTCTGGCTTCTGAGATTAAGAATATTTTTTTTCTTGTTTCCCTCCTCCAAAAACTAGGTGCGTCTTGTGGTCTGGTGCGTCTTATAGAGCGAAAAATATGGTAATTACATGTCCCATCTATGTTTGGGGGCTTGGAAGTGTTTACAAGCTCCTGTGTTTTTTGCTGGCATGCTCCTCTGTTAGGTCAACATGTATTCCAAGATGTTTTTGAGCGAGATGGATTACCAAATAAGAGGAAAGGAACAATCCTAGGGATTGCAGCCCTAAGTCTGAAAAAGGTTTCCCACCTCTCTTGTGTAGAATTGCATCTTCAATAACTGTTTTGCATTTATGCTGGGGCAGGCACACACCCTTGTTGGCATGTGTGTTTGGAATGTTGACTAATGCGATTTTGTTGTCCTCAAAGGTGAAGAGCAAAAGACCAGGCACCCATGAGCGTATGACATAAAATGACACTTTTAATTTTGCTCAAATTGTGAACAAATATAACCCCCCTCAAAAAAGCGCAATTTTGAGTGCAAAAATATTACAAAATATAGCAGGTGTCTCTCTCTTTCTCTCTCTCTCCCCCCCCCAATAGCACAATAGCAGTTCTTCTGAAGACTGGTTGCTTTTATAAAAATAAAGAGCAAAGTTGCAGAAAAAGCCATATTCTTGAAACCGGACCAAAGTATGTTAAAAAAACAACAGAACTTGTGAATAACTTTGCAAACAACTTGTGCACGTAAACAGACAGAGGCTGGGGACAAACAGCGGATGATTCATCATCATGCTTTGCTCGGAAGCTTCCAGACACATCTGGCTGACAGCTGTTGCAAAGTGAGTGCCAGGCCAGATGGCATCTTGATCTGGCCCAGCTCAGTAGTTCTTCCATAGGTTCTATCCACCCACCTCAAATTTCTTATTAGGAGAATCTGGGCTCAGGCTTCAACTCCTGGTCTAGAAGGACTTCTCATATATAGCAGCCTATAGGGACAGACGAGTGCAGTCTTCCCAAACCTGGCGCACCCCCCCCCCCCAGATGTTTGTAGGAGATTTATGCAGCCAAATCTGCATAAATTGTGCATAATAGTAAGAAATGGGTAAATGATCACAGAGTTCTTAAATACTAAAGAAGTTTCAGATTGGTCCTGTGGCAAGGGAGGAAATAAAGGTTGTTTCCTGTTCCTTTTTCTCTCTCTTATTTTTGAACCCTATAACTGACCAGATGCATAAGGCTGGACCTCCTAAGCCCAGACTCCATGTTTGAAGATACTTTTCATATTTTTGTACTCATGAAGTTTTTCTCTGTGTTGCTGTAGCATTGAGTGTGACCGCTGATGACTGTAAATAAAGCATTTTCGCTAACTTAAAGTTGTGGTCTATTCACTCCTAGAAGCAAACTGTAAGCACTTAATACTGGGACATTTTAAAGGTCTAACAACCTATATTTCCCACACATTACAAACACTGCATGTATTTCTGTTTTAAACTCTGCTGAAAAGGTTTTTGGCTAGAGAGTGAGTCAAGGCCTGCATGCTTTTTGAATTCAGGCAGACATCCATTTTCCTTTTGCAGTTTTTGCATGTGGGACTTCAGGATTAATTGGTATTCACCAGTTACAGATAGGTAGCCGTGTTGGTCTGCCATAGTCAAAACAAATTTTTTTTCCCTTCCAGTAACACCTTAAAGACCAACTAAGTTAGTTCTTGGTATGAGCTTTCGTGTGTATGCACACTTCTTCAAGTGTGCATGCACACGAAAGCTCATACCAAGAACTAACTTAGTTGGTCTTTAAGGTGCTACTGGAAGGAAAAAAAAATTTGTTTTGGTATTCACCAGTTATTTTCCCAGGCCATATCTGCCTCCTCCTCAGCAGCCCTCCCCAATGCCACCTCTATTGCGACTTCTTGGTGAATAGGAGGTGCTGCTGGTCTCCCACCCTCAATCCCAATGTCGAACTTTACCTCCCCCTTATTCACTCACACCTTCTTCCTGGGGAAAGCACCACTTTGTGGCTTGCCTCAGGTACCAAAATGTATTGGGCCAGCCCTGAAAGAGAGAGAATGATAGAGAGGGAGAGGAAGAGGTGTGTGGCCAGTCCATTCACAACAACGTGATCTCGCTTGGAGGAAGCGTGAGTCGCTTTTCGCGGGCGTGCAGCAAGCTCTCCATGTGGGTGGCGATTACTCTGCAAAGCTCCAGGCCCTGGAGAGGGAAGGAAATCAAGAAGGTGGACGGTGATTTGACGTTAGTTGAGACGCTGCCGTAAAAGCTACTAGCTCCACTAAGCAGGGCTTAGAAGGAATTAGATGGGTGTCAGATCTAGCAAAAGCTCCCTTTTAATTCTTTTTGGATTTTTGGTCCCATAACATGGTCTCGCTAAGGCAGCAAGGCAGTTCATTCTAAGAAATTCAACAGTAGATCCACAGAAACCAAAACAATACTAATTATGAGATGCATAGATACTAAAGGTTTGCACCCTAGGTATTAAAGACGCCTTCATAGCCATCACTATCTGTTGGCGTTATCAAACCTCTCCACAGTGAAACTGTCTGTTTACAAAAGTTAAAATGGGGGAACCAGACAGATTCAAGTTGATCTTTCTGTTAAGAGACTCTAGTAACACTGAAATGATAAGGAACGCGTTCAGAGGGTGTCGTTGAACATATCCTGCCCATCCAATCTTATTTGGAGAAATTTAAGCCACTTCTCCAGCACAAAGTCATTTCAGATCCTCATCTTTACTTTTTCAAAGCCTTCCATGGCCTTGCCCTCCCCTTATGTCTCTGCCCCGATATCCTAATATCTCCTTGCCAATGACATTCGCTACTCCCAAGCTTTAAAAGGCCAAGGAACAACCTGAGCTCAGCAAACTTGTGTATGGCTTTTTCGAGATCTGAATACCAACTTTGCATGGTGCAATTGTGGTGGCTAACAGATGAAGTTACGAGTCACCCGTTTGAATCTCATCTTTTGCATATATTTACCTACCTTGCAGGGCTGTTGTAAATACTACAAAATAATTTGTGCAGAGTGCTTTGAACACATGAAAATGCAATACACTGGTATTTTAAAAAAATAAGTTTTATCATCCCAATTGCATGCTACCTACCATCTGAAGGTTAAGCTTCACAGAGCCAGTGGAAGGAGACAGGAGAAGACAGAGGAGACAGAAAGAGAGGGGAGGGGAGGAGAATGATGTGAGTTAAGCATATTTGCAGAGTTGCATCATATTTCCAACAAAGTCTAAATGTGCATAATAAATTATAAAGCTTATGCTAGATTCTGAAAATGTGGATCAAGAAGCTCTGGTGCGCAGCACTGTAATGTGCCGTTAGATTTTATTTAGGCCAGGAGTCTAAATAAAAGCCAAATGAACAAATGCTTTCTGGATGCAAAGAACAAAACTAAACACCCTACTCAAATATTTTCCCAATCACATTTTTGTACAAATGAGCTTGCCAGTCTGAATTTAAAGGTGACAGATCCACAAAGGGACATGCAAGGTCACCCCACCGATACATTTTGCTAGAATTCTCACAACGATTCACTTTTTCCTGGACTTTCCACAGGATTTCAGGCAAAGGAGGAACCTGAAAATCTGTTGTGGGGTAAAATCTGCTTTGCCGTAACACCTTCGGGGGATGTATGGATCCCACCCTCCCTCCCTTGAGAAATGCTACGAGTCTCACCAAATCAGCTCCAGCTTCCCTCAAAATTCCTAGGATGTTTTGCCCAAGGTGGAATTCTCAAAGTCACCCCAGATCTAACTTCAGGTGAAAATTCGGTGTTGCCCCTAACTCCTCAGGCCTTTTTAAGTGTGTCTTGCTGGGCTCATGCCATGAGGCTTGCTCATTAGGACGAATGCAGTGCATTCTTTGGGCCAATGGGGCCAATACATTTTGGTACCCGAGGCCCCACCAAGCTCAGCTTCCCTCAGCCAAGCTCCACTTGACTATCTCCTTGACTATCTCCTTGTCAGCTTCTTCCAGTATACTTGAAGGAGCGTCTCCACCCCCATCGTTCTGCCCGGAAACTGAGGTCCAGCGCTGAAGGCCTTCTGGTGGTTCCCTCGCTGTGAGAAGTGAGGTTACAGGGAACCAGGCAGAGGGCCTTCTCGGTGGTGGCACCCGCCCTGTGGAACACCCTCCCACCAGATGCCAAAGAGAAAAACAACTACAGTGGTACCTTGGGTTAAGAACTTAATTCGTTCTGGAGGTCCGTTCTTAACCTGAAACTGTTCTTAACCTGAGGCACCACTTTAGCTAATGGGGCCTCCCGCTGCCGCTGCATGATTTCTGTTCTCATCCTGAAGCAAAGTTCTTAACCCAAGGTACTATTTCTGGGTTAGCGGAGTCTGTAACCTGAAGCATCTGTAACCTGAAGCGTCTGAAACCCGAGGTACCACTGTACCAGACTTTCAGAAGACATCTGAAGGCAGCCCTGTTTAGGGAAGCTTTTAATGTTTAATAGACTATTGCATTTTAATATCCTGTTGGAAGCCGCCCAGAGTGGCTGGGGAAACCCAGCCAGATGGGCAGGGTATAAATTATTTTTATTTTTATTTTTATTTTTATTTTTATTATTATTATTATTATTATTATTATTATTATTATTATTATTATTATTATTATTCCTCAGCATTAGTGTTGCCTTTGTGGAACGGAGGAGGATAGGGACAAATCCAGAAATAATCCACCTGTTGTTCCGCCTACTGCCTGGACTCCCTGCCTTCCACCCTGGCAGTTCCAAGGGTACCAGTCACCACTGGCCGCGGGGGAATTATGCTGTATCAGTACAGGCATTTTCCTGCTTTACCTGCTCCAGCTGCAGCTGCGTGATCCTTTGGGACATCAAGCCCCCCAGCATGATCTCTACATAGGGGTAGCTGGATCCAGCCGAGGGCCGTTGGGTTCGTGTGGACTGGATCTCTTTCAGGGAGAATGTCACAATGGGTTCCTGGAAGAGGAAGGAAAGAAGAAGAAGAAGAGGAAGAGTTTGGATGTGATATCCCGCCTTTCACTCCCCTTCAGGAGTCTCAAAGCGGCTAACATTCTCCTTTCCCTTCCTCCCCCACAACAAACACTCTGTGAGGTGAGTGGGGCTGAGAGACTTCAGAGAAGTGTGACTGGCCCAAGGTCACCCAGCAGCTGCAGGTGGAGGAGCGGAGACGCGAACCCGGTTCCCCAGATTACAAATCTACCGCTCTTAACCACTACACCACACTGGCTCTCAAGAGCCGTGTTGTAGCTGCTAGTGACTTGTGGAAGCCAGCTGTTAGTTCACCACACCTCAACCAGTACAGTACGTGAAACCCCAGCAGAGTCTTCAGAGATTTCCTACTCCCAGCAACACAGCTTCTTCCAGAGTCCCTGGTAAATGGGAAAACTCCATTCCCTTCATATACACTTAATAAAACTTAAGCCAGTGTGGTGTAGTGGTTAGGAGCGCTAGACTCGTAATCTGGGGAACTGGGTTTGCATCTCCGCTCCTCCACATACAGCTGCTGGGTGACCTTGGGCTAGTCACACTTCTTTGAAGTCTCTCAGCCCCACTCACCTCACAGAGTGTTTGTTGTGAGGGAGGAAGGGAAAGGAGAATGTTAGCCGCTTTGAGACTCCTTCAGGTAGTGATAAAGCGGGATATCAAATCCAAACTCTTCTTCCTCTTCTAATAAAAAGCATATTTTTTTAAAAAAGAAAAACTCCTTTCCCATGCAGCTCAAATGAATGCTTTGTTTTCTGTATCCAGACACAAGACAAAGCTGAACCCTGCTATCTACTATAAACAGTTCTTCTGGTCTTTGAAGTAAAGACACATACATGTACAGAGATCCACTAACACTGTCACCATGCTAGCTTACGCTGCTGTGCAAAACCCACAGCCTCTTCCCTTGACTCGCATAGATTCAGAGTCAGACCCTGACAGCATCAGGACTTGCAACAGGACTTGCTGTCGTGGGCCAGGAGCCAGCTTCGCCTGCTGAACAGCAGCCTGAAAGGGGGAACGGGACAATCCACAAAACCTACGTGGGTTTCCTTGTTCAGGAAGTTGAGTCCATTCTGGTTCACAGCCAGGATGCAGGGGGAGATGATGGTGTTGTTGCTGCAGCTCTCGATGTAGAAGAAGGATGAGCCGAACATGGGGAAAGCGCTCAGGAGCCCTGGAGGGGAGAGCGGAATTGGAATGATCTGCAAGACCACCATTATTGTGAAATACGGTATTACTGGGGCAAGAGACAAAGGGGTCCTTTGCTCAACTTCAGATTGATCTGGAGAAAAGGATTTTTTCCCCCTCTTATGGAATTAAGAGTGCAAGAAAAGCCTGCTGGATTCAGACAATGGCCTCTCTAGCCCAGCAACCTGCTCTCACATGGCTAACCAGATTTGCAGCTAGACTACATAACTTATTGTGGGCCGGTAACTTTTCTTGCCTCAATTATAAAGCAGAATGTGCATGTTTTACCGTAAACATTTTAAGCACATTCTGGGCAGTGCTGGAACAAAACCAGCTGCCTTAGAGGAAGGATTTTGCTCACCCGATGGAGGAGGAGCTTTGTCGTGTGTGTGTGTGTGTGTGTGTGTGTGTTTTCACTGCTGCAAGATGTGCCAACGATTGTCACTAGTTAAGATGGCTTTACAGCTGTACCTTGGTTTGCGAACAGCCTAGTTCTCAAACATTTTGGCTCCCGAACGCTGCAAACCCGGAAGTGACTGTTCTGGTTTCCAAATGATTTTTGGAAGCTGAATGTCCAATGGGGCTTCCACAGCTTCTGATTGGCTACAGGAATTTACTGCAGCCAATGAGAAGACGCACTTTGGTTTTTGAACGTTTTGGAAGTCGAATGGACTTCTGGAACAGATTCCGTTCAACTTCCAAGGTATGACTGTAGAAGGTGATTAGACAATCCATGAAGGAGGAAGAAATCTAACAAGCACCTATTTGCCATGATCCCTAAATGGAACTTTCACTTTTGGGTGCAGTGAAACTCAGTTTGTCGCCTCCTTCATATCCTATCTTGGGGATTTCTTGGAAGTATCTGACTGGCTGCTCTTGGAAACGGTGTTGGGCCAGATGGACCTGCCTCGGTCTAATCCAATTGGGCTTTTTCTTTATTCAAGTCCAGGAGTGGAGAACTCCCCCCCCCCCACACACATTCCATCCAGTAGGCAAGATGCTCAGCACCTAGATTTCATCTGCTCTCTGGTTCCTACACTACCTGTTCAGTGTGGCAAGGAAAGGGTTTTGATGCTGTACTATGTGAGTTAACTGTAGCTTCTTTCTCTGCAAGGGGATCTGTTGCAAGGAAATCAAAGCAGAAGTGGAAATACAGTGGTGCCCCGCAAGACGAACGCCTTGCAAGACGGAAAACCCGCTAGACAAAACGGTTTTCCGTTTTGGAGGCGCTTCGCTAAACGAATTTCCCTATGGGCTTGCTTCGCAAGACGAAATGTCTTGCGAGTTCCTGCGGGTTTCCCCCCTCCCCCCCTTTTCCTAAGCCGCTAAGCCGCTTATCAGCTGATCCGCTGATAAGCCGCTTAACAACTGATCCGCTAAAAGCCGCTAAACCGCTAACAGCGCTAATCCGCTGTCAATGGGCGTGCTTCGCAAGACAAAAAAAACGCTATACGAAGAGCCTCACAGAACGGATTAATTTCGTCTTGCGAGGCACCACTGTATTTCAGCAGACTTTTTGCTCCTTGCAAATATGCAAAAAGGAGCTCATGCACTCTGCAATTGCATGCGCATAATTTTGGGGATGCAAGTGCATTTTGAAGCTTGAGGCTTTAAACAGCTGTAAGGCTGGGCTTGCAGCTCAGATGTGCAGCATTCTGCTGGGATCGCAGAGTTCGTTGTGACTTTTGTGCTGTCAGGACAGATGAATGGTGTTGGTGAGCTTTTTATTTATTTCGCTTTTTTAAACCAACAAACTTTGTAGAAAGAATTGAAGAAAATGGAAGGTCAACCTTGAGTGGAGTTGCTAGGTAATAAATAAATAAATGCCTCTGTGACAATGGGAAATAGCTTTGTGTATGTGAGCGGGTCTAGCTTGCCCACTAATTGAACGTGGCCCCTGATAGCTTTCTACTGGGCTGATGTGGCCCTTGGCCCGAAAAAGCTTCCCTCCTACTGCTCGGGTTCAACCAAGGCAGCCAGTCCCTTTTATTATGGCTCATTTCTTTAACTTTAGCTGGTTGGCACTGTTTATGTGGGCAAGACCTTCCCAGTGCCATGCCCTGGGTCAATTAATGCCACTTCCTTGAAAGCCAGCATCTTACCTAGGAACTGCGCCCGAGCTTGGTGGGCACTCAAGGCCTGCGCTTGCTGCAGGTGGTGCATGACCATGTCCAGCCAGGATTGGGCCTTCTGCAGATGGTAGAACTGGGGTGGGATGTAGTCCTGAACCTCCCGCCTGGGATGGGGAAGCAGAAACAGAAGAAGAGGAAAAGTCAAAAACCACCTATGATGGGCTGCAGAACCAGAAGCCCTCCTGCTGTTAATTGGGCTACAGCGCCCACCATCCTTGACTACTGGCCATTGTGGCTGGGGCTGATGGGATTTGGAGTCGAACAACATCTGGAGGGCAGCAGAACGGAGAAGGTTGTCTTAGACAGCTTCAAAACAAGATGCTTCATGCAATTAAAATTATTTCAGTTAGGACAGTTTTCCCCAACCCGGAAGTTGTTGGACTCCAACTCCCATCATTCACTACTGCTGGTCTTGCTTGCTGGGGCTGATGGGAGTTGGAGTCCAAGAAATATCAGGGTGATCAGGTTGGTAAAAAGAAACGCATATTGCAAAGGCCTGCGCAGTTTTGTTGTTGTTGTTTAGTCGTTTAGTTGTGTCCAACTCTTTGTGACCCCATGGACCAGAGCATGCCAGGCACTCCTGTCTTCCACTGGAGGTCTAAAAGGAGAATGGGAAGGCGTCTTGCCAAACCTCTACTGGCAGGAAGTTCCACAGGGCAGGACCTGCCACAATCATGGCTCAATCCCTAGCATAGCTGTCAACTTACAGATTTGAAAATAAGGGACCAGCAGTCTCGAAAATAACGGATCAGCAGCCAAAATAAGGAATTTTCCAAGCACAGGTATGTTCAACTTCTGAGCCCCTCCAAGCCAAAGGCAGAAAGCCCAGCCAGCAGCCAAACGAAGCCTCAAGCGGTGGTTCCCACAGCGCAGCAACCCGGCAAAGGGGATGCAGCAAGGAAAACCACCGTCACCTCTCCACTGGGAAGCCCTGAGCAAAGGCTAGTTCCCAGGCAACGCAGCCGAATTGATTAGCACAAGGCATGCAAGCTCCACCACCCCCGTCGTTCTTAGACTCCTTATTGGGTGAGCAACACAGCCAAGCAACACAGTTGGAGCCTCCCTCCTCCCTGGCCGGCAGGGAGGGTGGGAGAGGAGCTGCTTCCTTTGAAACCCGGGAAATTTAAGGGACATCATCAATAAGGGACAGCAGCGGGACACGGCGCTGGGATAAGGGACTTTCCCACCAAATAAGGGACGGTTGACAGCTATGATCCCTAGTAAAGGCCGACCAGACCTCAGGGGCTTGGGGAGCCATCTAAGAGGGCCTCGATGATGGAGGAAGAGCATAAGAAGCAGCCCCCTAGCACCTGCCAGCTCAGAATTGCTTCCTGGTTGGAGGGGGGACATGTCCCCTTTTCGCCCTGTCCCCACAGCCCCCTAACCTACAGGTCACCTACACGGTAGGCAGGTAGAAGCTGTCCTTTGCTCGGTGCTGCAGAGCAGCCAGCTTGGAGACTTGCTGGAACTGTTGCTCACTCGGCCTCATGGGAGGGAGAGTGTTGAAGAGCCCCTTGAGATAATCAGGGAGAACCTGGGAGAACGAGAGGAGGAGTCATAAATACGAATAATAATTAAGTAGCATTTGGAGCTTCCAAATATTTGAAATGCTGTATATACTACGATCTCATAAGGTGGAATTTTCATGGATTCCGCTACCATGCAGAGGAGCTGTTCCTTAGCATGTACCTTGAGAAATGTCACAGACTACTTCCTGCATTGACATGGCACCCAGTTCGGGAATTTTATTGAGTTATAAATCTTTCTAATCACTGTTTGAAATACTTCCTACCTCTCTATAGCCATATATGCATACATTATGTATATTTATTATGATTATGATTTAGATTTCTATACTGCCCTTCATAGGGATGTGGTGGCACTGTGCTCTAAACCACAGAGCCCAGGGCTTGCTGATCAGAAGGTTGGCGGTTTGAATCCCCGCGACGTGGTGAGCTCCTATTGTTCAGTCCCTGCTCCTGCCAACCCAGCAGTTCGAAAGCACGCAGTGCAAGTAGATAAATAGGTACCGTTCCAGTGGGAAGGTAAACGCCGTTTCTGTGCGCTGCTCTGGTTCACCAGAAGTGGCTTAGTCATGCTAGCCACATGACCTGGAAGCTGTACACCGGCTCCCTCGGCCAGTAAAGCGAGATGAGCGCCGCAACCCTAGAGTTGTCCGCGACTGGACCTAATGGTCAGGGGTACCTTTACCTTTACTGCCCTTCATCTGAAGATCACAGGGCGGTTTAGAATATCAAAACACAAAAATACAGGGTTTCCCAAACTTGGGTCTCTGGCTGTTTTTGGACTACAACTCCCATCATCCCTATCTAGCAGGAGCAGTGGTTAGGGATGATGGGAACTGTAGCCTAAAAACAGCCAGAGACCCGAGTTTGGGAAACATTGCTCTAACCATTACACCACCCTGGCTCTCATAACCTGAGCTCTACTCCATTAGAGCTTATTGACACAACAAACCTGTTAGTTTTTAAGACCCTGGCATATTTTTGTGACCACCCATTTTATAGAAGGCTTAGCGGGGGGAGAAAGGCCACGTCAGAGTCTCTGACCATCTCGAACCAAGTAAAAATAGGCTGCAGAGTCACTGGTCGTCCTGTCCTAATCAAAAATGCCTTCCTGCCCAAACAAATGTCACCATCACCAAGACCTGGAAGGAAACCTACCTATGAGTCATTTTGAGAAGGAACAAGATATGCACTCGGCTGCTCCTCTCTGAAAGCTTTCCCTTTTCTTTGCTGCAAAGGTCTCACCTGATTGTAGTGCATGGTGACATAGAGCTCATTGTCAAACTTTAGCGGCTGGGCCCAGATGACGCGCCGATACCAGAACATGAAGCTGCTGTCCACATTCTCCATTTCCAAGGCAACATCAAGGATGTACTCCCTTTTGTTCAAAGGCCGAACATTCTGATCTGCGTGGGCGAAATGGCACAGATCGGATTTTTAAAGCAGCCTGGTGTTCCTGGTGAAGTGGGTGACTGCATTCACCTGGTGTACAGTCTGGCCCCCCTAGCTTCCAAATATAGACTGGTGGTTTGCTAAAGGGGGGTGTGTGTGCAAACTGCTCTTTTCCTACATGGCCAAAAAAGGATGGTTTTACAGCCCTCTACCAACAGGTGGTGGTAGACACTTTCCAGATAAAGTCCGGCATCTCAAAAAGAAATAACTTTTCAGGCGCAACCGGGTGAATTTTCACAAGCAAGAATGAGAATATAGCCTACAAAATTATATAACAGGTGTCCTACTGAAACAACATATGACAGGCAATAAATTCATCCAAATTTGGTCATTTTTGTGCAGGGACTCTTTAGAACTCAGGTGCCTGTGCAAATCCACCCACGAAAGCCAATGCACATATTGTTGGGGTGCTGCTAGGAAGCCTCATAGCAAAGTCATTGAAATGGTCAGTTTTGGGGGGTTGGGTAATTTCTAGTAAACTAGTAAACCTAGTTTAGGTCTGCCGTGTGATCCAATCCTGAAATCGGTAGTTTGAACAAAATACACGGAGTGGAACGATACGTTTATTCCTGCTCTTTGGACTGAGGGATTCTCTCCTCTGGGGCCCGGTGGGACTCACTTCTGTTGGCGACAGCAAAAATGATGTATTCGTCAAAGGCCTCAGGGCGGCGTAGTCCCATCTCGTAGCATAACTCCTCTATCACATCCAGCGCAACCTGGAAATGCAGGTGAGGGATGGAGAAGTTGAGTCACAGATGACCAGGTACATATTCTGGAATGTGGTTCACTTGTCTGCTTGTCTGCCTGCCTGTTCGCTATGGGTTAGAGTGTCTTTGGTTAGACGATATCTTGTCATAGCTGTCAACTTTTCCCTTTTCTTGCGAGGAATCCTATTCGGAATAAGGGAATTTCCCTTAAAAAATAGGAAATGTTGACAGCTATGTATCTCGTATCATTGCCAAACTTGTCATTTGGCTTCACAATGCGGTCTTTGTCTGTGTTTGGATGCGGGAAACCATTTTGAAATGGTGGTCCATGGTGGACCAAAACATGACTTCGCCATGACTTCACCCAAACAGACGTGGCAGTTACAAATGAGGTTTCCTGAGGTGGTGGAGGTAGTTTTTAGCTATGTTTGGATGCCTTCAGATGCAATATATTGCTGTATGTGAGAGAGATACAGTGTGTGCACACACAGCCCTAAAACTCTAATTTATACTATCCATTTCAAAATAACAATAGGTTTATTAGAATTCCTGGGCGGCACCGGACACTTTCTGCTAGTTTTAAATAGTGCCAAAGTTCATAAGCAAGGAATACAAACTTTGAAACCATACAGATCTCTTCCGCAAGCTAGATTTATTTATTTTTTAAGGCGATGGAAGGAAAAGATGATTCTGAGAGAGGGCAAGATGCTTATCCCCACCTTGAATTGTTTTAACATTTGAAGATGGTAATGAAGGAAGCTCTTGCAAGCTGATTAAGTCACAACTGTTGTGGGCAGTTAGCATGGAGAAAGAAACAATTTAAAACAACTTACAATCACAAAAATAATGCGTACAGTAAGCTAGTTCCTACACACACTCTCACAAACATCCAGCAGTTTGGCATCTGGCTGGACCAGATAACCTGTAGGGTCCCTTTCCAACTCCACGATTCTGTGACTCTATGCAAGATACATTATCAGAGTTCAAAGACTCAGTTCCACCCAGACAAAAAAACACTGAAAGCAGGGGCGGTAAGAGGTGTGGCTCAGGGTGAGGGGGCATGGCCAGGGAGCAGTTGTGGGCTGGGGAAAGTCCTAAGGGCACAGAGAGGCGTGGAGGGTCGACATTTGGCCCTGGGGCCTGAAATTCCCCTTCCCTGATCTATGGGGATGAGAGATCCTTCCTCTTCCACTCACCGAACAAGTTTTGATCTTGAGGTGCCTCTCGATCCCTCCCGGTAAGAGGAACAGCTGCCGCTTGGAGCTCCTTCCGGCCTTGGCAAAGGAAGGAAGGAAAGACAAAGTTCATAAGTACAAATGGAAGAGAATTCTGCATTTTAAAGTAAACTAACTTATCTCATAATCTCTACATTTATATGCCAAGTGAGAAGCAGCTAACCATCAGAGCACGTGCTCTTCTGAATGCTGCAGTGCACTCTTGCTTCAGAAATCTGCACCCAACAATGCGTATTATACTGGGGATGGGATGTGTATTTTAGAGGGAAATGTGCTGAAAAGCACAGGGGGAAATGAAGAAAATGTATATAAAATAATATACAAAACACATATTTTAAGGAAAGCATACAAAAATGGTTAAAAATGTGTATATATTTTTTTAAAAAAAATAGGAGAAAACAGGATGGAACAGACTTAACAATTGTTGAGGGCATGCGAAACTAGCATGGAATGGAAAGAGGCTGATGCACCTACCCCTAATCATAAGCCATGTTTAGAGGAGGTTCAACCCCAGAAACGTATTTGCATCCCATCAGCACTGCAAATCTGGGAGATCTGAGCTCTGTGCCTCAAGGGTGCCCTCTAGACTGCAGTACCAGCCTGCCTGAGCCATCTGTCAGCTGACGCTCCGGGGCCAATCCTTGCCCACGAGGCCCTATAAAGCCCTGGTCTTAGAGCTCCCTCCTTAGTCAGAACAACTCATTGCTGGTATGAGGCCATGACATCAGCTCCTGCTCCAGTACCTGGCTGTGATTACATGGCTGCCCCTCTAATGCTCTTTTGCCGCTTACTCTGGAATTCAGCTCTTTCCTGATATAATGTCCACACTTGCTTTTTCCTGCTAGGGCTGACAGCCAGCTCCCTTCAGGTTCCAGAACCCAGACAGTCAAGAACCTGAGTGTTTCCTCTGGAAATGAATCTATGCCTGCCCTAGACTATGCTAGGCATCCACTCAGGCCAGATAACAGACCTGAAAGTTGACTACTTGGGGATCTGAATCTGCTGTGAACCCCAACATGGATTTGAACTGCGATTTGAATGCATGTGCCCCCAAAGCGGACTGCTGGTGGGTCAGTCCCAGTTCCCAAATCACACAACCATGCCACCAGCAGACCTGTCCACTGGGCACACCAGTAGTGTGCCCAATAATTGAAACAGCATATTAAAAAAAGGCCCATCAACATTTACAGCATTCAAATACTATAATAGAAAACAGTTCTTAAACACAAACTACAGCACCACCCATCCCTATTTGGAAGCCATTCTCCTTTTGGTGTAACACCCCCCCCCCCATTATACGCAGCAAAGCCCTCGTGGGACTTGCAGGGCACTCACCACCATGGCTTTGAGCTCCATGTTACTGGGGAACTCGCAGCGGCCACCAAACTGAAAGGTTTTCTGCAGGTTCTGCTCACATGCCTTGGCGATGCCTGATGGAGACCATGAAAGAAATATGAGAGAGAGGCAGAGACAGAAAGTGTGTGTGAGAGAGGAAGTATCCGAGAGGAGAAGTGAAATGTGGGGGCTCCAGATTTCTCAAATGCTGTGGAGAGATTCAGCTCTCTTGACTCACCTAAGCCTGATTGTAAAGACAATTCACAGGGCAAAGCACCGGAGGCTAAAATGCCTACAGGTGCAAACAGATGCGTGCTGATAAAATAGCAATTGGGGGACGCCAAGCATCCCCAGCTCTACCGAACAGGGAGAAATAAAATGGGTAGAACTAATGAACAGGGAGCTTTTAGTTAATGGTACAGCAGCCCTGAAAAGCCTCAGTAGCATTTTGCCTGTGCACACTGGAGAGGCTGGCACTGCAACTGCATTTTATTTACATACTACTACTACTACTACTACTACTACTACTACTACTACTAAAGTATTATTTATACCCTGCCCATCTGGTTGGGTTTCCCCAGCCACTCTGGCTGGCTTCCAACAAAGTATTAAAATACAGTAGTCTATTAAACATTAAAAGCTTCCCTAAACAGGGCTGCTTTCAGATGTCTTCTAAAAGTCTGGTAGTTGTTTTTCTCTTTGACATCTGGTGGGAGGGCGTACCACAGGGTGGGTGCCACTACCGAGAAGGCCCTCTGACTGGTTCCCTGTAACTTGGCTTCTCACAGTGAGGGAACCGCCAGAAGGCCCTCGGCGCTGGATCTCAGTGCTGGGCTGAACGATGGGGGTGGAGTCGCTCCTTCAGGAGCCTCCCAAATGCTTAGAATCTTCAAACAGAGAACTACTTAGCCCTTAGCCCACGTGACCTTAGAAACTGGATTTTTGATCAGGCTGCCAACCAAGACAGAGCATCCATCATTGCTGTCCGTTACTATACTCGGTACCCCCAAATTAAGACCACTCAATCAAGGCCCCGTTACCTTGAGACTCTGACCTTCCCACAACTATGCAGGGCCTTTGCAGATTCCAACAGATGCCCTTGGCATATTTAGAGGGGAGATATCAGGGAATTCCCCATATGGATCGCAAATGCATATATAGATGCAATCAGGCAGAGAACATCACACGCTATCTGCTGATTTGCCCGCTGTATACAATGCCCAGAGGAAAAATTATATTGCCAATTCTTAATTGGCTTCCAGGTCGATCCACACAGCAAGTGACAGTTGAACTCCTAGCAGATAAGCATCTATATATTACACACCAGGGAGCCAAATTTGCGCTGGCAGCCAAGAAGCTCCGTTCCAGGTATGTGAATACATTCCAGTTTTAATATTTAATGCTGTGAATTTCTTTTTATGTTGCAAGCTGCTACAGGCTATGCTGTAAGATCTTAGAGGAAAATTTTCCTTTTCTTCTCTGTCGTCCGTTGTAAAGGCCTTTGGCTATATACAATAGAATTGACCAGACCCAAATACTACAAAGCAGATCGGAAAACGTGCTGGAGGAGAACACAGAAAACACTGAAGCGCAACTGATATTGCTGTCATCTGGAGTGAGTGAACAAAGATGGCAGGGAGGGGGGAAGGCTGGCTTGGGGGCAGCCTGGGACGGCTATTTGCACTTAATTATATGGAAGACTCGATTTCAGCAGTAAGTGTGGATGCACATGATTGCTTTGGCATAAAGCAGCCAGGGGAAAACCCTACCCAGTGCCAACTTCTAGCTGATTCAGCTTGTGCTGAGCTGATGGCATATATTTGCTACCATCAAGTGCATTCAAGATTTGGCAGGCCACCGCAACCTGAAATTCACCCTGGTGCACTGGCAGATGGATTAAAAACTCTCTGCCTAGTTTTTCATGTTCCACATCTTCCATGCTCCAAACCCTCTGTGGTACGAAGACCATCTGTGGGGCAGACACCATTCTAAGGGGGCATGCAGTGAGCTGGCATCCCCAGCTAACAGCCTAGTTTGGGGAGCGGGGAGTCATCTATCTTTGCCAATATTCCTTTCCACCCTGAAGCCACTGGAGCCAGTTTTGGAACCTGCATCTTTTAACGAGGAAATAACCACCGGCTGCGACAGGTGAGCTGCCTTCCGACTGAAGCTGCCTTCTGAGAGCTGAGCAGATGGGCTCATTTCCATTTCTTAATGAGCGATGGGCAGCGGCGAGGAAAGTGTCCCAAACGGGGCAGCCTGATGGATGAGGGCAGGCAGAAGCAGCCACCATTTTCTTCCTGGGATCTAACCCCTTTCCCTGCCCCAGGAGCTATGAAATGTTAAATTCGGATGAGCAGTCCTGATGCAAAGCAGTTTTAAGGCAAAAACGGTTATAACATTTGCTAGAGAAAAACGGGAGCACCCTCAAGGCATTTGACACAAACCTAGTTTTTTTATCTTGGGAAGCAAGCTAATAAATAAATAAATAAATTTATGCGAATATCCGGCACAGTCATTCTCAATAGCTCAATAGCTCAAAAGCTGGCTGCGGGGCAGGGGATGGGAACTTGAGATCCAGGAGCCAAATGGAGCCCTCGAGAGTTCCCCACTCAGGGCTCTCCCCAGGCCACACCCCTCATAAGGCCACGCCCCTCACCAGACCTAGTTCATACCCCACTTGAATGTTTTTGCCTGGCTAGGAATGTCTCCTTGAACTCTGATAATGCATTTCGCTTGCCTGGATGGAGGACAGAGAAGCGGGTGGGAAAGTGTGTGTAGAAACTAGTCTACTGAACAAAGGCAAAATTTGCATTTGTTGGACTACAACTCCCATCATCCCTGACTAGGGATCCTTCTCACTAGGGATGATGGGAATTGTAGTCCAATAACATTGGGGCCCCAAGGTTGAGAAGGGCTGATATAGCTTAATATTGTCCACAGGGGCAGGCAGAAACTCTCCAGGGTTTCAGAGCAGGAATCTTTCTCAATCCTACCTGCAAATGTTTGGGATTGAAATCTGGGGTTGCACTGCAGGGGGTTGGAATAGATAGCCCTCAGAATCCCTTCCAGCTCTACAATTCTATGATTCCATGGGTCCTTCTGCATGCGGAGCAGGTGCTCCACCACTGAGGTGTGTCTCTTTCTCAGCCAGGACAGTGCATACGTAACCTTGTGACTGGTTGACCAGATGGTCTCCAGGGGCGAATCTCTCAATATCTCACCTTGGAAATGCAAGCTGGGACTGTTGCAGATTTCTTGGAGGAACTGCAGCAAATATGGTCGGAGGACTTCAGAGCATCTATAATAGGCACTCAGGATGTAGAGCAGCCTCCAACCTTTCTGGCAGCTGTCCCTGTGTGAAACCCCCCAAAGAAGGGAATTCGGGGCTGTTAAAATAGTATGCAAGAGATGAACAAATGGAGCAGGGTACCAAAGCCATGCCTGACTTGGGATGCAGTTTGGAGTGATACTATCCCTCTCTCTTCCCCCTTCCTTCCTCCTCTCCCCTCCTACAATATGTAACCACCTTTTGAGATCGGAAGCACTCTGTATCCCTGATGTGAGGACTTCTGAATCAGCATGAGTTGGGAGGGTGGCGGGGTCAGAAGAGCAGACAGAGGAGACTCCTGGTGCAATGGGGGCGGGGGGGGGTACTCATCACTAGGAACGGGGGACAAATGCTATCCAGTTACAGATAGGTAGCCGTGTTGGTCTGCCATAGTCAAAGCAAAATAAAAAAATTCCTTCCAGTAGCACCTTAAAGACCAACTAAGTTAGTTCTTGGTATGAGCTTTCGTGTGCATGCAGACGAAAGCTCATACAGAACATTCGTGTATCTGAAGAAGTGTGCATGCACACGAAAGCTCATACCAAGAACTAACTTAGTTGGTCTTTAAGGTGCTACTGGAAGAAATGCTATCCAGTTCACCTTTAACAGCAAACCTGCCCAATTTGCACTTTCTGAAACTAGGTGCGAATTGAAACAGAGCCATCCTTCAAAACTGGCAGTACTCCAGATTCTGCAGCCATGTGAAACTACATATACCTGTACAGTGGTACCTCTGGTTACAAACTTAATTCATTCTGGAGGTCCATTCTTAAGTTGAAACCGTTCTTATCCTGAAGCACGCTTTTGCTAATAGGGCCTGTGGTGCGTGATTTCTGTTCATACAGTGGTGCCTCGCAAGACGAAATTAATCCGTTCCGTGAGGCTCTTCGTATAGCGGTTTTTTTGTCTTGCGAAGCAAGCCCATTGACAGCTTAGCGGATTAGCACTATTAGCGGCTTAGCGGCTTTTAGCGATCAGCTGTTAAGAGGCTTATCAGCGGATCAGCTGATAAGCGGCTTAGCGGCTTAGGAAAAGGGGGGAAAAGGGAACAAAACTCACAGGAACTCGCAAGACATTTTCGTCTTGCGAAGCAAGCCCATAAAGAAATTCGTTTTGCGAAGCGCCTCCAAAACGGAAAACCCTTTCGTCTAGCTGGTTTTCCGTCTTGCAAGGCGTTCGTCTTGCGGGGCACCACTGTATCCTGGGGCAAAGTTCGCAACCAGGAGCAGCTACTTCCAGGTTAGCGGAGCTCGTAACCTGAAGCATTCGTAACTAGGAGCATTCATAACCAGAGGTACCACTTTAGTAGGGTACAGTTGTAGACAGAAATGCAAATATCAGTGAAAAGAACATTTAAAAAATGTGCTACGTTAGGGAAAGTTGCATACAAAAAGGTGTACATTATGATAAATGTGCACAAAAATGATGAATTTACGTGTGGACATAATTATTCTTTAAATCTCAAACAGGTTGTAAGGAAGATAACTGAATTTAAGGTTAGAAACATCAATAATTGCATTTTTCTGGTGGTTTACAAACCGTGTGCTTCTACTGGATGGAAGCCCCACCCCACCCCCTTCTCCCTCCAGCCACCACTGTGCACAGGCCCCGGGTTGTTACCAGAGACTCACGTACGTCTTGGTGCTGGTGTTGTCCGTGATCTGTTTGATGATCTGGCAAAACACCTCGTCCCTGATGACCTCGTGGTCTCCGCAGAGCTAGTGGAGAACCAGGAGAAAGCTATACAATTATACATGCCTCAGGGGAGTCCCAGCCCTTGCTGGCTGCTCTCATAGCAGCCACCACTTGCTCTCTCCCCACAAAGACTTCTGGCCTGGGAAGGTGATGGAAGAGTTTGCCATAGTAGCCCGCCATTGCCGGATTTACATATAAGCTAAACAAGCTATAGCTTAGGGCCCCACTCTCTTGGGGGCCCTCAGAAAATTTAAAGAAACAAACCTGGATGTACATTTCCAAAATATAAGATAAAAACAAATAAAATAAAACTGACATACAGCAACAGTGTTTTGTGTTGTGTAGGCTCCTATGATGTAAGTAATAGGCCCCGCCTGCTAGCCTGTTCCCTAAAATATTACTGGTTTGCTCCATTTCTATATATTTAGAGTTCCTACATTCTGCACGCCTATTTTCTTTGTCCATGGAGTTTTCTTGGCAGGGATACTGGAGTGGCTTGCCGGTTCTCCACTATGATCTGTCCATCTTGGGTGGCCCTGCATGGCATAGCTCATAGCTTCTCTGAGTTATTCAAGCCCCTTCGACATGGCAAGGCAGTGATCCGTGAAGTAAGCTACCAGCAGGAGTTTGACCAAACTGTGGGAGGCAGTGGAAGACAGGAGTGCCTGGCATGCTCTGGTCCAGGGGGTCACAAAGAGTCGGACATGACTAAACGACTAAACAACAACATTCTGCATTGACTGGTTGCATAGCAATATGTGCAAATGGCTTTAGATACCTGTTAGCTCCATAAATTGCCATATAGCATGTATTCAACACAAAAAACAGCGACAATTTGTTGTTGACGAAGGACAGCTAGACATATAAAGGGCCCCATTAGCTTCAGTAGCTTAGGGACTCATCAAACCTAAATCTGGCCCTGTAACCCGCCATGGCTATGACAAGCTCAGCAGCTCTGCAGATCAGAAGAGCATGCTTTAGACTACAGGCGATTAATTGGTGGACTGGGACCCGCCACCAGGTCACAGACTGGTCCAAGGCAGTTGCAGCGGCAGCATGTTTGGCTTAAAAGCAGGTATCAGGTTGGAAGAAGGTTGAAGGATGCTGCTCTAAGGCTAAGGGGCAGCCCATGTTGTGTCCTTGATATGCTGTTGGACTTTAAAGGGGTCACCATCATGTTGGGGCCTGTGGGCACATGTGGAAATTGGAGAAACCTTTGTGTGCACGATGCACGCACAAGGCTGCAATGGAGTGCAAGCAGTAACGTTATTGTACTGGCTACAACAGAAGAACGCTTCTTGCAAGCCTGGTTTCAGAGGAAGCAAGTGAAGCTGTGAGTGCATGTTCACCTGCGGGTGCCACGATGGTGACCTCTGGACTATAGCAGCTGCACTCGAGAATGAGAATGTTTATTAGGAGGTATTTGGGAGAGGCCAGAGCAACCAGGCTGGCTTGGCGAGTGCAGCCCCAGTGCAGATATATGCCCAGGAGGGAGTTCCCTCAGCTCCAGACTTCGTTGGGTCTTGTTTCTGCGTTGGCTCCGCAGGTCCCATTCCCCGCAAGGGCCAGAAAGCAGCTTGCTCTTGAAAAAATCTCACATAAGCCAAAAATGCCCAGGGGCCACAGTGCTCGAAATCACTTTTTGCCATTTGGCCTAATTTTATCTTATATACAAGGGACACGGGTTAAACCACAGAGCCTAGGACTTGCCGATCAGAAGGTCAGCGGTTCGAATCCCCGCGACGGGGTGAGCTCCCGTTGCTCGGTCCCTGCTCCTGCCAACCTAGCAGTTCGAAAGCATGTCAAAGTGCAAGTAGATAAATAGGTACCACTCCAGCGGGAAGGTAAATGGCATTTCCGTGCGCTGCTCTGGTTCGCCAGAAGCGGCTTAGTCATGCTGGCCACATGACCCGGAAGCTGTACGCCGGCTCCCTCGGCCAATAAAGCGAGATGAGTGCGGCAACCCCAGAGTCAGCCACGACTAGACCTAATGGTCAGGGGTCCCTTTACCTTTACCTATCTTATATACAAATACAAGTGGCTCAGGGATGCCAGGCCCAATGGGTCTATGCGAGAGTCTGGATTTAGCACAGTTCAATGTAATTCTTAACCTTTTTTGGGGGGGGAAATATGTACCGGTAATTGTTTTAATTTAGACCATGGAATCCTTTGGTAATTAGAGACCACGTATCCTTTCCTTCCTGATATGTTTTATTATTGACTCTGTAAATTACAAGGCTGCACCCTGCACTTTCTTACTGACAATTGAGACAACTTATCCCCTTTTTTTAAAAACTAAATTGTCTTACATTTCTTTTTCCCTGTGACTTGCCTGTTGCTATTAAAATTCAGTTTGAAAACCTGAAAAGAAGAAAGGAAGCTTGATTACCTTGAGAAGAGAACACACCACCTCTAGCTCAGTTTGTCCTTTGAGTGGGAGGTCGCCCATAAACTTCATCACAGCTGGAAAAGCAGATAAAAACACAGAGAGAGAGAGAGACCCTCCAGATAAGAAGTTAAGAAGAACCTGTTGGAACAGGCCAGTGGCCCATTTAGCCCAGAGTCCTCTTTCCCACATATTGACCCAGGGAAACCCAAAAGCAAGACCAGAGCACAGCAGCACTTGCAATTCTTAGCCACTGGTATTCAGAAAGACATACAATCTTCGATAGTGGACACATCGCCTAGACCAGGGGTAGGCAAACTAAGGCCCGGAGGCCAGATCCAGCCCAATCGCCTTCTAAATCCAGCCTGCGGACGGTCCAGGAATCAGTATGTTTTTACATGAGTAGAATGTGTCCTTTTATTTAAAATGCATCTCTGGGTTATTTGTGAGGCCTGCCTGGTGTTTTTACATGAGTAGAATGTGTGCTTTTATTTAAAATGCATCTCTGGGTTATTTGTGGGGCCTGCCTGGTGTTTTTACATGAGTAGAATGTGTGCTTTTATTTAAAATGCATCTCTGGGTTATTTGTGGGGCATAGGAATTCGTTCTCCCCCCCCCCCAAAAAAAAAAAAATTGTCCGGCCCCCCATAAGGTCTGAGGGACAGACCTCTTTTAAAGCCTTGTGAGAGAGAATTCCTTAGTTTATGTGCTCCAAGATCATTTGGAGTCTTCCCTTTGGCACACACACAGAATGGAACTACAACTTTACGAGAAAAAGATACTGCCCCATCACGCCTGATCACTTTTCTCCTCATGCCATCAGAGGAAGTGATACTTCCGATTACCAGCTGCTGGGAATCGCAGGAGAGAAGCGTGCTGTTCTGCCCGGCTCCTACTTGTGCAGACCTCCCAGCTGCTCACCTTGCTGCTCCTACTAAAGCAGCTGCTCCTACTAAAGCAGACCTCCCAGCTGCTCACCTTGGAAAGTTTCTGCAGCTATTTTGTTCAGGCTGCTGTCCGTGAATTCAATGAGCGACTCCTGGATGGGGGCCTGTGCAGGGAAGGAAGGAAGAGGTTTGGTGCCACAAGTGATGGGCAAAGGAATTGGGGCAAGCAAAGGGGTGTGACAGTTGCACACAATGCTTTACACACTTGAATAAAACCCCTTGGACCTGAACTGCGTTAGTTTAACTAAGCACAGAAGTAGAGACTGACATTTTATTTAATGGGTTGTATCCAGCTAAGCTTTACTTAGAGTGGATTCATATAAAATAATGGACCTAAGTACCTAAGTCATAGAATTGTAAAGTTGGAAGGGAATCTCCTTTCTTGTAACTTGAATCCATTCGTTCGAGTGCTACCCTCCAGAGAAGGAAAAAGCAAGTGTGCTGCACGACAGCTTTTTAGATATTAATTTCAATGGGTTTACTCTGAATATGACTAATACTGGATACAAACCAATTTTATAAAAATACAACTAGTTTTTAATGTTTGTCTTTATATGTATTTTTGAAATGTATATTTTACACTTCCTTTTGTAAACCGTTTAGAGGTCTTTTTTTTTGGAGGGGGAGAAAGTGGTGTATAAATGTTGCTAAACATAAATAACTGTCCGGGGATGCAGTGGGCAGGAATTTCTCCAGTGCAAGGCAAACAATTATGAGTGGCTCAGTGATATGGGGGCATGTCAAATTTTTCAACTTTCAAATCCCCCAAGTGAGGGGTACTAAAAAGTTGTAACATGTAACCCAAGAAAATATTTAATGAAAGCAATAAAAAAAGACTTGGGAATTCAAAATATATTTTGGTTAAATTAATATAATTTAGTTTTGCTGGGCAAGTAAAATGTGTGTAAAATTGCACAGAAATCATTAAAAAGGATTGCTAAGTACTTGCAGCTTTATTATTGTTATTATTATTGGGCATTACCTGACATTTGAAAATTAAAATTATGTGGTTTTCTAAAAGCACTTTATGTGCTTCTTCATCAAATATAGTCTTACCAAGCTAGATGTTGTTCAACCACAAAAATAATAGCAGTGGGGTCCCTCAGGTTGCGAATGTGATTTGTGCGGGAGGCATGTTCGCAACCCGCAGCGTCATGTCTGCACATGCGTGTGACACGATTCAGTGCTTCTGCGCATGTGCAAAGCGTGATTTAGCGCTTCTGCGCATGTGCCGAAACCTGGAAGTAACCCATTCTGGAACTTCTAGGTATCGGTGCATCCGTAACCTGGAAACGGATAATCTGAAGTGTCTGTAACCTGAGGTACCACTGTACACACATGGAGAGGCAGCCAGTCAGAAGAAAACTATCATTGCTCAAGAAAACTATTTGTATTACCTTGGTGAATTTCAGAATATCTGCCATGCCATTCGATTCACCACTTTTTTTGGATTTCTGCTTGTTGGGATCCCTGAAATTAATTCCAGACATGAATTACCACCTGCCTTTCAGGGAAGCTTCCAGGTGGACGAGGTCTTGCCCTCTTCCCTTGGGATCTGTGACTGCCTGGTCCCCTAGGGACCAGCTCAAGCCCATCGGGGGGGGGGAACCATTCCCTGCCCTTTTTGCCGGGGGGGGGGGGGAGCATGTCGTCCACAAAGATTTCCCAAATTGCAACTCATTTCCACATGCTAATAAATGGAGTAGAGAGGAGGGGCTATAACTGGGACAATTGTTTTGTGTGGGTGGCCGCCACCACAGCATACATTTAAAGCACTATGATACCACTTTCAACAGCCATGGCCCTCCTCCCAAAGAATTGTGGGAGCTGTAGTTTGTTAAGGGTTCTGAAAGTTGTTAGGAGACCCGCTATTCCCATGCCTGAAGCTGGTTATTCCGTAAGCATTTTGCCTGCATGGATTTGCTGCTGCCTTTGCTATGAACCGATGCATGATTATAAAGTAAGTCAATCTTTATTTTTTTAAAAAAATACTTTACAAGTTGTTGCCTGATTCATTGGTAAGCAGGGGAAGAAGGCGAAAGCCAGATTACTCCATAGCTGGACTTGCTCAAAACAAGGTTTCACAGCCTAATTCCTATGGCGTTTAATTTTGCTGCCAAGGTGGGCACATGAAATTGCAATTAATATACCCTCTCCTACCTGTTAAAACCCATCCCATGCCTGCCACACATACACATATCCAGCTATAGGGTGCAGTAGCTTGTGGGTCTGTTTTCCGGTTCAGGCAACCCCCCAACTTATCTCACTTCAACCTCCGATGCAATTTACTTCTTTGAGAGGCAAACGATTTCCGCGAATCGCGGCACTTGACATGCTGCAAGAGAGCCAACTGCCCGTGGGAAAGAGTCGGCCATCTTGACTTACCTCTTGGTCATCCCAAGACATGCGATGATCGCACCCCGTAAACGTTAGCAGGGGTGTTATAACTAACTGGTATGCTGAGGTGGGTGGAGGGGCACGGTTGCAGCACCCCAGAATTCCTTTGCTTTCCTTACACGGGGGATTGCAGCCACGGGACACCAACTCTGACACACCAAACTTGAGATGACGGCCTCCGTTTCTCGAGGGCAAACAAGCCCTTAGGGGGCTCCGTCCGTCCGCACGCACTCACATCTTTGCCCTCTGCCCTTCTCGGAAATACTTCTTGGAAAACTCCAGCATGTTGAAGGGGCCGCCTCGTGGGCTGATGTCCTTGGCGCCCTGAAAGCCCTCTGCGCTCTCCGCGAATTCGCTGCCTGCCAGACACACCTGGGGGGAAAGAAAAGAGAGGCCCAGGGTGTTCGTCTCTGATTTTGTCGGGAATGTGCGGGCACAGTCTTTCTGATAAGGCCAGGGATCTATTGCAGCCCAGGTGGATCTGGGACTTTGCCTACTCCTTCCAGTTCTCAGTTCCTCTAATGCAGGGGCAATGGGTTTGGTGGCAGAGGGCTTGCGAAGAGGGGATACCCATTCAGAAAAGCCACTTCCGCCCTACGGAGGAGGTGGGGTTGCGGGCTTCATGGCTCCTCCAGCCTCTGCACGATTGGGGGGATTCCCGGCCGCGTCACCCCCTGGTCGGCCAATCAGCTGGCTCAGGGGGTGTGGCCTGCCCTATTTAAACCAGGACATGGCCAGGGATCTCCCTCTTTGCCGCCCACCGGCTGTTCCTGCTTTTCCCACCCTCCCGCCCTATAAGGTTTTTGTTCCTTGACCTTGCTATGGACCTCGGTTGGTCGCCCTTGAGGGGCCTGGTAGGAATTTTTCCACTTGGCAAATTGGCACCAGCCACTTGGTTTTCGCCTGCCTTGTAGCAAATCGTCACAACTTTCTGGGTATTGGCGGTTAGGCATTGGTATTGTTATGTAGATGGAAGAGGGGAGATAACGCCATCACCTGCCCCGCATATTGAAGGGGAGTCTGATAAAGGATTCCGGGGGGTGTGGCGCTGTCCAAAGCCTGGGGAGGTGAGGGCCTAAGGCACGCCCCCTATTTGTGACCCCGGGGGAGTTCCTAGTTGATGTGCATCAGCAGGGCTCCCCCTACTGGTGGTTAACCCTTCCCGGGTTAACCCTTCCCTACCCTTCAGCGGACGGGCTGAAGTTGGATATAGTCGTTTAGGACCATTGCCTAAGACAATACCACTCATCACCTATAACCAATAAAGTTGGGGCCTTATTTAGCCCATTAACCTTATTAATTGTGTCATGTGTCATTATTTCCACTGGGGGGGGCAGGAACTCGCCACGCAAGGGAGATAACAGATGCGGTTGCCCTTATAACGCAGGTGCCAGAGTGGCTCAACTTCCCCTTGGGTCCAGTGGCTCAGAGGAAGAGGCATCCACTCTGCACAGCAAGGTTTAATTAAATTAATTACCGTATTTTTCTGTCTATAAGATGCCTCCATTTATAAGACGCCCCCTATTTTGGGGGACTCAGATTTAAGAAAATGGCCTCGGCGCTATCTGTGTATAGTCACCCCCTAATTTTTGACGTAATTGATTAGGAAAAAAACCTAGTCTTATACATGGAAAAATACGGTAATTAAAACCTGAGGCCCAGATGCAGCCCCCCCCCCCCCCGTCTTCTCTGTCTGGCCCTCATACAGTGGTACCTCAGGTTACATATGCTTCAGGTTACAGACTCCGCTAACCCAGAAATAGTGCTTCAGGTTAAGAACTTTGCTTCAGGATGTGAACAGAAATTGTGCTCCAGCGGCATGGCAGCAGCAGGAGGCCCCATTAGCTAAAGTGGTGCTTCAGGTTAAGAACAGTTTCAGGTTAAGTATGTACCTCCGGAACAAATTACCGTATTTTTCGCTCTATAAGACGCACCAGACCATAAGACGCACCTAGTTTTTGGAGGAGGAAAACAAGAAAAAAAATATTCTGAATCCCAGAAGCCAGAACAGCAAGAGGGATCGCTGCGCAGCGAAAGCAGCGATCCCTCTCGCTGTTCTGGCTTCTGGGATAGCTGCGCAGCCTGCATTCGCTCCATAAGACGCACACACATTTCCCCTTACTTTTTAGGAGGGAAAAAGTGAGTCTTATAGAGCAAAAAATACGGTAAGTACTTAACCTGAGGTACCACTGTTATTCTCTCCAGGCTGCACCCCTCTAATGGAGAGGAATGGCCAGGGCACATAGGGGAAACTGCCAAGGGGCTACTGTTGCTGCATCACCAGTATCTGCCGCCTGAGGCAACTGCCTAATGGTAGGGCTGGACTGCCCTGCAATTCTTCTCCCAAGATGAACAGCGAGAAGGAAGAGAGTGTGGTGCTTTAGAGATGGCTTCCTGGCAGTCTTCCCTCTCTGGTCACCTTAGTGAGAGAGTGGCGGGCATCGCAACGTTCCCGGCGCTTCCTTCCTCGCCCCGAATCCTGCTTCCCACCTCGCTTTCAGGCCTGGCATGAGAAACACGGCCACCCCCTCCACCTTGCACTCGCCTCAGTCTTCTTGTCAAGCTCCTGAGCCACGGCTGCAGATGCAACAGCCACAGCCACCGAGGCCGGGACAGCCACTTTGGACTGCTTGTCCTTGGGCTCCTCCTTCTTCTCCGCGGGAAGGTGGGTAAAATCTGGCGCTGCCACCGGCTGGACGCAATCGGCAGGGAAGAAGCCCGATTTCCCATAGATGGCACCAAACTTCCAGCCTACACCAGGAAGAAGGCATTGAGTTATATGCTGTCAATATCCCCCCCCCCCCCTTTTCATGGTGGTAGAGCTCTTACTGCTCCCTCTTGACATCAGGCCAAGGGCTTTTATCTATCATGGCAGAAAATGGAGACAGATAGAAGGAGCCAGAGGTGAACTATGCCCTTAACAGTCAGTGGAAGAAGAACACCTTTTTTTCAGGGCTCAGATCCGCAGTGGGTCTTTTTCTTCTTCTTCCTTTCCCCCCTCCCCACCTTTTAATTTTGATTTTCGCAGTGGGTCTTGAACTTCCAGCCTTAGGGATGGCAAGTGGGCATACAGCTTTTATACTGCCTCTGGTCAAGAAGAGAACTGCATTAAATAGGCCAAAGCAGGTCATGGGATAGTCCCTGGTCAGAGTTCCAGGTTAGATTTGCTTGAGCAGCCCCATCTGCACGATATGTTTAAAGCACTATTGTAAACAGTACTTTAAACACTTATTGCAAACAACAGGGCCTGATTTAGGTTTGATGAGGTCCTAAGCTACTGAAGGTCATGGGGCCCTTTCTATGTCCAGCTGTCCTTTGTCAACAACAAATTGTCACTGGTTTTTGTGTTGAATATATGCTATATGGTAATTTATGGACCCAATAGGTATCTAAAGCCATTTGCACATAACAAAATATGTATTTTATCAAAACAAAATAAAAAAATTCCTTCCAGTAGCACCTTAAAGACCAACTAAGTTAGTTCTAGGTATGAGCTTTCGTGTGCACGCACACTTCTTCAGATACACTGAAACAGAAGTCACCGAAGTGTATCTGAAGAAGTGTGCATGCACACGAAAGCTCATACCTAGAACTAACTTAGTTGGTCTTTAAGGTGCTACTGGAAGGAATTTTTTAATTTTGTTTTGACTATGGCAGACCAACACGGCTACCTATCTGTATTTTATCAAAGTAATTGTTGAACTGAAATACAATTAAGAAGAAGTATATTAACAGTGAAATAATTATTAAGCTCTCACTAAAAATGATGTAGGTTTTATTTTGTTTTTTATCTTATATTTTGGAAATGTACATCCAGGTTTTTCCCCTTTAAATTTTTTGGTGGCTCCCAAGAGAGTGAGGCCCTAAGCTATAGCTTGTTTAGTTACACATAAATCCAGCACTGGCAAACAGTCATGGCCTCCCCAAAGAATCCTGGGAAGTGGAGTGCCTTAAGGGAGATGTGAGTTGTTAGGAGATGCCTATTCCCCTTCCAGAGCTACAATTCCCAGAGCTCCCTGGGAAGAGGGACTGACTGGTGAACCATGCTGGGAACTGCAACTCTGCAAGTTGAATAGGGGTCTCCTACCAACTCGCATCACCCTTAATGAATAACAGCTCCCAGAATCCTCGGGGGAAGACACAGCTGTTAAAAGTGGTATGGTAAAGGTAAAGGGACCCCTGACCATCAGGTCCAGTCGTGACCGACTCTGGGGTTGCGGCGCTCATCTCGCTTTCCTGGCCAAGGGAGCCGGCATACAGCTTCCGGGTTGTGTGGCCAGCATGACTAAGCTGCTTCTGGTGAACCCGAGCAGTGCACGGAAATGCCGTTTACCTTCCCGCCAGAGCGGTGCCTATTTATCTACTTGCACTTTGAGGTGCTTTTGAACTGCTAGGTGGGCAGGAGCAGGGACCGAGCAACGGGAGCTCACCCCATCGTGGGGATTCGAACCGCCAACCTCCTGATCACCAAGTCCTAGGCTCTGTGGTTTAACCCACAGCACCACCCATGGGGTCTGAGGGTGCTTTAAATGTATAGTGCAGATGGGACTCTGCTCTTGAGGGAAGGAACATGCGAAGTTGCCTTGTGCCATGTCTGTGATCTGCCACTGAGCAAGAGCAGCATGCATAGGCTTTTTAGCTTGCAGGAGTCTGTTTGTCCAGGAGAGAGAGAAAGGCCACTGCACACAGGAGAATGGGGGACCCGGCACATCACCACACGCAAGAGCCACCCACCAAAATCCTGGGTGCCCTTCTTCACATCCTCCAGGAGCATCACTTTCTTCCGCACCACGCAGCCGAAATAGCGGTCTGTGGGGATGGGAGAGTCACGGCGGTGTCAAAGGAGGGCACGGAAGACCCTCTGAACCTAGCCCTGGGCAGGCTCCCAGACTCACAGGGCAGGTGAACCGGGGACCAGCCCTGATCCTCTGTTGCACCTGCCATTATCCGCCTGCAATCTGCAATACCCCCCTCATATGTTGTGGCTGCATGCACCCCACCTCTCTGCACAATACGGCGAGGGAGGAATTTGGCTTGGGCTCGCACTGCAACACAGGACAAGACGTGCACAGAAATCCTTTTGAACTAATTGCACTGCTCCAAATTTTGCGGAACAGTTATCCGTCCCAAAAGGTGTGTGCAAAAAATGTGGATGTATTCAAAGAAAGTCTGCATATGTTAGTGAAAATAATGCAGAAAAAAATGGATTGCGCCAGGTAAATGGCTTGCAAAAACGTGTAGACTGTGCAAAACTGCAGATTGAAAAAGGCTGTATGTTAAGAGAAACGTAGACTGAAATGCTCAGGATTTTTTGTGTTGCTTCCCATCCTCCCCCCCGCCCCGACTTGCTACTGGTCTCTCACCTTGATCCAAGCCTTCCATTGGCCGCAGGCAAATAATGTCTCCTTTATGGAACCGTAAGAGGCTTTTATCGTCTGTAATATGGTTCTTGATCGCAACCATGTACTGTGAATCCTAGAAGGGGGAAAAGACAAAGGACGGGTGGCTGAGGGAGCAGGGGTACAAGGTGCTCCAAAAGAAAGGGTCTCTGCTATGTCTTTTTACCTTCTTGAGTTCGTTGAGGAAATAGTCAATCAGTGCCTTAATCTGGGCAGCTTTGGGGGAGAAAAGGATGAGCTTCTCGTTGGTGAGGTTGACCTCCAGCATGTTCTTCGAGCCGGTGGTCACAAAGAGGATATCGCCGTAGCTGTGGAAAAAGGAAAATGGGGTTCATTGCCAAGCTTGGAGGTCAGTGGTGCTGAAAGTGGATCCAGGAAAGGCGGACACACAGCGCATTTGGACGATGGTGCTGATGCCCTTCCTCCAGGGTTCTCAGAGGGGAATACGGGGGGCACTGCCGCAAAGGGAGAGACTCTGTCTGTGGACTGAGGGCATTGACACGGAATGGCCCAGGGTGAAAGCCCAGGGCCTTTTGTGTTGGGGCCCCAGAAGCCCTGTCCCTTTTCCTCCCAGGGCAGCTAGGTACGCTGCAATGTGGACTGCTGGTGAGATCCCCAGCTACCCACCTCTTAAATGGTAAAGTAAAAGGTAAAGGACCCCTGGACAGTTAAGTCCAGTCAAAGGCGACTATGGGGTTTGCGGCGCTCATCTTGCTTTCAGGCCGAGGGAGCTGGCATTTGTCCACAGACAGCTTTCCAGGTCATGTGGCCAGCAGGACTAAACCGCTTCTGGCACACCGGGACACCGGGATGGAAATCAGAGCACACGGAAACACTATTTAACTTCCCGCCGCAGTGGTACCTATTTATCTACTTGCACCAGTGTGCTTTCGAACTGCTAGGTAGGCAGAAGCTGGGATAGAGCAACAGGACCTCCCCCTGTCATGGGGATTCGAAGAGTTTTTTTGGATTTGATATCTCACTTTATCACTACCCAAAGGAGTCTCAAAGTGGCTAACAATCTCCTTTCCCTTCCTCCCCCACAACAAACACTCTGTGAGGTGAGTGGGGCTGAGAGACTTCAGAGAAGTGTGACTAGCCCAAGGTCACCCAGCAGCTGCATGTGGAGGAGCGGGGAAGCGAACCCGGTTCCCCAGATTACGAGACTACCGCTCTTAACCACTACACCACACTGGCTCTCGAACCGCCGACCTTCCGATTGGCAAGCCCAAGAGGCTCACTGGTTTAGACCACAGCGATGAGCTATAGCCATTCCCCTCCAAGCCGAGTCGGACCTTTGGTTCATCTGGCTCAGTGATTGACAGCAGCTCTCCAGGGTGTTTCAGGCAGGAGGGTTCTCCCATCCCTACCTGGAGATGCCATGGACTGGTCCTTTTGCATGCAAACGAGGTGCTCCACCACCAAGCTACAGCCCCTTCCCTGATGCTGCCAGCTGATGAGACCCACTCCTCACTAAACCTACCTGCATTTCCCTGACCTTCACCTTTCCATCTCCTCCCAGGGATCCCGGCCAATCCTGCAGCCTCACCTGTAGCCCCGCAGCACCCGGAGCTGCTCCCCAGGTAAGTTGGTGCCCTTGACCAGCCGCAGCAGTTTGATCCCTGTGTCAGACACAGCCAGGATCTGCACTCCGGTGCCCACACTGCCCTGAAAGGTTCAAGACAGCGCCGTTAGGCGTGGCATGGCTCAGCTCACGGAGGGAGGGTGAGCCTGGAGAGCGAGGGGCATCTAAGAGAGAGCAATGCCTCGGATGAAGGACGGCATGCAAATTTAATAATTAATAATTGGTGGAGTCTCCTTCTTTGTGGTGGAGTCTCCTTCTTTGGAGGTCTTTAAGCAGAGGTTTGACAACCATATGTCAGGAGTACTCTGATGGCGTTTCCTGCTTGGCAGGGGGTTGGAATCAATGGCCCTTGTGGTCTCTTCCAACTCTATGATTCTATGATTCTATGAATAAAATAAGTAAATAATTTAAAAAGCATAGAAAATATACACTAAAATTGCAGATGGAATCAGATGTTAAAAAGAAGTTAGCCAAAAGAAATAAAAAGAGAACAGGTTGTTCCCTTGTTATGTGTTCAGGCCCTCAGCGTTTGTGGGTGTTGGGAAACCCATAATTCCTGGAATTAGTCAAAGTTAGAATTAATCAAGGTTTGGTTAAAACTGCAGCAAATGGGGATAAGCCATCAAGAAACAAAGGCTGAAAGGGCCAGTTATCAGAGCACCCACAAGGCAGTAATATATTACAATATATTATGTCTAATGTACATGTCTGGTTAGACTCCTTAAACAAAAAAATTTTTAACAGACACCAATAGCAGTACAGCAAGGGTGCCTGCCCAGATTCAATGTGCCGTGAGCTCCAAAGTTTGGCTTTATGCTGGCTTTTTAAATTGTCGAAACGAAACAAAATAAAATAATTTTAAAAAATCCTTCCAGTAGCACCGTAGAAACAAACTAAGTTAGTTATTGGTATGAGCTTTCGTGTGCATGCACATTTCTTCAGAATTTTTACATTGTTTTATTCTCTTTCCAGTTTCTGCCTGGTTCCGAACTCCTGAATTGTGGCTTCTGGGCTCTATTTCTTATGCTGAGCCTGTACTGTTACCCACCTGAATAAAGATATTAGAGGAATACATTTGTGCCTGGAGATAGCTCAGTCAGTAGAGCACAAGAGTCTTTATCCCAGAGTCATGGGTTTAAGCCCAACATTGGGCAAATGATTCCAGCATGTTTCCTGCTTGGCAGGGGGTTGGACTCAATGGCCCTTGTGGTCTCTTCCAACTATGATTCTATGATTCTATCTTTCTTGCTCACAAGAGGCTCTGTCTGCATGTCTTGGGTGGGAGCAGGACAGGCAGTGGCTAAAGCAGTAGATCCCGTCCTATGACAGAGATGGGGAACCCTATGGACCCCCAGATGTTGTTGGACTCCAGTTGCCATCAGCCCCAGTCAGCATGGCCAATGGTCAGGCATGATGGGAATTGGACTTCAGCAACATCTAGAAGGCACCAGGTTCCCCTTCTTTCGTCTACTCAGTTTGCCTGGATTTAAGCAGCTCCCACAGAAGTTATTTTTTTTGCTGCAATAAGGGTGCAAATGTGGATGCTTCTTACCGTAGCAGGGAAAAGGCGAGAGAAATACACTTCCCAGCCATTCCGGGCAACGCTGATGATCTCCTTCTTGACGCTTTCATCGGCCACCGGACTAAAGGAGTCCAGCTTGTTTTCCGCTGAGGAAAGAAACAGAGTGTCAGGGAAGAGTTAGAAGTTTCCAGTTTCTCAGAGGGAGAAAGCATTCCCCAAGGGGGGAAGGAGAGCAGTGAATCTAATAGAAGGGAGAAAGAGGAACAACAGGGAGGGACCGGCTGTTCCCAGGAAAGGCAAGGGTTCAGTTCTAGCTCAGATTCGGAGGAGGGGAGATACAAGCCAGCTCTAGCCAGGAGGTTAGAAAAAAGAGTGGGAAAACAAAGGGAAGGGTGCGTTCGCCATTTTGAGAGTGGCTGGTCACGGAGAAGCAGAGCTCAGAAGGTATCTGAAAGAAGTGACTCTGAGGAATAATATTTAAGAACCATTTATAAGATTGTTTCGTTAATAAGCAATAAAAAGTTTTATAAAAGAACAAGAAGCGTTTGTGTGGTGATCTGAAGAGGACAACAACCAGGCCTGACACAGAGGCTGGCTTTACACCACTCTTGGATCCCACAGGATCCCTCAGTTACTTGAGCGTGAGAAAATGGGCAAGCCCAAGTTAATGGCAGGACTTTGGCTGGCAGGAATACCATAAGTCCTGCCTTTGAAGAAGAACCCTGTTGGAACAGGCTACAGGGGGCCCATTTTTAATCTAGCCACATATCCTTCCCACGATAGCCAACCAGATGGTTTCAGAAGCCCACAGGTTCACAGGAAGGCCAGAGTCTGGCCAAAACAACTACCATTCAAAGATACACTGCCCTTGAACATGAGGCTCCATTTAGCCTTCGTGGCTGGCTGCCACTAACAGACCTAGCCTCTATGACAGGAATAGGGAAACTTTGGCCCTGCCGATGTTGTTGGGCTCTACTTTTTATCTGCCCCATGTAGGGATATCGCGGAGCAAGGAGTGGGGTCCGGAGGGAGCACACTTCCCCGCCAGCAGGCAGCCACAGTCTGCCTGCACGTGTGACCCTGGGGTGCAGGAAAAACTCCCCCTCAGACAAGCCATGGCTGTCTGGAACATCGTTTCCTAAGTTTGACCTTTTGCGGTCTCAGCAGTCAGCGGTGTCCTGTCTGTAACCCTTTTCCATGAGACTTTTGTCTCCATTCGTCATACACTGTGCAAGGGGAAAATGACGCTGTGGAACAGGTGCCAAAATAACCCCACGATTTCGGGACGGAAGATGTGTAAAGGTCACAGCCCAAAAATGTATTTGCCTGGCTTGCATATTTGTCTCAATAAAAGGAGGCTCCACAGGAATGGTGGTAGCTCGCTTCAGACCACCTGTGCACAGCTCACTTGATGATCAACACCTGTCTTGGGCCTTCACTTCAGCCCCAGCCAACGCGGCCAAGGATGAGAAAATTCAACAGTTTCTCGAAGGCCTGGGGGGCCCATCCCAACTTTATGAATCTGTCTCATGTCCTTCTAAAGCCTTCTAAGACAGCAGACACCAGCACATCTTGTGGCAGTGAATTCCATAAATTAAGTAGGTGTTCTGGGAACAACACACACCTTTGTCCTGAATCAAAGCCCAATCACTGGATGACCCCATAGCTATTGCATTATGAGAAATGGAAAATAACTTCTCTTTCTTTCTTTCTTTCTTTCTTTCTCTTCCTTCCTTCTTATTTCTCTCTCCCCCCACCCTCGCCACTTCCTCCACACCATGCAAATTATTATAAACACATAATTTATCTGTATATAAATGTTTATTCCCTTGTCCCTCCTTGGATCCTCTTGAACAAATGGGCTGACCTTTTTTTTCTGGAACTCATTTCAGGTCTATGGCTTTATGTTGCCCTGGGCAGGATTGGGGAGGGAGGAGCCAAAGATAACAAGCCCCCGCAGCTGAAACAACAAAGCTTACCGAAAAGGGCCTTCATGCGGAGTCTCTCCTCCTGAGTGATGCGTATGCAGGCCTCGGACAAGGTATCGTTAAAGATCTGCAAGGAGAAACGCATTGCGTCAGCCTTAACCAACCTGGTGCCCTCCAGATGTTTTGGACGCTGGCTCCCATCAGCCCCAATGAGTCGGCACCCAAAACATCTGAAGGGCACTAGGAAGGCTCCTTTAGAAGTACCAAAACTCGTAAGAACACAAGACAACCCTGTGCTGGATCAGGCCAATGGCCCATCTACTCCAGCATCCTGTTCTCACAGTGGCCAACCAGATGCCAGGGAGGATCGACTGGCATTTTCATTGCATATCTTTAGGTGCCAGGCAAAAACCTTCCTCTTCTCCCAGACCTTTTGCAAAGTAAACCATCTATTACCTTTCAAACAGGGGTGGGGGGTATTGTTTTGTATGTTATTATGTCATGCATTTTTGTGTTTTTATGCTACAAACTGCCCTATGATCCTTGGATGAAGGGCAATATATAAATTTAATAGTTTAATAGTTTAATAATAATAATAATAATAATAATAATAATAATAAACAATGTGGGATCACACATCACTGCCCCGATACCATCATGAGCTCAAGTAACCATGAATGCACAATATTAAGGACATCCTCAGAGAGGATGCCGAGGTGGAACTCTCTCAGGTCATGTGTGGCTGTGTGCATTGCAAGGAAAGATCTGAGGAACAGCCCCGCCGAAGCAGCTGGAAGCAGAACCGGAATCTCACCTGCCGGAAAAGGAGATCTAGCACAAGAGGGTTGTTGATGCTGTCCTTTGGGTAGAAAACCTGCCAGGAAAGAGAGCAGAAGGTGACCAGGGAGAGAGCAGAACCACCCTAAGAGCACTGCTGGAACAGACCAAGGTGCGTTCATCTAAGCCAAGGGTGGGGAGACATTTTCGGCCTGAGAGCCGTATTCACTTCTGATGGACCTTCACAGGGCCACATGGCAATGGTGGACGGGGCCAGAAGAGAAAGTGGGTGGGTGGGGGAACAAATGTACTGTATTTTTTGCTCTATAAGACTCACCTTTTCCCTCCTAAAAAGTAAGGGGAAATGTGTGTGTGTGTTATGGAGTGAATGCAGGCTGCGTAGCTATCCCAGAAGCCAGAACAGCAAAAGGGATTGCTGCTTTCACTGCGCAACTATCCCTCTTGCTGTTCTGGCTTCTGAGATTCAGAATATTTTTTCCCTTGTTTTCCTCCTCCAAAAACTAGGTGCGTCTTGTGGTCTGGTGCGTCTTATAGAGCAAAAAATACAGTACACTTTATTTTTCTCCAGTCTTTATACACCCTTCTCCACCCAAGTAAATGTGTCACAGCTTATGTAGATAGAGGGAGGGCGCTCCACAGGGCAGGCGCCACTACTGAGAAGGCTCTCTGCCTGGTTCCCTGTTACTTCCCTTATCATATCTCTTCCAACCCCGCCTTGTTAATGAGGAAAAGGAGAGAGCAGCCTTACTCAGGGGGAAATACCTCTTTCCTGAGATAGATTTTCCAAGAGACATTGCGGTATGCATAGAACTCCTCACTGCAACGACGGTGAAGCCGCGTCTGCATAAGTTCATCCTCAGATGATAGTTCACGTGAGACCGACACTAGAAAAGAGGAATTGGTCAAAAGCTGTGCTGGAGAAGGAACAGCCTGCCCCCCAGGGCTCTCTGTTAAGTAAGGAAAGGCCACATCCCATACCCAAGGAGCCATGGTAGATCACACAAGTATCATGTCTGAGGCCTGGTTTAGCCAAAGCATGGTTTGGTTGAACGTCCAAACCCAGCCCAGTAGACTAACCATGGCTTGCTTTCTTGCAACAAACAAAGCCATGGTTTACTGTTGGCTCACAAACCACGGTTTGTTTTAACTATGGTTCAGCATTATGTCTGAAACCAACAGCCTTGCTTAACCACCGTTTGTTTGGTCACCCCCAGTCCAGGTGCTCTCCAAGCTACAGTAGCTGAAAAACAGAGCATTTACGCAGGAGGGAGAAGTAAAAGATGGCACCTCCCATCTGAACTTACTTCAGAGTCCACCACCTCATTCTGCTGCATGTGAACACCAAGCCTCAGGCAGGCCAAGAGGCAGTTCATCCAGTCAAGGAATCAAGCACACAGAACACAAAGCCATTCTTTACCTGGAGAGGCCTCGGGGAAAGATCTGGTGATGGCGGGTGGCAGGCGGATGGCAGAGGGCACAGCCGCCTTGGCACAAGTCACAGGCTTCACCATGGCTACTGCCTCCTTGGCTCCCAACTCCCTGATGACCTGCAAGCAAGCCAATCCCCACATCACACAGCCGCAAACCTGAGCTGGCACTCAGAGCATGTTCAGCAGGAGCACTGCCAGTCCTGGCTTGCCAATGCCACTTCCGCCTTAAGGAGGAGATGGGGTTAGGGGAATCACAGCCCCTCCATGTGTGCAGTGGGTGGAGGCCAGCCCCGCCTGACTGGGGGGAATCCTGGCCACGTCACCCCCTAGCCAGCCAATCAGCTGGTTCAGGGGTGCGGCCTGCCCTATAAAGGCAGGACGCGGCCGGGGATCTCCCTCTTTGCCGCCCACTAGCTGTTCCAGTTTCCCACCCTCCCACCCTATAAGGTGCTATGGAACTTGGTTGGTCGCTGTTGAGGGGCCTGGTAGGAATTTTTCCACTTGGCAAATTGGCACCAGCCACTTGGTTTTCACCTGCCTCGTGGCAAATCGTCACAACTTTCTGGGAATTGGCGGTTAGGCATTGGTATTGTTCTGTAGATGGAAGAGGGGAGGTAGTGCCATCACCTGCCCCACATATTGAAGGGTAGTCTGTTAAAAGATTCCAGGGGGCATGGCCCTGTCTGAAGCCTAGGGAGGTTAGGGCCTAAGGCAGGCCCTCTATCGGTGACCCCGGGGGAGTTCCTAGTTGAGCAGGACTCCCCCTACTGGTGATTAACCCTTCCTGGACTTCAAGCAGATGGGCGGGAGACGGATTTAGTCATTTAGGACCAATGCCTAAGCCAGTACCACCCATCACCTATAACCAATAAAGTTGTGGCTTGTGACACTTCCGGGTTGGCGCCTCCGGCAATGGCGGAGTTCCTCCGATCGGGAGGAATTTGCTCCACGGAAATCAGGGTCTGGCCGCCAGAACTGGGTAACCTTCTTCAGCCCAAGGGCCACATTCCCTTCTGGGAAGCCTTCCAGGAGCCAGTGGTGGGTGGGGCCAGAGACAAATGTGGGTGGAGCAAGGGATACAAATTTCACCTTGATGCAGTAGATGTCGTTTCTGCACACACAGCTCTCTATTCTCCATGCCGGCAAGCAAAAGGCATTGTTATCTGAGTTCAAGATACATTCCTGCCAGGTTAAAACACTCAACGGGATGTAAATCTATGACAGTGACTGGTGTGTGGAGGGGTAGTCTAGAGAGAATCCCAAGGACCAGATGGAGAGGAGAGCTGCATTTGCACATCCACAACATGCCCTGTTTAGGGCAGCCCTGTTTAGGGAAGCTTTTAATGTTTAATAGGTTATTGAATTTTAGTGTTTTGTTGGAAGCCGCCCAGAGTGGCTGGGGAAACCCAGCCAGATGGGTGGGGTATAAATAATAAATTATTATTGTTAGTAGTAGTAGTAGTAGTAGTATTATAACAAGAATTATTAATTATTCTTATTCTTATTATTAAACTTTATATACCACCCTTTGTCAGTAGACCACAGGGCAGTTTAGAACCCACAACAGAAATATACTGCATAATGTAAAACCTATGCAACATAAAAGCAAAAAACAATTACATAAGCACAATTAAAACTGGGGCAACCCAGTCAGAAAAGTAGGGCAAAAGGAAAACAACAGCAGCAACAATTACAATAAGGAGTACGTAACAAAATACAAATTCTCTTAGCAGCAACAGCAGAGAAGTAGGAGAGAATCTGCAGCAGGGTATTCAAAATATAAAGGTCGCACACAGGTACAGAATCTTCTCTTCAAGGTAGCTCTTAGTCCTGGCCACCTACAGAAAACGACAGACCCCAGGAGCTTTCCTCTCCTTGTATCCTCCCCCTGGGAGATCTCCGCTTCCCTGTCTTTCACTCTCGGCCCTTCCAGCAGCTCTCTGCCGCTTCCATGAGGTGCAGTCCTTGGCTCCTCAATGGCGTCCCAGAAGGGGAGACAGCAGAGGGATATGTCCCTTTGGTGTCTCACCTTTGAGGTAACTTCCACTGACATTGGCCCATCACGGGGCAGCCCACTGCCTGCAGCACACCTGGCTTTCCTCTCCGCATCCTGAAACAGACCCTCAGGATGGGTTGAGCCTAGTTGGGCTGGCCGGCACTGCTTAGATACAGACAACTGATGCTCCCTCACAAACCATTCTGTTTCCCTAATCCACAAGGCGGCCCTGCCTTCCTGTGATGCATGTACTCAGTCGCCCCCAACCATACCGGAGCAGGTCGCGCTGGTGCCTCCGTGGCTGCCAGCTGTCCTTTCAGGATCATCAAGGCTTCCTCGTGGGGATCCATTTTCTTCACAAATACTTTCCCGCCTTCCTTCCTGCAAAGAAGTGGAGGTGTATAGATACAGAACCACCAAGGGATTCAGGCAAGCACTCCTCTCCAGCTCCCTAATACAGGGCGAATCCTTTAAAAGAGGCCCCGAGGATACAGAGTACAGTGGTGCCCCGCAAGATGAATGCCTCGCAAGACGAAAAACCCGCTAGACGAAAGGGTTTTCCATTTTTCGAGGCGCTTCGCAAGACAAATTTCCCTATGGGCTTGCTTCGCAAGACGAAAATGTCTTGCGTGTCTTGTGAGTTTTTTCCCTCCCCTCCCCCTTTTTCTAAGCCGCTAAGCCGCTAATCGCCGCTTAGCCGCTTAGCTGCTAAGCCGCTAATAGCCGCTAATAGCCGCTAAGCCGCTAATAGGGGTGCTTCGCAAGACGAAAAAACCGCTAGACGAAGAGACTCGCGGAACGGATTATTTTCGTCTTGTGAGGCACCACTGTACAAATGTTCCATGGGGCCTCTTTTAAAGGACTCACCGTGTAGAACCCCCACAAGCGCCGTCTTGAAAGTTTGGGATTGTTGAGCAAGCCGGTGGTTTGTGGCTGCATTAGGAGACTTAAACTTTGAACCTGGAAGGATAAACAGCCGCCGTCTATTACACCATGGACCTCACTGCCCCCGGCCACATTCAGGCATATCTCATATAGGCATCTATTTCGGGTGGATGCCTATTTGGATATCTGGAGGGCCTATGGTAACTTGTACGGCTGTCTATTATTATTTATTGGTAATATTATTTCTCAAGGATGCTCCCTAGCCAAAATAATGCTCACAGCATTTATTGTCAAAGCTGACAGTAGCAGCAGTTTCCACAGCTCCGAATACCCATGCACACCAGTTTGGTGTCTAGGGGCAGCTTTCCCAGGTATTTGCTCTGTGGAACAGCTTCAAAAGCAGAGGACCACTCCCCCTCCACCAAATTTATGTACCTTCCCCTGATGGGCTGCATGCACACACCCAGAGACTGCACCTGTGTGGCAGCTGCCTCTGCTCCGTCCTTTTCAATCCCCTCCTGGTTCTGCGAGACAGCAGTGCAGGAGAGGGTGAGGAAGCACCCAGCCCTTCACTTGCCTGACCTGCCTCTTTCTCCTCTTCTTCCGACCCATCCTGCGCTCCACCCTCCAGCTCTGAAGCTTCCCCTGCCTCTGACTCTTGCCTCCTGGCCAGTACAGATCCCCACAAATCACTGGCCCCCTTTCCCAAGTCAGATGCCAGCCCTCCTCCCCCCCGGTGTGCACCCTCCAGCGTCTTGCCAGTCTCTGACATTATTTGCACATGTAGGTTCCATGTTAGCAAGAGCTGGCACAACTGCGTGTTTCCGGGGCCTAAAGACTGGAAGAGGTGCCAGCTTTCATGAGCTTGGATCTGACCTGATGGGTTCTGGGAGGCGTGCAGGTTGCTGGTACTGCTTGATAATGTTGCGGATGTTCTGCGTCGGCTCTGGAATGTACTCCGAGTTCAGCTTGGAGTGGCGGACAAGCTCACCGGCACGCAGCCTGGAGGCGGGATCTGTGCAAGGAGGGACAGAAAAAGAAGCGAGACAACAGTGGCCTGTTTGTATAAATTGTGGGTTGAGGAACCTCAGGCTCCAGGGGCCACATGTTGGCCTCCAGCCCTTTCTCTCTGGCTCTCTGAGAGAGCCATGGCTCGCACCCCACATGTTTTTGCCTGGCTGGCATGTGCCATTCAACTCTGATAATGCCTCTCTGCTTCCCTGGATGGGGCTAGGGGGGGAGTGTCAGTAGAAAATAGTCTACTGTGCAAAGGTAAAAATGGCATTCGTTGCTCTCCCTGTTTTTGTCTCTGGCCCCAGCCACCACTGGCGAAAACAGTAACTCCTTACCAGATTTCTGAAAGAACGGCATGTCTTGTGTAAGGCTCGATGATGCTGCAGAGCCGTCTACCAGCCGTTTCTCGGCTTCTCTCTGCTACGGAGGGGGCGAAATTGAACACTGGGATGAGTCGCAGCCTCAGAATTCTGGAGCTGGGAGCTAGAACAAAATCTAGAACAGTACTCTTGAGCCACTTACTCCAAACTGAGACCATTCCCAAGCCCTCTCTCTTGGGTCTTCTCCCCACACTTAAAAGCCATTCCCTGGATATTTGGGTGTGCCCAGAGCCCCTCCTGAAACTGCTCCCTCCCCTCCCCAGCTCCACCAAACCTGGTCCATTGCTCTACCGCAGAACTGTGGATTTGAAGACCTGCCGTTCCCGACTGGGCACGCAGCTTGAAAAAAACAAACAAAACCCAGCGGTGATGGCCAGGCCAGCTTTGGAGGTGAGTGAAATGAATACGGGCAGAGAGATATCCAGTGTCGGGCAGCTCAAGGTCACCTAAAGGAGGGCACAAAGATTTCAGCAAAAGCACGCGGTGTCTCAGAAGAGGTGAGGGAAGCAGCCTCTGGGCCGCGAGGGCACAAGCCAGACCTATGCAACCTTCTAGGGTTGTCATCAAAGGCTGGCATAACTGTCGAGGAGACGCACCAGAGCAGGGGACCCACTGGCAAAACCTCCCTGCGCCTGCTCTTCTTCTTCGCCACTACAACTTGCTTGCTCCCCTGGCCCTTGTTCTAGCTTGGCAGGGATTAGAAGGGTGGCATTATGTACCAGTGCGGCTATCCCAAACGTGCAATGAAGTCAATCCCAATTGTTGGAGGTCATGCACAGTCAAAGGTACATATTACCATATGTGGTGGTGTTGTGACATCTTCAAAGACAAAGAAATAAGCCTGATATACAACAAAACAATTGAAATGTCCCCTGCACTAGCACTACTTGGGCTTAGGATCCCGTCTGCTCACGACTATCCTAAAGATGACCTCTTAACCTCTCTATTGACTGTTTCCATACAGGTGTTGGAAATCTGGTGTTGGGCTGAAGATTGATTCTTGGTGTAACAGAGTATGGTCAATAGCATGGCTGAGAAACTAACATGTCAGCTGAGAGTGGCAAATGGCAAACACAATCCACATTCCTTTTTTAATATATGGCGAATGTTTATTGAATACATAAATTGTTCAGACTGTGGCAAGAATCCACCCAGCACTCATGGGAAAACGTGGCGTGTTCTTTTAGACCAATCCATTGAAATTTTAGCACATGGCATGATAAGAGTCTGCAATTTTATTAGGACAGGTTATTTGTTGTTTACTGTTGTAACAATTATTTTCTCAAAAATTATCTTCTGTACCATGAAAATAAATAAAAGCAGTATTATTATTACTTTTTTAAAAGGAAGGTTATAAGGGTTTGTTATTCTGACTGGTGTGTAACTGGAATGCAGAGTTAAAAGTAAATTATCAAATAATCAATTCTAGCGTGCAGGGGGCCAACAAAATAATATAATTTGGCATCTGAACAATTGGCATTATTAATTGTATTATAATTTGGTATTGTGACAATGAGGCTTTTATTGGGTTATTGTAATTGAAAACGAATAAAAATTATTACACAAAAATAAATAAAAAATATAAAAAGAAGGAAGAAACAGCTGTAGGCAAGACAGAGGCACAGTAGCTGTCCTTGCCTGTTTCCTTAGTGGCTCTGTCTGATAAGGAAGTACCGGTAGGTGGCAAAGATGAAGAGGGGGAGCAGCGGCGGTGGCAGCAGATGCTTATAATGGCAGTGATGAGGTAGGCGGACAGAGGATGGGGGCCAGTCCAACATTTAGAGGAGGCACTGCAACCAGTGATGCACGGGGGGGGGGGGGGATGCAGCCACGTGTCACTGCCAGCTATGTCTTGCACTCAACAACCATCTCTGGGTAACAGGGGGCCCAGAGGGCCGTCCACCTCGTATTTAGCCACTGACCAGAGAACCAAGGACCGCAAGCATCTTCTTTGTGTCTTATCACCTGTACGCTTAAAAGACTCACCTGGGGAGGTAGGCCCCCTTGAGGCCCGGCATCATAGGTATCATAGGTGCCGCTCCTCTGGGTCCTGGAAGGGCTTCTGTGCTGGGGGGACCTGGGGCTGGAGTACTGGTTTGCACTGAGTGAGGTTGCACCGGCCAACGCTGCTACAGCGGCCTGCTGCCGTCGGCGGAGAGCCTCCACTTGGGACATGTGTTGAGCCTGCCCCAGAGAGAAAGGCAGGGGTTAGGGTTGCCACCCTTCTTTTTCCAGCAGGGCTCCTATGCTTTTAACAGCAGGGTGCCAAGTGGCAGTTAAAGGTGCAGGAACCCTGATGGAAAAGAGAGAGTGGCCAATTTTAAAAGGCACATCCTATGATCCCAGGGAGAAAAAGCAAAAGGAAGGAAGGAAGGAAGGAAGGACCATTGTGGGTGCACTTAGATGTGACAGAAATGAGGTTAAGAAGACTGTTTGTTAGTCTGCTGAGCATGTCACTTGTGAATGCTGTACATGGGGAAACAGAAAGCAGGACAGGGCGCTGGGTCAGAACTGGAAGCACAGTTCGTCAAATGTAGGAATGCACGGCCCTTTTATAGCATCACTTCTATAAGATGGCTCATTCCTTATCCAGACCCTCGAACGATGCCATGTATGACGCCTGAGTCCTGCCTTTACTTACCAGAAGCAACTCCTGCTGGTTACGGAAAGCTTGCTGTGCCAACAACAAGGCCTCATTTGTTGCTGCTGCGGGGAATAGAAACAAGGTCAGTTATTGTGTGGTGTACAGACGCTGTTAATAAGGACTTTTTTACAAAGGTGGGGTGACGGGTGCTGTGGTCAGGGAGAGATATAGCTCAGGGCAAGAGCACCTGCTTGGCATGCAGAAGGTCATAGGTTCAATCCCAGCAAATATCTGGATCAAATTTGAATTGATTTTATATATGTGTGGTTAAAGTTGCTTTTGTATTCATAAAGCGGTTTTGAAACGTCTTGCATATGTAAATGTTTCAGCTTTTTCTTTTATATCCAATTGTTCTATGTAAGTTTTTATTGCATTGTACATTGCTTTGGGAAGCCTAATGGGAACTGATTCATAAACGAAACGAATCGTTGTCATTTTGATGTTCCTTGGATGTTTCAAAGGTGTCCGAGGACAGAGAACACCCCTCCCTAGTACTGGCGTAGCCAACGTGTGCCTCTTCCAGGTCTTGTTGGACTACAACTCCCAGCCCCCTGTCCATTGGCGATGCCAACTGGGACAAACAGTCCAAAAGCTTCTGGAGGATTCTGGAAGGCACCAGATTGGCTGCCCCTGCTCTAGAAAGACCAGGCTTTGAAGAAATCGCCAAAGGAGGCTTTCTCTCAATTTTTCTCCAAGGAACAATTCCACATCCATTGTTTCACAGCTGACCTCACTTACGTTGCTCACCATTTGGCTGTGGAAGGCAGCCCTGCCTACACTCACCGGCTGTTTGAGGTCCCTCAGCTGGTACACTGTCTCCATCGCTCTGGCCTCCATTCCCCGCTCCGATCTGGCCCCCTCCCTTCATCCTGTGGGAGACGGCAGCCGGCTTCTCCAGTTCCTGGACCAGGACAGAACAAATAAGTGTTGGCGCTTGGGGGAGGAGGTTGGCACAGATCAAATAAGGCCTAAATTCTAGGGCTTTCCCTAGCATGACAAACTCCAAGGCCTGAATGGGAACCAGTCTTCCCATCTAGGTATTTTCATTCTGCCTTGTTGCAAATGTTGTCCCTGCATCATGCCAACATTTGGTGCAGTGGTTTGTGTGTGGAGGCTTGTCCTGCTTCTGGGGTAACTGTTCCCTCACTAGCTGTTGAGCCTGGAAATTGCTGTCCTTTTTGCTGCCATGTTTGACAGAATCAGGACAACACTGCTGCCTGGCACACCTCAGAATTTCGTGCATTCACCTCCTGCTTCGTTTTTCTTTTCTTTCTTTAAAATCTGAGGTTCAGAACAATCTGTTTTACCACTTGGGAGAGAGACCTTTTTTTGGCCGCTAACACCAGAAGAAATCTCCCTTCCAGCATTCTGAGAATTAGGTGTCCTTTGAGAAACAGGACACTGGGCCTGACTGTCTAGCATCCATTTTGCGTTTGGGGATTGGGGAGGGGACGGTGCTTTCCTTACCCCATTCCCATAGGACAGAACCGGGTCAAAAAGGCTGTCCAAGTAATGATCCAACCCCTTCTGGCTTCGAGGCTCGCTGAACGTGTCCGAATCTGCTTCCAGGTTCAGAAAGACAAATAAAAGGGAATTAGCTAAAAAGCAGTCCTCACCATGGGATGATTCCCGTGGGGTCCCTCAGCTCAAAATCAGGGTTGCCAGGGTGGTGATTAATCAGAAATGGAGGATGAGGCTCCTGTAAGCTGGGTAGAAGAGTTGGCAAGCCCCGGTTTCTAATGTGTTTGAAACTTTGCACCCACAACTATGGTCTGTGGCTTTGATGGAACACTGATTGCACAAAGGAAGTACAGGTTAACACTATTCAAGCAGATCATTTCGATGTGGACAGGCAGAGATTTTTAACATCTGCTATGACAAAGGAACATAATTACCAAGCACCTGCCCCACACAGATCACAGTGGAATGACCTCCTGGGATAACCCATCTTTTATATAACCGATACTTTCATAATGGAAGCAAAGGGCTCTTGGCTAACTGAGTTTGCCTCCGTTTGGGTTTGAGTGTTATTTCTTTATTGTTATTGTTGTATTTAGTTTGTACAAATCCAATAAAACAAATATCACAGGGCAAGGAGGGGGGATGGTGGGCAAAGAGGGACTTTCAACAGATGCTGCTTCTGCCACCCAGACACTGTTGTGTCCATCAGCTGTTCGTTGTGGCTTGCAAAGAGGAAGCACAAAAAGTTTGAACCATGCAGGCAAAGGAAAATGTTCCATCTGGCCTCCTCTCCCCTCAGCTGCCAGCCGGGGGCAGCCATTCCATCAGGCTGCCTCAGTGGGAGAGATGGGACTCCGAAGGCTCAGCTTTGCCAAAAGCCCAGGTCCTGCCCCTGCACTGTGCCAGCTGGTCATTTATAAGAGCAACTGTTTAAGAATTGGTGCCTGAGTTTGATCTACCCTCTCTGTCGCTTTTACCCTTGTGTACTGTGCCTTTCTTTTCTTTTTTGGATTGCAAGTCTTCAAAGCAGGGACTGCCTGGTTTTAATTGACTGTATGGAAGTCACTCTGGGAGTCCTTTAGGCTGAAGAGCAGGGTGTGAATGCCCTCAATAATTTAATAAAAATGGGTCCCCTGACATCATTGTGACATCAGGTGGCTGGCAGGGGAGGTGACATTTTTCTATGAGCGATGTTACGATCTTCTGTCATGCGCGCGCGCACACACACACACACACAGCGGCAAGCTCAGGGCTTGTCCATACATTCACTTGTCCTCCCAGTTCCCTCCAGGAAAACTTACTCTTTACTGCTGAATCGGAGCAAATGTCAATCAAGTTTTCCGTGATTGATGTTTGCTCTGATTCAGCGCTAAAGAGCAGGTTTTCACAATGAAATCAGCAGGGCAAATGTAAAACCACTTGGATCCATGCCTAGAAAGCACAGAACAAGCAGAAAGCCTGCTTTCTAAGCGCGGGACCAGTGAAGGGTGGACGAACCCTTGGTCCTTACCATGGCTGCAATATCCTTCTGAGTCTGGCAGGTTGGTGGGGGCCACTGTAGGGGCCTTCATAAGTGGCGGAGGAGGAACCTTCTCACCAGAATCCAAACTGTGTCTGAATACTCTAAGGATAAAAGGGAAGGAGAGCAATGGGAGATGGAGGAGGAGGAGGAGAGAGGGGGGGCAGACAACACCATGTTTCAAATTGGGGGTGGCACCAAGAAGAGAAGAGAGAGTGAGCAGAGGGGGAAATGTCGAGGTAAAATAAAACTCCAGCTGGAAATATTTATTATTTGCAGGGGGGATTCAGCAAATGCAGAGTTTCACGTTTGCACACTGTTCTTCTAAACTCTAAAACAGGGGTGGGTAACCTCCAGTCTGTGGGCTGCTTATGGTCCTTCACACCTCTCTATCCAGCCCTGGGGACTCTCCTTAAGCCCATCCCGAGAGCGCCCCCATCAGGAGCCCTGCTTTGTGCCCTTAAGTGCTTTTGGCATGGCAGGAGCATGTCCCTGAACTAAGATAGTGCCTCTTGCTTGCCTGGGTGGAGGGGTGCGTGTCAAAACCTCTGTTTTTCTGCATGCTGAAACGTAACCTCCTGCACGAAGGCAAGAGTCACAGCTGTTGCTCTGCCCATTTTTTCCTCTCTGGCTCCACCCACCACCCTGAAAGGTTGTCCACAAGGGTGCCTTGTTTTGCTTGTCATGGCCCCTCCCTTTCATTGCTTGGCAAGAGATTATTGCCCTCCCTGGGTGAGTCATGGAGGGCTGTGGGCACACTCTGCAGAGAACTATGTGGGTACTGTGCTCTTTGGGATTCCTTTCCTTCCCATTTTGTGTTGTGTTCCAAAATGAGCTTGTGAATGGCATAGGGGGGTTTTAACCCCTGCTGCTAAGGGGGTGCCTGGGAGGCTGAAAGTAGTGGTAGTGTTGTTGGCTGTGCCACTGATTTTAAAAGAGCCTCATATTTTAAAGGGTTCTCAGTTTTTTCTGACATGTTTAAAATAGTTTTGTTGTTGCTGAACAGCCTTTATTACTAGTACCTTCCCCCCCCCTTTTTTTTTGCTAATATTGTTTATATTTTTGGAAGTGGGCATATTGAAATATTTCCTAAGGCTGGGTTAGCAACTGGGAAGATCCTGACCATGCGCAGATCTGACTGGTATTCAAGGTAAAGGCATATGTAATGGGATAAGGGGTTGCTTGTGCATAAGCACCGAACCGCTCCAAGCTGAGTAGTTGGCTAAAACTTTCCCTGTCCGGACAGCCCTTACTTCGTGGCTGTCTTAATCACTGGCAGAATCCGTCAGTGGGCGTTTCCTGAATTTCTTCCAACATAAAAGCTCCTTGACAGAGAGTCTCCGCCTGGATTCCCTGCGCGACAGCTTTCTGCGCAGAGTGGGCGTCCCAAGGGGAGGTCCTGAGCTCTCTCCACTGGTCTCGCTGGAAGCGTCCCGGAGCCTTCCCTCCGACGCCCCCTCCTCCTCTCCTTCCTCAGCGGAAGGTCTTCCTCTTTCCCTGCTGGTTCCCTCCCCAGCGTCTGGGAGCCTTGCCACCCCCTTGGGCTCCGATGGCAGTTCCCCGACAGCATAGATTCATCAAAACCAAAACCACATCCTTTATGGCAGCAACTAGGCTCTCTACCATAGTAGTGATGTATGGAAGTGAGAGCTGGACCATAAAGAAGGCCGATCGCCAAAGAATTGATGCTTTTGAATTATGGTGCTGGAGGAGACTCTTGAGAGTCCCATGGACTGCAAGAAGATCAAACCTATCCATTCTTAAGGAAATCAGCCCTGAGTGCTCACTGGAAGGACAGATCGTGAAGCTGAGGCTCCAATATTTTGGCCACCTCATGAGAAGAGAAGACTCCCTGGAAAAGACCCTGATGTTGGGAAAGATGGAGGGCACAAGGAGAAGGGGACGACAGAGGACGAGATGGTTGGACAGTGTTCTCGAAGCTATGAGCATGAGTTTGACCAAACTGCGGGAGGCCGTGAAAGACAGGAGTGCCTGGCGTGCTCTGGTCCATGAGGTCACGAAGAGTTGGACATGACTAAACGACTAAACAACAACAACAACAGGATAACAGCAGGGCAGTTTCACATCTGTACTGAATCAGAACAGTAGAGCTGGAAGGGACCGCAAGGATCGTATAGTGCAACCCCCTGCAATGAAGGAATCTTTCACCCAACGTGGGACTCGAACCCACAGCCCTTAGTCTCATGCTCTACCAACTTAGCTATCCCTCAGGGCAAAACAGAAAACAAGCTTGTGTCAGCAGTGCAGTCCCTAATCTCCGGGCATCCCAAGCACAAGGGTTTGGCACTTCCATGCTAAGATGACACCCAGTCTTGTTCTCTTCAGGATCTGCCCTTCCAAAAATCTTCCGCAACCTGTGTCCACTATATTATTCTTTTGAAACTGCACTGAACCGTTCAGAGAAAGAGCTAGAAAGTCGCCTCTGCTACTTACGCTTTGCCGCCAATATTTCTCTCCGGCCCTTCTGAGGCAACAATGAAGTAGGACTTATGCTTTGGGAAGCCACGGATGAGTTCCAGGTCGGACACCAGGTCCAAGACGTAGTCGTGGCCGGCCAGCTCAGCCCACTGGGTGCCGTCCTTCATGGCGACTGACCAGCCTCGCCACCCCTCTGCAAGCCCCCTGTGAAGAAGGATCAGTCCTGAGCCGTTCTGGGTGCTTAAAATCCAGGAAGGAGTAGGGCACTGGGGATCAGCAGAGATCAAAATCCCAAAAGGTAACTTCAACTGAATGCCCAGTTGTCAGGAGAAGTTCTTTATGCGAACGCTCACCTAACGAGCGATTTAATAGGAACTCATTGCAGTCAGAAAGCAGGACCTGTGTGTACTCATTTGGCAGCACAAGGCATCCTCTGTCCTAGTTCTGTGCAAAAGGAGGAACTGATGCCATAATAATGGTCAGGATCAGGGCCCTAGGAAGGCTGGAGCAGCAAGGCACAGTCCTCCAACTCTCGTTGGAATTGCTCTTAGTCTAGATGCCTTCTGGACAGCTCCTTTCCTGTTTTGTATCAGGCCCTTTGGCTTCTGATTCTGCTAGACAGTTCCCCTGGAATGGGGACACCAACAAACAGAGCCCGCCCCTGCCCCCAGCAGATTTTCATTTCCTTCTACCTGTATTTCAGTACATTTTCAGCAAGGTTTTCTCCGGTGGTCCAGGAATGGATGGGGCAACAGAAGTGATCTCCTGTCGTGGTAAAAACAAAGAGCTATTTAATGCAAGTGGTTTTCATTTTAAAAAATAAGCATCAATTTAAACAATCTAGTAAGTCAGTAGGGACAAACAGCAAGGGAAAAAACACTTTTTGAAAGCTGGATCGCTCCTATCCTCAGGACAAGATGATCTTTGGATAGCACTGTGGTAGTATTGTTTTTATTTCGTTTTCAAAAGAAGATCCCTTTCAGAGGAATCGCTGGACATGGGTTCAAAGCCAATCTGTCCTCTGATCATGTCCAGAGTGCTTTTTCTTTTCTGGTGGGAAATGGGGGGGGTTTTAATCAGAAAAAGAAAAGCACTCTGCGCATGATCAGAGGTTGCTGGCTTAAAGTGGCAGAATTTTTGAAATCTCTGGCACAAGTCTGTGATCCAGTGTTCACACCAAAGGATCAATGCGTTCCTCTATACACCTCTGTTCTCCCTTCCCTCAGTTAACCAGAGAGAGAAAGAAGCAGACAAGGGGAAGCAATAAAGGGGCACCATCTTCTCTGGTTGCTCATATTTGAGCAACGGCTCAGAACTGCAATACCTCAAGGACCGCTTCTTCCCATATGAACCTACCCGGACCCTGAGATCATCCTCTGAGACCCTCCTTTGTGAGCCTCCTCCGCGAGAGGGAAGTTCGCCTGGCGCCTTCATTATACACCTTTATTTAGGTCTTTGGTTGATCCAATTTACATCCTATGCCCTTTTAAAATGTGGGGTTTTTTGGGGGGGGCTATTGGGTTGTGGTTTTATTTTTGTTGGGTGTGGTTTTGTATCTTGATTTTATTCTGTGAACTGCCCCGAGACCCCCAGCTATAGGGTGGTATATAAATTCTAATAATAATAATAATAATAATAATAATAATAATAATAATAATAATAATAATAATTTATTATTATTATTATTATTATTATTATTATTATTATTATTATTATTATATTTGGGGAAGGGGTGTAGGTCGGTGGTAGTGCATCTGCTTTGAATGATGTCCCCGGTTCAGTCTCCAGCATCTCCAGGTGGGGCTGCGAATGTCCCATCTGAAACCTTGGAGAGCCGCTGCCAATCAGTGTAGACAATATTGTGCTAGATGAATCAAGGGCCTGACTCGATTTCGAATTCTTCTTCTTTTTTAAGCCCTCTTGAAAATTCACCAGAATTTTAGTGCAAAATTCTCCCAGTGTAGACACATTCGCAATGCAATCTTCCCTAATATAATGCATCTTTGTATTTTATTATGTGTTTTTATGCACATATGCATTTTCGTAAACATTACCTGGCTGGGGACCTGCATTGCAATATCCAGGGAAGTGTGAGTTTCAAAGGATAGGAACTCGTTTCTCCCTCATTGCTAGGCATAAGGCCGCTTCCTAGGTTCCCATTAGGCCGAAAGAGACAATTTGGCTGAGCTCAGTTCCTTAGACAGGGCTATCACCTCCCTGTCCTCCTAATCCAAGCCTATTTCTTGCCCTCTGCACCTTGATTCCTGGGTACCCAGGGCTCTCACCATTGAAACAGTAAACATCCAGGGCCATGTTGACTCTGTCCCGGCTGGTTGCCCATTCCAGCAGGGTGGGTGGGTAGGCCCGGGCGCCTTCAGCACCGTCCTGGGCCTGAGCCATGGCTTGCATGAGCTTGTGCTGGCAGATGGGCTTGTAGCCATTGAAAGCGTAGTCAGAAACAAATCTGCAGGGGAGGAAAAACAGAGATCCTGGGAGAATAAATAAGCCAAGCGGGGAGTAGAGCCTGGTGCTAGGATCCTGCACCTTCAGGCAGGGCCCACGGCTCCAGACCACACAACTATGCTGCCTAGGGGTGATGGGAGTTGTAGTTCAAAACATCTGGAGGGCACCAGGTTGGAGAAGGATGGTATGTAGACAATACTGAGCTAGACTGGAAGCCTAAAATTATCTGTGTGCCCCTTCCTTGTGTGTCCCCTCTTTGACAGGTTTGGAGGGTGGCAACATGAGAACAGGGCCTTTTCTGTGGTGGCTCCCCATTTGTGGAATGCTCTCCCAAGGGAGACTCGCCTGGCACCTTCATTACATTTTCTTACATAAGTGCCAGGCAAAATCTTTCCTCTATAACCAGGCCTTTGGCCTTTAACTATCTGCGGTGATTGGGATGCTTTTAATGTACCATATTTTTCGCCCTATAGGACGCACCGGCCCATAGGACGCACCTAGTTTTGGGGGGGGGATAAAGAAAAAACATTATTTCCCCCCCCCCGGCGTGGGGCTTCCCCCGACCCCAGCCCCCAGAACAGGCTGCTATCCGCAAGCCTTCCCCCACCAGCCCCGACAAGCTCTGGGAGTATTCCCCACCTCCCGCAGAAGCCGCTGCTCTTTAAAGGGGCTGCGCGGCTTCTATTGGTTCTTCTAGCTTGGGGATGGCTGCGCGCAAAGGAAGGCTGTTCCCAAGCCAGAACAGCGAGACGGAGGGCTCCGTCTCGCTCTTCCAGCTTGGGGACGGCTGCGCGCAAACCCTCTCCAGGGCAGCGGGGTGCCTTCACCCCACTGTCCTGCAGAGGCTAGCAAGGCTTCCCAAGCCAGAATAGCGAGACGGAGGGCTCCATCTTGCTCTTCTAGCTTGGGGACGGCTGCGCGCAAAGCCTCTCCAGGGCAGCGGGGTGCCTTCACCCCCCTGTCCTGCAGAGGCAAACAAGGCTGTCCCCAAGCCAGAATTCCCCCACCTCCCGCAAAACCGGCAGAAGCCGTGCGCTCTTTAAAAGGGCTGCACAGCTTCTCCTGGCTTTTCTAGGAGATGGGGGAATTCCCCCACCTCCCTGAAATGCCCGCAGGCTGCCATCCGCAAGCTCTGGGAGCCCGAGGGAAGTCGCGCTGGGCTCCCATGGCTTGCGGATAGCTTCCTGAAGCCTGCATTCACCCCATAGGATGCACACACATTTCCCCTTCATTTTTGGAGAGGAAAAAGTGCATCCTATAGGGCGAAAAATACGGTATTTCTTTTCCCTATTGATTTTAATGTATCTATGTGTGTGTTTTTGTTTGTTTGCTTGTTTGAATAATAGAATCACGGAATTGCAGAGTCAGAAAGGGACCCCAAGTGTCATCTAGTCCAACCCTCTGCAGTGCAGGAATTATCAACGAGATAATACACAACAGATGGCCATCTGACCACTACTTAAAACCCTCCAAGGAAGGAGAGTGCAAGCGACTAACAGATTTAATCAATTATAATAAATAATAAATAATAATAAATCAGATGCGTGCTCGACAGTAACATGGAGCAGGGCTTTCAGTGTGGCTCCCCTGTTCTGTGGAACATAATCCCGGCTGAGATATGTTGGGAGCCCACTAGCAACTAATACCTTCTAGGAACTATTGAACATATTTTTATTCCGACAAGCTTTTCCAGCTGGATGATAAGTTCATACCCTCCAACATGTCTTTGACAAAAGACAACAAGCAGGACCTGAGCGCAAGAGTACTCTCCCCACCTATGATTTCTAGTAGCTGGTATTCAGGGGCATAATGTTAAGGTTACCAGATTTTTTCCAATGAATCTGGGGACACTTTTCAACTTCAATGGATTTTGTATGGGGCCTGATCTGCATTGTATTTTTCGCTCCATAAGACGCACCTGACCATAAGACACACTTACTTTTTAGAGGAGGAAAACAAGAAAAAAAATATTTTGCGCAGAGCGTGTAAGCAGCTCTCGCTTTTCTTGCTTTAAAGGAAGCAAAGCGAGAAGTGTGCAGAGATTTACAGCGAGCAACGGGCAGCAGCCATGGCTCCGACTTCAGAGGCATCCCTCAGCTTGCAACTGCAGCGGCAGCCAAGGGATCCCTCTGCTGTCCAGTGCATTCGCTCCATAGGACGCCCAGACATTTCCCCTTACTTTTTAGGAGGAAAAAGTGCGTCTTATGGAATAGAAAATCCGGTAAATCCGGGGACTCTCCTCGGGAAACGGGGACGTCAGGTAACCTTAGCACAATGCCTTCCACACTGGAGGCAGACCACAGCCAATGTGGCTAGTAGCCTTCTTCTCATCCTCTCCCTGCTCTTCCAGCCGGTGCCACTCACTTCAGCAAGTATTTATCCAGGCTGTGGGAAGGCGCAAAGGCACTGAAGGCAGAGGCCAACAGGAGCCAGCCACGTTCCTCGTTGTTGACGTTGGTGTTGCGCCACACTTGGTTGGCGATCTGGGCCAGGATCTCGTCTCGCAGGCTTGGGATCGACAGCCCCTTCTGCACGATGTAGTTCCCGAAGAGGACCTCCTGTGTGCCGTTGAGGCGGGGGTCGCCCATGAAGCGGAGGATCTGCCAAGGAGAGAGGGCGTGACCAGAAAAACAGACCCCGCATGCCACAACAGAACCGCCGCCCTCTTCCTCCCTCTCCTTGTGAGGTTCATTAAAGGCTGAGATTTTGGGCCAGAGGTGCTGCAATTTTTAAATATATATATTTATTATAGAATTCTTGGTGTACCAAAACACGTGTATTGTCTCTTTTTTCAAGTTGTGTTTTCTATAATTCAGTTTCATTGTTTTGGGTTAGAAAGGATGGGCTGAAAGCTCCCAAACTCCAGCTTAAAACTCTGGGGTGGAATCCACTGTGGTCTAGATGAGTCTTATACTTCTGTGGAGTGGGGAGTAGAAAGTTATGAAAGCCTTAGTTTATATTCGTTTGTTGTTAATGTTTCTTTTTTCCCTCTACATATGTACTGCCTGTTTTTGTTGTTCAATAAATAATAAATACCATGGGGGATATTGTTTTTTCCTTGTTACTATGTTATGCATTTTTGTGTTTTTATATTGCCAACTGCCCTGTGATCCTCAAATGAAGGGTGGTATAGGAATTTTAATAGTACTACTACTACGACTACTACTGCTGCTACTACTAATAATAAAAAAGGTTCTCATCATTCTTTACTCTGCAGTCTTAAAGCTCTTGCATGCAAGATGGGTCAAAATTGGCTCTCATCTACATGATGTAACAGAATTTACTGAGAAATTATGAGAGTCTTAACTAGCTCATGGAACATAGATGCATTTTTACAGACTCCTTGCTCCAGCATCTTTGTACATGTTACTTGGCCGGAGAATTGCATTGCAAAATTCGGAGATGTGCAAATTCAGAGATTTCCAAATGGCTGTTTTTCAGTTTCTCATATTGTTCTAGTGAATTATGTAGGTTCATGTTTGCATGCGAACTGAGCCATATTTCTTCCCTATCCCTCTCCGCTGCTGGTACAACGACACAGACACTCATGCTCTGCATTTGATCAGGAAGTTTCCTCTTCACCTACCAGTTTGAAAAGGGACACAGCTTCTCCTCTCAGGCTCTCGTCTATCATTGTCAGTGAGGATGCCAGAGTCCTTGTGAGCATCCCAAAGAGTGGCTCCTGTGGGACAAGAGAGGTGGTGAATGTTAACTAGGGCTGCACTTTCTGGCCTCTGACGTTGGACCAGAGACCAAGGGCCACTGAGAAGCTGCTCCTGCCCTCTCCCAGGAAGAAACTCATGGCAAAGGGAAGGCCAGCCTTGCCCCAGCCGTCAATCAGAGAGGAAGCACTGGAGGGAGTTTGCTTCGTCCCTCCATTCTAGACATTTGCTGCGTAACCAAAAAGTAGTACATGAGTTTGCTCCCTCACTCTCTCCCAATTCACTTTTTTTTAATGCCACGACTTTCAGATTGTAAGCCTGAGGGCAGGGATCCTCTTCTCAGTGATCGTTGTAGGATTTTTCAGTTGAAGAGCAGGGAGGGAAATGCTTTTAAGTAAGAACAGCTGCCTTGCTTCACTGATTAGCTATGTATTTTGGCAGAGCCACAAAAGCAAGTTGAGAGAAGGACCAGTTTATTCTTTTGACAAGAATGACGGTGTGTTCAAGCCACCAACTAGAAGAGTTGCCACCTTTTAACTGGGCAAATTATGAACAGTCCAGCCAAAGCCACTTTTTGCCACAGACTTAAGGCAGCCCTGTTCAGGGAGGTTTTTAACGTGTGATATTTTACTGTATTTTTGGTTTTTATGGAAGCCGCCCAGAGTGGCTGGGGAGGCCCAGCCAGATGGGCGGAGTATAAATAAATTATTATTATTATTATTATTATTATTATTATTAGACTGAGCATGGGGGCTCCTGGAAAAGGCAGGCTCAACATTTCCCACCCACCTTGAAACTGCACCAAGGAAACTTCTTTACCCCAGCGCTGGCATGTTGACAGCAACCTACACTTCGCTGTATTGGTAGAAGTGGCCTTGTTTAATTGGATTTACTGGAATGACAAATCTACCACTGGCGATCATGTGAAACGCATTGCTGTGCACTGGGACCATTTATTATGAGGGAAGACTGGAAGGTCAAAGCGTCATGGCAGAGCAACAGGCTTGCCTGCAGAATTTCCCAATATCAGTCTCTGTTGCCTCTGGGCAAAAAGATCTCTGGTATCAGGACTGGGGAATGGCTGTGTCAGGACCACACCCTGAAGCAGATGAGACCTCCTTGTAGGAGGAATACTTTACTGCTGACTCCAGTTACAAAGGCTGAGGATGCTGAAGAGGCCAGAGACCATCTTGGCTGTGATTCCTGGAAGATCTGATCTCTGTCCTGCAGGCCTTTTCCACCTGGCCTGGGAGGGCAGGGCCCTGACTGACTCCAGCTACAAAAGCTGACTCTTCTGGCCTGGGGTATTGTTTAGTGGGAGGTTGTTGTTGGGGCGGGAGGTTGCTGCTGTTATTGATAATAATTCTTTGTTTCTTTATTTTTAGATCTTATTATAATTTATGGTTTTTGTGGAACTCAGTCAGTTTTGTTGTGCCCCTTTTGAGCTGTTTTATTTATTGTTTATGACTACTTTTGTAACTATATCAATCTTTTCATGTTGTAAGCCACCTTGAACATGGTTTTAACTATGGAAAGGTGGCATGCAAAAGAAATGACTATGATGATTTTATTATTATTTAAGGTTATATCCTGTCTTTCTCCAAAGTAGGCATTCCAAGTAGCTTGCAGCATTTAAAAACAACGTTATAAAATACAAAGTAATAAAAACAAACCAGTTAAAAACAGTAATTAAAATACATCAGAATACATCTACAGCCAGCAATTAAAATACAGTTTATTCTGACAGCAGCCTAGTAATTCTGCACTTTCAATTTTCATCATCTGCACCTTAATTTTCAAAGGCCTGTACTTGGACAGAGGGGGTTTAACAAACCCTGAAACTGCCAACCCAGAAGTCACCTCTTGGGTGGGCTGTCTACAGAATCAAGAGACTCGTTGGGCCCCAACTGACATCTCAGCTCCAAATCCTCCACCCCCAGGCCCCAGGAATAGCAAGGAACCCAAGCTGAACCTCAAACAGGAAGGTATTGTGCATTTCTGATAGCACAAGGTCTTCCATCTATAAACCCTACTCAGGAGGAGGATATTGATTTGGGGATCCAACCAACATTAGCATTTATCTGACAATTCCCACCCAATCACTGCTTCAGACTTTTAAGCTTTGGGTGAGCACGTTGATTAAATCTGGAAATTAGCAGAGGAAACAAGAACCACGTCAGTCTCCTGATTGGGGCCCTGGTGCTGCTCCAGGAAGCACAAGCAGATTAAAACCAGGCAGCAGGAGCAACTATTAGAACATTATGTTTGTTGCCTGGCAGTTGCTGAAGCAACAGCTCCTGCTGGCCAACCCCTTGCGCTGTCCTTCGACTCCCCTGCTGCTTCAGGCACACCTTGCCTTGAACTTTTGCCTTGCTGGACAGCTTTTCCAGCCACACCACCCAGCACTGGCAGGAACTGGACATTCTACCTGACTGAGAATGTGAACGTTGCCGTCACTTGCCCTAGACATATAAGAAACCCAAACCCTTACCTTGAAGTGGGTCTGCACATACTTGCTCATGGGGTAATTGTTGATGTCAAGGGGCAGAGTGAATTGGGGGTCCGCCTGCAGCTTTGGAGGGGGGATGGGAGTGACACAGTCTTCATTGATCTGCTTGTGAACTGCAGGAAACAGAGAGGAAAGAGATGTGCAGAATTCCCACATTATAAATGAAAGGACTGGCTCTCATACGGGTAAAAGGTAAAGGTAAAGGACCCCTGGATGGTTAAGTCCAGTCAAAGGCAACTATGGGGTTGTGGCGCTCATCTTGCTGAGGGAGCTGGCATTTGTCCACAGACAGCTTTCTGGGTCATGTGGCCAGCAGGACTAAACCGCTACTGGTGCTCGGAGGACCGTGATGAATGCCAGAGTGCATGGAAATGCCATTTACCTTCCCGCCTCAGCAGTACCTATTTATCTACTTGCACTGGTGTGCTTTCAAACTGCTAGGTTGGCAGGAGCTGAGACAGAGCAACGGGAGCTCACCCTGTTGCGGGGATTTGATCTGCCAACCTTCCGATTGGCAAGCCCAAGGGGCTCCGTGGTTTAGACCACAGTGCTACTGACGTCCCCTGGCTCTCATAAAACCCTAAGAAGCAGGGGTATTGTTATGGGGAAAGAGAAATTGATTATTAAACCACCCAGGGAATTGTAGATCAGTGAGGAGAACGGGGAGGGGTCTTTCAGCACCCTTAACAAACTACACTTCCTTGAATTCTTTGGGGGGAGCTGTGACTGCTTAAAGTACTTAGAATGGATGGGGCAGATGGAGCCCTAATATCCCTGCAGCCTGATAGACAGGATTTTGCATAAGTAGAAACTCTGTACAGTGGTGCCTCGCAAGACGAAATTAATCCGTTCCGTGAGGCTCTTCGTATAGCGGTTTTTTCGTCTTGCGAAGCAAGCCCATTGACAGCTTAGCGGATTAGCGCTATTAGCGGTTTAGCGGCTTTTAGCGGATCAGCTGATAAGCGGCTTAGGGCTTAGGGAAAGGGGGGGAAAGGGGGGGAACCCACAGGAACTCACAAGACATTTTCGTCTTGCAAAGCAAGCCCATAGGGAAGTTCGTTTTGTGAAGCGCCTCCAAAACGGAAAACCCTTTCGTCTAGCGGGTTTTCCGTCTTGCGAGGCGTTCGTCTTGCGGGGCACCACTGTACGGCTCACTGTGTTACAGTCTCCCCAATATTCATCCATCACTTGATGCAGGGTTAAGAATTGCTCATCATATATAGGCAGGGTTGGATGGGTTTAAGCCTTCTATTGCAAAGATACCTATGGCGGTGAGATAACTTCAACGGATCTCAAGCAAAGGTTCTGGAATATCCCAGAGGAAATTAAAGGCCAGTTGCCCACCTTACCACTGGTTTGGATTAACTCCCCCTAGAGGAAGGATCCCAGCAATTGTATTAGCGTACCAGCCACGGTGTTTAAGAGTCCAACCAAATCTGCAGGCACTTCCAGGTTTGCAACTCTCATCACTTCCCGCCTGCTCAGTACCTGGTGGGATCCAGAGAAATAGAGCGTCACTCTTAGACCTCTTAGTTTAGCACAATAATGAGTTTATGGCATTATTCAGACTCATTGGTCAGACCACAGCTGGAGTACTGTGTCCAGTTTTGGATGTCACAATTTAAGAAGGATATTAACAAGCTGGAAGGTGTGCAGAGGAGGGCAACCAAGATGATCAAGGGTCTGGGAACCAAGCCTTATGAGGAATGTTTGAGGGAGTTGGGTATGTTTAGCCTGGGAAAGAGGTAAGTGAGAGGAGATAGGATAGTCATCTTCAAATATCTCAAGGATTTCACATGGATGATGCAGCAAACTTATTTTCTTCTGCTCTGGAGGGTGGGACACGAACCAATGGGTTCAAGTTGCAAGAAATGAGATTCCAACTAAACATCAAGAAAAACTTTCTGATGGTAAGAGCTCTGAAAGTGGTGGACTCTCCTTCTTTGGAAGTTTTTAAGTGGAGGTTGGATGGCTGGCTGTCATGGATGCTTTAGCTGAGATTCCTGCATTGCAGAAGGTTGGACTAGTTGGTACCTTCCAACTCTACAATTCTACGATTCTGTGGTCATTTCGGGAATATTTGCTGGGGTCTCTCACCCAGATCTACTCCACCGACTTCAAGGAAGTACCAAGGGTCAGTGCAATCTAGCACATACTGAGCACCCACAACCCACCAGGGGGCCAACCAAGCCCCCTATATCATTGCAGATCCTTGGGAACTGTAGCTCTGTGAGAGCTGTTCTCAACAAACTACAAATCCCCAGGAGTCTCTAGTGGCAATCATGACTCATAGGAAACCAATATAGGCTTTAAGGGCAGCCACCTTTATTGCCCTGCTTTTCACGCCTGCTTTTTTTTTTTTAAAGGAAAATAAATTAAGGCAAGCCTAAATGTTGATTTTATCAACATTTTGGTCATTTTATAAAGTGTACTTTTTTTTTTTAAGACTGTTGATTTTGTCACTATTTTCTTATACGGTGTACTACTTTATGTAAAGTGCATATAGATAGATAGTTAGATAATACGTAAATACATACATACATAGTGCCTATAAACCCTCAAACTTTACACATAGTGCTGGATCTAGGTTTTACAGTGGTGGGGGACTTCAGGCAACATGCCCCCAGTGGACCCCCTCCCTTCCCAGTGGGCTGCCTCCTGCCCACTGGCTGTTGCTGCTCTCTGTTCAGCTACTCTCCTCCGCTGGGCCCAATCCATACAAGGTTCATTCACCGCTCTAAAAAATGGTTAGATCTCCGAGCATGGCCAAAGTTAAGCCAAAGCACAACTCAGTCACAAATCTAGGTCTGTTGCTCATATGTGGAATGATTTTCAAGGGCAAAGGTGCACAGGCTGCATGAGAATAAGGTACTAGATCAGGGGTCAGCAAACCTACCGCACCTCGGGCCAGTGTCTCCAGCATCGATCACGTGGCAGGCTGGAGGGTGGGGGAGCACGTGCCCATATGCGTGCACACAGGCTATTTCCAGCACACTTCCAGGTCAGAGGAGCACTGGAAATAGCTTGTGCGCATGTGCACGGGCCTCCTCCGACCCGGATGTGCACTGGAAACAACACTTGCGCATGCGCAAATAACACTTACACATGCGCACAAGCAATTTCGGTGCTCTTCTGATTTGGAAGTGGGCAGCTGCGCAGTGCAGTGCCGGTAAGAGTGGGCGGTGGGTGGTCGCCGCGGGCCAGGTAAACGAGTCCCTTGGGCCTTATCCAGCCCATGGACCTTAGTTTGGGGACCCCTGTACTAGTTGCTAGGTCTCACATGCAAAAAAGGAAAGGAAAGGAAAGGAAAGGAAAGGAAAGGAAAGGAGAAAGTTTCCAAAGTATCTGCTTTCCTGATAGGCAGGAAGGAATTTGGCTTCCAGGAAACTTCTGCCATGATCTGTGCTGTGCTGCTGCTCTGCATTTCCACAGAAGCAAAAGGAAAAGAAGAGAAATTGGCAGAGGATCCAGCTGCCTGAGAATTTCAGCTTCCATGTCAAAGAGAGATATTTCTAGACCTCATGGATACTAACCCACCTACCCACCCACCCACCCACCCACTCCTTCAAAGCCTATAAGCAACAACGCCTGATAAAACGTTGGAAAACAGAGTGTGTCTGAATAGGACCTTAACCTGAGGTCAGAATGGGCAAAGCTGCACAGCTCTGTATACTTTCTTGTTTCTTCCTGGGGCCGGACGGAACAGCAATCATTGTATTATGCAAAGTTACAATATTTGCATGGAGAATTCGGTTCTTTTCAAAGTACCAAGCACACACATTCTTGTGTGTGTTTGTGTGTGTTCAGAATTTACTTGAGCCGAGGAACTACTCCAATTCATGCCTGGCATGAGGGCAATGCCCCCCATGTTACCTGATCATTTTTTTTCCTCTCCTCCTCAGCTCTCCGGCGCTCCTCTTCCTTTCTCTGAAAGCAGAGTGCATTTCCATGGTCAGTGAAGCACTTAGCCCAAATCCAACCCTTTCCTGGGAAAGTACAAGGCATTTTGGAGCCTGGGTGCAAAACCCACAATCTCATAACGATTTTGACTGGTGACCATTTGCATGTCCACCACTTGAGTCAGACTCTCTTGCCTCCCCTCATTTTGAAAGCCCATGAGTGGAAGCCATAGCAATTCAGTAAGAACTAGAGAGCCTTTGCTAGATCAGGCCAAAGGCCCATCTATGCCATTCCTCTGCTCCCATCGTGGCCCAAAAGAGGCCCCTGAGAAGCCCACAAGCAGGACCTGAGCACAGCAATGCTCTCCAGCAAACTGGCCTTTAGAGGCATACTGACTCCGACAGTAGAGGGAGAACATAGAGATGATGCGGATTGGACCCCGAGCATCACGCACAGCAGACTTTCTGCTACTCAGCCATGGCCCTTCCATGCAGTTGTCCAAGTGCCAAGAGATTCTTAGCAGGCTTTCTTGCTACAAATGAGTATTTATCACGCTGCTGCCTAAGGTGTGTTGACCCTCTGTGCCACAGGTAGGACTGGTCGCCTGTGTTTAAAAACGTCTGCAGGCAGCTGCAATGCCACAAGTGGCCTCCTAATCCCTGCATCACTCCACCTGGGAAACCTTACCCTGCCATGACTCGCTGCTTCTTCGTCCCCATCCACCTGGAAGCGGACGCTCTTCATGGTGTCCGTTGGGCTGCTGCCTCTGTGCCTGAGCGCTGGGGCATGTGCCAGCTATAACCCTGTCTGCCAGACAGCTGCTCCAGTTACCGTTGTTTGCTTATGGATACGGCTGAGTCACACGTTAACCCTTCGCATGAAACTGACACTCAGCATCCCCTCTGTAAAGCTAGGGATGGGCGAATGCACCGGTTTGGGTTTTCCATTTTTCCAATCTTACGATCGGTTCTCCACATTTCCACATCACTTTGCAAAAAAATAGTTGCTGCTGCTTTTAAGACTTCATGAAAACCCACCAGCATTTTAGCACAGATTTCAACAAATCCCAATGGAAAAATGCTTATGTCCATGCGGAGATGGCAGTATTGAATCAGTAGCTTGTGTGCTTCTAGCCTGCACTCATTATAAAAGATTTGAGGTTATTGCCCCTCTACCATACCAGGTCGCTCAACCATTGCTACTGTGTCCTTTCTCCTAGCAGATCAAGATAACCAGGTGACAGCAAAAACTGCCACATTTTTCGCAGGGGCAATTAGAACAAGACCTATCTGATCGTTGATGTAAATCTCTAGAATATATTTTGTATAGTTAAGTTTTTACCTCTATCTTCAGTACATTTTATTTTATTTTATTGCTATGGCTAACGGCTGATGACAATGAAGATTCTTCTTATTCTGATTCTCCTAATGGACACATTTTTGCATGCATTTTTGCCCAATAAGCACACTTTTTGCAAAACAAACCCACCTAATGAAAAGGCATATTTGCATGTTACTTTCACTAACGTAAGGGACACGGGTGGCGCTGTGGGTAAAACCTCAGCACCTAGGACTTGCCGATTGCATGGTCGGCGGTTCGAATCCCCGTGGCAGGGTGCGCTCCAGTCGTTCAGTCCCAGCACCTGCCAACCTAGCAGTTCGAAAGCACCCCCGGGTGCAAGTAGATAAATAGGGACCGCTTACTAGCGGGAAGATAAACGGTGTTTCCGTGTGCTGCGCTGGCTCGCCAGATGCAGCTTGTCACGCTGGCCACGTGACCCGGAAGTGTCTTCGGACAGCGCTGGCCCCCGGCCTCTTAAGTGAGATGGGCGCACAACCCTAGAGTCGGACACGACTGGCCCGTATGGGCAGGGGTACCTTTACCTTTACCTTCACTAACGTACACATTTTTAGGCACGCTTTACAGAAGCATGTGCATTTTTGTACACGTTGCTTGGTTGGAGAACTGCACAGCATGTTCTGAAAGACGGCTGTGTCGCAGTTCATAGATTGTTTTGGAAAGGGCAAATTTTGTAAGTTAAAATGCAAACTGAATCACATCTCTTCCCCATCCCTAGGCAAGGCTCAGTGCCCCATCCGTGGTGGCTGGTATGGTATTAGAACTGGTATGGATGAAGGCAGGGAGACCAACGATAGGTGGAACCAGTGCCAATGACAGGCAGATCCCTCCTCCGACTTGGTTGTAAGTGATAAGGCAGACTGGGCCCCACTCACCCTAATGGTCCAGCCTCTGGTGCACCTCATGCATGTGCTGAAACCCAGATGAAAATGTGAGAGACCATCAGCTAGTAATACAGAGGAGACCCTCCTCAACTACTGCATGCTTCTCTTCTCTGGTCCTCCCTTCAACCTCTTTGCTTCTACCCACATCAGGGCAGGTATCCTTAAGGGCCAACTAAGAGGTCACAAAACAGTGTGAACTAATAAAGGCATCGTGCTAATATGGAATGTGGCGTTTTTCTTGGGGGCCAATACGGCTTCCTTTCATTTTCACTTTTTCACTTCTTCCTAACACCTCTCTCGTTGCTCTGACTAAGGCTGAGGGGAAATGATTCCCGATTGCCGAAACAAGACGTGAACCAAAGCACAGCAATCCTTCAAAATTTGCACTTCTCTGAATTTTTGCAACGTCATTCTCCTACTCAAAAAAAAAGCGAACAAGGTGCATTCCAGCTAAACATCTGGAAGAAATTTCTGACAGTGAGAACTGTTCAACAGTGGGGGGCTGTGGACTTCACTGGAAGTACACTGGAAGATTTATCTTTTGAAAACCCAACAATGAGAAATGGTAAGTTTATAAAAAGTACAATATACCTGCATCTCATCAATTAAGGGTGGGGCAGAGATACAGCAGGCTTTCAGAGTCTCCTGCCAGACAGGTAACACAGGTTTGGATCTATTCATTCGGGGATAGCTGGGCATCTAAACTGCTTCAAACAATCAAACCAACCTGCTGCCCTCATTATGCAAACCTCTGAACAACTGGAGGTGGGGTGAGGAGGATGTGCATTACGTGATGCTTAGACACAAAATGCAATGTTTAAAATTGGATGGAGCACACAGGTGAAAATGCACATTCAACTCATCCCAGATTCCCTATTTAATGGCAGGAAGAGAGGACGCAGTTGCACTCAAGTCCTGCTTGCAGGTGTCCAATTCGTCTCATTTTGCCTGCTAGAAAATCCCCTTCCCTTGCCACCCTCCAGCCTCCCACACCTTCTCTACCGCTGCCCAGACAAGACGGGACTCACCTTAAGGTATCTCCTGCGATTCACATAGATGCGTACCAGGCACCTGACCTTGATGAGGGTTCGACGCAGCCTCCGGTACCTTTGCCTGCAGGACGGGAAACCCCCCGGTACGGAGGTGGGAAAGATCACACCCAGCCTCAACAACACTTTCTCCTACCCAAGGCAAAAAACCAAAATAAAAGACGATAACGGACAAACAGAGCAGACACAAATGGCACACGTTTAACATGCAGAGGGAACAGGCAAATCAAAATTCAGGTGCTGAGACACACCTAGTGTGGTGTAGCGCGGTGTTCTTCATCTGTCAATCTGTCAATCACCTGTCGTCAAGATGACATCAGGTGGTGCTGTGCTTTGCAACCTGCTGGGACTTCAAAGAGCAGTGAAGGGCTGTTTGCAAAAGGGCTTTCAAACAGCCCCACGCTCCCCTTTGAAGTAGCACCCAGCAGAACTGCTGCCTGATGAACAGAGTCCTACTCTCTGCAGAGAACCTAGCAGGATTCAACCTCTGATCATCAGCTGGTGAGCAGGGGCTAAATCCTGCGGAGTAGATTGGGCCAAATGCTGGTTGGACCAATGCAGAATTGAACACCAACCTCCCACAGGTCACTGATGTCACCTGATTGGAAGGTGGATGTGGTTTTTAAAAAGGCTTTGTGGTCGAACCCTGTGATGGGCTGAGGCTGACCCACTGGCCAGTGGCTTTCCATCCCTAGCCTCGTTTTGCACAGTGTAATGTCAGACATAACTACAATGGCGATGGCTGGTGCTGGCCCGTGTTCTCACACACCCTCCCCAAGCGCACACAGATGCCTGTCCTCCTCTATCTCTAGCGCGGAGACCATGTTGCAGCTGTGCACCTGACAAGATAGCCTCGGGCCCGCGCCTGGAAGAGGATGATCTTGTGGCGGAGGGCGAAGAAGCGTTTCTTGATCAAGAAGCCCCGCGTGTACCGCTGCAGCGTTAGAGCTGCCATGTGGACAATCCGTTCTCGCTTCCCTTCCAAGTGCTGGTAGACATTCTCCTTCATGAAGAGCTGGTGTGAGGAAGGGGGGAGCATCAGAATAACTCATTAATTAATTAATTGCACTTCTCTCCCACCTTTCCTCCAAGGCGATCAAGGGTGGCGTACACAGTCCTCCCTTCTCCTGATTCTTTCTCACAACAACCCTGCAAGGTGGGTTAGGCCGAGAAGCAGCAACTGGTTTCCAAGGTAACCCAGTGAGCTTCACGGCTGAAGTGTGGATTTGAACCCTGGTCTCTCCTATGTCCTAGTCCAGAGCTCTTAACCAACCCACTGCAGTGGCTTTGGGTGGCTGCTACCTACACCCAACTTTCCTTGGCATTCAGTTATTCATGACATTTATACAACAGCTTTCCCATCAAAGCACTGGAGGGGCAGGAGGACCAAATTCAATAAAATATTGGGGGGCCCAAGTAAGCCCTGCCCTGTATAATGGATCACATGATGTAGTGAGTACACACCATTTGACTGGCAATGCCCATCAATTGGGGGGGCACCCTCCTCAAATATTTTATTTTGGGGGCTGAAGACCCCTTGGCCCCTAGGAGTTGGCTCCTATGCTGGGGGGTAGTTTCTGTTTTACAATAACACATCACAATCTAAGAGACATAATGTGAAAGTAATAAACGGGAATGGCAAAGAGGAAGAGCCAAACAAATCCATTCTGGTAGGCCCCATGAGAATACCACAGATTTTTTCATGCTGTTTTGTGATGTAATAGCCAAGTGGAATAATCATAATCATTAATTACTCGTACCTTGCCCCTCTGACTGGGTTGCCCCAGCCACCCTGAGAAGCTTCCAACAGAATATAAGAAAACACAATATACAGCAAGCATTAAAAGCTTCCCTACCCAGGGCTGTCTTCAGATGTCTACGGGAGGTTGCATAATCGTTAATCTCTTTGACATCTGATGGGAGAGGCAGTTCTTTGGCCGAATGGGAGTTGGTCCAAGCCCAGAGGCGGAGCTCGCACCCAGGGGTGGGGCAAGCTGCCCACGGGGGCAAGGGCAAGCATCCCAGATGGGTGGGGTGGTGATGTCACCCCCCTCAGAGATGACACCCAGGGCGGACTGCACCCAGCGCAGCCCCTTCCTCTGCCAGTGTCCTTCCTCTTGCCAGTGAAGGGGGCTTAGGTGTCTTGTTTCTTCCTCAGATGCAATGAGGTGGAATGGTTACAGATGGAGACGCTTCTGAGAGAGGAGGAGCTCTGTGGCAGTTAGCTCTCCCAGCTTGGCCAATGGATGTGGCCTTGCTGCCTCCCCTCTCCCTCAGACGCAGGCAGGTGAACTGTCCATTCACCTTGGTCAGCTGAGAGGTGGAGAGACCCCATGGCTCATCACCCCATGACAGAAAACCCAGGAGTGGGAATTTCCACGCTCCAAGCTGCCCAACAGTTACTTACAACCATGATTATCAAGGAAAATGGCGGCTGTACCTTGGTGGCTCCAATGCAGTACATATCGGGGGTGGCTGCGCATAGCTTCTTCAGCACTACCGCACTGTTCCACGCATCAGGGATCATGCCTTGTTTGATATCAACAAGGCAGCGGTACCTAAAGAGACAGGCTGAGGGTGTGATTAGGTGCCCTCCAACTGTTGCCGGACTACAACTCCCATCATCCCTCATCACTGGCTATGCTGGCTGGGGCTTATGGGAGTCAAAGTCCAAAAATCCTTTCTATGTACAGTGGTACCTTGGGTTACATACGCTTCAGGTTACATACACTTCAGGTTACAGACTCCGCTAACCCAGAAATAGTGCTTCAGGTTAAGAACTTTGCTTCAAGATGAGAACAGAAATCGGGCTCTGGCGGCATGGCGGCAGCGGGAGGCACCATTAGCTAAAGTGGTGCTTCAGGTTAAGAACAGTTTCAGGTTAAGTACGGACCTCCAGAACGAATTAAGTACTTAATCCGAGGTACCACTGTACAGTTTTATTTTTCCTTCTCACCCAACAAAGGATACTAACATAGTGCCACAACTGAACAAAAAGTCAATTGCCACCCTAGTCAGCTTCTGGAACAGGGGCGAACACAGAAGCAAAACGTTTTTGGCTGGCTCTGCTAATAAGTATGTGGTTAGGGGAGCCCTGGTAGACACCGTATACCTGGGACACTAAATAAAGCTTTTGACAAAGTCCTTCCCCACCAAAGGCTCCCGGGCAAAATTAGCAAGAATACCGCAGCCAAGCCTGCCTGTCAGAGCCTGCAATTGCTCTTCCCCTTCCTTGCCTTCTTGGGTCAGAGCCCTTGTTGACCATACCTTTCAATGAACGTCTGGAAGGGGATGCGAACGGGAAAGCCCTCTTTGCGGATGCGGATGGTCTCCAGAATTCCCGAGTACCGCAGCTGGCTGCTGACTACGTCCGGCTCAAAAAGTCCTGGCTTCTGGTTGAGGAAGAGCGAAGGAGAGCATTGGACAGGATAGTAAACGAGCCGACTAGTTCAGGACAGTGGCGTAGCGTGGGTTGTCAGCACCCGGGGCAAGGCAAGTAATTTGCGCCCCCTAACCCGTGGATTTGCCCTAAACCCCAGATGTTGCGCCTGGTGCGGCCGGCCCCCCTGCACCCCCCACGCTACGCCACTGGTTCAGGATTCATATCGTGATAGGAGAAACGAGCCTGACAGAGTGTGAGAGAGGAGCTCTCTGGACGACTCAAAACCCTGAGTTATCAGGCCAGAAGAAGCGCCATTTAGTGACAAGCCTTCCTTTACCTGTGATGGATGACTCAGCATCCATCAGTTTCTGAATGACTCAGCAGGTGCCCAAAATACTACTGAGGAGACAATTGGAAGGAAATGAGTGGGGGTTATGGAAGGGCAGTAGAAGGAGAAATAGTGTAGAGTCCATAAGGCTGCATTGTAGAAACTGTGGTTCTGCAAGGAAAGAGAGGCTTGGCTACAGCTATGTTAGCACTGCAAGGAGGTAGGGTGAAAGTGAAGCCATTAAATGTCATGATCAAAATTTCCTGCATTGCAGGGGATTGTACCAAATGACCCTACCGTTCTATGAAAACGCTCTTGTTTCATAGTTCAGTGGTAGGGCACTTGCTTTTGCATACAAAAGGTCTCAAGTTCAACCCCTGGCAGTTCAAGGAAGGGCTAAGAAAGACTTCTGTCTGAAACCCTGCAGAGCTGCTGCCAGTCCGTGTCAGCAACATTGATCTAGATGGACCAGCAGTCTGACTCTGCAAAAAGGCAGCTTCCTATGTCCCTTTCCCCTTAGGACACAGCAAGTCCATACCTTCTTATTGTTGGGTTTGATGCAGCGGACGAAGAAAGGGTTACATCTGCAGAAGAAGAAGAAAAACACACATACAATGGGACTATAAAATGTCTTCATCCTGAAAGTGGTGCATATTGCATGAAGGAAGAAGCTTCCACTGGCACGAATGGGAAATATCCTGCTCATGCAAACAGCAGGTTCAGGACCCCCTTGCTCCCCCCCCCACAACTTGCCATGGTCCCGATCCAGGTCATGGGTCAATTTAAAAACCACCCGCATACAGTATGAAAATCACTGCTGCTTCACTCTACGGGAAGCAACAAATGTGCAAAGGACCTAAATCTGTTCCTTGCCACCTCTAGGGAAGGGCTGCAGCTTAGTGGGAGAGCTCCAGCTTTGCATGCAGGTTAAATCCTCAGCATCTCCTGGTAAAAATGAGAATGTCTCCTGTCTGAAACCACAGAGAGCTGCTGCCAGACTGTATGGACCATACTGGACTAGCTGTACCAATGTTCTGATTTGACAGGGGGCAATTCCATCCCTTTATACAAGACCTGTTGAGGCATCTAATCATAAGCCTGCATTTTTATCAAAGCTTATATGTTTGATCAGGGCTTGTATTTTAAAATGAGCTTAAAGATTTTCAAATGTTTCATGCCAGGCAGAAGTCCAGCTGCCTAAGAACCTTGGCAATGTTTTTCCTCCTAGACAAGGGGGCCCCCTGATTTATAGCAGAAAACAATTCTCAAAGTCGTAAAAAGGGAATTACAGGCTGAGAGCAGGACACTGACCTTGCATGTTACAGAGTACAATTAAGCTGTAAGAGTGGTCAAAAATAAGAGTGGGTAAATAGTAAAATAAAACCATTGTGCCTCCCATTAAAATTGAGCCATATTTTCCTAAGGTTGAAAGGTCAAGAGCAAATTGAAAAGCAACTGGTCTGGCTGGCAGAAAGGAAGGATTTTTGGAAGTCTTTTCTAAAGTTGTTTCTTTCTTAAACTGAGATCCTTTTAAGATTTCTTTTCCTTTTAAAAGGTTATTTATGTATTAAATATATTGGCTTAAATGTAATTATGCAAAGGATTTAAGAAATGCTAGATTCTTATTTCATATAGTTGTAAGAGTTGTAATATCCTGAAATTAAGTCAGCCACCAGCCCCCCTGCCAAGCAGGAAACATCATTAGATATATGGTTGTCAGGCCTTTTGTTTAGAGACCTCCAAATGAAGGAGATCTTTCAATGTTGATGTGAACTCAAGATCCTTAACATATGTTTAAGATAAAAAGTTAAGATTAACCATCTGTTTTGGAAGGCAATAGGGCAAGGAGGGCAAGAGGTGAGCTGGTAATTAAGATTCCTTGTTGAGACACATGTAAGATATATTACTACTTATTTGTCATTTATAGATATAAGAATATATAGCTTTTTGTTTCCCATAAAAGGGCATAAGGAAATGGGTGTATCTTTTGTGATTGGTTCTAGCAAACAGCCAATAGGAATTTCAACCAGGCTGATTGGACAGAGGCAGCCACAGGAGGAGCAAGGGGGCTGGATTAAGGAAATATAAGTGCTGGCCAGAATGGCAGGAGGCCAGGCCAGAGCTTGGTAACCATATACCACTGTGCCTCTCATTTATTTGTCTGACAAATAAATTACTATTTTAATTTCTCTATTGCTGCGTTGAATATTTCATTCCAGCTAAGCGTTAACCACAAGCAGGGTGCTACACTGTAACACTGAGGACTAGAATCTTACTTAATTTTCAGGGGAAGGATCTTAGCTCAACGCAGGTTCAATCCCTGGCACTTCCAGGCAGGACTGGGAGAACACACCATCTGAAATCCTGGACAGTCGCTGTGTGTCAGTGTAGACATTGCTAAGCTTCTGACGTTCCTATGTCTTTGAGGAGGGACTATAGCGCAACGACTTTGCTTTGCAAGCAAGAGGTGCCAGGTTCACTCCCTGACACCTCCAGGCAGGGCTGGAAGAGAACCCGGAACAGCGGGTTTTGGACTCCCTTGCCTGCCAGCCTGCCAGGGTCCTGATCCGGTTCATGGGCCCTCCATGCCGGCAATTTGAAAAGCTATTTACACAAGTGCTTCCCCTATGCCTTCCTCACCTCTCCATTTTATCCACGAGGTCCGAAAGCGACTGCTGGAATTTCGCTGCCACCGTGTGGGACTTAAATTTCCGCCTGCTGGTGCTGCTTCTCCCCATCATGGTCTTCTGCTGAGCTATCACCTGGGCATGGCTGTAGAACAGGTTGGCCACCATCTGGGGCAAGAGCAGAGGAGACATTTTGTAGGGGGCAGGTGGGACATTCGCAACTCATTCCGTTTTGATCCAGCTCTCCCTGCACGGAGGACGTTTGCTGGGGGACCTTGGGCAAACCACTCTCTGCCCGCCTAACCTACCTGGCATGGCTGTCGTGAAGATGAAATGAGAACAGGGAGAGATTATAAGGATGGGTGGATCTGTCCGTCTTAGTTTCTTCCTCTAACTCCATCTTAAATTTCAGTTCGCCCCATTTCAAGATCAGATTGTGATTTATTTTTTTAAAAAAAGTTTGCATGAACATTGAAACTCATTTTCCTGTGCATTTCTCCTGATACACCTGTGTTTATACACCATTCGGTCTAGCAGATGCAATTGGCAATTTTCCCCAGTACGCTGCAATAAAGTAGTACAGTGCAGTATTTCTAGGCATTTATTCCCCTGCATACACACGTTTTGGGGGCTGGAAAACTGCACTGCAAGGTTAGGAGAAGTGTGACTTTCAAAGGATAAGCTATGCTCTGATCCTCATACTCGTCTGGAAAGTATTAATTAAACAGGTTAGCATTAGAATCATTGCTGACTGGACGAATTCCTTCCCCATCCCTAGGTGAGAATAGTGTAGACCAGGAGTGGTTGAGAGGTCTGATATTTCTCCCCTACCCAATACCTCATCTATTTTTGCAGCTGGGTCAAAAATATAAATAAATTAAAACAGAAGCAACCCCCCTGGGGAGTGCAGAGACATTTAAACCTCTCCATCCAGCACTTTACCTTGATGGGCATGCAAATCTGCCCCTCCCTGGTCATCAGATTCATAATTTGATGAGCGCAGGATGGCAGTAACTTTCCTTAAACTAATATACACAGATCAGCTGAGCAGAGAGACCTAGGTGTGTGGGTTTGTGTGTGCATGAGTACAGGTATGTGTGTGAGAGTTGGCCATACCTTACCCCTGATGTGGGGTCCCTGATGTGCCCCTCAGGACAAAAAATGTTCAACCACCTGGATGCACACCAGCCCCACAGAGTAGGTTATGCAGAGAGATAGTGACTGTTCTAAGGTCAATCAGTGAAGCCAGGAATGACCTTTAATTATCACCCATTTAGACAACCCGTATCTGCAAGTCCCCATTCCTATGCTCCCCACCACTGTTGGAAGTGCAACAGCAGAGATCATTCTGTGTGTAACTTAAGGGTTAATTCAATTAGTGTTAAAGTCAATGAGCAGGGGGGGAAATAGGTGGAGGTGTTGCTTAGCAACCAGGCAGCATGGCATGATGCTTGCTGAGGTAACTCATGCTTTCATTGGCTGTGCAGTTCTGAGGGAGCTTTTTCCTTCCTGTTTGTGTTGTTGTATGTCTTCCTGCTATGAACAAGGCCTGAATTAAGAAAGACATTACCTCTATGTTTATTTCTCTTCATATTATGTGGTTGCTGTTTTGTTAGTTCAATTAACCCAGTTAAGTTTTATCTGTCTCTTTTCTCTCTGGACTCCGTCTGTATTATTTGGGTGACGCTACTAACAACAGCCACACCACACTGCTTCACCCTACTCTTCCAAACACAGACGCCATCAGATGCACTGGAGCCAGCCGACCTGAGGCCACCCCAAAACACCTACTTTGATTTTGCTGTTGACGAAAAGCTCCAGGACGTCCAGGCGAACCTGATCGTAGTTTTTATCCAAGAACTTGTGTACCTGCAGTGGGGTTAAGAAATGCATTATATTTTCTGAGCCAAAATATAGTCTATGTGTGCAGCACCTCTCCATTCAAAGCAGGGAGCAGTCTGGCCCAGGCGCCCTTACTTTCATAGGATCATAGAATCAGAGAGTTGGAAGAGACCACAAGGGCCATCGAGTCCAACCCCCTGCCAAGCAGGAAACACCATCAGAGCACTCCTGACATATGGTTGTCAAGCCTCTGCTTAAAGACCTCCAAAGAAGGAGACTCCACCACACACCTTGGCAGCAAATTCCACTGTCGAACAGCTCTTACTGTCAGGAAGTTCTTCCTAATGTTTAGGTGGAATCTTCTTTCTTGTAGTTTGGTTCCATTGCTCCGTGTCCGCTTCTCTGGAGCAGCAGAAAACAACCTTTCTCCCTCCTCTATGTGACATCCTTTTATATATTTGAACATGGCTATCATATCACCCCTTAACCTCCTCTTCTCCAGGCTACACATGCCCAGCTCCCTTAGCCGTTCCTCATAAGGCATCGTTTCCAGGCCTTTGACCATTTTGGTTGCCCTCCTCTGGACACGTTCCAGTTTGTCAGTGTCCTTCTTGAACTGTGGTGCCCAGAACTGGACACAGTACTCCAGGTGAGGTCTGACCAGAGCAGAATACAGTGGCACTATTACTTCCCTTGATCTAGATGCTATACTCCTATTGATGCAGCCCAGAATTGCATTGGCTTTTTTAGCTGCTGCGTCACACTTTCTGTGCTACGTGGGGCTGAAACTGCTGTCCTGATAATAACAGCTCCTCAGTGCCACCCTGATCTTGGCAGGGCCAGCTGATGCAATGCCTAGGCAGGCTGGAGCTGCAGCCTAGATGGTGCTGTGAAGGCACAGAGCACAGTCTGACAGGCTTGCAGGGGAAACAGGGTGACGGTGGCACAGGAGGGGCTGGAGGCTGGGGGTTCCAGGCACCAAGCACTTTATGTGTGCAGAATGTACCCTGTTCATCCTCCTTACGTTGCTCCTTCCCAACCACCCAGTGTCTCACCTGGTAGGTGACTTTGCCAGCATAGTGCTTGATGGAGAATTCGGGTAGCGGCATCTTCGGTTTGGAGTAAAGCGGGTTGGCGCCGTGGTGGTAATGACACTTCTGGAGAAATGTGTGATCCGTGGCCTGGCAAGGCGGAGGAATAACTGGGTCAGACTAGCAGTGCCCCATGTCGTCCACCCAGTGGATGACATTCAAGTTCACCATTGCTGCAAACACTTTCCATTTTAGGCCAGCGGCGTCTACCATTGAGACAGACGAGGCACACTTTTTGAGTGTGAAAGAGGAAGAATCGGCCACCTTCTAGAGCCAAACACCATGGTTCTGCATGAGTCCCTCAGCTGCTTGAGCCCAGAACGGTGACTCAAACAGAGATGCAAGGGACAGACTCTTTGAAAGACAGGCCACTACGCTGTGCCTTTGCACTGAGAGTCGTTGAATGATCCAACCACAGTATTTATGAAGACATGAAACATTGGCCAACGCTTGCTTCCAGAAATTCTGGTGCTTTCATTCCAAGGCTCTTTGAGCATAGAAAGGGTGTCACTTCCTCAAAGGGGGATAATTGTTTCCCTTGCGTCCATAAATGAATACATGGGGAAGGTGCTTCTGAGCAAAAGCCGTTAGTTGTCATCCTGCAACTAGAACAGACTTAAACAAAAAATTATGCATGGATTCTACGCAGCACCAAGTGGTACCTGAGGGAAACTGCTCTGGTCATCCAGGATCCTTAAAATCCCATAAGGCTTTTGGGCAATGAGGTCAATGCAAGGCTGGTTGTCATTGAAAGGTATTTCTCTCCACTCAAGATGCTCCCGGATATATTCCTCCTGAATACAGAATGTATTTATTAGTTAGATTTGTATCTGCTGCCCCTCCACCCTCACCAAATGAACTGACACCTGAAGCAGCTCCAGCTGCTTTTATTTACTTATTTATTGATATTTGCATCCTGCCTATGACAAATTTTCCAAGGGGACACACATCATTTAAAAACAAATGACCAAAAATAGCAAGCTATAACAGAAAGAGCAAACAGGAAAATAAAACTTATCAGCATTAAACACACAGAAGCGCGCACACAAACACACACACACACACACACACACGTGCAACATAGCTGCAGATCCATAAAAAAATGTGATGCTCTAAAATCCCAAGAATGGTGGTAATGGTGGATTCTGGCCTCACCTGCTCCTCCTTGAAGACAATCTTGTTGAAGAAGAATTGGAGATACTCATTTGCGTAATTGATGCACAACTGCTCAAAGCTGTTGAAGCCCAGATCCTATTCAAAATTCAGACCGCAAGTTTAAAAAATGTGTACATGCAGAGCAAAAGGCTACTTCAGGCTATCCAGTATAGAGGAGAAGAGCTCCACAGCCCAGCCTGCCGTTCTCAAACTGAGCCTGCCTCCAGGAATATCAGAAGCGGCAGCCATTGCAGCACTGGAGGCTAATTCATCAGGGGCAAGCAGGGCACGGCCCCACTAGTCTCTGTCTGCCCTCTGCCAGCCCATACCTGCCTCCTGTCTTTCTTACAGTCCAGTAGGTGGTCCTGCCTGCTGGCTTCTTAGTCTCAGTGCTGCCCCATGAAGAACCCATCAGGGAGGAGGATGGAGGCAATAAGTTGTCTCTGCCTGTTTTTCACTATGGCTCCATCTACTGTCGGTCTCCCTGCCTTCCACCCAGTGCCAGATTTATGTATAAGCTAAACAAGCTATGGCTTAGGGCCCCACTCTCTCGGGGCCCCCCCAAAAAACTTAAAGGAAAAAAACCTGATGTACCTGGATGTACATCTCCAAAATATAAGATAAAAAATAAATTACTTTGATAAAATACATATTTTATTATGTGCAAATCTCTTTAGTTACCTATTAGGTCCATAAATTACCATATAGTATATATTAAACACAAAAAACAGTGACAATTTCTTGTTGACAAAGGACAGCTGGACATATAAAGGGCCCCATTACCTTCAATAGCTTAGGGCCTCATCAAACCTCAATCCAGCCCTGCTTCCACCCAGTCAGTCCCAGAGAACACCAGCCACCTCGACATGATAAGCACCATTCTGGGGGCACTGGGTGTGTGTGTGTTATTCTATCCTTCTCCTCCCCTGTATCTTAGGTCCTTTGTCAAGGGACATTTGTGTTGGGCACCAAATAGCAGTTTCTGGGGAAGGCCCCGGTTGTAATTGGCTGAACGCTTCTTCCCTCACCTCAAAGCCATAGATATCCAAGACGGCAATGGACAGGGTTTCTTGCTTGGGGTAGGTGAGCCTGTTAATCCTGTCGATGAGCCAGTTGAAAAGCAAGGAGTAGAGGATCTTGGCAATGGCATCTCTGAGGGAAAGAGGAAAGGAAAAAACACATGCACAAGCGCCGTGGGCAAAGAAATGGAAGAAGACAAAGTCACAAGTAGGGGTGCTGAGGGTGAGTTGCAGTATTTACACATGGCTCTCTCTGTTACGGTTGTGGAGATGGATGGGGCTTCTGTTTACCTGGCATCAACGGCACTGTCGACAGTGAGGGGTGTGTATATCTTTTCTCTCATGGTTTCCTGTTGAGAAAGCGAAGGAAGAAGAAAGATGGCCTCCCTCCAATGGTTGGCACCAGTCACACAAAATATCATGTCCCCACCACCTCATGGAATCTCCCCCGTCCTAACACCTTTCCATTTTGATTCTCTGGCCCCATATCTGCACAAACTTATTATCCCAAAATATAGACGTGCTTTTACACTTGCAAGACTGGATGTTTTGCCATCTGCGGTACTTGACGGTCGATTCCAAAAGATCCTGCCTGAGAAATGTCTTTGCCCCTGTGGAGACGGTAGCGCCGAAACAGCGGTACACGTCCTCCTGTCATGCACTCTCTGCAAAGACCTGAGGAACGAGATCATCACCTCACTCGTACTAAGTATTCCAGGGCACTCAACCACTGCCACAGTGTCCTTTCTTCTATCAGATCAAAATGAGCAGATAACAGCAAAGCTTGCTAGGTTCATAGCAGGAGCAATCAGAATAAGGGCCACTAACTGGCTGCTGATTCAGGGCTTTAAATTGTGCTCTTATATCAAATTTCCCTTTCTGCGTATACTGTAATGTTTTATTGTTGCTATGGCCATTGGCTACTGTGAATAAAGTCCTAATCCACAGGTGCTGCTGGGCTCAAACTGGAAGCTCTTGAGTCCATCTACTGTCCCACCAGGTCAACTGGCTGGGGGGCAAGGATGACTGCAATAATCAATGAGGCAGAGCCTTTTTACCGAGAAGTCAGGTGTCCACATTCTCCTTCCTGCAATGTAACATATAGGGCATAACAACACTCTTTGTTCTAAGCAATTCATCACTAAGGGAAAGGAAGCACTTTCCCCTCCCTGAGCAACCTGCTGAGTAACCATGCCTATTATTACTATAATTTATGATTACATTTATATAGAAGCCCATAATAAACAAACACTCCCTGGGCAACTTACAACAAAATATTAAGAGCACAATTTATTATAATAATAATTAAAAACTAACAGACCAACAATAGAGCCCGCCTGTGGGTCAGGGCATCTGGCTGTTAACCAAGAGGCTGGTGGTTCGAGACAACCCAGGAACAGCTCTGAGCAGGAGTCCCTGCATTGTAGGGAGTTGGACTAGATGAACCTTGGAGCCCTTCCAACTCTAAAATTACAGTGGTACTTCGGGTTAAGTACTTAATTCGTTCCAGAGGTCTGTTCTTAACCTGAAACTGTTCTTAACCTGAAGCACCACTTTAGCTAATGGGGCCTCCCGCTGCCGCCATGCCGCCGGAGCCCGATTTCTGTTCTTATCCTGAAGCAAAGTTCTTAACCTGAAGCACTATTTCTAGGTTAGCGGAGTGTGTAACCTGAAGCGTATGTAACCTGAAGTGTATGTAACCCAAGGTACCACTGTATATGATTCTATAATTAAAGGCAACAAATAGATGCATTGCATAGAAGCAGCACAACATATTCAACACTCCAGGTTTTTTTTGGTTTTTTAAAAACAGTTCAGAAAAAAGGGTCTCTGTCTCATGAACCCTTTAACTGTTCTTGGCCCAAAAGCAGAGCAACAGACACCTGCCCTTCGGCGCCCATCCTCCCAGCTCCGCACTCAGGGCTGCCTGCCCCTTTACCGTCACTTTGAAGGTGATGGACTTCTGCAAGCCCTCGGGGGAGATTTTCAACAGATCGGCCACTACGCGGATCTCCCGGGCGCTCACCACCGAAGCCACCTCCTGGCAATCTGTCTGCAAAGCACCAAGTCAAGACATGTTTGCAAAGAGGCTGGGCGACCTTATATTTATTCATGGTTGACATTCAAGAACACACAGCAAAAACAGGCTGCGGGATAAGGCAGTACCTCCTCCAGCATCCGGTTGTCACAGAAGCCAACCAGGTGCCTGTGGGAAACCCACAAGGAGCACCAAGCACAAGAGCAGCACATTCCCTTCTTGTGGCAATTGGTATTCAGGAGCATCATTGCCTCTTGCCATCATGGCAAGTAACCACTGACAGCTCTCTCCTCCATTAATTTGTCCAATCTTATTTTAAAGCCATCCAAGTTGGTGACCACCACTGCCTCCATAGTTCCATAGTTTAACGTTGTACTGCATAAGAAGTACAGTGGTGCCTCGCAAGACGAAATTAATCCGTTCCGTGAGGCTCTTTGTATAGCGGTTTTTTCGTCTTGCGAAGCAAGCCCATTGACAGCTTAGCGGATTAGCGCTATTAGCGGTTTAGCGGCTTTTAGCGGATCAGCTGATAAGCGGCTTAGCGGCTTAGGAAAAGGGGGGGAGGGGGAAAAACCCGCAGGAACTCGCAAGACATTTCGTCTTGCGAAGCAAGCCCATAGGGAAATTTGTTTTGCGAAGCGCCTCCAAAACGGAAAACCCTTTCGTCTAGCGGGTTTTCCGTCTTGCGAGGCGTTCGTCTTGCAGGGCACCACTGTACTTTCTTTTATTTATCTGCCCTATATTTTTCAACAGTCAGCTTCATTGGCTGTCCAACTAGTACCAGATTAAACCCTGTTGAGGCCCCTAGGCAGTCGAAATCTCGAGGGGCTCCTTGTGTGCATGCTCTAGTAGGATAACAATGAACTAAGAAAGTTTGAACTTTTAACTTCATTTCAAGATCAAATCAATATTATTTTGATCTGTTTTCGTGGCCCCCCTAAAAGGTTGGGTGCCCATAGGCTAGTGCCTACTCTGTCTATCTGGCAATCCAGCACTGTGTCCAACAAGAGAACGAGAAAAACTTGTCTCTGTTCCTTTTCCCACAACAAGCATCATTTTATAAACTTGTAAGTATCATGCCAAGGGACGCGGGTGGTGCTGTGGGTTAAACCACAGAGCCTAGGACTTGCCAATCAGAAGGTTGGCGGTTCGAATCCCCGCAACGGGGTGAGCTCCCGTTGCTCGGTCCCTGCTCCTGCCAACCTAGCAGTTTGAAAGCACATCAAAGTGCAAATAGATAAATTGGTACCACTCCGGCGGGAAGGTAAATGGCGTTTCCGTGCACTGCTCTGGTTCGCCAGAAGCGGCTTAGTCATGCTGGCCACATGACCCAGAAGCTGTCTGTGGACAAACGCCGGCTCCCTCAGCCAATAAAGCGAGATGAGTGCTGCAACCTCAGAGTCGGTCACAACTGGACCTAATGGTCAGGGGTCCCTTTACCTTTAAGTATCATGCCACCTCTTTTGCTATACTTGGAAGTCCCAAATGCTGCAACCTTTCTTCATAGAGTCACTCCCTTTGCCTGATTATTTTAGTTGTCTTCTCCAATTGTAATATTTGTTTGTTAGTTAGTATGTATATTTGTCTGTTTATTACCCGCCCTTCACCCTAAGGTCCCAGGGCAGATTACAACATTAAAACAATATTCAAAGGAGTTTAAAGCAATCTATGTTCATAAAAACCAGGTGGGTCCTGAAAATATACATCTACAATACCCTTTTTGAGATGAGGCGACCAGAACAGTACACGGTATTCCAAATGCAGCCACCCCATTGATTTGTTTAGTCGGCATTATGATATCAGCAGTTTTATTTTCAATTCCTTTCCTGGTTAACCCCAGCATGGGATTTGCCTTTCTCACAGCAGCCACACACTGGGTCAGCTGTGCCCAATTTTCATGGGGCAACATCACCAGTGTGAAAATGGGAGTTGACCTTCCCCACACTCCAATTTACATTTTTCACACCGGTTCGCTCTTGCTTGCCTCCCCCCTCTTTGCACCAATACGATTAAAAGTTCTTGCTGGGCTGGCTACATGATCCAGGCAGTCAGGGACCGAGTAGTCAGGAGGAAAACATCAAGGCACCACACAGCCAACCAGACTACATCCTGAAGCTTCCTGCTTCCTCACTCTGGAAGAAGAAGTGGTGTGGTTTATTGGGTTTTTTTTTAGCCTTTCCTTAGAATGCACACTAGACTTATATTTCCATCCCAATAACTAACCTCGTATTTTTCAAAGTAGACATTCCCCAAGTGTAGAATGGAAGACAACATGCGGAAGATGCTGTCCTGATCGTGGGCAGTGAAGTGCAGGATTTCCATGGCGTCGAGCAAGTGGTGAAAATCCTCAGTGTCCACCTTGCCAGGAATCTCGCAGTTACCTCCCTACATACAATGAAAGGGAGGCATTTGTTCCCCATAAGGGAATACAGACCCTGGGGTGAAAAAGGCTCTCTGCCCCCGGCCAAGACCCATATCTGATTGGGACCACCGCCTGGGACAGAGACCATTCCTCCTAGATTGAAATGTTTGGGTATTTGTAAGAATAATATCCAGCACTTTTCTCCTTCTGTTCCATAGGCATTTCAAGGAGAGGCCCATACCTGGTTCAGGTAATAGTATGTTTCTGCCTCTTGAAGGCCAAATTTCCGCTTCTGCTGAGCAGGGAGGCCAGCCAGCATCTCGTAAAATATATGGTAGTTCCGTTCGTTATTGGCCTACATGGCAAGGCAGAGAATACAAGAGGGAATCATTACCAGGACAAATATGGACATAGAAACAGCATGAGACAGATTTCATTTATGTGTTGATTTATTTATTTTTAAATAGGGATACGTAATTTTTTTTGTATGAATAGCTGATGTCTAATTTAAACATATAAATTATATATATATAATTTTATGCTTTTATGCATATATATATAATTTTATGCTTTTATGCATAATTGTTGTAAGCTGTTCATATATTTTTAATGAATAGCAATATATACCATATTTTTCGCCCTATAGGACGCACTTTTTCCCCTCCAAAAATGAAGGGGAAATGTGTGTGCGTCCTATGGGGTGAATGCAGGCTTTCACTGAAGCCTGGAGAGCGAGAGGGGTCGGTGCGCACCAACCCCTCTCGCTCTCCAGGCTTCAGGAAGCTATCTCCCCAGCCCAGCAAGCTCCCAGAGCGATGCCGAAGCTGCGCGCAGCTTCGGCATCACTCTGGCACCCGTTCTGCGGGCTGGGGTCAAGGGAAGCTTGGGCTTCCCCCGCCCCCCGCCCCACAAGCTCCCAGAGCGATGCAGAAGCTGCGCTCTGGGACCTGTTCTGGGGGCTGGGGTAGGGGGAAGCTCGGGCTTCCCCCTCCCCAGCCCCATGCCTGGGGGGAGAAATAAAAAAAAATTCCTTTATTTCCCCCCCCCCCAAAAAAAAATCTAGATGCGTCCTATGGGCCGGTGCGTCCTATAGGGCGAAAAATATGGTACATATTTTTATGCAGATATAAAGTACAATTTAATAATAAAAACACCTTAAGTGGTTAACATACTAGTATAAAATATTCATTTAAAAATAAAAATAATAAAGCAAACAAAAATTATCAAAATATGGATAAAAATCAGCAGTACACACACACAAAAATAAAAGTACATGTCTCAGTAGGCTTGCCTAAATAAAAATGTTTTAGCAGGCAAAGGAAACAATATGGCTCAGTCTAGAGAGCATGAGACTCTTGATCTCAGGGTTGTGGGCTTGATTCCCGCCTTGGACAAAAGATTCCTGCATTGCAGGGGGGCTGGACTAGATGACCCTCGTGGTCCCTTCCAACTCTACAATTCTATGATTCTAAAATGCCTGCCTAATATTTTATGTAGCCAAGTGGCAAGTGTCCTTTTGCTGGATTGATGAGAGCCAGTGTGGTAGTGGTTAGAGTGTAAGACATGGAAGGAGGAAGGAGGAAAAACCATGTATGTTAACTGGGAACCACCCTGAGATCTTCAGATGAAGGGTGCAAATATTTAATATTTTTTTAAAAAAAAAATGAGGTCCTTGGATTTTTTTAAAAAAAGAGAATATAAATGCAATTAGTAAATAGAAAGATAGATTTAGAACTGGCCTGCTATTTCCAAACTCTCTTGCAGAACTCTTGGGAAAAGCTCGTCTTTCTCCTAAGAGTTCTGTAATGGTTCTAGGGGTTGCTTGTGTGTAAGTGGCCGCCACTCTTGGCTTGGTTGCCTGGTTGAACCCTTTCTGTCTGGACAGCCCTTCACTGCGTGGCTGTCTCAGTCACTGGCAGCATCCGTCAGTGGGCGTTTTTTGAATCTCTTCCAGCAAAGAAGTTCTTTGACGCCAAGTCTCCTCCTACTCTCCCTGCGCGGAAGTCTTCTGCGCAGGGAGGGAGTGGGCAGCGGAGTACCTGTGCTCTCCCCGCTGGTTTCTGGTGAAGAGTCTTGGAGCCTCCTCTCCAAATCCCCTCTCTGCCCCCCTTCTCGACTGGTGTTGCGCTGATTTCCTTCCCCAGCAGATGGGCTGCCTCTCTCCCTACTGGGACCCTCTCCGGCATCCCTCTGGAGCCTTCCCTCTGCCTCCAGCTCCGATGGCAGTTCCCTGACAAGTTCTCTCCCAGCTTGCAACATTTTACAAGTCAGGGAAATGACTCAGTAGCTTGGCCACAGAACACCTGCAAAGTAGATGGAGGAGCCATCTTTCTTTTTTTAAAAGGTGGCCCTTCCTTACAACAGAAGGTTACTGGGGAAATGAAGGAGAAGTGCAGAGCCTCACCTGAAAGACGACCCTTGATTTCTCCAGAAGGTACTGCGAAGTAATGGCACCACAAATGAACCCATTGCTGCAGAGACAAAATTAAATTCTTGTGTTGGGTCTTTTCTGTCCTGTGACACAGGTTCCCAACAAGCACACTAACACAATGTAACACAACACGGTGGGAATCAGAACTTAATCAGCAGAAATTGCCAGTGCTTATTGCGCATGTATATTAATTATGAAATGAGGTAAAGATGTATATGACTGGTGAAAATTGAAATACTTTGTTTGAAACTTTATAAATACCACTGCCTGGACCACCGGGCGGGGTTGCAGTTTTGTGGAACGATCCGACTGCAACCTATTGCTTTGCAATAAACAATGCTGGAATCCTAACTACTCACATTTCTGAGTTTTATTGGCATAAACTCAGGAGATCAGCTATTTTTGGCTTACAACACTTCTACATTCCGACAAGACACAATCTCAAATTAATAATAATAATAATAATAATAATAATAATAATAATAATAATTTTATTTATACCCTGCCTACCCTGGCCAGAGCCGGGCTCAGGGCAGCTAACACCAGTAAAATTACAGTAAAAACATAATAGAAAAATAAATAAATATCCAGCCTTATTTACAACTATAGGATCCTGGACCCAGTAGAAGGTACTTTCTATTATTTCAAACTTGAGATGCCATGAGAAAGGAAGAGCATATTGTGTCCCAACATATCAATAGGGCCAGCCCAGGGCTGTGGCAGCCATGCCCAATTCTATAATTCCCAGAAGCCTGAGTCAGTTGTAACAACTGTGGTTTGCATAGGTGCCACAGTGCCACCTGTGTCCCAAAACACTATAGAATCTGATGATAAGCAGCAAAGCAAGGTAAAATAAGTAGCAGCAGTGCTGAAGCAGATCTAATAGCTACTATATAAAAAGGCCTGGGTAAATAAAAAGTTGCTGATCAGGCATTGGAGAGACATGATACTTGGTACCAGGTGAACCCCATTGGGGAGAGTATTTCCCAAGCAGGGAGCCACTACTGAAAAGGCCCTTTCTTTGATTGCCTCACCTCTGGAAAAGGGTCTCAGAAGATGACCTCAGCATTTTGGGCAATTTCATGTAGGAGTTGTTAAGATTTGTAATTACTTAATTAGCTGCCCATTCACGAGAAAAATATTGTGGTCGGAAATACCAAAAAGCACAATACCAACATTAAAACGTCACAAAATCCCATCTTTACATCAGTAAGGAAAATAAATGCCCACCTCTAGGGCAGGGATAGGCAACGTGTTGCTCTCCAGATGTTTGGGACTACAACTCCCATCATCCCTGAGCATTGGCCAAGCTGGCTGGGGATGATGGGACTTGGAGTTAACCATCTGGAGGACACTAGGTTGGCTGCTCCTGCTCTTGGGACACCTCTGGCCTTACAAAGCACCACCATTAACTAGCCCAAAGGCAGCGTAGTAGGATGGCTTACAATTCCTTCATCTGCACTGGGTTTGGGGGGCAGGGGTGGTTAAACAGCAGAGTCCTGTGCATGTTGCCCCTTAGAGGTATGTCCTCATGAAAATTAATCAACATTTGAGTGCAAATTTCTCTTAATACACCCATTTGTATTCAATTTCCCCTAAACTACGCATTTTTTTGCAAAGCAATTTCCCCTAATACATTATTTTCACTTTTATGAGAAAGATTTCAAGTAAGATTTACGCTATGCATTTTTGCATACACTACATGGTGGAGAAATGCATTGCAAAATTCAGAAAAGGTGCACAATTTGAAGGATGGCTGCATTTTGGTTCTCCGATCATTTTGGGAAGGGCGAATTACTGAAATGTGAACTGAATTTAATTTCTCAGCTCATTCCTACTCAGGGCAGAGGACCCCTGTGCATGTGCTAATTTTATACTGTATAAGGTGCCTTTGGGCAAATGAGAATGATGCTTTGCAGTTTACACAACAGCCTTACAAGCAAGTAAAAAATAAAAAAGCTTTTTTAAACGGGAGGGAGAAGGGCAGGAGATCTGGGTCCCGATGCAAAAGATCTTGGGCTCATGTCCTCTGGGCCACCCCCTAACATGAACCCAATATCTCACAGGCTGGAAGCCTGGATTGTCTCCCAGTGGGTTGTAGCCTCATTGAAGTTAGTAGACTCATTGAAATTAGTAGTTCAAAGTTAGCCATGGCCATTAATTTCAATGGGTCTACAGTGGTGCCTCGCAAGACGAAAAGAATCCGTTCCGCGAGTCTCTTCGTCTTGCAGTTTTTTCGTCTTGCAAAGCAACCCTATTGGCAGCTTAGCGCTATTAGCGGCTTAGCGGCTATTAGCGGCTATTAGCGGCTATTAGCGGCTATTAGCGGCTTAGTGGCAAACCGGCAAACCGGCTATTAGTGGCTTAGAAAAAGGGGGGGGGAAGCGAAAAAAATCGCAAGACTCGCAAGACGTTTTCATCTTGCGAAGCAAGCCCATAGAGAAATTCGTCTTGCGAAGCGCCTCGAAAAACGCAAAAACCCTTTCGTCTAGCGGGTTTTTCGTCTTGCGAGGCATTCGTCTTGCGGGGCACCACTGTACTCTGAGTGGGACTAACGTTGGCTACAACTTCTTTGATCTAGCCCAGGGTAGGGGCATTAGGATCAGGGCCTTAGAGTTCAGGCAAGGTTGTACGGGAGCATTAAGGGCAGGACAGAGGAGAAAAACTACAGAAAGACGCAGGGTGTGTGGTTACTTACTCCTCCAGAAAGAGTTCCACAAATTTCCCAAACCTGCTGGAGTTGTCGTTCCGCACCGTCTTGGCATTTCCGAAGGATTCCAGCAGAGGAGTCGCTTCAAGGATCTGACTCGACCGCCGCATAAAGCGAAATACAAAACAGGAGAAGAAAGCACACCGGCATGCGACAATGAGGGGGAGGATATTGTTTCTTTCATTTAAAGCTCAAACTCCATAACAAATAATGGGGTCGTCTCCCCACGCTAGGGAGACCCATCATGCAAGGAGGGTGCTCAGCAAGGCGAGTGAGGGGTGCGTCTCAGAGAAAGGAGTGGCTTGGAGAGCATCCCAAGGGCCAGGTGTAGATGGTCTATGCTCCGGGGCTTAGCTGGGTGCATCTGAGGATCAAGAACTCTGCCAAGGGTGCCAAGATGCGCACATTTCACAGCAATGAAGACTGACCCATCAGCTGCAATGTTGCAGATGTACAGCACATGTGGATATTCACATGGAAGGCAAAGGCTGCACACACGCAATGTGCTAAGGGCTCACACATTTGCGGTTTAACCCCTGGAACAATCAACCCACCCTTGACTGAGTGTGGTTTTTATGGCCAACTACCCTGCAACAAGAAATGTAGGGTGCATGTTAGTCACTCAGATCAGGGCTGGATTTAGGTTTGCTGAGGCCCTAAGCTACTGAAGGTAATGGGGCCCTTTATATGTCCAGCTGTCCTTTGTCAACAACAAATTGTCACTGTTTTTGTGTTGAATATATGCTAATTTATGGACCTAATAGGTATCTAAAGCCATTTGCACACAACAAAATATGTACATCATAGAGCCTACACAACACAAAACACTGTTGCTGTATGTAGGTTTTATTTTATTTGTTTTTATCTTACATTTTGGAAATGTACATCCAGGTTTTTTTCCCTTAATTTTTTTGGCGGCCCCCAAGAGAGTGGAGCCCAAAGCTATAGCTTGTTTAGCTTGTATGTAAATCGTAAAGCGCTGACTTAGTTCCTTTTCCAGTACCCCAAAACAAATAGGGTAGGACAGATGGGGCAACCTTAGAAGCTGGCTTTTCACAGTAAACTTGAAGGTTGGACCCTCCAATGCAACCCCTTGCATATGGGTCACCATCCTTCAAGGCACATCCTGAGGAGCAACTGACCCTTAATTCTTGATTATCCGGATTGGTGGTAGCTAACCCAAGCACAGGGGGACGCAGGTGGCGCTGTGGGTTAAAGCCTCAGCGCCTAGGACTTGCCAATCGAAAGGTCGGCGGTTCGAATCCCTGCGGTGGGGTGCGCTCCCGCTGCTCGGTCCCAGCGCCTGCCAACCTAGCAGTTCGAAAGCACCTCCGGGTGCAAGTAGATAAATAGGGACCGCTTACCAGCGGGAAGGTAAACGGCGTTTCCGTGTGCGGCTCTGGCTCGCCAGATGCAGCTTTGTCACGCTGGCCACGTGACCCGGAAGTGTCTCCGGACAGCGCTGGCCCCTGGCCTCTTGAGTGAGATGGGCGCACAACCCCAGAGTCTGTCAAGACTGGCCCATACGGGCAGGGGTACCTTTACCTTTACCTTTAACCCAAGCACAGAGAAATGGGAATGGGCAGAGTAACCCCTCAGTGGTTAAGCTCAGATTAGACCAAGGCAAATGAGGGACCAATCTGCATGCAATTTAATCCATCCTTGGTTTCACTCTATTAAATCACGGCAAAACATTCACACTGCACACGGCTTCTCTGTACCTCTATCTGCGGAAGTGCATGAAGGAAGCAGAAGTTGGGAGGCAATCAGTGTGCAATTGATCAGGTTTTTTAAAAAGCTCAGAATGGCTCACGCTCTCCAACCCATCCCCTTTGCGGTTGCCCATCAAACAAACTTGGCAGTACCACCCCAGAGATGGAGACTCAAGACCTTTTAATCAGTTTAGGGGCTCATCCAAACTTCCTTTTGTGTCATGTTTTCAGGCACCGATCTGGCCTTCAAAGCTCTGCATCCAAGCGGTTTGTTTTTTGGTCCCAGTCCTTTCCCTGGGAAAACTGGTGAATTGGAGCAAAAAGCAGTCACATTTTCTACAGATTGACATTTGCTCCAGTTCAGCAGTGAAACGTTGGTTTTTCTGGGTAAACGCTGGGACAGGATAACCTCAACACACCGACACAAAGCTTTAAAGCCCAGATCTCTGCCTGGAAAGCATGATGCAAAAGGAAGTCAGAATGAGTCCCTGGTCTTGGACTGGCTTGGCTGCCTTCATTCGGGCTGTTGTACCTGCTGTGTTGCAGTGTGCTTCTGATTTATCGCTGCCAGGTAACGGAGGATCAGTTTGGTGGCTTCCGTTTTGCCCGAACCACTTTCGCCACTACAAGCAATCAGGTGAACAAGACAGCCCTAGTTATTTATTATCATCTCTTCCTTGCGATGCTAAAACATACATGCTTGTAGGTTATGTATGGGTCTTGCAAACACTTGCAAAACTGGAGGAGGGTATGGGCTAGCTCGCCTTAACGGAACGCACCAGCCTTGCCAACAGGAAGATGGAAGGTGTTGCACTGAAAGCTTACCTGATAATAATACACTGGTTGATTTTGGCATCTCTCAGTTTGCTGTAGGCGATATTGGTGATTGCGAAAAGGTGCCTGCGAAAAGGAAGAGAGGATCTGGCTTAAATTGCAATGCAGATATTAGTGACGTGCTTCCATCAAGCTAACATTCCAGCGCACCTGCATTGACAGTAGGAACCAGTGTTCTGGGACTGGGTGCCTGGAGGGAAGCAGTTCTAGAGGACACTGGCAACACACTGAAATGCAGGAAGTACCTTTATTGTACTGACCTTTCCCCTCCAAGTCCTCAACAGCTGGGAAGAACATTTATCTACCCAAAATCCTTGAAAGCCACTTCATGTCAAATTAGACCAACCTTTACCAACCCAATGTTGTCCAGAGGGTTTTGGACTACAACTCCTATCAGCCCCAGCTAGCACTGCCATGGTAACCAGGGCCAATAGAGGTTATAGTCCACAACATCTAGAGAACATCAGGTTGGCGAAGGCTGGATTGGACAAGATGGAGTGATGGTCTGACTCAGGATAAGACTGCTTTATGTGTTACTTAGCCACTGCTCTGGCTCCTGAGATGTCAGCAGACATACACACATACTTTCCAGAATACCTCTGTAGCCATGCTTTTTAAAAAGCATGCACTTCTTTGGAAGTGAACAATACACAGTGCGTTGCCTCCAGATCTAATCTGTAAGCAGCAGAGACTTACGGTGGGTTCTCCCCCAAGGCTTTCCCTTCATATTGCAGCACGTGGTCTGTCCCGTAGATGTTGTACATTTTGTAAGGATTCACAGACACTAAGATACTACCTATATAGGTCTAGAAGAGAAAGAGATAAATTCAGTGGGAGGGGATAAGCTCTGAATGCATGCACGACACTACGACCTGCTTCACACATAATGCTAAGCCATGGTTTATTCCATTCTTGCCTATTAAACCATGGTTTAGTTTTACATGTGAACCTTTAACTATGATTTGTTTATTGCAAAAAAAAAAAAAAAACATGATCTGAAGCCATGGTTTGCTGTTGGTTTATGAACCCTGATTTGTTTTAAGTCCAGCTTGAAATCCCAGAACCTTTCCTTAACCAAGATTTGTTTGGATAAGACATTCACAAAGCCACAAAAGCACAAGACAAAAGATCCTGCAAAACAAAACAAACTATGGAGAAACAAGTCATGGATTAGCACTATGTGCAAACCAGGCTTCTCTCTGTGTGTGTATTGAACACCAAGCACAGTCAAGTGAAGTAGAACCCTACCAAGCAGCACAGTTACTCATTAATAAACAACCCAACTTACTTGGTTGGGTGGTTACTCAAAAGTAATTGGGTGCTTTGTGTATCAAAACCACAAATAAGCAAGAACGGAACCTACTGGATGTAACCTTAGCATAACCTGGAGCTCCTTCAGAACCTTTTCCTTCATCTTCCTATAGTTTGCTTTCATTTATGCATTTGTTATTTTAAAAATCCCATATTTTTAATTTACTTTAATCATTGCATCTTTATTTCATCTTTCCCTGCCCCCACGAGCTGGATGGTGTGCACCCGCCTTCTGGTGCCCTCCATATATTTTGGACAACAGCTCCCATCAGACCCAGCTGGCAAACAGCCATATGTTGCTGGAACTGATGGGAGCTTTGTTGGTTGTGGGATGGCTGGTATACAGTACAGAGTTCACATCCCACCTCCCAACCCCAGTTCCCACTTTTATTGCTACAACAATCCCAAGATCACCCAGAGTGCTTTGTGGCTTAGTGAGGATTTGAACCCAGGTCTCCATGGGCCAACACTGCATCCACATCACCCTAGTGGGTTCTTTCCCAGTAGTTCATTAAGCTTTGGAAATAAGCAAAAGCGAAAGGACAACAACCAACTTACATAAATTAGTCCCCGGTCAAACCTCAACCTGATGTTGTTAAGAACCGCATTCTCCTGGAGGTCTCTGCAGTGTACAGAAAGAAAGGAGTTCTTTCAAAGACTATTTGTTATGTATTAGTTATGTTATCATTAGGTTGTTGTACCCCAAAGAAAATGCAATGCACATGGGGGGGGGTCAGGGAAGACATAATCCGGGCTTCCTCAACCTCGGCCCTCCAGATGTTTTTGGCCTACAACTCCCATGAACCCTAGCTAGCAGGACCAGTGGTCAAGGATGATGGGAATTGTAGTCTCAAAACATCTGGAGGGCCGAGGTTGAGGAAGCCTGAGTCTCAATCAATTACATATCATTTGCAGACAGAAAGCAACAAGAGCAAACACCAACCATATTTGCTGAATTAATTTCCATTGCGGACATGGGGCAAACAAGCAAGCACCGGCAATTTCTACTCCCATTTTTGCTCTATTTCCCCAACATCTTTAGTCCAGAGGGGCAGAGAGTTTTGGACATTCACATTCATCATTTTGGACATTCACAATATTTGTCTGGGATTCCCAGCATTTGCACCTGGAAAGCCACCAGATTCCAAGCGTTCCTTAAATTAAATTATCCGACAGCAGTCAACTTACTCCAGCTGGGTCATGTCTTCCACAGCATTATCCCCGTGTTGCAGTGGGTGGGCTGGACAATGCAAGCTGTGGGTGGTGTGCATCTATATTTGCAGAGAGGAAAAGGCAATAAAATCAGCACATGCTCAGATCCACGTCCCATGCACTTGACCCTCAAGGAAAACGCAGGTGATCTTTTGTATGCAAATACATGCAATCAATGCATTTATTATTCAGGGTATTGTTTATTGCTTGTAACGCCCGTTCTCAAAGCGGCTTTCCGCAATGAAATACAGTGGTACCTTGGTTTAAGCACAGCTTAGTTTATGAACAACTTGGATTAAGAACGCTGCAAACCTGAAAGTAGGTGTTTTGGTTTGTGAACTTTGCCTTTGAAGCAGAACATGTTCCACTTCCTGTTGAGTGTGTTCCATTTGTAAATTGAATCCCCTGCTGCTATGGGAAAGCACACCTTGGTTTAAGAACGCTTTGGTTTAAGAACAGACTTCTGGAACGGATTAAGTTCATAAACCAAGGCACCCCTGTATGGCAAACAATATCAATGCATTGGAACTTATCAATTAAAAAAGAGAGCAGTTATACAATGGGTGGGAAAATACAAGACTACAAAACTATTCCTGAATAAGACACCTGGGGTGGTTGTGACAGTGGCTGGTTCAAGACGCAGGGCACCATATATGAAGTGATTTATAGAATATTGTCATGGGCTGGTTGGATACAGAGGAGCGGTGGGAGGAACCAGCCAGGGAGCCCCCGAGGGAAGAAGGCTCAGAGCCAGGGGATTGGGGTGGGACAACGACGAGTGGTAGGAGGGAGAAGACTGGGAAGAGGATGTGCTGGAAGCTGAAAAGGTAACAGGGTTTAATGAGCAGGAAGAGGCTGTGGTAGAGAGGAGTCCAGAGTCAGAAGCAGAGCGGAGGCTGGAGAGGAGAGGGGGCAGGAGGCAGAGATGAGTCAGGCTGGTGAAGAGTCCAGGGAATCTTCCCCTCCTGATGTGACAAGCTCCCATCCCCGCTTGTCTCCGAGAACATGAAAAGGAATGAAGAGGGTGGAGCAAAGAAAGGGAAGATGAAGGCGTCTCAGATTGCTTGGGAAGGACCTGGAGAAGAAATAGACTTAGAGAGCTGTGGACCTTGAGTCCTCACAACTGCCTCATTGGGGCAAGATCAACTGGGAAGAATTGGGGTGCTTACTTGGCCTGAGCTGTTGTTTGTTTGTTTGAATAAAGAGTTAACTTCACCGACATCTTGTGACATATTGCTGACCTGACCCTGACACCCGTCCTGATAGATATATAGAGTGATTGAGAGGATATATAAGCTGCCTGGGGGAGGAATTGTGGGGCAGGAGCTGCCCCGTCCTCATGGCCTGAACATTGTCAAAGCCAGTCTCTCTTCACAGGGAACTCTGGGAATTGTAGCTCTGGGACAGAAATAGGGGCCTTCTAACAACCCTCAGGACACTTCACAAACTACATCTCCCAGAATTCTCTGGGGAGAATTATAATACCATGAGTGGTATTATAGTGCATTAAATGCATGGCGTGAATGTGGCCCAAGAGCAGGAGCAAGGGAGCAAATTTGCCTGCTGTGACTAATAGTTGTATTGAAGGGCCCCTGCTAAACTCCTGAGGAACCCCCAGGTGCCCTCCAACCCCCCATTCCTAACCCTTTAGCCCAGTGTTTCCCAACCTTGTGCCTCCAGATGTTTTTGGCCTACAACTCCCATCATCCCTGACCACTGGTCTTGCTAGCTAGGGATGATGGGAGTTGTAGGCCAAAAACATCTGGAGGCACAAGGTTGGGAAACACTGCTTTAGCCATCTTGACTGTAAGTAAAACAACAAATGGTTAAAAGGTATCTAGAGTAAGGGGCTACCAAGTCCTAATTCTTTCTCAAGTTGTCATGCCGTGTCTCGGCTGAATCATTTCAGACTGCAGGTAGGCACTGAAATGACTGAATTATCAGATTTGGAGTACCCCATAGGCTCCACTTTTAAGTATGGAGGTCTGGCTGGAAGAAACATGGATCCTGTTGGACCGGAGCATCTCAGAGATTTGGTGTTCAATATTAAGGACTATCAAAAAGACCGGCAGAGAGGAACTGAGAGAGAATTAAGAGCCTCGGATGTGAGATCTCCAGGCTGATAGTAGATTGAGACTGATGGACACTTGTTGGGGACTGAAACCGGGAAAGGGGGGGTGGAGTTTGGGAATCCAAAGGGGACATTATTATAATTTGTTCTGTTTTTATTCTGTTTTTGTTATTGGTATGAAAATTGGGAAATTCGTGGAAGGGAATATTGGTCGATCTTAGAAAAATGTTTTAAGAATGAGTATTGATATATAAGTATTGATGTTTAAGTTCGGATAAGGCAAAACTGATTTTTAAAATGAACTAAATTAAATGAAAATAAGGTTAGCAAAAATAAATTGAGGAAATGGACTAAAGAGAAAAAGTAAAATAATAATATGTTAAAATAAATTATTAAGTTAAGGTTGAGAAATAAGTAATAAGGATTTGCTGAGCTAACAATTTAAATTGGAATACAAGAAGGGGAGGTGTGAGGAGGTCTGAGAAATAAGGTAAAAGAAAATAAGTAATTAAAATTTTATGTGTTTTTATTTTTGTATGTTTGTTATTTTATTATTATTATTATTATTGAAAATGCTAATAAACATTTAATTAAAAAACATGAAATGATTGAATTATCTTGCGTGCACTAAAAAACAACCCAAAACCCCCTTCCCCATAGAAAACTAGCATGTCAGACCTAGACCCCTCCTTGATATTCTAGATTTCTATGCATAGGTTGTGTGTGTAAATACACACACACACACACTACAAAAGAACACATGATTATGTGAGCCCCCCACCTGCACCAGTGCAGCCTAGGCACAAGTTGGCTCTATCCCTGATGCTTTTGAAACACTAAACAATTTTTTTTTAAAGTAAATTTTTATCCTATCCCTTTTCCAAGTAGCTCAAGAGAGCATAGATGATTTCCCTCCTGCTTCATTTTAACACCTAGTAAGCTTCATGGAAAAGTGGGGATTTGAACCCTGATCTCTCAAGTTCTAAACCAACGCTCTAACCTTCACACCATACTGGCTCTCTATAAACATTCCCACTGCTTCTAGGAAAGGTATGGATAATCCCCAAGAAAGTGGTGGAAGAGAAGATGTTGCTTAGCAACCATGCAGAGTGGCCTGATCTTTGCTGAGGTAACACGAGCCCTGATTGGCTGAGTACTTCTGAGGGAGTTTTCCTCTGTATGTTTGGTTGTATGTCTCCCTCCATGCACAAAGCCTGAACTAAGAAAGACAAAACCTCTCTATTCCTTTCTCCTCAAATCGTACACTGTTGTTGTTCAGTTTTGCTCAGTAAAGTGTTATCGAGACTTTTCTCCCTGGGCTCTGTCTGTGTTATTTAAGTGACTTTGCTTACAGGCAGCATCTCGTTTTCAAGCCTGCCGTGGTGCCCTGTTTGTTGGTATCGAGTCTGTAAAGGCAGCGGCAGAAGATTGGTAAGCAAATACGTATCAAAAGATAAGCTCCTCAAAGCTGGGCTTTGAACGATGATCCGCTTCAGGCAGCTCTGCTCAAGGCAGCAGGAGTCAGCTTCGCTCTAATTAATACTCTCCTCCTGTTCCATGCCAGCTCCATGTCGGAGATCAGGTCCCTAAATTTACATACAGCTCTTTCGCTCGGACAGGCAGCTTGTGCCTCTAACAGGGGCTACTAACCCTGAGGGCGGTGGTTTGCCTCCACTGTCAGAGGCAGCAAATGTTTCTGAATTCCAGTTGCTGGAACAAGCAGGAGGGGTGAGAACAGGAGTCTGGACTAGATGGGCCACTGGCCTCATCCAGCAGGCTCATTGCAAACGTAACTGAATTACTTCCCATCCCTAAGTGAGACCTTGCGAGTGAACCTGATCCAGAATTCCAAGAGAATCTGGACAGAAAAGTCCAATTCAGGATAACCTTTCCACTTCCATCCACCCCTAGTTCCCAGACTAGGGCCAACCCAAGGAGAAGGGCAGGATGCGCCCCACACAAACAGATTTCATGGACAGTTGAATCTTACTTAATTACAGGGGCAACAGGATCCTGAGGGCACTCGGCTAGTTATGGGGGGACAGGACAGGTATTGTGCCAAATCAAACTCTTTCCTCCCAGAAGAGGCCAGAGAAGAAACAGCTAGGGAAGCTGCCCTCCCCTGAACATCCGCCACCTGAGACAGTTACCACACCCTGCCTAACGATAGGGCCGGCCCTGTTCTGCTCCCCTCCCCTCCCCCTCCCCGTCACAAAATAGTACAGGGCTCTCCTTCAATTACCTTGCACCGCCACCTCTTGCTCATCCCACCAAATTCCGTGTGGTGCATCGTTGACCCCCGTGTCAGGTACCAAGCCAAGCCACTGCCTCCCTGGAAAGATGTCGATGGGTTCAAGCTCCCTGAGGCCCAATCGTTGGCTGCCTGGTGCCGGGGGCTGTTCTGGTTTTGCATGCGGGCTTTCCTCCTGAAGGAAGAGCCGATCCGCTGGATCTGGGGCATGACGACTGCGTACCTCCCAAAGCTGTCCTCCGCGTCATTTTCATGCAGCTCGGCGGGTGAATAGGCAGCTTCCCAGCTGCCCAGGTGGTTATTCCGAAAGGGTGAGGAACGGGGAAGGGGAGGGTTCCCCCTTCCCATGCTGTAGGCGGGCCCCTTAAACGAAGCTGCCCTTTGGGACAAGGGGCTGAGGTTGGGCCCTCCCAAGTGGCCAGGATTGCCCCCAGAAATGGCGTAGGACCAATTACTATCCCAGGCCTTGCGGGCCAGTTTCGGAGTCGGTGACCGGGAGTGGCCGGCCAACCCTGCTTGCTTCGATGATGGCGGTGGAGGAGGCGGTGGAGGAGGAGCATCCTCATAAAATAGACTCCTGGAAAAGGGGGGCAACTGTCCAGGGATGTGATCAGCCCGTGCCTGGGACGCATTGCTATCTTTTGTGCTGCTTTTTGTCAGGGAAGGGGGACGCCTGATGGACGAAACAGCCTGGGCCATCCCAGCTAATGGCTGTCCGACGCGCTGCAGGTAGGCCTGCCGGGTGCTGGGAACAGGACTCGAGGGCACAGACAGATTCGAAAGGCTCCTCAGGCTTCCGGCGGCTCTTGTCTTGGGTGCGGGATTCCAGGCTGCTGGCCTTCCATTTCCAGAAACACGGTCCCACCTCTGCTGTTGCTGTTGCTGCTGTAGCCACTGACCTTCTCCTGGTCCATTGGCACCATCAAAAGCCTCGGTGAGAGGAGACGAGTTTCTTGGAGACTCCCTGATGGTGACCCTCCGGCTCCCTTGCTGCGTAAACATGTGAGGGGAGCTCCTGGCAGACAAATTGGGGGACTGGGAGCCAAACTGCCTCATGAACTGGTTTCTCATTAACGGTTTCACAGCTTTGGTCGGGGGCTCTTGCTGCCTGCTCCAAGCTTGGGGGAGCATGGCTTGAGCATCCACAGGCGGGGGGCTCATTCTCCTTGGCGGCTGGAAAGGGTTTTGGATGGGAGGCGAGCCAAAATTCCTGAGAGATGGTTGAGGTGAGGGAGGGGCTTTCAATCTCCCGGTGGTGGGATTATGGAAGCCCGCTGAGGCAAATCTTCCGGGGGTCCTATTTGACATAGCATCCTGGAACTTGGAAGTAATGGATTTGACAGAGCCATGAAATGAAGGATGGCTCAAAGGGGCCTCGGTCCTGTGACTACTGACTCCTCCTAAACTAGAGGAGGATGGAGTGCGGTGGCTCATAAAAGGATTACGTGCTGTTGGTCTAGGGGATGAAGGTGAGCGGAAGGTGGCATTTTCTGATGGGTTCCCTGTGGCAGCCGGCCTATGTCCCCGTGATGGAGTAGCATTTTCTGGTGGGGAAACAACTCTCTTCAAAGGAGGAGGAGCCCCAGAAGTAGGTGAGTTCCTCCGCTGGAGGGAAGGACTTCCATGCATGATTGTTGACCATGAAGAGGAGGAGGACCTTGAGGGTTGGTGGCCACCAGACAACTGCTGATAAGGGTTACTTATCTCAGGAACGTGGAAGCCGGTCTGAGGCCTATTTAAGCCATATGACCTTGGACCTTGTTTTAGAGAAGAGGGAGAGTTGGCTGTTTGGCTGAATTCCCTCTGAGGTGAGCTGGGGCCTTCTTGGTGTGTCTTTGTGTAGGAAGATGACCGGGCAAATGGAAGTGTGTTGTGCAGCTCTTCCTGAAGAGCATCTCGTAGTTTCGCTGCAGGGTGAGAAGGAGCGAGGCCACTGCCGTGCCTCCCTGGAGCCCCAAACCGCCTCATGGATTGAGGAGAAGATGCTAAACTGACCATTTGAGAGAGCCTTGCCCCCAGCTGAGGAGAAGGCGGCCCCATACGCCTACTCTCTCCTAATGGTGAAGACAGAGTTCTCCTAGTTGGAGATGGCGTAGTAGGCCTGCTTGGTCCATCATTCCCGTGGTGCTTGAGTATGGGCTTTGGTTGTGAGAGAGATCTTTGTAGGAACTGCCCCAGAGGGCTTCCAAATTCTCTGGGGGAGAAGCTAGGATTATTCGCAGCTGGGATCAAATGCCTTCTGGGCGAGTCTGGGGAGAGAGGCCTTTGAAGCTTCCGAACGAAACAGCCAGGGAGCAGTTTTGAGAAAGTCCTCGGTGACCTGGGAGACTCTAGATTCTGATAATCAAACTGGGCAAAAGGAGATGTCAAGGGCTCTGATTCTTCTTCCTCTTCCTCCTCCTCTAGATCAAAACTGGCAAGCGGAATGTGTGGTGAAGGAGGGAGGGAGACATCAAGCTTGTCTGTGCCAAAGAGTTTCACCTGAGGCCTTGGGAAAAGCCGGAAGCCTCTTTTCACAGACAGCTTGGAAGGCAAATTTTCTCCCATCCCTTGCTGATCAAAAAAGGAAGAATTGGAGAGCGCAGAGGGGTAGCGGCCCTGTTCTTCCACAGCTCCTTCCGTTTCGTCTGTCTCCACGATGTCATCCAATGGATAGGCGTACGGGTTGTACGAAGACTGTGTCTGAGGGGACCATTCGTGCTCGCTGTAGCTGACTTCGTGCTGAGAGTAGGTGCCATCATCAGGATACCCCAGTTCATCTTCCCCTGCAAAATGGGGTCCATGTGTCCCTTCGCCCTCTTCATAACCACTCCCGAAGTCATCATAAGATTCGTACGGAGAATAGCTGGCAGAGGGTTCATAATCTGGATTATCAGGGTTAGGATAGTCATACTGGTCTTGCTCATAGAACTCTACCGGCTCCTCAAATGGTCCAGATTCTTCATCTGCTGGACACCTGTCATCATGCTCACCATCACATGCTTCTGGGTCGTAATAATCTTCCTCTTGGCAGTCATCGTAGAAATTCAGTGGGGTGGCAGAATCCACATCTTCCCAGTAGCCGAACTCTTCCTGGGCTTGGCCGTAGAGGGTGCTCTTGCTTCCTGGGGTCTTCCTCATGTTAGCTTTGTGCTTCAGAACCTCATCCCCTGATGGGAAGGGCAGCTTTTTGGCTCCAATCTTGGTCAGCCAGGATTCATTGGTGACCTTTCCATCGCAGGTGCACCGGCCGTGTTTGGCCAAGAATCTCCTGGTCAGCCAGCTGGTTGCAGCTGCAACGTTGCTGACGATCTCGGCCCGGGGCTTGAAGTTGCCCACCTTCCTCTTCCGGCACAGGCCACCAAATAACCCTTTGCCTGCAGCTTTCCCACCGCCGAAGCGTATCAGCATGAAGGTCGACTTCTTCCCCTCAGTCTTGGGCGGCGCCTCTTTCTTCCTCTCCTTCTTCTTCTTCTTCCCAAGGGACTTAAAGCGCATCATGAGGTTGGAGGTGGACTTGAGGATGCCCTTGTTCTTCTTGGACTTCTTTGTGGTGCTGTGCTTCTTCAGCCCCCAGAAGAAGCGGGAGGCGTTCTTGAACTGGCCTTTCTTGCGGCTCTTCTTTGGGCCCAGCCCTCGGAAGCCCATCAAGAACTTGGACGTGCTCTTCAAGCTCCGCCTCCTAGGGGGCGGATCCTCCTTCTTGGCTATCGTCATGGCCTTGGTGGCCCCTTTCAGCTGGGCTTTGGCTTGCTCCTTCTTGGCCCCTTTCTTCTTCTTGGCATCGTCAGTCGCCAGGCCGATGACCAGCTTGGAGGCACCTTTCAGCGGCTTTCCTTTCTTCTTCCCAGTGGCATCTTCCTCCTCCTCCACCACCACGGCCTCCTCTTCCGCTGCCCCTTTCTTGCCTTTGGCTGCTCCTTTCTTACCAAATTTGGCCAACCCCCCTTTCTTGTCTTTCCCTTTTTTAGCCTTCGGGTCTTCTTCGATCTCCTCTTCCTCCACCACCTCCGCCACCTCTGCCACCTCTGCCACCTCCGCTACCTCTGCCACCTCGCTGCCCACCTCGCTCCCCTCGGCATTTTGGTCAGCCTCCGACACCTCTTCGGAGTCGCTGACGGCCTCCTTCTTCCCCTTCTTGGCATCTTTCCCTTTCTTAACCATTTTCTTGGTGTCGGAAGAGCCTCATCCTCTGCTTTCTCTCGGCCACTTCACCACAGGGTTTGCCCTTGGGCAGAGGTAGACAGGAATGCCCATGGAGACAGAAGCAAGGAAGAAATTCTCAGGGCAACACACGCATGGTGCTTCTTCAGATCTGGAACCCGGCCTCAAGACCTTTGCAGCAAAAGTGGGAACATTTCCCCCCGTATTAAAATTGCCCTCTTCAGAACTTCAGGGGGAGAGGCAGAGAGAAAAAGAGAGAACAGCCTTCTCTTAATTTACCTTCTGACCGGATTGGGCAAGTCCCCGCAGGTAGCACTGCGTTTTTTTCCTATGCTTCGGATGCTGTGACGTTGACCTCTTTAATTCCCCCCAAGAAAGTTAAGAACTAATGCAGGATCTGGTCACGGCAGAGGCTGCTTCCGAGACTTATCTTGCAGAAGTCTTTCTCCTTATTGTTCTGTGGGGGAAATTGTCCTCAGTGCCCCTCTCCAGGTTTCCACAACAACCTGCCGGTCAGAAGATTTTTCAATTTGCTGTTTTCTACAGGGTGCCGGGAGTTAAAAAGTCAAGGTATAGTCACTGACTGAGAGGCTGGAATGTAACTGTATCTTCCTGGGCTCACATACATATGAATAATGTAACTGGGCAGCTCCATCTCCCCAGGAGACATCCTTCCAAAGGAGAAATAAAGCTTTTTTTTTTTTAAAGCAGCCTTGCCCAACCTGGTGCCCTGCAGATATTGCTGGACCCGCCTCTGATCAGCCCTGGGCAGCACAGCCCAAGGTCAGGGATGATGAGCATTGGAGTCTAGCAATATCTAGAAGGCACCAGGTTGGGCAAGGACTGGGGAAGAGAATGGAAACCCAGAACCCCAACCCTATTCTTTTCATTTTTTCAACCCCATCCAACTGCAGCCAACAGGTATGGCACCTCTATCATGTCCCCTCTTAGGCCAGATCCACGCTATACATTTCAAGCACATCCGAAACACATTTCAAGCACATGACTCACCCGAAAGGACCCTGGGGGCTGGGATTTATTCCTCAAAGGGCTACAACCCCCAGCACCCATAACAAACCACAGTTCCCAGGGTGCTTTGGGGAAAGTTTGAAATGTATGCTGAATGAGCCTGAAATGTATAGTGTGGATCTGCCCTTATTGCTCACCTTTTCTCTAAACAAAAAAGCCCATTTTCTTGCAAGGGATGGAGCAACTACACAGGCAGAAAACATTGTGACATTTGAGGCTTCTGGTTTATTGTCTCTGCTTAAATGCCTTTTCTCTAGACGTATATAAAACTATGGGGGAAGTAGATGGAGCATACCCTCCAACATTTCTCTAATGAGCATAGGGACGTCCTAAGGAAAAGCGGGACATTCTGGGATCAAATCAGAAACCTAGAAGGTTTCCATAAATCTGGGACTGTCCCTGGAAAATAGGGGCACTGCCATTCACAGGCAGCATGGCCAATGAGTCGGGGTGTTGAGTGTTGGAGGCTAACAATATCTGGAGAGACACGTGTCCCTCACACTCATCTTAAGCTTTAGAGGTTAAAGCCCAGAATGCTGAATAATTGACTGCAGCATTAAGCATTCACAAGCATTTCTGAAGCATTTCTACTAGGAATGGTTGGAGAGAAAATACCCAAAATAGATTGGAAGTTGTTTATATACGCTATAACGGTGGCAAGAATTTTGCTAGCCCAAAAATGGAAACAGCAGGAACTTCCAACAATAGAAGAATGGCAGATGAAAGTTATGGAATATGCGGAAATGGCAAGGCTGACTGGACGTATCTGGAACCAGTCTGACCAAGCATTCCAGAAAGAATGGACTAAATTTATACTATACAGTGGTACCTCGGGTTACATACGCTTCAGGTTACATACGCTTCAGGTTACAGACTCCGCTAACCCAGAAATAGTACCTCGGGTTAAGAACTTTGCTTCAGGATGAGAACAGAAATCATGCACCAGCGGCGCAGCGGCAGCATGAGGCCCCATTAGCTAAAGTGGTGCTTCAGGTTAAGAACAGTTTCAGGTTAAGAATGGACCTCCGGAACAAATTAAGTACTTTAACCCAAGGTACCACTGTATTTAGAGACTTTTTGCACACATATAAAGACACTAGCGGGACTGAGATAAGACTCACTTCGTGAGAAGAATTAGCACTCTATTTAAGATAAAAGAGAGTGTTAAGACAAGTTAAGATAAATATAGGATGGAGATGTTACAAATGTGCAAAATAAAATGTAACAGAAACAAACCAGAAAAAGGACAGGGGGAAGTTGTATGCTTGGTACACAAAATGAGATAATGGCTGTTATGTTATGGTACTATATAATTGTTAAAATTTGAAAATCAATAAAAAATATGTGGGGTTTTTTTAAAAAAAGAATCCACACAGTCCAGAACAAAAAATATAGCCTTCTTTGCATCAAGGGGACAGGAATCTTTATTTAGTTTCTGAAAAATGCAGCCTTATTGAGCCAAGGGCCTGCCCATTCCGTTCTTTAAAGCAAAACTCTCTAACACATACCTACGGAATGTGCATGTGTGTATGATACATGCAGTATCTTGGAAAAAGTTCTCTGCTATTTGACACCTTATCTCCTCCTCAAACCACCCCGGGGCATCTTAGAGCAGCAAGGAGTCTGGGAAAGACGATGAGAAGGAGGTAGCAAAGCAGCAAGGTAAAGTGAGGGATGTTGGGTACAATTACACACCACGGCCGGTGAAGGGACGTGTTCCTGCCTTTTGTTACTGCGTAATTTGGGCTTTACCACCAGACCTCGGAGTGGATTTAATGACCTTTAGAAAGGCAATGTCCAAACCACTCATTGGATTTCTCTTAGTGGCAGCACATATGGTTGTAAGCCACACCATGGAAGATCTTAGAAGGCACAAACTTGAATACTTGAATACAAGAGAGCCTAGCCTATTGCCCTTACAGAAAAGCTGGCGCATAAATCGAGGCTGGCAAGAGGAACAAAGCGCAAAGAGACGATTGCTGGAGAATGGCAGAGCTTGTTTCATTCACAAATACTCCTGAAAGCCAAATACAGTGGTACCTCGGGTTACATACACTTCAGGTTACAGACGCTTCAGGTTACAGACTCTGCTAACCCAGAAATAGTACCTTGGGTTAAGAACTTTGCTTCAGGATGAGAACAGAGATCGTGCTCTGGCAGCGCGGCGGCAGCAGGAGGCCCCATTAGCTAAAGTGGTGCTTCAGGTTAAGAACAGTTTCAGGTTAAGAACGGACCTCCAGAACGAATTAAGTACTTAACCCGAGGTACCACTGTATCGGTTCCAACCATTTATACTGTTGTAGATCACATAAGAAGAACATGTTTTACATATGGATACTCTTATAAATTGTGGTGTATGTCCTGGAATACAGGCTTTCAAACATACTTTGTGGGGGTCTCCAAGGAAAACTGGGTTGGCTGGGCTGCGTCTGGGCTACACTTACTTCCAGTATCGAGGGTAAAGAGCTCTCTCTATCAGCTCCATCAGGTCCCCTCTCTGCTCAGCTGTTACCTAGGGGCAGCCATTCCATCAAGACTGCCTCAACAGGACAGATGCATACATACATACATACATACATACATACATACATACATCATATCAATCAACTGTCCCAGATATTTTGTCACCCCCCCTCAGTGGTGACACCCAGGGCAGCCCGCCGAAACTGCACCCCCTTCCTCCGCCCCTGGGTACACATATGCAATAATTCTGAAAACAATAAAATTAGGAGGAAATAGAATGGCAGACTCGCACCACCCCTCTACCAGAAAGCCCACCTGCAACCTAAAATTTGAAAACAATATGTAATATAGAATAAAAGTTTACACATCCACTAAAACCAACCCCCAGAAAAACCATGGGGTTTTAGAGCTACATAAATTATAAATTATAATTAACATACTAGAATATAACTACAATTACAGTAGTTTAAACTCTGTTGCAGGGTTTGAATAATGTTAGTACTGTAGTAGATTTAAGACAGATCTGAAACCATAGCGAAATCAATAATTAGTTAATTAGTCAATTTAAGACAAAAACGTTTATTGGTAACAAATAATAGATAATTGAAATAAGGAATGGACGGGAGGTCGGGTTTATAGTCCAAGGACCGCTTTTTGTTTTATTGATTTGTAATTAATAATATCCATATTATGGTTTGGTTTGTATTTCTTGTCTTGGGGTTTTTTGTTTTCTTTTTTGGTGTATCAAAAAGGGAAAAAAAGAATATACTCTGTACAGCAGGGGTTGGGTGAATGTGGCCCTCCAGGCATCTCTATCTGGCCCTTGGGACTCTCACCAGGGAACACAGCCCTCCTTAGCTTTGCCTCACACCCTCCTCTACTGGTTTTGTCTGACTGCCCTGTGATAATACCTCTCACATGCCTGGGCCGAAGATGGAGAGAGATCCATGGGTGTAGAAACAGAAACCTCTGGATTCTGCAAGGCTCAAATGTCATCTACTGTGCAAAGGCAAGAGTTGCCTTGGTTGCTTCACTTACTTTTCGCCTCTGGACCTTAAGGCAATCAGCATGCAGCCCTCGGAAATTTACTTGCGGGTGAAGTCAGCCCTTGTTCTCCACTGCTTCTATGCAACATTTATAGGGCGGTAAGCGCAGTGGGAGAGCATCTGCCTTGCATAGAGAAGGTCCCAGCTTCAGTCCCCAGCATCTTCAGGTAGGGATGGGAACGTCCCTTACCTCAAAAACTTGGGAGAGCCACTGCCAGTCTGTTTGCAGAGAATAGTGGGCTAGATAGGCAAACTCTCTGACTCACTGATAAGGCAAGTTACTATGTTCTCACAGCTACACCAGGTGTTTCTGTTTACAATCGGCAGTTTCAATTTCTGTGTCTGGAAAACCACCACACACGTTTTTGTCTTTTGGGGGACACCTGTGTTAAAACCAAACTACCTGTGATGTTAAATGTGTATTTGCATTTAGTGTGCATGTTTTTTAAAAAATGCAAAAAGCAGTCGGGGGGGGCAGGGGCCCTATAATTATCAGAACTGCAACTGGCAGGTAGGGGGTTTAACGCTTTCCACCCTGGCTTAGTGGGGAGGGGTTTTTTCCCCTACCTAAAGCAAAGAGTTTCCCAGTAGTGATGTATGGAAGTGAGAGCTGGACCATAAAAAAAGGCTGATCATCGAAGAATTGATGCTTTTGAATTGTGGTGCTGGAGGAGACTCTTGAGAGTCCCACGGACTGCAAGAAGATCAAACACATCCATTCTGAAGGAAATCAGCCCTGAGTGCTCACTGGAAGGACAGATCCTGCAGCTGAGGCTCCAATACTTTGGCCACCTCATGAGAAGAGAAGACTCCCTGGAAAAGACCCTGATGTTGGGAAAGATGGAGGGCGCAAGGAGAAGGGGACAATAGAGGATGAGATGGTTGGACAGTGTTCTCGAAGCTACTAACATGAGTTTGACCAAGCTGCGGGAGGCAGTGGAAGACAGGAGGGCCTGGCATGCTCTGGTCCATGGGGTCACAAAGAGTCGGACACGAGTAAACGACTAAACAACAAATGCAAAGAGTGGCTTCAAAGGAGCAAATTTCATCAGCACTGTGGCAGAGAAAAGGGTTAAACTCCCCTCCCTGCCTCCTTCAATCCCAGTGATTATCAGCCTTCCTCAAAAGAACTCATATACACATTTTTTTTTAATTTAAAAATAAAAAGTGTACTCTAATTACAAAGACTTGTTTAACATCTCCTGCAGTTTGGCCCTGAGTGGCTAAAGTAAGGAGTGACATCTAGTGTCTGTGAAATGAGTTTCCTAACAACGCATAGATTTACTTTGCTACCCAGATGTATTTCTTTCATCTTGTCCATTTTTTACCTCTAGGAGGATTAAGAATGGGTGAAGCAGCAGCACACTTTCAAATAAAGAAACACACAATTTCATAAAACACAGGCTACCTCAAAACGAGGCAGCTGAGATCAATTGCTCAACTGGTAGAACACGAGACTCTTGATCTCAGGGCTGTGAGATCAAGTCCCTCATAGGACAAAAAGATTCCTGCCTTACCGGGGATTGGGCTAGATGACCCTCGTGATCCCTTCCAACTCTACAATTCCATGGTTCTGTGGTTTTATGATTACATAGTGGGGAGAGGATCACGGTTGAAAAAGGCTTTTCTATTTTGTCCACTGCAGAGATTTAAATTTCCCGATCAAACAACTCAATCTCTGCACAGTGCTAGCTAATAAATCCAATTTTGCAGAGGAGATTATACACTATTTTATTATTTTTGTAATTGTGTTTTCCCTCCTCCAGTTTTAACGTGTGTGTGTGCACGCGCGCATGCGCGCCACATCATGTGACCCATTATGCAGGGTGGGGCTTACCTGGGCCCCCCAATATTTTATTCTTGTTGGCACCCCGATACAGTAGCAATAAACAGGGTGGTGAAGAGGTGCCAACAGAGGCATTTTCAGACTCAAAGAACAGTCCAGGGGCCGGCAGCGAATCCTGCCTGAAATCCCAGAAATCCCAGAAAGCTGCTGGTGGCAACAATTGTCAACAAAACTCAACAAAATGGATTTGTGGTCTGACTCGGTAGAACGCAGCATCCCGTGGTCATCCATCTATTGCTGTATGCTTGTTGGTTATAATAGATTGAGCAGTATTCAACTGAGGTCTCCTCAGAGTAAACCTACTGAAATCAATGGGCCTATCATGTTCATTAATTTCAGTGGGTCTTGGTCTGAGTAAAAGTTAGTTGCCTACCACTCACTGAAAAGTATTACACACATTGGAAAAAGTTTAGTTTATTTATAGAAATACTGTAAAATTAATGAGTGTTAGAAAAATGTTGGAATTAAATTATATGGCTTTAGTAGAAATGTTATAAGGAGTTTAGCACAAATAAGTATTATAGTATTAATGGAAAATAAGGTTAAAATAAGTTAAGAAAAATTATATGACAGAAAATAGAGAAAGATGGAAAGGAATTGCTGAAACAATTAACAGAAGTGGAATACAAAAAGGGAGGTGAGAGGAGGTCGATGAAACGAGGGAATGAAAGATAGGGCATTGAAATGGTATGATGTATGTTTTTAAATTGTTTTTGCTTTGTTTTGTCGAATATGTTAATGTTGCATTGTGTACTGTTTATATATTGTATTGTATTGTATTTTCTTTCTTTTGCTGCTTCTTCTTTTTCTTCTTCTTCTCTTTTCCTTCTTTTTTGTAAGGTTTAAAAGTAATAAATATTATTTTTTTAAAAAGAAAAGTATTACACACAGACAGTGCTTCTTTTCTGGGGGTACGCATACCCCAAAACATTTTGTGAATCTTCTCTTCGTACTATTGTCCATTTGCTGTATTTGTTTTTCCCGATTTGAACTATAAAATGGTGGTTTTCTTGAGTCAAAATCAGAGTACCCCTAAACATTTTTTTAAGAAAAAAAGCAGTGTGCGCGTGTGCGTCTAATAGAAATATGGAGCAGGGGGCAAGGGACCATCCTCCTTGCATGGCTTACCTTTCAGAAAGCCTGCCATCCGGACACAACCGAAAATCTGGGAGTCGAAGCCTCAAAAGCCCTAGAAACGTGGCGTTTCCTGGTGAGCTGGTGCCACCCAGTCGCCAGCCCGGAGTCAGCAGGTGGAGAAATTGCAGCTTGCATTAAGCATCCCAAGTCCCCTTGTCTGAACTGAGTGGGGAGCGGTGGGGGGGCTAAAGACGTCTGATGCTGCCTACCAGCATCGAGTGCCGTCTGTCCCCCGGCCCACCTGGAAAAACAATGGCTGCTCTCCGAGACTGTCTTGACAACTGTTGCTTCCCCTTCAATCCCTGCCGGGCAGGCGCAGCCGGTGCCAGCTCTCAAGCAGTAAATAATGGGAGACAATGAGGCAGCCTGACAGGGTTGGAAGAAATCCCTCTCGGTCCTCTTCTTGTACAGATGCCTGCCTGCCACCGAGTTAGGGTGGCCAGAGACCCAAAATACAACCTCCTTCCCCACAGACCCCTCAGATGCTGAGGTCAACAGGGGGCCCCCTCTTGGCAGTGCCTCCACCTCAGAGGCTCATCTGTGGTGGCCCAGGAAAGGGCCTTCTCTGTGGTGGCCCCTAAGCAGTTTAAATCCCCACAGAGGCCTGGCACCTTTGCTATACAGCTTCTGGCAAATACTGATGGCACACTTTTATGCCCTGAGGTGTCCGGTTTCAGGACCCTCCTTATAATAGGTTGTTTTTAAACCGGTTTTAATATGATTTATTTCAGCATTGCCACATGCCCTCTTTTTCACGGGTAGAGTCGCCATAGCAATCCATAGTTAAAAGCAGAAGCCGGCAAATGGGTTCTCTTTCTCGCTCTTCAAAAGATGGCAACACTAATTTATCGTAACAGCTTTAATTTTGCCCAAGGCGACCCAAAGAGTCTTACAACCAACCAACTAAAAGAACTATATCGTCTTCCCAGGATAAAACGTAATAGCTCGAAGAATGGTTGAGCTGCAGCCAAAACACTACTCGGCCCCTTTCAGAAGGTTTTGCTGCTCTCGTGTTAAATTGTTTTATTTTTTCGTTTTATATCGAAATTCAAGAGAGAAAAGTTGCAAGCGAAGATCTCAGCACACACCATGGATACCGACTGACGCAAGCCAGGCTGACTAGGCCTGTTGCCATGGTTTTTTTCCTCCTCAGAATAGGCATTGTGCGCGATAATGGCCGCCACACCTAGTGACAGGGATGAAGCTCCCAAGTAGCTACTGTACCAAGCACCCTGCAGAGCCTTTGGACAACTGCTCATCCTTTCAATATCCCTACTGCCCCACAAATCGCTATGTTTTTGGCCAAACAAGCCCACCGCGACCTGCCATGTCCCCCACCTACAGAACCTGCCGAAACTGACTTGCCCAACTCCTCAAGTTACAGGGGTAGGGAAATTTTTTTCCCCATCTTGAGGGCCACATTCCCTTCAGGGGAACCATCTGGGGGCCGCATGCCAGAGCAGAACCAGAGGCAAAGGTGTGGGGGGTGGGGAGCAATGAATGTGAACTCTTTGATCTTTTTAGTTTCTATACATACTGGGTCAACGGACCATACTCTGCCCAGATGAGCAAGGGCCATTCTCGTGAGCTCAAGGACACATTCCAGCCAGGCAAAAACCACTTAGGGTGTGAAACTGGGCCGGTGATGGGTAGGCGCTGGGGGCAGTCCTGAGGACCAGATAGAGATCCCCGGAGGGCCACATTTGGCCCCCAGGGCCTGGGGGGTGCCCCCACTCTTGCTCTAGTAGGTTCAGAAATATGGATTAAGTTGCCAAATTGCTTGGGTTCATTATGGAACTTCACATCCGGACACCGAGGCTGAAGATGACAGTCCCTATAAACTGGGGAAGGAGGTGGTGATTTAGCACCCCATTGTGGTGCCAGCACTGGTCCTTTCTCTGGAATGGCCATCTTTTTGCTCACTCGCTTTTTAGCTGTTGCTAGATCTTTGTTTCTTTCCATGTTTCTCGAGGCCCAATTAGTGGTGAATTTATGCCTTTAATTTTTATTATATTTTTTTTGGCAGTAAAATGCAACACCAGTACCGCTTTGTTCAGTGCAGACTGGCAAAGAACTATTGAGGCTTTTTTGCAAGGCTGTTGTATCTTTTAATTTAAAGTTCCCTCCTTGCTCGTATGTCCATGTGGTGTGTCTATTTGAACCAGTTCCAGGAATGTATTATTTAAGAACCAGTTCCAGGAATGTATTATTTAATAAAAACCCCACTGAACTCATTAGGACTCATTGAACTCAGTGGGACTTTTTAAAAAAATAAGTGGAGCCACCTTCAAATATCTCAAGGGCTGTCATATGGACAAGGGAACAAGTTTGTTTTCTCCCGCTCGGGGGTTAGGACCCAAACCAGTAGCTTCAAGTTACAAGAAAAAGAGATTCCGACTCAATATCAGCTCTACGATTCTATGATTCTATTCTGAAATTCTTCAGGAAAGAGCTAGTAAAAATGGAAAAATTGCTAGTACGAGTCCAGAAGGCCACATATCAGCCTCTGCTGAGCAAAACAATGTCACAAAAGTTTTCAAGATAAGATTGGCAATGTCCTTTTGTGATGAGCTAGTTGCACTTAGGAGACGTCCTACTGAGGAAGATCTATGGATCCCAGAACCCTGCGTAGATCACACTGGAAAACAGCACACAATTCAGCAGGATCTTCTGCTTGTTACGGTGACACCTGAGCTGTAAGAACAGCTGCCAGGTCAAGCTATTTTGGGAACTGCCTGGGCTCAGGGCATCTTCAGATCTCTGCAGAAAACTCTGGAGAAACAGATACGCTTTTGCTACAAGGCAGTGTGGTGTAGCAATTAAAGTTATGGACTTTGACCCCAGAGACCCAGGTTCAAATCCTCATTCAGCAGCAGATCTCGGGTTGGTCACATCCTCTCAGCCTAAGCTACCAAGCAAGGTTGTTGCACAGGTCAAAGGGGGCGAGGAATACCTATGCTGTGGCTTACATTTTAAAACTAAACGGTTTGAGGAAAAATGCATCGCCCAGGAGTATTTCCGAAGTACAGGGAACTTACGGATTGTGGCTGAAGTCACGTGCACCCCGCTACAAACACGAGCTGCGGGAGCTTCATTGAAACTGGAGTAAACGGTACATTGTACCCAGCCTCAGCTCCAAATCCTCACCCAGACCCCTGACCCTCAACCTCCCTCACAGAGTTGGTGCAGAGCTAAAACAGAGCTAGGGCAAATTTGAAGGACTTGCAAACCGCTTTGAGCTTCTCGGAGGAGCGGCCAGCTAGCTAGAACATTAGAAATGGAACAAAATTAAACGTAAGTCCTGGAGCATCAGAAAAGCTGGGAGCGAACGAGAAGACAGAGCCCCACCTCCATTAGCAAAGTGACCCAATATAATAATTCCCTCAAGTCGCTCACCTGGGCCGGAACGGCAGCAGCTCCACTCGTACTGCAGCTGCAACCTGGAGACATCCTTTGCAGCAGGGACGCCCCCGTCCCCCAAAACCTGGGGGAAGCTGAGCTTACAGCTGGCGTCTGCTGACGGCAAGGTGTTGCCTTTCCCAAGCCTACAGCGCCATGTTTGCCGCGAGGCTCTTGCCGGCTAAAGTGAGCCCATGCATATTTGATGACTCCTATTCTTCTCACCTGTGCTTGGGAGGGGAAGAAACAGCTCTCTTCTACTGGGGGCCGGGGATTATTTGCAAGCTATCAGCAACTCGGGAAGAAGTAGTGTGCGTGTGCACAGAAGTCTTCTCAGACTTCTGCAAGAGAAGGCGTAGCATCTTTCTGCATGAAAATCAGAGATAGCAAAGCTATCACTAGCTCTCAGGCTAGCCCACTTCGCAGGGTTGTCAGGGGGATAGAACGGAGGGAGAAAGTCACGCACGGCAGCTGGAGCTTTCCGGAGGAAACTCGTGATATGAAATGTAATGAAAATAAAGAAAAATAAACTTGGGCGTGTTAAGACTTCAGAGTTTGGACAAATTCCCACTTACCACTGGAAAGGTTGACTGTAACAAGACAGCTGCAAGCTTTTTTTTTTGAGGTCTAGTTTGGGCGCCTGCTTGGTGTCAGAATCTTGCAACTACAGAAGCCTTGTCAACCTGGTGTTGGCTGGATGGGAGGTTATCTGGAGGGAACCCAACTGGCAGAAACTTATTCTCATATGATCCTACCCAAACCCTGCAATCATCATCCGAGGCCCTTCTTGGTATTCTCCCTACATGGGAGACCTAGATGGTGGAAACATGAGACCAGACCTTTTTGGTGGTGGCCCCTTGCTTGTGGAATGCTTTCCCCAGGGAGGCTCACCTCTTGCCCTCATTACATAGCTTTCAGCACCAGCCACAAACATATCCCTTTTGCCAGTCCTTTGACCATTAATTATCTGTGGCCTCTTTGGTATACACTGTTATTGTTGTTGTTAAATAAATCTCTATGCCTATACCATACTTCTACCATATCACCACCTACTCAACTTTTCTCTCATTTAAAAAGTTTCAAACGCCACAACATCTCCTAAGAGGGGAGATTCTCCATCCCTTTGATCATTTTGGTTGCCTTTTTCTGAACCTCTTCCAACTCCACAATATCCTACAAATACATTCTACAAATATAGGCCATGGAAGTTTTGAAATATACACTCTCTTCCTTAATGCAACAGTTTTTCTCCCTGCCACGTGTGCCCAGCCACGCATAAGAGAACCCTGGGCTGAACGGGAGCAGCCAGAACACCACCTAAGCCCTGGCAGATTTCCAAATTGTAAAAATGTACTGTTAAGAAGAAAAGCCAAATAGAAGTTCAAAATAAGCTGTTAAAAGCAGGCAGGACCAGCCCTACAGTGGAGGAAAAGAAAAGCTGCAGCCTCAGGAACAAGAGCATAAAAAGAACCACTGGAAATATTTCATAGCAGTTAGAAAATGATACTTCACAACTTGATGGGAGTTCCAAAGAGAAATGAGAACCATTATTTATTTCAATTGAAGGACAAATGGCTTCTGATGGGTCTGGAGTAAATTTCTCGAGCAGAGCTGCAGGAGCAGTAGGTGTGCTGTTTCTTGGTTGCCGCCTTGCCAAACGGGTGATATGGGAGAGGGAGGAGATGGCCTCGTTTCCGTTAACCCCAATGGAAGTTATCAACACCACCCCTCTTAGCCAGAAAACGGGTGGAAATGAACTTCCACGGGGCACTCTGTGAACGTGACGAAGCGATCCACCTGTAAACAAATCCTTGCGTTGCCCGGAATCGTTTTTGTCCAAGTGGAAGTGCTGATTTTTGAACAGAGCTGTTTGTTCTGGTTGTGAACCAACACACACGGGAGGAAGGGAGGAAGAACAAGAGGAGGGTGGATGGTTCTTTTCCTGTGTTTTTCAGCTCATGGATCCAAGGCCACTTTTCTGGGCAGCTGTCAAGTCACAACCAAACCCGCTCCGAGCATCTTAAAGGCACCCAAGACCATGCTATTGAAAGGTGCCCCTTAAGCATGTCAGTGTGTAAGACAAGAACCTCTTTTCTCCGTGTCCCTAACCTGCAAGAAGTTCCACAGTAGTCTCTTATCCTCCATGGAAGCTTCATGGAAGCTTATGAGGAGCTGAAGGAAAGACCTCCCATTACAGACAGAGGCTTTTCTTCTTCTTTTTGGCTTTTAGACAGTTTTCTGCCGAGTCGCGTTGAAAATACTGCAGAGCAGAGCAGGGAGAGGGACCAGCGATGAGGATTATTTCTTGACAACCTGGATGACGTCTTCATGTTCCATCAAGTGGCTGAGTCCTACTCGTTGGGGGCTATACTTGGTGCTGGTTCCCTTGAAAGCCAAAAAACAACAGAGTTTCACCAGTCCCGGTTTGGGGGTCTCTCTGGCAAGAAAAGAGGGAGGTGCCCCTACCACTGCCCAATGCCACTTGCCAATGTCTCCAAGAAAGGGGTCCCTTCTGAGCACTCCCGCCCCCGGGACAGCAAACCTATGGCCTTCCTGATGCTGTGGGACTCCAACTCCCATCAACCCCTGCCAGCATGACCAAGGGTCAGGGGTGATGGGAGCTTGAGTCCAGCAATAACTGGAGGGCTACGGGTTCTCTATCCCGGGCCTAATGGATTCAACAGCTGCAACAGGGGTGAGCCTTCTTTTCCCTGTTGAGAGGAGAAGGTGGGGAAGACCACCCCTATTTTCTTTTCATCTTTTCGCCACCTCTTTTCCCTTTTCCCCCACCCCTTGTTGAAATCAGAGCACATGAAATTGAGCAGGGTGTGTGTGCGGGGGCCTGGGGCTGAAGGCTGTCCCCCTTTGAGCTATGGGAAGCTGTGATGGACACCTCAGCTTGTCCCTTGAGGCTGCCACCCTATCTTTCCATACATTCATCCCCACCTCAGTTCTTTACCTGTTGCGAGAAGGTCAGCCCCAATCTGGCTACGCAAGAACACCCCAGCTGGAGGAGACTACAGAGCCAACAAGATCCAGCTACTAGTTTGGTAGCCCATGGGAGCCTTCCGGATGCTGCTGGACCACAACTCCCATCATCCCTGGCTATGCTGGCAGAGGCTGATGGGAGTTGAAGTCCAACACCACCTGGAGGGCACTATGACATCTGAAGGAAGCCCTGTATAGAGAAGTTTTTAAATGTTTTATTGCGTTTTCGTATATGCTGAAAGCCACCCAGAGGCTGGGCAACTTAGTCAGCTTACGTAAAGGTAAAGGGACCCCTGACCATTAGGTCCAGTCGTGGACAACTCTGGGGTTGTGGCGCTCATCTCGCTTTACTGGCTGAGGGAGCCAGCATACAGCTTCCAAGTCATGTGGCCAGCATGACTAAGCCGCTTCTGGCGAACCAGAGCAGCACATGGAAACACTGTTTACCTTCCAGCCGGAGCGGTACCTATTTATCTACTTGCACTTTTGTGCTTTCGAACTGCTAGGTTGGTATTTATTAGTGGAGTACAAATAAATTATTATGCTTATTATTATTATTATTATTATTATTTGACAATACCTGTGGGAATCCCACCAGTGAAGCATAAAAGAAACAGTCCTCACTGGCCGTGAGATATTCTTACTCTGTACACGGAGGTTCTACAGAGCTGCTGTTAATAGCTCACCCATCCCTTTTAGTGCATTTGTCAAACTTCCTTTTTTTTTTTTTACTTTTTTTTTTTTAAAGCCACTAAAATCTTCCCCCATGTTTCCTGCCTATATCACTAATACTTGGCAAAGACACCCAAGGCCCCTGCTCCACCCCACTTCCCCACTTTCTTGTCATAGCACACTTACCCAAACCAACGCATACTTGAACTGGCTTGCTAACGTCCGGTGAATTCGATGGCACTGAAGGGAGAAAAAGCTTCAGATGTACCAGGTGAGGCCTTGCAATCTCAGCTCCCTAAGTTTTACTTACTGTACTCCTTGCAGATGACACCCCTTATCCCCTTCCAAAGTCGTGTCGCAGAGGTTCTGAAGTGGAGCTGCTCTTAAAAATGAGCCTGGCGTCACATACCTAATTCCTCCTGGCCAAAGTGACAACTTCACGCTCACGGCTGTCTGCAGAACAGCTTCTCCCTTCCCCCCAAAATGGTTCTCTTCCCCACAATCCCCAAACCCGAAGGCACCACCGGGCAATGCCTACCCTATTTCCTAGCTCAGGACATTGAAGCAGTTAAGGCAACAACTGCTCCTGAAGCAGAGCTGTAGCCAAAAGGCAGAGGGTAGCTAAGGCAGTGCGATCTTCCTGGACTCAATCTCCCATAAAGCCCCAGGCGGTACAGTCAATGGGCAGGGGGCTGATCCAGGGGGCCACAGGTTAGCCACCCCTGCCCTAGTGTGTTTTCAAAGAAGAAGACTGAATCTCTGGCTGGATGGTTTCAGCCTAGGAAGAGCTGGCAGTGAAGAGTATGTGGAGAAAATAGCCGGGGGGGGGGGGATGCTTCTGCAGCTCAAAAATTCAATGCTTACCACATGCTCCACAGATGCCCCTTTCCGTACGATGATGGCATCTGAAAAGTCTGGTCTCTCTGTCCGGGACCGAGAAGAGAGAGAAAAAATAGCAAGGTCACTAAGGCACGAGAATTTCGGATCCTCCCTCCTCCCCTGAAGCCCATATTCATTTTCAGATCTAGTTCCATCCAATCCTGCTGGCCTGCTTGTGCTACTCACGGCCTCTTTTCTTGGTGTAGATGCAGGTAAGGGCCAGGTATTCCCACAGCATCTCCAGCAGGTAGTCCAAGTTCAATTTCATGCCGCAGCTAGAGAGAGGTGGACACACACCAAGTGGGTGGCAGGGCAATAACGACACAGAAAAGTCTTGGGCAGTGGAATCTCCTTTTCATAGAGGCTCGCCTGGCACCTTAATGTCATTTCAAAACCAGGGAAATATTTTCCTCCTCTCTCCCAGGCCTTTAAAACCTTTTACATCATTTTAAACATCTTTTTTCTATTTTGGTTTCCATTTCTCTGTTAATCAAATGGGGATCATTTTCTTGGAGACCGGGGCTGGGGTGGGAGAAGATATTCAGCCTGTTTGGCTAGCCTCAAATAGTTGTCTTGTTTGTGCTGAGATTTTTAAAAAATGTGCACTTTGTCATAGAATCATAGAGTTGGAAGAGACCACAAGGGCCATCGAGTCCAACCCCCTGCCAAGCAGGAAACACCATCAGAGCACTCCTGGCATATGGTTGTCAAGCCTCTGCTTAAAGACCTCCAAAGAAGGAGACTCCACCACACTCCTTGGCAGCAAGGAGTCTAGACTGGTGCTGCTCAAAGTGGTGTCTGTCTGCAAGATGTTGTTGGGATGCTACAGGGACCAAGTACGGTAGTGGTTCCTGGCACACTGGGCCAGGTGGGGGGGGGGGTACACACTGCTTCATCCCATCACATAATTTGAGATGCACTTGCCCATAGGCTTCAGCTTCTAGCGAGAATAAATCAAATTACAAAAGGTATACAGGGAGAATGAAGCCAAAGATGACTTTTCTTCCAAAGGGCTCTTCGCACCACATGCTCTGGAGTTTAAGCCAACCGCATGCTGGCCACAAGACACAGGGCTGGGGAGGTTCAGCTTACCTGATCACAACGCTGTGGGGTTTCCGAGCCAGGCGATCTACCTCCTCCATGGAAATCTGATCGACTTTGTTATAAACCTAATCCAAAAGGTGGTGTGGGGAAAGGAGTATTAATGGTGCAAGGAGTCAGTTTCCTTCTTCTCTGTTCAGCTAAATTGACGGCTGGTGCTAACGGGAGTTGTAATTCGCAACAGCTGGAGGCACCAAGTTGGGGAAGCCCCATTTGGAGTCTAAGCCTCTTGGGGCAGGGACATGCCTGATGGTGCTACATTAAAAAGTAACAGGCTTCATAAGAAACTATATGCAGCAGCTAGCCTTTGTAGCTTTCCGATGATTTTATTTCCCCAACAAAAGTTTTTAACAGTAAGAGATCCGTCTCCAATCCAGTATCCAAAAAGGCAGGGAAGGCAACTGGTGGTTTGCTTATTTGTTTTGGAAAAAGGGCTGGTTCTTCTAAAGCTTTGCAGCCCTTTCCCCCAAGAAGGGTGTCTTTCTTTTTTGGCCACCCTTTTCAGAGAGAGAAGCCTCTGTCCGCACAATGTCTCCACAACCATAGGGGCTATGAACTTGGATTGGTTCAATTTTTTTGAATGAACTTTATTCTCAGGTTAACTGACAATTGCATGGAACTGCAGATTGCACCCAGTACAGACTGCAGGCATATTGTGCTTGCTTCTTCCTCAATCCGTTTTTTGCCTTCCTCCTATCCCTTTTTTGCCTTGTGCATCAAGTTTGCTTTGATTGTGGGCTGGAGAGCAGGGAGCATCTTAACACTGATCTTTGTGTGACCCTCTGAGAGCCTGTCTGGCTAAAGGTTGGAGTACAAATACCATAAACAAACAGGCCTAACTGCATGTTGAATGGATGCTTTCTGGATACGGGATTCTTAGAATGCCAAAGATCTGGATATTAAGTTTATTCAAATCAATGCATAATTCACTCAGAATACCTAGATGAGAGCTCTTATAGATAGAATAAATAAATAATAATAATAATAATTTTTTATTTATACCCCGCCCATCTGGCTGGGTTTCCCCAGCCACTCTGGGTGGCTCCCAACAAAAGATTAAAAACACATTAAAATACATTAAAACACCAGTCATTAAAAATTTCCCTAAACAGGGCTGTCTTCAGATGTCTTCTAAATGTCCGATAGTTGTTTATTGCTTTGACATCTGATGGGAGGACGTTCCACAGGGGGGTTTGAGAACTTAAGAAAAGCCTGGAGAGTCAGACCAAAGGCCTATCTAGTCCAGCATTCTGTCCCCACAGTGGTAAAACAGATGCCTATGGGAAGCTCACAAGCAGGGCAGGGTAATCACTCTCCCCCACCGCCACTTGTGTTCCTAAGAAACTGGTTCCCTGAAAAGAAACCCTTGCTTAAGGTGAAATACATCCCCCCCCCCCATCCCATTCTGTTAAAAGTACAAAACTTCTCACAAGGTACTCACATAAAGGCAGGGCATGTAGACCCGGTTGCCAACAATCACGTCAATGAACTCGTCAGGTGTGCAGTCTTCCCTGAACAGAACCTCTGCATTAAATATTTCTTAGGTGAGCAGAGTCAAGGTTAAACACTTTTGTGTTTGTTAAGAGAGCCAGTGTGTTGTGCTGTTAGGGGCATCCAGCTTGGGTTGGTGAAACTCAAAGACAAATCCCCATTCGGCAACAAAGCTGGCCAGGTAATCTTAGGCCAGGCACAAGCTTGCAGCCAAACCTACCCTGAAGGGTTGCTGCGGGGAGAAAATATGCCTGATAGAGTCCAGTATTGTCAACGCTGATTGGCAGTGCCTCTCCAGGGTCATCCTCATTCTCGGTCTGAGCCTACTGCTTCGCTCCTGAGCCCAGCGATATCTCAGGACCAGGACATTATGACGATGATTAAATAGATTTCTATCCTGCCTTTCTCCCAAGTCGGGATTCAAGGCAGCTTACAACATTTGCAAAGTTATAAAATGCAGGGGGGGGGAAACCCAATTCAAATACTGGTTTTCCCAGTAGTGATGTATGGAAGTGAGAGCTGGACCATAAAGAAGGCTGATCACCAAAGAATTGATGCTTTTGAATTATGGTGCTAGAGGAGACTCTCGAGAGTCCCATGGACTGCAAGAAGATCAAACCTCTCTATTCTGAAGGAAATCAGCCCTGAGTGCTCACTGGAAGGGCAGATCCTGAAGCTGAGGCTCCAAGACTTTGGCCACCTCATGAGAAGAGAAGACTCCCTGGAAAAGACCCTGATGTTGGGAAAGAAGGAGAAGGGGACGACAGAGGACAAGATGGTGGGACAGTGTTCTTGAAGCTACCAGCATGAGTTTAACCAAACTGCGGGAGGCAGCGGAAGACAGGAGTGCCTGCCATGCTCTGGTCTATGGGGTCACGAAGAGTTGGACACGACTAAACAACAATAAATTCAAATACAACAAAACACATTTAGAACCAGCAATTACAGCACAATTTGCTCTGACAGCAGCCTAGATATCAGCATCATCTGCATCTCAGTTTCCAAATGCCTGTCTGGGCAGGAAGGTCTTAGGCTGCCAGCGGAAGGATAGCAAGGAAGGAGCCAGGCAAAGCTTTCTTGGGAGGGAATTCTGTAACTTGGGAGCAGCTACCGAAAAGGCTCTGTCTTCTGCGTCACAACCAACAGTTCTTCTGATGTTGATGGGACCAAGAGAAGGTGCTCACCCGAGGGTCTCAGGATCCAGGCAGGGAGATAGGATCTTTCAGGTCGCCTGGGTCCAGACCACCCACCCTCAACTGCTCAGGGCGTTACCACCGACACTGCAAGGCACCTTTACAGCTGGTGCCTTGAATTGCTTTGCTGAGAAATGCAGCCACCAAGAATCTCCGTGAAAAAGGATACTGTACTCATGGAGGATGAGCTGCACCAGCTTCTCGGAGCACTGAGTCAGCGTCACCATTGAATTGAAGGAAATGCCTCCTCCCTTTTTGGGCTGGAAGACAGAAAAGAGGCTTTGTCAAGATGGCCCTCAATGAGGCTGATTTGGCAAAAGTTAATATTTTGAGTATACTGGACACTGCAACGTTTGCATAGGATGGCACTGCCTAATGCAGACAGAGGTGAAAGGTGAATTGCTGAGAATGCCTCTTTGGTATATCCCATGATATATTCATTTTGGTCTAAAGTGACCATCACATCAATTTTGCATGGGCTAAATCCTTTTGACATTTGCAGATGTTCACGTACTTTAAAACTACATTCCTGTAGTATTAGTAAGAGCAGTAATAGTAATAGCAGTAATAATAATAAATAATGATGTGATTAATGGCTGGGCAGCAAAACTGCAAGCCCTTATGGCGACTTCAACAGTTCCTACAGTTTGCAAATATGCTCATGGGCCAAAAAAGTTTGGTGACCTTTACACTACGTGACCAAACAGGGGCAGATGTGGCAGACAGCTTTAAGACAGCATGTGTGAATCACTAGACTGGAACACGATTGTTCTGGGTTCAAATCCAACTCAGAGCAATGGTCAGAGAGTGGCTTGCAAGAGGCCTGGGCTGCTTCAGGATACAGTGGTACCTCGGGTTAAGTACTTAATTTGTTCCGGAGGTCTGTTCTTAACCTGAAACTGTTCTTAATCTGAAGCACCACTTTAGCTAATGGGGCCTCCTGCTGCCGCCACACCGCAAGAGCACGATTTCTGTTCTCATCCTGAAGCAAAGTTCTTAACCTGAAGCACTATTTCTGGGTTAGTGGAGTCTGTAACCTGAAGCGTATGTAACCCGAGGTACCACTGTATTGATTTATTCAATTTCTACCCTGCCCTTCCTCCCAAAGGAACCTGGGTCCAGCTTTCGTTTTATTTACTATTAATTTCTAAAAGGGAAAGAGCACCTTTTTTTTCTTTAACCTAAGGGCCTTATTCTCTCATACGCAACCTTCCAGGGGCCGCATGCCAGTGACAGGCAGGACCAGATGTAAAAGCGAGAAGAGCCAAGTGTGAGACTGTTACCTTTGTACAACACTAGTGTACATTCCAGCCATGCAAATATGTTAGTGGCTTCTTCTCTCACACCCCTCTGAGCAAGAGGCATCATCAGAGCTCAAGGACACATCCCTGCCAGGAAAAACCACTCAAGCAGGTGCAGAGCAGGACTGGTGAGGGGCACGGGCTGGGGACAAACCTGAGGGCCACATAAAGAGTCCTGGAAGGCCACATTTGGCCGCTGGCCCTGAAGTTCCCCAACAACCCTATTCTAGTCCTTTCTCCGTGCAGAGAAACAATGAAAAGCACATGGGCAGAATTTGACCCAACTGCTCACATAAGCAGCAATACACTTAAATAAGCCAAAGCATCTTTATTTTAAGCAAGAACTTTTGCGGCTCTCCTGCAAACGGTTTCCCCAGCCCCCTTCACCACCACATTTCAAGTGACCCATTTAAGGAGCCAATTTCGAGAAGCGGGGGGTGATCTCACAAAGCTGGATACTTCCTACACACGGCCAAGAAGCATTTCTGGTGGGGTGGAAGGAAGGTGGAGAAGAGTGGGAGGCTAGCCTTCCCTACCTTTTGTCCTGTCTCCCATGTGTGGGGTTTATTTATTGAGACACAAATAAGTCAACTCGGTGCCCAAATGTTCTTGGACCACAGCTCCGTCATCTCTGACCACAGGCAACATGGATGCAGTTGATGGGTTTGGGGACCTCAGCAATTCCTGGAGGGCACCAAGCTGGCGATTGCTGTATTTATGTGTTTTGTACAGGAGGAGCTGTCAGTCCTATGATTCGCCCACCTGCCGTGCCTCACCTTGAAGTAGATGTTGGGCTTGACTTTATTCAGCCGGATTCCTACTGATTCCAGTTCCTTTTCTAACAGAGCTCTGCAGGAGGGAGGGAGGATGTGGTCATAAAGAGCCGCCAAGCCATTACCCAAATAAACCCAGTAAAATGAGAGTCAAAACCCTCTTCCCAGGGTTTCAGGAAGAGATATATACAGCCCTACCCGAAACTGCCAGGGGTTGCACCTAGGACAGGGATCAGCAAAGGTTTACCAGCCATAGGCCGGATCACTCCCATGGAGATCGTCTGTGGGCCGGACTGGCGCAGCGTTATGCCGGAAATTGTGTCTGTGCATGTCTGCGGCACCAGAAATTGTTTCTGCGCATGCCCAGACACTGAAAATCGTGCCTGTGCAGAAGCGATTTTCAGTGTCTGGACATGTGCAGACGTGATTTGCAGTATCTGCGTGTGCGCAGACACAATTTCCGGTGCCGCTTGGTGAGTCCCTGTGCTGCGCTGCGCAGCGTGTGGGGGACTTGCCGAGCGGACGGCTTGGTTCAGGGGCGGCTCGTGGGCCGGTAAAACGGTCTTCGTGGGCCGCACATTGCCGACCCCTGACCTAGGACCTTCTGCATGAAAAGCAGAGACTCAACCACTGAGCCACGACCCTTTCCCTTCCAGTCTAGGAAAGCGCCAAATCCTCAGGCAGATCTGCACGCAATTCAACCCATGAATGAATGCTTTGCCCTCTAGGTGCTAACCTCTGCACTTCCCCCTTTGTAGCGTCCAGCATCATGATAACGACGTCAGAAGTCCGGGCTACGGCAATCACTTGGCGCCCTCGGCCTTTTCCTGCAAAGGAAAGGAGAAAATGGGAGTTACTTGCCATGACAGCAGAAGCAATTGCAGAATCTCTGCTTGTTTGCATCATGCCAACAAGGAAATGCTTTCCACCCTGTCTTCTGATGCAGAAGGCTTCCCAAAGAGGCTTATTTTTAAAAAAATACAGCTCCCTTAGTGCTGCTCCCCACTCCTTCAAATGCAGGGCAGTGCTCGGGTAGCGTCTTCTCCTCACCCTCCCCAGGCCTGTTCTCATTAGACAACTATTCCCCCTACCTTTCCCATGCTGAAAATGCCTGCAATTCAGCAGCCCGCTGCTTGGCTGCATCCTTCTCCCAGGAGCATCCCCCAAGGACCACAAGACTTTCCACTGTCCAAGGACAGCGAGGGAGGAGGCAGGCCTAGCTGCACGATTAACCTGACTGGCAATCAAGGTGGGAGGAAAACTTCTTAATATGAAGGGACTATGCTGCACAGAGCCAGGGTCAAAAGCAGGTGGAGCTGGCAGCACTGTAAGATAAAAAAAGGTTTTAAACTCCCGTTCTAGTCCCAACCCGCCCATTCTATATGCAAGAGGATGTGATTCATTGGGGGGGGGGGGTTGTTGCTGTTGTTATTTGTATTTTTATTGTTAGGCTTCATTATTTGTGTTGGGCCTGTAAGACAGAGCTATTTCACCTGGCTTTCAATTTGAACATAGCCTGATCTTTTATTCCCCTTACTTCCCTTCTCCTCCAGTTTTCATGTAGATTACTTGCTTTGGGATCCCACAGCTAATTCTCCCCTGATCTTCTCACTGGCCCAAATAGGACTAATTTAGCCAGCTAGCCCTGGTGATCATCTAATGTTTATTGGATGGATTTCCCCCCTAAATTGATTTTTGAATTCTGAATTTATTGTTATTCATGTTTTATGCTGTCTTTTATGCTGTTTTTTGTTGCATGAATTAAGTGTTTTAAATTTGTTGTTAGCCGCCCTGAGCCCAGTTTTCTGAACCGGGAAGGGCGGAGTATAAATAAAATGATGATGATGATGATGATGATTATTATTATTTCTGAAGACTTACTGAGATGCTTCCATTAGCTTAGAGTTCAGGGATATTTATATTCTTCTACAATTTTGTAACTGTCAGAATAAACTATGTACATATTTTGATGCTGTTAAGCCACCTTGGGCATGGCTTAACTGCAGAAAGGTGCCGTACATACAAAACGAGGATGTGTTGCTTTGCTCACTTTTCCCTCTGGTCCCCACACACCACGGGGGAACAGCCTCTGGAAGGCTGCCCAGGAGCGAATGTGCTCCACCAAGCTGAAGAAAAGGTCCCTTGCCACTGTGCAAAAGTGCTACTGCCCTAGGAACATCAATGCTGCTCTGGGCAGAATGAGACACAGGCGCCAATCCCCACCTACCTTGAGCAGCTCCTTCAATGATCCCAGGCAGATCGAGAAGCTGGATGTTGGCTCCTTTGTACTAGCAAAAGACGAAAGAGAAGACCGTGAAGCAGCACATTGAGATAGGGGGTGGTTATAATGATACAGAGCACCACCAGCCTCTACCCCCCCCCCCCCAGGTTTTGATATCCTAAGCTTACAGCTCACTTCATGCATGTTCAGAGAATGCAGCAGCTAGGCTGGTGACTGGGAGTGGCCACCGAGACCACATAACACCAGTCCTGAGAGATCTGCATTGGCTCCCAGTACATTTCCGAGCACAATTCAAAGTGTTGGTGCTGACCTTGAAAGCCCTAAATGGCCTCTGCCCAGGATACCTGAAGGAGCGTCTCCATCCCCATCGTTCTGCCCGGACACCGAGGTCCAGCTCCAAGGGCCTTCTGGCGGATCCCTCATTGCGAGAAGTGAGGTTACAGGGAACCAGGCAGAGGGCCTTCTTGTAGTGGCGCCCGCCCTGTGGAACGCCCTCCCATCAGATGTCAAGGAAATAAGCAGCTACCTTATTTTTAAAAGACATCTGAAGGCAGCCCTGTTTAGGAAAGTTTTTAATATTTAGTGTTGTATTGTTTTTAACACTCAATTGAGAGCCGCCCAGAGTGGCTGGGGAAACTCAGACAGATGGGCAGGATATAAATATTATTATTTTTACTACGACTATTACTTTTCTTACAAACACACACTTCAGGGGATCTATTGGTTTATCTAGAACTGCACAGCCTCCTTTTTTTACTCAGAGACCACAAGGACAGTTCCTTGGATGAGTGAAAACAATCATCTAAAACTTGTTCATCCCAAAAATGAAGAGGATTGGCAGGCCTAAAAGATTCTGATGCCGGAGGCTTTTTTAAAAAAATCCAAAGTAGCGAGTGGGACCAGAGGCAAAAACAGACAGAACAATTAATGTAAATTTTACCTTTCTGCAGCAGACTAGTTTCTTCACCCATCCCTCTCCATCCTCCATAAAGAGGAGCAAGAAGCAATGTGAGACTTCAAGGGCACGTTGGGGGTATGAAACTGGACCTATGGGGGGACGTCCTGAGGAGAGGGGTGTGTGGCCTTAGCCTGAGGTCACCCACCACCCTGAGTAGCTGTAAATTCTGGCCTGCTGTCGGCGTGGCAACCTTCCATTTCCACAGCCCCAAGCAGGCAGCTAAACCAGGGCATTTATCGAGTCTCTGGTGGCTATCAGAACACAGCTGGTGGGCCTCCAATCTGCTCTAGGTGCATTCTTGGAGAGAGGACCCAAACTGGCTTCCTAGTTTTAACATCTGGCAAACCCCAGAAGGCAAACATGGACTGCTTCTGAAATACATGGAGCCTCCCATTCTAAAAGAAACAGAATTCAACAGCCCCCAACCCTTGCATTCACATAAAACCGCAGTGCGGTTTCATTCCTGCCCCAGCAGATGGCAACCCAATGGAACTGCGCTAACCTCTATGACTCCAGGAATACAAGTCAATGTGGTGAATTCGTAGGAAGCCGCCTCACTTGCCGTGGAAGTCATCAAACTCAGAAAGGTGGACTGAAAGGGAAGATGGGTGTGTTAGCAGTGACAGAGGAAACCCACCCACTTGTGACAAATCAGCAGCGGTGCTGATGTGAACTTTCCATGTAAAAACATATTTTATTTTATTGCTTGTTTGCTTTTACATCCCAGGTTTTCCTCCCAAGAACTCAAGGCAGTGTACTTGGTTTTCCCATTTAATCCCCACCATGACCCTGCAAGGGAGGAGAGTCTGAGAGGCAGTGACCAGTGTCAAAAATAGCCAGGCGCATTTTGCACCTGGCTTTTGACCATTTGCGATCAAGTGAAGATGCCTGGGTGGCAGGATAGCACCTGACATCTCCACCATCTGGAGGTGCATGCCTGGGGATCATTGGATCTGGACTGTTTTCACACACTAATACCCCATCCTGTAGCATTCTATTTGTTATATCAGGCATAGGCAAACTCCGGCCCTCCAGATGTTTTGGAACTACAATTCCCATCATCCCTAGCTAACAGGACCAGTGGTCAGGAATCTTGGGAACTGTAGTCTCAAAACATCTGGAGGGCCCGAGTTTGCCTATGCCTGTGTTATATTTTATTTGCGTAATCAGAATGAATTTCAGAAACCCAAATACTTTTACGGTGCAGCCTGAGCAGGAGTAGTGAACAACATTATAGCTAATTGTTGTAGCTTGTCTTCATTTACCCCACCCCACTGCCCTGCTCACAGCTGTGGAGAATATTCTTACATTATGAATGTCACCATAAAGAAACAGAGGTCAGAATAGGCATGGACCCTGGATCAAGTGATTTTTTTTCTTTAAGTTCTCAAAGCTCTTAATCCAGTCAAATGTTTAACTGAAAATCCATCCATCCTTTGAACAGTAAGACTTTAGAGCCGTCTTGCCTCAAAGTGGCAACTAAACATTCCGTTTTGGTGACTATAACCTGGGTTTAAGGAGCCATTTGGTGCCTAGCTTATATATCTGAGTTTCTAACACTGCTGGAGAGAGTCCCAAATGCTAGACAGAGAGGTCTGCAGGGACAGATTTGGCTTCTGGATAAACTTTCCCATGCTAGAGGGGGATTTTCCACTGGTGGCAGATGACAGAAACTGTGACTCCATGAGGTAAAACCAAATTAAATAAAGGTTTTATTTCAAAACAACAAACAGCAAAGCTTGTGGGTGTTTTTCCTGCAGGCAAAGCTCAAACTGCAGCTTTTCTCCTTTTGTAGTCATGGCCAGCTGCAACCAATCAGCCCAGAGCTCACAAAAACTGTTCTTAAACGTACAAACATCTTTACTGTTTCTGTGCAGAATGACTCCCAACATCCCGACCCCTGAATTATAAACTTGAGGGTGAGACTTCATTTATAGCAAGGGTGGGGAGCCTGTGGCCCTCCAGACTACAGACACCCATCCTTTCTGAATCCTGGCGATGCTGGCTGGGGTTGATGGGATGTGCAGCCCAGCAACATCTGGAGGGCCACAGGTTCCCCCCACCTGCTTTAAAAGGAAGCACACCAAGTAACAGACACAGGAATAGGAATTCCTTCAAGTGTCACTGACCTTACCCACAGAGGGGAAACCGATCAGCGCCACCCGGGCATCTCCAGATTTCATCACATCGAAGCCTTCGCCTTTGCCCGCCGCCGATTTGGAAGGCTCCAAAAGCTGAGCTCTGTACTTTGCAAGCTTTGCTTTCAGCAAGCCAAGATGGTACTCGGTGGCTAAAGTGGAAATAGAAAAAGTAACACACACATACATGACTAGGAAACAAAATCAGTGACCAATGAATTGGTGCACCTGTACTCTCCCAATGGCTCCCTCTCTGTTCCTCTTGCCTAGCTCTCCAACCTGGTCAACCAGAGCTACTGTTTTCCCTTTCTAAAGGCGAAAAGCACCTCTGGTTGAATTTCTGTCAATTACTCAGCTGGGCTGGGGAAAGGGATAAAGAGCCAGATTTCACCGCACACTAGGTATGAACTTCAAAAACGAAGAGCTTCAGGCTTTTAACTGTTACTCTCTGATAGTTTCTGGTTTGTTTACTTTTATTATGTATTTTGTGTTCTTATTCGGTGTTTTTATGTTGTGAAGAGACCTGAAATCAGTACCAAAAAAATTCAGTGTTATGAATCTCCACGCATCGTCCTATTCCCCCGCTTTTTAAAGTCCCCTAGCTACCTTGCAACCGCACTTGTTTTCCCTCCCCAAATGTATTTATACCGAAGGGGGACACACAGAAAGTGCTTAAGCAAAATAGCGATAACGAAAAGACAGTCCTGGGCAAACAAATGCAACACACTTGGTGCACAAATTTTGCATGCTGGTCCTATAGGAGCCCATCTAAAGAGCAGCCCGCCCCCAACCCTGCAGTTCATTCCCTCCCTTAATAAATAAATCTAATAAATAAAATAAATCCACACCCTGCCGACCCCGCAAAAACAGCCTCAACCCTCTGCCATTGCCCAGCCCAGGGCCTTAGAGCTCCTATTATTATTTTTAACCCTCTCGGGGCAAAAACTCAGCAGGCGAAGCTTTTCAACCGAGAAAAGCTGCACCTGCCGAACTTCTGCCTGCCGAGCAGGCGCTTCAAAGGCCCCAGTCAAGGGGTAGCCTCTTCCATTCAGCCGGCGCGGCCTAAGGAGGAGCCAAACCTTTGTTCTTCTGGGTCCGAGCGATCTCCTTCTCGATCTCCGCGATCTTCTCCAGGATCCCCATCGTGGCACTCCGGGACGGGAAGCGCAGCTGGCCTGGGAAAGCAAAGGGGGAGCGCTGACCCGGAAGTGGTTGCAGTCAGCCGCCGCCCCTGCCACAGGAAGTGATCCCGGAGCGGTGCGACGCGCCTTCTTGTCCCCTGCGGCAACCGAAGCCGGCGGCATTTCCGTTCCGCGCGTCGAAGAGAGAGGGCGATAGTTTACACACCATAGGTAGGCAAACTAAGGCCTGGGAGCCGGATCCGGCCCGCGGACGGTCCGGGAATCAGCGTGTTTTTACATGAGTAGAATGTGTCCTTTTATTTAAAATGCAACTCTGGGTTATTTGTGGTGCTTGCCTGGTGTTTTTACATGAGCAGAATGTGTGCTTTTATTTAAAATGCATCTCTAGGGGGGTTATTTGTGGGGCATAGGAATTCGTTCATTATTATTCGTCCATTCCCCCCCCCTTCAGAATATAGTCCGGCCCCCCACAAGGTCTGAGGGACAGTGGACCGGCCCCCTGCTGAAAACGTTTGCTGACCCCTGGTTTACAACTGAGAAGGGCGCCGTATCTGCGTGGAAGGAGCTGCGGAGCCCAAGACCGGACTACCTTGCAGGGCGGTTGTTGGCTGCCTCTCCCTCAGTTGGTCTTGCTCTGCGTCTCAGGGCTGCTGTTGGCCCTGTCCCTCACCCTGGGCTAGGCGAAAGGGCGGGGTGGGTGAAGGATCCTGTCTCCCCACCCACCACCAAAGAGAGAGAGAGAGACTTCGTGGAAAACTTTCCCAAAGCTTCGGGTAACAGGTCTTTGCTAAGAGGGAGTGTCAAAAACGTATAGGTTTTTTTTAAAAGCTGCGGTATAGGATCAGACTCTTAATCTCAATGTCATGGTTTGGAGGCTCACACTGGGCAAGAGATTCCTGCATTGCGGCAGCTTGGACTAGATGACCCTCGTGGTGTCTTCCAACTCTACAATTCTGTGGTACAATTATCAGCTCCCTGCCCCGCACCCCAGCAAAAAAAGAGAAAACACCGACTGGGGCTGTCATACCCTCCAACATTTCTCCAATGAAAATAGGGATGTCCCATTCCATGATAATTTCACTATTTACTACACATCTTACTGTGTTGTCTCAGCCACTCTGGGCAGCTTCCAACACATATAAAACACATCATAAAACATAAAAAAACCCTTCCCTATACAAGATTGCCTTCACATGGCTCGGGGGTCAGACAACTCCATACCCTCTAACATTATCCAATGAAAATAGGGACATCCTACTGAAAAGTGGGGCATTCCGGGATCAAATAAGAAACCAAAATGGCTTCTCTAAATTACAGATGTCCCTGGAAAATAGGGATACTTGGGAAGGCCTGGGCTGTTGTAAGACAACCACCCCATCCCACCCTCTCAGACTCACCTCTCTTCACATGCGGCATAGGTAACAGTTATATAGGATTTATTTATCCCTTTCTAACCCAGGAAGCACCTGTAAGACCTTTACACCTCCACCCCTCCAAAGAAACCCACCACCCCACCCTAGTTTGGCACGTTGGCCATAAACACTGATGGGAGTCCTTTATGGGCAGCCAGGAAACTGGTGAGAACGAAGCAGTCACCAAAGGGCTTGTTTGTGGCCAGAGCAACTGTACATCAGTTAAGGCTAGCAACATAATTATTAAGTTTCAAAGCCTCATCAATATAGGGCATGATAGGGCCTGGCAGGTGTCTGTAGGTCAAAAGTCAAAACTCTGCTGAGAGCCCCATGTTGATCTGTGACCTAATTTAGTTATGATACAGACCTATGCAACAGATGGGCAGGGCAAGAGCAGGGTGCAGTTAAGGAGCAAATGATCACAGGCTTCAGTGTCCAGCATACTTCTGATTGCCTTTGAAGGTTGGTTCTGGCCCAACATACTTCCCTGCCTACAGAATTAGAATTACGCAAGAACTGCAGATACAGGTTCTAGCTTTCCTTGGTCAGTTTTTGCCTTTCTTAAAAAAGCACACAACCCCCACACCCCTGCCCTGCCATTGTTCTCTTGCAGCAGCAGCAGCAGCAAAGAGAGGACAGTGAGAAACATCACACAACACATCCTTGTTAAATTCATGTTTTTAATTTGGACACTGATAACTCTGGAAAAACTCCCTTTTCTGCAATTTGTCTATAAATACTCTTTAATACTCTGATTTACAAGATAGCTTTATAAAACCTTTTCAGTAAGACTTGGAAGATTCCACCCTCGGAAGCCACGCTGCCTCCTGGGACAAGCCCCAGCCTGTTAGTCTTCTCTACAAGCACAATGCAACCATGCTTCATACTCTCATTTCTTTAAGCATCTGACAGTTTATAAGGGAAAGGTGTGTTGCTTGTTTGTGTGTGTGGAGAATGCAAGTCAAGCCAAACCGGGGGGGGGGGGGAGGGCGTTATGTGCTAAATAATAAAGCAATTTCTAAAATGCTTGTTCCTTCCCATGTCCTTTTAAGCTGCCCGTGGTACCTGTGGCCTTCCAGATTTTACTGGATTCAAACTCCCATCAACCCCAGCCAGCAAAGCCAGTAATAAAGCATGAAGGGAGTTGTGCTGCAGCCTCTCCCCATCACTTTTTAAAATGCAAGCACTTGTAGGTGGTCTTGTACAGAAGCATTTGCCAAATTAAGAGTAGACCTCAGAACGAATGCAGCCCTTTCAAAGTATCAATTTAAAGGCTGTTTTCTATGAAATGTCAAGTTTGCATAACACAAATACAGAAACTGTTGACACAACATGGACTACAGTACATTATTATTCTGAAATGATTTTGAAATCCTGTTTCGGAAGGGTGAATTACAGCAGGTAATCTTTCTGTCCATCTCTGAATAAATATTTTAGCATCTAAAAGGTAATAAGCTTGCAATTAAAATCAAGCTGTGCTTCACACACACCCCTTTATGGATTTTGGACTCCTCCCTCTCCCATTTTGTGCTATTAGCCTAAACTGCTTTTGACAACTCCCTTCAACTTAAGACCACTTTGCTATGCAGCACAGAGTGCTATTGTCCTATAGATCTATAGTAATATAGATCTATAGGCCCAAAGCCCTCCTGGGAATGTGGAACTGGCAATTGCATGTGCTGGATCCTGGCCACTTGCAGTGGATTGTACATCACAATACAGGGGACAGAATTAAAATGCTAGTATTCGCCTTGCACTGTACTTCTTGCATGCAAAGCTTCGCAAAAGTGAAATGAGGACCATGGTGCTTTGCTGTCAGGAGACTCTCTCCTTCACCCTAACCCCTTCGTGGGCTATGCTGGAGATGCCCTCCCTTCCTGCGTTGTTAACACACAAGGTGGTTTCAGTTGGCCTGGAGTTACCTCTGGAGACTCTAATTTCCAGTTGTGCCCCCCTTATCTTAAAGCAAAGCAAAGGCACAGTTAATTCCTAGTCTCCAAGTGCGATATCTTCTTAGCATAAGGTGAGAGAGAAGCCTAAGGGAAGGAGCAGCTGTTTGTACAGCCTGGGATATTTGCCCCAAAGCACTCAAATAACCTCCATTATTGTGCATAGACAGCCAACTCGTGGATCAAAACTGGAGGGAGGGGGTAGGGTGGAAAAGCAGTGAAGAGGTTCACAAACCCAGCCATACTCTCCCCATCCACTTCCCTATCAGCATCCAAGCTTACACTCTTCTGTGTCAGGTTAACAGACGTATCTGGATGTCATATTACACCTTGTGGCCATGCAAAGCACTTCAGATTCCTCTCCTTTGAAAGTGAAGAGGAAAACCCCCACTGCTATTCAGATGCACTGGAATACATTTCCAACTTCAGTCTACAGGATCAGTGCCAGCCAAAGCCCATTTGCCACATTTCCTCAAGCTCTTCGTATCTCTCCCGTCCCCCTGAAAATAGCAGGCAGCTTCTTAAGACTGCTCTGATTTGCAGGGGAGGGAAGGGAGAAATTGGCCTCTTTGCCATGTTTGTCTCCATGAAAGGATGTCCTGCGTGGTTAATGTGAGCACTCCCACACACTCCTGTTAAGGCTTCAGTTAGCAAATCTGCCACTGCAATGTACAGTACATGGTTGGGGGGGGGGGGGAGAGCAAGCCTGAACTAAGAAAAAAAATATGATTCAACCCTATTCCATTAAGGGGCTTTGCCCGTACATTGTATGCAAAAAATACTCTTTAAAATGCTCAATAACTTGTTTCGGAAGATGCAGGACAAGCAGGGCTATGTGTACACTGCTCTAAAATTATTAGAACTCTGCATCTTGGCAATTTAAATTCTGCACCAAGACAGACAAAGTTCTGCAATCTGCACAGCAGATGTCAATTGAGCAAGCATGCACACTATTTCTTTTCTTTTGCACAATATATTCTGCCTTTGTTGGCTGAGGAGGAAATAAGGAACTACATATAGCACTACCCCACCACTAGTCCTACCCTAAATGCAACCCTTCCTCCTCTCAACCACTGAAACCTTGTACAACTCTGTCTTCCAAACCGTCCCTAGGCATTTCCCACACTTTCAAACATATCAAAGCCACGGGGGCTAGAAATTCGCTCTTGAATTACTGAAAGTTGACTTCCACGTGGCTTACCACAATCTGCACTTTCTTCTGTGCTCCCTCATTATTGCAGTGCACACAGACCCCTGCATGTAGAGAGGAGAGAAATGATCTCTCAGCCCCAAGTGCCATTACTATTTTCTGAAATCCAAACCACTATGAATGACAGCAATGCCACAGGACAAGAGCAGATCCCAAATGGGGCAGCCACTGCAAGCCTTAACTTTGGGCAGACTCCCGGGAAAAGTACCAGTACCTTCCTTGCACACAGACCTGCCTTAAGCTGCCTTGTAAATCCTACAAGTGCCTACAAAGGCATAAAGGAAAAACTGAAAAGAGCTGGACATTTTTCTGCAAAAGGCTCAGCTGCACAACAGTCTTGATCTACCAAGTGGCAGGGTAGTTGCCTCCGTCTCCTGGGCCAGCCAATGGTACATATAATCAAGACGATTCTGGGAAAACCCTCTGCGGATGAGTGCCATGTTAAGCAGGCCAGCAACTTTTAGACTCACTCACTCTCACACACACACGTATTAGCCCACCACAGACACACAAGCCCCACACAAAATTTGGCACACAAGCCTTATGTTTCCGAACATTTTCAAGTCCTTGGAGAGCAGTTTATTTTAATGGAGAGTTAGGAGGTTTTTCCCTGATAGAAATCATAGCAAACATCAAATGTTTCCTGTAGCATGAGAAATGGGAGCATGTGCATGGAGCTGAATATTCACACCACCGCTAAGCGATTACGCTGGGATGAGCGGGTGTCAACACTGCTGGATTGTTGCACAGAGAGATCACCACCATCAACCAACACTGACTTTTCACTGCTTTCACCATGAGGGGGTTCAGGGAAAGCAGCCATGGTAAAAAGGTAATGAGAGACAATTTGCATATACCATTGAGTCTTTTTGAGGGGGGATGGCCATAAAAATAGCTCTCTGTCTCTCTTTTTTTGTAAGAAGTCCTTAAAGTTTTTCCTTTAAGATCTGAGACTTTGCATAAGCATCATTACGTTTCCCACTATGATGGCCTGTTAGCCGTTCCCCCCTTGGTGCAATCCAAGACAACGGCTTACGCCTCTGTGACTGGTTAGCGTTCCTGAGAGATGCAGCCTTGCTAGCCAACAGGAACGGGCGATTTGCTAGGCCCTCCTCCTCTTGGCCAACTGCTTCCCGTAGTGGATGCCACAGCTGGGTGTGATGCACACAGGAGCCTCATGCAATGCTGAGGCTCGAAAGGAAAGGGCATCTGTGGATGACTTGCTCTTAAGTAGAACCCATGAGCTACAGCAAAGTGCGGAGAGACATAAGCCGGCAGCAGCTTACGTTTCCTCTACTCTAAGGAAATCCAGCTGGACGCAGCCATTTCCTCCTCCGAAAGGGGCAGAAGAGTTTTCAGTGGTAAAGAGACTAGCTGTGCAATAAGAAAAGTGCATTTGAATGGTAGCTTTAAAACCAGATTAAAGTATCAAGTTTGCCACGCAGCTGGAGGAAGGGTCAGGCTCCGGCAGCCTTAGGCTTCACATTCACGCTCTCACACCAGTCCGGTAGCCCGACAGGAGAAGAGCCTGGAGTCTCCTGTCCTGACAGGGACATCGCAGTTGTCTTAACAGAGCATGCTCTCTCTCTCTCTCTCTCTCTCCCCCTGGCCCCACTGGCCATCTCTCGGCGCCACTCTTGGTATCGCTGTCACCGGAATTCGTAAATGGGTGCGCTGTACTCTGGGACATGAGTCAAATTCAGAGACTGATACCTGAGGGGACAAGCAAAGATGATTTTAATGATATAATCTACCCCTTATTCTGCTTAATGAGGGCAACAGTTTTCAAACTCTAACACTCGGGAACTTGTTGCCACACTGCAGACCCCTGCTCAACTGCCCCAGCACTCTTGCCTAGTTGTAACATCCTGGCTTATTCAGAAGATGGTAACCATGGGTTCCTGGTTTCATTGCTTGCACCATGAAGGAAGGAGCACCAAGTGCAGGCAAGAGGCTCATTCCTATCTCAGCTTATTAGGCCAATATGGGATTGTCTGAACATGACCAACGTGTAGATTGCCTTGGCACAGTGTCTTAAGCAGTCCCAGTTCAGCTGAGCAAAGCAGTAAAGTCACACAGTGAGCAACTTTCAGCTGGTGAGCCCTAATTAAGCATGACAGCCCCCCCCCCCCACTTGAGAGGTAAACCCACAGGGCCAAATTGAAGAGGAAGAATTGGGTGCACTCTCCAAGTGCACTCCCAATTCTTCATTTCCAGCACTGGTAGAATCTGTTGCCCTTTTCTCCTCTTGCCTGTTTCATTAAGATCTGCCTTTACTGAGCTGCGTTTCCAAGGAATGCCCTCAGCTGTGCTGGATGGGCATTATAACAAGACCCCATACACAGATAGACTCTGCAGGTGGGCAACCACAAGTAGAAGACATTCTTTATTATTTATTATATTGCCTGTTATACACAGAACCTAGGAGATGCTTCTGACTCCCCTGTTTGTTCAAGAAAGCTGTCTCTCCTTGGCGGAGACGGTTCAGTGGCTGTTGTCTAATGCTTAGGTGTCACATAAAGTGACTCCTTTTTGCACTGGGAACAAGAAAGTTTAGGAGGAGGAATTGGACAAAATAGCAGTAAATTGTAAGGAAGATTCAGAGGTCTAAATTGAAATGCACTGTATGTGGTTGTGGAGGCTCCTCATTTGTAGGCTTGCTTGCAATACATGATTCTAGTTGTTTAAGCAAAGCTTTTGTATTGTATTGTATTTTATATTGTCTGTGTCATGGCCTTCGGCTACCACAATCAAGTTATTGAGCTTAGTGCCCTTTTCTCTTGCCCTGCAGAATAAAAGAAAGTCCTCCAGCCAGTGCTCCACAGAGGCAGCCCCTTACCATTCTGAACTCCTGTGATAGTAATAGCCTTCTATAGATGCTGCAGATTTCTGGAAGCATATGTAATAGAACCCAGCAAAGGAAGCACCGCTGATGTCTTTGATGGTGTGATCAGGGACCAGGAACTGTTCCTGCACAAGAGTTAACAAAATTTTGAAAAGCTAGAAGGGAGCTGGGATAGTTTTTTTTCACTGCAGCAAACGTCTGCTGGAAATTTTTCTACAGAAAAATAGAACACCCACCCCGCCTGTTACAGCTTTCATTAGGCACCAGCCCCTAGTTAAGTGTTTGCATGCACACACAGCACAGCTCACACTGGGTTTACTAAAGTAAATACATTAAAACATGCTTTCTTTTTCTTCTCTTTGAAATTTAAACAGTGCAAGGGAAGTGAATGCAACTGAGCTGCCAGTAATGAACATATTCATAAATATTCCAATATAAATAATTTCAAAGTAAAGGACATTTAACACACACTAAGTATTACTTTAATTTTTTCATCAAATATTTCTGTTCATCTACTTTTAACTATGTACAAAAAATTGAGATATTGGTACAGCAAGTGAAAGCACAATGCATTTTTGTAGCTTTGTTTACTACACAAAAAAGTCCGGAAAAATTCTGGGGAAATTTCAGGTTCAAACTCCACAAATTTTCTTCACGGGACACTATAACCCTGCAGCCTGACTGCATCAAAGGGGACATAAGAGTGCTGATGCTCTGCTCTTGTTCTCAGCAGTGCTCTGGACTGGGGGCCAAGAGAGAACAAGGACTACACTGGAGGTGCAGGGGGCTTCTTCCTTCCTTGTAGGGTCCTGTGCAGGAAGCCTGACTGTCTATTACAAACTGATTCCTGTACTGAAAGGGTTGGATTGGATGATCCTCCCTCTCCAACTCTATAATTCTATAATGCATGCTGTCACTGCACACTATACTGAGGAATTTCAGAGATGTTTGCCCTCCCTGCTGGATGTGGAGGAGGAAGGAAACCTTGTGTTATCCTTCCGTCCTGCCTGCAGAAACCCAATTAGGCAGCAAGACCAAATAAGATAGATTACCCTACACCTCCTAGGGGTGTGCCTGCGCTAAGTGACAGTTAGACTGTCACACAGGCCCTCTAGCAACACACCCTATGTGAATGCACATGAAGAACTTACCTTCCACCTCATAAAGACAAAGTCATCGTTCTTCAGATCCTCATAATCAAAGTCATCAGAGTTAAATGTTTTTGCGTACTGGTAAAAGGCTGGGAACTTCCCCTAGAAGCAAAAGGGACACACAGTGCTTACAATTCCGGAGGAAAGATGTGTGCTGCATGACTCCAGACAAGTTCAAATACCTGCCAAGCTAATCACCACCAGCCAGACCCTGGATGCCACCTACTAAAGGAATCAATTTCCAGAGAAGGATGCCAAAGTTCCCTCTTCCCTGTCCATCCTCTCTATTTGCTGATCATGGCAGAATTGCAATCTTTCCCACAAAACCCAGCCTTCTGCGTTCAGCTACAAACTCAGCCTCAGTCACGCCAAACAGCTGGGATGCAGCGACATCACAGCCTTCCTCAAGAAGGCAGCCAGTAAGAACAAAAAAATAACAATAAAATAAGAGCTATGTAATTATGTGTCATTTCTTTTAAGAGTTGCTCTTTGTCAATTTCCTTCTGTGTCCAGCTAGCGCAGACACATCTGGTAAGAAGCTGTCCAGAACCTGCTGCCAATTCCTACCCTAGAGACCGGATGCAAAAAAAACCAAACCACCAACCAAAGTCACCTAGAGTAGTTCCTCACTTGAAGTCCTAATTCAGCTAAACTAAGGCCCAACACTGTCCAGATGGGTGTAGTTCTCACTGAGCTGGTAAACCTGTGCTTGAAGTATACCACCTCAGACTACCAGGGACTCTTTCTCTACCCTTAAAACACATTCCTTCTTGTAGAAAGGGAACAAATAAGGGAGAAGACTCAATTAGAACCCTTCTTTCCAGCACCTAGATGGAGGGAATTTGCCAACTACGTGAGCCTGCACCTGCAGCCTGAAGTGGCACAGCCCAGGCACATAGCTAGGCCCAAGGAACTCACCCAATGTTTACGATCCACGTCTTCATCTGCGTCCCACTTCCGCGTTAAAAACGGGTGCTTTTTACTAATTATTTCCCCTTCAAAGAAAGTTGTAAGGGTTGGATATTCCTGCAAGTGAACAAAGCAAGAACATGATGAGCACATATAACCCTCCCAGGCAAGTTTCCTTACCTTTGCAAGGAAGTTAGGAGAGGGAATGAAACACACAGAACATCAGTTTTGGCCTTAAATACTCTGCCTCAAGCACATACCTCCGTAAGGCCTTTAATCTTCAAGTATCCACAGAGATAGGAGTTTTCCATGTCCACGTGCTGGAAGACAAAGCAGAAAACCGCCCATGACTTTGTGACCAGTTAAAGAACAATCAGCACACCAACAAACTCAAGTGGTACTAATGCACCACTTGCTGTTCCTAGTGTCTCAATGTGAAGACTAATCGGAACTGAGGGAAGGTGATAGGAGTTTCTTTTATCTATGCACCCTATTTCCCACAGTGGCCATCTCCAGAAAGCCCACAAACAGGACCTGCAGGCAACATCCCTCCTCCATTGTTACTCTCCATCAGCTGGTATTCAGAGGTATCCTGCCCCTGCACAGCTCTCATGTCCCACATCTATGAATTTATCTAAATCCAAGCATGTATCTAATTCAAATTTGGGTCATAGGATACAAGTTGCTGGCTGCTCCTACAGAACCACTGGGATCCCCCACTCAAAGGAGCTCCCCAGAACGAGAGAACAGTGAAGTCTCTCAGCCAGTTTTTTAAAGGCAATTTTTGAACAATACTACTTGTTTCCAAGCAACAGCAGGTTTGGATTCATTTTCATTTGCTTGGGAACCATCACTACAAGAACAGGGATGCCAAGTGTTCTGAATATGAGCATCAGCATTCTAGGTACCCAGGAAATTTCCAGCCCTACTTTGAGATGCCACAGCACTAAAACCAGTTATCCTGCTTCCCCATGCTCCCTGGCTTTCATTAATCTGGAAAAAGAGAATGGGGTAGAGGACAGTTCTTTGGCTTCCAAGGGAACGGCAGCAGAGTTAGGAAACTGACTCATTCTACTGATTTACAGGCTGCCACGCTGACTACACACAGACTCACTGAGATGGCTCGGGAAAAGGATGACTCAAGGCAACAGCTTGAGACACTTCACTCTCCTCTCCACTCAGTCTTGCAAGCTTGCAGGTTCTTGCCTTAGAAAGTGTCTATTAACTTGACCCTTCCATTCAGCTTTTTGCTCCTTGTCTCTGCCTCTCAAAATGGACAGGGGGCTGGAACAGACCTCCTGTGATGAAATATTACAATATTTGGAGCTTTTTAGTTTAGGGAAAAAAAGTTTGGGTGGACATGATAGAGTAAGGATCATTGCTGTGACGTTTCAGGCATCTCTTTAAGACCTTTTTATGCAGCTTAAACTGTTTTCAAGATGATGAATCATTTTGTATTGTTTTTACAGTATTTTATGTTTTACTTTGCCTGTATATGTTGTTGTACATCACCTTGATTTTATATGAGAGGGCAGTTTATAATTTTTTTAAAAATCAATAAGCCATAGCAGCAACAGAACTGGAAAGTACCAAACATAAAAGCATAACTTGACCTGTCGACAAATATAGCACTGGATGCAATGAAAAACAATGACCAGTGGGTGCTATTAGCGGCGCCTGACCTTAAGACTGTGACATTGTTTGTCTGTGCTTAGCCCCCCACCCCATCCCCTTGAGAGCAGTCTGAAGTCACACTACCACAGCTCTCTAGCTGAAACAATAGTATTGTTTGTCTGGATCTAAGCACTGCCCATGAGACACATACAGTCATACTTCAAACCCTTTGGAGGAAGAGAACGGCACATGTGTAATCTAAGAACAGAAGAACTGAATCTCCTGGATCAGACCAAAGGATCACTAGGCCTAGTATTCCATTTTTAACAGCGGCAAGCCAGAGAACTCTAGGAAACTCACAAGCAGAGTTTGACCATCCCCAGTTTGAGCCTGATGGCTTGTACAGAGACACAAACTGTGTGGAGTTGTGGATATGTGACAGAAATTCAGAAAGGCCAAAGTAGATTCTTCCACAGAATCATTGTGGGTGGTGATACCAAGCCCTAGGAGTAATTTTGTCCTGGCAACATGCTACTGTCCCCTTGATCATTCAACTTCAAAAGAGGAAACGTCCCCAAAATGAGGGGATTGGTAAAAAAGAAATTGAATGGGAAAGTCAAGAGGGTCAAATTACCCCAAATGTTTGAGAGTTATTTAAGACCACAACATTAGAAGCTCATCAAGAAATGTATCACCCAGGGCCAAGAGAATGCCTGCGTGTTTAACGAGCAATGCTAAAAAAGCTAGTAGAGGCAGGAATGTGTCCTTTAGAACATGGAAGTTTTGTTCAAATGAAGAGACTAGAAAGGAATACAAACTTTGGCGAAATAAATACAAGCAGATAACAAGGGATGCAAAAGAAGAGGAAAGAATTTGAGGAGCACATTCCTATGTAGGTGTTTATAAGATAATGCTAGGTGCCTCTGAGTCAAGATGAGCAAATGTGTCTTCTACAAAGGTTAAGTCATGTCTCACTAACCTCTTAGAGTTCTTTAAGAGTGTCAACAAGCACACAGATGATCCAGTTGACACTGCAAACTTTCAAAAAGCTTTTGACAAAGTACTTCACGAAAGACACTCGAGTAAGCTTGGCAGGCACTGAATTAGAAGAGGTCTTCTTGAGGATGGGTAACTGGTTAAGAAATAGGAATCAGAGAGTAGGAATAAATGGATACATCTCCTAATGGGGTATATATAACGTGGAGTCTCTCAAGGATTGCTCTTGGGACCTGTGATTTTTAATTTGTTCAGGAAAAAATCTAGAGTAAGAAGTGAGTTTGCAGATGATACGAAATTGTCTGTGGTGGTTAAAACAAGAAGGAATTGCAGATAACTCCAATAGGATATTTCCAAACTGAGTGAATGGGCAGTAAAACAGTAAAAGCAATTCCATGTATAAAAAAGCAAATTGGGGCAAAAATCCCTTCATTTGACATATAATGCCAGTGCCACTATGCAAATATATGATTATGCAGCCATACTTGGAAAACTGTGTACAGTTCTGGTCATCTCACCTCAAGAATGACATTGTAGAACTGGAAAAGGTTCAGAAATGGACAACCAAAATGATCAAGGGGATGGAGTGACCCCCTTCTGAGGAATGGTTCCAACACTAAGGGATCTTTAGTTCTGAGAAAAGGTGATTAAGAAGAGACGTAACAGAAGTGTATAAAATTATGCATGGCATTGAGAAATTAGATAGAGGTAATACTAACACCCAGGAATATCCAAGAAAGCCGAATGTTGGGAGATTCAGGACAGACAAAAGGATGTAATTTTTCCACATAGTAAACTATGAAATTCACTCACACAAGAGGCAGTGAGGGCCACAATGTGGATGGTTTTAAAAGAGGATTAGACAAATTAATGAAGCATAAGGCTATCAGTGGTACTAGACAGTATGGCTGGGTTTCGCCTCCACTGTTGAAGGCAGTATTTCTCTGAATACCAGTTGTTAGGAATCACAGGCAGGGACAGGGGTGTTACACTCAGTTCCTGCTTTCAGGCTTCCCATGGAGATTAGATTGGTCACTGTGAGAGCAGGATGCCGGACTAGGTGGGCTACTGGCCTGATCTTACTATTTGGGAAGGTGGGAAATAAAACAAAAGCCACTCTCATAAATACTCATTTACACACCACTTTTGAGCATTCAAAGTGATTACTGTGAATTAATTATGACAACAATCAGAAATTATAGGTCAGGATCATCCCCATTTTTGCAGGTGACAACACTGGAAGCTGTCTAATGCACAGTCAGACCATTAATTAACAATGGGTTATATATATATACTGGCTTCAATTCTCCAGGATTTCAAACAGGGATCTTTCCCTATAAAGAAGTTCCCAGGATTGAATCTGGGGTCTCTTCCATGCAGAACATAGCTTTATTACAGGCAGCCCCCCATTTACGTGGGAGCTATGTTCCAAGGCTCTGTGTGCGTCAGTGAAATCACGTATACAGTAACTGGAACCCCCTGAAAAAGTATGCAAATGCTCTGCCCTTTTAGTGACGTTTCAGTGACATCTTTACAACGTGTCTGGGTCACTTTGGGTTTGGTGCGATGAACATATACACAGGTCACACACATATTGGTTTTGTGTAAATGGGGGGCTGCCTGTACTGTGCTATGGCCCATACACTAGAAAGAAAGATTTAATTCCTCATGGAACATATGGAAGTCAGATCATTGGTTCACGTCCACTGAGCTCAGCAATATCTGCACTGATTGGGTGTGGCTCTCCAGGATTTCAGACAGGGGGTTTTCACAGCCCTACCTAGAGATGCTGGGTATTGAATCTGGGCGCCTTTACACACAGAACATGTGCCCTGCTGCTTAGCTGCAGGCTCAGAGAGAACCAGCTCTTGCTTACCACCACCTAGTGAGCATATAGCAAGAACCAGACGCAAGGCAAAATATTTGTGGCTCACAGTGTATGTAGTCTTATACACGTCTACTCAGAAGTTAAGTTCCACTGACTTCATTAGAACCCAAAGGTGACACGTGGCAGTATGTGGGTGGGTGCCAGGGAGTATAGCCTAAAGTGAGAATGGGTAAGGGCTATTCTCACATCTTGTCACTAGAGAAACAGAGAGCTTACTTGTTTTATTCCAACAATTTATATATTGCTTAATACCACGATCTCCAGGTGATGTTCAAGGCTCCCAAAAAGAGAGAGAACAGCATAGAGATAAAATTAACCATTAAAACTCCAAGCCATGGAGGACTACTAGCAGCGGCTTCCTTGAAGAATGCATTTATTGGGCGGTGCTTTAGATATCCTGAGTTAAATGTGTAACGGCTACGCTAGTATCACTTCCAGTCCCATTACTCTTTCAACTACTTCCTCACCCAGTTTACCTCTTGCAGTACCAAGCGACAAAGAGCTTTTCAAGATCCCTGAGATTAATTAATCTCAATTTCAGTGAGATGGAGGGAGAAGACTGCCCCTCTACCCATCCTAATAGCAGCAAAAGACTGTAGAATTTCCAGAAGGAAGACATAGGGCTGACACACCTTTCTTTAAAAACCTGGTCTACAACTGTATGCTTGGGAGCAAGCACTCCCACTGAGACATGCTCCTGGGCAAGCCTGTCTGTGAAGGATGGCAGCCCACCTCCTAAGATCAGAGGGAGAGGCTCTGTATCACATGCAGCAAGGGCAGGAGAGAGTATAGCTGGGTGGGGCCAGAAGAAGGGTCCTTCAGTGGCTACACCCAAATTATGGGGCAATTCATCTTGCAAAGTGTGTCCGCCCTCCTTTCCTGTTTTTGTCAGCCACTGAAGACATTTTTATTCTGATAGGATTTTATTTTACGAAGCTTTAGGATTTTTAAAACTGTTGAACCCCATCTTTGGGGGATTTTTAAACAACAAAATCATAACATGTTGCAAGCCACCCTGAATGGAAGATAACTGGAAGCATTATAGGCAGATTGAACTGCAAGTCAGTTGGGAGCACAATGTTCTTGCTAGCATATGAAGCTATATTATTATTATATGTATGTGGCTAATCGTTTTTTGTAAGCTTCTGGGGGTAGGGGCTTTGCCCTGAAAAATGGCATATAAATACAATAAATAGTGATGTGTGCATTTGTACTACATGCGTAGAATAAAAATAAAATGCTTTAATAAAACTGAAAAATAAACCACCACCACACCAGCAGAGCTGCTGTGGTGAGAGGGAGGTTTCATTCTTTCAGATGTGGCAGAGGGCAGTAGGTGCATCACAGCTGCGCTAGTGACATGTGAGCAGCCCTCCTGAATCAGACCAAAGTTGCATTGTATCTGGCCCACAAGAATGAGCACAACCGTACACTCTCCCCAATCATGTTCCTCAGCACTCTGAACTTAATGACACATCTCTTCCGATACCGGAGATAGTACACACTCATAAGCAATAGCCACTGACAGCCTTAACCTCCACCAACTTCTCCAAGCCACTGCCTAAAGCATGCAAGTTAGTGGCAATCACTACATCTTGTGGGAGCAGATCCCAGCCTAACTATGCGCTGTGTGACCAAGTCCTTCCTTTCATCTGTCCTGAATCTTCAAATATTCCGTTCCAACGGAGGACCGCACTCAGTCCCAAGATCGCGGGAGAAACGTATTTCTATTTAGCACTCAGCTTTGCTTCTGCCTCTGTGAAGAAGCTATTCCAGGCAGTGAGAGCAGAAAAGCTGCTCATGAAGGCATCTTTTAGAGGCAGCTGAGCTCGATAAAATGCAAGCCATGAAAAGTAACAAAAAGGGAGAAAATCTCAAAACCTGGATGCATCAGGCCAGTGGCCCATCTAGTCCAGGATCCTATTCTCTGTAGCTATGCAGAGGTCTATAAGAAGCAAGGAGGGCCTAAATGGTGGAGCACTCTCCCCACTGGCATTTCCCAGCTGCTCATACTGAGACACACTGCCTACAACAGCAGAGGCAGAACATTTTGGACAATGCCCGTTGACAAGCCTTATCCTCCTTCCAAAGTGCACCTAGCCTCCTTTCAAACGCCACCCAGGCTGTCAGCTGTCAAGGCAACCTGTGGCAGTGAGTTCTCCAGCTAAACTCTACGGCTCCTGCTCCATGAAGAAAACCTTCCTCCTATCTGCCCAGTGGCGTAGCGTGGGTTGTCAGCACCCGGGGCAAGGCAAGTAATTTGCGCCCCCTAACCCGTGGATTTGCGCCCCCAAACCTGTGAATTTGGCCCCCTAACCCCCAGATGTTGCGCCCGGTGCGGCCGGCCCCCCCTGCACCCCCCACGCTACGCCACTGTATCTGCCACAAGCCATCCGTTTGAAGAAGCCGGTTGCCGAGTCCTAAGAACGCCAAGAGCCTGCAGCGGAGCTAGTCCTCAGCGCCCTGTCTTCATACAGAAGAAGAGCCAGAGGTACACCAAGCCTCCAGCATCCTGTGGGCCAAGTAGGTGCCCATTATAGGGAAGACCGCAAGCAGGACCCCAGCGCAAGAGCCCCTCCTGCAGCTGGTATTGGCAAGCATTTGCTGCTACGGATAGCCATGGTGGCTAGTAGCCACCAACGGCTCCTCTCCTCGGTGAATCTGCCCGACCCTCTTTCAAAGCCAGAGAAGGGAAGCAAGTGCAGGGGCCGAGACTACTATGGCAGGGCTGTCAACTTGAAAAAAATATAAATGGGGTTCCCCCTCCCAGGTAAGCCTTGCCCCACATAACCCATCACACACACACCATTTGAATGAATTTCGGGGGGCTTAGCTCCCTCAACTCTTAGGTGGGGGGGCGAAGGGACCTCGGCCCCCTAGGTATTCTCCTCAAACAACCACAGAGGGCGGCCTGGTGGCTGCCACTGCCTCCTGAGGCAGGGAGTTCCGCAGTCCTAGTGTGTGGGTGGGTGGGGGAGGGAGAGAGAGAGGTGTGGGGGGTTTGGGCGGCGCTGCTGACCTGGACGACCACCTCCACCTCGTAGGCGTTGCCCTTGGAGCGCTGCTGCCCGCGGAACTTGGCGCCGCTGTAGAGGCGGCTGGTGCTGACGCCGGGCTGCGCCGTGTTGATGGGCGGCGGCGGCTCGAGGCGGGCGGCGGACGAGGCTCCTCCCGGGGCCTCCGGAGGGCAGCGGCAGGCGCTCCGCACCGGCATCTCGGGCGGGTCCCCCGGCGCCAGCGCGGCGCGGGCAGCGAGCACCGTCCTCGCCTTCCTCCCCTCGCCCGGCCGGTCTGCCTCCGACGCGGCTGGGCCTGCCTCGGCCTCTTTCTGTTTTCCCCTCACAGCCCTTTCCTCCCCCTCAGCGGCGTCGCCGCCGCCGCCGCCTCCTCTTCCTCCCGCCGCTCATGATTGGCCCGCCGTGCGGCGGCGCTCGAGCCCCATTGGGTGTCCGGCGTCACGTGGGGGTAGGAGGGAGGGGGAGGGAAAGGGATTTTTTTTTTTTAAAGGAAGGCAAGACGCCGCCGGGCTTTTCTCTTTCCACTCCCTCAGTCCTCCTCGCTCGCTCCGACGCGTCGCGGGGAGACGGCGCGGCGCAGAGGACAAAACGCGTTTGTGATGCTGATTGGTCGCGTCTGGTAGCTCCTCCCCCGCGCTCCCCCCATGACGTAGAAAGATGGCGGCGCCCATGAGCGTGGGTGAATAAGGAAGTGGATGGGCGAGCAAAAAAAGGAAGATTTTGAGGGTGGAAAGGAAGAGGTTTTAAAAATTATTGTTATTTTAACCTTTATTGAGTTGGCTTCGGGGGCTTCTCATTTCTACTGCCTAGGGAAATTTCACTATAATTCTTTTGGAACCAAGAGAGGGTCTACATTAGGGGCTGTCCTTGGGTCCCACGACATAAATTTCCCCTAGCGCAGCCTGCTGCCGAGACCCTCCCTTTTAAAAACAATCCCCCCCACACACAATACCCTCCAGGCCTCTTCCCATGTTTAGAAAGCCTAGCTCTAGTTTGCTGTGTCCTTAAAATATACGTTTATAAACTTAGGATACCTGTATCCATAACACATAAGGAAAGGCGGAGCTATTTCTGAAGAATCGCTCATGGTTACTTGGTCCCTTTCTTTGACCTCATTGCCCCAAATTATTATTATTATTTATTAAATTTACCAAATACCAGAATGTGGTGGGGTGGTTTACAGCGCCTGTCATCAAGACGCTCCCTTGTGGTCGGGCGTCTCTGGCCATCTGTCTTCGTTCGTGATCCAGTGTTATTGCAAGTGGAGTCAAGACGGCCGTACACACCGCAGGCAGGTAAGAATTAAGGTTGCAGGCTGATCCTGGGTTTGCTGTGGTTGGGATTCATACTTTTTGATAGCTAGGATTGGAATGCAAGAAACACAGCATTGAGACAGCGCATTGTTACATGTAGCTCAGTGCCATTTATGGTGCCTGGCAGCTGCTAACAATAAAGTATTTCAGTTGGGTCTTTCTTAATTTTATCTGGAGTTGCTGGGAATTCAAAATGGAATGAGATTTTGCATCTTAAGTATGGCATGTGTTCTACCTCGGAGCTATAGCCTTTCTTAAATTAGGAACAGGTAATGTTTTTGGGCCATGGGCTACATGGTCTCCTTGGTCAGTTCCCTCAGACCTGTATGCCAGAAGTAGGGGTGGCCAGAAGAGGCTGCATGCAAACAAGCTGCTAACCCATGCAGAAGTCTACTTTATGTGCCATGCCTATTTTAATTCTTTTTTCTTATCACTGCTACTGAAGATTGGTGGGGGAGAAAATTTTGTGGGGGGGCGGGCTGCAACAGAACCTCGGACGGGGATTTAGCTACCCCAGCCTTAAATATTTCTCCACCCCCACCCCCTGAAAAAAGTGTATGTTATAGTTTTCAGGTCTCATTTTCTCACAGTAGCAAACAGAATGCCTTTAGGATGCCCACAATTTCGTTGTAAAATAGATCATAAAGATAATAGGCTTCCCTCACTGTTGCTGTTTTCACTGCTACCATTCACCATGTTGCCTTAGAACCTGCAGATTTCATTCTGGCACCACACATTCTACACATATCCATTGATAGATGTATCTGTTGTGATAAAGCTGAGTGCGCAGTGGCTTGCATGTGTGATCTGATCTGGATTTAAGCCTTTCACAGAATCTTAAGAGTTGATAAAGTCTTAGGACCTGGATGGTTTTTTTATCTCCCTTCACATTGATGACAATTATCCTGCTGTATTGATCATCAAGACAGAGCCATGCTGCTTATAAGTTTGGTTTCTCTGTTTTGGGAAGGCTTAAATGTACCCTGCTTGATAACAAATGATGTCTTTAGAAGACTTTAGAACTCAGCATGTGCTTTCTACAAACAAGTAACAGCAGCTTACTATCAATGGTTTGAGATGCAGAAGTTCTTTTTTTTGCAGCTAGAGGGAGCTCTCTTTCAATCTGATGGCATCTAACATCTGCAGGCAGTGCATTCTGGGAGATGTAATTCACTGAGAAAATGGGCTGGACAAAGTCATTAAAATGATGTTGGTTGGCAGCTAATAGGCAGAAAGTCAATGGAAAGAGTGGCAGCTCCTCTGGGGTGCTTGGCTCCACTCGCTTACATTTTAGACAGTGAGCTACACCATGTACTGTATGTAAAATACATTGACCATTTATTACAATATCTTATCCCAAAGGATGTTTTCTAAGAGATACATTTAAAATTGGTGGTTCTTGAGCTACCTGCACTTCCTTTTCTTTTATCTGTGGTACTTCACTGCCACTGCAAAACATATACTGGCACATATAAATGCATATTAAAAATTAGATTGCTAGCATTCCAGAGCGCTGACTGTTGTGTATCTTTGAACAGAAAGATTCATATTGATTCAGTAATTGCAGGAATGGGGAAAGAAACCAGTACAATGTAAAGAAAGAACATAAGAAGAATGTGCTGGATCAGGCTAACAGCCCATATAGTCCAGCATCCTGTTCTCACAGTGGCCAACCAGATACCTATGGAAAACCTTCAAGCATGATCTGATCCCAAGAGCACTTTTTCCTCCTATGTTCTCAAGCAGCTGGTATTCAAAAGCATTACTACCCCTGGGCCTTCTTTATTTCAGTGGATCTGGACATATCTACATTTGTCTGGATTGTGAACATTGGGTATGTACATATTTTATTTATTTCTTAAACAGAGATATGTATTTTTCTTGCAGAAAGGAAAAGGTTCTACCAGAGTGTCAGCATCTCCCAAGGTGAAGGTGAGCACCTCTGTGTACTGTAGTTTGTCTGTCGTGCAGATGTTTGGAACAGGCTCATCTGGACTTCTTCATCATCCCAGCTCAAGGTTATGTTAAGGTGAAAGGCAGAGACTTTGCCAAGGTGAACTTTGTAGTGGAACAAAGCCTTCCATGCTGGCTCCTGTGTGTTGCAAAAGATTCTAATCCACTTAGAAGAGGGATATTGCAACACATTCAGGAAAAGTTTTACTCAGGCTTTGGCAAATCTTTGGTGGAAGAGAGTTCTGTTTGTGAGGTGGCTGTAGAAAACTTTGATGCCTTCATATGTGGCTCCAGTGTCAGGATGTTTTCGCTGCAATTGAAAGCACACATGTTTACACTGGTATTTCTCTGACCATTCATATAATTTTGCTGTCACTGTTTGACCTTGTTTTATTGAAACATTTTGTTGTTCTTATTTTTGTTTTGGACCACCTTGGTACTGTTTGCTGAAATTGAAGGGTGGGGGAAATTAAATCAATAAATGAAGTGTTTAGTTATTGTTAAGAAAGCTATTTTCTGGTTTTCAGTGATAGGGTATGAGTGGGACAGTGTTTCTCAAACTTGGGTCCCCAACTTGTTGAACTACAACTCCCATCATCCCTGGCTAGCATGACCAGTCGTCTGGGATGATGGGAGTGGTAGTCCAACAACAGCTGGGGACCCAAGTTTGAGAAACACTGGAGTAAGAACTTCCATCATGGCACCATTCAAGAATTTAATATTGGATGCAGAATTCGTTGCTGTGAGACTCAACTTCTCAAATAAATGGAACCCATCACAAGCCACTGGTCCTTAAAACTGCAAAGAGTGACTGGACAATGTGAAGATAGTGTCCAGCAGAATCTCAAAAGTTGTAGGCTTAGTGGGTTTTTCTTAACCTTTCTTCTTCAGGTGGCTTTGAAATCAACTTGGACCACCGAAAACTGAAAACCCCCCAGGCCAAGCTCTTCACAGTGCCAAGCAAGACTCTGGCTCTGGCTGTGGCGACCGAATGGGACTCTCAGCGGGACACCATCAAGTTCTACACAATGCACCTGGTGGGTGGGGCATGTGAACAAACAAATGGAAGATTGAGATTGCAGCCAATCTGTTCTCTTTGAGTTATTAGGCAGAGCAGGATGTGCACCTGGTAGCTAATGTAGGCTAATGTTTGACTGAACTGTATAAATCAGATTGCTGGTGGGAGATACAGTTTTGAGTACTCCACTCAACTATGTATGCATGTTGTGCTTTGTGTTTTTTAAGACCCTACAAAGTGGCATGTTGGGATAGATGGCCCATCTAGCTCCACATTGTGCTATTTTTCTGCTTGTCACCTTTCGCAACCTGGTGCCCTCCAGATATTTTGAATTACAGTGGTACCTTGGTTTAAGAACAGCCCTGTTTATGAATTACAGTGGTACCTCACGTTAAGTACTTAATTCATTCCGGAGGTCCGTACTTAACCTGAAATTGTTCTTAACCTGAAGCACCACTTTAGCTAATTGGGCCTCATGCTGCCGGAGCACGATTTCTGTTCTCATCCTGAAGCAAAGTTCTTAACCTGAAGCACTATTTCTGGGTTAGCGGAGTCTTTAACCTGAAGCGTATGTAACCTGAAGCGTATGTAACCTGAGGTACCACTGTATTTGGTTTACGAACTCCGCAAAACCAGAAGTAGTATCCCGGTTTGCGAAATTTATCTTGGTCTAACAATGGAATCCAAACAGTGGAAGGGCACTGGCAGCGGGAGGCCTCATTAGGGAAAGCGCGCCTTGGTTTAAGAAAGGTTTCGGTTTAAGAACGGACTTCCGGAACAGATTAAGTTTGTAAACTGAGGTACCGCTGTATAGCGTTCATCAGCCTCTATACCAAAATTTTTGTGCTGGCTGGAGCTAATGGGAATTGTGGTCCAAAACAGAAAGGCACCAGGTTGGAGAATGCAGCTGTTGCAAGGACTTCTGTACAGATGTATGACTGTATTGATACAAACTGTTTTAAATCTTCAGAGCTTGTGGGGAGACTTAAACGGGGAATTGGCTGGTTCATTGCTTCCGCTGTGTCACTCTGCTAGTCTAGCTCTCGATTTCTGTAGCTTCTTTCTTCCCTTTCAGACAACCTTGTGCAACACAGCTTTGGACAACCCGTCACAGCGAAGCAAAGATCAGCTCATCAAGGCAGCTGTGAAATTCTTGGAGACGGACACAGTTTGGTAGAAATGCATTCTGGGAAGGGGCTCCCTTAGAAGCTGGTTCTTAAAAAAATATCTGATCAGGAAAACCAGTGTTACTGCAGTCACTGTGTAGTGGGTATGAATGAAAAATCCACTGCCACATTGAAATAGAAACTGAAGTACCTCTCCTAGTGCAGATAAATCCTCATTTATGTGGCGCTGTGGGTTAAAGCCTCAGCGCCTAGGACTTGCCGATCGAAAGGTCGGCGGTTCGAATCCCTGCGGCGGGGTGCGCTCCCGTTGCTCGGTCCCAGCGCCTGCCAACCTAGCAGTTCGAAAGCACCTCCGGGTGCAAGTAGATAAATAGGGACCGCTTACCAGCGGGAAGGTAAACGGCGTTTCCGTGTGCGGCTCTGGCTCGCCAGATGCAGCTTTGTCACGCTGGCCACGTGACCCGGAAGTGTCTTCGGACAGCGCTGGCCCCTGGCCTCTTGAGTGAGATGGGCGCACAACCCCAGAGTCTGTCAAGACTGGCCCGTATGGGCAGGGGTACCTTTACCTTTACCTTTTTTACCTCATTGTTATAATCTCCTTAACACAAGATTGGCTGACCATTTTAGGTCCAAGGGCCTCATCACCCCATTGCATCCCAGATGTGATCACCCCAGCAGTGGCATGTTCACATGTGCAAGTGTGCAAGCACACCAGAGGGTATCTGCTCTCCTCAGTTATCTCCCGCTTGGACTACTGCAATGCACTCTACGTGGGGCTACCTTTGAAGGTGACTCAGAAACTGCAACTAATCCAAAATGTGGCAACTAGACTGGTGACTGGGAGTGGCCGCCGAGACCATATAACACTGGTCCTGAGAGATGTGCATTTGCTCTCAGTACATTTCCAAGTGCAATTCAAAGTGTTGGTGCTGACCTTTAAAGCCCTAAACGGCCGTGGTCCTATATGCCTAAAGGAGCATCTCCACCCCCATCGTCCAATCCGGACACTAAGGTCCAGCTCCAAGGGCCTTCTGGCGGTTCCCTCACTGCAAGAAGTAAGGAAGCAGACAGAGGGCCTTCTTGGTGGTGGCGTCCGCCCTGTGGAACGCCCTCCCATCGGATGTCAAGGAAATAAACAACCATCTGACATTTAGAAGACATCTGAAGGCAGCCCTGTTTAGGGAAGTTTTTAATGGTTTAATGTATTTTTAACCTTCTGTTGGAAGCCGGATGGGCGGCGTAGAAATAATAAATTATTATTATTTTTACTCAGCTGAGCCATGTAGAGCAGCAGAGAAGCGGGACGGATACTTTTCTCCCCATCATGAGGTGGAAAATTGTACTCTCTGTCCTTCAAATCAGTCTGAAGAGCAGATAGTGACTATCTTATCCATCACAAAGCTGGGCTGGGCAGGAAGGCTGCTCTCCATCAGCCGAGCCCCACAATGTTGTTACCCACCATCAGCTTGGTTTGGCTGGCAGGGGGAAGGGAATTTTTGTCGGGAATTGGAAAAGCAGGATTGAATCTTGGGAGGTGCAAGCTTAGCTGTGTGGAACCCAATCCTGTTGTGCTTGATGGTCCTTTTTTTTGTTTTGCTTCCATGGTATTCCAGCTACCGGGTGGAAGAGCCGCCTGCCTTGGTGGAACTGCAGAAGAATGAGTGGGATCCCATAATCGAGTGGGCAGAGAAAAGGTAAGCAAAAAGTCAGTGCCAGGGAAATGCTGATGATGCACAGAAACGCCCTTGTCCCCAGAGGATGCTTGTGGCTCAGGGCACGAAAGTTAAACTGTGTTGGTTGGGGAGCCATTTAGATTTCTTAGGCCCATTTTTGAGCCTTCCTAGGGAAGACAGGTGGAGAGGAGAAAGGAATCCAACACTCTTGGCTGCCAACTGCCTCCTCCAAAGGTATGTTGAAGCACTATCACTTTCTAAACTTCTGTTAGCTAGGTCAGTATTGTTTTTGTGTGTGTCCTAGATTAAAACTAGAGATGCATTTGCTCTTACAATGGCAACAGGCTTATTTTTTAGAGGGTTTGTTTCTACCCATCCCCAAGTTTCCTGTATGAGTACCTAATCTTGAGTGCTCACAAAAAATCTACATATACACAGAGACTTTGCATAGGCTGCATGTGGCTTTGGAGGGATGTTTTTGAGGTTCTTGAGGTTCTTGGATGTGACCGGATTCCTTTGTATATCTATCTCAACTTTTTACAAATGTGTCTATGGCGACTTCATATATATATATATATATATACACACACACACACACACACACACACACAGCCCCCTCCAAATAAATAAATAACAATCAGCCTTACAACAAAATTGACCAGAAACCGAGAGGCCAAAAAACAGCCAGAGATACTTTTCTCAATGAAGACATTCTGGGGTCGCTCAAGAGTGGGCCTATCTAAGCTCTTCTCTGCTTGCAGGTACAATGTTGTGATTGGCTCATCAACAAGCATCATGGGTCCCAGCATCCCGCAAAGCACAAAGGACACCTTTGTCAGCCACCTGGCATCGTATAACAGCTGGGCCCTTCAAGGTAAAAGGAAGGCTGTGTCTGCTGTCAGTCATATGCCATACCCTGCATCTGCCGGTTTTCTGCTTTAGCTAGAAATGTAGTTTGAGGTTAAGAATTATTTGGTTGCTATCCCACCATGTGAGATCAAGCGGAGGAGGCATACTGGGGGACCTTTCTGCATTTTTAAGAGAGAGAGACTTAATTTTTTTTTAAGAAGAGCCCTGCAGGATCTGGTTAAGCATCCTGCTTCGCACAGTGGCCAATCAGTGGCCTCTGAGAAGCCCACAAACCAGATGTAGAGACAACAGCCCCCTCCTGTTTATCCCCAGCAATGAGTATTCAGGGATAGACTGCCTCTGAATTTGGAAGTTGCATTTAGATGGCTGTGGACAGGCCTCCTCTTCCTTCTCCATGTCCAATCTGATGTGAGCACAACAGTAAAAAAAGTGGGATACAAATATAAAAAAACAAAATAATTTTTATTTTGAAGCTGTTTAATGAAGAAGTGTGCATGCACACGAAAGCTCATACCAAGAACTGACTTAGTTGGTCTTTAAGGTGCTACTGGAAGGAATTTTTTTTGTTTTGACTATGGCAGACCAACACGGCTACCTATTGAAGAAGTGTGCATGCACACGAAAGCTCATACCAAGAACTGACTTAGTTGGTCTTTAAGGTGCTACTGGAAGGAACTTTTTTCAGGTAGTACAGCATGTTAACAAAATGTCTGCTGTGCCCATTTGAGCCACCTTTGTTTTCCTACATGGTCTCCAGTAAAGGAAAGAGAGAAACTGAATGTTGCAGCCGAATAGGCCCTATTTTCTTACGCAGGAATAGCAGGATGGGGCATTAGGTGTCTCCTCACCTTTTCTTGACTGCTCTTCTTGTCGCCCGAGATTGATTTGCACAAGAAAATGACAGGTTTCCTTCCCTCTTTCTTTCTGGTTTGGGGTGTTTCCCCCTCTTTCTAGGCATAGAATACATGATCACCCAGCTGAAGTCTCTGGTTCTCTCGATGAGTCTGCTCGACAAATACCTGACGGTTGAGCAAGCTGTCCTACTGTCTCGTCTAGAGGAAGAATACCAGGTAAACCTTGTTGTGACGGAGATCTGGGGCTTTGGGGCCAAGTTAATTTAGGGACCGTCTGCTCCCATTATGCGCTTGCCTGCCCGATAAGACCTCCCTGTGGCTCTGAAAAAATGTTTATGACACTGATGGATTCAGTTTTATATCACACCTTTTAACAAAAGCAGCTAAGGTGACTTTTCTAAAAATAAATACCTAATGAAATAAAGGCCCTCCCCCAATAAAATCAGTGTTGCAACAAAACCGAGCACAGCAATAGATCCCAGAGGCTAAAAACAGCAGAAGTTACATAAAAAGTCAAGGTATTCTGGGTTTGCTCAAGAGCGTGGCAAATCTTTTTTAAAGAAATAATAGTAAGATTTCATGAAAGCTTTTTCATAATACAGTAAGATAAAATAAACTAATAAAAACAAAAACAGCAAGAGGGAGAAATAAAAAAGAGAGACGTGTGGCAAATCTTTGCCTCCAGCTATGGTGTTGTGATCTATTTCCAGTGAGGGTCTGATTATTCTTCTCATCTTCCTTCAGATCCAGTACTGGGGGAACATTGAGTGGGCCCACGACTATGACATGTACGAACTTCGGGCCCGCACGGCTGCTGCTGCCCTTTTTGTTCAGCTTTGCTTAGAGACTTCCACGGTCAAGCACAAGCTGCTGCAGGACTGAGACTCTGGGGCGGACAAGGAACGGGCGCCGGTGGCACTGGGTAGACCTGTAGAACATCCAGGACCGACTGAGTGGCGGGTGGAGAAGAGAGGAAGCTGGTGTTGGTGGGGTGATGGAATCACACTACTCATCCAAGGCTGACCTGGTGATAGCAGTGATGCTGATGGGCCTTGGAGCTTAGACTGACTGGGTGTGGCGATTCTCCGTGAACGAGGGGGCAGGAATGCCTGGCATCCGTTTCTTTCTGTTTATCCTGAACCTAGCCCTTGGCACATCCAAACAGACTTCCCTTCTTCATACTACACACCCTGTCCTCCAACCCCTCCAGGCTGAGATTCCTAGCCTTCTGCCAGGACCCCCAGGTTGTGAATTCCCAGGAGGAAATCCGTTTATTCCTGGAAGTGACAGGCACCATCCAGCTGCGGCTATTTTGTACCATTGTGGCTCCTATTCTCCTTGATTCCCTGGCTGATCAACAGCAGCCCAGTTTGAGTTTTCCAGCAGGATGCACATTTTCCACGGGGAGGCAAGCCTCTCGAGCACAGCTGCTGCAGGGTGTTCATTTTGGCTGGGCTGATGCTGCCCACCACCCAACTTGATTGGAATCTGGACCAGTCAGTGGTGGGCAGTGTGGCACAGCCTCACCTCTTAACCCAAGCTGGTGGCTCACTAGGGGCTCCTAGCAAATCAAGAGAGAGCAGTCGATCCCTTTGCTTCTGTCCAAACGAGAATGGCTTACCCTGTGGGCATCAGTGCTCCACGTTTGGAATTAAGTGGGGTCTTGGGAGCCTCCGTTGCACAAGGGGCAAAGATGTGAAACTGCTGCTGGGTACTTTGGGCAGCATGGAGGGGCGCAGCCACCTATTTGACCTCTCAGCAGGCGAATCACGGCTGCTTTTATAGCAAAGGTGGTATGATGCTAACCTGGTGCATTTGCACTGTCCTGCCCTCCTCGCTGCCTCCCCCTTCTCCCTGCAGTAAGCTGCAGCAGCAAGTTATCTGCAGTTGGAGGGGGCTGGAACCTAGGCCAGAGCCAGAGTTAAGTCTCCCTATATCCCCCTAACGCATGTCCTCCCATAGCTTCATAGCAGGCATTTGTGTCTCCAAGGAAGCCAGAGCCTGCTATGGCGGTTGTTTTCACCCCTTTGTGTACCCAGCAGAGAAAAATGCATTCTTCTCCCCTCCCTTACAATTTGATTAAATATTCCTGTTTGGTGCCTCTACATGCAGTATGGATTTTTGTGTGTGTGTGTGTGTGTGTGTGTGTGTGTGCATTTGTTTGTTTAAAAGGAGTTGGTTTCAGTGCCAGAGCTCTCTGGCCCAAACATTTGCTTTGCAGCTGCTCCAAGTTCAGCTAAAGTGAAAATATTTTGAGTTGCAGAGCTGGATCCCTGGAGAGCTAATCTGGGTAAAGACCATTCTAGGCAAAGCTGGTCTGAACCTGATTTTTAGGCTTAGGTTGACCTATAAGAGAATGTAGTGAGAGAGCAGGACTGTGTGGAGGGGGCCGGCCAAGGCAGCTGTGGTCAAGACCCTGTAGGTTCTGGCCATTCTCAGACCTGGGGGTTATCAGCTTTGTCCACTGGTTGATGAATGCACCTGCCTTTAGGAAAACAGGAATGGGAATTTTACAGAAATAATGGCAAAGTCCAAGCACATGACGACGAGGATGATACGATTTTTAAGGAGAAAGTCCAAGGTCCCCCTAAAAAAATGGGGCTGTGATTCTGCCCAGCTGTTCTGCAGTCTGCTTCTTTATTGGGGAGGGAATTCGGAGTTTTTCAGGAGACACAGCGGTACCCCTTGTTGGCTGTCAACCACATGAAAAGTTAGAAGCACTCCACACCCCTACAAATCGGCCTGGGTTAAAAATAGCTGCAGCCACCCTTTATTTCCTCTGTTGGTGTGGAAAGGAAAATTGTGTTTCTTTGCCTTTTACAATCATGGCACAGGTGCAAGGCTGGAAAATTTAAATAGGAACAAACCTTAACTAACAGGAGTACTAAACCATCTCTGGCAATACCTTGGAGTCGGTTTTAAGATGTGAGCTGTTTTGTGGGGGCCATGTGTGATACCTTGGCCAGCTCCCTCATTCTCCCAAGGGCTCCTTCATCTTGAAACAAACTTCCTTGCACACAGAAAGCTAGCATGTCAGGGAGAAGTCTCAGCCAGTAGCCTGACATATCCATTTTCTCTGTTCACGGAGGGGAACTTTGGCCACCTGAAGCAGCCTCCTTCACATTGTTTCCTGGTCTTATTACCTATTTTGTCTGCTGGTTATCTGCCTTCTGAGGGTGGAGAATGTCCTAGATTTGGTCCCACTTAACAACTGAGCATCTTATGGAGAGAGATTCTGCTCAGGGATGGGCTTGGAGCCCCAGAAAGGCTCTCCCTTTGTATACATTATGCAAGAATGCATTGAACACGCTTCCTAAACCACAGCATGCATGCTAATCCTGATTTTCCCTTGAGATGCCCAGCTGCCAAAGGAGTGTCAATGTGTTCCAGGTCATCCTTTCACTCCAAATGAAGTGCCAGTAAGGCTCAGTGGGCTGGCACAGGCCCCCACATAGGCCCAAGAACCGTATCTGGAAATGTGCTGCCCTGGGGAGAGGCTCCTCTGCGCAGTGCAGATGTTCTGCTCTCTCTGAGTAGACCCTCTTCCCTCTTCCTTGGGCCTTTCATCACTGGCCAGTCACTTGCCCCATCTCTATGGGTTCCATTCATGCTATGAAATGAGGGTTCAATCAATGTCAGAGCCAACAAATTTTTAGACAGCACACCAGTGCTAAATGGGTCCTCTAATCAGGTTTTAAATTAGTTCATTAGCCTACGATTTTTGTAGGTTCAACTACCTATGTAATTGAAATGAATGCAAAAGATGGAACTGACCCACTTCCTGTATAATTGCTTTATAAATACAAGGCACTAATTTAAGTCAACTCCTTTTGCTTTTAAATGCCTCACTGTCCACTTTAGTCTACTCGTTTTGATCATCAAACGTTGGAGGGGCAGAGGATTCCTCCCAGTAGGGCATCTCTTTTTAGAAGGAATATTTTTAGGGTGTCTTTTCAGTAGATAGGAGACCTCCGGATGGATTCACTTCCCAAGCAGAAAGCCACAGATCCCCAAATGGGGGGCAGGGGCAGTTCAGTGTCGAAAGCCAGCTACAGCTCCAGAATGTCCATGTTGTCCAGCTCACTGCGGAGATGGTCAACGTATTGGTTAATTTCCAACACACGACTTCGGTTTCTTTGAATTTCAGTCTTGTGAACCTGCAGGGATTGAAACAGTTGGTCCGGTTCACACTTAGCGCCAAGCTGTGGTTTGTTTAACAAACCTGTTTAACAAACCACAAGTTAGCCATAGATTGCCCCACAGAAGGTCAAACAAATCATGGCTTGTTTCTGCAAAGTGTTTTGGGGTTTTTTCCCTAGCTGTGCTTGCCTCGTGCCTTTGTAGCTTGAGTGCCAGGGGTCGGGGGGGGGGGGGAATGGTTAAACAAACCATGGTTAAGGAAGGATGTTGGGTTTACACATAACGCCAAGCCATGGTTAAAACAAACCCAGGTTCATAAGCCAACAAAAACCAGGGTTTTCATATCATGGTTTGTTGGCTGTAAACAAACCATAGTTCAGCTGCTGGGCAAGGTTAAACCATGGCCCAGCATTCTACTGTATGTGAACCAGATTGTGTGCAGGACCTCGAAGGGGATTTCAGTGCTTGTCCATTCAAGGCAAATGCTTGAAACCTGAAGAGCCAAATTATTAAGATGTGACTTCCCTCACTATCTTACTTCCTCCCTGTGGGTAGCTAGGCACTTTTAGGCCCTAAATTTAATGGATGCACAGCACAGCACTGCCCGCCCACTCCCATGCTTTAGATGGCCAAGGGTATTATTTCACTGTTACCATTTCTCTTCCCCCTCCCCCCGCTTTACAACTGCTGCTACGTTCCTGCTGTGTGGTGTGTTTTTTTTTGGGGGGGGGGTTAGTTTCCAACCCTGATTTAAGAACACAGTGGCTTTGCATTTAAAACTTAAACCATAGCCTCATCATGCCTAAAGGGATAAAATAGGGTTTACATCCACTGCCCTGATGTGAATTTGGGAATAAAAGCACCATTTTGGTGCAGAACGTAAAATATTTTAAAATAATAAAATGAGAATCTGAAACCATGCACATGACTGGATGACCAGCTGGCCACTGTTTTACAACATTTTCTGTAATAAGAAGGAAAGGATCCCTAAGGCAACCCCCGGTAAGGCCCAGTTTATTCATGCCGGGCCTGTTTGCCACTGCCCCCATCACCTGCCACTCTTTGAGTGACCCTTTTTTGGGAGGATGGCCTGAGCTGCAGGACTCTAGACATTGGCCCTGAGGTCCAGTCCTAGCTGCACCACTGCAGCCAACCCCACCCAACAGTGACAAAGCATGGGTTACCAGTGCCCAGGGCCACACAGAGGGCTGGGAGGGAAGGAAATGGACTGAGTATGCATGCACATTCAATTGTCTTAACAACGTCCCCATCACCCAGAAGATTGCAAATGCAGGGATAAGAAAAAAAGAGTTGTCGTCTGGAGAGGTCACTTCCTGGTTTGCATAGAGAAGCCATTTTCAACAGAGCTCAGTGTTGAAATTTGTGCCCCTAACAATTGTACACCCGGGGCAACTGTCCCAACCTCCCCTCCCCAATATGCCACTGCCACCAGCTACCTTGTTAACAATAAGATGAAAGTGCTCATGTCCTTAATGCTGGTTATTTCCTTCTGTGAGAAGGCCGCCAGCAGAGGGACAATGGGACTCTTCACTTACCTTCTCAACCAGTGTGGAAGCCCAGCCATTGGCTTTAGTGATAATTTCGTCTTCTCGGTTGTCAATCTTCAGGAGGTGAATGTCGTGAGAGGCATTGACAGCGTTGACAATGGTGTCTTTGTCCACAAAAAGCTAGGAAGGAAACCAGGTGAGAGGAGGGCCATTTGGGGGGGGGGGGGGCTGTAGACAAACCACCATCCCAGGAAGGGTCATCTCTTACTGATGAGTCAAGCCAAGAGTGTTTTGCCTGTTCTGGTCTTAATGGCGAAAGGGGAGGAAGAGGAGGAGTTGGATCTCACCATACGAACGTCATCCGGCATCTCCTCATCAAACTCGCTCTTCACTATCTTCTCCAGTGTGTTGACGGATATCTCCAGGAGCTTCTCGTGATGCTGGTTTTCTAGATCCCGGCACTGAGCCATCGTAGGAGAAAAGGTTAAGAAGCAAAGAACAGGGATGCCTCTCAGCAACTCTTTCCTATTGCCCAGTGTTTGAACAAAAGGAGGCAGGGAAGGCTGGCCAAGAGGATGGAAACTAAGGCCGTGCACACATTGCCAGCTTAAAAAACAGTTCTCTCAAGTCAGATCTAAGCTGGTTTGGGGGAAGAACACATCAAAACAGTGGCTGGATCTACACTCACTTTTTAAACGTCATTTGAACGATATTAAACATGTTCTAAAATGGCAAGATACTTGGTTTCTCCTCTGCTTCCTTTTCTGCAAGTTCTACCTGGTTTCTGGAAGGGGATAGCTCTGCAGCACTCTATGGTATCGCATTTTAATAACGCATCATTAACATTTAAGAAGAACATCACGTGGCTATATGGTTATCATGCAACCATTTTAAAACTCATTTTTAGCGTTAAAAACCATGAGTGTTGATCCATTCAGTATTTCGTAAAGTGTGACAGGGTAGGTCCAGGAGAGACATGGATCACGACTGATGTCGTGAGTGCACTGATTCCCAAACCAGTGGTGGGAGCACACTGGGATGCGGAGCACATGGGAATGTGCACCCAGCCTCAGTTTGTCTTCATTGTGACAGCAAAGACTCGGCCCTACATGGCCCAACAAAGGTCCTTGAGTTAAATACACTCCCCAGGGATGCTGCTTGGACACCCCAGCCCCAGTTTCCAAGCTTCTTGTACTTCTGGTTGGCAGGAGTGGTCCCGTGGCAACAGAACTTCCTTTATGGGGTGGAAGTGTAGAGGCTCACCACCCTTGCTTCTCAGGGTTGTCCTCCAGGAAAGCAAAAATGCTAGCCCAGGATTTTAGGTGGAAATGCTGCTATTACATTGAGTATTATACTGCAGCAGCTCTTCAGATAGTTCTTGGCACAAAGAGTGAATGGAGAGGAAAGCCCTGTGGTTCTTAGGGGCCTGAGAAATGCTTCCAAAACTGAAATCAATCCCGGCCCTACCGCACAGTAATGAGAAGCAATCGAATGCCATACAGTGTGGACAAGCCAGCTCTGTTGATCAGAAGCAAAGCACCCGCCACAATTTGCAGCTCTGTGCAAGCGACAGCAAAAGGATATATTCCTTGTTCGTTTTCTATAAAGTTCGACACCAGGTCAGCGATGTTCCTTTCGAAATCCTTTATCACTTCCTTAGCAAGAAAAGAAAAGGGGTGGGAAATTAGAGGGCAAAACTGAGTTCGACTCAAAACAGTTTGACTCCCACAAGTTTTAGAAATTGGGCCTGAAACATTTTTATTAATGTAGTTAACCAAACATAAATAGAGATAACGCTTTAATATAAGAAAAACTCACAGCAGTTTACAAAAATAGAAAACGAAGCATTAAGATTCTCAGCAAAAACCAGGTTGCAGCAGGCATTTAAAAACATGCAAAAGATGGTTGAAATCAGCTTTAGCTAAAAAGACATAAAACACATATAACTTCCACATGTCCGGACAGGCTCACCTAAACAAAAATGTTTTAAGTAGACTCCAAAAAGAATATGGTGAAGGCACCAGCCTGATGTCAACCAGCAGGAAGTTCCAAAGCTGCCATCACACCAAAACATCAATTACTTACAAGTGTGGAACAGGTATTATGTGACACCTTTAACAGTGCCAGTTCCGCAGATCCAAGTGGTTGAGCAGGTACATATGGGGGAAAGTGATTCTGCAAGTAAACTCCTCCCACACTATTCATGGCTTTTTGCACTAACAGCAACACCTTGAACTTGGGCTGGGATCAAATGGGCAAAACCAGTGCAGGTCTCACTCCTGCTAGCAACCACGCTAACTGCAGCTTCTGATCCAGCACAGGGAGGCCGCACACAGAGTGCAGTGCAGTAATACAGCTTTGGAGTCCCCAACCCCTGAATGTCCAGCTCTGCCAGGTTCATACCTCCAGCTGATCAACCAGCAGCATCTCCTCAGTCATCAGCATGTCCGAGAGCTTTGTGATTTCAAAGTTGTATTCAGCCAGTTTGATCTCTATAGCTTGGTTGTCGCTGAGGTTCTGAATCGTATCTATCACCTGTGTGCTCAGCAAGAGAAAGAAGGTTAGCGGCTGTTGCCCCGTGGCAGAAATAATTCATTTTATTCATTATTGGTGGTGGTGGTGATACTCTGGTGCACACAATGGGAATGTGAAGCAGTGACGAAGTTGTTAGAATTCCTGCTCCGTGATTGCAGTCATAGAATTGTTGTCTTTCACATGACGGTGTATGTTTTGAAGTGGGAAGGGGCGGAGACAGGATGTTTGTGTTACTGTGTTTCCGTGAAGTGGGACTATTGCCCTTGTTCTTTTTCTCTTTGCTGTCTGATGCTAGAGAGAGAGGGAGCCATGTTGCAGTGCTCCGTGTGTATTTATATGTAAATAAAGTAGATTAGCCAAAATGCTGAGTTGCTGAGGTCTGCGACGCAAGCTGCAAAGACTCTGTGGATCCCTAAGTGTGCCGGTGTCGGTTGGCGTCAGTCGCTGTCATGTTCGGGCTGAAGAAAGCTTTTGAAGCTCCCCAACGATCGACCAGGAGGGAGAGAACATGCCAATCGGCCATGTGTCTCTGCCAGGGTCCTACTCGAGTGTAGGCTGAGCTCCTGACAAAAGTTCCCACAGGGATTTTCAAACTGTATTCTATGAAAGACAGACGTTCCTTCTGAAGCTTATAAAGAGTTCCTCAATGTGGCCATGGGCCTGGGAAGGGTTTCTACACAAGCCACAAGGCCTCTTCAGGCTCCCACTTAGCATACATCTCACGTGTGCAGGGGCCCGGAACGTGACCCCTGGGGTATAGTGTGCTTTGACTGACTGAAATCTAGCTAAAAGTGTTTAGGATTAGGTACAATTGAAAACAAAATACATCAATTTAAACAGTTTGCTGCCTTGGTTTAAGTCAGCACCTGGTGGTACTTTCAGGATGTGATCCTTTGCACAGTCACGGGGAAACAGTTACTAACGACATTCTATCCTGCCTCCCCAATGTCCCCCAGCAGTTCAGCATGGTATACATGACCCCCCATTAAGTCCTCACAACAATCCTGTGAGGTAGGTCAAGCATAGCGAGAAGGATTAAGAAGTAACATCCCATCTCGAGGATGTAGCTTCCTCATCAGACTGTGGGGCTGACTCCCTGGTCGCTTTGCCTGCCCGAGAAGTTTAAGCCCTTGCTACAGTATTGACCAGGGACGCGGGTGGCGCTGTAGTCTGAACCACAGAGCCTAGGGCTTGCCGATCGGAAGGTCGGAAGTTCGAATCCCCGTGACGGGGTGAGCTCCCATTGTTTGGTCCAGCTCCTGCCCACCTAGCAGTTCGAAAGCATGTCAAAGTGCAAGTAGGTAAATAGGTACTGCTCCTGCGGGAAGGTAAATGGCGTTTCCATGCGCTGCCTCTGGTTCTCCAGAAGCAGCTTAGTCATGCTGGCCACATGACCCGGAAGCTGTCTGTGGACAAACGCCGGCTCCCTCGGCCTATAGAGCAAGATGAGTGCGAAACCCCAGTGTCGTCCGCGACTGGACCTAACGGTCAGGGGTACCTTTACCTTTACAGTATTGACCTGTAAAAAATCAGAACTAAATGGTTGCGGTGGAGCGATCCCGGTTTTCATCAAAGATGGCCCGGTTTTGTAATCACTTAAAGTGGCAAACCTATGGTCCTCCGGAGGTTGTGGGACTCCAACTCCCATCATCCGCCTTGTGCTCACTGGGGCTGATGGAAGTTGTGAGTCCAGCTGCATTCCCCATCCCTGGCCCAAGGTCCCTCGTGTACCCCATGGTTCTTCTCTTCAAAGTCGTGCAAGAGTTTGGAACAGTGCTGGTGGTTCTCTTCCAGGGCTTCGTTGAGGCACTCATAGAAGAGGGCGACCTCGGCTTCTCGCTTCTCATATTGCTTCAGGCCGTACTCAAACAGGTTCTCGCAAATGGCCACAAATTTAGTCTTGTATGTGAAGTTGGAGTCAAGGAGAGAACTGAGTTGTGTTTGAAAAGGAAAGAAAAAAGGCTTGTGTCTGCTTCCACTGTCTTGTTTGGGCTGTTGCCTCCTGTTGTTGGAGATCACTATGACTCACAGTAGCCCTCATAACAAGCAAGAAACCCCACTCCAGAGAACATCCCATTCTCAAGGTTTATCACCAGTTCTGTCCCAAAGCAGAAAGGATGTATCTCAAAAATTTATAAAACTTGTTACTGGCGTGGGAGACCAAAGATGAGATGGCAAAGGTGACAATAACAAAATGGGCCATAGATATTGGTTACAACATAGAATTGTCCGCAAGGGAAAAATCATGGGCCAAAACAAAGAATTTCTCTGCCTGTTATCTTATTAAGGAAAACCTACAAAAGATGATGTACTTGACGACCAGCACATTAGTGAAAATGTATTTAAAAGGGTCTAATCTATGCTGGAAATGCCACAAGGTGGAGGGAACCCCAATTCATATGTGGAAGTCGTGTAAATACACTAGAGAGTATTGGGAAACGTTCCGCACAGAATTAAAAAAAGACATTTCACATTTCCCAAAAGACCAGAGGCCTTTCTATTAGGGATAATAGGTAATGCCATTCCAAAAAAGGCACCCAATATCTTTCTGTATGCAGCCGCTTCAGCTAGAATAGTATACGCGAAAGAAGAGATACTCACTAAGGAAATTTGGTAGAACAAATTGATAGTAACCATAGAATTAGTAACCATAGAATTAGTAACCATGATCGCGAAACTAAAGAATAAGGATTAGTTAAAGATAAGAGAAGAGTGGAGGTGTTTGGGAGATTATCTTAGAGGGTACGGAATACAATTTAACCTACAAGTAGGGGTTAACATATGAGCAGCAGATAACATCAAAAAAGGAAGACTTGAAATGATAATGGGTGAAATATCAGGATATGTAGCAGATCAAGATTCCCCTAACGTGCCACAGAGAGATGGATTGGGAAGTCTTAGGAAAAGAGATGGGTGATGGATACTGTATGATGTGTGTATAAAACTGTTAAAAATTTTAAAAAAAGAAGTTGTGTGGTTGTTGTTTTTTTAAAAGGATATACCTCCAGTAGCTCTGGCACTCCAGGGAGGTAGAGGAGTTTGGCTGCTTCGGGATCGTCTGCAAACATGCTGTCAAAGAGGAAGCTTCCGTTCAGATACTCCACATAAGCGCGCTGGAGAGCGAAGCAAGGAGGCAGAAGGGAAAGAACAGGAGTGAGCTGGCAGTCCATCGCACCAAGCAAGCCAGAGTTAACTCTTCATTAGCACAGGCGTGTCAGGCCTAATGAGCGCAGCAACTCAGATCTTGCCCCCATGAAATGGTTGCCACGACTAAAGGTCCCTGTCTCCCCACAAGCGTCTAGGTTCCCTTCTCTCCAGGGCTTTCCCACAGCAATTGGAGACTGCACATGCATGAAGGCAACCTCTCCTCCACCCTTTTCATGCCTCTTCTGGTTCTGGGAGGGGAGCTTGTCACAGCAGAAGAGGGAGACACCTGTGACTCTTTCCCAGCCTGACTCATCTCTGCCTCTTGGTCTTTCTCCTTTCCTGCTTCAGCTTCTGCCTCTGATTCTGGGTTCTCTCTGTCACAGACTCTCCCTGCTCACTAAGCTCTGTTACCTCTTCAGCTTCTGACACATCCTACTCCCTGTCTTCTCCCTTTGACCACTCACTGTAGTCCCACCACCACTCCCTAGATTCTGGGTCTTCTTCCCTTGGAGGTTCTCCAGCTGGTTCCTCCCACCATTCTTCTGCATCCAACCAGTCAATGACAGGGAATCAGGAGAAGACAGTTGCCCAAAGGAAATGGGGAGAATCTTATGCCTTAAATTCAGATGGTTCTGTGAGATGCTAAGAAGAATAATTAAAGGGCCGGGGTCCCTTAAAATAAATAGCAGGCCAGTTAACACAATGTAGAAATGCATATTGTATAATATTTACAAAAAGAATCACCTGTTTTCCAAAAATAACAAAATAAACAATGTATTCTTTCACAGTTCATCAACCCTCAGCAGACCATATTGACCTTGAGAGCTGGTCATTTGAGGACAATAGAGGCAATGTGGTATAGTGGTTAGAGTGTCGGTCTAGCAGCTGGGAGACCAGGGTTCAAATCCCCACTTGGCCACGAAGCTCACTGGGTGACTTTGGGCCAGTCACTGCCTCTCAGCCTAACCTACCTCACAGGGTTGCTGTGGGTTAAAAGTTGGGGAGTGGAGGGAGAACTATGTACACCACCTTGAGCTCCCTGGAGGAAAGGTGGGAGGCAATATGAGAAGGCATTTTTGAAAGGTGCATGTTATGTACTAAGCATACATACATACATACATACATACATACATACATAGGTAAAACCAGAGGCTGGAGAGCTTCAAGTGAACAGAAGAGAAATTCAAACGGGGTGTGAAGTTCAAATTAAGCCTTTTAGATCGCTCTCTGCCCCAGGCCCTGCCACCTCAACCCCTGCCACTTTCCTTAAAGGGAGTCTCCAGGCCTTGAACTGCGCACTCAGTCTCTTTCATCTCCCCTCTAGGAGGTTCCTGTTCTCAGCTAAACACCTGCCCAAGTGAGGGTCAAGACATCCAGACATCTGTAAATCTCCCTACGATTCCCTCTTGCCAACTGAAGTCTTGTCAACAAGGTAGAAACTGATAATATTAACAGCAAGGAGCTGAGCCCTATCGAGAATGACTCCAAAATTACAGAACCTTTCCCTCACTTTGGTTAGCTCTCCGGAGACAACCTCTTTCAAGCCATTAATTAATTAATTGAATTTATATACCTGGAGGTCTCAGGGCAGTTCACAGAAAGGATCACAATATAGAAAATCAAAATAAAAACAACCCAATAATACACACACCCTCCAAAAAAGAGCCACATTTTAAAAGGGTATAGGATGTCAATCAGGTCAACCAAAGGCCTGGTTAAAAAGGCATGTTTTTGCCTGGCGTCTAAAGGTGTATAATGAAGGCGCTAGGCGAACTTCCTTGGGGAAAACATTCCACAGATGGGGAGCCACTGCAGAGAAGGCCCTGCTCTCGTGTATGAACTGTTTTGTACAAACTGTTTGGTTTAGCTTTCCACTTTGTGTCTGTTGAATCCACAACTGTTTTCTTACTGGTTCGTATTTCATATATCAGTGTTCAGAGACCAACGCCTATTCAGGAGGCTGAAAGAGAATCCAGTATCTGGAGTCGGTGGAAGAAGATTGGAAAAAATTTAAAGATTATTTACAGAAATACTGTAAAATTAATGAATGTTAGGAAAATGTTGGAATGAAGTTATATGGCTTTAGCAGAAATGTTATAAGGAGTTAAGGACAAATAGATTTTTAATGCATTAAAGGGAAAAAATAAGGTTAGAATAAGTTAAGATAAATTACAGGACAGAAAACAGAGGAAGATGGAAAGGAATTGCTGAAACAGTTAATTGAAATGGAATACAAAAAGGGAGGTGTGAGGAGGTCATGGAAACAAGTGAATGAAAGATAAGATACTGAAACCATTGGATGTGTTTTAAAATGTGTTTGTTTTGTGTTGTTAATTTAATGTTTAGTGTTAGTGTAATGTAGTGTTTTTGTTTTTGTATTGTATTGTATTGTTTTGTTTAATTCTTTTGTTTTTCTCTGTAATCTTTAAACATAAATATTATGTTTAAAAAAGAGAGAGAGAATCCAGTATCTGTTGGGTTCTCTCAACATCCCTGCGATCTACATTCCTGCTTTGCAGGGGGTTGGGCTACAACTCTATGATTCTACAGACGGCCCAAAAGAAACATACCTTGTGATATTCCACCTGTTTCTGTTGGGCATCCAGAACCTGCTGCTTAGCCATGGCCAGAGTTTCCCCATGTCTCATCTCCTCGATGGCATACTGGTATTTTATCAGGGCCATCTCTCGCTGGGAAAAGAAAACAGGGACAGGCAGCTTAGAATCAATGGCGTAGCAACTGATGGACTATGCGGAATTGGCATAATTAACACGCAAACTACGTGATAAGGATAACTGTGACTTTGAAGATGAATGGGAACCTTTTACGAAATATTTGAAGAGGCAACAAAATGAACTGGACTCTTTGGCAGGTTTTGAATAAACATTCACAAACTCTTTATGATAATACATAGATAGATAATTTGAGGATCTTTACAATTTTATAACATGCAGATAGAAAGATGTGTTGAGAAACCAGAGAAAGGAGCTGAGGGAAGTCTGGGGTGGGAGGGTGGGTGTTCTGTCTGGGGGGAGGGGGGAAATGGAGGGGGGCACAATGTGGATGATGTATTTTGTTAAAATTACTGTGTTGAAATTTATACTAAGTTTTTTTAAAGAATCAATGGCATAGCTAGCTACTCGGGTGCCCAGGGCAGTGCACACACCCTGCACCTGGGGGCGGAGCAAGCCGCCAATGGGGGCGGGGCGAGCCAGTGCAGGGCACACTGCACAAAGCCTCTCCACTGCCTCCCCCTCAGCTGTGGGGCAGCTGAGGGAGAGGCGGTGGGCAGACGCAAGCCCCATGCTGCCCTTTTAAGCAGTGCGGAGTCTGCAGGTGCCCAAGTCACCCCGTCACTCCCAGGAGAGATGCGTGGCTCGGGCATGCTGCAGGCCCTGTGGTAAGTGCCAGCCCCACTGTGTGGCGCCCAGTGCCAGCCGCATTTCGTTGCATTTGTTGGGAGCCCAAAAAAGTTCCATGAGCCCCAATTTGTTGTTTTTTACTTTAAAAACTCATATTTTAGCCATTTTGTCACCCCCCTCAGGGATGACACCCGGGGCAGCCCGCATCCGCCGCATCCCCCTTCCTACTCTACTGCTTAAAATAAAAAGGTAAAGGGACCCCTGACCGTTAGGTCCAGTTGTGACCGACTCTGGGGTTGCAGCACTCATCTCGCTTTATTGGCCGAGGGAGCTGGCATACATGACTAAGCCGCTTCTGGCAAACCAGAGCAGCACACAGAAACACCGTTTACCTCCCTGCCGGAGCGGTACCTATTTATCTACTTGCACTTTGACGTGCTTTCAAACTGCTAGGTTGGCAGGAGCAGGGAACGAGTAACGGGAGCTCACCCCGTCGCGGGGATTCGAACCACCGACTTTCTGATCGGCAAGCCCTAGGCTCTGTGGTTTAACCCACAGTGCCACCCGCGTCCCTACTGCTGACAAATCCCAAGGCAGGCACCTGTGGGGAGAGGAGTGAGGAGGCAGCCTCACCAGCTTTCTGGCACTCGGGGTAGATAGGAAAGCTAAAATAGCAAGAGATAAGGGGCTGAACTTTTCCATCCTTACCGAGTTGTCATCTACCAGTCTAAAATCCAGGTACACAAGGTCGGGGAGATAAGCGGCGATGAATGCGGAATACACTTCGTTTTCGCACACTGGGTTCCCAGCGAGGTTCAACGTGCGCAGGTTTTGGAACTTCCTGAGATAGATCACCTGTGCCAAGGTGACAGAGAAATGCAGAGAGCCATGAGGACAAAATATTTATGGGGAAAATTGAGATTCTCACAAAAGATGAACAAGAGGAAAGGGAGTGTTCTTTGTCGGAAAATGTCAAACGGAGTCATTAAACATCTGCAGACTCTTAGACTTTTTACTGAATGAGAACAAGATCCTGCTGAGGTATCTCTTGTGGTTGGTGGCCCCCTGGTTCAAAATACAAATGAACCCAGAAAAATAAATTATTACATGCTGATGCACATAGCACACATTGTGACTTCTGGACAAAAAACCCTGTGTACAGTGGTACCTCGGGTTACATATGCTTCAGGTTACATACGGTTCCGGTTACAGACTCCGCTAAACCAGAAATAGTACCTCAGGTTAAGAACTTTGCTTCAGGATGAGAACAGAAATCGTGCTCCGGCAGCATGAGGCCCAATTAGCTAAAGTGGTGCTTCAGGTTATGAATAGTTTCAGGTTAAGAACGGACCTCCGGAACAAATTAAGTACTTAACCCGAGGTACCACTGTACTGGTTTCTTTCTGAAAGCAGATCCATCTCAACAGACGGAACCATTAAAAGCAAGGATCTTTGCTGCACAGTTGCAGTTATGCCATAGGTTGCGAGGGAACACCCCACCCTCTGCAAGTTTCTAAACCTCATGGATATCAAGGGAAGCTAAAACAACCAAAGTTTCATCTGCTGCAAGCATCACATCTATCCAGGTTCTGTGAAGGGCATCCTCATGCAGTTTATTAGTCTAAAACTACAATCCACAGGAAAATGCATTTTTACTGTCTTACAGTGAAATCCTATTTGTGTCTACTCAGAAGTTAAAGGGATACCACAGCAGATTTAATATGGAAAACAATTTCCCCCATTTCCCCTTCTCCTGTTGTGCATTGAACAGCCTCCACGAACACTCTTCCCCCCCGGCTACACACACACTTCACCAGGGGGTTAAAGATCACCACCACAGGTGTTCACTGGGGGTTAAGGTCAACTCCTTCAACCCCTTGGAGAGGCAGTGTGGTGTTGTGGTTAGAGTGTCAGACCCAGCAGACCAGGGTTCAAATCCCCCCTCAGCCATGAAACTCACTGGGTGACTCCCTTAGGCCAGGCACTGCCTCTCAGCCTAACCTACCTCGCAGGGATGTTGTGGGGGATAAAACGATGAGGGGGAGAACCATGTGTGCCACTTTGAGCTCCTTGGAGGGGAAAAAAGTGGGATATAAATGAAATCCATCTATCAATAAAATCCTCATTTCCTACTGTAACCAAGTGATAAGTACGGTATGTGTCATAACATCTGCCCACACTGCTGTCTCTCTGCTCTTGACTTTCTTTCCCTCTCCCTATCTACTGCTGTAATTTCTATTTTAGATCACCTCTCACCATATGAGCCTTCCTGGACCCTGCAGTCATAATCTTTTTTGTAAATAATTTTGTTGTTGTTGTTATTCATTTTCAATTAAAGACTTTCAAAATTTATAACAAACGAGATTGAATCTTATCTTACCACATTAAAACACAAATAGTAAAACCAATTATACAATCCGTATTAAATAATTTCAGGGAGGCTTCCCATGTTCTGGATGTTGGGAGAAATTTTCTCATACATTTCCCCCCCCCCCCTGCTTTCTGCTCTGTAGTTTCCCCTGCAGTCATCATCTGAGGCTCTACTCTGCCCATGAGAAGTCCTTAGGGCTGCAACACAAGAACGGGCCTTTTCTGTGATGGCTCCCCGCTTGTGGAAAGCTCCCTCCAGGGAGGTTTGCCTGGCATGTTCGGAACATGTCTTTAGGTGCCAGGCAAAATGATTCCTCTTCTCCCAGGCCTTTTGCTAACAATTTATGGCCTTTTAAGCTGTGTGTAGGGTCTTTTGCGTTTGTTTGTTTGTTTGTTTGTTTGTTTGTTTGTTTGTTATTGTGGTTTGTGTTTTTAGATTCTTAACTGCCATATGATCTTCGAATGAAGGATGGCGTAGAAATTGAATAAATAATAATAACAATAAGAATTTATGAGGTGGGTAGTAGGGAAGATTCGTCTGTGTTTTACGTTGCTTATGTAACTCTGTTAAGGCACCATGCATTGTGTGATAGGAATAAAAACAGTGGGATACTTTTAAAGAAGAAAAAGGAAGGAGACTTGGTTTACTGTTCACAAATTTTAGCCTCTCGAAGCCCATTCTCAGCCCCTCTGATCCCTGTTTACTGGCAGATAGTTGCCTACAAATACTGTTTGCCCCTTCTCCTTTGTTGCATCCTTTAATTACTTCTTCCTCTTTACTGCACTGTGTTATGATTAGAACAGGGTACCTAAGAGGCAATAGGGAGGTGGACAGTGCTGTTTCAGATAAACTGTAACAACTACTCCTGGAACCAGATGTTATTTGGGCCTAGTGAAGCTACTGGAATTTAATTTGTTAGGCTAGTAGTTTTCAATTTGAGTTCTGATTATGGAGGGCTGCTAAATGTCTAAGCAAGAGCTTTGAAGACAGACTGAAGACCCCCTTGGCTGATTTTGCTCTCCTTGTAAATATGCAGCTACAAACAAGCATTGGGTGTGCCCTAGGGGCATGATTTCAGTCCACACAGGAGAGTTATATTCATTTAAAATACCGATACCCAGCTTTTTCCCAATCTGCAACAAGGGGATAAAACGCTAGCCTACTGACAGTGTTGTTGAATACTGTAAAACAGTATATATCAATGTGGCTATTGCTATAAGTGCTGCAGCACAGAATTCAGAATTCGTGCCAGCCATGCCCTTTTTCTGGATACTCTATTCCATAACCACCCTGTTTTCTATCCATCTTCATCACCAGTAAGCATTCTGTGGCCAATGAGCACAATCAGTCTTTACTGAGCTGTTTTGCACACATCCACCCCCTTCGGGGTTTATCTTTCTAACCATCCTTTTTTCTCCTGCTGCAAACCTCTAGAGGGGTTCCTTCAGTGCTTGCTTATTCCTTCTTCTTGGGTGTAGATGGTGCTGTTTTGGCAACATAAATACTGGCACTGGGTGAATGAGTTCGCTCCGATTGTACACTGAGCACAGATGTTTTCTAGTGATTACAACAGGAGATTTACAGTAGATGAAGAAAAAAATATAAAAAATCCTGCTCCAACAGCGACTCACTAGATGGCCATGGGCACTCTCTAAGTCTCAGATCCTCGGCCATGAAATGGAAGTGACCATCTCTGCCAGAGAGGTGTTGGCGGACAAAGAGAAGTAGCAGCTTCAGCCTCCATATGTCTACTTAGAAGTAAGCACCACTGAGTTCAGAAGAGAGTAACTACCGAGCGAGAGTACACAAGATTGCCACTAGAGACTTTATACGGCTTTATTAATTAAACTCTTACATTTTCCAGAGTTTGAATGTTGTTATTTCCTATAGAGAAGACTTGAAGTTCTTGGAGTGTGTCCAGATTCTCGATCTTAGAAATCCTGTTGTTGTACAGACTAAGATCTTGCAATTTAACGAGCGCATCTAAGCCTTCAATGACTTCAATATTGTTGAAGGACAAATCTGGGGGAGCAGAAAAAGAACGTGGGAGGCAAGAGCTCTGAGAAGGAAACCATTCAAATCCTCTTAGGGAACTCTTTCCTATACACAGAATCAGTTTTTTCCTCTTTGTTGGAATCAATAGGTAGGAGGTGACTTAGCCCTCCCTGGAACTTCTTGTCCCCTTTTAAGCATCATATGTGCCTCTTCTCCAAGGGGACCTGCCCTACATTTTGAGAACCACTGTTCTAACTAGAATGTTTCAAATGCGTATAGGTTTCAGAAAAAAACATTATTTTCTATCCTGGTTCTGTTTTTCCCCCAACAGGAAGTCATATATCTAGCAAATATGAGTAAGAGGGAAGACTCTGAAGAGAATGTTGTTCGGCCTTCTTCTAACAAAAGGCAAATTGATGAGGTCATTCTGCCTTTTCAAGGGGCTGGAGTGGAAACAAAGTCAGTTTGGCTGGGAACAAAAACTGTCTCTCATCAGGCAGTGCTACCCTAGGAATCTCAAATGCCATCTTCATTCTAGTTGCCATTTGATGGCTGGTATGGAATTATTATCTTCAGAGTTTACAGGTTCTATTCAGCTAGGCTTTACTCAGTGTGGACCTATTGAAATTAATTGCTGTTCATTAATTTCAGTGGGTCTATTCTGAGTAAACCTTAGTTGAATGCCACCCTATGACACCAGTCTCTATCCTGCACAGGCAAAATTCCTGATCAACACTCAAATAGAATTTGTGGTCAAACCCAACTAATGTCAACCTGAGAGGGGAAGGGTAGCCAAGGAAGCTTCGGGACCTTGTCTGGAGTAGCATATTGGGGGCTGCTTGACACATGATACAATTCCAACATGGAAATCACTTCCAAAATACACCAGGGTGCAACCACCAGCTGGAATGAAGTGAAGGTTGCTCTTAATTCCTACACAAAAATTTCACAGCATTTGTTGTGACCCTGAAAGCCACCATCTTACCCAGCCAGACCAGATGAACCAGAGTATCCAGTGCCTCGATCTTCTCAATGATGTTGTTGTCCAACTGCAATTTTGTCAGGTTCTTGAACTGCCAGAGGTTGTCAATCTTCAGGATATCTGAAGCCACAGGAAGGGAGAAGTAGAATCATGCAGGTGTTTTGGGAGGCAGTTCCCACCATATGTAGGTATAGGGAATAAATTTATTCAGCTTTCCTTTTAAAGCTAACCTAATTAATTCATACTTCCCAAACCAATATGTGGACCGAAATCTGCCTATCCTATGAAACTTGCACTTCTCCCAGTTTTGCAATGCAGGTCTCAAACCAAAAAAGTGTAAATTAGGAAAGAGTGCCCACAAAAATGCATTACATTAGGGAAAACTGTGTACCAAAAAGGCATTCTATATGAGGAGAAATGCACACAGCAACAATGTTTTGTGCAGACTTTATTTTTAAAAAGCTCTGCACCATACTACCTGATGTGGAAATGGGGCAACCTAAACTTAAGATAGGAAATCTGAGACACTGGAATTCGTGGATTTGTCCATCCCTTGGCATAAGTGGGAGGAGCAGAGAAAAGGGAGAGCTATGGGAGAGCAGGAAACTAATAGATGGCAAGGGTGATGAAGCTGGAGGAGCAGAGATTAGTTCAAGTATCTTCACAATCCTGCCTAAAAGTGGATGTTCAACCACTGACTGTCCACATGGCAAATCTCCATGTTGCAAGGACTTTGTAGTAAAAGAGCCTTGATCTTTTTCTTTCTTTAAAAAAGTCCCTGTTTTGTATTCTGATCCTTACTTCTAAAATCAAGCTGCAGCGCCAAGACATCTTTGAAATTGATGCCCTCTTTTTTGGCCAGGAGGCCTGCTTCTTCTTGAGGTCCTTGCTCCTCGACGGCCTTCTGCAGCATCTCGTCATTGATTACATTGGGCTCTATGCTATCATACAGTCGACTCATCTTGAGCAGAAGACGTGCCCCCAAGATTAGAACTCAAATGGATTGCCCTGGCCTGCGCAGAAACTGAAATAGAATGACACATGATGCCTCATTCTCATAGTAGGAGCTTCTGGGAGCTGTCCACACCGTCCGCATAATGCCCACCTACCACGCCAACATACAGTCCACCAAACTATCCACTCTTCTACGCATATCCCCAGCTGGCGCCTCATTCTTCTTATATATGGAGTACAGGCAGCTTTGTGTGAAAAAAGGGATAAATCATGGAAGACATGGCTGTCAGTAATGGCAAGTGAACAGAACCTCCATATTCAGCAGCACTCTACCACTAAAAATAAGGCACTGTGGACAAGCAATGAAGGAAGGCTGTTGCTTCCAGGCCCGCCCTCTGAACTTCACAGCTTCTGTCAGGAATTGGCATCCTAGTGCCAATTCAGTGGGGGAGCTAACCCTGTTTTTGCTACTGCAGCTCTCTGCAGTTCATGCTGATTTCCTTTCAAAGTGTATGAATGGTGATAAGAGGAAGGGCAACTAACAGCCTCTGTACACTTTGCTCTCTCGCTTTGGGTGGCGGTGCGGGTTGAGCCCAAAGGGTGACAGCAAGTTAACGAGCAGTGGTGGCAGCAGCAAGAACCTAAGAAGAGCTTGCTGGATCAGGCCAATGGCCCATCTAGTCCAACATCCTGTTCTCACAGTGGCCAATCTGATGCCTGTGGGAAACCAGGAGAAAGAATTGAGCACATTAGCATTCTCTTGTCCTGTTGTCCCAAGCAACTGCTATTCAAATACATTATTGCTTCCAACCGTGGAGGCAGAGAGTAGCCATTGTGGCTTATAACCACTGATAGCCTTCTCCTTCATCAATTTGTCCTTTAAAGCCATCTAATTTGCTGGCCTTCACTGCCTCCAGCGGAAGCAAATTCCATAGTTTAACTATGCATTGCATGAAGAAGCACTTTCTCTTTCCTGTCCTGAATCTTCCAACATTGAGCTTCATTGGATATCCATGAGTTCTAGGGTCATGAGAGAGGCAGAAAAACTTTCTTCCATCTACTTTCTCCATGCCATGCATAATAAACTACTGTCTTACTCACCTTTTCTCTGCACTAAGAAGTCCCAAGTACTGCAACCTTGCCTCATTAGGGAGTTTCTCCATCCCCTTGATCATTTTGTTGGGCCTTTCCTGAACCTTTCCTAGGGGCTCAACAATATCCTTGTTGAGCTGAGGCAACCAGAACTGTACACAGTTTTGGAGGAGGAGGAGGTGGACCACAGTTAGCTGCCTTACACTGAGTCATGGAATGAAAGAATTGTAGAGTTAGAAGGCACCTCAAAGGCCAAGTCCAACCCACCACAATACAGGAATCTCAGCTAAAGAATCTATGGCAGATGGCCAGCCAAAGATTTAAAATCTCCCATGGAGGAGAGGTCCATCTAGCTCAGTACTGTCTACACTGACTGGCAACAGCTCTTCAGAATTTCAGGCAGGAGTCTCTCCCAGCCTTATCTAGCTAGGGTTGCCACCTGTCCTGTATAATGCAGGATTGTCCCGTATTTCAGTGTAAAATGCTACGTCCTGTATTGATACGGTTTTTTGTCCTGTATTTCAGATCTTCTCTCTTTCTCTCTGTCAAGTTAGGGATCCTCTCCAAATGCATGTGTTTGAAAGGGTGTGAGACAGGTCATGTATTTGAGCTTTGGGTGGCCAAGCACAGAGAGTGTAATGGTTATAGGGGTTGCTCGTGCGTAAGTTGCCGCCACTCTTGGCTAGGTTGCCTGGTTAAACCTTTTCTGTCTGGACAGCCCTTCACTTCGTGGATGTTTCAGTCGCTAGCAGAATCCGTCAGTGGGTGTTTCTTGAACCTCTTCCAGCAAAGAAGTTCTTTGACGCCAAGTCTACGCCTACTTTCCCTGCGCGGAAGTCTTCTGCACAGGGTGGGTGTGGGTATCGGAGGACCCGTGCTCTCCCTGCTGGTCTCCGGCAAGGAGTCCTGGAGCCCCCTCGCCGATTCCTCCATCTGCCCCCTTTATCCCTGGTGTTATGCTGATTTCCTTCTCCAGCCGATGAGCTCCCTCTCTCCCTGCTGGGCCCTTCTCCAGCATCGCTTGGGAGCCTTGCCTCCACCTCTGGCTCCGATGTCAGTTCCCTGACAGAGAGATTTACAAATTCATGTGTATCTGCATGTGCTTGTGACAAATTCCAGAGGGGCCATCCTGTGAGGCTGCAATAGAGTGTAATAGATTGCTTTGAAGTTACATCAGCATCAGATTAAAATAAAATAAAATCACCCCGACCCATATTTTGCCAGAACAAAGGCGGCAAGGCTGCCTGGAGATGCCATCGGGGACTGAATGTGGGCCCTTCTGCTTGCAAGGCAGACGTGCTGCCACAGTCCTTCCCTACTGAGGACCTACTAAGGGAGGGGGTCCACTTCAGACACCCTCCCACCTGTCAGTCTGGAGCTGGAATGGCTCAGCTTCCCCCTCCCCCAGCTGGGCGCTGTTGGAAGCAAGATGCTGGCTTGGCTCACACAGAGGTTGAATCCAAAGTGGAACTTCGACCTGTCATTCTTACAGCTGCACCGATAGAACTTCCGCCTGTCATACAAACATGAAAGGTGTAGGACAGCAAACAACAACACGTGTCATATCTACACATCCTATCCCAGAACATCCTATGCCCACTCCCCTTCCAGAGCCACCGAAACCCCACCCAGCCCCGGATTGCTCAGCAGGTTACCAGCGCGTCACTTGACCAGCTCACACTGAACCCACAGCCGCCTTCCTCCAGCCTCCCCAAAGGTTAAAAGCTCGGGTTAGGCCCCGTTGCTAGGGATGCCGCGGCCGTTGCTAAGGGCAGGTCGCGCTTCTCGCGCCGGCCCACCGGGCTTCCGTCGTCACGTGTGACGCAGATCGGCCGGCGACAGCGGCAAGCAACCTCGACTCACGTCCGCGTGTTTGTGTGTGGGGGCGCGAGAGAGAAGGAACCAACCCGAACCAACTCGCCCAACCAATGACAGGGCGCATAAACAGCCATTCCCCCATCAGGATTGGCTACTCGATCCGAGCCTTCGGCGAAGGTTATCCAATAGGTTTATTATTATTTTTTGAGAAAGCTTTGTCCAATAGGCTGTCTCCGAAGGCGGGACTTATCCCACCCCTCGCCCTTTCCCTTCTCTTGTTTCCCCGACGCACGACAGCATCGAGGCCGGGCAGCCTGGCCTGACAAGTGATTGGCGCTCGCGCTCGCTAATGAGCGCTCGGCCTTCGGGATCGGCGCCCGGGCGACGACATCGCGGGGCGGGCTCTGCTGTGGGGAAGTGGAGGTTCTGCTTGGCCGGAGAGGCCTGTCAGTCACGGGCCGGAGGCGGGGCTGAGGAGGTTTGGGCGGGGGGGGGGATGAGGAGAGGAGGCTCCGAGAGGTGGAGCGGGCGGGGAGGCCGGGCGGGTTTGTTGTCATCCCAAGATGGAGTTTCTGTTGGGCAACCCTTTCAGCACCCCGGTGGGGCAGAGCCTCGGTAAGAGAGGGGGCAGCCGAGGGGAGCGGGGCAGAGGGGCAGGCCTGAGGGGACGGGGGAGGGGGAGACGGGGGGGGGGGGAGAAGCCGCAAAGGCCCCTGTCAGCGGGCCAGGGGGAAATTTGGGCAGACGCAGCTTCTCCCTCCTGGGATGGCAGGAGAACTGCACCTGAAGAAGATGGACCTGAACCGGCTTCACGGCCCTGTCCGTCTTGGCCCCCTCTTGACCCACGAAGGGAGCCCCGGGCCTGCTTGGCGTCATGTCCCGGCCAACCGTGAGCCAGGGATTGAGCTGGGAGGTGAAAGTCTTTCCTCTCCAGCGTCCTTGTATATATTTTATTTTAATTGCTGCCCTTGGTGAATCATTATTATTATTATTATTAGAATTTATATACCGCCCTATACCTGGAGGTCTCAGGGCAGTTCACAGAATAAAATCAAAATAGAAAACCACAAAATACATAAGCAAAATAAAAACAACAACCCAATAACCCCCACCCACCCCAAAAAAATCATTTTAAAAGGGGAAAGGATCCGCACAACATTTAAAGTAAGACAATTAACATTGCTTCTGTTCTCCTTCCCAGCCTGTCAGTCTGCTAAGTTTTTCCCTGATGGCTCTCTCTCCCCCATAATTATTATTATTTATATAGCCTTGTCATATGCCTCAACTTTAGTCTTTGTGCAGGGTAATTGTATTATTGGTGATTTTTAAAATAAAATTCAACCGTCTCTTTTTTTGCTGCAGCAGCTCAAAAGCGACATGCAATATTTTAAGCAAAAAACAAATACAGACATTTTAATGCATACTAGGAGCCTTGTAATTCACTCTGTGATGACAGCGTGTCCTAAAAGGTGCATTAAGGACCATTGAATGAGCAGATAAAACTATCTGTCATCCCTGGTTCTTTTCCTCCTGGTAAAGCATTGGCCCCGTTTTGACCTTTTGACTGTGGATTTGAGATGAATAGATTGATATCGTTAGAACTACAATATATGGGTTGCTTTGTGGGTTCTAATGAATATAGGCCAGGCCATATTGTATCCTCTAGCTGTCCCTATTTCCTGACCTGTGTCCCATCACTGTGCTTGTTTTCTCCCTGTGTTTGCATTTTGAGGATGCCTTGCCAAAATGTTATTAGCCTGAGGCTGTTAGTTTTGTTTGAAATATTTATATGCCATCTTTTAGGCCAAGTACCCTTTCAACGCAGCTTCTGTACAGTATTTAAATAATAAATAACAACAACATGCCTCTTAGGAAATCATCAAGCGATCCCCAAAAATGAAACTGCAAAACTACCCGCCACAGCAGACCTAATCATATCAACAGAGTACCGTTGAAAACTAAGACTTAAACATCTTGTAGCTTGTTAAAACCCTAGTTGTCTGGAGTTGTCACTAATTATGTTTTATTTGGTTCTCTCCTTCCACATCTTATTCTCACAACAATCCTGTGAGGTAGGTTAAGCTGAGAGAGAGAGGCTGACTGACTCAAGGTCACCCAGTGAGTTTCATGGCTCATTGGGGATTTGAGCTCTGATTTCCTGGTTCAACACTAACTATGCTGCCACACTGACTCTCTATTATTCACGATCCAGCCCTCTTCCCTGGTCTATAAAACTTGATGGGAAGAAGCATCTTGTCATCATGAACATAAATTTATGTGTGTGCACAGTAAAGTGTGCCGTACTGTGCACAACCTGTCATTACATACCTTGAAACCTCTGACATTTGTTTGAACTGTTGATAACAGGTTACAGGAGGACTTTTGTTTTTCTCGTATATCTGCTTTTCTAGTATATCTGCAACTTAAAGAGCAAACACACCCAATTCAGGCAGCAAATGTTTGGGGTTGGAAGAGTGGCAGTGAGGTTAGAGCTGTGTGTACAAGGAATCCTGCTCTGTATACAGTAGTACCTCGGGTTATAGACGCTTCAGTTTACAGACTCCGCTGACCCTGAAATAGTACCTCGGGTTAAGAACTTTGCTTCAGGATGAGAACAGAAATTGCGCAGCGGTGGCAGCGGGAGATCCCATTAGCTAAAATGGTACCTCAGGTTAAGAACAGTTACAGGTTAAGAACAGACCTCCAGAACGAATTAAGTTCTTAACCCGAGGTACCACTGTATATATTTTTGTATTTTTATTAGCCGTTTACATGACCAAACATACAGCATACTTTAAGAAGCTGTTCTGTAAAACCCAATTAGGAGCTCAGTTAAAGGTTGCATTAAACACAAAGTTCTTCATTGTTATACACATGGGGCAAGGCACAAGTCAATGGGAGTTCCATAGGGTTTGTTTTTTTAACTACTCCTTTAAAGCAAGCCTACTGCTCTCCATTTTGCTAAAAGGCACTGTTCTGTCACCAGCATTAAAGTAAGATTCAATTGCCAGCCTGAGTGGTTTCTGTATGCAGAACTAGGACTGGGGAACCACCGCATCCTTTGCCTCAGGCAGTTAAAAACCTTAAGCTGGGATGTTATGTTCAAGGCCCTATTTTTAGCTGTGAAATGTTGGAAGATATTGGGGAGCAAAAGAGGAACTGAGGAAGCCTAGGGTGCTCTGAGGTGGGGTGAGTCAAAGAATGAAACTGGGAGGAAAGGTGGGGTGGAGTCAGATAGGTCAACCTGACATGGAGGAATCTCAGGTGTGTGTAGTTTTTATCACCTTATCATCTCAAATAAGATCTCTTGGGAAGTACACCGAAAAGGATGTCTAAAGTGATCAGAGAAGTTAAGAATGACTTCCTGACTGAGACACACTTGAGGAGAGGCTGAGGTTTTCTTGGCTTTGAAAAGCAATGACTAAGTGAAAGTATAGAACTATGATTGCAATAAAGAAGCCTTGTTTCAAAACACAAGAACCTGACTGGTGACATTGATTTGCAATATGTGGTTGATTTTTTTTTAAAGGGAAGCATTGTTTTCATAATGCAGACTTTTACCTTACAGAACTGGTTACCATAGGATGGGTAGTGGTGGTTTGAAGTTGACAATTTAAAGATGACTTTAAAGAGCCAAAGAATTTAGCAAATGGTGGATAATATTGCTTGCCAGTGGCTTTTACCTGTCATAGAACCTCCATGTTCAGATTGATCCCTCATCATCCTTGAACCATCCTATTGGGGTGGGGGAGAGGACTGTTTGACTCTCATAACCGAGGGGGGGGGGGGAATGAGGTGGAGGAAGTTGGGAGACAAGAGCAGGTCTGAGGAATATACGAACAGAGGAAGCTGCCTTACAGAGGAACCACCGGCCTATTTAGCTCAGCGACTACAGTGCCTTTCCAGGGTTTCATCTGAGACATTCTTAGCCCTTCCTGGAGATACCAGTGACTGAATCCGAGATATTCTGTGTTCAAAGCAGATGATATGGCTCAAGGAAAGTGAACACAATTGGGCTTCTCCAACAGCATCCAGGTGGGCCCAGAGATGAGGCCTGAGTTTTGTGGCAACTGCTCCCCTCCGTACCATGAGAATAAGATACTGGCCACTTTTGTGTTTTGGTTGTAATGGCAATGCTTGGCCTAAAGCATTATTGTGCAGTAATGTGATTATTGGGGGCCCTGTTCCTGCACTGTGCCTCTTCTCTGACTGCTAGGTTTTGTTGTGGGTAGCTGATTGTCCATGGGGCAATGTAGCCCCCTCAGTTGCTTGGGAAACAAATAGCAGATACTATCCCATACGTGACAGCCTAATAAAGGAACAGTCATTTTGTCATTGGGGTCCAAATAGTCTTAGACTCGCCTCTGTTAAACTGCTACACTTTGTTTAGTGGGAAATTGCTGTCCAGCGGGGGCAAGGACTTAAGTGAGCATGCTGTTCAGTGTCAGGAATTTCAGTTTCCATCCTGGCTCTGGTGCTGACCTTTCCTGTGACCTTGAAGAAGGAGCTCTGAGCATCCATCTATTTAAACTGAGACGTTCCCATGGCTTTGAGGAGTTTTTGTTACAGTACAAGTACTGTTAAAAGTCATGGGGTGTTCTGTGCTCAGTTGTAAGTCCCAAGCCCAGCTTGGGGAAAACTGAAAATTTCTGCACAGTGCTAAGCCTACATAAAAGTTGAGAAGTAGTTCTCTAGGCAGCTCTTCTTCTTCTTCTTCAAACTTTCTGTCTTCAGGAAACACTTTCCACATCTATTGTCTTCCAAGAACTCCTTGGGCATGTTCTTGGGTACATTCTCTTTTCAGTGGGCAGACTTGATGGTTCTCTCCATTAACCTATGGGAGCACACCCAACAGTTTCTTGCAGCTGCTTGCTGTCGATAATGCAATAGAGTTGAATTTTGCAATTGAGGTTGCGCAAGTCATATTCCAGAGAAGCTTGTGTGCCCTTGATGTTTTTGCCCTTGAGATTTCAAGGAACCCCAGAGTTCCTGGGAACTTAGATTGAAAACCACTGCTGTGTGGTGGTGGCTGATAATTCCTATTCCATTGGTAAGCACCAATTCCAACCAAATCACCAGGCTGTGTTTTTTAAATGCTTCATGTGGTATTCAACTAATTTTTACTCAGAGTAGTCCTGCTGACATTAACAGACCTAACTGCTCTTTAATTTTGATAGCTCTCCTCTGAGTAAAAATGAGTTGAATGCCACTCTTCTGTTTCAGTTTTGCACATAGTAATCAAACAAAAGCAGTAAGAAAAACAGAGCATACATTCTGTTTTATGTCCTAAGAATAAATTGTTCATCAGTCCAATAGCATAACGTAAATAAAGGATTGTCCCATTTGTTATATCTTTTCCAAGATATGTTGGTAAAAGATTGTTCAGCCCCAAATATTTTTCCAAGGATGTGTGTGTATGGTGGGTGGACTCCAGACATGCCTTTTCTTTGTAGGAGATGAAGCAAAATCATTGTTTTGTAAAGTTCAGATAATAAACTTTTGCCTGTAAATGTTTTTTGTTGTTGTTGAATAAAATGTTCAGTTCTTCTTGATGGTCCAGTTACTTGTTGCATTTATTATAGACATAGATACAAAGTGTTGTGTTCATCCATCCATCCATTCAATATTTCCAAGTTTATCTTTATTTCTGCATTGGTCGTATATTAATTCAATGAAGCCATTGTCATTGTTTATCAAATTGTTAAAATTTGTCCCAGTGGTGGAAATACAGATGGTTCAAGGAAAGGGGTGGTGGGAGACATCATTGCTAGGTTCTGTTCCTCCATCTTACCCCCAGGCACAAAAGGCCAAGGAAGACATGGTTCTGTATTTTTTAACAATACCCAAGTACCAAAGAGCAGTTTCGTTGACCCGTTTTGTCGCCAAGTGCATCCAATGAAGAGGAATTTGAACCTGTTCAGGCTCAACCCTCGAATCGCTATGCCTTGCAACTTGGGTGGGGCAAAATGCTTGATCCTACTGTTGCTAAGACTTTAAAGGTTTTATATATTAACTATACTCCACCTTTTTTTTGCTCCCCATTTGCTGCAAGCAGCCAGCGGGTGCCCCTTATATTTATTATGAGACATTTTGATAGTAGGGTTTCGAGTGAGTTGTACATAATAAATTGGATGTTTGTCTCCAGTGGCAAAGATGCTAATGGCCTCAAAGAGAAGGGATTGTACGTTAAAAAATTCGGCCTAATTCCGGGGCTGCGTGATGACAGTTAAGCAGGCGGCTCCTTAGAAGAAGCAAAGTTGCCGCCTGTTTTATAATTGCCAATGGTGTTTTTCTGGAGCAAAACCTCAGCTGAAGTCTGTCTGGCTTCACAGTGCTTTTCTTGTCTGATGTTTCCATGGTTCTTCCTGCCTGAGTGTGTGAGGCACAATTATTTGGCTGTTGCATTCATTGGTGGCTCTTTTGATGCTGCAAAACACAGAGAATAGTTTCATTTGAGCATATTGCCTTGGTCTCAGCTTTGGTCTCTGTAGTCAAACTCCTGTGGCCTCCCATAATTTGAAATATATATATTCAGGACTGCAAATGCATCAGCATTGTAGTTTCTCTGCCAGGAAATGGCACTGGTTCACAGGAAAATTTAATTGGATGTACACAACGGCTTTAATTAAATGTGAGGCCTGCAAAACCATTTTAGAGAAGTGTTTAGGAAGAGCTGAGGCATATGACACTCATTTATTTTTATTTCTGAAATGCCCTCCCACTCACAGGTTTTTGCAGTGTCTAACAGAAAGCAATAAAAAACTCTATGAGGATAAGTTAACAATTAAAATACTTAATAGAAAATCACTTAACACAACAGCCTCTGACAAGTTCACATCAGTGATGACAAAATTCTGCTCTTGTAAGATTTTGAACAAAAAAGATCTGATTAAATTCCTGAAAAAGAGGGAGTTGGCCAGCTGGGCCTCATTTGTGTGGAATCCCCCCCTCCCACCCTGCTGGTCACAATGATGATACCACCACTGAGAAACCCCTCCCCTTGGTAACTTTGCTGGGATTTAGCTGGTAAGAGCAGTTGTAAGTTGTCCTCAGCAGCTCTTAAAATATGTGGGGTTACGTAAAGGCAAAGATTCTTCTTCAGCTGTTCTGGAAATAAAGGAAGGTTGTGGAACCTGCCCTTCCAGATGTAAAGGGACTCCAAATCCCATCAGCTCTAGCCAGGATGGCCACTGGTCAGGGATATTACATCAGAAGTAGGGAAGGTGGATGGATGTACCTTGCCCAAAACAGCCTGATGGGCCCAATGGTGTTGTGGATTAGGCCTGTGGGCCAGAGGTTCCTCACCCCATGTTACATTAATATCCTGTCACTGTAGAGCTACCACAGTGAAATAATCATTGGAGGGCTTTTTATATTTCCAATCGGGAAGCTGGAATTTTCATTGTTGCTGTATGATTTACAGAACCATGGTTGCCTAATCTTCTACACGGAGATTAGCTTGCGTTTCTGCAGTGAATAAGGCAATGTTTTTCTGTTGTAAAGCACTTAAGAGACATTACGTTTGGGACACGATTTATGCTCAAAACTTGGCTTCCTAATATTCTTGTAGGCTCTATTATAAGCGTACCCAAAATGTGCCTTGATCTTAAAGTGCTTTAAGTTGTTTAAGCTTTTTTCAGATCAGCTTTCAGTTCGTGATAATGGATTATGCTACAGAGGAAATCCTCGTGAATTGCAAATTAAATCTTTGTCAAATAATGGATTGGGTGGCTTTGGGGTGCATACATTTGAAAGGAAGCTGGCTGCTCAGTATTGTGTATGTTGTATCTCCAGTTAATACGATGCGTTTAAAGCTGGAATTAATTTGTAAAACTGATTGCGTTCTTTGGATTTTTTCAGGACATATAGTTGAGTTAGGTGGATGTTTTAGATGTGGGGTGTGTGGGTGTAATACCTACCCATCCTCTTATAATTTGAGGACTGTCAACAGATTCCAGCCAAGCAGCTGCCATATTTGAATTAGTTTATTTCCTTCAAAGTAAGTCATAACAGTAGAAATCATGGAGAAGGCACACGACTCAATGGAAGAGCACCTGTTCTATGTGCAGAATGGGCTGCGTCAAATCCATGGCACCTTCTGCTCAAAGGGCTAGATGAGCAGCCCTGCTGGATCAGGCCAAAAACCTGCCATTGTCCAGGATTCTGCCATTGCCAACAGGATGTCTAGCTGAAGATCACACAGGGAGATCTGGGTGCAACAATACCTGTGATTCCCAGCCACAGCCATACCAAGGCGTTCTGCCTTAGACAGTGGAGGTAGCTATTCATAACCTTACCCTCCACAAGGTGCCAAGTGATGGGAAAAACCTGTCTGTGCCAGACAGTCTGCTGCCAGTCAGAATAAACAATACTGGGCTAGTTAGACTCATGCTCTGACTCCCTGTTTTCCAATTATTTTTCGCTGGGCAAATCAGTGTCTCTATTTTACTGGGATTTTTCTGCAGGGGAGGTCTTCGAAGACATGGTTTTTAAAAAGTCAGAAATGCCCAAAGATGACTGAGCATACTTAGTGGCTACAGACAATTGGAAGAAAAAGGAAAGTGTGTGTGTGTGTAATGGAGTATAATGGAGTATCCTTTAAGAAGTTATGGTAGACTGGCTGGAACCCTGAGCAGAAGCACCGTGCCTGGAAACATTTTGTTGCACTTAACATTTGTAGCTTACCATATCAAAGTTGAATTTTAGATGGCCTGTTTGTTAAGCTACACCCTGCTTTGTTTGTACCTAGTTTGCTGGCAGGTTTGAAGACATTGGTTATTATTATTTTTAGCCTTAATTCCTGTTTGATTGCAGAGAGGTTATACGAAACGGCATCAATTGACTGTTATCCAATGTATTTTCCCATCACTTCCCTTATTGCAAAATGTTCCAATTTCGGGGAGGAAGTGGGCTTGTTGCACAAGGGCAGTACATCAACTTTAATTGTGCAACCTGAATCTGCTGGTATGTGATCAACTGTCACCCGAAAATGCTGACATTCTGAAAGCACCCTAGGCATGCAAGATTGTAATAATCATGCACCTTTTTGCCCCACCTCGATTTCCATGTCCTTCCTTTGTTGACACGCTTGTCCCAGTTTCTGGATTGTAAACTCTGTGGAGCAGGGAACTGTTCTCTCATTCTTTGTAAAACAAGATGTACATAAGTGGTGCTCTAGAAAAGAAATAAACTGTGGCACACCATTGGCCTGACAGCACTTCAGAGGAGAAGTAGAACTTCCTTCTTCTGGTTACCTGGAGGTAGTTCTTACATGACCGTGGCATGTGGACATTGACCAGCCCGGTGTAAATCTTTTTCTGAAGCTTGGCTTTTAATTTGCTTGCTCTGTTTTGTTTTGTTTTAAATAGAAAAGGCTACAGATGGCTCCCTACAGAGTGAAGACTGGACACTTAACATGGAGATATGTGACATCATCAATGAGACAGAAGAAGGGTATGTCTGTCTTTGTCTGTCTGTGACTATGGATAGCACAGGGCAAATAGCCGAATTGCTTGCTATGTGCTGGTGTGAGGGTTGCTGTTGTTTTTAATCAGCTGGGTGTTACTGCTCTGGCATTCCTTTTCATCAGAAGGTGTTTACATGCCATGTTATAGTTCAATTGTAGAATGCTTTATTTGTAAGGTTTGATTTCCATAAATTCCAGGTACAGCTTACTAGCTGGAAGATGCAGGAGGGCAGAGGGCTCTTCTGCTTATGTTCTGCTTGCAGGTTTCCCCCCGGCACCTGTTTTACCACTGTGAGAACAGGATGCTGGACTAGGTGGGCCAATGGCCTGATCCAGCAGGCTCTTCTTATGTTACCATACTCCCGTCTTTCCCTTCCCCACATGAGGGGACAACACGTTCACCTGAGCACTCCAGGGAAATTATAAAGACGGCATGTTAAGGAAAAGCCAAGCAGTTATTGACAAAGCATAGCTCAGCTTCTGCTGCTTGTCACAGATGGTTCTGAGATTCCCCTTCTGAGCACATTGATGGTGCCAGGGTCAGCAGAACAATCCCTTTCTTCTCATAACATTGTTTGCATCTCTGCTACAACAACAACAACAACCACCAACCAAACAAACAAACAAATAAATTTTTATTTATACCCCGCCCTTCCTGGCCAAGACCAGGCTCAGGGTGGCTAACACCAAATATAAACACAGTAAAAACATTAAAAACAAAACAAAACCAAAAACCAAAACAAACAGGTGATTAAAATATAAGTTAGAATACAGTTTAAAATGCACCTTAAAATGCATCCTCGTTTTAGTGGTAGCCTATAGATCAAAGCCATAAGGAGAGAAAACGTCAAATATTCACTGGGGCCAACTATCCATGCTGGTCCTAGATGGGCCAGCAAAAAGAGCCAAGGGAAAATTGATATACAAAATCCCATGTAAGGGGTTCCATTAAAAAAAAAAATGAGAGGGAGGGGTTTTAGACTGAGTCCAGCCCAAAGGCCAAGTGGAACCGCTCCGTCTTGCAGGCCCTGCGGAAAATGTCAAATCCTGCAGGGCCCTAGTCACTTGTGACAGAGCAGCGTTCCACCAGGCCGGGGCCAGAGCTTAAAAGGCCCTGGCCCTGGTTGAGGCCAATCTAACCTCCTTGGGGCTCAGGACTTCCAAAGTGTTGTTATTTATGGACCTTAAGGTCCTCCGCGGGGCATACCATGCGAGGCGGTCCCATAGGTATGAGGGTCCTAGGCCGCAATACTAGTCTGGTTGCATCTGCCTGGTCCAGAACAAACTCACTTGTTTTTCGTTGCATTTGAAGAGGTTCAAAAACTGTGGGAAAGGTACAGTCCTAGTTTTTTTGAGAACATTACTGTAGCTAAGCACACTGACCTGCAGCCTAGGAGTCTCCCCTGCCCCTCTCCCACATGTCTGGAAGGAGGAATTCAGAAACTTTCCCTCTCACTTAACCACAGTTTGACTTGCTGACCAGAGCAGCTAACTTTGGTTGTTTGAGACAAGCCAACTCCAAACCATAGTTTACAAAGCTGACTTTTAAAAACTAACCATAGTTAATGTGAACCAAAGTTCCCAGTTTAGATTACTTGTTAAGCTGTGGTTAATGAGGAGCAGAAGCCTCCAAGCTCCTCGTCCTGTACAGCTGAGAAGCCAAAGAAGGGAGTGTGAAGCACAAGGGCCGAAGGATTGCTGCAGCTAATTTTTGCATGTGCATATTGCACTCAAAGTGTCGGGTGATGTGAAAGTACAGTTTCTGTCTCCAAACCCTGAGGGTTCAAATAATGTGCACTTGAGCTAACATTAGAACTGCAGTATTGCCTTTACTGTGAGAAGTGCAGTTACTTGTAGCTGCCCCTTATCTGTGGCCCTGTGTTTTCCCCATCAGCCCAAAGGACGCCATCCGAGCGCTTAAGAAGAGGTTGAATGGAAACAAAAACTACAGGGAAGTAATGTTAGCTCTAACGGTGAGTAACGTGTGCAAGTGGGTGTGATTCAGAGGTCGGCGTTTGGGAGACCTCCAAAACAAATCTGCCCTCCCCCTCTTCTCCTTACCAACTTGGAACAAGAAAAGGTGTGCAGAAAGTGGCAGCCTTCTTAGACAGGCATGTGATTTATAACAATCTCAACTGCAGCATCGTACTGCATGAAATACTAACAGGCATCTGTAGCCACATTGAAGAAGGAAGACTTAAGGCCAGTGGTCCACAAATGATGATGATGATGATTATTCTACTTTTTATTAGGCTCCTGGAGCCGTAGGAGCCAACTCCTAGAGGCCGTTGGGGGCTTTGACCCCCCACAATAAAATATCTGTGGGGGTCGAGCCCCCACAAAGTTGGTGGGCATTCCCATTCAAATGGTGTGTGTGTACTGTGTCATGTGATAGATTATGCGGGCCAGGGCTTAACCTGGGTCCCCACAATATTTTATTCAAGTTGCCTATAAGAGCCAGTGTGGTGTAGTGGTTAAGAGCGGTAGATTCGTAATCTGGTGAACCGGGTTCGCGTCTCCGCTCCTCCACATGCAGCTGCTGGGTGACCTTGGGCTTGTCACACTTCTCTGAAGTCTCCCAGCCCCACTCACCTCACAGAACAGCTCAAGAACAGCTTCTTCTCCAGAGCGATCTCGGCCCTGAATGGGAAACCTGGACTTTGAAGTCATCTAATCTTCCTTGCTGTATTATATTATATTGTCTTAATTAGTGTTTTTATAGTTGTTCTGATTTTAAGTGGAGTGCCCTATCTGGGTGGATGGAGCAGCCAAGTAATTTCGTTGTCCCTGAGAGGGGGCAATGACAATAAAGATATTATTATTATTATAGAGTGTTTGTTGTGGGGGAGGAAGGGAAAGGAGAAGTTAGCTGCTTTGAGACTCCTTCGGGTAGTGATAAAGTGGGATATCAAATCCAAACTCCTCCTCCTCTTCTTCTTCGTTGAAACATAGTGCCCAAAGAAACCATAGTTTTTATCCCAGATGGGGGTGTCCCCCACCCCGAGCTGGGAGGAATGCTAGGGGCTCACCATGCTCCCTAGAAAATGGCAGAACACTGGCTATGGTGAGTGAAATGATTAATCCCCTGGACTACTACCCTGGGCTACTCCTTTCTCAAAGTGCCCCCATGCCCCTGGACATTAGCTACTGTCCATGGCAATGAATTTCTTCCTTACATGTGTTCACCAGCTTTCTTTGCTCCACCAGTAATGATGTTTTCCCCCACACACAGGTACTGGAAACATGTGTGAAGAACTGTGGCCATCGCTTTCATGTCCTAGTAGCAAACCGTGACTTCATAGATGGTGTTCTGGTGAAAATCATCTCTCCCAAGAACAATCCACCCACCATTGTCCAGGATAAAGTACTTGCACTAATTCAGGTCTGTCACTGAGCTTTTGTTTCTGCCTTCTGAGTGATAAGCAATATTAGTCAAAAGTAGGCTCTCTCTCTCTATATGTTTTAGTTTTTATTATCGTTGAAACAATACAAACAACAATAATAGTTTATTGGTCACCAGATACAAAGCAAAATACAGGTGTGTATAAGGCAGAAAATAATACCAACATGTTAAGTTAAACAGCCAAATCAAAAAGATGTGTGAGTTACAGGGGTCTAGGTTCCTCCAGATGACAGTTAATAAAATAAACAAACATAAATCAATCAATCAATCAATCAATCAGCATTGAAGGCATCTTTTTAAAATTCCTCCTTGCCTCACTCTACTGTGTTATGTAAGTTTATCAGCCAAAGCCAAGGACCATACTCTTAAATTACCTTTTGTGGGTAGTCCATCTGCCTGCATCCTTCCAATGTACCCCCGGCACCACAAGGAGGGGGTTTATCAGATTCTTACAAGGGAGATCCCTGTTTCACCCTCTAAATAAAGAGAGCAAAGCTAATCCCGGTTCCGTTTCAATATCTCTGCGAAGGAGATCAGTAAGGCTTGCAAAAATGTCCTGCCAACATTTCTGTGCTTTTTGACACTCCCTCCAGAGATGGATCAGCATACCAAGAATTTGACATCCTCTCCAACAAAGGGATGATAATTAATATAATGAAGTCTTGCAATTGTCCAAATACCATTGATGCACAAATTTCAACACGGCTTCCTTAATCTCAGCAGATTTGTTCTTAAAAAGGGGGTGCACGCCACGAAGCCGCCCCTTCCTTCCCGTCAGAAATATTCCCCTGAATATCACCATCCCGCAATTTATTTATTTATTTATTTATTTACTTGCTACATTTATATAGCACTTTTATCTTCCAAGGAGCTCAAGGCGATGTGTGTGGTTCTGTTCCCCGTTTCATCCTCACAGCAACCCTGTGAAGTAGATTAGGCTGGGAGTGAGTGACTGGCCCATGGCCACCCAGGGAGTTTCATGACTGAGTGGGGATTCAAGACCTTTTCTCCCAGTTCATAGCCTGACACTCTAACCTTTAAGATGCCTGGTTGTTCCTTTGTGGCCACTTCTTTACCTGCCACAGACTTAATGTCATATATGAAATCAAATGGGGGTGAGCTGGCACAAATGGCTTTGTGGGCCAAATCTGGCCTCCTGTTGGACCTACAGTGGTGCCTCACAAGACGAAATTAATCTGTTCCGCGAGTCTCTTCGTCTAGCGGTTTTTTCGTCTTGCGAAGCAAGCCCATTGACGGCTTAGCGGATAAGCAGATAAGCGGCTTAGCGGCTTAGAAAAAGGGGGGGGAGGAAAAAAAACCCCGCAGGAACTTGCAAGACATTTTCGTCTTGCGAAGCAAGCCCATAGGGAAATTCGTTTTGCGAAGCGCCTCCAAAACGGAAAACCCTTTCGTCTAGCGGGTTTTCCGTCTTGTGAGGCATTCGTCTTGCAGGGCACCACTGTAATTTGCCCCCCAAGTCAGAATTTCCTCACTCCCCACCCCACCCACTCTCTAGTCTGTCCCCCCCCCCCCGCCTGACTATATTAGGTGAAAGCCAGTAGTAGATCAGAGTACTATTCTGTGTTTCTCTTGATCCTGGGGAGCTACAGGCTGCTAAAAGTCCTCATTTCTGTGAAGGATAACTTACGGAGTAGCTCAAAAGTAGCCATGTTGGCCCATGAGAAAAATCTCCCAAAATCTACATTACAAAAGTGTGGCAAGCTAATTAGTTCTCCAGAATGGTTCATCGGGCAGGCAAGACGTTAAAGCCGATCAGAGAGTGAGGAGAACTTGAAACTGAGTCTACCTCATGGCTATGATATGACTATGATATTGGGTGTGTTTTGTTTTGTTTTTCTTCATCCCCCCCGCTTTGTGTAAGGACTTGCTTTGGAGAATGGATTTGGAGAGAGAGAGGGGATTCAGTTCCCCACCCCCACCCCGGCTCCCCCTGCCAAATCCTCATTGAGGCAGTTTTTCAGAAAAGGGAAAGATGATGAGAGATCCAGCTGTTTATCTCCAGGGTATGCTTATCAGGAGTGGAGTGATGGGTAGAGAAGGGACTGTTTTAATCTTTTCCCTCCTGCACCATAGTCCCAATGAGAATCCTTTCTCTCCTTCCCAGCATCCTCCAACATTTGGGACCAGGGCAGGGGGTGGACTGCCCAGTTGGCTCCAGAATGTCATTTGGCTTCTAGAAGTCTGGAAGCAGCAGAGTTGCTATTTTTGCTTACAGCCTGAAGCAGAACAGCAATTACTGGCTGCTGCTAAATTGTCCGTGTCTGGAAGCAGCCCAAAATGCTGCTGTGCCGTTAACGTGTGCTTTTCCTGGCCTTTCGCTTGTAAATAAAAAATGGCACACCGCTCCAAGGGAGTGAGAATTGTTTCTGCAGGAAGGATGCCTTCTGTTGTAATTTAGGGAAGATTCCTTGGAAACTGGCTTAGCCAATTCGGGCAGATCTTGCCAATCAAAGATCAAGTTCCCTCTGCTCAAGTGGGATTAGCTGGCAACACCCTTGTGGCGGAGAATTGATGCCTTTAATTTACCTTATTGGAAGATGTAAGAACACAAATAATGATGCACTCACACAGCAAGGCTTTATTTGTGTGCTTCCTGAGAACCTGATCCATGAGAGGGGTTTTTTTGCACTTAAGTGGCATATAAATTTTATGAAATAAATGAATCACATACTACTTTTTTCATTCACAACTTTGTTTCCTTATCATTGATACATTCAGAATGTTTTTAACTGTAACTGCTTTTAGATGCTCTAATTCATGCACAGGCAAACTCAGCCCTCCAGATGTTTTGAGACTACAACTCCCATGATCCTTAGCTAACAGGGCCAGTGGTCAGGGATGATGGGAATTGTAGTCCCAAAACATCTGGAGGTCAAGTTTGCCTATGCCTTCTCTAATTGCTATTGTTTTTAGAATGTTCTTGCTTTCTTCTTGTTTTTACATTGTGTATCTGTTTGCTGCTCTGGGATCCTTGGGGCAGGATATAAATTCAGTAAATAATTACATTTATTTACTAAATTTAGTACCGTACATGTCCTGATGTGGCACCCTTGAACTTTCAGTTGACCCTTTGTGGTCTTATTAGAAACCTTTGGCTTTAACCCCTCCCACAGTCACCATACAGCCCTGAGACACTGTGATTGAAGAAATATTGTTCACGTCTGTACAGCCGTGCCTTGGTTGTCGAAAGGAATATGTTCTGGAAGTCCGTTCAACTTCCAAAAATGTTTGACAACTAAGGCGCAGCTTCCGATTGGCTGCAGGAGCTTCCTGCACGCAATCGGAAGCCGCGTTGGACGTTTGGGTTCCAAAGAATGTTTCCAAATTAGAACACTCCCTTCTGGGTTTGCGGCATTTGGGAGCCAAAAAACGTTTGAGCTGCAAGGCTCCAAGGTACAACTGTACTATATACTCACAAGAAATGCGGTCTCCAAAAATAACAGACCAAATTCCACAATAGAAGGGAACTGGATTGAGTTCCTTGTAACACACTCTGTTTCTTTTGCAGGCCTGGGCTGATGCCTTTCGAAGCAGCCCTGATCTAACTGGGGTGGTCCACATTTATGAAGAACTCAAAAGAAAAGGGATTGAGTTTCCAATGGCTGATCTGGATGCTTTGTCGCCAATACACACACCGCAGAGAGTAAGTGGGCAGTGTTGTCTGCTTTTCTTCCTTTTTTTTTGTAGAGGAGGAGAAACAATTAGAGGATCCCTGCCTTCTGCCTTCCCTGCCCTTTTGGCTAAAGAGCATGATAACGACAGCAGCACAATCTTTCGGTGAATACTGTATATCTGAGAGTTTGCACATTGTTCTCTGCTAGAGCGTTCCTGAAGTTGACCCAGCTGCCAGCATGCACAGGTCGCAGTCTCAGCAAAGGATGAACTCCAGTTCCTATTCATCTCCTTCTCCAACCGCGTACTCTGCTCCTCAGGCCCCAGCTTTGAATGTGACCGGCCCCATCACAGCAAATACAGAGCAGGTATTGTCTGAGCAGGTACTGTAGAAGGCATTACCGCCTCCAGAACCTTTTAAAAATCAGACACTGAAATGCATGCAGCTTCTGTAAAGGGTTGCATTTCTTCCCCCCTTTTTTAAAAAATAGATTGCACGACTGCGGAGTGAACTGGACGTTGTTCGTGGGAACACCAAAGTGATGTCTGAAATGCTCACAGAAATGGTCCCTGGGCAAGAAGATTCATCAGACCTTGAGTTACTGCAGGTAAATGTGTTGCAACCAAAGTATTAACATAGTAGATTCAGGGCAGGAGAAAGGTTCCCCACCCCCTTCCGTTTGCTGCCACAAGATGTGATGATGGCTACTAGCTGAGAAGCCTTTCGAAAGGAGTTTAGACATGTTTGCAGGTGGCCATTGGCCCTGGTGGCTAAACAAAGACTCAGTGTTCTCTGAATACCAGTTACTGGGGATTGGGGGGTCATGAGTAAGGGTGGGCTGTTTCCTTCATGTCCTGCCAGCAGACTTTCTGGAAACCTCTGCTATAGGAGGCAGAATGCGGAACTTGTTGGATCTTCAGTCATAGCCACACCATACTTTTAAAGCACTCCTATGCTACTTTAACCACCATGGCTTTTCGCAATGAAACCTGGGAACTGCTAGGGTGTTCAAGAGTCTTATCAACAACTCTCAGCACCCTTTACAGTGTCCAGGATTCTTTGGGAGAAGCCATGGCTGTTAATGAGGACTAAGACTGGATGTCGTGGCTGAAGAATACTGTTCCCGGCAACCTCAAAATCACTGGATGGAATAATCGTTTTTAACTATAGCTGCTTTTTAATTGCAATTGCTTTCAGAATGTTTTAACTGTTTTAGAACATTGTTGCTTTGTTCTGGTTTTTGAATTGTGTATCTGTTCACTGCTCTGGGCTCCTCAGAATGCAAGGGTGAGATATAAATTCACTAAATAATAGTCTCCGTTCTGATCCAGCAGGGCTCCTCTGATGTTTTGTGTTCCAACCCCCTGCCTATTAGAATCGTAGAATCATAGTAGTAGTAGTAGTAGTAGTAGTAATAAAAAAATTGTACCCTGCCCATCAGGCTGGGTTTCCCCAGCCCTCTGGACATGTTCCAACAAAATATTAAAAATACATTAAAACGTCAGACATTAAAAACTTCCCTAAACAGGGCTGCCTTCAGATGTCTTCTAAACATAAGGTAGTTGTTTATTTCTTTGACATCTGATGGGAGGGCATTCCACAGGGCGGGCGCCACTACCGAGAAGACCCTCTGCCTGGTGCCCTGTAGCTTCGCTTCTCACAGGGAGGGAACCGCCAGAAGGCCCTCGGAGCTGGACCTCAGTGTCCGGGCCGAATGATGGGGGTGGAGACGCTCCTTCAGGTATACTGGGCCGAGGCCGTTTAGGGCTTTCAAGGTCAGCACCAACACTTCGAATTGTGCTTGGAAACGTAGTGGGAGCCAATGCAGAGTTGGAAGGGACCATTTCGTCCAACCCCCTGCAATGCAGGAATCTTTTCCCAACGTGGGGCTTGAACCCATGACACTGAGATTAAGAGTATTGTGCTCTGCTGACTGATCTATCAGTTCTGTTCTATAAGCTTACCTGGGAACGGAAGGGGCAGTCTGGGGATCGGTGTAGCAAGATGGTTGGTGGTTAGCAGTGCTATTTTTCTAGAAAAAGAGGTGTTGGAACTCACCATGAACGGCTTCATCTTAGAATTCCAGTGGTGCCCATCTGATAGCTGCCAGAACTGAGTTCCGGCTGGAAAAAAAAGCCCTGGTTGTTAGTTGTTACCCATCAGAAACCCAATAAGCAGCTAAATAAAAAGGAAAGGTTTTTAATAGCATGCAACCAGGCGCTGCAGCAGAATAGAGACAGACAGGCCCTGCCAGCCCTCTCTTCCCCATCTGAATCCAACCTTCTGAAATGTCACAATCTGGCTCTGAACTGATGGGATCAAAGCTGACATGGTAAACTCAGCCCTCAAGCTGTGAAAGCAGCTGTGGGAAGCACGAGGTGACACGTGTCCAGGTGGAGAACGTCAGGCCACGAGATGCCAGGTCAACGAGGCTTGTTTTTCTTCTCAGGGGTGGGGGTGCTGATACCACCAGCAGCATGGCTGTCCTCAAATGAATGTTTATTATTACGGCTAAACAGCCAGCATAGTAAAACCAGAAATTCAGCATAATTTTTTACATAAACATTAAACCAGTCAAAGTGGAATTTAACAATCAATATACTAATTTAATGGATTTAAGATATGTATCCTTACATGGCTGTCCTTAATCCTGAATTTCCACTCTGAAGGGGGAGGAATGCAAAGAGGGAGGAATGCAAAGAGGGAGGAGGCTAATTCTTGTATTGAAGGCCAGGGCTTCTAAAAGTGGCAGCCCTGGGAAACACTGCCAGGTACGGCTTGGCTACTGAGGCTTGGCTGTATTTTGCAGGTTCAGAATTCTATGTTGCTAAAAGGCTGCATTCCATGGTATTATTTACCTTATGCAAATATGCTTGTGTTTTAGCTTAATTTATCATCCTTTAATTAGTCACCTGGAGTTGCAAAGAGCTTCTCATGGCACTGATCCCCAGGCCACAGGAAGTCTTTTGCCACCACTGTCACCCCTTAAGATCCTGTTGCCCATGAAGTTATATCTGCAGCCATAAGGACTAGAAACTTAATTTTTAAAGAATTGCTAAGATGTTTAAGAAGTTGAACTTTTGAGCTCAGTATTACACCCTGATCTGACCATTTATGCGGAAGCTATGTCACCTTGGCCCTAGAGCCTTACCCTAGATATCTTGACAGTTAACACAGGCTTTATAACCGGAATTAAATATATGGAGTTCTTGATTGTTCTGACCATCTAGCAAATGAGCATTCTGCCCTTCTTTTCTGCCTCCTTACAACTCTAGGAAGGGGGTAATCTCTGCTGAAAATGGACCCACCCTTACCCTTACCCGTACCCCTACCACAACCACATTGTGGAATAGCACTGTTAGCCTTACTTGTGATTGGGCACCTTTTTGGCAAGGGCTGCCCCTGCCTGGCAGGATGTAGTTAGATTGTGTGAGCAGGCCTATTATATCTGGGCTCTGATGACTGAAGCTCCCCTGTGTTGTAACTCTTGGACATCATTTCTTCCCTTGAAGTTGCAATGATTCATTTCTCCCAGGAGCTGAACCGCACCTGTCGAGCCATGCAGCAGAGGATCGTGGAGCTCATCTCCAGGGTGTCCAACGAAGAAGTCACAGAAGAGCTGCTTCATGTAAACGACGATCTGAACAACGTTTTCCTCCGATATGAGAGGTGGCTTGCTTTTCCTCTGAAGCTCAAATAGTTGCTGGCTTACCCTTAAGTGTGGCTTTCCCCCCTCACCGAGTAGTTCCTAATCTTCTTGAAAATCAGCCTTTTTAACGTCCAGAGTGTATCCTGTATTAAGAGCTCGTCTTGCTTGTATTAAGAATTCATCTTGCTTGCTTCCCATACTCTGTGCATTAGTATAGAGACAACTGAAACCGTGAGTCATTCCTTCCAACTGCTTCTTTCTTGTAGTTACCTGCCCTTTAGCACGTTTCTGGAGCCATTAACTATTAACTCTTGTACCAGGTGTTCTCCTATAATCTGTAATATTGTCTTCCTCCCCACCAGGATTTAGTTTAAAGTTCCTGATCATTATTTATTTATTTATTCATCTATTTGATTCATTAATTTAGTTCACTTACTCATTAGTCAGATATTTCTTTCAAATCAATCGTCCTGATTCCATGCTGTCGATGGAGCTAGAAGCCCCCTTTGATCCATTCTAGCTAAGAGAGCAGGAAACACCTGCTGCTGGTGTCACTTGTGAGGCTCTGGCTACAGGTTATCCATCCCTGACCTGCATCAGCAGCCTTTTGTAACCCATAATATACTTGCAGATACTTTGGACTGCAGCTCCTGTCCTTCCTGACCATGGGTCATACTGGCTCAGACTGATGGGAGCTGGAGTCCCAAACATCTGGAAGGCACCAGGTTGAAGAAGGCTGGGCTTCAGCTTTGTAATGGCAGGTTTTGGGGTGAGAGAGTTGGATGGGGTTGCTTCCAGCCATGCCTAGAGGTATGATAGTGCAGCAGCCCTTGTATTCATATGCTGGTCTCTGTGGCTACAATCCGCTTCCCACCACCCCAGCCGGAAAAAGACAGATCCTTCCTTGTGCATCCTGGGTTTTCTCACAAGACTTGCACCTTTCAAAATTGCTACATGCCATTAATTTTTAATCTCTCCTCTTTTTTTGTCTGCTGTAGATTTGAGCGATACAGGTTGGGTCGGTCTGCACAGAACGCAAGCAATGGGGTGAGTCCTCCTGCTGGGCTTCTCTAATAAGACAGGATTGTCTAGTGCAAAATTGCTAACCTTGGGCCTGGCAAAACTCATCCTTGAAAGTGAGGTGGTGCAACTGCTGCAAAGTCCTTCTTGCCGGAACACTTTCTGATATTTGTGATGAAGTTTGGAGCCTCTTTTGCTCTTAAATCAGTTGCATTCATTACTTAAGTAGGTAAATGTGAGGTACTTTGCTTGCAGGTTACAAAGACAGGAACAAGCTGAGCTGAATGTGATATACAGTAATGATCCAGATATCAAGCTCTTAAGATGGTTTAAAGGGTTATATCTTGAAAAAAAGCTGAGAAAGGAATCGGTGTTTTCCCTTTGCGTGAGCTTCAATTAAACCAGGAAGCCTCTAATTAATAATACAGTGGTACCTTGGGATGTGAACGGGATCCATTCCGGGCAAAAGGCTGACATCTGTGTGGGCAAAAGACTGACATTTAACTCAAATGCTATCAAATGTGTTTCATTCATCCCAACAAGACTGCCTATTTTATCCCCCCCCCTTCCTCCCCACTGCTTCTTTTTTCACCACTAGACTGCACCCAAATTCCATAAGCAGAAAACTCAAATATGTTAACTTTGCATTTTGGACAAGGAAGGGATTTTGCAGAACTGTGACCTCTTTAGCTGCAGTATGATCAGCGAGGAATTAAAAAATGGGTTTAGAGTATGAGGGTCTGTATATTTAGTAAAAGAAAAGAAGAAACACCACCCTGTATAGTATTAAAAATTTGACAGCTTTCCTGATATGCTGTCAGAAGAAATTATACAAATGAAGTAAATGTTGGACTAGAAATTCAAGAAGCCAAATTCCATACCTGGTGTTGGAGACAGAGAGGGAGGCAGATCCCCATAGCTTTCTCTGTGCTTAGATAGAGCAGCCTCCCCCAGACTGGTGCCCTCCAGATATTGTTGTGCTTCTGCCAGCTCAAGCCACCATGTCCAATGGTTCCCAATGATGGGGGTTGTTATCCAGCCACAGCTGGAGGACAGCAGGCTGGGAAAGGCTGGCGTAGGGCTTCCTGAATCGTAGCCTTGTTTGAGAAAGGCTCTGCCTCTCTGACTAGCGCTGTCCCATGGAATGCATCTACCTTATGTGACCGCTTCTGGTGTCCCAATTGGCTCAACAGGTTCTCAGCGAGGTGACTGAAGACAACTTAATAGACCTGGGGCCTGGCTCCCCGGCAGTGGTCAGCCCCATGGTTGGAAACACGGCGCCGGCATCCACACTTTCGACCCAACTCGCCGGGCTTGGTATGTGTTTTGCCTTTCCAGGGGTGCTGGGAACTGGAGTAGTATGGGGCTAGTCCACAGCACACTCCCCTGGAGATTCTTCCATGTTGCAGGTTCCTGAAGACGGTCACATGGCTCTGACAAGTACCGTAAATGCCGGCATATAAGACGACTTTTTAACCCCGGAAAAGAGGTTAAAAAGTTGGGGGTTGTCTTATATTCCAGGTACCTGCCCCACCCCCCCACCCCCTGCTGCTGCGGGCTCCACTCTGCACCGGGAGAGAGCCGCCTGGTGCGGAGCCCACGCACTGCTGCTTCTGAAGCAGCGGGTGGCTGGCTCAGCTCCACGCCGGGAGAAAGCCGCCCGGCGCGGAGCCCACCCCTCGCACTGCTTCAGAAGCAGCAGCAGGGGTGGCGGGCTGTGCTCTGCGCCGGGCGGCTTTCTCCCAGCGTGGAGCTGCCCAGCATATTAGGCAACTGGGCTTATAAGACAAACCCCCAAATTGCAGCTGCCAATTTGGGGGGTTGTCTAATACGCCCAGTCGCCTAATATGCCGGAATCTACGGTAGTGCTTGCAGTTAAGGGTGGCGTCCCATCTTGTCCTGGAAGCTTATGATGTCCAAATCTGTCCATCTTATAAACAGAGTGGAGTCTACTGCTCTTTTTGCAGTCCTGCTCAAATGGGACTGTCTGAGCCAAATTGCAGGTCATGATACACTGAGTGCTGAGTTAGGATTAACCCCCATTTGCTGCATCTGCATCGTACAGTTAAGGCACTTGGCTCCCCCCCCCCCAAAAAAAAATCTTGGGAACTGTAGTTACCCATCACAGGGCTACAGTTTCTAACATCTTTAACAAACTATAGTTTCCTGGAGTCTTTGGGTGAATCCATGTGCTTTAAACGTATGATGTGGGTGTAACCTCTGTTGCAAAGCACTCTTGGACATCAGAGGGATGAGGAAGAACGGGGTGCTTAACCCTTTCCCCTCCACTAACTCCCTTTCCTTTAGGGAAACATGTTGTCTTTTCTCTCTCCCCCTCCTTGCTGAAAAAAAGGGCTTCAGATCTATGTTTGCCACACAAGCCTAGATGTTGGGATTCTGTGGGGAGGTGGAGAGTGAGTTTCAAGGGCAAAGTAGCTGGTGGAGGAAGCATCCCCTCCCCTCCCGCAGCTCCTTGCTTCACATTCTCCCCTCCAGAGAATGTATAGCAATGGAGACGTAAGTAGCCAATGCGCTAAAGTTTCACAAAGCTGTGCTTCCATGTTCAGCCTGATGCTTCCATCCACTGGAGATGCGTAGCTGTATGTCCAACTCTAGACTCGGTGGTTGGGAGAGGGTGCTGCAGGTGTGCTTAGAACCAATCTTTGGGACAGAGCAAAATGTTCAAAGCAAAAATGGGCCTTCTTCTGGCTGGCTGGCTCATGTGGCGGCTCTGACTTTCTCCTGCAGCAAGGATGGGGAATCTCAAGCATGAAGACCAAAAGCAGCTCCCAAGACACCTCTTATCTGGCCCCTGGGACTCTCACAGGCTGCACCCCTTGCCAGCCCTGTTTTGAAACCTTCTTGAGTGTTTCTGCTTGGCATGTGTCCTTGCACTCTAGTAATGGCTCTTTCTTGCCTGAATGGAGGCTGGAGAGTGGGGTTTGGGTGTAGGAAGTAGCCTGCTTTATGCAAAGGTAAAATTCTCATTCATTCCTCTGCCCACTTTTGCCTCTTGCCTCACCCACCACTAGCATGTGACACCCCCCCTCCAATAAAAAGTTGCTCTAAAGTATATATGGCCCTTGGGTTGAAAAGGGTTGTCCACTCCTATCCTAAGCCATATCGTTTCCTTTGTCTGCAGATATAGGTGCAAACAACGTGAGCGGAACGCTCAGCTCCCTCCAGCACCCCAACCCCCGGGATGACTTCGACATGTTCGCACAGACGAGAGGCAGTTCACTGGCTGATCAACGCAAGACGTATGTTGGGCCTGAAGGAGGGAGGTGTGGGGGACTTGGGCAGTTCTCTTAAGCCCTCGGAACTGGCCCTTATAGGCCTGCAGTTCTCCTGCGGGGCACAGGCTCAACACGGTCTGCTCTGCTGCTCTGAGCCAGGCTCCCGTGGGGGCAGAAATTAAGGCCAAGAGGATAATGGCATCGTGGCCAAAGTGAGATTTGGACCAGAGGCTCCCTGTTCCACGGATCAGTCTCTCAACTGCTAAGCTCATGTATTCATTCCTTCAGTGCATTCATTCTGCAGCCCACCTGAAGGGCCCAGAGAGGGGTCAACCATGTGTTAGCTGCAGAATTCCCAGTTGCATTGATTTACAATTCTTGCCCTATCCTGGGCCATCCAGAGTCCGTTTTAATAAACGGCCTGAATTGGTCCATTGTACAGTAACTCTGGCATGCCAATAATACAGCAAAGGCTGCAGGTTTTGTGTGTGCATGTGTGTCAGTGTGACAGCTTTTCCATGTGGAACTGAATGCAGCATCTCCCCCTCACCAACCCATTATTTTGGAAGGCATAGTTAGTGTGCTGTCGCCACTACCCTGAAGGCTGGCTGGCTGAATCCTGGCCTCCAAAGGCCTACCTACCAGAGATGCCCTGGCATTCAGGCACCAGGGAGGAGATGAGTTATTGTCTTTGCTCCTTTAGCTCCACCCAGTGGCTGACTAATGGGGAGGTCTTCACGTAGTGAACTGCTTCTGTCCTTTTTCTGTGACGATCCTAGGTTCTGTGAAATCTTTCAACCGTTCCCCCTCCCTGCTCCGATTTCCATCGACTGTAGGGAATTCAGGAGTGGAGTTGCAATTAATGACAAGAGATCAACCATTTGCGATGCTTCTTCAGTTTAGCTTTTTGTGTGTGTACGTGCTAAGCTGTTGTGCTGAAGCATCCTTCGGTGATGGTCAGTGGCTAGTTTTGCAGCCTGCACGAGATAAGATTGCACTCTTGACCAGGTTTGTAGCTTGGGATTACTCCTGGATCCGACTCTTCTTGTAGACAGGTGGCGTCCAGGATCACTTTTGACCAGCTTTGGCTGGAGCACCAGCAGCCGTCTCTTCTAGCACAATCTGACCTGGTTTTGGAAACCTTAGGGGTGGGCCATGACTTAGTCGTAGAGCCTATGTTTTATGTGCAGAAGCTCCTCAGCTCAATCTTCAGGGAGGAGTGGGAGAGACCTGTGTCTGAAACTCTATAGGGAGCCATTGCCAGTCAGTGTAGACAATACTGAACTAGATGGGCAAATTTGGTCAGATCTGGTGCAAGGCTGTTTTCTACACTCCTCTGATTCCTGCGTTAAACCTCCTGCCCTAATTTTATCCTAGCTTAAATGACTGCAATGCTCTCGTATGTTAGGCTGCCCCAAAGCTGCCCTGGAAACTTCAACCAGTCCAAACTGCAACCAGTCCAAACTGCAACTGCCAGGGTTTGGGCTGGGGCTCAGGGACCAGAACATACAACTCATACCATCTTCATGCGTTACCTGTTGGTTTCCAGGCACTGGTACAGTATTGACCCTTAAATCTGGTGTGAGGAACCTTTGTACCTCCAGAGGTTTCTGCTCTACATTATCCCTGGCCACTGTCCATGCTTGCTAGTGCTGATGGGAGCTGCAGTTCAACAACACCTGCAAGGACAAAGGTTTCCCCACTCATGGTTGTTATTTGTTCTATTTATTAAATTTATGTACCAGTCTTCATGGGAGGGTCAAATATAAAAACACAAATGTACATAACGTAGTAATAAACAAAAGCAGTAGCTACCCTCACAGTTTAAAAGGCCATAGATTGTTGAATTAGCCAAAAGCCTGGGAGCAGAGGAATATTTTTGCCTGGCACCTAAAATATGTAATGAAGGTGACAGGTGAGTCTCCTTGGGAAGAGCATTCCACAAATAGGGAACCACTGCAGAAAAGACCCATTCTTGTGTTGCCACCCTCTGGGCCTCTCATGGAGGGGGCACACAAGAAAGGACCTCAGTGATGTTTTCATTGCATTTGCATTTAAAAATGCAGAATTGGACAGCGAGGAGCTTGGGCAAAGCCAATTTTAGAATTCCCTCTCCATCTAGGAGGAGAGACCTGCTTTGTTGATTTTTAGCCCACAATTTCTTCAGGTGGAAAAAGGCTACTAGCTACAGAGGGAAAGGGAAGGGGACTCTAGAGGGTAAGCACTTTTTTATTTTTAAAAAAAGCCCTTAAAAACGGCCAATGCTTGAAAACGTAGGACCAGCTGCTCAAGCCTGAGGCTGCTGTTTGTTTTTGAAAAGAACAAATGACAAGAGAAACGTATAAATGACTGTGCTTGGGGCTTAATATTTTGCTCCTCAGCGTGGAACTGTTATATGGAGGCACCTGGCAACACTCCTGGGACTTCAATTTATAGATGACATTCCCGATGTCTTCCGTTCTTACTCTTGCATTTGCTGCTGCCTGGGTATTTGCAATGCTCATTGCCCCTCTTCTGTTTCAGCGTGACGTACGAAGACCCCCAGGCTGTTAAAGGACTGGCATCTGCCCTGGATGTTCGGAAACACAACGCAGGAGGGGTAAGGCGCTTCTCGGCCCTGTTCCATTGCAGACAAAGGGGGGTTGCTCTCAAGCTTCGCTGAGAGCGTTGAATGCGACTCATGTTTTTCCTTCTGTCCTATCCTGAGATTTTTGCGTGCGTCCGGCTTCAAATTGCAGAAAAGAGCTGTGAAGCACGTGTGGTCAGTGGTGCTAAATTGTGTTTTCCTAGAACTGTCTAAGGTTTGAATACTTCATGTTAATTTCTGGAGAGAATTGACAGGTATCTAGCCTGACATTTATCTAGAAGGTTGCCTGTTTCCCCCCAGTTACGTGTGTTAGCAGCACACCGAACGCTGACTCAGAAAGCAAGCCTAACTCTTAGATTCTCTGACTTTGTATGGATAAATATAAATTAGAACTTGTGGTCGGTGCAGGCAACTTTCTAAAACCTCCTTTCCAGTGATCTGAACTGGGAGCATGAATGGTCTTCCCTGAAGACAACCCTCTATTTTTCTTTTTGGTCGGGGCAGTGATTCTCTCCCCATTCACCTCTCTGGATGAGGAATCCCGATCTCTCTGTGGATTCCATCCCATTTGCCTTCCCATCCTTTGGGTGGCAACATTTGTCCTTTGAACTCACCTTCTCATCTTTAGTGTTCTGTCCTCTTGGGGGCGTGAGAGAGCACATACATTGCAGCAGCATTCGAGCTGGCCTTCTCCAGGGGTTTCCTTGCACTCCGGGTGTGGGGTGGGGGCATGGCCTTCCTGGAGGGGTCCTGAAGTCTGAGTGTGTGTAGGAGAAGGAAGAGCTGTGGGGCATGATGATAAATGGAGGGAAGCTGCTAGAGAAAAATAGAGGTGAGACTGGCAGAAACTGGACTTCTCACCACCAATTTTACCACCTCGCCACAGTCACAGGGGGTCCTACGGGAAGGCTTCCAAGAGGAGAGAGAAGCAGGTGAAGAACATCTCACAGGATGCTCAAGATGTATTTTCTCACTCCTGCCCACCCCAGGCCTATTTGTCACCAATTGCTCTGTGCCAAGGATCTTGATACAGTGATACCTTGGGTTACAGACACTTCAGGTTACAGACGCTTCAGGTTACAGACTCCGCTAACCCAGAAATAGTACCTCGGGTTAAGAACTTTGCTTCAGGATGAGAACAAAAATTGTGCTCTGGTGGCACGGCAGCAGCAGGAGGCCCTATTAGCTAAAGTGGTGCTTCAGGTTAAGAACGTTTTCAGGTTAAGTATGGACCTCTGGAACGCATTAAGTACTTAACCCGAGGTACCACTGTACTAAGTGGCCTGGGATTCCCACCCCACCTTAAGCAAATGAAATAAATGTTATATGTAGATGGTGATACTTTAGGGGTTTTTCCAATTATTTTTTATTAATTTTCCAAATTATTACAAATCCAACCAAATCACTTTAGGGATGTTTATTTAGATAAATAACCTATAAGAACACATATAGATATGAATATCACTACTAGCATATATATAGAAATAATAAGCATAATACTTTTTCAGAAATTGTTCCATTTATATTTCCTCCAGTATCGTATAAGGGTTTTCTTCATCTTGGATTCTCACACTCCAGTAAAATATGTTTTCAGGTTTTGTTTTTGTATCAGGTTAACGTTTCTTGCAGGCGACCTTGGAAGGATATGTATCCTGCAAGGCAGGGTATAAATTATCCTATCGAATCAATGAATGAAAGTAGACAGGTGGAGTCTGGAAGCATTTCTGACTGGCATAGGCAAAGCATATTCTAGAATGTAGTAGTCAGTGTTCTTCAACCTTTTATTTTTATTTGTACACCACCCGGGGAGCTTTGTGATCAAGCAGTTTATAAATTTCTGGAAGCAGTGAAAGGCTGGCTGGGAGCCAAAACTTGGCTGAATCCTGATAAGACAGAGATGATGGGCAATTCCTGTGTCTGTGAATTAGGTTTACAAACTGTTTTGGGAGGGGTTGCACTGCCCTTGATGGAATAGGTTCGTACTCTGGGAGTGCTTCTGGATTCTGATTTGTCACTGACTTGCCAGGTGGCTTCTGGTGTACTTAAGCTCAGCTTATGCTGGTCGCCAGCTATGGCCATTCTCAGACCAGGATAGCCTGGCTCCAGTTGCCCATGCTCTAGTGACATCCTGCTTATACTGCTGCAATGCTCTATTTGTGTGGCTTCCCTTGAAGACAGTCTGGAGGTTGCAGCTAGTGCAGAATGTGGCTGCCAGGTTGCTAAGAGGGGCAGCCTGATGTGCCCATGTGTCACCAGCCCCGACAGCTCTGTGCTAAATGCTGGTGGATTACCAAGCCCAATTCAAGGTGTGGTAAGTACCTAAATGAGCAACTCCCCCAGTTTCAGCCATCTCGAGCCTTGTGATCATCAGGGGAAGGCCCCTGTTGCTGGGGCCACCTCCGTCACTGACCTGTGAACAAGGCCTTCTCAGCGGCAGTTCCCCGTTTCTGGAATGCCTTCCCTAGCGAGGTGTTTCTGTTTCTACCCTTATTGACTTTCAGGAAAGATTTAAAAACCTTCCTGCTTACCCAGCAAATTTGGTGGTTGAAATATACTGGCTCTGGCAACCTCGAAATCAGCTACTGATGGTTTATGGTGATTTAGATGGTTTATGAATTGTTTTTAAGTTTGTTTCTCCTTTAATTCAGATTGCATTGCCATAATGCTTCGATGTTGGGCTCCTTTGGGAGGAAAACAGGCTAGAAATGTAATAAATAATAATTCTGAGAAAGCTCTCACCTTGCAGCTGGATGAGCATCCTTCTCTATTAACCTGCGCTCCTGTTTGATTCATGCTTTGGTTACCTGGGCTGCTTGTCTTTCCCCCATCAGTGTAGCTGTTATCAGCCTACAGCGTTGTCAGTTCAAAGGGCTCCTCTGAGTTAACCCAACAGGGTCAAAGTGTGCAAAGACGTGCATGTTTTCAGACTTCATCCTCCTGCCAAGATGTCCTCTGGCCATTTTGCTCTCCAGTGTGTTCTCAAAGTGTTGGTGAACTGTAGCTCATTGTCGAAACAAAATAAAAAAATTCCTTCCAGTAGCACCTTAGACACCAACTAAGTTTGTTATTGGTATGAGCTTTGGTGTGCATGCACATTTTCTGTCATCAGTGGATTGTTAGAATATTCAGGAGGATCCCTAACAGATGAGAGAAAATGCATTTCACAAGAATAATTGAAGCTGGTGCAGGGAGTTTACATTGCCTATTGGTTTGGATAGGGATGCAAGGAGAAACTGCTTCCTGACTTTTCTAGAAAATACCACACACAGAGTCATTTAAAACATGTATGCTGACCTGTTCATTAATTGGCAGGCGTGTGGAGTGTGGAGGCCTAAAATGATTTTCTTCTGGCACGTTGTTTTTAAATCCTTGCCTACGGGATTACAGCCTAAATGTCCCATTGAATTTAGTGGGACTTACTCCTGAGGAGCCATTCATAAGGATTGCACTGTTAAAACCTTAAGCTGCCTGGGTTCTGGTTAAGGCAGTGCAAGCATCTTACTGTACCTCCCTGAACAAGCTTGATCTCATGAGATTTTAGAAGCTAAGCAGAGTTATACGTTAGTAATTGGTGGGGAGAACTTAGAACAGCAGTGGCTAACCCTATCTTACTGCTTTTATATTATAAGTCGCGGTGAGGGCGTGACTCCAGGCTAAAAGGCATGAATTTAGTAATATTAATCTATCTTCATATAATGACGACGGCAAGTAGTGTTTACCTGACCAGAAACTCATTTATTTGTCTGAAAAGAGTGTTTGCCTTGGACAGAGGGTCCCAGGTGGGTAACTCAGGCAGCCACAAGCTGCCACTTCTTAGGGCAGTGTGCACCCGAGGGAGAAAAAGCCCTCGATAATTCTCTGGTACTCTCAGTTCACAGTAGTTTGCTGGCCAGAAAACTGAGATTGTCACTTGGAGGAGGATGAGACTTCCTTGCAAATCAAATACGTGTGTGTGCGCGCACACACACACACACACACACATTTTGCCAGCTTGTATGCCTTCACCTATCAGAAAGCAAGGTGTGTTTCAGAAATGATCTACCTTTCCTTCCAAGAAACTTTCCGCTTGAAGACCTGAAAGTTGGTTTGGGTTGTTTCTTTTTGTTTTTACTTGCCACAGGTGAGTAATAATTTACAGACCGGGGATGGGTGAAGTGGTATCTGAAGCCTGGAGGTCATGGGCTCGTCTTTAGGAAATGTTGTAATCTCTCCATCTCGCTGTTGCTTTGTCGTCTCCCTGTGTCCCCCCACCCCCCAGCACCCCTTTTGACTTTTTAATGGGAATTTCTGTTCTCAACACAGAGGAGAGGTAAAAGTGGCAGTTCAGACATGGAGCCCATAGACAAGTGGCTAATGACGCAAGGAATGGTGAGGAGGATTTCGCCAGTCGAGTGACGCCCCACCCCTTGTTGTCCTCACCCCCATCTCCTCCTCTAAATAGCATAACCATCCTCTGTTTACCTGTCACTCATCCTGTTGAAAGAACGCAAATTGGACAGTGCAAGGAGGTGGGTCCCCACCTGTGAAGGGGTGGGGAAGTGGGACCACTGGCCAAGTTTAGGAGACCTGGGATAGATATTTTTCAACAGGGATGTGTGGCAGCGAAGAAACATGTATATTACCATGTTTGTTTCTAAAACTCACATGGACCTCTCCAGTTCCTTTCACTGTCCCAATTTAAAAAAGAGAGAAATATATATGTGCAGTATCCACATTTCCTCCAAAACACAAGTTCTGCTCTTTAAAATGGGGAGGTTTTGTGTTCGTTTTGCAAAAAATAAAATAAAATAAGTTTCATAACCTGCCCCTGCAGCACTAAGCAGTATGACCAGAAGCTCAGATCATATTACACTGCTCTGGAGCAGCGGAAACAGATAGAGTGCATTGTTTTGCAAGAGGCTTCCAAGTGGGTTTCCTGCAAAACAGGGGAGTGTATCTGCTGGACTAAATATGGCTGAACATAAATGCAAATCTGTTGTTGGGGCATCCTCTTATTATTTTTTAAATTTATTTTTAATTTATTAGATTTATATGCTACCCTTTATCCGAAGACCTCGGGGTGGTTCCCAAGATAAAAACACAAGATAACATCACAAATAAATAGTTAAAACAACAAAACAATAGCTCCCCCCCCAAAAAAAACCATTTAAAAGTCTGTAGAATATGAATCACCCAAAGGCCTCATTGAAGAACAGAGAGCAGAGCTTCTGTGCTGTGCTGCATCTGGGAACTGATGGTTGAGCCATTTCCTCTCCCCAGGGAATCTTGGGAACTGTAGTTGTCCGAGGGGGACTTTAGAGCCCTGAGCCCCAGCACCCTTGTTGCACTACAATTCCCAGAGTTCTTGGGCTGTGATGGGGTGGAGCTATGACAATCAAAGTCTTATATAGCCGTTCTAGTGTAGATATACCCCTTGGGTGATTTTTCTCTTGGTGAAAGCATATTACTAGCTATGGCTAAATGTAGTCTTTAGGCAGAATGCCTTACGTCCATGGGGACTTGGAATATACTTCCATAATCCCCCTTAGCTCCTCGGAAAACATGGTATCCTGGGAGCAAAGTATCCAAGCAGGGTGACAGTTTAATATAGTGAAGACAGCGCCCTTGACCCATCCTGACAGAGGCCAAATGTGTGTTTCCCTTCAGCTCTGCAGTCCTGGTGCCACAATGGGAGCCAAGCAGGAAAAGCTTTGAAGGACCTTGCAGCCTCGCTTATGTTTAATGTGCCCTGAACTGAGGAGTAAGAAGCAAAGGGTGCCAAGCTGTAACTCTAGAGTGCGGGGAGGGTGTTTAGACTACAGCTCCCATCAGTCCCAAGCAGCGTAGCAAGTAGTCAGAGATTTGATATCCTCCAACATCTAGAGAGGGACGCGGGTGGCGCTGTGGGTAAAACCTCAGCGCCTAGGACTTGCCGATCATATGGTCGGCGGTTCAAATCCCCGCGGCGGGGTGCGCTCCCGTCGTTCGGTCACAGAGCCTGCCAACCTAGCAGTTCGAAAGCACCCCCGGGTGCAAGTAGATAAATAGGGACCGCTTACCAGCGGGAAGGTAAACGGCGTTCCGTGTGCTGTGCTGGCTCGCCAGATGCAGCTTGTCACGCTGGCTACGTGACCCAGAAGTGTCTGCGGACAGCGCTGGCTCCCGGCCTCTTGAGCGAGATGAGCGCACAACCCTAGAGTCTGGCAAGACTGGCCCGTACGGGCAGGGGTACCTTTACCTTTTACTAACATCTAGAGAGCCATGGGTTCTTCATCTCTGCTTTGGAGTTCCCTTTCCTTAGACTTGCAACTCAGCTGCCTTGCAAGAGATAAAACATGGGGCTGAGTAGGGTTGAGGGCAGGGGAGTGCACCCAACTGAGAGGCAAAACAGAGTACCACAGTGTTCCAGAAGCTTCTGCTGCCTCCCCAAGGAGAGGAGAACAATCACTGTTGGTGAACAACTTAGGAATAAGGGGAGAAACTAGATTCAGTTAGCATTTAAAGCATTTATACTTTTCGAAACAAATGCACAAAGCAAAATGCAGCCATCCTTCCAAATTTGCACTTTGCACAACGCAGTTCTCCAGCCAGGTAATGTGTGCAAAAATGCAGCTACTGTGGTAAAGTGTCCATAAAAAATGGATGTATTTGTCATAATAACATGAAAAAAAAACCTGCATTATATTAGGCAACAGTGCTTTGCCAAAAAAAAAAAAAAGTGAGCGCAGGAGATGTTTGCACAAACAAGCCGGTGAATTCCAGTGAGGGAATTGCAAACTGATGTGGTAATGTGGAGAACTGAACTTAAGATCTTAAAGATGATAAACTGAGTGAAACCAAAATTGACAAATTCAGCCATTCAAAGAGGGTATGTGCAACCCTCTGTATCCTGATGCCTCTGGGATAGCTCAGTCGGTAGAGCATGAGACTCTTAAACTGAGGGTTGCGGGTTCAAGCTCCACATTGGGCCAAAGATTCCTGCATTGCAGGTTGTGGTCCTTCCAATTCTAGGATTTGATTCTCTTCTATTCCCAAAAGGCGACAGCACCTACATTTTCCTCTCCAGGGAGATGGGAGGGTGCGTGGGAAGATGCAGAAGAAGGAAGCAGAGAGCAATTCCATACCTCATTCCTTCTCTTACAAACATCAGGTGTGTTTAGGGAGTCTGTTTTCCAACTCTCCCCTATTGTCACTCATCCTACAATTTGGTTCTGCTTGGGTGCTGTTCCCAAGGGTCAGAGAAGCCCAGAGTATGTTTTTCTCGCTTTCTCTGCTGCCATTTAAAATTGATAGGGGGGAGTACAAAACTCTTCCTTCTGCCCTGCCCATATTTGCTGCTGGCTTGTGTTTGTTCACTTTGGGAAAAAGGATACTGCAGCCTTTGTGTCGGCCATAACAACTGTAGGGGACTGGTTTATTCCCCCTTACAGGGCATTTTAACCTTGTTTTTAAAACGGATGTATTTGGCATCCCTTTAGAATCTAACTAATCCGTAACCCAGTTTTCTGTCTGAATTAGCAGTAGCTCTTAACCATGTCCATTAATAGAGTACGTAACAGAACTGACAAACTGCAGGAGTTACAAGTTGCCTAGTACAGATGGTTCTACTCAGGTATGGCATGGTTTTCTACTGAGGTAAAGCAAAAAAGTTTTTATTTTAATGCTGTCTTCTGTCAGTGTCACCTGAAAGGGGCTAGAGGACCAGAGGGACGCCCCGCTGAATATTGTCTCTTGGACCAGAAACTTTGCTCAAATTACCCTCTTCTAAAGTCAGACTTCGCCAAAGAAATTAAAAAGAATGCATTCCCCTCACCTTTGTAAACTTCAGTTTTTGGTGCCATTTCATTCCACCAAACTATACTAGAATTCACATCCCTGGTTTTATCCCATATGGTGGTTCATTATAGACCTCATCGCAAACCAGATGTTGGGAAGCTTAAGCATAGTTTGCTGTGAGATCTGAACTGGCACACCATGGCTTGCACTTGGCCATGGAGCCGGAATCCAAAACCATTGTGTCAGCAACAGCTTGGCATGATGTCTGAATTGGCAAGCCATGGTTACGACCAGCAAATATCTGATACTGCATCTTGACCCTGTTCTGCAACCCCAGATCTGCACAGGACAATAGCATTATTAATGTGGTGGGAGTGCCCTTGCCACATTTCGTTCGAGACAAATTGTTCTCTTTCCAGGGTTGAGCTTGGAGAAAAGCCAGTCCTGTGAGTTTGCAATGCAAGCCAACTCTGCACAGCACTGAGTAGCTGGCAGCCGTGGTGTCTCATACCCACCTCCCTATATCTGGACCAGGTTTGGAATTCCTTTAAAGTAGCTGTCGATTAAAATGACAGTGAATGAATGTTTTTAAAAAACCAAAACTTTAGAGGGAATGATACAACCTGTTGGAAGGATGAGGAGAGTGTCAGGCTTGTAACCAAATCAGTATGCTATGTATGCATGTTATTTACAGTGGTGCCTCGCAAGACGAAATTAATCCGTTCCGTGAGGCTCTTTGTTTAGTGGTTTTTTCGTCTTGCGAAGCAAACCCATTGACAGCTTAGCGGATTAGCGCTATTAGCGGTTTAGCGGCTTTTAGCGATCAGCTGTTAAGCGGCTTATCAACGGATCAGCTGATAAGCGGCTTAGCGGATTAGGAAAGGGGGGGGAGCGAAAAAACCCCGCAGGAACTCGCAAGACATTCTTGTCTTGCGAAGCAAGCCCATAGGGAAATTCGTTTTGCGAAGCGCCTCCAAAACGGAAAACCCTTTCGTATAGCGGGTTTTCCGTCTTGCGAGGCATTCGTCTTGCGGGGTACCACTGTATATTGTGCAAGCTGGTAGAACCTGGGCTTGCAATCTCTTTTTCTCCTACTTACTCCCACTTGGTTACTTTTTGCACAGCCTTAAGGTGAGGCTGGCACTGTCTTATGAGCTGTTGCTTGCTGGCCCAATGTAGGTCAATATCAGCATATCAGTGCAATGCTTTCTAGAACTTCCCTCTTCAGGCCATGCCAGTTGTCAGAGCCAAATGAGGGTGCTGCTTTTGAAGTGCATCAGGAAAAGCTGGATCCTGCAACCTGGATGAATTGTGCAAACAGACAAAATTAGTTTTGGGTACTTGCCATATTTCATGTAGTTCTGCTGCTGCTGCTGCTGCTAGTCACACTAGCAGCTGTATCACACTGCTGGATCACACCAAAAACCCGTCTAGTCCTGCACCCTGCTCTTACAGATGCCTCTGGCAAGCACATCAGCAGGACCTGAGCACATCAGTGCTCTCCCCACTTGTGATTCCCACCTAGCAAATGGTTTTCAGAGGCATCCTACCTCTGACAGTTGAGGCAAACCATAGCCATAGCCCTGTCCTCCTTTTCCAAAGCCATCTTAAGTTAGCAGCCTTTGCTACATCTTACAGAAGCAAATTCCACCAGGCAGAGCACATCTCCACTCCCAAGCCCAGGAAATTTCACCAGACACACCTGGGCTCTATGGTACCGTCTCTTTTTTCTCAAGGACTAGAAGCTTGCATGCTTTACTTTTTAAATGGCCACGGTTCTACTCCGGAGTGGTGGAATTCACAGAGCCCTGTTTCATGGTTCTCTTAAAGAGAAGTGTTGGGTTGCATGATGAAACATCACATGCTCGGCTACTGCATATTTTGAAACTAAAGTGCCTTCCAAGTGTTACAGTGAAGAGGATGGCTAATCTGCAGTGGAAACGAAGGAAACCTTTGGCCCTTAAATGTTTGGGAGTTATCCATCATCTCCTCTGGGGTTCATAACTTATTCTTCATTGGGTCCATGTTGAAGCTGACAGCTTATCCAGTCTGACTCTGGTGATCTCAAGCAGCTGTTTTCAAAGCTGTGGGGTTTTTTGGGGATCCCCATTATTCCTAAAGACCAGCTTTTCCAATTTTCCCTGCAATATTCAGCCACAAGAGAGTTTTGAGTAGATTTTGGTGAATACTTATGAGGTCCTACAGGGTGACCAGGACACTCCAGAGGCCTGGGCACTGTTCTGTTTGAGCTGCCTATGCACCCTGGAACATAGGACCCAAAAATCCTTTGTAGCCCACGGAAGTTCTGTGAGAGAAATGCAGAGGTTTCTTGTCTGCATAGAACATGGACTTCACCAGTTTAGCTCAGCATTGTTTACTGTGAGTGGCAGTGACTCTCAGGGTCTCAAGCAGGGAGCATTCTCAGCCCTACTGGAGATGCAAGGATTGAACCTATTTTCTCTGCCACAGAGTTATAACCTTTTCCATGGAAAAGGTGCAAAGTGGAAGTTCCACTTGTCTAAAAGAACCCCTTTGGATATATTTTTTTAAATCTGATATTGTCCTCTATGGATTTACTCAATTCACATGGTATTATTAGCATTATTATTAGGCAGCTTATATGCCAAACTGGTTTCTAAGTGGTTTATTCCTCTCCAAAACAGAGCTGGGGAAAATCCCAGCCGCCCAATGTCTAATGGCAGCCCCAGTGAGAAAATGGCAGTGCGCTCTCCTCCATTGCAGGTCAGGGATAGCACCGGGAAGTGAGATACTGGTGTCTGCAGTCCTACTCATGTTGACTCAGGTGTAAGCCCCATTGAATTCGACGGGGCTTACTTCCAGGTCATTTGGTGTGGGATTGCAGCCTGAATCATCCCTCTGGGACATTTGCAAACATGGACACAATGACTAGCAGAGGTACGCCCATAGCTTTCAGTTCTAGCTTTCCATCCTAGTGCAATAGAGCACTAGGAGCCTTTGCTTTATGCAGAAAAATACTACCTAAGCAATATGAATAACACAAAAACACTTGGAGCCATAGTTAAGTTTAGTAGCATTAAATATAAAAAAATCCAACTAAGGGACAGTGTTAAGTAAAGGCTCAGCTGAGCTAAGAAATGTTGGTGAATTCCTCCATCTGTTTTAGCTCCTCACCTCACGCCTGCTTCTCCTATTCCCCCACTGGGATTCATAAGGGATTCCAATAATTCCTGTCTCTATAAGGCTTGAATATTGGACCTAATGCATTTCAAAAGCTGGGGGGGGGAGTCCTATTGCTATTCTTGTCTCTTCTCTCCCCACCCTATGCCCCTATGGTTCATCTTGCCAATGAAGCCCCAGGCATTCATTCCTAAAAAGATCTATCCATTATTATCCCCGATTTGGAAATTTTGGAAGACCTGCAAATTTGCCATTTCCCCTCTTATCCCAGCCTTTTAAACAAAACACATTTCTATCAAGATACTAGCCCACCTGTAACCGGCAGAAGCTCTCTGGGGCTTCAGGCAGGAGTCTTTCCTAGCCCTACCTGGAAATGCTGGGAACTGAACCGGCAACCTTCTGCACGCAAGGCAAATTCTCAGCAACGAGCGGAGGCTTAGTTCTGCAGAAGAAATTGCCGGCCGCCTCCTTCCATGCACGGAGGAAGGAGTGTGCAAACCTCATGTTGCTTCTGAACCAGACCCAAGCTTTGCACCTGCAGATCAGGCTCCCTCTGTCATTGGTGCAATTCATTTCTCCCGTCTCCATTTCTTGATCTCTTGCGGTGAGCCATTGGGCATGTCATGGATACCTCTTTCCTTCATGTTTTGGATTTCACATCCTATCCAGCCGTATCTAATATTCCAGCCTTAAGAGAACCAGGTCCTTCAAACTCAAAGCCATGCCGGCCCTTCCCCTCAGATACACAGCCAGACCCCGGCCATTTCACTCATCGCAACCTTTTTTGTTTGCCGAGATGTTTTCTTGCTTTGCTCATTGCTTTATTTGTGGTGTTGTTGTTGTTGTTGTATTGCAATTCTTCACAGCAGTGATACATCTCACACAGCATATGTTTTTTTCTCCAACCCCCAACCCTCTTTTTTTCCCTTTCCTCTTTCCCTCTCATTCTGTGGCCATGATTGTGGATGTGTGGTGTCCTTGTTTTATTTTTTGCCTGCCTCGCTCTATCTCTTTGCTGCACTCCCTAGATTCCCGTCACACAGTCCTCTGTCATGGATGACATTGAGGAATGGCTCGGTACCGACGTGGTAAGACTCTCTTCTTTTGTTTTGCTACTTTTTAAAAATTTCCTTTGATATGTTTCTGCATAAGATATGTTTCTGCACATCACTCCTCTCAGTGGGAAAAAGCAACGCTGTCTGTGAGCAGCTGTGGCCATATTAGCGCTGAGGGATTCTGTTCCGCGGCCCATCCAAGCGCCCCTATTTTCCAGGGACAGTCCCGGGTTTACAGAAGCCGACCTGGTTTCTGATTTGATCCCGGAATGTTCCACTTTCCCTTAGGACGTCCCTATTTTCATTAGAGAAATGTTGGAGCGCATGGAATTATGTGACCCCCGAGCCAAGGAGATAAGTAACTATGCAGCCTTTAGAAAGACATCTGAAGGCAGCCCTGTATAGGTTTTTTTAAAAAAAAAATGTTTCAAGAGAAGAAGAGGAGTTTGGATTTGATATCCTGCTTTATCACTACCCGAAGGAGTCTCAAAGAGGCTAACATTCTCCTTTCCCTTCCTCCCCCACAACAAACACTCTGTGAGGTGAGTGGGGCTGAGAGACTTCAGAGAAGTGTGACTGGCCCAAGGTCACCCAGCAGCTGCATGTGGAATGGGAAAGCAGGCAGCGGGGGAGGACATGGAATGGAGTGTTCTGGAAAAGGGCATGGCTGGCTGGCTGGCTGGCTTGCATTCTGAACAGGAGCGCTCCAGCTTGCGATGTTTTGTTCCCAATCCTGCAGGGAACTGCAGGTGCATATTTACACATGAACACTCCATCCTACAACAACAACAACAACAACAACAATATTAAAAAAAATTCTTTATAACCCGCCCATCTGGCTGGGCCTCCCCAGTCACTCTGCGCAGCCTCCAACAAAATATTAAAATACACTAATGCATCAAACATTAAAAGCTTCCCTAAACAGGGCTGCTTTCAGATGCCTTCTAAAAGTCTGGTAGTTGTTGTTCTCTTTGACATCTGGTGGGAGGGCGTTCCACAGGGTGGGTGCCACTACCAAGAAGGCCCTCTGCAACTTGGCTTCTCACAGTGAGGAAACCACCAGAAGGCCCTTGGAGCTGGACCTCAGTGTCCGGGTAGAACGATGGGGGTGGAGACTCTCCTTCAGATATATTAGAATCTTATTTCCACTTGATTCTGCAATGTAAGTAGACCAGAGCATCCCCATGAATGAAACGGTAGAAGGGACTGCATCTCTAAAGGTGAAGAGCCATGAGCATCAATAGCCTCCTCTGTGCTGGGGTGGAGGGGGGAAAGGGAGATCCCAAAAGCAGCCAAAATAACCACCTTATAAGGAGCAAGCCTATCACAACAGGGAGAGGGCTAGGCTGCAGCCTTTCTCTGTGGTGCGCTAGTTTCTACTTGAGGTTTTGTTTTGTTTCTCTTTGAGGGGCATTCAGCAATCATGTTTCTTTGCCTGACATGCTGTGCAGTCCATTCTGCTGCATACATAGGTCAGGTCCAAGAGATGCAGTGTGAGGCCATAGGCTGAGGTAGGGGAGGAAAGTCAGAGGTGTGTGCTGGGATCATATTTATTCATCCCTCAAGTAAGTAAAGTAGCCCAAAATCAGGGAGGGGAGGGATTTTAACAGCCCTCTTTCAAATGTACTAGTTTACCTAATGAGAACGCTCTCTCTCTCGCTCATGCACCCCCCCTCAAGTGGTACATCCCAGAATCTGCTTAACCTCCCCTGCCCACCTGTTTAATTCATAGAATGGCTCTCTAATTTGAGTGTGTGTTTGGTGGGTGGTGTATCTGTATATGGAGACTGATTTTGAAAAAATAAACAGAGCAAAATGTGGTCCCTGCCAGATGTTTTGGGCTACAACTACCTTCAGCCCCAGCTACCATAGGCAATAGTCAGGGATGATGGGAGTTGTCACCCAGAACATCTAGAGGGCAAAGCAGCGGCTTTCTATGTGTGTTTTTTAAATTTATTTGTAATATTTTATTAAGGCTTTTTGCCATTGATTTGTTACTATTAGCAGTGGTTGCTCTGAATATAGAGTCCCGAGCTGACCAAAGAAAGGCAGGGAGGTGCGCCCGAGTTTTTGCACGTGGGCCGAAATGCTGGAACTGGAGGTGGGACTGCCCTGGCTGCTGCTGAGACGCCACCAGGCAGTAGGTCCACTGTGCTCTTGATCCAAATGATCATTCAGGGCCGGCCCTACGGTGAGACAGAGTGAGGCAGCTGCATCAGCTGCCCTGTTCACGTCTAGGCTAGCTTGCTGCCCTCAAGTGCCATGGAAGACACTATTCTTTCATCAGCACTGGAGTAAGATTCAACTGCCAGCCCAAGTGGCTTCTGTATGTTCCTTGTGGGAGGGCACCATCCTGTCCCTCAGCTCCGGCAGCAAAATGTCTTGAGCCAGCCCTCAAGATGTAGCTTTCCTGTTTGGATGTTCAAAGCCTCGGGACTCTCCAAGCTGAGGGAGGAGAAAGTTTGGGACAGCAGTAGTTGGGAGAACACCACATGGACGAGGGGAAATTAAAAGAGGAACCAGGGATTCATAAGCCACATTAAGCCGAGGTGTGGACGGGCCCTATGATACCTCCCTCTCCCCCTCACCCAAATACCTGGAACAGTCTCCTTTGGGGTAGCGGAATGCAGCAAATGAAGATGCAGCTTTTAAAAATAAATGAGAAGAACTTAATTATTTTTTAAACCCCTTCTATACCGCTTTTCGTTTATAAAGCAGTGCACAATCTTTACATGAAAACAAATCAATAAATAACAACAATTAAGCCATCCAAATAGTCATCACACATAATTACAGCAAACACAGTAGCTGTATAAAACAACAACAAATAAAGCAAAATCCTCAGTGTCAGCAGTCAGGAGATTCCAGGGCAAACATCAAGGTCTTTAGCTGTCTGCAAAAGCATCCCTTCACTGAGGATTGCCTAATCTACATAGGAAGCTTGTTCCAGAAAATGGGAAAACCAAACTTTAGTAGACCACAGTATGATCAGGAGGGCTCTCCCTGCAGATTGCATGCCTGATAAATGCAAAAGAGGACAGAAGACCTATGGCTGCTCCAGCCTTTGATTTTGCTTGTGAAACTGCTTGCCGTTTTGTGCATGAAGGTTTTCAACCTACTGCTCAGGGATGCAATGTGGATTCTGTTCCAACTTTTTACATCCAGTCATTTTTCCTATAATTGATTTTTATTCCAGACCTCGGGCTGGGGTGGCGGTGGGTTGGGGAGTCACCTTTCCAGCAAACGTTTCTTAGCGACTTCTTGGCTTGCCCGTGTGACAAAGAACTTGGTTGCATTCCTGTAGTAGTCCATCCATGGCCCCCTTTTTAGTGGAGGTGTAAGAAAAATGGTTATTTGGGGTCCCTGTTTTGATGTGACCCTGACTTGAGTTGGAAAAGGCCTGTTCTCCTCCTCCTCTGATGGAAAGGACAAGATAGTGGAGACAGCCACTGCCTGTGGCAGAAGGAATATTGGTTGGTCTAGTTTTAAGGTGTGTACATCACACTAGCTGTGTACATGCCATCAACTGACTTTAATGGTGCACCTGGTTATTTTGATTGCTCCGTTCCAGTGCTGGAAGCACCTTAGAGGTATGAGCTACGCAGGGACTTTCTGAGCATGTTCTGATACTTCTTTTCTCTTCCCCACCCCCACTTTCATTCCAACTGCAGAAAGGAGACGAACTGGAAGAAGGAGTGACGAGTGAAGGTAAACAAGCAAGCATGGGACACACACACACACACACACACACAAACTCAAGTAAAATTCTTGCAAGGCACAAAGCCACCTGCAGGACTCTGTATGTTGTGATACCTTGGGAGTGCAGGAAAAAAGTTCAGAATGTGGCAGGCAGGATGGTCTTTAAAAGAACAAATACTTCTTAGTTGTTTTAAGAAACAGTGTATAACAGAATGAAAAATAAGCATTTTTTTTTTTAAACAAATACAAAGTTGACATCCATGGCAGAGGTCGATTGATTCAGCTGGGAAAACCTGTTGGGACAAATATGTCTTAAATGGTTTCTGAAAAGTGCAGAGAGCGAACAGTTTCCTGTTCTCCAAAACAACGTGGCCATGTGAGATACCTGCATATTTCCTTGCCGCTGGAGAGCACCAGGTTCCCCAGGGATGTTTTGGGGCGGCCTGAAGGCCACATCCCCTTCTGGGTGACAGCAGTGGTGTGCATGGGTAGCAGAGGTAAAAGTGGGTAGAGCAAAGAATGTGAAAGTTACCTTTTCCCAGTAGATTCATTTCATACATACATGCACACCCCATTCTATCCTCCATTCAGGCAAGCAGGAAGCATAATCAGAATTCAAGGAAACATGGCTGAGGCTTGGGAGGTCGGGGAGAGTCCTGAGGGCCAGATAGAGATCCTTTGGCCCCCCCCAAGGCCTGAGGTTCTCCATTTCTGTTTTAGGGCCTCTGCCGCAGGAGGCCCTTTTGCAAGGGGGGCAGTTTTGCAGAGCTGCATAGCCCCCGCAGCCATCCTCGTGCCATAGCTTGTGTCAAAGTTCCTTTAGCCCTAAATCGCAACATAGACTCTTTATTATGTTTAAAAATCTTGCAGAGTTTGACAAATTCCTAGAGGAGCGCGCCAAAGCTGCTGAAAGGATCCCCAACCTGCCCTCGCCACCTCAGGAGGAGCCCACGCCACCGACGACGGCAAACCCCCCAAGCAAAAAGAAGCCGGAGCGCTCTGAAGATGCCCTCTTTGCCCTGTGACGCTCCTTCCTCGGCTCTTCTTCCTCGTGTGCGTGTGTGGAGGAAGGCAACCGCGCACTCCAGCGGCCTCCTCGTGCTCTCCAGCTAGCGACGAGCTCCCTTTGCCCCTCCTGGATTCCATAGATGGCCTCTCGTACCTCTTGGAAGCGATCCAGCCCGAATAAGCTAACATTTCACAGAGTATTTACATCCAGCCTTGTCACTTCTGTGGCTGTCCTTGCCCACTTGCTAAGCTCCTTCTCTCTCGCACCCACCCACCCAGGTCAATACCAAGAACCTCTCTCTTTTTTAATAATAATAATAATGCATGAATTCTTTCTCATCTCACCTCCCCACATTCCCGGCAGATCCAGAACAGAGTTGTGCAGAGGGCAGTCCTGTCTTTGATTTAAGCCAAAACCTCCTTTCTCCCACAAGCCAGTCCAAAGTGCAACATGCTTGGTGCATCTCTGATAGCGGTGAAGTGTGTTTAGGTGCCTGTTTTTCAAAAACCGGCATAGCCTTCCCATAGGTTGAACACAAAAGAAATTTATCGTCTTGCTCCAGTCCCAGAATTTGGCGCCATGCATTGCCTGTTCCCCCTCCCCAGCTAGGTTGTGGATCTTTTTCATGGGATGTTTGTTTGGCTTTCTGCCCTAAGGTGGTCAACTGCAGTGAGGATCGTGACCTGGCTCTGATAGGTAGGCCATGTTTCTTAGCGGGTACACTGTCTCTACAAGGGAGAAGAAGCCCCCCCCCCCCAAAATGGGCAGGGCAGTCTTTAAAGTAGTGTCCGTGTTTGCCAGGTGGGCTCCTGGCACACACATACCAAAAGCCTGCTTTGCATGGGTGTATGTGAGACGCACGTGGAAAGGGGTTTAGAATAGTTCCTCTGTCCTTGCCACAGAGGTGTCACTGAGAATCCTGGGAGTACGATCTGGCCACAGCTGGGCTGCTGTGTGCATTGCAAGGAAGCTGCACTTTAAATTTTGAATGGAGAAGCTTCAATGAGAAGCAAGAGACAGTGTGGTGCATAGTCTGGAATGACGACCCTTGTTGGCACCCGGCTACTGCGTTCTAAGTGATGGCTTTTCCCGTCTTGTCTGCGTGCCCCTCTGCCACCGCTAGCACCCAGGATTTCCAGGCTGTGCCAAATTCTCGACAGGGTACTTGTATTTGGCTTCTGTGGCCTTCCTACAAATCCCCTGCCAAGTGGAGTTAGAGAAGGCAGAAGTGACCCTTATAGTATAGGAGATGATCTTGCCTGCTTTTGCTTTGCTGGTCCAGCACGACTGCCACTTCCTGGGCCTCCATACGACTGGTAACTTTGGGTGATGAACCTGTATGGGTGTTTTGCCTGGCGGAGAGAGGTGCTCTGAGATGGGAGCACCCCATGCGATCCACTGACAATTTGGTGTGTGGTTTCAACCTGTCCAAGGGTATAATGTAGGGTCCATCCAGGAGGAAAATAGCAACTGCCCCCTCCCTAGGAACACGTCACGTATTTGTGCAGGATTAAATCAAACCACGGGAGTTGCGTTCTGCTTTGTGGTGGAACTGTCTGTCATATACGGATCGACCTCCTGCCTTGCAGTTAGTTCTGCTGTTTTGATCCCAGGTCCTAGTCTTGATGTTTGACTTGGTCCACCCCCATGCAGCAGGGTGATGTGGTAGAGACCTATGGTAACTGAGTGGGCTGCACCACTTCCTTGTTTTAAATATTCCGTACTAATCAAAATCCAGCGCAGCAGGCAAAGGAGCAAGCTGGAATCTTTTCTTGTTACAGTGTTAGGTCTCTATTTTGCTATGAAGGTTTACAAGGAAGAGTATTCAAAAAGGGCCCTCTAACAGCCGCAGTCTGAAATGATATTGCCCCCATTCTGCTGCCTCTTGCACCGTCCGCTCAGCGGACGTATGCTTTTAAAAGCTCATGCAACCCGAAGCACTGTTTTGGACGTGGCTGTTCGATGCGTTGTCTGGCCCCATGTCTAGTCCGGTTGAATGGTGGTTTCTCTACCTGCCTGTGTGGATATTGTGGCACTACTCCCAAGCAAGAATGTTTGGGTAACCTGTGTGTGTGTTTCATGTTGACCTTCTAACGCTGTGATCTGGCTTCCTGGCTACTTTAAGAAGGAGGACCAGGTCTCTAGCACAGGGCTCTGTCTCTAGCATGTCACCCAGAGTAGAAACCAGTTGTGTCCATTCCATTGCTTTGTAGTAGCTCAGCATTGGGGAGCCTGGGACCCTCCCAATGTGAGTAAACTAGAGCTCCCATTATCCCTGATCATTGACTGTGAGGGCTGGGGCTTATGGCAGTTGGATTCCCAGCAACCACTCAAAGGACCACAGGTTCCCCATCCCTGTTCCAGCAGCGTTGAGATCCCTTTAGAGGTGGATTTGTTGCAAGGAGAAGAAAAGCAGGCAGCCATTGCCGGCTGTTTTGGCAAAGTGGAGAAGAATCTCATCCAGTCTAGGCTTGGTGAGAAATGAAATGACTTATTAGTGTCAGAGAGATGCGGACATTTTTGCTTCCACCCTGCCTAGATGCTCTCCAACAGGGGCAGTTCCTGCTGCAGGAGGAAGGTCCCTTGGCTCAAGAGCCCTAGGATGTTCCCGCGATGACCCAGCTCTTTCGCCTGCAACTAGATGCCCTTGGAGCATGTGAACTTAGGTTTCTGGCTGTGTCCTAGCACAGCCTTCCCACAACCTGGTGCCTTCCAGATGTTTTGGACTGCAGCTCCCAGAACATCTGGAGGGGCACCAGGTTGGTCTGCAACACTCACCGAACACCTGCCAGAGCTTTTTGGGGAGTTTCCCTAGCGTCTCATATCCCAATGACCTCCCATTGCTTCCTTGTGACGCCCAAACTGGGAAGTTGAAATTTAAATATATTTCATCCCTTTGTCCTTATTTCCACAGGCCTTTCTGCCCTCAGTTTTACTTCCTTGCTCTCCAAACATCTTCACCATTGCCGTATTCACAGGGGTGAAGAGAGAAGGGGCTGTCTATTGTATTTGAGGCCAAAAGTGAGGGAAGACTCTTGACCCCAGGTGGCATAAATCCACGAGAATGTGGGACTATCCATTTAAAAAATAAATCCCTTATCTGTGTTAGGAATCACTAAATGACACTAAATTATTGTTGGGATCCTTGCTCAAACACTAATGAGGCCCATCATTTAGGCTTCGGATATTTATTTTTGGCCTGATCCTGTAGGAAGTTTCTTGGCATCATCTCCACTGAAGTGAGCGGGAACTTGTACGAGAGAAATCCCTGCTGGATTGGGACCTTAATTGTTACCTCCCTTCACCTGTTCCTTTTTTTTTTTAAGAAACACATCTCCTACAGTATCTTTATTAACACCTCTGTGTTCTGAGGTGTCAGAACAAAGAAAACGAATTGTTTCCGTTTAAAATATATTCCATGTGTGAGGAGGTGCATAGCATGTTCCTTCTGTACCACCAACCCCCTTTTTTTAAAGTGTTATGTGTAGAATTCAAATCTGTATAAGACTGGTGCAATAGCAAAACCTGTTACGAATTCTTAGGCTATGAAGAAATTGTTAAATAACCACATGTGTGCCGGGCAGGAGAAGAACCTTTAAATTATAACAAAGCATCTTAGAAATGGAAAGTGACCATTTGGCCGTTGTCCTGGCCATACAGCTGTGCGGTTGTCGCCATCCTGGTTCCTTCCAGATGTTTTCTACTGCAACTCCCACCACCCAGCTGAGTCTGATGGAAGTTTTAGTCCAAAACATCTGGAGCACACAAAGTTTCCAAAGACTGGCCTCCAGCTTCTGTCTCTCTGTCCCCATCTGCATTATACATTTAAGGCCGTATTATATCACTTTAAACAGTCATGGCTTCCCTCAAAAAATCTGGGAAGTGTAGTTTGTTCAGGGTGCTGAGAGGAGGCGCCTATTCTTACAGAGCTATGATTCCCAGAGTTCCCTGGGAAGAAGGAAGGGTTGTTCAACCAAACTGGGAATTGCAGCTTTGTGAGGAGATCAGGGGTCTCATAACATCTCTTAGCACCCTTAACAAACCTCAGTTCCCAGGATTCTTCGGGGGAAACCATGACTGTTTAAAGTGGAACGGCTGTGCTTTAAACTAATAGTGTGGATGGGACCATAGCCTTTGAGGGAGACAGTGAAACCTTCCAGCTTCCTGGAAGAATGGGGAAAGAATGAAACGGGGGCATGGAGGCTTCCAGCCAGAGCAAGAAGGCCACCTTCTTTCCCATTCCCTAGTCGGAGACCTGCCTCCCTGGAGCATTCGCTACCAGCTTCCGTTGGCCCAGACCTCAAGCCTGCTGTCCACAGCCCGGAACTGGTTGTGCTAGCACAATGGCTCTCTGTAGGTGCTCCATCTTGGTAATCTGGATAAGAAGATAGCTGTCCCGTTGGCATTACTGTTACAGCAGGAGAAGCAGGGCCTGGCCTTTTCCTGTCACTCCCCATCCCTGTCCTGTGAGGACAGGCAGAGGAGGAACAAGAGGGGTCCAGGGATAGGGAAGCACTTTTTCCTTTGTAAAAGAAGGTTGCCGGGGTTCTAGTTGGCTGCCAGCCCTTCCTCTGGGTGGTGGCTGGCAGATCAGTGAAGAAAGTGTCCTCAGCACAGGAGATGGGGATATTTTAAACCTTTTCATTGCACTTTCCCCCTGCACAGAGAAAAGAACACCAGAGCTTCCTCAGCACTCACTTCTGGCAGTCTAGCGTGCATCAAACCTTCATTCGGTTTAGCATTTTCCAACCTGGTACCTTCCAGATGTTTCAAACTATGTTGCCCCCAACCGGCTGGGGCTGATGGGAGTTGTCATCTAAAACTGGGAAAGTCTGATTCAGTCCCTGTGAGGTTCAAAGAGAGGCGAAAGCATCCCCTACTGGTACTTACTGCCAGGAAAAGGACAACTGGTGCAGGGCATGGGATCCCCCTGGTTAATGGCCTATTGACCCCACAAACTTTAAACCTTTGGCTCTGTTTTTGTGTCTCCTGCCCAAATGATCTCTGGGAAATGCCTGTTTGCAAAGAGTTGAGATGCATTTAGCACAATTCATGGCACTCTCCCAATGCAACAGTTCCCAGGGCTCTTTTTTTTGCAGGAGGGGGGTGCAGATCATAAACGATGATTTTTGTAGTTTGAAGCGGTCTCAATCCAGTTTAAAATGTCTCGTGTGGATAGGTGAGCTTGCCACTAAACCACAACTCCCATCAACCTTGACCATTGGCCATGCTGGCTGAGGCTGTTGGGAGTCCCGGCAGCACCTGACGTTGCCACAGGTTCCCGATTCTTAAACAGAAGTGAGGAACTTGGGGTGTTTATTTGAGCAGGCTTTGCAGGCTTAGCCTGGAAAGCAAACTTAACATGGTCTTATGACCTTTCAGGAGAGCACAGAAGGCATGGAGGAAGTATGGACCCAATTCTTTGCTCAACCCTCTGGTGTTAAATGCTGACTTTAAAGTTAATAGCTGCAGCTATAGAAGCATCAACACAGGGCGGCCTTGGATGAATGGCAGCTGCAAGATAGCAGTCGAGAATTGGGCCCTTTTAATTATCCAGCATCTGACGTGAGCACTTGGTCTCCTTTTAACCTCCACCCTGCTTTGATACCTACAGAAGTGTGGACCACACCTGAATTTGTGATCCCACAACACCCTTTTATAATCTCACAGGAAGTGGCTTGTTTAGAAATTTCCAAATCTTCTGTACAGTCCTTTTGAACCTTAGGCATGCAGTGACTGAACCTGCTAACTATTTGGATTTTAAAACAAACAAAACACCAATCCTGGCCTTTTGTGGTCCTGGTTCCTCATATAACCCCACACTCTGTTTCCTGCTCTTATAAGAAAATTAGTATGAGCTCCCCCCCCCCCCACGTCTGCTAACTGTTGCAATAGCATCACCCCACCGTAACCTGTGTCATAGTGTCTCCATCTGTATATTTTTTAAAAAGCTCTAGGCGTGTCCAGATTAAAAGTGGATAATATTTATTTACTGAAAATATTTGTTTGTTTTGTTTGTTTGGGGGAGAAGGTTGGTGGGCAGGGAAAGGGAATTGTTTTTTAAAAAATGTAAAGACAGCTATGTAAAAATTAATTCTTTAAATGCCTTTAAAACTATCCTGGCTTCTCTCTTTCTCTCTCTCTCCTTTTTAGTGATGGTGTTCTTTGTGTGAGCGAAAACCTGCTAAACGGTTTTTGCATCAGGATGTATTAATTAACCTGCTGTCACTTAACTCTTGTCTGTCCGTCGGTCTCTGTACATTTTTTTTCTCCTTTCATTCTTGCATGTGAAATACTCCAATAAAATACCATTAGTGCAAACCTGTACAGCGATAACGACTAGACGTGAATGTTGGCCGTGTGGTGATGGATTGAATGTATTGCCCAGTCGCATCCCAGGATTTCGTGGGTTTAAAGGCAAAAGGATCTCAATCACCTAGAGCTTTGAACAGGTATCTTTAACCTTTTCAGACCCAGGACCCGCTGTTAAACCCCAACATGCTTTGGGGGACCGAATTCTTAATCTCCTGCTGCATATTTGCATGGTGGCAGTGCTCCTGTTGCAACCTATTTTGGATCAGGCTGTGTGACCTACAAGTAGTTCTCAACCCACAAGCTGGAGACCATTGGCTTTGAACATAAAAAGGAGTTCGATGGAACAGACCAAAGATTCATGTAGCTCGCTGTTCTTTTCTCCCATTGATAAACCAGATGCTTATGGCAAGCTCCCCCCCCCCCCCATGATTGTGTTCCTAAATACCAGCAGTATTTACTGGATGACAGTTTTAAAAACATGGGGGGGTAGAGTGAGAAAAAAATCCTCTTCCATACCTCTTCCACACTACGCGAAAATTTATAACCCTCTTACCATGACGACATCCTTCCCCTTCCAGATAAGTGTCTATAAGCTAAAAAGTCCAAAATACTTTTTCCTATATAAAATTAAATCCATGCACCCACCCTGAATTGGGCCAGGATGCTAGTTTTGGTTTAGTTTTTCATGACTGACCAAATTTGCAGCGGGGCGGGGGGGGGGGGAGATTTATGCTAAGAAACAGGGCGGTGGAGGTAGTGGAAGGAGAAGATAATCAGGCACCTTCTTGAGCAACCATGTTCCAGGTCATTTCTCCCCTCCTGCTTCAAAGTACTCAAAAGAATTCTCATTGGAATGAAGGTAGGAGTATTGCCAACAGGAGTGTTACTTAACGTAGGAGGTACAGAAAAATATGTCCGATTAAATTGCAAAAGGCCTGCTCTGCTGCCCACTTTTCATTGATGTTAAGCAGCTGAATGAAACCTAACATTTTAAGCATTTTTAAAAAAAAAATCCCAGAGTTTTCTATCAAGAGGGACTGACTGTTAAGCCGCTCTGGGAGACGAATTGGAATCTGCTATTCATTTATTTCTCCCATGAGTGGTTTAGCAAAAAAGTCCCTCTTCCTATGAGACTCTGAAAATTGTATTTCTTTGCTGTGCTTTCCTTCTAGAAAAATAAGTGCCAGTGCTGTGTACCCGTGAGTGCCCCCAGAAAGAAAAGCACTGGCTCCGTGATGGGAATAGGGAGTCTCTTAACAACTCTCGGCGTCCTTCAGAAACTACAGCTCCCATAATTCTTTGGGAAGAAGGCCATGGCTGTTTAAGGGGGTATCATAATTCTTTAAATGTATGTGCCCCCCACAATGTTCCAATTATAGTTACATTTCCCAGTGTGGTTTAACAAACCCTTTTCACAGGGAACTCTGGGAGTTGTAGCTCTGTAAGAGGAATAAAAAAGGTAAAGGACCCCTGACAGTTAAGTCCAGTTGTAAACGACTCTAGGGTTGTGGCCCTCATCTCGCTTTACTGGCCAAGGGAGCTGGCATTTGTCCGCAGACAGTTTTTCCGGGTAATATGGCCAGCATGACTAAGCCGCTTCTGGCGTAACGAAACACAAACCAGAGCAGTGCACGGAAACGCCATTTACCTTCCCGCCGGAGCAGTACCTATTTATCTCCTTGCACTTTGACGTGCTTTCGAACTGCTAGGTGGGCAGCAGTAGGGACCGAGCAATGGGAGCTCACCCCGTCGCGGTGATTCAAACCACCGACCTTCTGATCAGCAAGCCCAAGAGGCTCTGTGGTTTTCGGCCACAGCGCCACCCACGTCCCTTCATAAGAGGAATAAGGGCCTCCTAACAACTCTCTGCACCGGTAAGAAACTACAGCTCCTAGAGTTCTTTAGCAAAAAGCAGGACTGCTCCATGTGGAGCTGCAGTGCTTTAAATGGATGGTGTGAAGATGTTCTTGGTCAGCATGAGCACCAGCTGCAATGTGACTGCCCAGCCCAGTGACTTCTGTCTATTGGCTTTGTAGCCTTGTTTACTGCTGTTCTTTCCAGCCCATCATGTGCCTCCTGCGGCCTTTTGTCTGCCACAACATTCTAGTAAAATACAGTGCCAGCTTCTGTTTGGGAGGAAACTTGCTCTGACGGAGCAGAAAACTGTGGAAAGGAACATGGGTTTTGCAAATTCCACACACAGCGAGAACAAAGCGATTGACGGCAGTAGTGCCATCCGTGTACACAACAGCTTTACAAAGAAGGTGTGGTTAGGCCCCTGCCCCAAGGAGCCTGCAATCTACAGCTGGGGTGGAGAACCTACCTGTCAATTATCAGATGTCATAACCTACAGTCATTGCCAGGTAGGTCCTCCCATCCATTGTGCAGCACTTCCCAAGTGCCCGCGGGCGCATGGGAACTGCAGTAACATTCTTGGCTGCTCCAATAGCACCAGCTAGTTTCCACTGAAACTTGCAAAACAGCTCAATTTTAGCTGCTGCTTCCAGTGTTTTACATAAACTATGCATTTACAGTTATCTATAAAAGTCAATAAAAAAAGAAATTCATCTAAAAGGAAATTCAAAATATAAATAAAATCTACACCTGTGGCTCCCTGAAGCTGTCAGCAGGCGACAGCAGCCCCACACTGGGAATGGCTTCGACTGGTCAGCTTAACCAGGTGACGGTAGCGGATGGGTCTCTAACCCTCGGTGAGTTAGGGACTTGCCCTGCGTGCGAAGACAGGTTCCAGCGGATTCCACCTGGGAAAGTAGCCCATCTAGGAGAAGGACAACGCTGATCCTAGACCTAAACCTTCCCGCTTCCTTGCGGGATATCTTCAGGATAAGAAAATTAATAAAATAAACAGATCCGGAGTGGAGTCCCTAAGACAATTGGATGGCGCCTTGCTCCTCCTCCTCCCGCCAACTCCGGAAGCCCAGCTGGTACCAAATGTCTTGTCGTCTGGGTGGCCCATGCCCTCCGTACTCCCTGCCCAGGCTTGCGCCCTGCAGAGGTTACTTTGATGCTGCCAATGCAGCAGTTTGACTTCACCCCTCTGCAAGGCAGTAATCCAACAGGTGCTGCTTTTCCTAGCACGCAGCTGCAGCAGTGAGGGAAACCTTCACCTACAGGCTTACTCTGTTCCATGCAGCTGGGGAGAGAGTGCTGAAGTTGGCACCCCACTCCCGCCCAGTGTGCATACGAGAAGGAAAAGCTTTCTGCTCATGTGCAGAGGAATTCTTGCGTGCCCGGCAAGACCCCTTAAAGTACAAAAAAATTAAAGGCCCGGAGATTTATGCTTCGCGGCGGCAGGCAGCTATGAAACGGGGAGTGTTGATGTACGTTTTAATACTATTTCATAAAATAATATTTTATTAGTAATTTTCTTTACTTAGTAGAAGAAATTTCAGCAGGTACGGCTTACATGGTTGTGCAAGAGCCCTGTTGTTTCCCCCCCCCCTTTTTTACATCTGGCCACCTGGTTAAGTCCTGATTAAGTCCCTGCGCTGCAGCATATTTAACACAAAGCTCCCGTTTCCGTCCACAAACAACGGGGAACCGAACCTGAGCGGCTCCTTTAAATCCTTAACCCCGCCCCCCACGTCGACTCTGACTTTGGCATCTCCTCGCCTTCCTCTCCACGTGGAGGAGGGGAATCCCCGCCCCCATGATGTAATCCTAGAGCCTGGGCTCTGACGCGAAATCACTCCACTGCGGAGCCGCGCTGCCATTGGCTGAGCCGACTGGCACTACTGGAGGTGTTTCCCCGCTTGCTCAACTAAGCTTTCCCGCGGGGGCATTCCTGCCTTGGCCGCAGACGATTGGCTGAGGTCGCAGCACGGCCCCGCCCACAAGAGCGGAACAAGTTTTAACTCTTTCCCTGCCTTTTTGTTTGTTTGCTCCCTGGGAGATCCTGATCGCAGAAGGCACGTTTGTGCGTGCAACGACAAACAGCCCTGCAAGGAAGTAAAGATTAGTCTGGGTGGCTTTAAAAAATGGACAAATTAATTAGGAGAGAAAGATGAGGCCTGTTGTTTATGACAGCTAAATGGAACCTGCATGACCTAATGCAGTCTACCTCTGAATTTCAGGCATTGTGTATGCAGAAAGTAGGGGAAGGTCACATGTTCAGAATGTGGCCAACTTCTCTTTTCCCCCCCCAAATTTTTAAATTAAATTTCCCAAATTTTAAAACAAACATATCATCAAACATAAAAATAAAACATCAAAGAACAAACAAACAAGCAGACATATATCCTAACTATAGAAATTCCACTTTAGTTGACATTGTTAGTTGACTTCCTTGACTCCCCCTGGCTGAGTTTCCATATAAATTATTGTAGCAGTTTTCGAAAACTAATTTTACATAAAATTTACTTAGTCCAAATAACATCTTTCTTTCTTTTCATTCTAACTTTTATCCATAGTATTCTACAACATCACATATTTAACTCCTAGGACGATTTGGTACTCGCAAGTAATTCTATTTAAGTTTGTGGCCAACTTCTCACTGAGGAGACTCTGTCTGGGTCTTACCACTTAAGACTGCAGGCTGGGGTTTGAATGACTGCAGGCATCCACCTTAAAAGATATCCCTGCACGTAGAAAAGTATTGCAACAGGAAGATGCTCTTCTCCTTGAGCAGCTAATCTACTATGAGCACAGATTGTTGTTATTGTTGATTTAAAGGAGCATTCACTCAAGTGAGACGCTATCTGCACATGAGTTGAAAATCCCATCTAAGCCAAATTGAGGCCATAAAGGCAAATGACTTTCTCCTCTCTTTGTCCTCAACAGCTACTCTTCAGGTAGACGGCCTCTGAATAAGATGCTATCCTAAATATAATAAATGATGCCCAGTGACTGGCAACTCCTCTTTCTCTGTGAAGAAGGGCGTGTCAGTGGAGTGAAAACTAGCTGACGCTATCAGAGCAAAACCCACCTGTTGCCTCTGGCCCTGCCCACCATTGGCAGGTAACTGGCCCCCACAAGCCAATGTTGCCCAGAAGAGAATGTGGCCACTGAGATGAGTTTCCCCCACCCTTGTAGCAGAGCATCACATTCAGAGGTAGTCTACCTCCGAATAGCAGGTGCTGGGACCATAAAGCAGTGAAATGGAATACGCTGGAAGCAGGCATGCTTATTTGACTCCTTGAGGAGGGACATTGCAGCGTTTTTTGTTTTGTTTTTTAGATAGATAAAACTTTATTCGCATTAGCCAATGGCCACAGCAACGGTAAAACATTACAATATACGCGGAAAGGGAAATTTGTTATAAGAGCACAATTTAAAGTCCTGAATCAGCCGTCAGTTAGTGGCCCTTATTCTGATTGCCCCTTCTATGAACCTAGCAACCTTTGCTGTTATCTGCTCATTTTGATCTGATCAGTGCAACGTTTTATTGCTGGTTCCCCTTTGTCCCTCTATGAAGTCATCTAAGGTAGTGGCTATAGCCACATCTTCCAGCAGTGAGTTCCAGAAGTTAATTTCTGCTTTATTTGCTTGCTTGTTTTCTTTTTACAAAAAGCTTTGGGTGCAGTTTAACTCTTTATTTATATAGAATTGTAAGAGATAGAATGGACCCTGAGGATGATCTAGTCCAACCCATAATTGATTGATTGATTGGATTTCTTTCTTTCTTTCATCTATCCTGTATGTGTGTATATATATATTCCATCTCTTCTGTGCTATTGTAACTTTAAACAGATGTGTAGAAGAGACGGTTTCTGCAGGTGTATCCTGTGCTGAAATTCCCTCTTCTGCACAATTATCAATGGTGCAGGAGCCCTGACTAATTTTGCCACCTACCCTGCAAAGAGGATAAAGGAACAACCTTAATTGCAGCAAAACAGCCACCTTTAGCAGATTTGACATTGGCTAAACATCTGGCAACCTAGGTAAGCTGAGGGATGGCTCTGAACTATTGGATCAAGGGGGGGGGGAGGGAAGAATCTCACCTAAAAATAGAGGGGAGGCCCCAGATTTATTATTTTGAACACCTATTTTGGATTGAGGAAAGGGGCAGTGCTTTATTCACACACTAATTTACCTGTGGATCTAGGTTGTGATGGGATATAGAGGTGGAGAAGGTGAAAAAGGGGGCACCCCCAAGTTTGTCCCCCCCCCATTTTATTTTGCAATCAAACAGGGCTCTTGCAAGACTCTTCTAAGAATATGTAGAATTCTTATAGGAAATAAAGCTTGCATTGCCCTGCACATGTAGAGATTTCTGCTGGGACCCAGATATAGGCTGGAATCCTAGCCTCTCTTGCATGGAAGCCTCACTTGATTTCAGTGGGACTTCTCAGTGGACAGGGTGTTTGCCATTCTTAGCGCAGACCCTTTGCAATAAATGGGATGGTTAATTTTTATCAAGCCCCCTTAATTTCAGTGGTGAATATCTAGGGTTAATCATACTCAGAGAAGACCCATTCTGAATATGACTTAGTTGGGTAAATTACCCAACGGGTCTACCCCAATAATGACTGAAGTCTGGATCCAACTCTTTTTACTTTAAGCAGTGGTTGGTTAGACGATTTCCAGTTTCATTGTTTTTCTTTAGTTCATAGAATCACAGAATTGTAGTTCGAAGGAACCCCTGCAGTGCGAGAAACTCAGCTCGTTATTAGTATGTTTTAAAAATTGCACGGGTGTAATATTTTTAAGGGTGCGTAAACAAATCCTTAAAATTAAATAACCTCATGCATTGTTTCCTTTATATAAAAAACCAGTTATCTACTGTTACCAACGGTGTGGTTGAGCAGTTGAGTGTCAGACCAGGAGAGCAGAATTCAGCTCACGACTCAGCCATGAAGCCCACCGGGTATGACACTGGGCCAGTCACTGCCTCTTAGCCTAACCTACACTACAGGGTTGCTGCAATGATGAAGCGTATAAAGCAGAGAACCATGTGCACCACCTTGAACCCTTTGGAGGAAAAACTGGGATATAAATGTAATTATTATTATTATTATTATAATTAAAATAATAATTCTTGCAAAATGATGCAAGGTGGTGTCAAATACCCCCCCCCCTTTCCAAATTGCACCTGCTCAGGTTCCTGAGCCTTCTGGGGTCCCCTTGATCAGGCCATCCTCATGTCCCTCCGCTGACCCCCTTTCCTTCTCTGTGCGCAACAGGCAGAAATCCAACAGGTGCAACTTTCTGGGCATGCATGGTGGGGGTGGGGGCGTGTTGAATTTCCCTTTTCAGCTGCTCCAAAGCCAACACTGAGCCTGCAACCGTGTCAACATTTGCTCGGAAGTGATCCCTAATCAAAGCAGGCCAGATTTCCTGCTAAGTAAGCGGAGCCTGCCGCCGGTGTTGTTGTGTCCCGCACACCCCTCCCGTCCATGGGGCGGAGGCGGGCCGGCCAGCCAGTTCACTTCCCGGGAACTGCAGGGGGCTGCCAATCAAGAGAGCCAGGGGGCGTTCCCCCAAGCGGAGGCTCCTCCCCCTGCTCTCCCTCCCAGTAGCAGGTTTGAGCTCCACTTCGCAACTTGCTCTCCCTCCTCCTTACAGAGCCCGCCATGGACGGGAGGATGGCAGCCCGCAGCAGCAGGCAGCTAGGAGCCACCAGCCCATAAACGCCGGGCCGCTTGGCTTCCCGATGCGCAGATGGCTTCTCTTTGCGCGGAGTCCCCGGCAGCCTAAGGGAAGGCGCTTCCTCCCCCCAGCCTGTCATCCAGGCTCCTCTCTAGATTATTCAATTCCACATATTTTTATTTTTAAAAATCAACTTATTTTTGGCTTAGATTAGGGGTGCGTGCGTGGAGGGGGTTTCTCTAAGGAGGGGTTTGTGCGCGCCGTGGCCGAGATGAACAACCTCGCCTTCGAAGAGGCGTCTTTGGACGGCTTGGACCCTTCGCTGACTCTCCATGAATCCAGCGAGATTGACACGGCTCTGCTGAGCGACATTGACGGTGGGTACAGGGTGGAGGGGGCTGTTTCTCACGGTGCCAACCGGGGAGAAAGGAAGCAGCTTTTGCCCAGTTGGTACCTGCAAAAAAAATGGGGTCTTGCATCATGGTGGAAGCTCTTTCTTGCTTGAGGTAAAGTCGGGATCTGTGGTTTGGGACGAGGGTCCTAATTTCTGTGCAAAGGGAGAGCAATTGTTGTTTATTATTATTATTATTATTATTATTATTATTATTTCCAAAAGTGTCCTTTTGCCAAGATAGATAAATATCCAGCCAGCCTGTGATTTCAGCAAGAGTGAACTTCCAAATTAGAGCCTGAATTGTAGAAACGTGTGCAATATTTCTCAAATCCTAAATCCTGACCAGTTTGGATGAAGCGAGCGCGTCCTGAGCGCGCGCGCCTGAGAAGTGAGAGTTTGGGGAGCGTGTGTGTAGGCACGAGCCTCCCACCGAGGGATCTGTTTCTCCTTGGGTGACGGGATCCCTTGAACGGATCCCGCCCCCCGCCCCCCCACTTGCCTTGGCGAGCCATGTGCTTTTGTACCCCGCTTACCACCAGCGTCTGGAAGCAAAACAAAACGCCACCCTTTGACCATGGCAACATCACGCCGGGTGTATTTGTGGGAGGACGGAGGATCGCTGGCTTTGCAGAAGGGAATCACAAGGAGCCTGTGAGATTGCAAATATAATATCCAGAAATCCACCGTCTTCCCGTGTCCCTGGCGGGCAGCCAGCTGCGAAGGCTAAACGCCCCGCCCACTCCCCCTCCCGTCTGTGTGTGTGTGAGAGAGAGAGAGGGGAGGGGGAGGCTGACGTCACGCCTCGGGTTACTGTCGGTCATTCCCTCTTTCCGAAGAAAGTTCAGCGCGCCTTTCGCGAGGCGCCGAGGTTTGCGACGCTCCGCGGCTCCTGCGCTTTCGCAGCGCCTTGATGTGCAAGGTTTGGGTTGTGCAACTAGGCTTGGCTTGCGCCCAAGGGTGCCAACTCGAATAAAATATTGGGGAGGCCCAGGTATGCCTCGCACCCATAATGGATCACAAGGCGCGGTGCGCACAATGGCAATGCACATCAACTTGGGGGGGGGGTGCCCCGGTCCCCTCAAATATTTTATTGGGGGCCCGAAGGGACCTTAGCCCTAGGAGTTTTGTCCTATGATTGCACTCCACCGTCTCGCCCGCCCACCCCTTCTCTGCCTCGACTGCGCCTTTGCAAAACCGTCCCGTGCCAGCTTTGCAGGGTTTTAGTGCAAAGCGCACCTCTTGTGTGTGCATCTCTTAGTAATGCATTGCTAGGGTGCTTTTAATGTCGCGTTACAAAGTGCAAAGAGGACAGGTCCCGACCAGGAGGCATATACAGTTTTTTGGTTTTTTTGTTTTAGGTCCAGTTTTATTGATAACTTACCAAAAGAGACACAAAAGTTCCTACCCAATAAGAAAGCATCTTTTCATAATACACCTGAGGGAAAGGAATACTTTAGAAAGCTAATCTAAAAAAGAACAGAAGCAAAGAGAGAAAAAGAGTAAGAAAAGACAAAGGGAAAAGATAAAAAGGCTTCAGATTCTCTGTCGGTCAGCTAAAGATACGATAGTATTCACTCATTGACCTCCAACTATTATATATTCTATAAGCCAATATTTTTTCAATCTTCAGATCCAAGTATTACAAGTATATTTTCTCTTTCAAGCAGAAAAGTCCATAAGAGGTTTCTAATCCTTAATAAATGTCAATAATGATTTTTCTCTAATTAAGTGCCTTAACTTAACACCGTTAACATGGAGTATATCTAAAGCATCCCAACACCACTTTAAACAGTCATGGCTTCCCAAATAATTCTGGGAGCTGTAGCTTTTTGAAGGGTGCTGCAGGCTGTTAAGAGGCCCGTTTCCCTCTCACAGAACTACGATTCCCAGAGTTCCCTGTGAAGAGGGATTGACTGTTGAACCAATTGAGAATGAAGTACATGGTGGGGCCTTTTCTGTGGTGGCTCCTCATATGTGGAACTCCCTCCCTCCTGAGGTACACCTAGCACCATCTCTGTGGTTTTAGGTACCTGGTTAAAACGCACCTTTGGGGGGCAGGGGTTTGGAGGAAGAGAGACCTGATGAGATAAATGATTGCTAACGAATTCCTGTGTCTTAAGGGCTGCATAATCTTATGGATCCGGCTTTTTTATCTTATTGGACTCGGTTGCGATCTGCCTTGTAACTTGTGCAAAGGGCGGTTAAAAAAAATAGCACCTAAATACATAAAACAAAATATACTGTGAAAGTAGCAACACTGGTCTACTGTGCATGGTTGTTGTAATAGTTCGTAAGGATCAGGGAACAATACCCAAGGCTGTAACTCATTGCATATGAGGCAAGACTGCTCCAATGCTCTGAGAGCTTAAGGGGCGCATTAGTTCTTGCTTTGTCGTTAGGATATAGTTGCAGTCAGGGAAAGGGCCCATCCCATTTCGCCACCTGAGGCGAAACACAGAAGTGCCCCCTCCCCGTTGCCACCACTTCTGGGGCTGCCAGAACGTCCCCTCCCCTCTTGCAGAACTCGGCAAGAGCCAGGGTGTTCCACAATTTGGGTCGCAGTGCCGCATGCCAGAAGCAGTCTTGCACATCTGCCGCCTGAGGCTGGTGCTTCAACCTGCCTCATGGGTGGGCCAGCTCTGATATTACTGCCTTGGAAAAAGACATGCTTACCGTTTCCTAATGCAGGGGTAGGCAACCTAAGGCCCGCGGGCCGGGTGCTGCCCAATCTCCTTCTCAATCCGGCCCGCGGACGGTCCGGGAACCATCGTGTTTTTACATGAGTAGAATGTGTGCTTTTATTTAAAATGCACCTCTGGGTTATTTGTGGGGCCTGCCTGGTGTTTTTACACAAGTAGAATGTGTGCTTTTATTTAAAATGCACCTCTGGGTTATTTGTGGGGCCTGCCTGGTGTTTTTACACAAGTAGAATGTGTGCTTTTATTTAAAATGCATCTCTGGGTTATTTGTGGGGCATAGGAATTTGTTCATTTTCCCAAAAAATAAAGTCCGGCCCACCACATGGTCTTCAGCCATGTGGACTGGCCCATGGCTGAAAAAGGTTGCTGACCCCTGGTCTAATGCATGAAAGACTGTGCCTGTGTAACATGGATGTGGTATCTCAGGTCCAGGGGCCAAATGGGGCCCTTCAAGCCTCTAACTGGCTGTTGGGAGTCTCCCAGCCCACCCGATCCACAGGCCACACCACCACAGGTCCCGTGACAATGTTTCTCCAACTTGGGTCCTCCAGCCACTGTTGGACTATAACTCCCATCATCCCTACCTTGCAGGACCAGTGGTGATGGATGATGGAAGTTGTAGTCCAGTATTTCCCAAACTTGGGTCCCCAGCTGTTTTCTGGCTGCAATTTCCATAATCTCTGACACTAGTCTTGCTAGCCATGGATGATGGGAGTTGTAGTCCAAAAACAGCTGGAGACCCAAGTTTGGGAAACACTGTCCTATGGGAAGGTATGACAGGCCAGCTGTTCCCATGCATGGGGGGACGACGCAGATGATGTGCCCCCCAGCTGTTGTTGAACTCCTATCAGCCTCTGCTAGCATGGCCAGTGGCTGAGGACAATGGGAGATGTAGTGCTCTGAGACTGGCCTGTCCCAGAATCTCTGGGCAGCTTGTGCAAATATTTTGCTAAGGAACAGGAATGGCAACAAATAAATGGATTCCACTGCTCCCACAGAAAGCGCCTGGATAGCAGACTCAGCAGGTGCTGGGCTTGCCCACTGTGGTGCGGTGCAACTATTTCCAAATGGACATCTAAATGGATAGCTCAGTTGCTTAGAGCATGGTGTTGATTATACCAAGGTCGCAGGTTCAATTCCCGTATGGGGCAGCTGCATATTTCTGCATTGCAGGGGGTTGGACTCGATGATCCTCAGGTTTCCTTCCAACTTTACAGTTCTATAATTCCATGATCTATGCTCATAAATTACCACGTGCAAATTTTATGCCACTTCCTGTTGTCTTTTTGCCATCTTTTTGGGGGCTGATGTCTAGTGGTCATCCTGCTCCAAAACTTCCCAGGTGAGAACAAGGGTAGAATAATATAATGCCCCTATTGATCAGTGCCGGATTTACGTATAAGCTAAACAAATTATAGCTTAGGGCCCCACTCTCGGGGGCCCCCAAAAAAATTTAAAGGGGAAAAAACTGGATGTACATTTCCAAAATATAAGATAAAAAACAAATCAAATAAAACCTACATACAGCAACTGTGTTTTGTGTTGGGTAGGCTCCTATGATGTAAGTCATGGGCCCCGCCTGCTAGCCTGCTCCCTCAAATATCACTGGTTTGCTCCTTTCTATATATAGGGTGCCTACATTCTGCATGGACTGGTTGCATGGCAACATGGGCAAATGGCTTTAGATACCTATCAGGTCCATAAATTACCATATAGCATATATTCAACACAATAAACAGCAACAATTTGTTGTTGACAAAGGGCAGTTGGACATATAAAGAGCCCCATTACCTTCAGTAGCTTAGGGCCTCATCAAACCTAAACCCAGCCCTGCTATTGATACAGCAAAGGGTCACTGCCTAAGGCAGGGGTAGGCAACCTAAGGCCCGGGGGCCGGATGCGGCCCATTTGCCTTCTAAATCCAGCCCGTGGACAGTCTGGGAATCAGCGTGAGTAGAATGTGTCCTTTTATTTTAAATACATTGCTTTATTTGTGGGGCATAGGAAGTCATTCATTCCCCCCAAAAAAATAAAGTCCGGCCGACCACATGGCCTGAGGGACGGTGGACCGGCCCACGGCTGAAACAGGTTGCTGACCCCTTAGGCATTCCTGGTGGTCCTTCACTGTTGCTCTTATGCTGCTGCTGCTGCTATTATTATTATACTGCCCTTCATCCAAAGATCTCAGGGCAGTTCACAGCACTAAAAATACAAAATAAAAACACAAAATACACAGTAAGTGAGAGTAAAGAGTAAAGCGAGAGAAAATACTCCCAGGAAGATAAAACAATTCCGACCAGAAAAACATCTAACCCCCGCCCCCCCCATGTTAATCAAAAGAAGAGATGGTTCCACGACAGAAAATTCACACTTGCCATACAGGTAAATTCCTGACGAATGCAGATATATTTCATTTTGGAAATCAGTGCACTGTACTGGCATTCAACTTTCACTAGGTAGATCTGGATTCAAACCCTTGCTCTGTCCATATGCCACACTGCTTATACTAGTTCCCTTTTTAAAATGTCCGAATGTTGGAATAGGATATCTCTAGTCACCGTAGATTGGATCGCACTTGTTTTAAAACTGAGGCACTCAAAGGGGTTCTGCCAAGGTGGTGTTCTGGTTAGAGTATGTCAGGCTAGAGCTTGGGAGACGAAGGTTCAAATTCCCCACTCAGCCATGAAACTCACTTGGGTGACCTTGGGAAAGCCACTTCCTCTCGCCTTAGCCTACCTCACAGGGTTGTTGTGGAGACTGAATGGAGAGGGGGAGAACTTTGTACGCCACCTTGAGGTCCTTGGAGGAAAAGGTGGGATATAAATGCCATAAGTAAGGAAATAAACATTCGCTGCCTGAATAAATGGTTACTGAGTAGGTTACGATACCAGAGAAACTCTTTGGGTCTGTGCATCTGCATCCACATGAGAGCATGGGTATAATGCAGGGGTGGAGAACCCATGGGACGTTGGACTACAACTCCCATCATCCCTAGCGACATGGCCAGGGATGATGGGAGTTGTAGTCCAACAACATCTGGAGGGCCAAAGGTCCCTGCCTTTCCCTGATTTGGGAAATGGTCGCGGGTACAGGGGTTGATAATGGTTATATGGTTAGAGTGTCAGGCTAGGACCAGGGAGACCCAGGTTCAAATTCAGCCATGAATTTGTGGCTTGGTTGGACCGACCTCGCAGGGTTGTTTTGAAGATTAAAGAGGAGGAGAGGCATGCATGCCACCTCAAGCTGCCTAGAGGAAGGGCTGAGTAAAAGTGTAACACATAAATAAAAATACACGCAGATTGTTCAAGAGTCAAAATAACACCCCAACACAGCATCTCTCCTCAAAGTAAAATACAGTGGTAGCTCAGGTTAAGTACTTAATTCGTTCCGGAGGTCCGTACTTAACCTGAAACTGTTCTTAACCTGAAGCAGCACTTTAGCTAAAGGGGCCTCCCGCTGCTGCTGCGCGATTTCTGTTCTTATCCTGAAGCAAAGTTCTTAACCTGAGGTAATATTTCTGGGTTAACGGAGTCTGTAACCTGAAGCGTATGTAACCTGAGGTACCACTGTAAGGATGTTTGGAGACTGTGCAGCCAGGCAGTGTAGCACCAACCCCTCTGACTGGTGGGCAGTAAAATCCCTATAGATTGGCCAGATCTGGGGAAAATACTGGGAACCTCAGCCTGCTCTTCTATCCTTAGCCCCATCTACACATAAATTTAAAGCCGTATCAAAGCACTATAAGCTGCCATGACTTCCCCAAAAGGATCCTGGGAGCTGTAGTTTGCTAAGGCTGCTGAAAATTGATAGGAGACCCGAATTCCTCTCACAGAGCTACAATTCACCGAGTTAAGAGGACTTGACTGTTTCGCATCCCAGAACTACAATTCCCAGAGTGGTTCATCTGCCTGCCCTTGTGAAATATAATAAATCTGTCTTTAATGCTCCCTCACTAATTTGGCAGGGCTCTTTTGCAACCTGCACCTAAGAGCAACACTGGGTGTTTTAGGACGCAGTCGGAATTAGGCTCACCTGAGAGGGAGTGTCCAATTTGATGCAGTGTGTGTGTGTGTGCATTTGTGTGTGTGTTTGTTTTGGATGGATTTGGTGCTAACCAAGTAGGCTTGTTGCTTGGTTGGTAGAGTTGTGGTTTCAGTCCTGACAAAGTACAACTGTAGTACCTTTAGAACAATATCCTAAATATATACACATACACACTGACAGAACAAGCACAGCTTGTTACAGGTGCCCCATAATATTCCACAATTATAATAAATCAGCCTTCTCATGTTTAATGGCTATACTTTGGAACTCCCTGCCTATTGACAGCAGGCAGGCACCAGCGCTGAACTCCTTTTAGCTCCCACTTCAAATGGTTTTGCTTAGGCAATCCTTTTCAGACCTATAGAAGTTGCGTGTGTTCTCTTGCCTTCTAGCTAGTGCTGATTTTAATCTTTTAAATACTTTAATACCTGTTGTTAACTGTTTCTTAACAGATGATTTCAACGACTGAATATTGTTGAGAACCGCTTAGAGGGGTTTTTCCTTGCAGTATATGTATTTTATTAAATGAAACTTTAAAAATTGTTAAATATATCTTATCTGCAGGTAGAAAATTAGCGCATCAGGGATGCAGCTCAGCCTTATTGCTGTACTAGCTTAGTACACACAGGGAGGTTTTTCAATTATTATTATTATTATTTTAGTGAGAGGGAACATTTAAAAAGGAATCCGTACACCTGCAATCCAAAGTTGAACTGTTCATCTGTCCGGAGTCCAACCAGAGATATGCCGATGGGCTCCAGCTGCCATCAACACCTGGCTATCTTGGCCAATACTCAGGAATTATGGGAGTTGTAGTCAAACATGCATCTGGTACCAATCCCTGACAGCAGAGGAGGTTGTCACTGTTGGCAAGTTTGTATTGCTAATCAGCTGTTGGGAAAAGCCAAACACACCTTTGTGTTCTCAGGAGGTTACCTGGAGTCATCGCTTTTCTGGGGGCGGACTTTGAAACGGGACAAAGGGCAGGTCCCATTTTTGGAAGTAGGGCAGAGAGTGTCTGGGGAGGCTGCCTCTGGCAGGACGGTGTGTTTGGGTGCTGGTGCTGCTGCTGTCTGTGCCTAAGTTCATGTTTGCGTTCTTATTTTCCCCATCTTTAGACAGATAATTCCTCTCGTTCCTTTCCACACACACCCCAGTTTAACTTCTTTTATGCATCTCCTTTGCCCATCCTAAACAACACAAGAGGTCCATTGCAACAAAAAAATAAATAAATTGTGGATTCCCAGCCTTGCAGTCTGTTCAAACTCTCTTCTTCCCACGCGTTAGTAAAATACAGGTCCTTCTGTCTCTGGACCTTGCTTTGCTCAGTTTTAACTTGTCTATGAATGAAGCTTCTCCCTAAATTTCCTGTACCAGCAGAGAGAGTTGGACGAGATGACTTTGGAGGACTATTCCAGCTCTTTGATTCTGGCAGTACTCTCCCGATAATGAAAATGTTGATCTTCCGTCTTTCCTCCCAAAGGATCCCAGGGTGGCAAACATATCTGTAATAAAAAATACAGTTAAAAACAAAACATTTTCAAGCAGTTAAAAACATGTAAACACAATAAACCATGTAACCCCAAGGACTGCCTCTCCCCATTTGAAGTGCCCTGAACTTGAGAACAGGGCCTTTTCTGCGATGGCTCCCCACTTGTGGAATGCTCTAGCCAGGGAGGCTCACTTGATGCCTTCATTATACATCTTTAGACACCAGGTGAAAACATTCCTCTTCAACCAGGCCTCGGGCTGATTAACATTCAATGTCCTTTTAAATGTGCTTTTTTAAAATGTATTTTTTGTTTTGATTTTGTATCTTTATGCTGTGGACTGCCCCGAGATCTTCAGATATACAAATTTAATAAACAACAACAACCAACCTTGTGTCTATATAGGCAAAGAGAAAATACAGTGATAGCATCTGCCCAGTGTCAATTGGCAAGGAGTTCCAAAGTACAGACGCTGCAACGCCAAAGGCAGAAGAGACATTTATTGGCTCTTTTAGGAGATTGAAATGATCTAATCGGCCTGTGTTGGATAAACTAATCCTTTGGGGCGGATGAGCAGAGAGATGACGTGCTGGTGCTAGTGGGATTGATCAATGTTTGCAACATCCTTGAAGAGGTGGAATTATATTCCCCGGATTATAATAATAAATTTTTATTTATACCCTGCCCTCTCCGGCAATAGCCGGGCTCAGGGTAGCTAGCACCAGTAAAATCACAATAAAAACATAATAGGGGAGGGGGGAAAAACAATTTAAAGTATGGGTTGAAATACAATTTTAAATGCAGCCTCATTTTAATAGTAGCCCATAGATCAAGACCATAAGGGGAAGGCAACATAAGGGTCAGACTGAGTCCAAACCAAAGGCCAGGCGGAACAACTCTGTCTTGCAGACCCTGCGGAAAGATGTCAAGCCCCGCAGGGACCTAGTCTCTTGTGACAGAGCGTTCCACCAAGTCGGGGCCAGTACTGAAAAGGCCCTGGCCCTGGTTGAGACCAATCTAACCACCTTGAGACTTGGGACCTCCCAAGTGCTGTCATTTGTGGACCTTAAGGTCCTCCATGGGGCATACCATATTAGAACTCGGGGCTATTCAGAAATTGATCGGTCACAAAGCAAGGAAAGTATTATTTCATACAACACATGATCAAGGGAAATAATGACTGCATGATTTCAGCTATGAAAATTGTTGCCAAGAGTTAAATCATGGATGCTTTAGTTGAGATTCCTGCGTTGCAGAGGGTTGGACTAGATGACCCCTTGTGTCCCTCCCAGCAATACAGTTCTGTGATTCTATGACGGCAGAGTCAGTGTTGTGACAGAGACTCATGGAGGCCACATTTGTCTGGCAACCTTTTGCCGAAATTTAGGTCTGTAACAGTAAAAATGGTTCCTTCTTTCATTGCAGTACTTGGTGCAGCGATGGCTCAAGTGGCTGGAGGTTTGCTGGGATTGCCAGCTTTTTTAAAGCACCCCAGCTCCTGTGCAGCTTAATCTGCAGAGGCTGGCTCAAAGCTGTGGGAGAAGGAAAGCTTCTTCCACTGGTTTTCTTCGTAAGACACCGAGGACACAGGAATAAGCCAGAGTGGGTGTCATTGTGGCCGTTTCACAACCTTATGCAAGGCAGATGGAAGGGCTTTGTACAAAGTTTTGTTGTTGTACACCGAGCTGTTAAAAGCACAAGAGCAAGCCAGGAATTGGATTAAAAGCCCCTTCTGCACCATACATTTGAAGCGCTATTATGCCCCTTTAAACAGTCATGGCTTCCCCCAAAGAATCATGGGAAATGTAGTTCGTTAAAGATGCTGGGAGTTGTTAGGAGGCCCCTTATTCCTTTACCAGAGCTACAATTCCCAGAGTTCCACCTGAAGACAGCACAATGGGGTCAGTGTGACTTGCTGTTAAGCAGAAGGTTGGTGGTTTGAGCCCACCCAGGGGCAGAGCTGTGGGCAGGATTCTTGCATTGCCGGGGTTGGACTAAATGACCCTTGGGGTCCCTTCCAACTTTATAATTTTATGACTCAGGGAATCAATGCCAGGTCAATATATTTTGACACCCAAGGCAGACCCCAAAAGGGTGTTTTGCCAGAAAAGAAGGGATGAGTTAAGATCTACATCATAAACAAGGGAGAGGCGGGGTGGAATAAAGACCTATATTGGGATCTGTTGCCGCTGAGGATCCATCTGCTTCCCTTTGCCTCATGGAAGGGCTGTCCCTTCTGGGAATTGTAGCTCTGTGAGGGGAATAGGAGCTTCCTAACAATGATCCGCGGGACACGGGTGGCGCTATGGTCTAAACCACAGAGCACAGGGCTTGCCAATAAGAAGGTCGGCAATTCGAATCCACGTGACAGGGTGAGCTCCCGTTACTCGGTCCCTGCTCCTGCCAACCTAGCAGTTCGAAAGCACACCAGTGCAAGTAGATAAATAGGTACCACTCCGGCGGGAAGGTAAACTGTGTTTCTGTGCGTTGCTCTGGTTCTCCGGAAGCAGCTTAGTTATGCTGGCTTCATGACCCGGAAGCTGTACGCCGGCTCCCTCGGCCAATAAAGCGAGATGAGCGCCGCAACCCCAGAGTCCTCCGTGACTGGACCTAACGGTCAGGGGTCCCTTTACCTTTAACAATGCTCAGCACCCTTAACAAACTACATCTCCCAGGATCCTCTGGGGGACGTCAAGACTGTTCAAAGTGCTATGACAATGCTTGAAATATATGACGTGGATGTGGCCTGAGTCTGCGCGCATAGCTCAGTCGGTTGAGCGTGAGACTTTTTAACCTCAGGGTCCAGGGTTCGAGTTCCACGTTGGGAAAAAGATTCCTGCATTGCAGGGGGTTGGACTATGGTAGATGACCCTGGGGTGGGGTGGGGGGGTGTCCCTTCCAACTCTTAAGATTCCTCTTGAAAAGGTTCCGGCTCCAGCGTGTGCAGCTGACCTAGAGTAACCCCCCCCCCTCGGCCGGCAGGGAAAGCGTTAATCTGCCATGCCCGGCAGTAACCCCGGGTGCCATTCACCTTGGAGTCTGCAGCAAGGCTGAAAGACCCAGCGCCAGGGTGGTTGGCAGCCGGGCCGGCCCTGATTGGCCAAGCAGGATCACCTCATGCTAAATCCGTGATTCACAATTCCACCCTCTCATTCCAGCCAGGGAGGGGGGTGGGGAGGAGGGAAGAGGAGGAGGAGGAGGGGCGGGGGAAGAGGCTGGCCAGAAAAGAGGAGGGAGGAGGGAAGAGAGAGAGAGAGAGAGCTGGGTTTTAAAAAATAGAAAAAGAGCTAGCAGTTCCCAGAGTTGTACTTTTTGCACAGCGAGGCTCCCAGAACAGGACACTGTCTGCACGTCCCCCCCCCCCAGGTGTGGAAGAAGGGTCAGGGGAGGGCTGCCTTTGGACCAGCCAGGAAGGATGGATTGCACTTTAGAAGGTACAACTTTCGTTTCCAGGTGTAGCGTCTGCTGCCTGCTTCGCCTCCTCTTCTGCCCAGGTAGTGCGGGAGAAGGATGCCCGTGGAAGAGACGCTAGGATCCTTTCCACTCTCCCTCCGCCCCTCCACCTTAGAGCAGTGTTTTTCACCCTTTTTTGGGCGAAGGCACACATATTTCATGAAAAAAAAATCACAAGGCACACCACCATTAGAAAATGTTAAAAATTTTAACTCTGTGCCTATATTGACTATATATAAAGTAATTCTCTTGAATAGGAATCAAATAAACACAAAGAAAGTATTTTATCATTACTTTATTAAGAAATATGAAAAATTATAAAATACTTTATTTTTAAATCTTTCGAATTTTTCAATTTTTCCCACGGCACACCAGGCAACATCTCGCGGCACACTAGTGTGCCACGGAACAGTGGTTGAAAAACACTGCCTTAGAGAACAACTCTGGATTTCAGGCGGAGGGGGCATAGCTGTCAACTTTCCCCTTTTCTTGCGAGGAATCCTATTAGGAATAAGGGAATTTCCCTTAAATAAAGGGAAAAGTTGACAGCTAGGGGAGGGGGCAGGGTGGGTGGGTGGTATAGCAGGGGCAGGTGAAGGTGTTTCATCTGAATTAGGAACTTTCCAGATTTGGTTACAAGTTGGTCTGCTGTAGCCGAAACAAAAAAGAAATAAATTCCTTCCAGTGGCACCTTAGAGACCAACTAAGTTTGTTATTGGTATGCGCTTTTGTGTGTATGCACACTGAGGGTACAGATGCCAATGGAGGCGTTTGAAACCTTTTTGCCCTCCAAAGTTGTCATGGTTTTTGGAAACTTACCTCCCCGTTTAACCCTTGAGAGTGAATGAAAAAACAGTTTTTAAAAAATGTTTTTATGAAGCAATTGTTTTCATGCAATTTCCTGCAATTGTTTGCAGGCTGGGCTATAATATTTTTTTAAAAAACAAACAAACAAAACTGCAGGCTTTTTGCTAAATTTTAATCTGCTTTAGTGTTTTAACTTTTCGTATGTTTTAAAGTTGTGATTTCCCCTTGGTTTTCTTGTTTCTATCATTTTGTAAACTGCTTTCAGGTTTTTCAGCAGCGCATCAATTTTATGAAATAAATAAGAAATAAAACTTGTTTCTGCTTTTTGGAAGGGTGGAGAGTGGTACCAACCCTCTAATCTGAAGATGGGATGGGGCTCTGAGTGCTGTCACTCAGATAGCACCCATGCGTGCTGGCATTCCGATAAGTATCAGAAGTTTGCCTGAAGGGGTTTAATTTACATAGGGCTTTGTGGAGCATGTGCCTTAGTTTAGTGCTAGGTAGATTTGGATAACTGAGCTTTGCAAAATGGACTATTCTGTTGCACATAATTCTTCAGCCCTAGGATGGATGCCCGGATCTGCAGAATGCTTAATTCCCATCCTGCATCTTTGCAGAATTTTCCTGGGTTTTTATTTTGGAGCAGCACTGAGCTGACTTTGGGTCCATCCACACCTGTGTTGACCTGTGTTTCAATCATGTACCAGTCAATTCCCCTGGGTCTGAGAGCTTTCCTTGTTCTGCGGCTTTTCCTTGCCTAAACCCAATTTTACCTGCTTAATTGAAGCTTGGTTAAGCAACACCTCGCTGTGGATTTTCCGATTTAGCAAGGTAAGATCAGGGTTTTTTTTGCAAAGCACAGCCACTGAGCAATGAGAAAAGCTCCTGGTCCCAAGGGAATTACTCGATACGCAATGCATTCAACATATCGGTCAATCAAAAACAGTATGGATGAGCCCTTTGGGGTGGTTCTGCTGGAAATTGTAGGTTGAGATTTGCTGAAGTTCCTGAAATAAAATTCCCAGAGCAGTGCATTGAAGACAGGTTGACACCAGCACAGTTTCCTGAGGGCTGCCTTGTGTTGTGAGTTACTTTTGTCAAGGTGGTGTGTGTGGCATAAAAAGCCACATTATACCAGGCCAAGCTATTTGTCAACTCTGATGGGTTGCTCAATAAAGATGTCAACCCAGTGTGCAGCAGCAGCAGCTGTGAAAAAAAGGCAAATTCCATGCTAGGGATCATTAGGAAAGGAGTTTAAAACAAAACCACCAATATTGTACAAATCTATAACGTGACAGCATTTGGAATATTGTGTGCAGTTCTGATTGCCTCACCTCAAATGGGATATTGTGGAGCTGGAAAAGGTTCAGAAAAGCTCAAGCAAGGGAGTGGAGCAACTCTGCTATGAAGGAAAAAAATCCAGCATTTGGAGTTTTTTAGTTTAGATGAAACATTCCTAAGAAGTAATGTGATAGTTTGTGAAATTATACATGGCATAAGGTTTTTTATCTTTCCACACAGTGCATAGTTAACCTGTGGAACTGCCTGCCACAGGAGGCAGTGAAGGTCACCAGCTTGCATGGCTTGCAAAGAGGATTAGACAAAATTCATGGGGGAGAATAAGGCTTTGATGGCTATTAGCCATATTGGTTATGCTCTGCAACAATGCTTCTGAAGGCCAGTTGCTGGAAACCTCGGGGGGGGGGGGAGAGGATTCTTGTGGCTGAATCCTGCATGCAGGTTTCCTTGGGGGCATGCAGTCGGCCACAGTGAGGTCAGGATGCTGGGACTAGTTGGGCCATTGGCCTGATCCAGTAGCCATCTGTTCTGTTCTGCCCCAACGGGTACCTTACTGCAACGCCAAAAGGCTCACCACCCCTCACCTGACATTCCAAATACAGTGGTACCTCGGGTTTCAGATGCTTCAGGTTACATATACTTCAGGTTACAGACTCCACTAACGCAGAAATAGTACCTCGGGTTAAGAACTTTGCTTCAGGATGAGAACAGAAATGGCGCAGCGGCAGCAGGAGGCCCCATTAGCCAAAGTGGTGCCTCAGGTTAAGAACAGTTTCAGGTTAAGAACGGACCTCCAGAACGAATTAAGTTCTTAACCCGAGGTACCACTGTATAGCCCTTTTCAGGTAGTCTGCAATCCCGTTCTGGCTTGACCCAGACCTGCTTGGCTTAAACAGAGCTGCCTTATCACAAACTTCCAGCCCCTATGCTGCTGGGCATGTGAGATGCAAAGAGCTATTGGTGCAGGATACCGATCTTGAGGGACTTGGGTGGTGCTGTGGGTTAAACCACAGAGCCTAGGAGGCGGTTTGAATCCCTGCAACGGCGTGAGCACCCGTTGCTCGGTCCCTGCTCCTGCCCATCTAGCATTTCGAAAACACGTCAAAGTGCAAGTAGATAAATAGGTACCGCTCCAGCGGGAAGGTAAACGGCATTTCCGTGCGCTGCTCTGGTTCACCAGAAGCGGCTTAGTCATGCTGGCCACATGACCTGGAAGCTGTACCCCGGCTCCCTCGGCGAGGGATGAGTGCCGCAACCCCAGAGTCAGCCACGACTGGACTTAATGGTCAGGGGTCCCTTTACCTTTACTGATTTTGAATGTGGAGTAGTTGGTGATGTGACCAAAGGTTGGGAGAATTGTGCTGCGGCTGCATTGCTGGAGGTTGGCACAGGTGGTCGTTGGCCACAGGAGGTCTTAACTCCATAGCTGTGCTGGTTGAGAGAACGGATCCAGACACTCCTGAGAGGCCCACAATGCTGTGTCTTGGGGATGATCCTGCCAAGCCTTGGCTCACACAGTGAGCTTCAGGCCAGACGGGCATCTGTTTGCCATGTGATCTGCTGAACGGGAGTTGTGAAACTGGGTAACAGCCCAGGAGGCAGACATCCTAGAAAGAGGTGGCAAAGTTCTCTTTTGTGTCTGAATATAAAGAGTACCTGTCACATAGCCAAGGAGCTTTCTGAATTCTGTTTGAAGTGATATCATACTGGTGAGAGCTGGGAGGGTCTAATCCTTTTTGTGTGAGACAAGGGCTAGGACCTACCTCTGATAGAGTTCTTTGTGATTTTCTCTCCCTCTTTTTCCTCTTTCTCAATTTGTTTTCTTTTGTTTCTCCTTTTCTTGTTCCTCTTTATTTAAATTAGTTTTTTATTGTTCTGTATGTGAAAAAGTATCAATAATTATTTTATTTTTTTAAATAGAGGGGTATCACTGTGCAATTGCAGCCCTGGTCTGTGTGCCCATTTCGCCCGTTCGTCAGGAAATTCTCACAGACCCCAGGCTCCTAAGTACAAAGAAAACCCCGTCTCAAGGCTGCCTTCCTTCTGTATGTTTTGCAGACATGCTTCAGCTGATCAACACTGAAGATGGAGACTTCCCTGGTCTGTTTGAGGCCTCGTTCGGCACAACTGTCACCCCAGAGCCCAATCCACATGGGCCCAGTTTGTTCAGCGGCTACCTGGAGGCCGCTAACTCACCTTCCTCCAGCTTATTCCAGGTCCCAGCTCCACCCCCACCCAGCTTCCAACCAGTGACGGCAGCAAACTCGAACACAGAGCCTACTCCGATGGACATCAAGGAGGAGCCTGTCCCGTCAACGGCCATCCAGCCTGCATCTCGGCTCCCGCCGACCAGGATGGTGGCTCAGAGTTTCGTCCTGGCACCCCAGACCCAATTCTCAGCACAACCTATGGTGGGATTCCTGAATCAGAGCAGTGTTTCCGGTGAGGAGGGTGGCCCCCAGGCTTAACTGATTCCAAAAATTAAACTATTGGTTTTTATCATATTGTTTCTATTTGTTGTTTTGGAGTGTGTGCCCTTTGAGGGTAGGATTTCTTGATTTTAGTTGTGCACAGAGCCAGGCAGATTGATGGTGCTGTATAAATAAATGTTAATAGTAATAATACAATAAGAAGGGGCTGGGCTTGCCAACTGACCAAAAAGCAGCAGCTGGGTGTGCTCCTGTGCCCTTAGCAGTTGCCACATCTTCAGGAACTAGCAGGCGAAGTTTTTCACACCGAGGAGTCATGTGTCTTTCCCTGTTTGTATTGACCCACCAGGCAGCTGTTAAAGGCACAGCTACAGGGGCCTGCTGAAAAGTTGGCAGCCCTAGAGGTGATTTGATGCTGCAGAGCTCCTTAGAAGTCAACGGATGACAGTCCCCCTACTTCTTAAATGCACAGGGGCTTGTAATCGGCCCCATATATAAATTAAGGATTAGGAAACTGTGGCCTAAAGATTTCAGAATTAGAGTTATTTGGAGGGGGAGGCAAAACAGCCAAAAAAGACTGATCCATTTGTTGGAGAACAGACAGAAAATCGTGAATGGTTGGGTGGGGAGCAGAGTGGCTGGAACCGTCAACAGGAGCACTCAAGACTGCACCATTTTGTTGCAGCTGCCAGTGATAAACAGATCATTATCCTGATCTGGAGGACAGAAAGGGATCTCAGAGGGCATCACCAGAATCTACTTTGGGAACCAAAATGGGTGAAGGCATTCAGCGCTGGGGGTTTCAAATGTGCAGATGCTTTCCGTCTCGTTCTGTTCATGGCCACTGGTTATGATAATTGCACGAAACCTCCCTGTTCAGTGGTGGTCTACCTGTGAATATTTGCCAGGGAGCAACAGCAGGAGAGGGCTATTGCTGCCACACCCTCCTTGGGGGTCTTCCTGGAAGCATTTCACAGGCTGGTGGGAGAGACAGAGGATGCTGAGTTACATATTCCTTCGTTCTGCTTCAGCAGGGCTGCTCTGCTGTGGTGCAGTGGTTAGAGCGTCGGACTAGGAGACCAGGGTTCAAATCGCCACTGGGCCATGGAGCTCTCAGTGGGTGATGTTGGGGGCCGGTCCTTTGCTTGCAACAACAGGGTTGTTGTGGGGATTACATGAAGGGGAGGACCTTGAGCTGCTTGGAGAAATGGATGGAATATGGATGCATTTTAGAAATAAATACGTTTCTCTCTCAGCTCCCCAGCCAGGAGGGCATCCTCAGCCCCCTCCAAGCACCCAAGCCACGTCGCAGCAGAACCAGCCAGTGGCAATGCAAACCCAACTCCAGAACATCGCCCCCCAGCAGATTCTGACTCCCCACAGTGGATCCCAAGTCGTCCAGCGCCAGATCCAGCAAGTGCCGGTGAGCAGGGGCTGCGGGGGCCCCAGATCTGTTAGTCCTCTTGTCAACATAAGCTTTGCGCTGACCCCTCTTCTCTTCCCGCAGGTCCTTCTGCAGCCTCACTTCATCAAGGCCGACTCTCTGCTGCTGACAACCGTCTCGGGAGCCCAGACCTCTGGCATCACCACTCTGGGGACCACAACCGCCGTCCAGTCGACATCACTACAGATGCCGGTACAGTCATACCTTAGGTTAAAGTTGCTTCAGGGTGAGCGTTTTTGGGTTGCGTTCCGTGGCGACCCAGAAGTAACAGAACACATTACTTCCGGGTTTTGCTGCTCGCGCATGCGCAGATGCTCAAAATGACGTCATGCGCATGCGGCGAATTGTGACCTGTGCACATGCAGATGCGCAGACATAGGTTGCATTCCGCTCTGGATGCGAACAGGGCTCTGATACGGATCCCATTCGCATCCAGAGGTACCACTGTAATTACCGTATTTTTGCTCTATAAGACGCACCAGACCACAAGACGCACCTAGTTTTTGGAGGAGGAAAACAAGAAAAACATATTCTGAATCTCAGAAGCCAGAACAGCAAGAGGGATCGCTGCGCAGTGAAAGCAGCAATCCCTCTTGCTGTTCTGGCTTCTGTGATAGCTGAGCAGCCTGCATTCGCTCCATAAGACACACACACATTTCCCCTTACTTTTTAGGAGGGAAAAAGTGAGTCTTATAGAGCAAAAAATACGGTAGTTAATGATTTTTTGCATCCCGTAATATGTGTGCACTGCTTGATGGTAAACAACAACAACCACCTCAACACGGTTTACAAAAAGATAAAACTATAAAATCGAGGGTTGCCCAAACTTGGGCAGTCCAGCTGTTTTTGGACTACACTTCCCATCATTCCTGACCACGGGTCCTGCTACCTAGGGGTGATGGGAGTTGTAGTCCAAAAGCAGCTGGGGACTCAAGTTTGGAAAACCCTGGGCTTAAATGACTCACAGGGTCCTTTCCAACTCTACAATTTTTTGATTCTATGATTTACGATACAGTCGTATCTTGGAAGTTGAACGGAATCCATTCCAGAAGTCTGTTTGACTTCCAGAATGTTCGGAAACCAAAGTGCGGCTTCTGATTGGCTGCAGGAAGCTCCTGCAACCAATCGGAAGCCGCAGAAGCCTTGCTGAACATTCAGCTTCCAAAAATTGTTCAAAAAATGGAACACTCACTTCCAGGTTCCTATCATTCGGGAGCCGATTTGTTCAGGAGCCAAGGCGTTCAGGATCCAAGGCACGACTGTGCTTCAAAACATTACAAAAGTTAAAATAGTGAAATGGATTAAAATTGCCTCGGCTTTTTAAGCATCTGTGCAGGCTTGTCTAGACGAGAAAGGTTTCTAGCAGGTGCTGAAAAGTGTATGGTGGAGGCGCCTGTTTGATCTTCAAGAGGCAGGGAGTTCTGCAATGTAGTTCCTCCTGCAAGCCCTGAGCCTTCTGTATCTTTTTGTTTTAGGGAAATAGTATTTATTTGTTGTTGTTTTTTTAAAAATACTTTTAAAGAAATTTCTGAAACCTGTTGCGGCAGCTAGGCTGGTGACTGGGAGTGGCTGCCGAGACCATATAACACCAGTCCTGAAAGACCTACATTGGCTCCCAGTACGTTTCCGAGCACAATTCAAAGTGTTGGTTAAAGCCCTAAACGGCCTCGGCCCAGTATACCTGAAGGAGTGTCTCCACCCCGATTGTTCAGCCCGGACACTGCGGTCCAGCTTCAAGGGCCTTCTGGCAGGTCCCTCACTGCGAGAAGCCAAGTTACAGGGAACCAGGCAGAGGGCCTTCTCGGTACTGGCACCCGCCCTATGGAACACCATTCTGTCAGATATCAAGGAAATAAGCAACTATCTGACTTTTAGAAGACATCTGAAGGCAGCCTTGTTTAGGGAAGTTTTTGATGTTTTTGTGTTTTTTATATTTTGCTGGAAGCTGCCCAGAGTGGCTGGGGAAACCCAGCCAGATGGGCAGGGTATAAATTAATAATAATAATAATAATAATAATAATAATAACAACAACAACAATAACAATAACAATAATAATAATAATAAACAATAATAAGAAGAATGTATTGGGGGAGTGGCTTTGCCTGATTCAAGGAAAGGAATGACCCCCCCTGCGACTGCTCCTCCTCCCTCCTCCTCCCTTGCAGACACTGATGAGTGGGGGCACCATCCTGGCAACGGTTCCTCTGATGATGGATACAGACAAGCTGCCCATCAACCGTCTGACCGCCGGGAAGCCGCTGGGAAGCCACGGCAAGGGCGAGAAGCGCACAGCCCACAATGCCATCGAGAAACGGTATCGCTCCTCCATCAACGACAAGATCTCCGAGCTCAAGGACCTGGTTGTGGGGTCAGAAGCCAAGGTACACCTGCAGGGGACCTTTATTTTGGGTGCGCAGCTGTCCCCTGGTTGAGGAAGTCTCTTCCTAGAGAAGCCCGCCGGGCACCTACTTTTGTGGCTTTGGTTTGACACTGTTTGGGCAAATGTGCTTAGAAATAATTCTCTCAGGCTTTCTATTTATTTTATAAAATTTATGTATCATTATTATTATTATTATTAGATTTGTATACAACCCTTCATCCAAAGATCACAGGGTGGTTCACAACCTATACTGCTTGACTGTAAAAAATATAATAAATCTCCAAGTGGGTTACAAAAGTTATGAAAAGTTAAGAAACGGCGATTTACAACATGAACAGAAAAATTGATGATGAGCTAAAGACAAATTAAAACGCATGCCAATGTCGTACTTAGCTGGGTAAGCTTGGTTAAACAAGCCTGCTTTTAGCAAATGCTTTTAACATCTTTGAAAGCTTTTGTTTTAATCTCTTTGAAATATCGATATTAGTATTGTTAGCCTTTGCCTTTGCTAGTGGGGGGGGGTTATTTTTAGGCTTTGTGAAGCTGCCTTAACCCCCTTTTTCTGAATTTGGTTATGGTTCTTCCATTGGCACTTTCACAGGTGCCCATAATACCTGCAACCGCACCTGTAAGAACTTACTTGTTTAATGTGCGGACACCGACACTTTGCGACTCCCTGTATTATTTTCGTCACCTGCTGAAGACATTCTTATTAAGACAAGCCTACCCAAATGTCTAGAAAGTTTGTAGGAGTTCTAACTTGTTTTAGTGTACTCTATGCTATTGCAGTTTTAACTTTCTGTATGTTTTAAAATTTGGCAGTAATTTTTTTTAGCGGTAATTTTTTGGCTTCATATCTTTATAAACCGCTTTGAGGTTTTCTGCAATCAAGTGGTATATTAACTATACCTATATTAACTATAGGAAAATAAATAGGGCGGGAGGGGCCATATATTGAGTCAGTCCATACAGTCCATCTAGCTCAGTATTGTCTGCTCTGACCGGCAGTGACTCCCCAGAGTTTCTTTCCCAGCCCTTCTTGGAGATACTGGGGGATTGAACCTGGGATCCTCTGGATGCTAAGCATGTGTTTTGCCACTGAGTCAATGTCTCCACTAGGGGAGCGGGTGGTGCTGTGGTCTAAACCACTGAGCCTCTTGGGCTTGCTGATCGGAAGGTGTGAGCTCTGTTGCTCAGTCCCAGCTCCTGCCAACCTAGCAGTTTGAAAGCAAGCATGCCAGTGCAAGTAGATAAATAGGTACCGCTCTGGAAGGTAAACGGCGTTTCTGTGTGCTCTGGTTTCCGTCATGTTGTTTCGTTGCACCAGAAGCGGTTTAGTCCTGCTGGCCACATGACCTGGAAAGCTGTCTGAACAAACACTGGCTCCCTTGGCCTGAAAAGCAAGATGAGCGCCACAACCCCATAGTCGTATTTCACTGGACTTAACTGTCCAGGGGTTCTTTACATTTACTGCTAGGTTTTGCTCTTCTCTGTTGGTTCTGGAGCTTAATCGGGGAGGTTCAGCCATTTTGGGTGGCATCAGGGCCAGATTTAGGTTTGATGAGGCCCTAAGCTAATGAAGGTAATGGGGCCCTTTCTATGTCTAGCTGTCCTTTGTCAACAACAAATTGTCGCTGTTTTTTTGTTTTGAATGTATGCTATATGGTAATTTATGGACCTAATAGGTATCCAAAGCCATTTGCACAAAACATTCCATGCAGAATGTAGGCACCCTATATACAGAAAGGAGCAAACCAGTGATATTTGAGGGTGCAGGCTAGCAGGCGGGGCCCATGACTTACATCATCGGAGCCTACACAACACAAAGCACTGTTGCTGTATGTAGGTTTTATTTTATTTGTTTTTTATCTTGTTTATTGAGAGCCAGTGTGGTGTAGTGGTTAGGAGCGGTAGTCTCGTAATCTGGTGAACCGGGTTCGCTTCTCCGCTCCTCCACATGCAGCTGCTGGGTGACCTTGGGCCAGTCACACTTCTCTGAAGTCTCTCAGCCCCACTCACCTCACAGAGTGTTTGTTGTGGGGGAGGAAGGGAAAGGAGAATGTTAGCCGCTTTGAGACTCCTGAAGGGGAGTGAAAGGCGGGATATCAAATCCAAACTCTTCTTCTTCTTCTTCTTATCTTACATTTTGGAAACGTACATCCAGTTTTTTCCCCTTTAATTTTTTTGGGGCCCCCAAGAGAGTGGGGCCCTAAGCTATAGCTTGTTTAGCTTATATGTAAATCCAGCATTGATGAAGATGTTTGCAGCAGCCAACCTTTCCTTCATCTTTGATGCCACACCAGGGGAGAGCCTGGCCAACCCCCGTGGCCGCATAATGCCTCCTTCCAAATGTGGCAGGGTCTCTTGTCTAGGAAATGGTGGGGTTCTCCATCCAACTGGTTGTTCCTGCCCACTCAGCCTGTTTCTCCTTCGCTCGGATGATTTTGCTGCCATTTGGGGCAGCTGTCTCTGAGGCTTTGGCTACCAAAGGGAACGATTCCTCCTCTGCAGCTCTGGCCGCTGTGGCAAGCGGCTCTCTGGCGGTGCCCCAGGAGATTCTCCCGCTTGTTGGCCTTGACAGGGCTTGTGCAGGAGAACCTCCCTCCTGGGAAGCGGACGGGTCAAAGAGGAACCCCTCCGAACCTGTCATTTCCCTCCGCTCACCCTCTAACCATGCCAATCTTCCCTGTCCGTTGGCAGCTGAACAAGTCGGCCATTTTGCGCAAAGCAATCGACCACATCCGCTTCCTGAAGCAGGCCAACCAGAAGCTGAAGGCCGAGAACATGGCCCTCAAAATGGCGAGCCAGAACAACAGTGAGTTTCGCAGCCTTCTGCCCCTTTTGCAGATCGGAAACTGCAAAAGTTTGGACTTTTGGAGGGGAGGGGAGGAAAAAATTGCGAGGGACACCCAGAAAACCTGCTGGATCCTATCAATACAAGGATCCCAGGTGGTCGTCTCTCATTTATTGGTGGTTTTTAAACAGAGGTTGGGTGGCCATCTGCCAGGGGTTCTTTGCTGTGATTTGTGCATTGCAGGGGGTTGGAATGGATGACCTTTGGGGTTCCCACCCAGCGCTGCAATTCCATGATTCTGTTACTGTTGCGAGGAGCAAAAGCATGGTTGTCCTGGGGGGAAACACAAACAGCTGTCCCCTTCCGAATCATTGATGTTTCTTGGTTGGAAGCAGAACTTAATAATAATATTATTATCATCATATGACTAGATTGCCCCAGCCACTCTGGGCGGCTTCCAGCAAAACATAAAAACACAATTAAACATCAAAAACTTTCCTAAACAAGACTGCCTTCAGATGTCCTCTAAAAGTCAGATAGTTGCTTATTTCCTTGACATCTGAAGGGAGGGCATTCGACAGGGTGGATGCCACTACTGAAAAGGCCCTGTGCCTGGTTCCCTGTAACCTTACTTCTTGCAGTGAGGGAACTACCAGAAAGCCCTTGGAGCTAAACTTGCTTTTGGGCGAAGCGCATTTCTCTCTGTGGTGACCATGGATTCTCCTTTTGCTCTTGCCGCCTGTCCCGCTTCTGCAGAGTCCCTGAAGGACCTGGTAGCCACATGTGGTGGCAACACCCAGGACTCGAAGGAAGGGATCAAGCTGGTGGACACCCTGACGCCACCCCCGTCGGACGCAGGCTCCCCGTTGCGCGGCAGCGGCAGCCCCCTCTCCCTCAGCGGCACCAGTGGGAGCGACTCTGAGCCGGACAGCCCCTTCTACGAGGAGACCAAGGTGTGACCCCGAACGGGAGCAGGAGGTGGTGGAAGGGGGGACGCCTGGGAAGAGACCAGGGGGCTGGGGCTTCACCTCAGTGGAACCATGCAAAAAACCAAAAGTCCATTTCCTTTTTTTATATATAAATTTATATAAGTTTTTTAACATACCATTTTCAACAGTGATTAAACATACTTTTACATCTTATTCAATTTTTTTGACTTCCATCAGTCCTGTCTGAAAATTTTCCCATCTAATCTCTCAGTATGCATTTCTTATTTCCCTATTACATTTCAAACTCATAACCAATATCCCGTATCTTTTTCTACTTTGTAACCCTTCGTATATTTCTCCTTACAAAACTTCTTGTAGTCCTACTATAATAATAATAATAATAATAATAATAATAATTTATTATTTATACCCCGCCCATCTGGCTGGGCCTCCCCAGCCACTCTGGGCGGCTTCCATAAAAACCAAAAATACAATAAAATATCACACGTTAAAAACTTCCCCGAACAGGGCTGCCTTAAGATGTCTTCTGAATGTCAGGTAGTTGTTTATCGCATAATTTGTTACTAGCATAATTTGTTGATTACAGCTGCTCTTCAAATAGTTCATATACTTCTTCCAATCTTCTGTAAGTCTCTGGTCCCGCAAGTTTCGAATCCTTCCTGTCATTTTGTCCAATTCTGCATTAATTTCATCTGCCATTCTTATTTCATCGGAATTTCTTCTTGCTACCATTTATGGGCTAACAATACTTTTGCTGCTGTTGCATATAAGAACAGTTTGACATCTTGTCTATTAATGTCTTGGCCTATAATATAAAGTCCATTTCCAACGAAGATCTCCAATATGGGTTCCCTGAATCAGCTGCATGCCCTTGATCTAAGCCAATATTGCTTCCTCTGATTGGTAGCAACTGTTCCAGGGCTTTCCCCACTTCCGAGTACCTTGATTTTTGCAAAATATTTGCACATGGGTTGCAAAATTTTGCGTTAGGGTCTTTGCACAGGAACTATCACAGTTCCTGGAAACCCGAGGGGACCCCCTCCATCAGTTTCTATGTTCATGCCCCTCTTTCATTCACCACCTCTTTCCATAAAAAGAACAAAATGAAGAATTGGTTGCAGGTTCGATCACCGTATAGGACAGCTGCATATTCCTGCATTGCAATGTGTTGGACTACGTGATCCACAGGGTTCCTTACTTCTATGATTCCAAAGAATCATATAATCAAATGATTAAAATAAAAAAAGAGATAGCTTCTCTATCTGGCAATTACTTGTGTATCAAAATTTCAAAATATTTAGCATGTACACTCCAAAAATATCTAGCTCTAAAAGCAGCTGGAATCCCCCTGGCTAAGAAGACGGCAACTTGGTCCTCCTTCCACGCTGCCCCCAAACTCATCTGCTGTTGTCTGTGGCTGTTTCAGGTGAAGCAAGAGCATCAGGCGCTCTCGCCAGGCAGCCTGGGGATGCTGGATCGCTCGCGCTTGGCCCTGTGTGCCTTTGTCTTCCTCTGCCTCTCCTTCAACCCCCTCTCCTCCCTCTTGGCGGGCTCTCACTCGGCCAGCCCTTCGGATATCGATGGCTCCAGCCACTCCGGGCGCACCATTAAGAGCCAGAATGAGGCCGCAGGTGAGTGTGCGGCAGGGTCTTCGCCGGGGCTGAGGACCCGCAGGCCTGTGGGGCCGGCATGTCTTGTGATGTTCATCTATCCAGGCTGCAGCCTCCTTTCCCCCACAGCGCCATATTTAGGCTTCCAAATCAGCCCTGTTGGAGCAAGCACTGTCTGTTTGATGCCTGGATGTGGAGACCAAGTGCCCCTATTTTCCAGGGACAGTCCCTGGCTTTACAGAAGCCGCCCAGGATTCTGATTTGATCCCAGAATGTCCCACTTTTACTTAGGATGTCCCTATTTTCATGGGAGAAATGCTGGAGGGGACACCTCTTTTTTCTTCAGAAAAGCGTTGGAGAGTATGAACTTGTGTGTGTGTGTTTGGCCACATTCACAGGAAATGCTTAGAGCGCTGCGATACCACTTCAAACAGTCATGGCTCCGTCCAAGGAATTTTGGGAGCTGTAGTTAGTTGAAGGTGCTGGGAGTTGTTACGGGGGCTCCTATTCCCCTCACAGAACTACAATTCCCAGAGTTCTCTGTTGTGAGGAAGAGAGACGGATTTCTAAACCACAGTGCCTCGTGTCTTCATCCACAGACACCCCTATCGCCTGGTTCCAGTGGTTTCTCCCCACCTTGGTCTTCTGGCTGATCAACATGCTGGTTGTTTTGGGAGCCTTTGTCCGGCTGTTCATTTATGGCGAGCCCATCACACGCCCTCATTCAGAGGCTTCCATCCTTTTCTGGAGGCATCGCAAGCAGGCAGACCTCGACTTGGCGCGGGTGAGTGTGCGCATCTGTGATTTTCAGCGATTTTCATGGTTTTTAGCTTCCTGCGTTGTCTTGTCTAGCAAAGGTCCTGTGACGGAACTTCCATGGGAGGCCCATTCTGTAAAGAAGTGTTGTTGTGGTAGGGTTGTGGCACTGGGGACACAGGTTCAAGTAATCTGGGGTGTTGGCCAGACTTGCTGTTGACTCTTGACAAAACAAAAAAATTCCTTCCAGTAGCACCTTAAAGACCAACTAAGTTAGTTCTTGGTATGAGCTTTCGTGTGCATGCACACTTCTTCAGATACACTGAAACAGAAGTCACCAGACCCTTCTATATAGTGAGAAGGTGGGGAGGGGTATTACTCAGAAGGGTGATGGAATGGGTGATTGGCAGATAGCTGTGATGAGCCTGTTGACGACTCTTAACGACTGCAATAGGTCTTACAGGAAAAAGCAAGGGGTGAGAAGGTGAAAAATGGCTTTGTCATGTATAATGAGATAAGAATCCAATGTCTTTGTTCAGACCAGGTCTCTCCATGGTTTTAAGTTTGGTAATAAGTTGCAATTCAGCAGCTTCTCTTTCCAGTCTATAGAAGTCTCCGCTGTCCCGGGGGCTTTTAAAATGCTGGGGGACGGCAGCGAAGCCTTCGCTGTCCCGGGAAGGCAGGCGGGGGGGGGAGCAAAGACTTTCGCCCCCCGCCGGCCTTCAGAAGAGGTCGGGGGACAGACTGTCCCCGGACCTGGTCTGAAGGCGGTTTCCGTAGGAACGCATTGATTGATTTTCAATGCATTCCTATGGGAAACCGTGCTTCGCAAGATGAAAAACTCGCAAGACGAAAAGACTTGCGGAGCGAATTAATTTCGTCTTGCGAGGCACCACTGTACTTAGCACAGATAAGGCATCCAGCAGGGCCTTCGAGTCCCAAGTTCAGAGGCAAGGCAGGTTCATACAAAGATCAGTCCGTTTCAGAGGTGAATTGGTCCAAAGTTGTTGATAAGAGAGACAGGCGCACCTCACCAGGGAAGGGCAGTCCATAAACTGGGAGCCACTGCTAAGAAGACCCTGTCTCAGGCAGCACACCGAGTTGCTCACCCTGGGGCCTTCTAGATGCAAAGCAGCTGCTCCTCCATGTCCTTATAGTCTCTTTGTGCTCCATCCTTTACAAGGCTTGTCCATTCTCTCCCTCATTTCCTCTTCAGGGAGATTTTGCTCAGGCCTCCCAGAATTTATGGACGGCGTTGAAAGCCCTCGGCCGCCCACTCCCGACCTCCAACCTCGACCTGACCTGCAGCCTTTTATGGAACTTGATCCGTCACATCCTTCAGCGGCTCTGGGTGGGGCGTTGGCTGGCGGGAAGGGCTGGCGGCTTCTTCCGCGACCGGGAGCTCAAGGCTGACGTGCAGAAAAGCGCCTGCGACGCGGCCCTGGTGTACCACAAACTGCATCAGCTGCACATGACAGGTAGGCTTCGAGCAGCGGTCTTCAACCCTTTTGGGTCCACGGCTCCTTGGCTTAAAGTTCCAGGCATGGCCAGACAGTCCCCATCATCCCAGACCACAGGTCCTGTTAGCTAGGGATGATGTGAGTTGAAATCCCAAAACAGCTGGAGGGCCAAGTCTGGCCATACAGAGGTACCTCGGGTTAAGTACTTAATTCGTTCTGGAGGTCCGTTCTTAACCTGAAACTGTTCTTAACCTGAAGCACCACTTTAGCTAATGGGGCTTCCTGCTGCCTCCACACCGCCAGAGCACGATTTCTGTTCTCATCCTGAAGCAAAGTTCTTAACCAGAGGTAATATTTCTGAGTTAGTGGAGTCTGTAACCTGAAGCGTATTTAACCTGAAGTGTATGTAACCTGAGGTACCACTGTACTTGGTTTAAACCAGGGGTCAGCAACCTTTTTCAGCCTTGGGCCAGTCCACCATCCCTCAGACCATGTGGTGGGCTGGACTATTTTGCGAGGGGAAATGAACAAATTCCTATGCCCCACCAATAACCCAGAGATGCATTTAAAATAAAAGGACACATTCTACTCATGTAAAAACACGCTGATTCCTGGACTGGCCGCGGGCCGGATTGAGAAGGCGATTGGGCTGGATCTGGCCCCCGGGCCTTAAGTTGCCTATCCCTGGTAAACTACGACATCTTTGACTAAGGGTTTTCCCACCTCCTCTTCCCACAGGGAAGCATGTGGCCGGTCACCTCTCAGCAATCAACATGGCGCTGAGTGCCGTGAACCTGGCCGAGTGCGCAGGCAACACCATCTCTGTGGCAACGCTGGCTGAAGTCTACGTGGCAGCGGCGCTGCGTGTGAAGACCAGCCTCCATCGCTGTTGTCACTTCCTGGCGGTAAGGCCGTGTGATGTGGGGTGCAGGATATTACCTCAGCTCTTCCATTTGGGCTAAGCACACCATCAGGTGTAGGGAACTTTGGGCTCTGCAGATGTCGCCGAACCACAGCTCCCATCATGGCTGCCCATTAACCATGGTTTCTGAGGGTGAGGGGAATTGCAGTCCAACCGCACCTGGAGGGCCAAATTGTTGTTGTTGTTATTGCTATTTTTCTAGAAAAGAAAAAAAAATTATTGCATTCTCTTTGAATGGCAATGGTGCTAATCTGAGAGGTGCCAGAATTGAGTTCCAGCAAGTTCCAGCTGAAAAAGCCCTATTATTATTATTATTATTATTATTATTATTATTATTATTGTTATTATTATTATTATTAATTTTATATACAGTCATTCATTGCAAGATATCAGGGCGGACCGCAGAATAAAATACAAGATAAAAACACAAGCAAATAATAAAAACCGAAACAACAGACACATTTAAAAGGCTGTAGAATATGAATCAGCCAGAGGCCTGGTTGAAGAGGAACGTTTTCGCCTGGCTACTAAAAATATATAATGAAGGCACCCGGCGAACCTCCCTAGGGAGAACATTCCACAGACGGGGAGCCACTGCAGAAAAGGCCTGTTCTCTTGTGTTGTCACCATCCCGACTTCACATAGAGGGGCCTCAAAATATTGATCGATCGAATTTACTTGGACGCCACATTTCCACAACCAGCTGTGCCCAAAGCAGCGTCTAGCAAATATTCAAAATATGTTATTGTTTTGTTCTTTTCGCAAACTACTTTGAGGGTTGTTGGTTTTTTTTTTACAGTCAAGTGGCATATAAATTTTATTGGGGAATATATATTTTTTTTATTTAAAAGAATAAGGCTTGCAAGTAGCCACTGGCCACCTTGCAAGTGGTAAGCACAGAATGCTGGGGTCACCCCCAGGGCTCCCCTGATTGGCTTTCCTTTTCCTTTTGTGGAACAGCGCTTCTTCCTCAGCAGTGCCCGGCAGGTGCTGCTGTCCCACAGTGGGACTGTCCCGCCTGCCCTCCAGTGGCTCTGCCACCCTGTGGGTCACCGTTTCTTCGTGGACGGAGACTGGGCCGTGAAGAGCTGTCCTCGGGAGAGCATCTACAGCTCCACCAGTAATCCAGGTATGGAGAAATCGGCTGGCGTGACGCGAGAGGGTGGAGCCCTGGACTTGGGGAGCGGCAGGGAAACCCGGGTTCAAATCCCTGCTTTGCTGAGAAGCTCACGGGCGACTTTCTCTCAGCTTAACCTTCCTCACAAGGTTGTTGTGAGAATCAAATGGGCAGCAGCTCCTGATAAACAGGAATCATGGAATCATAAAGGACTTTGAGGGCGATCTAGTCCAACCCCTGCAATGCGGGAATCTCAGCTATCCCCAATGACCCACCTGCAATATAAATTTGAAGCAGTGCCATTTAATCAGCCAAGGTTTCCTGCAAAGAATCCTGGGAGCTGTAGTTTCTTAAGGGTGCTGAGAGTTGTTAGGAGGCCCCTATTCCTCTTGCAGAGCTACAACTCCCAGTTCCCTATAAGGAAGACGGATTGATTGTTTAGCCAGCATTGTAGTTCTGATCGATAGTATTCCGCCTGCTTCACAATCTGTCTCCAGTTCCTTCCAGATGGACTCCCCAACTCCATCAGCCCTTAACCATTGGCTGTGCTGCCTGGCCCTGATGGGAATTGTAGTCCAACAACTTCCAGGGGGCACCATGTTGGCCAAGGGCTTCATGGGAAAGGGTTGTCCTCCAATCTATTCATTTACCCCATTGGACCAATAGGGTATTCTGGGGTGTGCTGTCAGGTGATTGGCTGGCATCCCTCTGTCTCGGGAGACGGTGGAGGAGTTCGCCTTTGTGAATGAAGTCAGGCTGTCACAGCGCCTGCTGCGGCTGTAGAGACCGATACGGGAGAGACATGTTTTGTTGCAGCTGAGGCAGATTGAAGGCTGTCGACCCCATCAGAAAAGGATGTTCTTTCCCTCTCTCTCCCCTTCGCAGCGGACCCCCTGGCTCAAGTGACCCAGCTGTTCCGTGAGCATTTGCTGGAGAAAGCCCTTTCCTGTGTCTCAAGGCTGGAGAGTGAGGCGCCTGCCAGCCACGACGAGGGGTAAGAGAGGACCGGATTTCGGGTCTTGAAGCCCCTGTACATGTTGCTATCTCCTGCCTTGGCTCCAACCGGTTCTGGTACACCCCCAAATTTATAGATGCTGAGTGAGAACATTTAAATGGTGTGTTTAATAATAATAATAATAACAACAATAATAATTTATTATTTATACCCTGCCCATCTGGCTGGGTTTCCCCAGCCACTCTGGGCAGCTTCCAACAGAACGCTAAAATACAATAACCTATTAAACATTAAAAAGCTTCCCTAAACAGGGCTGCCTTCAGATGTCTTCTAAAAGTTGGGTAGTTTTCTCACTCTTTGATATCTGGTGGGAGGGCGTTCCACAGGGCGGGTGCCACCACCGAGAAGGCCCTCTGCCCGGTTCCCTGTAACTTGGCTTCTCGTAGCGAGGGAACTGCCAGAAGGCCCTCGGAGCTGGACCTCAGTGTCCGGGCAGAACGATGGGGGTGGAGACGCTCCTTCAGGTATACTGGACCGAGGCCGTTCGTACTGATTCTCCTTGTTGCAGATTTGGCCCAATTCCCCTTCAAACTGCCCTGGAGAGGGGATTCCCACCCATGTCACTTGCTCCCAGATTATCCCTTCCTATTCCCTTGGAACGCAGGGAGCTGCCTTATTCTGAATCGGACCACCCAGTATTTCCCCGCACTGACTGGCAGCAGCTTTGAAGGGTTTCAGCCTTTTCCCAGCCCAATCCCAGAGATGCCAGACATTGAACCAAGAACCCTTCCTGCCCTGAGCCACAGCCCTTTCCTAAGGGCAGCTGTACCTGTAATTTTCCGCTGGGTCGTAGGGCATGCCAACAGGTTTTACAGTGGTGCCCCGCAAGACGAACGCCTCGCAAGACGAAAAACCCGCTAGACGAAAGGGTTTTCCGTTTTGGAGGCGCTTCGCAAAACGAATTTCCCTATGGGCTTGCTTCGCACGAAGAAAGCCCATAGGGAAATCTCTGGGGACCTCTTTTAAATGCTAGCGGTGGGGAGCAAAGCCTTTCCCCCCCCCTCCGGCCTTCAGAAGAGGTCCAGGAAGGCCGGCGGGGGCCGAAAGGCTTTGCTCCCCACCGCCAGCATTTTAAAAGCAGTCCGGGATAGCAGGGAAGCGCTTCCCGCTATCCCGGATGGCTTTTGAAGGCAGGCGGGGGGGGGAGCAAAGACTTTTGCCCCCCGCCCGCCTTCAGAAGAGGTCCTGGACCTCTTCTGAAGGCCGGTGGGGGGCAAAAGTCTTTGCTCCCCCCTGCCTGCCTTCCCGGGAGAGCGGAGAAACGCAGCCCGCCAGCATTTTAAGATCGCCCCGGGACAGCGAAGAAGTCTCCGCTGTCCCGGGAAGGCAGGCGGGGGGAAGCAAAGACTTTCGCCCCCCGCTGGCCTTCAGAAGAGGTCGGGGGACAGACTGTCCCCGGACCTGGTCTGAAGGCGGTTTCCATAGGAACGCATTGATTGATTTTCAATGCATTCCTATGGGAAACCATGCTTCGCAAGACGAAAAACTCGCAAGACGAAAAGACTTGCGGAACGAATTAATTTCGTCTTGCGAGGCACCACTGTATAATCCCCACCAAGAAACGATAGGTGAGGTCTGCAACAGTCCTCTTCCTAGCTGTGATTCCCAGCATACTGCCTCCAACAGGGGAGGGAGAGCATAGTTCTTGTGGCTTGTAGAGCCTTATCTTCCGCTAAGCAGAGGTCTAGTGGGATCCTGCCTGCTTCCTGCCATTTGCAGCTGATTTCCCAAGGTGACCTTGGGTTATTTTCCACCCTTGGAGAAGGGGGCTGTGGGTGCTTGCAGATGTGTGGGTGGAAGAGACCTTGATAGAGAATATCTGGGGAGTTCAATTTTGCAACACAGTGTTGGAAGGGTTTGCTGTTGATTGGGGAAACCCCAGAACTGGATGGTGCTGCTGATTTCAAATGGAATTGGTATTTGCAAAAAATGTCAACGGGAACTTAGTTTTCTTCTGCCCCTGGGACAATGCTGCATCGTGATGCAAAAGCTTCTTGCAGGCAAAATGTGCAAGGAAAGATCCCACCTTCTTTCTAAGTTATGCAGGCCCCAGACTCTAAAGGAATATTTAGGGCTGAATTCTACTGGACACACCATTCACACAGCCAGGACTTGTGTGAATGGGTTTCTGGAGGAAATGGGAGACACTTGTCTGGTGTAAGGTCCAAACTGGATTGAGATGGGGCCTTGAATAGGGTCTGGTCCTGATCTTTGGTGGTTGGGCAAGCTTTCAATTTAATGCTTATCCTTTTTTTTTAAAAAAAAAGTCATTCAATTGCATTAATTGTTTTGTATCTTGCTTCGGGCCCTTGGAAGCCCTGGACTGGGGTACTGGGCTTCCTTTTGGCTGCCCCCTCCCCAACTAGAAGCCCAAACCAGGTTAGATTGCTGGAAACCGGAGCTCTGGCACCAGTATTCATACCAAAACTCATCCTGATTTCCTCTGTTTGGCTGCAGGGAATTTTCCGACGCTCTGGAGTACCTGCATTTCCTCAACAGCTGTGCAGATGCCGTTCCCAGCCCAACGCCGTCCCTCAGCACCAGTCTGGATGCTGCCACAGGTGGGGAGCAACAAGCCAAGAGTTTCCTTAGGCGGGATGGGTCTGGAAGGGAACTGGAGACTTGTGGGACAGGGAGAAGGAAGCCAGAGGTTTGTGCAGTTAAATGGAGGCTGGAGGACATTTTTGCTGCTGATAGGGATATGGTCTTTCCGTGCAAATCAGGGCATTTTGCAGCGGGCGATTTGCATCAGAACATTTTCTGATTTCCTAGGGCATGCGGGTGGCGCTGTGGGTTAAACCACAGAGCCTAGGACTTGCCGATCAGAAAGTCGGCGGTTCGAATCCCCGCGATGGGGTGAGCTCCTGTTGCTCGGTCCCTGCTACTGCCAGCCTAGCAGTTCGAAAGCATGTGAAAATGCAAGTAGATAAATAGGTACCGCTCCGGCGGGAAGGTAAACGGCATTTCCGTGCGCTGCTCTGGTTCGCCAGAAGTGGCTTAGTCATGCTGGCCACATGACCCGGAAGCTGTACGCTGGCTCCGTCGGATAGTAAAGCGAGATGAGATGGAGTTGTCAGGTGACTGGCAGCTGGGTATCTCCGCCCCTTCGGTCCAAGGGATTGGGGGGAAAGCTAAGGATCTGGCCCTCTGAGCCGCAACACCCACCTTGCCATAAGAGGTTCAGTGTTTCTGGCAGGATCCGCCTGACGCCATGTCCCTCTCCGTCCTCTAGGCACCGATCCCATTGCCCACTGGTGGGCATCTGTGGTTGCCATGGCGATCCATGGGCTGCAAGGGGATGACGAGGCTGTGGAGCGCCTGTACCCGCTGGTGGAATCGATGCCAAGGGCCCTCCAGGCCTCTGAGTAAGTGGGGTGGGGGAAAATAACGTGTTGCTGTTGTTTATACCCTACCTTTTTCTCCATGGAGCTTAGGGTGGCTCAGAGGTCTTCCTGTCCCCATTTTGTCCTAATGACAACCCCTGTGAGGTAGCTCCCCTATGAGAGAGAGAGGGAGACCAGGTCAACATCATACAATTATAGAGAAAGTTGCAAGGGACACCTGAGGGTCATCTAGCCCAGCCCGCTGCATTTCAGGAATCTTGACTAAAGTATCCATGACAGATGGCCATCCAACCTCTTCTTAAAAACCTTCAGGGAAGTCCACCACCTCCCAAGGGAGACTGTTCCCCTATCAAACAGCTCTAACTGTTAGAAAGTTCTTCCTGATGTTTAGTCGGAGTCTCCTTTCTTGGAACTTGAATCCATTGGTTCAGGTCCTACCTTCCAGAGCAGGAGAAAACAAGCTTCCTTCCTTCCATGTGACAGCCTTTTAGATACCGTATTTTTCGCACTATAGGACGCACCGGTCCATAGGACACACCTAGATTTAGGGGGGGAAATAAAGGGGAAAAAATTACCCCCCCCAGGCTCTGGGAGCTTGTGGGGCTAGGGGAGGAGGAAGCCCTCCACCAGCCTCCAAACCATGTCGAGAGACAGCGGGATGGCGCGCTGCACCTCTCCCGCTGTCCCCCGAGTTTGCAGGACTGGCGACGGGGAGGAGCAGGCTTCTCCCCCCGCCAGCCTTCTAACCAAGTCGGGGGACAGCGGGATGGGGGCGTTCCGCCTCCCCGCTGTCCCCCGAGCTTGTGGGGCTGGCGGTGGGGCTCTCCTGAAGCCTGGAGAGCGAGAGGGGTCAGTGCGCACCGACCCCTCTCGCTCTCCAGGCTTCAGTGAAAGCCTGCATTCGCACCATAGGACGCACACACATTTCCCCTTCATTTTTGGCTATCATATTTCCTCTAAGTCTCCTCTTTTCTAGGCTAAACATACCCAACTCCCTCAACCGTAAGGCTTGGTCATCTTGGTTGCCCTCCTCTGCACACGTTCCAGCTTGTCAATATCTTCCTTAAATTGTGGCCAAGTGGGGATTTGAACCCTGGTCTCCCAGGCCCCAGCCTGACACCCTAACCACTAGGCCAGACTGGCCAAAGACAAGGAAAATCCTGCAAGGAGCTTGTAAGGAGTGTGATGGCAGCTAGGCTGCTCAGCGACATCGGCAGGGGGCTGAGTGTCATCTCCTCCTAAAACAAACGAAGAAGAATCAAAATTGTGCAGAGCTGGGTTTTGCAACCCTCTGTGAGGCCTCTGTTGGCTATAGAGAACCTCCAAGTTCAGGGGAAGTCTACCTCTGAGTATTGGTTGCTGCTCTGACATTCTTAAGCTCCGTCTTGGAGCTTGCTCAGCTAACTTTTCTCATTCCAGTCATTTTCAGGATGCATTGTTCCACAGTCATAGGGGCTAGGAACTTGAATTTAAGCAAACAAACCCTGAGCTTTTTAAAATTTATTTAAAGGAAACAGGATTCTGTGGCCAAAGGCTGACCTTGCAGCTTTCCCAGAGTCTTCAGCCCACACAGAACTTTGCTGATACGGGGGGCGGGTGGTTTCCTCCCTCCCCAGAAATGATGGGTTGGCGATTCATCCAGCTTCTCCTTCGCTGCAGGAATCCTCTTCCTCGCGCAGCGCTGCATACCTTCAAGGCTGCGCGGGTGCTGATGGGCAAGCTCGACTGCAGCCTAGGCCAGTGCGACAGAGCCGGAGACTACTTGCGAGACAGCTTGGCGGGGAACATGCCCCCCAGTGCCATCGACAGAGTGAGTTGCGGTGGGGGCGGAGCCTGGAGCCTGGGCGGAGCCAAGCGGGAGGCCGGGGTGGTGCTTAAAGCGGTGGGCAGAGCTAATGTGTACAGTGGTGCCCCGCAAGACGAACGCCTCGCAAGACGGAAAACCCGCTAGACGAAAGGGTTTTCCGTTTTGGAGTTGCTTCGCAAAACAAATTTCCTATGGGCTTGCTTCGCAAGACGAAAATGTCTTGCGAGTTCCTGCGGGTTTTTTTTCCTTTCCCCCCTTTTTCCCAAGCCGCTAAGCCGCTTATCAGCTGATCCGCTAAGCCGCTTAACAGCTGATCCGCTAAGCCGCTTAACAGCTGATCCGCTAAGCCGCTTAACAGCTGATCCGCTAAGCCGCTTAACAGCTGATCCGCTAAGCCGCTTAACAGCTGATCCGCTAAGCCGCTTAACAGCTGATCCGCTAAGCCGCTTAACAGCTGATCCGCTAAGCCGCTTATCAGCTGATCCGCTAAGCCGCTTATCAGCTGATCCGCTAAGCCGCTAATAGCGCTAATCCGCTAAGCTGCTAATGGGCTTGCTTCGCAAGACGAAAAAACTGCAAGATGAAGAGACTCACAGAACGGATTCTTTTCGTCTTGCGAGGCACCACTGTACCTACTTGCCCCTGGAGGTGGAGCCTGTAGCTGTACGGGGGGGGAGGTAACGGCCCAGATCCAGAGGCTAATGTGGCTTTGGCGCAAGGCTAGAGGGTGGTGTTTAGTTTGCCTGGAGCAGGCACCCCCAAACTCAGCCCTCCAGCTCTTTTGGGACTACAATTCCCATCATCCCTGACCACTGGTCCTGTTAGCTAGGGATGATGGGAGTTGTAGTCCAAAACATCTGGAGGGTTGAGTTTGGGGATGCCTGGTCTGGAGCTTCCGATTCGTCCTGGAGCTTAAAGTGCTCCAAATGGAGCTTCAAGTTGTTGTTCAACAGTGGAATTTGCTGCCAAGGAGCGTGGTGGAGTCTCCTTCTTTGGAGGTCTTTAAGCAGAGGCTTGACAAGCATAGGTCAGGAGTGCTCTGATGGTGTTTCCTGCTTGGCAGGGGGTTGGACTCGATGGCCCTTGTGGTCTCTTCCAATTCTATGATTCTAAGTTGTGTCAGCGGCTCCCGGCTGGTCGCCCAGGAAAGTGTAAAGACAAGGAAAAGTTTCTTACTGTCCTTTTTTATTTCAGTCTTTACAGAGAGAGGCTGTAGAACCCAGCCTCTTGGATAATGGCGTTGTCCCGAGTGAATCTCCATCCCTGTCTCTCCCACTTCCTCATTCCTCATTCTCATCACCACCTCCTCCATGGGTGCTGCTATGCGCCCTCTGTCTTTGAGCTCTTTGCTCTGCTACTTTCAAGGCTCGCCGGGTTCTGGGAGACGGAGGCTCTGAGATGCTTTCTAATGACAACGCGTCAGGCCGGTGTTGCTCTGACTCTCCCGTGATTTCCCAACGTTCTCCCTCATCTGCCTCTGAGCTGAAACCTTCCTCAAGCCCCTGTTGTAAAACTATACAGTGGTACCTCAGGTTACATACGCTTCAGGTTACATATGCTTCAGGTTACAGACTCCGCTAACCCAGAAATAGTGCTTCAGGTTAAGAACTTTGCTTCAGGATGAGAACGGAAATGGCGCAGCGGCAGCAGGAGGCCCCATTAGCCAAAGTGGTGCTTCAGGTTAAGAACAGTTTCAGGTTATGAATGGACCTCCGGAACGAATTAAGTACTTAACCCGAGGTACCACTGGGCTGTCTTTCTTTTCCTCCACCCTGGAAGAGTCAGGATGGGCAGGTGGTCTCCACCATTCCTCCTCCTCCTCTGCTCAGCCCCTGACATCTTGTAGCTGAAAAGGAACAATGTCTTCCCCTCCCCCAATTATCTGGACACCTTCGTTTCTTCAGGCTCAGTCCACTTCTTGGGCACCCTTCCTCCCTGCCCTTCAATTCCAAAAATTCTGTAACTAAGAAAGAGTACTTGAGTTTTCTTTTCCTCCTCCTTCGCAGTTCCCTTTCCTTTAGTGCTGTGTCTTTTTGAGTGTAAGCCTGGAGGGCAGGGACTCTCTTCTGGTCACTGACGTTTGCAAGCTGCCCTGGGAGCCTTTGTGTGTCTGAAGAGCAGGATTGGTACATTTTGAACAAATGAACACTTTTGCAAAAAAAGAGAAGACAGTGGGTGAGGTACCTGGGCGATGGAGGTGCCCAACAACCCTTTAGCTCCTGCCCTCTGTGTGGAGTTTAGAATCAGGAGAGGTGCTAAGTGGGGAATGGGTTTTGCATGGAAGACAAATGAGTCTTAAGGGGGACGGTGTGGGTGGTCTATTCCATGAGCAGTTGTCTGTCTTGGGTTTTTTGCATCTGTGGGGTAAAGGGACTTTCTCAGCTCAAGGGCCCATTCCCTTGTGATGAACCTTCCAGGGGCCGTATGCTGAGGCAGTCGGGGGCCAGAGCCAAAAGGGGGCAGAGCAGCAGATGCAGCATACCGTATTTTTCTGTGTATAAGAAGAGCTTATTTTATTAAGAAATCTTGCAAAAAAATCAGGGGCGTCTTATACTAGGATAGTGGAGAGGTGGGACAGGCGATTGGCGGCTGCCACAAGCTGGAGATTGTCAGTGCTGTTTTTGTGGATGGTTGGTGTGGCAAGGTCTGCTGGCTATTGGCGTGCGATTGGTGATGTCCTCTGGCGAGCGTGCAGGCGATTGGGGGTTCGTTGATGTGTTTGCGATTGTGCGGTTGGCTGTGGTGATGCTGTGGGTGAGCGATTTTCGGCAACCCCCCGAAAAAGCTCAACGCGTCTGGGCACTCCCCTCTGAAAATAAACTCAGCAACTGTGGGCAATCCTCCTTTAAAGAAACTCAAAAACTATTGGCAATCTCCCCTCGAAAAAGCTCAACCCCCCCCAAAAAAAAGCTGAACAACTGTGGGCAATCTCCCTCCATTTTCTCAATTTGGAGTCCCAAAAAATAGAGGCTGTCTTATACAAGGGGGCATGTTATACACGGGAAAATACGGTACCTTTGTACCCATAGACTGCCTTCCAGCCACACACAAAATCCTACTTGCTCATCTCTCTCCATCCCAGCAGTCAAGGAGCCGTCAGTACAGCCCAGGCAGAAGTCCTCAGGGAGGGCTCAGAGCAGGGTTTCTGTGGGTCTCGACAGGGGCATGTGGTCTGTGGAGGGGCCAAAGGCTGGAGAGCAAGGTTCAAAGGGCCACATTTGGCCCCTGGTCCTGAAGTTCCCCACCTGCCTGTCTCTCTCTCTCTCCAAACATCCTGGTCTCGTTGTTTCTGAGGACAATCTTTCTCCACCTCCGGCGGCTGCGGAAACCGGGAGGCTGTGCAGAGGCGGGGTGTGTGTGTTGTGGTGGTGTCGGGGGTGCATTGTAGTTGCATTGCATGTGCAGCCAAAGTGTGCAATGCCCCTCCAGTGCAGCCCTGAGGCCGCTTCTCCCGGCGGAGGGTCGTGGCAGCAGCCCAGGGCTTGCGAGAAGAGGCAGGAGCGGGAGGTTGATCGGGGAAGACCTTGGGCTATCACAGAGTGGAGGAACCAGCTGGGGAACCCCCAAGGGAAAGAAGGCTCAGAGCCCGGGGAGGGGTGGTGGACTTCAGTGAGTGGTCAGAGGGAAAAGACTGGGAAGAGGAGGTGTCAGAAGCTGAAGAGGCAACAGGGCTAAGTGAGCGGGAGGAGTCTGTGGCAGAGAGCAGTCCAGACTCAGAGGCAGAAGCTGAAGGAGGAGAGGAGGGAGACCAAAAAGCAAAGATGAGTCAGGCTGCTGAAGAGTCCTGGGTGCCTCCCTTTCATGCGACAAGCTCCCCTCCCCACTTGTCTCCCAGAACCAGAAGGGGCATGAAAAGGGCAGAGGAGAAATTAGGGTCATGCAGGCACAGTCTCAAATTGCTTGGAGAAAACCCTGGAGAGGAGGGGCTTAGGCAGAGATCTTTAGTCTCAGCAACTGCTTCATGGGGGCAAGACCTGCCAGAGATGAGTTGCTCTGTTTGTGAGGCCTGACCCTCCTGTGCAAGTCGTGTTTTTGCTAATAAAGAATCAGCTCCAACTTGCACAGTGTGATTTACTGCTGGCTCGCTCCTGTTGTCAGCCCAGCACCCTCCACCCACCAACTGTCAGCCCTTCCTGTCTCTCGGTGACTCTTTTTCTTTGGCGATCCCTCGTAGCCGAGTCAGATTGTCTTCCATAAACACGGTTTTAACAATGAGTCCGTAAGTGACTGGAGGCCAATTCTGGATCCACACGTCCTTCCGCAGTGGGGACATAGGTTTCCAGGTGGGAGTTGATAGTGGTGTGGATTTGCCAAGCGTGCCTTCCTCTTAGCACGTTTCTCCTTTGTGTCCTGAGTTCGAGTGTCTTCAAAGCTCGTATTAGCTGTGGCCGGCAAAATTCTTGCAGGGATCTTAGCAAACCGTCTCTTATCAATATTCGAGGTGACCCTTCCTGAATACCAAGATGGTTTTCGGCTTTCTAGGGGGACAGTGGACATGATTTTCACATCTCAACAGCTTTCAGAAAAATGCAGAGAGCAAATCCAACCCCTGTATATGGCATTTATTGATTTGACTAAGGCTTTTGACACTGTAAATCGCAACGCCCTGTGGACTGTCCTTCTGAAAATTGGCTGCCCAGATAAATTTGTGAATATCATTCGGCTCCTCCATGATAATACGACAGCAGCAATCGCAGATAACAACGGCTCTCAAAGTGAACCATTCACAGTGGGATCAGGTGTTAAACAGGGTTGTGTTATTGCCCCAACTCTATTTATTATTTTCATTGCCGTGATCCTGCACTTTGTTGAAGGGAAACTTCCACCGGAGTAGAAATCATATACGATATGATAATCTTTATTGTCATTGTCCCATAGAGAACAACAAAATTGAAAAATCTACATCAGACATTCAAAAACCAACAAGCCTGCTATCCCCATTATCCCAACCTGGTTAGCCCCCTAAAAACTCTGATACCCCATTTTTAAATACAATATACTCCCATAGAGATTCCTTACACTGCATTTAAAACCAAAATCGCATTTGGATAGAAACTGTTTCTCAGGCAGCTAGTCCTAGTCTTTATGACCCTGTACCTTCTTCCAGAAGGCAGAAGCTGAAAGAGATCATTTCCGGGGTGTGCACTATCCTGCACTATCTCTGCAGCTTTCTTATGGCACCTGGAAGCATAGATTTGATCCTAGGTGGGAAGAGCGCACCCAATTATTCTCTCTGCAGTCTTTACAACCCTGGATAGCATTGGTTTTCCCCTGACCGTGCAGCTCCCAAACCACACACACAGACCATAAGTTAATACACTCTCCACAGTACAATGGTAAAATGCCATCAGCAGGTCCTTTGAGAGATTGTTTTTCTGCAGGATTCTGAGAAAATATAACCTCTGCTTCCATCGAACAGATGGAAAGCTCTTCAATCTGCTCTTCCAGGATGCTGGACTAGGTGGGCCATTGGCCTGATCCAGGAGCGCTCTTCTTACTTTCTTGCGTTCTCTCTCTTTCTCAGGCTGTGCAGTTCCTCTTGTGTGACCTCCTTCTCATCACTCGCACCAGACTCTGGCAGCAGCAGATGCAAGCAGGTCAGCAGCCGCATGGCGCTCCCTACCAGGCCTCCACCCTTGAGCTCCGTGGCTTCCAGCAGGATCTCAGCAGTCTCCGGCGCCTGGCGCAAGCGGACAAGGCTGCCATGCACAGGGTGAGTGCCACGCTGGGCTTCTCTGCTCCTGTAAGCTCCTCATTGGCTCCGCAATGCGGCCGTCACTGTCGAGAGCGCTGGTTTTTAGTCACGCTGTGAAGCTGTCTCACTGCCGACTCAGAGACTTCTCCAGTCTGTTTATTTTATACGTTTCATAAAATTTATATACGGCTTGGTTGTTGTTGTTTATATATATAACCTTCAAAGGGGTTTACCAGAAAGATAATACCATGAAATCAACAATAATATTTTTTTTTTACATTTTTTATTTTCAATGCAAAATTACAACAAAAATTACAAACATTGAATCCAAAATAAAACAGTACAAACGGAAAAAAGCAAAACACAAGAGAGAAAAAAAACCATGAACAAACAAACAAAAAACAAAAACACACATCTACAAATAAAACCATATCATCATTCTAATCATTATGTACATATACACATATTGACTTCCTTTGTTCCAAGACCTCGACATTTTTACTGTTTTTAAATTGTTGTGTCTAATGCAGATTACCTCTCTCTTTATACTTTTTGCACCATTTTTCTCTTTCTTTAACCCTGCAAAGCTTCATTCGTTACATACCGATATGTTTACTCCAGAACAATGTTTTTTTCATCTACTCTTTAGCACATCCCCATTCTTTTAATAATTTTTGGTCCGACTGTCCCCTTATGAATGCTGTGAGTCTTGCCAGATGTATATATTCACAAAATTTAATTTGCCATTTCTTTCACTGATGGAATTTTTCTCCCTTTCCAATTTTTGGCTGTAAGCATCCTGGCAGCTGGAGATCAACAATAATTTAAAGCTTTCGAAAAGTTAACGTAGCAACGGACTAGAAAGTGGTCAGAACTCCCATCTGCTTTCTAAGCATCCGAATAGACTTGTCTGTGCAAGAATTGGAGATTACATTTGAAGACACCTGCTTGCTATCAATAGGCAGGGAGTTCCAGAGTGGAGGTGCTGCCACACTAAAATATCGAGTTCTTACAAATGTGGAGTGGGTATTATGTGGTACCTTTAAAGTGCCATTTCCACTGAACAGTTGGTCGAGTGGGCAGATCTTGTAATCAAACTAGTCCCAAGCTGTTAAGGGCTTGACGTGTGGAATCTGCAGCCCTCTGCGTGTTGTGAGGCTCTGAGGTCACATCTGCATCATATAGCATGTTAAAAGTCGAGGTTCCCCCCCCCCCCCGAATCCTGAGGGCTGTAGTTTGTTAAGGGTGCTAAGTTTCAAATTTTTGCTGAAATCCTCACAGGTGCAGGGTCTGTGTCATCCTTGCCTTCCTTTTGATGGCCAAGGGGTGTTTGTTGTGAGCATCCCTTCTTTCATTCTGCAACTCATCTGGCTGGTGGTCTGTGCTCTGCAGCCTCCCTGGGTGCCCAGCCATCAATTAAACCAGATCAGGAAGTGCAGACAGCTGGGAAGGCTGCAAAGCACCGGAGAAATCTTTCCGTAAAGAAAAGCACACATCCGTGTGAGAGTTGGCTGCTTTGCCACGGGGAAGTCAGCTCGAAAGCCTTTGGCCACCAGAAGTCTGACAGATTTCTAAATAAATTCCCAAGTGCTCTGAGAACGAGGCAGGGAACCTGAAGCCTCTTTTGCAGAGGAGAGACACTGGGAGAGAGATCTCGACACCGCTGGTTTTCATGGTGGTTCTGGTGGGAGGCAGCGGTGGGTGGTGCTGGGGGGAGTGTGGTGGTTCCTGACTCTCTGGCCTGCCCCCCACAGGTGTTCCTCCATGAGGCGACGGCCCGGCTGATGGCTCGAGCCAGCCCCACCCGGACCCACCAGCTGCTGGACCGCAGCCTGCGCAGGAGAGTTGCCTCGAGCATCAAAGGAGGTGAGTGACAGGGGTGTGGGCTTGGTCCATGCATGAACCACCGTACGCTGCCTTACTCCGAATCAGACCCACTCGTCCATCCAGCTCAGTACTGCCTCCACTGATCGGCAGTGACTCTTTGGGGAGATTCCCAGCCCCACCTGCAGATAGCTTTGGGGATTGAACCTTCTGCATTCAAGGCAGGTGCTCTGCAACTGAGCTACAGCCCTTCCCTCTGAATGCGGGTGATTTCATAGAATCATAGAGTTAGAAGGGACCCCGAGGGCCATCTAGTCCAACCCCCTGCCATGCAGGAATCTTTCACCCAATGTGGGGCTCAAACCCACGACCCTCCAATGAAGAGTCTCATGCTCTGCCAAGTGAGCTATTTCTTGCTCCTCACACCTGAATGCCTCTCTTGCCTTGGGGCCCCTCTTGCCTCCTCTCTGGACCATCTGTAAGAAGGCAGAGAGGTGGGGGCTAGCTGAGTACATGCTCCATTTGCCCCAAGCGGCCAGTCTCCACCGCAGCACCCCACCCCAATCATAACACCTGAGAGGGTCTGTAGGGAGGGGTAGTTGAAAGGGTAAAGGTAAAGGGTCCCCTGACCATTAGGTCCAGTCGTGGCCGACTCTGGGGTTGCGGTGCTCATCTCGCTTTACTGGCCGAGGGAGCTGGCGTTTGTCCACAGACAGTTTTTCTGGGTCATGTGGCCAGCATGACTAAGCCGCTTCTGGCGAACCAGAGCAGCGCACGGAAACGCTGTTTCCCTTCCCGCCAGAGCGGTACCTATTTATCTACTTGACCAGCACAGCTATGGAGTTAAGACCTCCTGTGGCCAACGACCACCTGTGCCAACCTCCAGCATGCAGCCGCAGCACAATTCTGCCAACCTTTGGTCACATCACCAACTACTCCACATTCAAGATCAGTAAAGGTAAAGGGAACCCTGACCATTAAGTCCAGTCGTGGCTGACTCTGGGGTTGCGGCACTCATCCCTCGCCGAGGGAGCTGGGGTACAGATTCCAGGTCATGTGGTCAGTATGACTAAGCCGCTTCTGGCGAACCAGAGCAGCACACGGAAACGCCATTTACCTTCCCGCCAGAGCGGTACCTATTTATCTACTTGCACTTTGACGTGCTTTCGAACTGCTAGGTTGGCAGGAGCAGGGACCCAGCAACGGGAGCTCACCCTGTCGCGGGGATTCAAACCGCCGACCTTCTGATCGGCAAGTCCTAGGCTCTGTAGTTTAACCCACAGCGCCACCCGCATCCCTAGTTGAAAGGGTAGAGCCCAGCATTAGGAGTGAAAATAAGCTATCGGTCTCTGAATTGGCCCTGATGCTAGCCAGCGATGCGGCCTTATTAATCCATTCATTTCATTTACATCCCCACCCCATTCCTGCCCCCCAAGTGACGTACATGGTTCTTCCCCTCCTATTTAATCCCCCAAACCACCCTGTGAGGCAGGTTAGGTTGAGAGAGGCGGTGACTGGCTCCCAAGGTCCCCTGGTGAGCTTCATGGCCGTGTGGGGGATTCGAACCCTTGTCTCTCTCCAGCACGCTAACCATTGCACCATGCTGCCATCGGGGGGGAATGGCCAGTGCCGGATTTACATATAAGCTGAACAATTTAGCTTTTAAATTAAAGAAAAAATTAAAGAAAAAAATGGATGTACATTTCCAAAATATAAGATGAAAAACAAATAAAATAAAACCTACATACAGTTAGAGCTTAATAATGATTTCACTATTAATATACTACTTCTTAATTGTATTTCAATGTTAATATACTTCTTAATTGTATTTCAGTTCAACAATTACTTTGATAAAATACATATTTTGTTATGTGCAAATGGCTTTAGATGCCTATTAGGTTCATAAATGACCTTATAGCATATATTCAACACAAGAAACAGCAACAGTTGGTTGTTGACAAAGGACAGCTGGACATAGAAAGGGCCCCATTATCTTCAGTAGCTTAGGGCCTCATCAAACCTCAATCTGGCCCTGGGGGTGACCTGTCCTTTTGTGCAGGGCTACCCCTTCCTTCTGTGCCCCCTCCCGCTGAGCTTCCGACATTGTTTTCCTTTCCAGCCAGCAACCATGAGAGCCAGCCGACGGCGCGAGAGCAGGCCGAGGCCCTCCTCCTCGCTTGCTCTTACCTGCCCCCCGCCTTCCTTCTGGGTCCCGGTCAGAGGATGGGTATGTTGGCGGAGGCGGCCAGATCCCTGGAGAAGCTGGGGGACAAAAGGACGCTCCACGAGTGCCAGCAGATGATCATCCGTCTGGGAAGCGGGTCCACTGTCACCTCCAGCTAGAGGGAGGGGGCACCGAGGAGGACTTGTGGGGAGGAGGAAGAGGGCAGAGAGGGAAGGCGACCCCTCTAAGCACATGGCGAGTGTATTATCCTGGACTCTGACAGGCGAGACAAAGGATCTGGCGTGGCCTGCAGAAGCCCGACTCTCCCCCCTCTTTCTCTCTCTCTAGGTAATCATTACTCTGCAGGGCTACTCTCTCATCTCCCCCTACGTTCTGTGGGGGGAGCCCCTCTCCTTGTGGCTGTGTGTGCTGAGCAGACCTATGTGACCTGGGGGGTGGGGAGCGCAAGCAAGCAAGTGGTGTTTTCCGAGAATGATGCACCTCCGGGCTGTGTGCTTATCCTGCTGTCGAAATGGGGGAGAAGGGAGATGGATCGCTGGCTGCGTTGGAAAAAACGGAGGTCCTTGACAGCACTGGTTTTTTGACTGGCAGGCAGGGAGCTGCTAGCAAGGAGCAGCGCCACCATGCAAATAAATGAGGAAACGTTAGGAATTGGGTCCCCTAATGCATGCTTGGGTCAGAAGCATGTCCTGGGTCTGAAAAGGTTGCTTTTTAGAGCCATTCTGGGTGGGGTGCAAGTGCATTTTGTTCCGTTTCCTGCAAGCGGATTCTGCATTTTGAGACACACCCACACACCCTTGCAAATGCACACATGGCTTGTGGTGGTTCATTGCACTTCCATTGTAGCAGCCCTATGGGGGGGGGGCTGGCGGCTTTGCAATTGCCCATTGGCTGGCCTCTGTTCTTCTCTCTCTTGTCCCCACCTCCCCAGATAGTCTCCCCTACTTCCTGCCAGCAGCCCATGACAAGGCAAAGGGGACCCCTGGTGGCAAACCACAAGCACTGCAGGATGCCCCTCAGTCTCTCTGGCCAGATGTGAACAGCTTAGACCTGAGCTCCATTTCTCCAGGGCCGTCTCTGCTGTCAGACACCTCCCGCTTCGCTCCTCTGAGGGCAGATGGGGACTCCTGTCAAGGGGCAGAGTGCTGCAGTTCTGGGTTTTTCTGGAGGTGGGCCATGGGTTTCCCCGAGGCAACCCTCCCCTTGGATATTCACGTGGTGGAATTGTCTCCAGGAGAAACTTTGTGCTTCGGTTACAGAAGAAAGTTCTCCTCTCCACCCTTTGTAGTGGCTCCCTGTGAATGATTTGGCAATATTTTGGTGGGCTGGGAATTGTGGATTTCTGGCTTGGGTGTTCTGGACCCCCATGCTAGCATGCGGTCACTGTCTTGTTACCACAACGCAGGGTGTGTGCATGGATTTCTAAGAAAGTTTTGCCACATGTATATCCCACCCACTCCTTTTCTGGCAGGCTTCCCCCAAAGTAGAATTCACACGCAAACACGCGCCACTGCCCTAATTCTTGGAGCTGCTGGCTGTGGGCACTTCACCGGTTGAATTTCTGCCTGCTGATCAGCTGTTAAAAGGCACTGGAGTCCTGCTAGAATGGAGGCCAGCCCATTTAAGAAAAAACAGATGATTCTCTCTGGGGGTTTTTATTTTGCTTTACGAGTCTACGGGAAAGGAAACGATGAAAGGTCAGAGGGGCAGGCTGCTTCATTTTCTATCCCTCCAAATAGATTTTTGGTCCTAACAGCAAGCACCCCCAGTGTTGGTTCCATCACGCTGTCTGGGTTAAGGATGTTGTTGCTATGGAGAAATTTCCTCTTGCGGCGCGCAGGTGTAATGGGAGAGGCAGGAAGGTCTGGCCTAATCATGGTGGGAATAGGAACTGTGCCCTCTTCAGGGCTTCTGTTGCAGGAGCATTTTGGGGGTGTTTCTGTGTGTGAGAGAGATATTAGCACACCCCACCCCTCCTCAATCTGCATTGCTCAGCCACGCCTCTTCCATTTAAAAGTTATTTTCATAGCGTGAGGTTTTTTTGTACAGATGATAAAATAAAAGACCTACTTATTTATACCTCTTTTGTCTGTGACACTTGATTGAGTGGGAAAGGAATGGAGTATGCTTGAGTGAGGCTCAGCAGGTCACAGAGAGGAGGAGTGGGACAGAGACCACCTGCCATTTGAGACCCACGTGCCTCCATTCAAATCCATGGGCGGACCAAAGACAAGTTTGCCAATGGTGGTTCGCTATGGTGGTTTGTATGAAGTCTCCAGGTTCAGAGAGGCAGTGCTCCAGTGAAGACACAGGTCCCCAGGAGCACCAGTGGTCTTGCTTTGACGCCTTACCTGAAAGCATCTGGCTTGGCCACTGAATGCAAGACTGAAAGGAGGATGCGAGACTGGATGCAGCTTCTGTTTGATCCAGCAAGGCTATGCGTGGCCGAACCAACTTTGTGCTGTCCAAACAGGCAAAACCTCTTTTCTTATAAAGACCCCTATTTGCACCCACTTCGCACTATTGTGCAAATTGACTCCCATAAAAGGGTTGGAACTTTGATACATCATCTGTAATGACCAAATAGTCTGTGCAAACATTCCCTTGGTAGTATAGTTGTTGAGTAGCAAAGCTGTGTGAATGCACCTTCCATGTTTAAACCAAGCGTGTGGAGCTTCTGGTCTTCCAGTTCCTGTGGACTGTGACTCCCATCAGCCCCAGACAGCATGAACCCAAGGTCAGGGGCGCTGGGGGTTGTAGTCCAACAACTAGGAGTCAACAGGTTCTACATCCCTTAGTTAAAACAGTGGATGTGATTGCTGTTGCATGGGCGTCTTCTCCTTCCTCCAAGCAGAGATGCTGGTGAGGTCCCTTGGCGGTCAGTTATTTGGGTGCCAGCGGGAACCATGCATATAGCATCGTTCTTCCTCTGGCGGGTTTCTGTATATGTTCATGCACACCCTCACATGTCCGCGCACAGGCTGCCTCTCGTTCCCATCCTGACCTTGAAATCTGCACTGCTGCTGTTTCAAATCTTCCTCTGCCTGGAAAGAGACACTTTCCTCCGATCGATGGCTTCCCATCGGGGGTCTCAGGTGTGGGGATTTTCTAGGGGAGCCTAGTATGCTACCTCGGACTGAGGGATGCCTGAATTGATTGGATTGGCAGGCGATTGGCTCAAGCTTATTGGGCACCTACTGAATTGGGTGATTAGAGCAACAGGTTAATCTATCCTTACTCCCTCAATGGATGGGGGGTGGCAGAAAAATAGTTTACTAGGGGACTCTGCAAACATCCAAAACAATTATTGAATCTTTATTGATGTTTTTGAATGCAATGACCTGATTTTTTTCTCTCTCTTTTTTTTAACTCTTAAGGAAAATAAACTTCTTTTAGAAACAGCTTGTTACACACAGTCTTCAGTGTGAAGCAATATACTAAATAAGAACACTAGTTTTAACATTTACAGTCTTTCATATATATTATATATATGTATATGTATACATATATATACACTATAGAATGAGGCAATATATAATACACACGATTCGCCATTTTACAGTCATTATGTACAGGATGCTATTCAAAGACAGCCAAGATCGTCGGGGTCACGATGCCGTGTGGTGGGGGGTGGCGGGGCGTGGGGTGGGGTGGACAGGGATTCTCCCAGCCTGCCCTCATAAGGTGTGCTTCTGAAACAGGCCAGCCAAACCTTGTGGGGCAAGCTGTGAGCGTAGCAATGGCGACGGCAGAGCGCAGGGTACCATGAAACAGACAGGTTACAAGGGTGAATCTGCGTGGTTTCTCTTAACAGGGCAAAGGAACCCAACAGGATGCTGTTGATTCCACTAGATGGGTAGACATGAGAGCTTCATGGGAGCAGAGGGGGCCCAGATGTGCTCCTCTTTCTGGACTGGGCAACACCAATATGGAATTTCGAAACATAGCAACACATTCATGGTCCTTGCACATATTCTGTACCTGTTAATTTCTTGGTCCTGTTAATAAGCGGGGAGATGACACAGCTGTTCCATGGGCAACTGCAACCAGACTACTGAACCAATGCTCCCCTCCAGGCTGACTTTCCCCCCTGGAGCTGTGTAGTCGGGTGTCCTGATTTCATAGCTAAGCAGAAAGAGTCCTTCAAGATCCCTTCTGTTTAGGGAACACCCCCAAGAGCAGGAGTAACTAATGTGGGCACTCTCCATAAGTTGCTGGACTTTCAGTTCCCACCAACCCCAGTCAGGGATGATGGAAGTTGCAGTTAGCATCATTTGGAAGGTGCCCTATTGGCTACGCTTGCATGTATGCACAGGGGGAAAACCGGGCAGGTGCAACCACAGCTCAGCTTCTGTGGGTTTTCCCCCAGATTGTTGGATTGGCATAATCTGTGCAAAGGAAATAAGTGCTTAAACTTACACTAGAAGCCTCTCTCCCCCACTGCCTTTTTAGGCATTGCTGTCCACATTTTTGGTCTCTCATCAAAGTCCTGGACCAAAGATGTGAGAAGCTGCCCTGTGGACAACGTTGAAAGTGCTGTTCAAAGGACACATGGGACATGGTCCAGCGAGAACCTGCTTATGGGATGGCACAAAAGGGTGATGTGTGTTGGTGTGCAAGCCCATTGACGGAAGGCGTTGGACGGGGCCCAGCTGCAAAGAAGACTGTGGCGTTTGGTTGAGCCCGTCTGGCAGGGTGGGACCAAGGCAAGAGGCCATCTCCAAGGAAGATGGTGCCACCTCAGCTGAGCGACACCCTTGCTTCCCAAGAGACTTATGCTACATGAGTTTTCACAGCCCTCCCCAAACCATGGCTCTGATCTAACCCTTATCCTCAGGCGTGTGGAGGGGTGGCTTACTGGTCCTTTGGCGGTGGCTCAAACCATGGTTCTGGTGGCACACGGTGAGGTCCAGAGAGAGCGGCTTCCCCTTTAGGCATGCTGACTGCCACAGGCCCTTTAGCAGGAGCTAGGGTGAAATGGGGGTGTATGGTGGAAGCTTCACTCCCCTCCCCACTTCACCAGGAAAAGCTTCAGCTGCTAAAAAGGAGGCGAGGCAGCTCTGGGTTGGAATCATTTAACAGGTTTGGGGAGGCAGCAACAGGGTCCCTTCTGAGTAGGGTGCAGTGCGCAGCTCCCCATCCGGCTCAGGCGCTGAAGGGAAATGCCTTGGACCTGAGCTGAGCCAGGATCTGCTCAAATTCTGGACACTCCTGCCACAAACTCCAATGGAAGGTGATCTGCATTGGCATGGCAAAAGCACCAGGAGGGAGGAGTGTGCCCAACCGTCTCTGTATGTGCCCTGTTCCCGGAAACCACCCAGAGGAACAGAGAAGTATTCCCATCCCAAAGAAGCGCCAATGTGCGTTTGAGAGTCGGTGAAACCAAGCGGGGAATCTGCTTGGAAAGTGTGGCGAAACCCCTGCGCACGCCGGCAGAGGCGTGTGAAACTCTCCCTCCCGCCCCAATCGAACTCCGCTAGTGTTCCGCGAAACTCGTCCCCCCTTTCCTTTAAATCCCGCAGAGCCTGCAAGCTGCCTCGCGAGTTTCGCTGCTGGTGAATGGCGGGGGGCGAATCCCAATCGAACTGCGCTACTTTTCTCCTTGCAGGGGGCCAACCAAGACGACCTTCCTGGATGCCTGAACCGCCTTTTTCCGCGCTGGGCAGGAGGGCCGAGATGGGGGGGGGGTCGGACCCAGATGGGGACTGCAAATGGGGTCGGAGGGAGGGAGGGAGGGGCGGCGAGGGGAGGACGGGGGACAAAAGCCAAACGAAGGAGCAAACGAACCAAAGCAACGCGGCATTGTTTCAAAAAACATCGGGGCGCTTCTTTTTACAAGCTGATCACAGATATATACAAACACGCACACGCACACGCACACACACCATGAGGTTTGAAGGCAAAAATAGATCAGATCAGAAAAAAGAGACGGAGGAGGAGGAGGACGAGGAGGCGGGCTCGGAGAGTCCGGCATCTGGGGGAGAAAGGCAAGGCGACCTGTCGGGATGCTTCGCAGGAGCCTTTCTCCCCGGCGGGCCTCCCCCCTCGCCCGCACCTTTCCCGGGCGGAGAAAGTCTGGAAAGGTGAACTCGGACCGGTGCTGTTGGGATTTCAGATTTCCGATGAAATCTGGCTGAAGGATTGCAAGTTCCAAAGGGTGGTGCGCAGGTGAGAGCCTCGAGATTCACGGCGAGGAGGAGAAACGCAAAAAGGGGAGGGGGGGGAGAGAAAAAAGAAAAAGAAACCCACCCCCTAACAAACTCCAGGCCAGGTTTTGTCAGTAGCCGTGTCCCAGGTGGAAGATGTTAGCTTATCAGTATTGGTTACAGCTCCTAAGTAGGGGAAGGCGGGGAGGGAGGAATGAAAACGTGGAGCCGGAGTTCCTCTTCTCTCCTGAACCGGCTCTGGGCTGCTTTCAAGAGAAGGGCTGGAGGTGGAGCCAGGATCGGAACCTGCAAGTGGGTTTTGGTTTCGGTGCCAACCTGGAGAGGCTCTTGGAAAATGCCAGAGGAGGAGGAGATCGGGAACCGGAGCCGAGGTCCTGCGCCGCTCCCCGCCCCCAGGCTGAAGGGGGCTTCCTAAGAGATGCTTAGGAGTTGGGCTGGAGTTCTGTGCCTTTCGGGGGTGGGGTGTCGTCTCGGCGAGAAACTGCAGGCACCTAAGCGAGCTGGAGCGAGGGGCTCTTCCGCGCGGCGGCCGGGGTGGGGCGGGGGGTCCCCATCCTAGAGTACTATTGCAAAGGAGGGCGGATGGGCTGGAGGGTCGGGCAACCGGGCCGAAATACATTCGCTTTGCCTCTCCCCTGCAGAGTTCATCTTGGCTGCAGCCGCTGCCCGAGGCTGGCGACTGGGTGGGGGCGACGGGTTTCCCTGCTCCGCATTACAACGGCTGCTTCTGCAAAATAAATAAATAAATAAATAAATAAATAAATAAAGCAAAATAAAAGAGAACGAAAGGTGGGTTTATCCTTTGCTCAGCTGGCCCCTTTCTGCACCTCCAAAGGCATATATAGAATATAATAAGCTCATATAAGCAACGCTTAACGCACCCCCCCCCCACCCGCACCAGGTCTCCCCCCACCCCATAAATCCGGTCCGGGCTTTTGTGGCCGCCGATTGGCTGGCGGGGGGGGGGGCAGCCCGGTGGTCTTGACGCAGCCCGGGCTGGTGGCTGACAGCTAGAGGACTCCCTTGGTTCATTCATGGGGAATAATTCATGTTGCCAAGGCTCGCCGTGCGCCTCCCGCAGCCCCGGATAAAATAAATAAATAAAAGCACAGCCCTTGACAGTCTGCAGAGATGTGTTTATGGCCCCCTCCCCTGACTTCCCTCCCTCCCTCCCTCCTTTCTTTCCTTTCCTTTTTTTTTTTAAGGAATCCAGTCTGGTGCTTTTTTACGCATCGCGAGGGGGCAGCAAAAAACGCATCCATCTCTCGCGCAAGCTGGCTGCTGTGGAGCCGAGCTCACAATAGCACTTGCGTTGCCAGCTTCTCTCCGGGCGAGTTCCCGGGTTTCTTATTCCTAACCCCCTCTCCTCTCCTCCATCCGCTTGGCCTGCATTAATTGGTACCGCGAGGCCCCCGGGCCTGCCAGACGCCCACGACTTCGCACCCCACCCCACTCTTGACACCGCAAGCGCCCGTGTGCTATTTGTGCGCAGGCATAAAAATGCACACGGCAAAAATAGGAAACAGGCAGGAAGAAGGAAAGGGGTTTGGGGTTTTTCCCTCCTCCCCTCCCCCCTTTTTAAAGTAAAAATAGAATGGATGTTGCAGCCAAGAAGCCAATGTTGCGTAGCCGCTAATGGAGATCAGGGGCATTTTTGCACATTGCAGCAGTGGCACGCTTGGGGGATGCCTCAGAAGTGCGGAAGGGGCGCCCAAGGCCTGCATCCCCTTGCAGGCAGGCATCCCTCCGTCTGCTGCATGCTGGTGGAGGGCAGGGCCAGAGGGGAAAGGGGTGGCGCTGCCTGTGGCCAGTGGCGTAGCGTGGGGGGGGGGCGGGGGGGCGGCCGCACCGGGCGCAACACCTGGGGGTTAGGGGCGCAAATCCACGGGTTAGGGGGTGCAAATTACTTGCCTTGCCCCGGGTGCTGACAACCCACGCTACGCCACTGCCTGTGGCTCTTACCTTTGGGCAATTGGCTGTGTTTCCTGCCATGCAAAAGGCGGAGGGTTTTACACCCAGCAATGCCTGCCTTGCCAACCTCTGGCCAGGCAAGTAAGAGGCATTGGCAGTGTCCAAGGACACATTTTGGCCAGGCAAAACCACCCAAGGAGCAGGGCTGGTAAAGGGTTGGCTTGGGGAGAGTTCTGAGGGCCGCATGGAAAGGCTAGAGGGCCAGCACAAGTTTGTTCCAATTTACTTTTTCAAGCGTATACTGCAAACACCTTAACTGTACTCTTAAAAACCGCACTATGTGAATTGGCCCATGTGAGTTGCTGTGTCCTTGACTGAAAATTCATCCCAGCTACGGATAAACTAGGGAGGCTCCTTATCTCTAAACTCCAGCCTGCCCCCTCCACCATCTGCTCGCATACAAGGAGGCGGTGTGGGAGAAAAAAATCACAGAATTGTAGAGTTGGAGGATACCACAAGGGTCATCTAGTCAAACCCCCTGCAAGGCAGCAATCTTTTGCCCAACAGGAGGCTTGAACATAAGACCCTGAGATCAAGAGCCTCATGCTCTACTGACTTGAGCTATCCCAGCTGACAAAAACTACTATCTTACCTTGTAGGGTGGTTGTAAGGGTTGCATGTGGGATAAGGTTTATGTAGTGCTTTGAACGCTTAGAAAAAGTGCTGTGCAAATTCAAAATATTATGATAGCGTAGGCATCACAAGGTTGAGAAATGCAAAGATAAAAGGGCGTAGAGATTTAAGCATCACAGAGGCTTTGTGGGGCTGGCTATTCTATGTTCAACTTGTTTAACTTTTCAAAGCAAGAAGAGGAAGAAGAAGAGTTTGGATTTGATATCCCGCCTTTCACTCCCCTTCAGGAGTCTCAAAGCGGCTAACATTCTCCTTTCCCTTCCTCCCCCACAACAAACACTCTGTGAGGTGAGTGGGGCTGAGAGACTTCGGAGAAGTGTGACTGGCCCAAGGTCACCCAGGAGCTGCAGGTGGAGGAGCGGAGACTCGAACCCGGTTCCCCAGATTACAAGACTACCGCTCTTAACCACTGCACCACACTGGCTCTCAACAGAACATATGGAAAAAGGTCTTCACAGAAGCTGCACGCACACGCAAATTAATCTGAAGGGGAAATTTATGACAGACAGAATAGTCTGACTCCATGCTTGAATAACAATGTGGAGAGGGGTGCTGTGGGTGCCACCGCCCTTACTTTCAACTACTTTTAAAAAAGTTTTTTGGGGTGTGTGTGTGTGTGTGTGTGTGTTGGCTTGGTTAAAACGGGGCAAGGAATTGGCAGAGGGGATTGCAGATTTCATTAAGCCCCTTCTCCAAATGAATGGGTTCGCACATTCATGGGGAAGGGAAAACAAAGGAAGAAGGGCATTCTTATTCTCCTTGTTTTAAAAGTATTTTTTTGGGGGAAAAAAGCTTAGAGGCCCATGCCTTTGTGGAAATCGGCAGAATTCCAGGTGGACTGTAGCTTTTGTCAGATTTGCAGAGGGGAGTGTGTGTGTGTGTGTGTAGGGAGATCCCTGCCCCCTGCAAACAGATCAGGCTCTTAATGGCTGCCGCGGGGTGGGAGTCAAGGTGAGGCCCATGCTGGTCGGCTGCTGGACTTCTTTCCTGCCTGAGCTGGCAAGGGAGAGACACCCCTCAGCCTCTCGATTTTCTTTCTTAGGAATGCCTGCCAGCCTGCCTCCCCAGATCCCCATCTGGGTCTCTCTCTCCTCCTTCTCCCACAGCACCGTCTGCTTCAAATTGCAGATAACCAGGTGCAACCCTTGGCGTGGTGTTGGGAGGGTGGGAAGGAGGAAGGGGGAGAAGGCAGGAAGCCCTCGCCATGGTGATTAAATTATGTCAGAGGCCTGGTCAGCGGTTACTAAGGCAAGACAAAAGGCCTTTGCTCCAAAAGGCTGTCTCCTGTTTCCTTGACGGTGGGGAAGGAGGAGGAGGAATAGGACGTGGCAGGAACTGCAGCAGGCGGTGTGAAGGAATGGCGTCCGCCTCCCCACAGCCGTGGCCAGCTTGCTCCCTGTCCTGACAGGGATGGGAGGCGAGAGAGGGTGTTGCTTGCAAACACAAGCTGCCGAGAGGAATACTGCAAATGCCGCTGGTGTCGGGCATGCAAACCAGGCGTGTTTGGGGAGCTGGCTGTGATGTGGGTAACAGCCACCCAAAGACTTCTGGGTGCTGGCCTTAGCGCCACGGAGGCCTAATCCTGATGGCTGGCAGGCAGGCAGGCAGGCAGCCTCAAGCCAAGGAGGAAGGCAGCCTTTGGAGCTGAGAGGTGCCTGAGCTCCCCTTGGCCCAGAGGGTTGCTGCTACTTGTTTTGCCCAAAGTAGTTTCTGGCTGCTCGGACTGAGAGAGCAGGGTTTGAACACGCGCAGAGTTCCCTCCACCCCGCAACCCTAATACTAGAGCCCTGAATCACTGAGCGAAGTTGATGGGAAGTAGATTCAGGGAGGAGGTCTTTCTGTGAGGCATGATTAAGTCACGGTGTTTGCCATAACAGGATGTGGACTGGCTTAGACAGGTTTAGAAAGGGGATTAGACAATTTGTGGAGGAGGAGATTAAAAAAAAAATGGGACAGATTTATCAATCTGCATACAGTGTACCTTTAGAGCACATTATTTCCCTCAAGGAATTCTGGGTGCTGTAGTTTACCCCTCACACAGAATTCCCATCAACCTCAAACTACAGAATTCTTTAGAGGTGCAAAAATGTGCTTTGAGGGTGCTTTAAAGATAGAGTGCGTATGCAGCCTTAGTCATGTTGCTAATACAGAGCCCTCATAGTCAGAAGCATATCCCCGAAAATCAGTTTCTAGGCTGCGACAGTGGGAAGATACTACTTCCATTCTCTGCTCGAGGTTTTCCCAGAGGCTTCTGGTTCACCACTCCTGGAAACTGCAGTTAGAAGGATCTTTGTCCTAATGCTGAAGAACCGCTCACATTTTCTTTGTCCTGAGCAGAACAAGGCTGAGTGTGTTGTGTTTATTTTAAAGCGTCTAGGGGCAGAGACGCTGCACAGTTTCTTCCAGAGAGGAAGCAGTTTCCAAAACACATCAGTTTCAAGGGCAGAAGCGCTTTGAGCACATGCAAAGTGCTCTCCTCTTCCAACTTTAAAAAACCCCACCAAAATCTTAGGGAGAGTGGAAAAACAAATGCAAATGTTAACATGCAAACCCACACTGCCCGGACACACACATTTTTACATCCTTCTGTTCCGGCAGCCAGGCAGGAGGATGAAATTGTGGTCAGGCCAGCCTGATCTTCGCGGGTCACGCGGAGGGTTTGAGAAGGCCCTGGGCGATGTGTCATATGGTGCACCCCTTCCTTTGGGGGCTCTGGAAGGCTCACCTAGGGGCAGTGGCTGTGCTCCAGGAAGCTGAACCTAGTGGTTCGCCAGCTGTTTAATTTATCACAATACCCCAGAGCAGTTTTAGGTTGGAGGCACTGTAGGGAATTAAATGGGTAGCCAGGACCAGCTGCCTGGGGCTGTTTGGAGTGATTAGCCGGGGGGGGGGGGGAATAGAATAAATTAAGGGAAACCCAGGGCAGGCATCAGCCATGGGACCTGCCAGGGTGCTGGGATCCTGGCTGCTGCCAGGAGATGCCAGGTGCCGCTGCCAGCTCTGGCCAGGTGGCAGCTCCAATTGCCTGGATAGGGAAGATAGCGGCATGGCCCCTGCTGCCAGCATGTGTGTCCGTGCATATAAAGCACCCAGAGAGAGACACATCAGAATCCTCTGCCAACGTAACCCTTTCTGTGCAGAGGAAAGCAAAACGCTGCAAACTTGTTCCCTGCGTTCCTGGGAGGAAGGGGCATTTGGAACAGGCACCATCTACACTAGAGATGGGCAAACTTCAGTTTCTCATTTTCCCATTCTTATGTTCAGTTCTGCACATTTCCACACCAGTTTTCCTTTTTTTTTTTGAATTAAAAAAACCAGTCCTCATGAAAAGTCACCAGGGTTTAAGTGTGAATTATTCCTAACACATTTTTTTAAAAAAAGTTGAGATTTTCCCAAGTTTACACACACAAAAATGGGGTGTGTGTGTTATTGGTTTTTTTTTTTAGTATTTTGTGTGTTTTTCAATCTTCTATTTCTGTGTTGTGAACCTCCCTGAGATCTACAGATGGAGGGCAGTATACAAATTTAATGAATAATAATAAAAACTGAGAAATAACTCACAGTCTTGCAAGGCAATGTCATAAACAAAACGTATGTTTTCGTAGGCAGTTTTCCCCTGGTGTACATGTTAGTAGGCAATTTCTCCCGCTATAATGTATTTTTGTAAGATTTTTCGTGATCATTTCTACGCACACTTTTCCTTACTATGTTACTGTGTTCAATTTTGTACATGTTACTTGTCTGGAGAACTGCAATACAAAATTTGGAGAAGCGTGAATTCCAAAGGCAGCTCTGTCTTGGTGTATTGTTTGGGTAGTGCAAAAGGTAGTTTCACCTTTAAAAGGTAAACTGAATCTTTCTTTCTACCCCATCCTTAAACTACGCAGACTCTGACTGGCAGCCGGTCTCCAGGATTTCAGACAGGGATCTCTCCCAGCCATACCTGGAAATGCTGAACCTGAGATCTTCTGCATATAAAACAGCAGCTTTATCACTGAGTTATTCAATGCGCTACTCAATGGAACTTATTACTGTGTAGACTTGTATAGGATTGTGAATTTGAACAGAGAAATTACATCATGGAAATTCTGCTCAATCTTGTCCCTGACTTCTGGGATTTCAACTGGCAATGCCTACAGAGTTTCCCCAAGGCAATCTTTGCAAATTTAAGGACTAGAAACTTGCTTTTTTCTTTTTTAAAGGAAGGGCAGGGGAGAAGAAAGGTAAGCAATCTGAGCGCCTAAGAGGCTGTTGATTTCTGCATCTAGTACAACTTTGTGCAGAATCTCAAGCGCAGAAACTCACCCCCTGGGCCACAGAACAGGGACAGAGAACCTGATTTGCACATTCAGATTCAAATTCTGGGTGTATCTGTTTCTAAAAAGCTTGGAATTTAGAAGGCATCGTTGCCAGAGTGCCTCTGCCAGCCAGTTGACCATCCACAGTTTTGTCAACTTACACTGGTCTGGTTTCGTGCAAAGCAGCTCCTGATGGCCGCAGTCAGGAGAGAGTGCAGAGAGCAACAAACCCCCAGAGATTTCCCCTTGTTCCTGAAGGTCCGCTCACCTACCTTATGTCTAGGGCAGTTCAGCAAGAAGGTCTCTTCACTTAACAAACAACCTACAAACAGAGCAGAAGAGCAGCAGTGAATGGCGATCCCTTTCTTGCACTCGAAACTCATCACATCCTTTAGGGGCCAGTGTTTCTTTCCCTGTTTTACCTTCCCTCCCAACCCTCTCTGCTAACGTGGCCTCCCATGCACAACTCTTAAAAGCATGCTTTGCAACCCTCAAAACCAGGCCCCTTCAAGCAAAAAGGGTGGGGCCGGGGTTGCAATTTCTCCCCACTCCAATCTGTTTTGTTACCGAACCCTGAGTGTGTTTCAGCCATCTTTCTATTGTGATGATCAATGGCTGCATTCTCTCCCTTGGCAAACCAAGAGCGGTGGCCAGGGGCAGATAATAATAATAAATTTTATTTATACCCCGCCCTCCCCAGCCAAGACCGTGGTCAGGGCAGCTAACACCCAAAATAAAACAATTGATTGAAATACAACTTAAAAAATAAGATTAAAATACAACATTAAAACATTAAAATGCAGCCTCATTTCAGTGGAAACTCAATCAAGAACTTTTGGGGGGATGAAAATGTCAAGTCTTCGCCAAGGCTAACTATCCAGACTGGTCCTACATGGGCGAGAAAAAAGCCAGGGAAGTCCCCAAATAGGACTTCCATCACGGAAGGAGAAAGGAACAAAGAAAAAGGGGGAGGAATCAAATTAATTCCAAGCCAAAGGCCAGGTGGAACAACTCTGTCTTACAGGCCCTGCAGAAAGAAATCAGATCCTGCAGGGCCCTGGTCTCATGAGGCAGAGCGTTCCACCAAGTCGGGGCCAGTGTTGAAAAAGCCCTGGCTCTGGTTGAAGCTAATTTAACTTCCTTAGGGCCTGGGACCTCTAGGGTGTTGCTATTTGTGGACCTTAAGGTCCTCCGTGGAAGGATAGATGACACCCTGCATCATGCAGAAGAGCAGTGACCAACAGCTGGTTTCAGAGCAACATCTGGGGCACAGCCCGGCCTGCGACAGGTCGCACCATGGGCACCACTCCAATTTTCAATGTCCTTTTTTTTTTTTAAAGGAATTGTTGTCTTTTTTTAAGAAAAGAGAGAGAATTCAGATAACCATATCTTGGTATAGTATGCCCAGGTGTGAATTAGCATTGTGGGTGTATGCAATCCCTGCCACCCGTTTGTGCAAGTCAAGAAACACGCGGGGTATTCTTCCATTAACTATAGCAGGAGTCACTAACATGCTGCCTTCAAGATGTTGTGGTGGCTATAATAATAAATTATTATTTATACTCCGCCCATCTGGCTGGCTAGTTCCCATCAATCCCAGCCAGCCTGCCCAATGGTCAGGGATGATGGGAGTTGTAGTCCAGCAGTATCTGGAGGGCTCCCCATTGGCTATACCTGAACTACAGACCCCTCCCCCCCATTTTGTTTGAAATAGGAAATGATGGTTAATGGCTTTGGAACAAGCCAAGATGTGAATCTGTGCTTTGAAGATGCCGTAATATCCTGGGACTTGTTCCAAAGCCATTAACTGGAGTTTCTTGATTTGGGTGCAGTGGGAAACCGTAGTTAATTGAGAAGTTTGTTTGCTGCAGCCACACCTGCAAGGCTCATTTATAGTTGAGATAGACTCAACCAAACCAGATCACACACACACACACACACACACACACACACACACACACGAATAGGAGTTGTGGGGTGGGGTTGACTGTATTTTCCTGAATTTCCTCCTGTTCAAGTTGCTGTATGCACTGAAAAAAGGTGTGTGTGTGTCAGGTACAATGGAACCTCGGAAGCCGAATGCCTGTAAACTCAACTGTTTTGGCTCCCAAGCGATTGAAAACCAGAAGTGATTGTTCCGGCATTCAAATGATTTTCAGAAGCTGAACGTCCGGTGCGACTTCCGCAGCTTCCGATTGGCTGCAGGACGCTCCAGCCAATCAGAAGCTGCACCTTGGAAGTCGACCATTTTGGAAGTCGAACAGACTTCCAGAATGGATTCCGTTAGACTTCCAAGGTACGTCTGTATTTTTTCCTAAATGAAGAAGTTTCCTTAGCTGCGAGTGTTCTATAGTAGACAAAAGGTGAAGTACTTCCATCTTCCCCTGCCCCAGGACCTGACACGTGATGCAAAATCTTTTGCCCATAGTGGGAATCTTACCTGTATCAATGGCACATATGTAGTGAAAGGTTTGGGCACACCCCTTATGGCAGCAGCCAATGGTTGCTCCTACTTGCTGACAACTGGAGCATCTCTGCGCTCAGCAGGTGAGGGGAAGAAAGAGAAAGGGAAAAAAGAGGACCCCATGAGATCTAGCGTCATGACTGTTTGTTTTCGCAAAGGTAGCTTTAGTTAGCAACTTCCGTTTCGGCAGGGAGGTCATCCTTAGGCTACATCCTTCCCTGTTGCTTGCGGGAAGGTGGAGCTTGTTAGTTGTGCCCCCAGATAGTTCTCCCCGCCTCAATCACACACACATTTCTATATTCTCTCAAGAGGGAGTGCTGCTTCTTACCTGCTCCTGTGGCACAGAAAGTGCATTTTATTATGCAGCCCTAGCCTGTCGTAAGAGGGACATGGGTGGCGCTGTGGGTTAAACCTCAGAGCCTAGGACTTGCCGATCAGAAGGTCGGCGGTTCGAATCCCCACGACAGGGTGAGCTCCCATTGCTCGGTCCCTGCTCCTGCCAACCTAGCAGTTCGAAAGCACCTCGAAGTGCAAGTAGATAAATAGGTACTGCTCCGGCGGGAAGGTAAACGGCGTTTCCGTGTGCTGCTCTGGTCTGCCAGAAGTGGCTTAGTCATGCTGGGAACATGACCCGGAAGCTGTACACCGGCTCCCTCAGCCAGTAAAGCGAGATGAGCGCTGCAACCCCAGAGTCGGTCACGACTGGACCTAATGGTCAGGGGTCCTTTACTAGCCTGTCATAGGTGGTTAGCCTCCATGTGAACGACAGCAACACTTATCCCAACACTAATGCCACAATTTTATATGTGTTGCACCACTGTGACCCCCTTTCCTTGTCTGGGGGCTGCTTCTCACAACCATTACCCTCCTCCCTTGCCCTTGCCGCTGTTGGTTTTGGTTTGGATAGCTCTGTTGGTTAGAGCAAGCAAAGGCAAGCTCAGCCCTCCAGATGTTTTGGGACTACAACTCCCATCATCCCTGACCACTGGTCCTGTTAGCTGAGCATGATGGGTGTTGTAGTCCCAAAACATCTGGAGGGCGGAGTTTGCCTATGTCTGGGTTAGAGCATGGTGCTGGTCACGCCAAGGGTGTGGGTTCAATCCCTGTATGGGATGGCTGCCTACTCCTGCATTGCAGAGGGTTGGACTCGATGATCCTCAGGATCCCCTACAACTCTACAATTCTATGAATGATGTAATATATGTTGTTTTTTGCTGACCAAGCTGCACGATGATGTCATAGACACTCAGAATCAAAATTTACATGGGTCCCTGCAGAGAATCAGAAGGTGGGAAACGGTAACCGAGAAACAGGTCCAGACCTGGGAATAAAACAAGCAGATGATGCCAGCCAGAACTGAAGCAACACAGCCCAATAATACATTTTGCAACCTGGAATGCAGACCAATTGGTGCCCAACCAGCCATCTCAATGTATCATTCAGATCCCAGTTCCTGCCTTCATCTATCCCCCCACAGGTCACTTCATCTTCCAGCCTAGTGATGATAATGAACATTCAGCCCAGCCTCTATGCATAAACCTCCCTATTGAAATAAATTCTGTCTCCGCCTGAACTGTTGTATCCCAGCTCCATCACTGAGATCACCTGCAGGAGCATCGTTGGTCATCTTCCAGGCAGGTAAGGCTCATTTGAAAGTGTCCTTCAGTGTCCTTGGGCGAGTCTTGTGGAATAATGCTCTGCCAAGAGCAGTTCAGCAGGCACCTTCTGTTTCTACTTTCAGTAGAAAACAGCTGAAAACTTTTCAATTCCATCAGTCCTATGCAAGCGACGAAGAATTCATCTTTCCAGAACAGCTGTTTTGCAGCTTTAATTTTTTTTTTTAATGGCATTTATTGCAGGGTTTTATGTACAATTGTTGTAAACAGCTCTGATTCCTTAAGAAATAAATTCCGGCCATTGCAAGTCTTACTGCATTCACATTGCATGACTGACGGGAAGAAGGTGAGCTAAAAGCCTGAACAGCAAAAACATCCAAGGGGTTGTTACCTCGGAATAAGCAAACTTCCATGTGTGCAAGCAAGCAGGGGCATTGCAAGGTACGGAGAAGGACCTGGAAGGGCACAGGACCACAGCACATAAAGGTGTGCAGTGCCTGTGGGCAAATGAAGATGGAGGCTGACTGGGGCCTTGTTGGCTTTGCACTTTGCAGTCGGCTCATCTACCGAGCAGGCAAAGAAAAAAAGGTTTTTTTAAAAAGTTTATTAAAAAAGCAGTGGGGGAAGAGGCATAGATTTGGGGCTTACAAAGAAAACCCAAACCTTGATGTGCCTTTAAAGCTTCTTCTGAGCTCGAGAGGAGGGGGCGTTGCAGGCCACCCTCTCCCACACACTAAAACCAGCCCCCGCGAGAAGAGGGAATCCCCGGGCGGGCAGGGGAGGCGTGGCCTAGACCATTTAAGGTTGGCACGCCCGGGGACCGCCCTCTTTGCCCCGTTCCAGCTGCCCGGTTTTCCCATCCCACCCACCCTTTAGGCTTAGCTAGCTTTGACCTTGCTATGGAGTATGGTTGGTCGCTGCAAGGGGCCTGATAGGAATTTTTCCAACTTGGCGCACTTCCAGCCTTTTGGTTTCTTCGCCTACCTCGTAGCAAACGTCACAACTTCTTCGGTATTGGCGGTTAGGCATTGGCAGGGGTTAATTGTTATGCAAAGGAAGGGGGGGGGAAGGAAACGCCATCACCCTCCCCCAATGAAAAGGGTAGTCCGGTAGAGGACTCCGGGGGGCGTTGCCTTGTCCGAAACCTAGGGAGGTGAGGGCCTCCGGCACGCCCCCGAGTGGTGACACCCGTGGAATCCTGGTTGGCGTACTTCAACAGGACTCCCACGGCTTGTGGATAACCCTTCCCGGTCCCCATGCCGGGTAGTCGATAGGAACCAATGCCTAAGGCCAATACCTTCCAATTCCTGTAATCAATAAAGTTGTGGCCTTTTTATGCCCATTAACCTTAAATAATGTGTCCAGTGTCTTCATTTCACTTGGGGGGGAGGGGTCTCGCCACGCAATAATCTTCCTGAATAGAAGATAATGCCACATGTTTCAGCTCGAACTGCCCGCTTGACTCATTCACAGGTCGTTGAGTTCCTTATGGACATAGGCCACATCTGCACAATCGATTTAAAGAGCTTGGCTTCCCCCAAAGAATTCTGGGAGCTGTAGTTTAATGATGCCGGGGAGAACAACTCCAGTTCCCAGAATTCTCTAGGGGAGCAATGCATTTTAAACGTATGGTGTCAATGTGCTTCAGCACTGTTGGTGGGGTAGGGCGGTCTCTTGGGGCGCATGGCGGGCTATGCCATCTCTAGCACCTCACTGCTGCTGCTCTGCCCCGCAACGTCTGCCACCTTGAGGCAGCTGCCTTAGCCTGCCTAGTGTTAGGGAAGGCCCTGGTCTTGCTGATGTTTCTTTTTCACTTTTGCCATTGCTTCAGCTTCCTCTGAGGGTTGTGGTCTTGCTTTGGCTTTTCTAAATGTATGCATGCAGTACTAGGAAGTGCTTTTTGAGAGAATAATAATAATAATAATAATAATAATAATAATAATAATTTATTTGTACCCCGCCCATCTGCCTGGGTTTCCAAGCCACTCTGGACGGCTTCCAACATATATAAAAACATGATAAAACATTAAAAAGCTTCCCTATACAGGGTTACCTTCAGATGTCTTTTAAAAATTGTATAGTTACCGTATTTTTCGCCCTATAGGACGCATTTCCCCCCCTCCAAAAATGAAGGGGAAATGTGTGTGCGTCCTATGGGGCGAATGCAGGCTTTCGCTGAAGCCTGGGTGCTTTCCCCACCCCCGCCCCACGCCTGGGGGAAAAATAATTTTCCCCCTTTATTTCCCCCCCCAAAAAAACTAGGTGCGTCCTATAGGGCGAAAAATACGGTACTTATCTCCTTAACATCCGATGGGAGGGTGTTCCAAAGGCATAGCTGTCAACTTTTCCCTTTTCTTGCGAGGAATCCTATTCGGAATAAGGGAATTTCCCTTTGGAAAAGGGAAACGTTGACAGCTATGTCCAAAGGGTGGGCACCACTGCTGGGGAGGCCCTCTGCCTGGTTGTATGAAAAGTTTGTCTTGGAGAAGTAACCTCTGTCCTCTGCTCCTAAGGTACCCCAGTCTTTCGAAGGCCACGTGACCTTGAGGTTCAAGAAGCACCTGAGGCGTCACAAGAGTTTCTACCTGACTAGATGGAGTGCTCATTTGTGGGGTTAGAAGTAGACTTATTCCGGAAGAGTCAGAAATCAGGAAGACCAAAATTATAACAAGTAATGGGAAAAAATTGTAACTTATCTTAAAGACCATTGTAAACAGTTAAAATTGTTAGTAGGACTGGAATATCACTTGTAGTCTGAGGTTGATTTTTGGATACAATGGAGATATAAAAGATTTGGATCATCATAAAAGATCCGGGAGGAAATTATTACTAATAGGACCCGCAAAGGGGAGGATGGAAGTTCAGGAGATTCCTTGAAATCTTGTTTTTATGATTTATGTTTGATATATCTCTGTAAATTTTTAATTTGAAAAAACCAAATAAATTAATTAAAAGAAGTAGAACACGATGTCAGATCTAGAAGGGGGAAGGCAAGCTTTCTAGATTTCCATTCAATTTAGGACAGAATGTGGGACTTGGTGGAACTCTAGCTTGAACTAAAAGAGACAAGTCTTGTGTTCTTATGTTCTCACACCGGGAGGCTACACCTCCCATTTAAGAATAGCCATGAAACATCCTGGTGTTAGAACCGTACGGCTCATAATCTCTAATCCACTAAACCTGGAGTGGAACGCTGGAGTGGCAGGCTGCAGAATAAGCAATCCCATATTCTCTCCCATGAGAAGTTAGACTGGCTCCCTCTCGGTTATCTTTCTGCTGGCAGCCTAAGATCCTCCTGTTCAAACAGGTCTTTGAAAACTTAGGTGCAGGTGATGCCGATCGCTGGGCTGCTTTCATGTCAGGCTGGATTTTAAGGCCAGTTTTCAATGTGTTTTAACTATTGCTTTTATCTAGTTCGTGTTTATTATGTTGTACTCTACAATGATGTTTTTAGATGCTGCAAGCCGCCTTGAATTCCAACTTGGGAGAAAGCCAGGATATAAACACATTTAAATCATCATCATCGTCCACTGCATGACTTACTAGCACCATGTGTGAACCCAGGTCTTGAAGATGAAACCATTTGAATCAAATGGAAACCAAATGAAGACTGTAAGGACAGGTCATTGCCAGCCCAAGTGAACAAAACGCAGTGGGCACAGAATGCTGAAGGGCTGCTGGGAGAGGAAGGAAAGGGACGACTGGGCAAAAGGGGTGTGTGGAATGGAGTATCCTGAACAGGGACACTTCATGCTGCAGTCTTTTGTTGAAGGCCCCACTTGGCCTTCTTAATTTCCTGAGCTGCAGCCTCTCTTGTAAAGACTGCCTGATTTTTCTCAGATTCTGCTCACCAGCCTTTTCATGATGAGTTGAGCGGTACAGCTAAAATACTCAGGAGGTGGGTCATCGATTTCATGCAAAAATGGTTTGGCAGCAAGCAGGTACAAGGTGGGAGGAGCAAATACTATGTGAGAATGTGCCTGGGAACAGAGGCTAGCAGCAGATAGAATGCAGACTGAGGCTGCATGAGGACCAAACGTTTAAAGCGCGTGACTTCTGCCCAAGAAAGGGAATTGCAGCTCTGCAAGGGGGAAATGATAGTTGCCAGGATCCCGCGGGGAAAAGCCATGCGCTTTAAATGTACGGTGCATGCACAGAATGAGAATGCAAGCCAAACTGCTTCTGGGAATGTGCTGGACCACAACAGATGTTGGCCGGTGGTGGGTGAAATGGCGAGGGAAGAAGATATCCAAGGTTCCTGATCGAAAGGCTAGGAGATTATCCAGCCAAATGGCCTGGACCAGGGTCAACTCTTAAGAGAGATCACAGAATGGGAAGGTACCACAAGGGCCATCTAGTCCAACCCCCTGCAATGCAGGAACCTTTCGGCCAACGTGGGGTTCAAACCCACGACCCAGGGATTAAGAGATGCATGGCCGCTGTGGATGGCAAGGAACCTCATGTCCTCTTCTCCCCAGTGAACAAAGGTGTATGGCATCATGGTAACCTGGTCTTTCTTCCCAATCCTTTGCCTTCTGCTCCCCTGCAGACAGAGGACTTTTGAGTGTGATGACATTGCGTCCTGTTGCCTCCTCTTTCCATCAGACACAGGGGTCCTGCTCTGGGTGCCAACCACAGATCCCTCAGAACATCTCATTTGGCTTTCATAAGTAGAGGAAGGCAGGAAGAGGATGAGGCCACGCAGCAAAACCCCAAAATGGCATCTTCCCAGGAGCAGCAACATATCACTGTTTGGATGCTAGGAAAATGCCAGGAAAATGAGGATGCCCTGTTGTACAAATGGATAACTGGCACACAGATTCCACTGACCCAAGCTAGCCTTTTGTATAAATGAAAGGAATGCACAGAACGTAGTGTTGCCAGGAGCTGGTAACCATGCTGGCTAAATGGAACTCCCATGTACAAGGGAAGTATACCCCTGTATACCAAATGCTGGGGACAAGCAGCCCAGAGAAGGTGGTCGTTTTTAAGGCCCACGTTTGTGCTTTCCAGGTGCATTAGCCGCTGCAAAGGTCTTTGGGCAGCAGCCCATAAATACAGTAACCGGATCATCACTGGCGGTGACTAGAAACTGAATGCAGGGAAAGCCTCCAGGGGTGTCATTGTCGGAGTAACCATATTTCTTAAACACAAACAGCAACACAGGGAGGCATAGATTGCTCTGCCCAAAATGGCGCCAGGCTCCATCTTATGCTGGGGCGCAATATTCGCATCAAGGGTTGGGGGGAATCTCTTGCTGCAAACACACAGACCCTGTTCCTCCCCAGTATGCTGCTTCCGCTAAGCAACGGGTATCAAAAGGGGCACATCTACTCTGCAGGGAGCAAGAAACCCAGGCCCCATTGTCTGCTGGGAAAAGATGGGGAACTACCCAAAGCAAATGTGGAGACCCCTGGCATTTGATCTGATGAAGAAGCGTTCTCCTGACATCCTTTTTGAGACACTCCCAGGCATGAAAATAAACCTGACTGAAAGAAGACTGAACGGCAAAAGCAGCCAAGGGCCCTCCAACCCTCTAGGACTAATTTACAGTTGGCCAAGAGGCAGCATTGGGGTGAGACAGATCAGACTGTTGACTGGGCTACTGTGCTTCTTCCAGGAAAGGTTTTCCCGTAACTTCCAAGTAGGAACTAAATGCCCAACCAAACACATCTAAATCATACAGCTTTGGCCTCCTGGTTAGGATGCCCTGACCACCTCCCCAGAGCCCAGCAACCCCAAACCTTGTCATTCCTTGGCTTTTGGCGTACGGCAGGTGGTTCTGTCGGCGCCTGCGCCCGCGACCTGCTCCAAGCGGAGCTTACGCTAAGGGGCGGACTCTTACCACGTCAGCAGCCATCTTTATTGCCTCCTGCAGTCCATAGAGCTTTCCCGCCACCAGGTAAACCCCAGCTGTCCACACAGCGCAGGCCTCATGGACCCAGTGCTCCTGCGTGTCCCCGGCAGGGTCCGGAGGTGGCGGCTCCGCTTTGCCGCATTCGTGCCTCCTGGGCTTCTCGGCGGCTGCTGCTGCCGCCACCGCCGCCTCCTCTCCCTCTGTCCTCTCATCGCAGCAGTAACAGCTTTGTAGTTTCCTAAACATCCCCCTCGAACTGGAGCGGAGAGAGCTCTGTTTCGCTGAGTCAGCGCCACTGTCCAACCTTGGCGGCTTTCCACCCGGCGTACTAGTTGCACAATTATTATCTGTCGCTTTGAGCAGCCTTTCCGCCGGAGACGGAGGCTCCTCGCCCAGCCCCTCCACTTTGATCTTCTCTTTCAGCCGCGACTTCTTCTTCGGAAGGCAGTCCTCGGGGTAGTACGGCCCGCAGAGGTCCCCCTGGTCCTTGTAGTTGGCCGGGTTCCGGCACAGGCAGCAGACCAGGCAGGTGGCGTTGAGGGCCTTGGAGACTACTGGGCCGAGGTGCATGGTGGACGACAGAGGCAGGGCGGCCCGCGGCTGCTGGAGGGATGCGGCCCCCGAAAGCCCGGCCTGGGCAGTCGGAGACGAGGAGGAGCGCTCGCTATTGTGCAGCCGGGCCTCTTCGGCGGGAGAGTTGACGACAGTGCAGGTGGTGACAAACTCGTTCTGCTTCTCCACCCGGACGTACGGCGAGAAGGGGGGCGCCCGGCTGTCCGACCGCAGCCGCTTGCACGAGACGTACTTGAGCCGGATTTCGGGCTCGGCCGGGCTCAGCAGGGGAGCCTGTTGCGGGTGCGGCCTCTTGGTCCTGCTCTTGCACCTCGAGGGCACGCTGGGGGCCTTGCGGCGGCTGAGCCGCTTCCTTTGTCTCTTGGTGTAGCCGTTGTAGTTGGAATGGTTGGCCCGCTGCTTCTGGGCCCTGGTCTGGGCCTGCGAGGACCTCCCCTCGGAGCTCTCGGCGCTGCTGAAGCCTTTGTCCTCGGCCTTTGGCTTCTTCGCCTCCCTTTGTCCCTCCTCGCCTTTCCCTGCTGCCGCTGCAGCCGCCGCCGCCTTTTCTCTGGATGCAAAAAGCAGAGCGGGGCTCAGGTGAGGGCACTTCTCCAGGCTATTTTTGGCCGTTCGGAAGGCTGCCACTTTCCCTTTTCGGTTCCTCTTCTTGGGCAGCAGGCCGGTGCCGCTGGCAGCCATGCCGTCACCGCTGTGCTGCAACGTCTCGGGAGATGAATAGGCCTCACCCTTGAAACAGTTGGAGGACAGTTTCTTACTGTTCATTAGTTTTCCTCTGAAGGATCTGTTGTTCGGGCTTCTGCATAATTGCTCGGCTGCTGGAGCGGCGGGAGCCTTTTGTGACAAGGCCTGGTTTAATGGCCTGGCTTCCCCCGCCGCTGGGGCTGCGCCTGCATTCTTTGAGGCTTGCTCCCTCTCCGGTGGCAGGGAAGGGCCGAGGGGATTATTGTGGGAGGTGGCAGCAGGGACGGTGAAGGAGACGGTGGCTGTTCGGCAGGCAAACTTTTTCAGGTTGGGAGAGGTGATCTTCTGGACGATGGCTTCCAGCTTCAGGCCCCGGCCTTTCCGTGGGGGAAGCACTTTCGTCTTCATCGCTCCCTGGAAGGCGGCCCGAGAGGTGATCTTGATGCAGACGTCGGGGTTCTCCTTCACCTGAGGGGACTTGAGCACCACTTCGCAGGAGTTCTTAGGGGACAGCTTAGCTTTCGCCTTTTTGGCCAGCGGCATCCTCTTGAACAGGCCGGCAGAAGCTTCCGGCTTCTCATCCTTCCCGTTGCTGCCGCTGTGACTGTTGCTCCTCAGGACCAAGTTCCTCTTTTTCGCAGGAACCGGTGGGATGAAGGCCGACTTCCTCTTCAGGCTGTGAAGCGGCTGCTCGGACATCTTGCCACCCATTCCAGGCCTGGCTTTTGGGAGTGCCAGCCTTTTGCTTTCCCTCTCAGACCTGCTTTGGGGGCTGACCTTAAAGGAACCGGGGAAGTGGTTGTTTGGCAGAACCTTCTTGGGTGGCTTGCCCTCCTTGAGCCCGGCATCCATGGCGCTCTTCTCTCTCCTCCGCTTGCTGTAGAAGACCTCCTGGGTCCTGGTCCTGGAACGAAGGATCATGGACTGCTGGTCTTTCGCTTCCGTTTCAACGCCATCGGCTTCTTTCGCCTTGTGACCAGAGTCTTCGCTCTGTGCCAAATTTGAGACCGGAGGGGACGCAGAGTTGCTGGGCTTTGGAGAAGGTTTGCCATTGGCCTTCCTAGCCTTGAAAGCAGCTCTCTGTTTCAGGACGCACGCTGTCTTCTTGCCTGACTTCTCTTGAGGGGTTGAGGCTTTTGCACCTTCCAAAGGATCTGGCACCCTGGGCTCAGTCAACGCAGTGAACGAGCGGGTACACATCCTCGCTGGCAAGCCTTCTGCTGGAAACCGGGGAGTTTGGCCATGGGCGCTCTTACTTGGCATTTCAATCAGGTTGTTTGGACCTGGGCATTTGCTGGCCACCATGCCAGCTGCCTGGTTGCCCGTGCATGGGCTTGACATGGGTTGGACGGGTTCCTCGCCTCCCGACAGCCTGCAGTGGACCTTCTTACTGCGAAGGCTCTTGCCCCTAGATGTTGGTTCTGAGGTTATTGGGACCTGCTCAAGAGAGCCTTGGTTAGTCACCAGCGAAGCTGCCAGCGTCTCTGCCTTATCTGGAAGGGCGTTTTCACTTCCCGCCACCTCCTCTTCAGGCTTCAAGTGGTGCAGGGAAGATTCGAACCAACTTTTCACTTTTGTCTCTGTGCCAACGGCTGGGCCCAAGAGGATAACGGACTGATCAGATAAGTGCGAAGGAGGAGTGGCACTGTCTTTCTCAGCCGCGTTTGCCATTTCTTCTGCTGAACCTGGCGTGTCTTGCAGGGAGAGGGCTGGGGCGTTCTCCGCTGGCTTAGGTGTAAAAGCATCATAGGTCAAAGACTTTTGTTCAGAAGCCGCTAGTTCACACAAAGAGGAGTACTCTTCAGGTTCCAAATCGGATTCTTTCAGGTCTGGAGAGGACATCATGGGGAGTTCACTGAAGTCTCCTCCTGAGCAGGACTGCCTGGTGGTGTCTTCCAGCCATCGCTCACTGTCTGCTCTGGTGGCCTCGTCATAAGTCAGATTCTCTCCCTTGCTTGCCTCCTGCGGCTGATCGAACCCCTCTGCTTGTTGGGGCGCCTGCTCAGCATCGCAGAGACTCAGGCAGCAAGCATTTTTTTTCTCCTCGGACGTCTCACTCAGTTTGCCAGAGAACAAACTCTTGGAAAGGTCTGATCCTTGGAGGCTCGACCCCAGCTCTTTCCACGTGTCGCTGAGGTTTTCGTCCGGCCAGTCAAAGTTCTCCATGGCGTTTTCAGAACCCACCGAATTGGCCGTGGCATTTGAGTAGCAGCTGAAGCTCGTGGCCTCGGAGCTGGAAGTGGCAGCCGAGATGTTGGGTTTGGAATTGTAGCCCACAGAGCTGGTCGTTTTCAGGGTATTTTTCGTCTCTGCTGTTGTAAATGCCACCTGGGAGTTGTTGTAGACTTCCTCTGTGAAATTCTTCCCGTTATTCCCCCCCAGAGCTTTGTCCAACTTCAAGGGCTCAGCGAGGGCATTTGAGTCCCCCTGATTGGACCATGGACTTTTGACTATGGAATCCAGGCAGGTTCTGTGGTTCTCTAAGTGGAAAGGGGATTTGTCAGGGTCTTTGTTTGGAGCAGGGGGGCTGGCCCAGCCTTTGTCTGCTTTCTCGTTGATAGCATCTTGCAAACCAATGATCTCAGAGGCGAGCTCCTCCTGAGACAGGGCGCTGAGGAGCAGTCTGGGGCAATCCCTCTCGTTGGTCACAAACTTGGTGAAGCTCTCCAGCGGCAAGCTGGTGTGGATGCTTTGGAAAGAATCGTCCGACTTGGTGGACATATCGTCCGGAGAAGTCACCGAGCACGTGGATACAGACTCGGGCTTCGCCTTGGAGTTGCTGTTGACGCGAGCAGGGCTGCGGCTCTGGTTGCAGTAGAGGAAGCTCCTTTCCAGCTGCTCCTCAGATCCACTCAGGTAATCCCCATCCTGGGTTTCAGCATGGACCGACTGTGGGGTGCTCAGGGGGTCTGAAAGGGGAGTCCCTGCCTGCTCAGCAGTGTAATTGTTGCCTTCGGGGCTGCAGTGCTGACCCTTGGGCTGTTCAGGGGTCCTTGGCGGGTTTTTGATGCCCTTCTTCTGGGGCATCCCCGTGGACTTGGAAAGGAGAAGCTGCTGGACGGTGTTGGAAATGTTTTCGACTTGGGAGGTGAGCGCCGTCAGGCTCTGCAGGCTGAGATCCGACAAGAGGTTCTCGGGGATCTTCTCCTTCGGCATGCTCTTGCAGTTGGCGGGCGGCTGGGCATCCGGGCTCGCCCCGTCGGTCGGCGAAGGGTTCAACAAAGGCATAAAATGGCTATGGTCGGAGAGGCTGGCTGGGAAGTTCCCCGTGCTCAGAGACTGCTGGCTGTATTGGAAATTCTCCAAGTTGGGCATCAACGGGGAAGGCGTCGAACTGTACGAGGGAGACCTACCAACCGAACGAGCCGGGGAATGGCTGGAACTGGGGCTGAACGTTTGGTAATACTGGTCTGGAGTCCGCACAGGGGCATCGGCTTGACAGTAGCTCTGTCCCGGCTGGTTGTAATGTTGGTATTTTGCGAGGTTTTGATAGTGAAGGGCTTCCTGGGCATGGTGTCTTCCTTGCATGGACTGCTGCTGCTGCTGCTGCTGTTGTTGCTGTTGCTGCTGCTGCTGCTGGTCGTAGCTGATTCGATTAGGCTGATAGCCATGTAGGCCCTGGACCCGCTGGCCAGAGGGCAGGCTGGCGGCATTCCCCAGAGTCCTTTCGTGTTGCGGTGGCGCCGAGGGAGCATTGCAGCTTTTGTAGGAATGTGCGGCCTGGCTCCCGCTCTGGACGGACGTGTAGGTCGAGGAGGCCGGGAACGACTGGGAATGCTGGGTGAAGTGGGCGCCCTGCGGGAAAGACATGGGGGAGGCCACGTCATTCTGGATCTTCTGCCTCGGGAGCTTGGGGTAGGTCAATGTGGGCTGCTGCTGCTGCTGCTGCTGCTGCTGGAGGTGCAGGGAGTGAGTTCGGAAGGGGAGCTGAGGAGCCTGATCGTGGTATTGCCTGGTGCCAGAGGAGGCGGCTGTCTTTTTCAACAAGTTCTCCTCATATTTAGCCACCCCTCCCGGCAAGGGTTGCGGAGGTGGCTGTTGCTGGGGTGACCCCCAGGCCTGCAGGCCTTCCTCTCCGGAATAACGGGCCGGATAGGGACTGTTCTCTTGGACAGCGTAATTTGGGAAGGACGCCGGCCGGCCTGGGAGTTGCTGGCTGCGTAGCTGCTTATTCCCCCGGTGATATTTCTCCACGGTGCTGTTCTCCCCGTACCCCTGGTAAGGCAGGGGGGGCTGCGGCGGCTGCGGCTGCTGCTGGCCGTAGTACTCCTTCGCCACCATCCTCTGACGCTCGCAGTGCGGCCCGGCCTGGCTTTGATGCCTGTAATTCTCCAGGCGTGATGAATCTTGCGAAGATGCCGGCTGGTAGTTCTGCTGGTTGCCATGGAAACCACACCTTTCGCGGAAGGACTGCATGGCTGGGCCTTGTTATCTGTGCAGAGCGGGGAGAGAGAGAGAGAGAGAGAGAGAGAGAGAGAGAAAGACAAGGGGGTTTCAAACAAATGGATTTTCTTCTTCCCTGCTTTCCACCTTTCCACCTTGTATCTCCCCCAGCCCGTCTCCCCTGTTGCCCGCGCTTTAAAAGCGAATAAACAAACACATGAGGCGAATGCTTAAAATTATATATGTACGTGGGTGTGTACATACATAATGGATAGGCAGTATCCATTATACTATACAGATAGCTGGATGGATAGATGGTAAACAACAACAACAACAACAACAAACTGCTCTTTCACCGCTGTAAAAAGCGTTATTCCGGTCTGGGTGCAACGTTCTGACTTTAAAGAAGGGAGAGAATGGAGTCTCTCTTGTAACCCACTCCCCAAAAAACCAGGGAGAAAATTTGGCAAGATGTAAAGCAATCAGCCTCAAGAGAATGATGTGTGTGTGTGTGTGTGTGTGTGTGTGGACTCACAACAGCAGGAGGTGGTGGAACAACCCATACCATTTCATACTACACCCCTTTTCTGAATGCTCCCCCGGTTAAAAAGCAAACAACACCCCGAAGGAACATGCATAGCACATCAGGGACAAAGGCCAGCCCTTGCACACTAAGCTGGTTTTCTCATTGCAGGGACCTTTTCGTGAAACACTCCACTTAGAAGTGATGCAGTCCCTTCGAGGACCTGGGCAAGGCGATTGGGAAGGTAGCAGCTATCCAGCTGCAGGCGTGCCTAGAGGAAGCCAATTATCAAGATCCCTCCCCAAGTCCCAGGCTAGCACACCAGAATTATTTTCAGCGGCACAGCTAAGGTTGGTAAAGAGAAGATACAACTAGGCTTTGCATGCACCAGCAAGCACGGGTCAGTCACCCATTCTGTGCTCTCTTCGAGTCAATACGAAGTCGGCAGTGGTGTCCTGGCTACGGATGGCGGGGGTAGGGATAGGGGAAGAAATCCGTTGCTGTTTGCATTTTGATGAGACGCAGCCTAATTTGCACTTCTTGAACCACTATGTGAACCGAAACACAGCTATCCGTCAAACGGTGCACCTCTACAACCAAAGTGGACAAAAATGCTCATGGTAGGGAGTATTGCCCATAAAAATGCATATTTTTGTGGGGGAGAAGCATACAAAAATGTGGGAGAATTGCTTGCAAAAAAAAATGTGCTTATCAGATTGGAACAAAAAGGAGAAGCCGGAATTGACAGATTCATCCATCCTTAGCTGTATTTTTGCATCCCTCCTGCAAACGTTTTCGTTGTTAAAACAGCAGAGAGATTATATTCTGATATTTCTGGCTCCTATAATCTGGTTGCAAGGCCCAGGATCTGTCCCTTCCAGCATTTGATCCTGCAGTTCCTCAGCTCTCTGTCCTGGATGCTCCTCCTCACCCTTCCCCCTCCTTCCCTCTCCCCATCCCCCCCCCACACAATATCTCCCAAGCACCGCTCTGCAATTGCTGCAGCTCCATCTGGAATCTGTCTGCTCTTCACAACTGACGTCTATTAGGAAGGCAGCGGAGAACAGCAGTGATAAAACCATCCTGGGTTTCTGCAGTTCTCTGCTGCGCCGCCGAACAGTGAGAGCACCTGCTTTTGTGTGTTTTCAGCTGGGGATGTTGACAAGACGCAGGTTTTGCATTGAGCACTCTTGGCTCAGGAGTGATGTGTGCTCTCCTCCCACCAGCTCTACAGATCTAAGGGGAGTCTCGATTCTGCTCTCTTGGCAACATCACCCAAAGATGCTGTTATCACCCAGCCGGTGGGCTATATTTAATACCTTTCCCCAGCACAACCTGAACCGCGTCACCGTTCTTCCTCCGTTGTGCTCCGTCACAATCTGCTGGAAGTCATGTCCGTGTGGTGCACAGACAACACGCACAGGGCAATTCTGTGCATGCCTGATGGGTTGAGCATGTGCAGATTGTGTCCTCCTGTAAAAACCTGCCTGCACACGGGAAGGCCTGCTCTGTGTCCCCACACCTTCAGGGATTAAAGAAGGGGTGGGAAGAAAGCGCACAGAACAGATCCTTGCCGACCTTTGCACTCTGGCTGTCGAACTCTCTCCCCCCTGGGGTTTTCTCTTGACCTCCTTGCTATTGACCTTTTGAGGCACTACTGATTTTTTGTGTGTGTCTTGGATTTCTTTCTCTTTTGCGTGGTTGGAAAGAATTAAGAGGGCTGGTCTGTTCTGTTCTGCTTTTGCCACGATGCTGGTCTTGTGCGCCCCCCCCAACTGATCACAGAATCATAGAATTGGAAGGGACTACAAGGATCGAATCCCCGCGACGGGGTAAGCTCCCGTTGCTCGGTCGGTCCCTGCTCCTGCCAACCTAGCAGTTCGAAAGCACAAAAGTACAAGTAGATAAATAGGTACCGCTCCGGCGGGAAGGTAAACGGCGTTTCTGTGCACTGCTCTGGTTCGCCAGAAGTGGCTTAGTCATGCTGGCCACATGACCCAGAAGCTGTACGCCGGCTCCCTCGGCCAGTAAAGCGAGATGAGCGCCGCAACCCCGGAGTCGGCTACGACTGGACCTAATGGTCAGGGGTCCCTTTACCTTTACCTTACAAGGATCACCTAGTTCAACTCCCAGCAATGCGGGAATATTTCACCCAACGTGGGGCTTGAACCCATGATCCTGAAATTAAGAATCTCATGCTCTATTGACTTGAGCTATCCTTCGGTGTTATTGTGCTTCTTTGTGTGGCCATTGCTTTTTTTATGAGCCGCTTCAGGTGTTCGACTTTTGAGAGCAAATATTTTAAGGTGGGAGGCAGTTAGATTGCACCCCTGCGCTGCCCCTGCAAACACGCACAAAGCAGATCTGTATGGGCAGTGGCGTCAGGATCCCTTGTTTGTGTGTCAAGAGATCCACAGTTCAGAGAAGGGTGACCAAAACGGTCAAGGGGATGGAGTGACTCTCCCACAAAAAAAGTTTGCAGCGTTTGGGACTCTTTAGTTTAGAGAAAAGCTGAGTTAAGAGGCAGCACCGATATAGTTTTTTTAAAATTATACATGGCATGAGGAAAGTGGGCAGAGAAAAATCCTTCTCCCTGTCTCCAAAACATGAGAACTGACGGATATCCAATGAAGCCGGAGGGTTGGAAGATTCAGGGGAAATAAAAGGAAGTACTTCATTATGTGGCACATAGTTAAACTTTGGCACTCGCTGCCACAAGAGGCGACGATGGCCACCAATGCAGGTGGCTTCAGAAGAGGATTAAGCAAATTCATGGATGATAAGGCTGTCAATGGCTATGAGCTACAATGGCTCAGCTCTGCTTAAATGGTCAGAGGCAGTAATGATCCTGAATGTCAGCTGCTGGGAATTACAGCGAAGAAAGTTGTTCTTGGGCTCAGATCCTGCTTGCAGGTTTCCCACAAACATCTGGTTGGTTATTGTGAGAAGAGGATGCTGGACTAGATGGGCCATTGGCCTGATCCAGCAAGCTCTTATTATTTTATAATAATAATAATAATAATAATAATAATAATAATAATAATAATAATACAGTCATACCTTGAGTTAAAGACGCCTCAGGTTGAGCATTTTCAGGTTGCGTCCTGCGGCGACTCAGAAGTACCGGATAGCGTTACTTCTGGGTTTTGCCGCTCGTGCATGCGCAGACGCTCAAAATGATGTCACGCGCATGCGCAGAAGCAACAAATCGCAGCAGACGCAGACATAGGTTGCGTTCTGCTCAGGTTGCGAACGGGGCTCCGGAACGGATCCCGTTCGCAACCAGAGGTACCACTGTAAAATAGCAATTTTATTATTTGTACCCCGCCCATCTGACTGGCTTGCCCCAGCCACTCTGGGCGGCTTCCAACACATAGAAAAACATCATAAAACCTCATACATGATAATGATGCTCCCACCCTTTTTCCTCGCCACTTCTTGGAATGTTTTCTTTTCTTTTCCATACGCACACCCTGACTGGGGAAAGAAAACGTAACTGGCTGGGTTGGAACCCGACCAGTCATCCTCTAGCTCTGCTGAAGCCCGCAGGCTAGATGCGAGCTACGCCTGCCTGCCGCAAATGATGTGCCCACACCTGCACGAACATTTGCACACAGCACACAGGTATGTCGCCCTTGACACCCAGCCTGTGGAGCAGATGGGCAGCAGCCAATTGAGCACTGGCATGCAAAATGCCGCAAGTCCCGAGGAATCGCCGGGATGGATGAACAGGAGGGAACAGGAGGTTGGTGTGGAGGAGGAGCTGAGGCTGGGGAATAGAGGCTGGAGGAGGCAGGTATATCTCCCTGCCAGGATCTGGCTGCCTCGGTTGAAGAAGCAGGACAGGTTGAAGAAGCAGCAACAGAATCTGGAAAGGGTGTCAGCCCACCGCTAGGGATAGAGCAAGCAGAGTCAGAAAAGGCAGGTACAACCTGGTGGCCCAGGGCCCAGAGGCCCTCCTGTGAAGAAACAGATACAGTGGTGCCTCGCTAGACGAAAAGAATTCGTTCCGCGATTCTCTTCGTCTAGCGGTTTTTTCGTCTTGCGAAGCAAGCCCATTGACAGCTTAGCGGATTAGCGCTACAGCTGTCAAGCGGCTTCCAGCGATCAGCTGTTAAGCGGCTTATCAGCGGAACAGCTGATAAGCGGCTTAGCGGCTTAAGAAAAGGGCGAAAAAAGCGAAAAAAACCCACGGGGGGATGCAAGATTTTTTTCGTCTTGCGAAGCAACCCCATAGGGGAATTTGTTTTGCGAAGCGCCTCCAAAACGGAAAACCCTTTCATCTAGCAGGTTTTTCGTCTTGCGAGGCGTTCGTCTTGCGGGGCACCACTGTACTGTACATCCTTCCTGGTGCAGTGAGCATCTACAAGGTCAGCAATCCTGCACAGCAAGAGAGTCTTGGAAAAGAATGTGCTTTGCCCAGTCTTTAAAAGCTTGGTGGGTGGGTGTGCCATCTCATTGGGACAGTGTTGTTACTACTGTGTAGTTCTGGTCTCCTTGCCCTGATCTTGGGATTCAATGACTAACAGAATTGTAGAGTGGGAAGGGACCCCGAGGGTCGTGTAGCCCTATGCCCAGCAATGCAGGAATCTCAACTAAAGCACCCATGACAGATTGGCCCTCCAACATCTGCTTAAAAACCCCAATGAATTGCACATTGACTCCTTAAGACTTGGACCTCTGCTTCTCGCCTGGCTGGCCTCACCTTCCCTGGCCTCTAGCCTGAGTAGAGCAGCTGCAGGAAATCATCATCTGTTGCTGAGTCTTCTCTGCCTCAGTAAATACCTCTAAGCAGAGGTTGGGTCCTGTATACCTGAAGGAGCGTCTCCACCCCCATCATCCAGCCCAGACACTGAGATCCAGCATCGAGGGCCTTCTGGTGGATCCCTCGCTGCGAGAAGTGAGGTTACAGGGAACCAGGCAGAGGGCCTTCTTGGTAGTGGCACCTGCCCTCCTATCAGATGTCAAGGCAATAAATAACTACAGTGGTACCTCGGGTTAAGTACTTAATTCATTCCGGAAGTCCGTACTTAACCTGAAACTGTTCTTAACCTGAAGCACCACTTTAGCTAATGGGGCCTCCTGCTGCTGCCGCCGCTCCGCCGGAGCCCGATTTCTGTTCTTATCCTGAAGCAAAGTTCTTAACCTGAAGCACTAGTTCTGGCTTAGTGGAGTGTGTAACCTGAAGCATATGTAACCTGAAGCGTATGTAACCCGAGGTACCACTGTATTTTACTTTTAAAAGACACCTGAAGGCCTGTTTAGGGCAGTTTTTAATGTCTGACGCTGTATTGTTTTTGATATTTGGTTGGAAGCCACCTAGAGTGGCTGGGGAGGCCCAGTCAGATGGGCGGGGTATAAATAATAAATTATTATTATTATTATTATTATTATTATTATTATTATTATTATTATTATTATTATTGGGTGGCTATCCGTCATGCTTTAGCTGAGATTCCTGCATTGCAGGGCGTTGGACTAGATGACACTTGGGATCCCTTCCAACTCTGTGATTCTTCCTTACTCTCAAGTAAGGGGTCTGGGTGGGAGCCAGGATGCAAACACCCTCTCTGCTTGCACACACAGGAACACTTCATTATATGTGCTCTCCGTGACACAGACATGCAAACACGCACTCATGAATTGTATGGCATCTTGCCAGGGCTTGTAGCCCACACACAGCCTCATTGCTGTCAACACAGACCACAAGTGTACATGCACCCACAAAGCAGCTCATCCCCCACAAAATTTGCCATTGACTAAGAACTGCTTAAAGTTCTTAGCTTAAAGAAGGCTGATCACCGAAGAATTGATGCTTTTGAATTCTGGTGCTGGAGGAGACTCTTGAGAGTTCCATGGACTGCAAGAAGATCCAACTGATCCATTCTTAAGGAAATCAGCCCTGAGTGCTCACTGGAAGGACAGATCCTGAAGCTGAGGCTCCAAGACTTTGGCTACTTCATGAGAAGAGAAGAATCCCTGGAAAAGACCCTGATGTTGGGAAAGGTGGAGGGCACAAGGAGAAGGGGACGGCAGAGGACGAGATGCTTGGACAGTGTTCTCGAAGCTACAAACATGAGTCTGACCAAACTGCGGGAGGCAGTGGAAGATAGGAGTGGCTGGCGTGCTCTGGTCCAGGGGGTCACAAAGATTTGGATACGACTAAACAACAGCAAAGAACTGCTGACTACACTCATAAACAAAAGCCACATCTCCTTGGGAAAGGCTGTGAACACAAGAAGCTGCCATATACGGAATCAGACCACTGGCCCATCTAGGTCTGTGCTGTTGACACGGACAGGCGGCAGCTTCCCAGGGTGTCACACACAGGGTTTGTGTTCTCTCTCCCTCAAAACACGAAAAACTCACGGACAGCCAGCAAAGTTGAAGGTAGAAAAATTCAGGACAGATTAAAGTAAAGACTTCTTCGTGCAGTGCCTCGTTAAACTATGGAACTCACTTCTGCAGGAAGATGTGATGGCTGCCAACATGGAAGGCTGCAAAAGCGCTGGCAAATTTACAGGGAAGAAGGCTGTCAATAGCTACTAGCCATGATGGATGTGCTCTGTCTCTAGGGCTGGAGGCAGCAAACACTTCTGAATATCGGCTGCCGGAAACCAGAGGAGAAGAGAGCTCTCGGATCCTGCTTGTGGGTTTCCCATTAGGACATCTGGTTGGCCACTGTGAGAACAGGATGCTGGACTGGATTGGTCCTGATCCAGAACAACCTTCTTATGTTCCTAGGAAGCAGTGCTCTCCCCTACCTGGACACAGAACCTGGACCTTTTGCGTGGAAAGCTTGTGCTCTGCTACTGAGCTGAGGGCCTTTCCCAATGGGTGTTTTGGTCCTTTTTTTGGGAGGAGGGGAGTTGCTACTGTTGGCCTGTCACCAAAAGCCCGGCAGGTGCAAAACTTCGCCACAGGTCTAGGAGGGGGCCAGCTGCACTTTCCCCCTGCCTGGCGTGCATATCTGCAGAAATTAGGTTTTCTTCCTTTATTAGTCCCAGATTGCTTTCCCTTCCTGTTGAGTGTCCTATGGTGATCATTGGTATTTTGACATCCGCTTGCTTATTTATTTGCAAAAGTGAGTGGGAAGGAAGGAAGGAAGGAAGGAAGGGAGGGAGGGAGGGAGGGAGGGAGGGAGGGAAATCTGAACGAGCCAGAGCGCTGTGGCACTTTGTGGAACGGCACGTTTATTATGGCATAAGCTCCCTGATGATGTGCGCTATGCTGCAATAAATCTGCTCCCCTCTGAAGGTGCCACGGTGCTGCTGTTTGGTGTTGCGACGACAGCCTTAAAACAAGGCAGCCTCTCTGGAGTTATCCTTATAACTGCAACGGAAGTGGCACAGATAATCGAAACCTACACACACACACACACACACACACACACACACACACACACACTATTCCTCTGGTCCATCCATCAGTTCCCAGCCTCCCTCTCCTCCTCCGAGCTGCAAATGCATCTATGCTGCCTTACAGCTGGATCTCCTAACGCACACCAAGCAGCTGGAATGCGGAGCCAGGCATGTATCTCCCCGAAAAGACAGTTCAATTAAAAATACAGCACAGCCTCACAAGCCAGCAACCTGGTACCGGAGTGGGAGAAAGCCCTTCCTCCGCGCTTCGTGTCCCAGCCGAGAGTCGGGAGGGCGGAGGAAAGGATGTGCGTGCAGAAAGAGGCTCGGGGAACAAAGGAGGGCTGGAAATCAAAGGCAGACCCTCTCAGAGAGGAGGGCCCCAGAGCTCAGCACAAGGAGGGGCAGTGGGGCCCAATGGCCAGCGCAGTTTGAGGGACGGACATGACGGGGCTCGCTTTAACGAGCCCCACATTTCTCTTCTCCCCGTTACAGATGCTTTTGCAAAGAGTTGAACCAATCACGGCTTACGGAGCGGTGGAACGGATGGAGGTGAATGAGCAAAGGAGGGCTGAGGTGGGGAGGGGTCCAGATTGCTAAGAGGAACCATCGTTTTTGCTTTGTTGCAGCTGCCAGACTGGGCTCTTTGGGAGAACGTGCACTCCTCTCTGCCCCTCTCCCCCCCTATTATTATTATTATTATTATTATTATTATTATTATCATTATCATTATCATTATCACAATTCAGTTTGTATACCGCCCTATAACTGCAGGTTTCAGCGCCGTTCACAACATAAAAACACAACATAAAAACACAGAATACGTAATAAAAACAATCCTTGCCTCCCCAACCCATTTTATAAGGGCATTGTATGCCAATCAGCCAGGGACACGGGTGGCGCTGTGGGTTAAACCACAGAGCCTAGGACTTGCCAATCAGAAGGTCAGCAGTTCGAATCCCTGCGACGGGGTGAGCTCCTGTTGCTCGGTCCCTGCTCCTGCCAACCTAGCAGTTCAAAAGCACGTCAAAGTGCAAGTCGATCAATAGGTACCGCTCCGGCGGGAAGGTAAACGCCGTTTCCGTGCGCTGCTCTGGTTCACCAGAAGCGGCTTAGTCATGCTGGCCACATGACCCGGAAGCTGTATGCCGGCTCCCTCGGCCAGTAAATCGAGATGAACGCCGCAACCCCAGAGTCGGTCACGACTGGACCTAATGGTGAGGGGACCCTTTACCTTTACCTATGCCAATCTGCCAAAGGCCTGGTTATAGAAGAACATTTTTGCCTGGCACCTAAAGGTGTATAATGAAGGCGCCAGGCAAGTCTATGTGGGAAGAGCATTCCACAAGCGGGGAGCCACTGCTATTGAGAGGGGGAAGAGATGTGGAGGCCAGTAGGCAATTTGTCATTTTGTTTAGGTGCTCCAGAGCAGCCTAAACCTGCAACTCGCTTTTTATCTGCATCCTACTGTGCTTTTTTTGGGGCAAAGTCTCTGACACTGATTGGCTGAGCTGGTGTCACGTTACAGAAAGTCATTCATGAACACTCCAGCTACTTAGGGAACAAAGCCATTAGAGTATATGCTACTATGGGGGGAGGGGAAATTGGCTGGGATTAAAAGCTCACACAGGCCCTATTTAGTGAGTCAGGGAGAGCACTGAGAAATGGTCCTGGGAAGCAAGGAAATAAAGGTTTAGGGGGAGATACCAATCAGGCTCAAACCCGATATAGGGACAGGGAGAGGTGGGAGGAAGCTGGAAAATGTTTGGGGTGTGTGGGCCAGGAAGCCAAGGGGGAACAGGATTGCTAGGTCTGCATTCTGACAGGGCTGCAACATCTTTAGGAGTTGTGTGGAAAGAAGATTCCATTAGTTGTGGCTTGTGTGGCCACTGCAACCTCGTGACCTGTCACTCCTAAGGAGCTGTTGAGGCCGAAGCAGCAGCGAGAGGCAAGGCTCACCTTTACGTATTGATCGGAGGCAACCTGCCCATCCTTTCAAGCTTTTGCTCACAAGAATATTTTTCTCACTGGTTGGTTCTCCAGATTCGAGAAGCGGGCTGAAAAGGGACAGTGGCAACATTCACACCATATATTTATGCTCAGGACCCCAGTATCTCAAGGAATGCGTCTCCCCAAATGAACCGACCCGCACCCTGTGGTCAGCATCTATAGCCCTTCTGCATGTGCCCCCTTCACGAAAGGTCTAGAGCAGTGGTTCCCAACCTGTGGGTCCCCAGATGTTGTTGGACTACAACTCCCATCACCCCTGAGCTCTGGCCTTGCTAGCTAGGGCTGATGGGAGTTGTAGTGGGGACATCTGGGGACCCACAGGTTGAGAAAGGTTGGTCTAGAGGGTGGCAACATGAGAATGGGCCATTTCTGCAGTGGCTCCCCATCTGTGGAACACTCTCCCCAGGAAGGCTCACCTGGCACCATCATTATATATTTTTAGGAGCCAGGCAAAAACTTTCCTCTATAACCAGGCTTTTGGCCTTAAAAATCTGTGGCGTTTTAGAAACGGGCGGGTATTTGTAATGTCACTTAGAAGATGGAGCAAGCTTGGGCCCCGTCCCCCCCCCCCCATTTCAGAGGGCAGGACCTGAACCAATGGCTTCGAGTTACAATAAAGGAGATTCTGACTAAACATCAAGAATAACTTTCTGATGGTAAGAGCTGTGAATTCTGTGAATGTATTTCTTTTTATTCTTGGTTTTAATGTATCTATGTGGGTCTTTTTTGTCTCTGTGTTTGGTTGTAAATATAAATATATAAAGTTACTATTCACAATAGTAACTTTATATAAAGTTACTATTCACTTTAATTATGATTAATAATAATAAGATTTAAATCACTGCAATATCTCTTTAAACAGCTATGGCTTCCCCTAAAGTTCCCCTGGGAGTTGCAGTTTCTTAAGGGAATTGAAAGTTGTTAGGAGATTTCCTATTCCCCTCGCAGAGCTACAATTCCCAGAGCTCTCTGTGAAGAGGGATGGATAAACCACTCTGAGAACTGCATCTGTGGGAGGAGAATAAGGGTCTCCAAACTACTCTCAGCACCCTTAAGAAACTATAGCTCCCAGGAAGAGGTGTGAGGAACCTCAACCCTGAGGGCCAAATACAGTCTTCCAGGCCTCTCTATTTGGTCAAATTCTAAAATGTGCAAAGTGGGTGAATATATGTGGAGGGAATCCAATGAAAGATCCTCTTGTGTGAAGCCCAAAATACAGTAAACCATCAAATTAAGATTCTGTGTAAATCAGGAATTATTAACATGTTAGAATCTGGAGTCTACCAGAGAGGGCAGGTCCCAGCTTTGACGAAGACCTGGGCATGGCTGGGAACTGCCATTTTAATTTCCCACAATGCCCCAGCATGCCCAACGTAGTGTTGCCTCGGGGCATTCTGGGAAATTACAGTGAGAGCCTGCAGACCCAGCAGGGTGGGTGTCAGTGCTGATGTGCCCTGCTGTGGCCTTGGGGTCTCAACGGTTGGCCTCGGATGCCAGCTGCTGACACCAGGCCAGCTGCCAATTTACCACTACCTGAGTAAGTTCGCTGAGCTGCGACTCTAGATCCCACTTAAAGGTAAAGGGACCCCTGACCATTAGGTCCAGTTGTGACTGACTCTGGGGTTGCGGCGCTCATCTCGCTTCATTGGCCGAGGGAGCTGGCGTACAGCTTCCAGGTCATGTGGCCAGCATGACTAAGCCACTTCTGGCGAACCAGAGCAGCGCACGGAAACGGCGTTTACCTTCCCGCCGGAGCGGTGCCTATTTATCTACTTGCACTTTGATGTACTTTCAAACTGCTAGGTTGGCGGGAGCAGGGACCGAGCAACAGGAGCTCACCCTGTCACGGGGATTTGAACCGCCGACCTTCTGATCGGCAAGTCCTAGGCTGTGTGGTTTAACCCACAGCACCACCCGTGTCCCACTGACTGAGAAATAAATAATCCAGTGGATTCATGTCTCCGTAGAACTGGATCCAGTCTGGCTGAGACACAATTTGCAAAGCTGCAGTCAATGCTGTAGATCCATGCTCCTTTCCACGGCCTGCGATGCAGAGGAGCATTCTGAAACCTGGTCTCATTGCAATGGCCTTGTTCACACGTTGCAATTAAGTCAGGGCTGCTGGCTTGTTGCAACTGATCTGGAAGCCACGGTTTCAAGCTGGCCTGCAGCCCTGGCTTCTGGTGATGTGTGAACCCAGTACACAACCTCTCCAGGGGTGGGGGTGTCTGCTCCCCTAGGTATCATGGAATAACCCCACCACTTGGCCTTCCATCATATATGTCATCTCTTTCATCTGTACCACACCAACTTGCATTTATTCGTGCAAGGTTCAATGTTTTTCCATCGAACCTGCTGAGCCACAGATTTTCCAAGGGTTTGGTGTCTCCGCTATGCGAGTGTGACGGGAAAACAGTTGAATCTCTTCCACATATAATGTTCAACTGTCCCTTACATAGCATAGCCAGGACTAAATTCCTGGGTCCTGCTTTACTGCGCTTGGTTGGCAGGCCTGTTGAGTCACATGCCGCACTGCTTTTGCAGGATACAGATCCTTCTGTAACTCTGCAGGTGGCGAGATTCCTGAATGCGGTTATCTCACACACAAAAACCACCAAAAAACAACATCAACAACAAAAACTAATCGGACAGTTATGATGAGAGTGCATGACGAATCTCGTCTCCAGTTCTCCTTTTTCTGGGAACCGTCCCTTGGATCTTTCCGGGCCCCAAGCTGTTATTTGTCACTGCTCAATGACCCACCCTTGCATCGTGGTGTTCCCCTTCTGTTGTTAGATGTATTGGTTTTTATGTTTCTGTGCTTTTAGGTTTGTACACATTTTATGGGCTAATAGCCGTAAATAAATAAATTTGATTTGAATTTGATTTGTGAACCCAGCACTGGGATTCGGGAGACTGGGAAGATGTAAGGAGTTGGGGCGGCTACAGGGCAAGAGAGGATACAATCACGGCAGCCTGGTCTAGCTGGAAAACAGAGCAGGCGTTCTGTCCTCCTGCGACGTGTCTAGAGATAACCACAGCCCACAGTGGCGCCTGCACAGCAATGGGGCCTTGGTCACCTGCCGTCACTATGGAGATGGCCTCTGGCCACTAGATGGGAAGACCAGTCTCTCTCTTTCTCTCTGTGTGAGCATGGGGGTCGCTTGATGCTATTCTGCCAGCGCCCAGCCTCTCCCGGGCTTTGTTGACGGGGGCCAGGGCAACTTTTCAACGACGGCAATGCCTCGGAAGTTCACACGCCATCCCTGCTTGACCGTCACCCGGGCTTTTGCCATGCGGAGACGAGAGCATTGTTCTCCACTCTTGCCTTTCTTGGAAAGGCCCAAAAAGAAGAAGAAGAAGAAACCCCAAATAATAAAATAACTGGGAGTGGAGGAGCATGAAAGAACCACAAGGGATTTCCCCCACCCCAGATTCTTCTGGGAGAAAGGCCAAGCCTGACGTAGCACGCTAAGAGACCACAGTTTAGAAGGCCCGATTCCTTTGAAAGCTGTCTTGGCAGGGGAGTCCGAGGCAGGCAGCATCCTCCTCCTCCTCCTCTTGTGCATTATGTCACTTCCATGCTGAGCATCACTTTTGGGTCAGGGAGCATGTGAGGCAGTTGCCAGGCAACCAGCAACCCTCCTCTTTCCCCACCTGGGAGAGCAACTAACCCTTGGAGGTAAAGGGTAGAGCGGCAGGGAACTGGGGGGGGACGCGTCAACCCGGAGCACAATTTTGTCAAGTCATACGTGATGCTTCCGCTTCTGAGTAGGAATTAGCATGCCATTTCTGACAGTCACATGCTGCCTGTTTTTCCGAGGCAAGCACGTCCCGTTTATACACTCTTGAGACGGCGCCGCTTGCATTCTCCCTGTGTGCTGACAACTACTGGTATCAGAGTGCCGTAGTATAGAATCATAGAATGGTAGAGTCGGAAGGGATCCTGAGGATCATCTAGTCCAACCCCCCCCCCCCTGCAATGCAGGGATATGCACCTGTCCTGTTCGGAGATCAAACCTGCAACCGTGGCATTATCAGCGCCACACTCTAACTAAGCTCAGTCCGGTAGTTAAGACAGGACCTAAGAGAGAAGTTGTTGGCCTCCAGCTGTCTTGAGAGACAATGGAGTGTGCCCCAAGGGGTTAAGTCAAACTGCTGCATTAACCCCCACAAGGCAGCAGAGGTTTGGGACCAGAGTTTTCCTTCTCCTCATTGGGCTTCCTTCCAAGCCCCATTTGCCCCTCACATCCCTCTACAGCACATGCAGAAACCACCTTCTCGTCTGCTGGACCCACTATTGGTCTCATCCACTCAATCCGCCAGAGCTTTGGTCCCCTGGGAGACACCAGGGCTCAAGTCCCCGCTCACAATTAATCTAGAATGCAGCAGCTAGACTGGTGACTGGGAGTGGCCGCTGAGACCATATAACACCGGTCCTGTGAGATCTGCATTGGCTCCCAGTACGTTTCCGAGCACAATTCAAAGTGTTGGTGCTGACCTTGAAAGCCCTAAACGGCTTCAGTCCAGTATACCTGAAGGAGCGTCTCTACCCCCATCATTCTGCCCAGACACTGAGGTCCAGCTCCGAGGGCTTCTGGCGGTTCCCTCACTGTGAGAAGCCAAGTTACAGGGAACCAGGCAGAGGGCCTTCTCGGTAGTGGCACCCACCCTGTGGAACGCCCTTCCAGCAGATGTCAAGGCAATAAGCAACTACCTTATTTTTAAAAGACATCTGAAGGCAGCCCTGTTTAGGGAAGTTTTTAATGTTTAATGATGTATTGTGTTTTTAATATTCTGTTGGAAGCCGCCCAGAGTGTCTGGGGAAACCCAGCCAGATGGGTGGGGTATAAATAATAATAAAAAATTATTATCATTATTATTATTATTGTTTTCACAAAGCAATATAATCCACAAATAATAATAAAAAGCCAACGGTAAAATCCAAAGCAAGGAAAAGGCTTAGTGATGAAGAAGGGAAAAAAACCTAAGGCATACATAAAGCTGCTGAATTTATTCCACACTGAAGAGACTGGGGGCACAGTGGATTAAAAACAGGTGTTTAGAGGTTTTCTAGAGAATGCTCCCCAATTACAGGCATTTTTCGCTTATGCACGCAGGGGCCTGGAACTTAACTCCCACATAACCGGAGTCATCCCAGGAGTTAGCAACCTTTTTCAGCCATGGACCGGTCCACCGTCCCTCAGACCATGTGGTGGGCCGGACTATATATTTTTTTGGGAGGGGGGGAATTCCTATGCCCCACAAATAACCCAGAGATGCATTTTAAATAAAAGGACACATTCTACTCATGTAAAAACACGCTGATTCCTGGACCGTCCGCGGGCAGGATTTAGAAGGCGATTGGGCCGCATCCGGCCCCCGGGCCTTAGGTTGCCGACCCCTGCTCTATCCTAAGAACATTATGCAGGGAAAGACTAGTAGGCCTTAGGTCAGGGGTGGACTATGGGTAACATCACCCCTGATCATTGGCTTTGCTAGCTGGGGCAGATGGGAGCTGGAGTCCAGTCTGGAGGGTCACAAGTCCTCCACGCTTGTCATAGGCTCAAAATCCCTCTGTGTCATGAGGTAACCAATGAGCACACAGATCCTCTGCATTTACTTAAATGTGTGATCGCTCTTCTCCCCCAAATTCAATTTAACCAAAAACTGGTACAAGGTGAAAGGAGATAGAGGCAAGACCCAGCTCTACTGTTAGGCAAGGTGAGGCAACCACCTGAGGCGGAAGGGAGGCAGCTCCAGGCTGTTCCTCCCCCTCGACTGGAAGACACGAGCTCTGTATGCAACACAGCATGCCCTGCAACCCCAGAACGAACTTGTGATCTGGGTTACCAGTAGAAGACACTATCTTGTTGTTCAGCATGACTGTACGCACCATTTTAGCCAAGATGCTTTTTCTGTGCCATTGCACCCATGCGCAAGGGCACACCAGCGAAACACTGCCTGAAGAGGAACGTCAGGGTGACGATGCATACGACTTGATGTGATGGTACACACCATTGAAAAACCCAGGTTGCATTTTTCTGTGGTGCTGAACCCATACAAAGGAGCGCACAGGCACACCTGCTCTGCACGGGGAGGAATCTCAATGAGATGATGCACATTTATTGCTTTTACAACGTTTTAACAATGCACATACAGTGTGTATCTGAAGAAGTGTGCATGCACACAAAAGCTCATACCAAGAACTAACTTAGTTGGTCATTAAGGTGCTACTGGAAGGAATTTTTTTTGTTTTGACCTTGGGTTAAGTACTTAATTTGTTCCAGAGGTCCATTCTTAACCTGAAACTGTTCTCAACCTGAAGCACCACTTTAGCTAATGGGGCCTCCCACTGCCCCTGCACCGCCGGAGCACAATTTCTGTTCTCATCCTGAAGCAAAGTTCTTAACCAGAGGTACTATTTCTGGGTTAGCGGAGTCTGTAACCTGAAGTGTATGTAACCCGCGGTACCACTGTACAGTGGTACCTCCCTTTTCGAACGTCTCCGTTTTTGAACATTTTGGTTTTCGAACGCCGTAAACCCGGATGTAAATGCTTCAGTTTTCAAGCATGCCTCAGAAGTAGAACATGCCACACGGCTTCCGTATTGAGGCTTCTATATTGAATTTTCATTTTTCGAACGTTTCGGAACTCGAACAGTCTCTGGAACGGATTACGTTTGAAAACCGAGGTACCACTGTATACGGATCAGTAACGTGGTGGGGCACAGGTGCAAAGCAACCCAGAGTTATGGAAGATCCAGCTGTGCTCCAGTTCTGGCACGGATTTGCAGAATTCTCCTTGCAGAACCAGAATTCAGGAAGAACAGAAGGCAGAGAGATGTGCAAAAGAAAGGAGATGGGGTGGTATCTCTCATCCCTGCTTTCACATGAGCTGCCTGACCACCCCCCATCACTGGTTGGGGTCCAGAAGGTCATCCCCTGAGGCTTGCCCTGTAGCAGGTATCCTATTGAGGTGACTCCCTCCCTCCCGCTGCCTCCTACTTGCCCTGTGGCTCAGTCCTTGGCCTTGTCACTGCTGGGTCCTGAGCAGACGCGTCTACCTTACAGCTGCTCCCTAGCCAATCTTTTAACAGCACCGAGTCAACTGTCTGTGGCAGCGATGTTAAAATCTTTCCTCCAGAGGTGGAAAGCCCTCGGGCTCCAGTTGATTTGTGCATGCAAGCCGGCTGCTGCTGCTGCTGCTGCTGCTGCCGCCGCCACCGCCACCCCCACCCCAGGCACAAGCTCCATCCTGCAGCTCATCTCTCTCTCCACTCCCACAATTACCGGGAAATTGCTAGCCTATCTCCCGATTGCATTCGCAACGGAAATCGATAGCCCCTGCTCTCTTATGGAGTCTGAAGACCGGCCGACAGGAGAGAGACAGAAAGAGAATAAGAAATGTGGAGAGCGGGTGCCGGGCTCTTAAAAAGACCCCTGGGTGCAGGCCCATGCCGAAGATTGGCATACCATTTGCATATGCTAATTTGTTGATGAAAATCCAGACCAACTTTCAGAGGGAGGGGAAACAAACTCACAGGGCTCCCTCTGGGCTTTGGGGAGTAAAGGATCGGGGAGAGTAGCGTGTCCTGGGATGATGGTTTGAGCCCTGAAAGTCAGATGCAGAGGCCTGGAGTTCCACTGGCCCCTGAACCTGAGGTACCCAACCCACTACCTAATGTGCGCCCCCCTCCGTAGTTAATTACGGCAGTTAGTGTGCTAAACCTTGCCAATTCTTTCCCCAGCTGGCTTCACAGCTTGGAGAACTCCTTCAAATAATTACCAGGGGTTACAGAAACGTTTCTCAAAGTTTCGACGGATTCAGAGGCCTGCTAGCACTTCCTTTAGGGGTCCTATGTTTCCTGGCTCACACATGAGTTTGGCTGAAGGGGGTCATTTTTTTGGGGGGGGGATTGAGCCCTAGAGCTGCTTGGCCACCAGGAAAGAAAAGAAAAATCCCAGGGGCTGCCCCTGCCCCCCAGCTCCTGTCTTGGAGCCGAAAGCTCAGGAGGAGGAGGAGAGAGCAACTTTCAGAAATGTTAGCACAGGCATTCAGCTTTAATGCAAGGCAGAAAACATGTGGGTTTAAAAGAAAAAAAAGTTCTGGGGTGAGACACGCACGTCTCAGCTTTCAACCACAGGGCTGCTACTTGTGGCAGAGGAAAAGAGATCTCTAGGGGAAGACATGTGTATGCTGCCCTTTCCTTTCCCTAACTTTCATGACAAATAAATCCTAACAGTCGAGAGGCCTTTCTTCAAGGGTTGCATGACAACATGTGTTTTGCATCCGCCCATGACTCAATACATGTGGGGCTGAATTTCAGATCAGTCATGGGTGTACATGCCATGTTACTCAGTGGGTATCTCATGGATCGAGAAGATGCCTCTACGGATGAGATAATGTCACAAGGCCACTTTGGTTCCCAGGATCCAAAATGAGGACAAGAGAAGAGCCCGCTGGATCAGGCCAATGTCCCATCTAGTCCAGCATCCCATTCTCACAGTGGCCAACTAGATGTCTGTGGAAAGCCCACAAGCAGGATCCGAGCACAAGAGCACTCTCTACTCCCGTGGTTTCCAGCAACTGCTATTCAGAAGAATCCCCCCCCCAAGTTTGAAGAACTTCACTTCCATTTTGTGCTTGGGCACAAACTTGGCCAAATTTGGGCCCAGTTTGAAATGGGATTTGCCAACCACTGTTAGCCAGCCTTCCTTCCCTGTTACCACACACACACACAGTGCCCAAACATTGGCTCCCAGTACATTTCTGAGCACAATTCAAAGTGTTGGTGCTGACCTTTAAAGCCCTAAACGGCCTCGACCCAGTTTACTTGAAGGAGCATCTCCACCCCCATCGTTCTGCCCGGACACTGAGGTCCACCTCTGAGGGCCTTCTGGCGGTTCCCTCACTGTGAGAAGCCAAGTTACAGGGAACCAGGCAGAGGGCCTTCTCGGTAGTGGCATCCGCCCTGTGGAATGCCCTTCCATCAAATGTCAAAGGAATAAACAAGTACCTGACGTTTAGAAGACATCTGAAGGCAGCCCTGTTTAGAGAAGTTTTTAATGTCTGACATTTTAATGTATTTTTAATCTTTTGTTGGAAGCTGCCCAGAGTGGCTGGGGAAACCCAGTCAGATGGGTGGGGTACAAATAATAATAAATAATAATAATAATAATAATAATAATAATAATAATTAATACAAATCTCACCTTTGCAAAGTGGGGAGGGGGTAATTCGCAATGGGAAGGGTTTACTATAGATGGGATAAAGCTTCTCCTTAATCAGAAGTTATGCTCACGGGTGGCATTACCTTCTGGGGAGCATGGGATGTGTGGCTTCCCCCGCCTCCTGAACTGAGTCGGGAGGTAGGGGAATTCAAATCCCATGCTCCCCAGATGCTGTTTCCTACCAAGGAACATGGAGCTGTAGGTTTCCAAGCATGGCTCTGCTTCCAGGTAGCCTATTGGCTCTTTGTTATTTGGCCTGCTTTAAAATACTTGGATCTTTTGCCTGGGCAACCATCTAGTTTGGGTCTTGCTTTATGGGCTCATGAGCTTCTGCATTCAACCTGCTTATGCTCTACTACCTCCCCACACACTTCAGCTTCAACGCTGGGTCATGAGAAATAGGGGACCTCTCTTTTCTGAGCGATGCCCTGAACGAACTTCGGGTGAATGGCTCCTGATTTTGGAGGTGCTCTAGCTGCACCCAGACTGCATTTCCTCCCCTTTACTCTGGACTTTTCACCTTCTTTTGGACAAGAGAGGCCACACAGAGAAACCAGGTTACTGTCCATGCTGGACAGCATTGTCCGACTGCTCCAGCTTTTGCAGTTGAGCTTTGAAGATGTTCTCCCAGGTGTCAAGATTTGCAACAGCCAAGAAACGAGAAGCAAAACCCGACAGCACCAACAAAACCGCCATACTGCAAATTGGCAATCTTGCTGTCTTTTCTCCAGCTGCTTACTGCTCTTTCGGGTGGGATTTCAACGGGGTCTTGTAAACTAAAAATAATACGTGGCATTGCCTGCCAATGATCTGCCTGGAGATCTCACTGTTAATATAGTGGCGACAGAGCCTTCCCTCCACAATCAGCTCCCTCCCTCCCCCCCCCCCCTCTCTCTCTCTCTCTGTGTGTGTGTGTGTCTCCCTCTCTCCAGAATGCAAAGCTCTTGCTAACCGCAGGCCGCTCTGATGTGCCAGCTGCAAAGCCATCCACACGCCAGCCGCCTCTGCCAGCATTCCAGCCTCTGACCACCCTGAAACCAGGTTACGGCAGCTTCTGCCACCAACACAGCTCAGGCTTTTTTCCCTCAACGCTGCTCTTCTGATGGCAAAGGGCTCTAGTTCAGCGTTAGAACACCTGCTTTGCACCCCAGGCACAATCCCATGTGGCATCTGCCGGGAGGGCTGGGAAGGAGCCCCTGCCGGAAACCCTGGAGAGCTGCTGCCAGCCAGTGCAGGCAATAATGTATTTTTAATCTTTGTTGCAAGCCGCCCAGAGTGGCTGGGGAAACCCAGCCAGATGGGCAGGGTACAAATACAGTAATAAACTATTATTATTATTATTATTATTATTATTATTATTATTATTATTGAGCCAGATGGACCAATGGTAGAATCACAACACTGTAGAGTTGGAAGGGACCCCCCCGGGTCATTTAGTCCAACCCCCTGCAATGCAGGAATCTTTTGCCCAACGTGGGGCTCTAACCCACGACCCCGCGATTAAAAGTCTCGTGCTCTACCAGCTGAGCTATCCCAGGAGTCTTATCCTTTTTGTTGTAAAGGTACAGCACAAGGTACTCTAACAGGGCCGTAGAAGCAAAGAGAAGACAGGTCCCTGTCCTCAGCAAGGGTGAAATCCAAGGGCCAAACTGATGCAACACAGGGGGGTGCAAGGCTGACGAGTTTTCAGGAGAATTAAAATAAAAAAATGAGGATCGATGCAAAATGCGGAAAACTGGAGAAAGGAGAAAGCCGAGAGGAGCAGAAATGGACATATCCTTTCACTCCTGACTGAGACCCTGGGGAGCAGCTGCCAGTCAGAGCAGACAATACTGGCCTAGATTGGTACACAGCCTGGACTGGTGTTGGGCAATGGCCTTGGAGAACAGGCTGTAGCTCAGTGGTACAGAAGGTTCCCGATTCAATCCCTGGCACTTCCAGGTAGGGCTGGGATAAGATTCCTGCCTGGAATCATGGAGAGCTGCTGCCAGTCAGTGTGGGCAATACTGAGCTGCTTCTGATCCCCGTATGGCAGAGTTTGGCAACCTTTTCGAGCCCACAGCTCTCTTGACCAACTACATCCTTTCTACGGCTCCCCTGTGGGGAAACGCGCCCCGAGTCTCAGGAGCTCAGTTAGGTCACCCCTTGCCCGCTGGGCCAGCAGCCCCTCACCCCTTTTATGAACACCCTCCCTTGTGGAGGATTCCCTCGGGCTCCTATCCTGTCCCCTCTCGAGAATCCTCGACTGCTTGCTTCAGCTCCAGGCAACCAGCACCCTTCTTGGCCAGGCCCAGAGACCCCATTTGCCTGAAGAACTTGTAGTCAGGGCTGCTGAAACAAAGAGCTGCACAGTACGTTTCCGAGCACAATTCAAAGTGTTGGTGCTGACCTTTAAAGCCCTAAACGGCCTCAGTCCTGTATACCTGAAGGAGCGTCTCTACCTCCATCATTCTGCCTGCTGGGTCACTGAGGTCCAGCGCTGAGGGCGTTCTGGCAGTTCCCTCACTGCGAGAAGCCAAGTTACAGGGAACCAGGCAGAGGGCCTTCTCGGTCGTGGCACCCGCCTTGTGGAACGCCCTCCCACCAGATGTCAAAGAGAAGAACAACTAACAGACTTTTAGAGGACATCTGAAGGCAGCCCTCTTTAGGGAAGCTTTTAATGTTTAACAGACCACTGTATTTTAATACTCTGTTGGAAGCCACCCAGAGTGGCTGGGGAAACCCAGCCAGATGGGCGGGTATAAATAATAAATTCTATTCTAATTCTATTCACATGTTTCTGGACATGGAGACACGAGAGGGCATCAGAGGGAGGGAGGGAAGGAAGGAGGGGGGTCCGCTGCTGCCCACGGCACACCTGGCTACCATTCCAGGTGCCCCAGGGTGCCAGGGCGCACTGGTGGAAACCCTGTCTTATGGGACAGTGGCATATTCCCACATTGCAGGTGGCTCGACTAGATGATCCTCAGGATCCCTTTCAACTCTGTGATTCTGTGCACCAAAGGTCTGACTCTGCCAGCTTGCCACGTTCCTAAAACCGCTTGCGACCGCGCACAGGGAAACGTTAACGGAGGATGCCTTCCTGGGGGGGGGGGGGAACATGCTGCTGGCCCCAGTCACGAAAACGCTTTGCGTACAGATGTCTGCTAACAAGTGCAAGAGGCAGGCCGGGCCGAGGGAGGGGGAGAGACAGACTTCTCGGTCCCTGACGCAGCAGCCAGATTTCGCACTCGTTCCTAAATTAAATTCCAAACGGCGCTTCGACTTGGGAGCGGGTGGGGGACGTGAGAATATGGCAGAGGCTGCCTGCCACATCCACCTCTTCTGCGCTTTGCTCTCCCCGCCCCCACTCTGCTCTCGCGTCCCCCTTCCCCACACCACCAACTCCGGAGAGCGTGAGCCTGTCAGCATGTCAGCTGCAGTGCTGCCTAATTGTGAGCTCCTGGAGTTTAAAGAAACCCTCTCTGGCCGACTGCCACACTGCAAACGGCTTTCTATGATTTTATCATTAGGAACGGGGAAAGATGAGATGCGAGGGTGCGGTGGGAGGCGAAGATACGGGGAGCCAGAAAGCAAGGGTTTGCAAAGGGAAAAAACCACAACAACCTCCCAACGCCCAGAAAAATGGCTTTGAGACTGGGTTGATTGTATCGACTTTGGTTGCACACATTTAAAGTAAGTTTTCTCTTGCAAAAGCTTCCGGGAACTGTAGTTCTCCCCTTGCAGAGCTACAGTTCCCAGCGCCCTTCACAAACTACAGTTCTCAGGATTCTGGGGAAGGGGGCTTTAAACATGATTCAGAAGCATGTTGCCTGTGTCCAGGGATTAAAGAACGTCTCTAAATCAAGGGCGAGAAATTGGTTAGTCCAGGAGCCACGGTCCCCTCTCAGCAACCTTCTGGGGGAGGGGCACATGCCGGGGTGGGCGGTGCCAGAGGCAGAAGTGGGCGGAGCAAAGATCGTGGAACTGGGAGTCACCCCAAGGGTCATCTAGTCCTGCAATGCAGGGATCTTAGCTAAAGCACCCATGACAGATGGCTATCCAAGCACTGCTTAAAAACGACTCTGGTGCTGTAAGCTACATTCCAGCCAGGAAAAAGCGAGAGGTTCATGCGCACAGGAACACAAACTTCTATCAATGCCTACTAGCCGTGATGGTTCTGCTCAGCCTCCACAGTCAGTCATGCTTCTGAATACTAGTTTCTGGAAAATGCAGGAGGGGAGAGGGCTCAGGCGCAGTGTTAGAAACTGAGATATGAAAGCTAGGAGCTACACAGCACCTTAAACCCAGTTTATGGGCGCAAGGATGGAATGTCTAGGTGTGCTTTTTTCATATAACAAGAATACAAAGCTGAAAACGAATGCACTGCAGCTAAAATATTATGTTCATATTTCACATGGTCAAGTCCAGGGGTCTGCAAACTTTTTCAGCAGGGGGGCAGGTCCATTTTCCATCAGACCTTGCGGGGGACCGGACTATATTTTGAAAAAAAAATATTAACGAATTCCTATGCCCCACAAATAACCCAAAGATGCATTTTAAATAAAAGGACACATTCTACTCATGTAAAAACATGCTGATTCCCGGACCATCTGCAGGCTGGATTTAGAAGGCGATTGGGCCGGATCTGGCCCCCGGGCCTTAGTTTGCCTACCCATGGTCTACCCCTTCTGCTGTCCACCCCCCTAATATGCTGTCCACCCACCCCTTAAGAGGGTCTCTTCTCTGGTCTTCAGAGAGTAGCCGGAAGTGGGGAGAACGAAAAAGGTCCTCCTTTCCTTCCACTCTGCAGTTTTAATCTGAAATCTTTGGCTCAGTACTGTGCCCAGAACTCAGAAACAGCTCGCTCTAATGAAATACGCTGTCGCAAAATGCGCCTAGAATAATGGGAGATTCGAACACAGCTCAGGCACCACTTGCCAGCTTCCCATGGGTATCTGGATGCTGGACCTGCTGGGCCACTGATTTGATCCATCAGCTGGGCTCTACTTACGTTCTTCTCTCTCCATCCTATGGGCAGGCAAGACATTCCAGCCAGGTCAAAGGACTTGAGGCAGCGGAGCAGAGGATGGGGGCCAAGCACTGCCATAGTTAAGGATGGAGGGAAAATGTGAGTTGCTGGCTTGACTGCACTGGCTATCAATTAGTTTCTGGGCTTAATTCAAAGTTTTGACTTATAAAGCCTTAAACCAGTGGTTTTCAGCCAGTGTGCCGTGGCACCCTTGGGTGCCTTGAAAGATGGTCAGGGATGCCATGGGCAACACTGGCCTCTGTCCCTCTTTCCTTCCCTCCCTCCTCTGATGCCCTCTTGCATCTCTGTCTCCCAAAGGCTTGTATAGCTGTTTATTGCAGCAGCCCTGGCTACAAGCTCCGCAGGCAAATGGCACCTCTAGGAAGCACCTTTCTTTGGGGTGTTGGTGGGGGGCCAGTTCAGAGACCAGGCTGCCTGGAGGACTCCCAAGAAGAGGGGAGAGGAGGCTGAGGGAACACTCCACAAGGAAGAGGTGAGGGGCTGCCAGCTCTGCAGGCAAGGGGTGACATGACTGAGCCTCAAAGGGGTGCCACAGAAAGAATGTAGTTGATTAAGGGAGCCATGGACTCAGAAAGGTTGAAAACCTTTGCCTTAAATGGCTCAGGACCATAATACCGCCTCTCTCCATATGAAGTCTTTGGCTTTTAACTATCTATGGCCTTTTTGAGAGGGTGGGACGTTTTAATCTAGTTTAAAAAAACAACACAAAAAACAACCCACCCCCGTATTTTAGATTTTTTTTTTTTAATTGCTGGTTTAAATATATTTTATTTATTCATTAGATTTGTATGCAGCCCTTCATCCAAAGACCACAGGACAGGTTCACAACATAAAAACACAAAATGAGAATGCAAAATACATAATAAAAATAAACCAAACTCCTCCCACAAATACATTTTAAAGGCCATAGTATTTATTTATATAAATGGTAATATATATATACATAGTATATCTGTATGTATTCCATTTTTTGTGTGTGCTTAAAATACTGTACGTTGCTTTGAGCTGCTACAGCAAAGAAAGTGACTAATAAATTTAATAAATAATAATAACAACAAAAAAGTTGCATTTAAAGGAGAACTTAATTTGCACTTTGCAAAACAATACTGAAACACAGATACAAATGCCTATGAATTTTGCAATGCAGCTCTCCAGCCAAGCAACGTGTAGGGTAACGTGCTGAAAAATGCAGGTACTGGTGAACACCACATGCAGAAGTGCATAATGTTTGGCCAAACTGCATACACAAACATTTTAAATAAAATGCCGGTGAATTTTCAAGACGACCTTTTTATTTTATTTTGAAGAATCTCCAATTGATGCAGGAATGTGGAGGACTGAACATAAAAGATTGGGGCAGGGGGGAATGAGAAAGGAAATCGAAACCGATATGATTCGCCCCTCCCTCTTCCCAATTATCCATCTCTCCCCTTTCTGCCTACATACCCATTGGTGGTTCTGCTGCAGAGGTGGCTATTGTGTTAACCAGCAACAAAGCCCCCCTCTCTCTTTCCCCCTGTTTTAGGCTCTCCAACCATGTGCAGCAATACTTGTGGGGCATGTCACTTCCCACCCATTCCAGACCTCCCCCCTCCCCAATTAGAATTAATTAGCGGCGGGGGAATTGAAAGAGGGGAAGGAGGAAGGAGAGAGAGAGAGAATCAGGATCTGGTAAAAAAATATCCCAGCACTGCAGTGTACAGACAGGCCACAGCAGTCAGGCCTGACGTGCACAGGGACCTGGGGGGAAGGAAAAGGGGAGGGTGGCTGCATCTGAATTCTCTCTCTCTCTCTCTCTCTCTCTCTCTCTCTCTCTCTCTTTCTCCTCCACCTCTTGCAGGAGAAAAAAGGAGGAGCTGGTAGAGTCGTTTTCCCTCTCCCGGCCCTCCTCATTCATCTTCCCCGATCGCCCCTCCCAGCTGCACACGCTCCCTCAGAAATCAGCAGAGTGCAGCAGCTGTTCCTTGCACACTTCACTTGACCACAGATGATGATAAATGGAGCTGGGGTGGCGCCAAAATGGTGTGCGCGCAAAGGGGGGACGGGGGTGAGCAAGAGGGATGTGCTGAGCGGGGGATCCCTGCTGGGTTTGGCTGAAGCTTTTCTGTGTGCTCCCAGAGTACGGGCAGGGGTGTGTGGAGAAGGAATTCCCAAAGATTCCCACCCGTTGTTGGCATCCCGTCTGCCTCGAGGGACAATGGAGCGCACCTCCAGGGGTGAAGTCAAACGGCAACACAAAAGTGATCTCCCCTGGGTGCAAGCCTGAGCAGTGTGTACGGAGGTCCTGGGCTGCCCAGACGACAATGTCTTGGGCAATGGGGTCCAAAGGAAAGCAGAACGTTTGGCACCAGCCTGGCCGCCCCCCAACCGTCATAGGGTTGTTGTTGTTTAGTCGTGTCCGACTCTTTGTGACCCCCTGGACCAGAGCACGCCAGGCACTTCTGTGTTCCACTGCCTCCCACAGTTTGGTCAAACTCATGCTGGGAGCTTCGAGAACACTGTCCAACCATCTCGTCCTCTGTCGTCCCCTTCTCCTTGTGCCCTCCATCTTTCCCAGTATCAGGGTCTTTTCCAGGGAGTCTTATCTTCTCATGAGGTGGCCAAAGTATTGGAGCCTCAGCTTCACAATCTGTCCTTCCAGTGAGCACTCAGGGCTGATTTCCTTCAGAATGGACCGTCACAGGAACTCCTCTTCAAATTTGTCGGGTTTTCCCCTTAGCCCAGTCTTGTAATGGTAAAGGTAGTGCCAAAGGGCAAGGGAAGGCCTTCTGGGATATATGCAGAGAGAGGGCGGTGGTTTGAAAAGCTATCAGCCCGAACAGCCCCTTGGGCTGGCCACTTGCATGCCCAGCCTTGCTTGCTCACATGTTAAATAATCAAATGACTCTCTCTCTCTCTCTCTCTCTCTCTCTCTCTCACACACACACACACGCAGGCAAGGGGAATCTCCACACCAGGACTCTGCCTTAGTCATGCACCTTCCCCAGGTTGCATGCCCCCACAGCCCTGTCCCATGCCCTCCCCGAGGGCATTAAGAAAGTGTCCGTCAGCTGCCATCCTGCCTCCCGCTTCCCTTGGAGAATGGAGAGATACTGTATTTTTTGCTCTATAAGACTCCCTTTTTCCCTCCTAAAAAGTAAGGGGAAATGTGTGTGCATCTTATGGAGTGAATACAAGCTGTGCAGCTATCCCAGAAGCCAGAACAGCAAGAGGGATTGCTGCTTTGCCTGTGCAGTGATCCCTCTTGCTGTTCTGGCTTCTGAGATTCATAATATTTTTTTCTTGTTTTCCTCCTCCAAAAACTAGGTGCATCTTGTGGTCTGGTGCGTCTTATAGAGCGAAAAATACAGTACTTATGTTTAGAAACCTCTGGCGTTGGTGAGGTTGGAATGTGGTCTGCTAGTTGCCAAGGTAAGAGTCCAAGGCCAGAATGAGACCCTTAAAGGTCGAAAGCACTGAAAAGATTATGGTCTCCCCCACCCGCATAATACACTCCACTAGGATATCCATTTCTATGCCTGCTCTGCCGGAGTATACACATTTTTGCACACATTGCTGGGCTGGAGAGCTGCATTGCAAAATTCGGAGATGTATGGATTTCAACGGACGGCTGCGTTTGGGTTCCCATGTACTGTTTTGGAAAGCGCAAACTGTACAAAGTCACCTTTAAATGTGAGCTGATCTGAAATTCTCCCCTCTCCCTACTTCAGCTTTAATCATCCTGCAGCAAGGGTTGAATGGAAAGAAAAATCTCCTTGCTTTTTCACCTGGCTACGAGGCTCAGTGAAGAGGAAGGAATCCTGAAAGAAGGTTCTCTCCTTCGTGCCACGGGGAATGAAGCCAGTCATGTTTCTCAAACCTTTACCTCCTCTGAAGCGGACCGTGGCAAGAAGCAGAACTCTGGTTGTCTTCTGCCCAAGTATGATGCTCATTTCAGCCCCAGGAGGAATGTGGTTTTTAAAAAGGCCTGCATCTATCCAAAAGATCTCAGAAGCCCGCATAAACTGAGGTTACAGTGGTACTTCGGGTTAAGAACTTAAATCGTTCTGGAGGTCCGTTCTTAACCTGAAAGTGTTCTTAACCTGAGGTACCACTTTAGCTAATGGGGCTTTGCGCTGCTGCTGCGTGATTTCTGTTCTCATCCTGAAACAAAGTTCTTAACCCGAGATACTATTTCTGGGTTAGCTGGGTCTGTAACCTGAAACGTTTGTAACCTGAAGCGTCTGTAACCCGAGGTACCACTGTATTTGTTAGTATCTTATATCAGCACTGTGAATCTGTTGTTATAAAAGACTGTTAATAAGAGATTTGGGGCTTAGGATTCTAGACAATAAAGGCCTAACTCAGACGCTCCAAGTGTCCCCATTTTCCAGGGACAGCCCCAGATTTACAGAGGACACCCCCGTTTCTGATTTTTTCCTGGAATGTTGGAGGGGGTGGAGTTATGCGGCGCCCCCAGCCAAGGAGATAAGTAACTATACAACCTTTAGAAGACATCTGAGGGCGGCCCTGTATAGGGAAGTTTTCTAATAATTATTGATTATTATTAATGTCATTGAATGTATAATCTGCCCTTCCCTCCAAAGGAGCCCAGGCAGGCAAACAACGTGAGAAAACAATGAAAAAATATATTGAAACTTCTTAAAACCATTCTAGAACAGAAGCAGACTGGGAAAGATCTGAACTTACAAGGCTTGTCGGAAGTGGAAGGTCTTCAGCAAACACTGAAAAGATAACAGATAAGGCAGCCATGAAGCTCACTGAGTGCTCTTGGGTCAGTCAGTCACTCTCAGCCTTACCTACCTAACAGGGGTGTTGTGAGGAGAAAACGGGGAGGAGAAATATGTATACCACTTTGAGCTCTTTGGAGGAGAGGTGAGATATAAATGCAATAAAATGTGACGCAATGCAATAAAATAAAAGGCCTCTTTTCTGTGTTGTGCAGAGCAGCCCTCCTGATACGATGGTATCTGCAGGAGGCCTCAGCTGCAGAGTACAGATATCAATCAGATATAGAAGGGTTGAGACGATTTTTCAGGTATCCTGATCCCAAGTTGTATAGGGCTCTGTGACCAAAACCAGCATCTCAGCTTGGTGGTTAACTGGCAGCCAGATCCTATGATTGCTGCAGAAGACGTAGGCCAACTCAAGATGAAGCATGACACCCGTACCTAATAAACCTTGGGAAAGGCTAGCAGCTGATCTGTATGAATTGGGAGGTCAACCCGTTATACTGAGATACTCCTCTTTCCTAATCATTAATTCCTATGGTGTTGTTGCACAACTGAAGAGCGTAATGGTCTGCCTTCAGCGCTCCAGATGAACTTGTGACTGACAATGAAACCCAGTCCACAGAGGCAGAGTTCCACTCACTCCAGATACCTTTTGATTTTGGCCATATTACCACTAGCCCTCACAGGTGGCAGCCAGTGACCATTCGAACTGGTAGAGTGAAAGGCAGGGAGGTCAACAGGAGGAGGCGCCAGAGGCAATGACAAGCAGAGCCACACCTTGGCTGAATGTAAGTTAGAAGGCAGGCAGGTGGGGGCTCACTGAGGGCAGACAGAGGTTGGTGGGGCAGCACTACATTTGCCCATATGGGTCAGCCTCCGCTGGTCCTGACTATACTCTTGCAAATGGGGGTGCAGACTGCATAGGAAATCTTGAGTCAGAATGCACCAGCTATTGCTTTCTTAAGCCACAGATCAACATCACTGAACACCCAGCAGAGAAGACTTTCATTCCAAAGCGGCTTGACCTGGAAAGACATGCTGCTTCTGATTAAGTTGCGAATATTTCTACAACCAGCACAATTCAGTGCAGGAACGACGACGTTTTGAGCCAGGAGAGTTTCTGTCAAGCTTGGTGGGGGAAAGACAGGGGAGGGGCCGGCTAATGCACAAAGAAGAAGAAAATGGAATGCCCCAATCTGATGAGACTGGGCCGGCCCTACCATTAGGGCCATTACTGGGCAGAATAAAGGCTGCCCACTCCCGAGCTACAGTCTCACACCTGAGAGAGCCAGATTCAGCTTCCCCGGGAAGCTGATTGTGTGACCTTGGACCAGTTGCTCTTTCGTAGCCTTAGCGACCTCCCAAGCCTGGTGCTGAGGATAAAGTAAGGAAAACGTTTGCAGCGCCTTGAGCTCTTTGGTGGAAAGCCAGGGTGTGTGTTTTTTTTAAAAGAAAGGAAAATGAAAAACATAAAAGTATAATGCAAGATGCCACTCTCTCTTGCAATTTTCTCTCCGGAGCAGGCAGGAGGCCTTGGCCACGGGGAGCGAAGGCCAATCTATTGTGTCTCGCTGCGCTGTCTTTTCTCATGCCTGCTCCTCCAATTCCATCTTTGAAGTCCCCCCCTTCACTTTGGTCCCCGCGGAGTCCCTCCTCCTCCTCCTCACGTCTCCAAGCCATTAGCCATTGTAAATAATGGCCCCTCCGCTCCCTCCCTCCCCCCTCTGCCTGCCCGGCTGTGAGGGGCGGCTGTCTGGGAAGGAGGCCGGGGCGAGGTTGTAGCAGGAGTTCACCCAGGCGGCCTTTCACAGCTCTCTCCGGGAAAAAGGCAGGGGGGCGGGCAGAGGTGGGGTGGGGGGTTGCCTCATTGCAGAGGCTCATTCAGCAGCCGCCCTCAGTGAAATATTTATTCCTGGGCTGCCTATTTCTCTTTTTTTCCCAATGGGGGTGGGGAGGGAGGTTAAAAGGACAATGTGCTTTCAAGAGGGAATTATTGAGCTGAAATCACTGCGAACTATGGAAGAGAGAGATGGGGGGGGGAGTGATATTTCGATTCAGAAGTTCATAACTGGCTGTACTGATCTCCACCTTCCCAGTTATCACCCTCCATCTTTCCAAGCGACTCAAAAGCGGGAGGGGGGGGGAGCTTTTCAAGGTGGGAGGATCAATGATCCTATGTCTCATTGTGGGGAGGTTAAAAAGGGCCAAGACTGGAAAGGAAAGGTGTTTACCCACATTGCAGCTGGCAAAGGGGCAGGAGTTGTTCCGTAGAAGCCACCACTTTGGTGCCAAGCGGAACCATGTCATTGCAAGGACCTGCTGGCTGGTGAAGCGGGCATGCATTGCAGGTGTTTCCTCCTGATGAGGAGGGGTCGCAGTTCAATGGTAGCTACAAGGACCGAGTGCAGGGCATGCCAAAGCACCCAAGTTCAGCCCCTAGCATCTCCAAAGAAAAAGCATCCGACAGGAGGGAATGGGAGAGACAAATGCTGGAGACCCCGTGAATCCACTGCCAGTTAGGGCCCATCCACACCTACCCCCAAAATCCAGAGTTTCTGTGGTCAGTCGGTCAGCTTGAAGGCCATACCAGAGTACCTTGTACTCTGGCACACAGCTTTTGAAAGGTAAAGATACCCCTGACCAACAGGTCCAGTCGTGACCGACTCTGGGGTTGCGCACTCATCTCGCTCAAGAGGCCGGGAGCTGGCGCTTGTCCGAAGACAGCTTCCAGGTCACATGGCCAGCGTGACTAAGCCGCAGCTGGCAAGCCAACACCAGCGCAGCACACAGAAACGCCGTTTACCTTCCCGCTGGAGAGCGGTCCCTATTTATCTACTCGCATTTTGAGGTGCTTTCAAACTTCTAGGTGGGCAAGAGCTGGGACCGAGCAACGGGAGCTCACACCGTCATGGGGATTTGAACCGCCGACCTTTCGATCAGCAAGTCCTAGGCTCTGTGGTTTAACCCACAGCGCCACCCGCGTCCCTATAATCCAGAGTCCCCCAAAATCCAGAGTTTCTGTGGTCGGTCGGTCAGCTTGAAGGCCATACCAGAGCACCTTGTACTTTGGTGCGCAGCTTTTAAAATGTGCAATTTCTGTGTCCACCCTTGGGTTTTCCATTATTATTATTATTATTAATGCTGTCAATGGCTACTACTCGTCACACCTGTGTACTACATCCGGTTTTGAATGTGGCACGGCTCTGATATGAGCTGCTGGCGATCACCCTTAGGGGAATTTGCTGATGTGCTCAGATCCTGCTTGTGACATTTCCCCCAGGAATCTGGTTGGCCATGGGAAGAACAAGGTGCTGGGCTCTTGCCTGAACCAGCAATGCTCATCTTATGTTCTTGTATTCTTGTCTCAACATTTTCACTGAGCTGAACTGCATCACGAACTGAGAAATTAACAGGAGGAATGTTCAAAGGAAACCTGGCTTCGCTCGGCCAACGAGCCACAGAACTGGGAGATGGTTGTGGTTTTTGGTTTTAAACAAGTGTGGAATGAACAGCACCATCTTCAACAAAGGGAAGTCCCGCCTGTGAAGGCTCCTGTGATAGCTCTCCACCTCCCCTCTTTGAATCATCGCCAACCTCTGTGGAGGTGAGGTGTGCAGAGGAGAGACAGAGGGAGGATCAGGAGACAGGAAATGGGACTGAGATTACATTGGGAGGTCCCATGAGCAATGCGGACAGCCAGATGCAAGGACATCTGATAAGGTAGACTGGCCTTGGCTGCTGATTCCCAGGCTACACAAGACCTTTCAGCTCAGTTCCCAGAAAACAAACAGGAAAATCCCCTCCCCAAGTTTATGAAGGGCTTCCAAAGAGGATTAGACAAATTCATGGAGGACAAGAATTCTAGCCAGGATTGACTCTGTTGCACCCCAAATGGATACCAGCTATGGCTATGCCTTCTAGTTGCTGGGAACCACATATGGGGAGAGTGGCTGTTGTGTTCAGATCAGGGCTGCCTACAGACATCTGGTTGGCCACTGTGAGAACAGGATGCTGGACTAGATGGGTCATTGGCCTGATCTAGCAGTCAAGCTAGAAAACCGAGTCTGGAGGCAAGGTTGCATTTTATAGGTACCACATACGTACCCCACATTTAAAGAAGGAAGGTTTCCTAGCACGTCAAGTCCTCCAGCCCCATAAATCAGTAATAAAATATTACAAAGCAGTATCGAAACATCAAGAAACAGAGCAAGATCTGCGAGAAGCAGCATGTGTTATTCACGATTATCCTTATGAGATGGTCAAGTCTCTAGGACCTACTTAAAAGTGGGGAAGGAAGAGGCACAGTGTAGTTGACCAGTGTAGTTGATGGGTTATATTTTCAACATCATGATATATCACCAGCTAAACACCATGATATACTGTTATACAGTGGTACCTTGGGTTAAGTACTTAATTCGTTCTGGAGGTCCGTTCTTAACCTGAAACTGTTCTTAACTTGAAGCACCACTTTAGCTAATGGGGCCTCCTGTTGCCGCCGCGCCGCCGGAGCTAGATTTCTGTTCTTATCCTGAAGCAAAGTTCTTAACCTGAAGCACTATTTCTGGGTTAGCGGAGTGTGTAACCTGAAGCGTATGTAACCTGAAGTGTATGCAACCTGAGGTACTACTGTATTACAATGTCTGAAATAAGGATGGAGCTAGGTAGAGGCATTGGCTGGCTTCACGGTTTTTCCATCATCGTGATTTTTGCATAGCACACACATGTCATGATTTCTGCCAGGTCAAAAATTATGAAACCGATATCACGATATTGACCTCAAACCGGTTTTGGATGACATATCGATATATCGCCCAGCCCTAGCTCCTACCTTCTAGGGCAGCGAACAAGGCCTCAAGAGTCTGATCTTACAGCATGGGATAGTTATGGGGAAGAGACGTAGCTCAGTAGTAGGTCTGCTTTGCAGTCAGGAGGCCTCAATTTCAATCCCAGGCCTCTTCAAAAAACCCCTGGAGAGCTGCTGCCAGTGCTCACAATACTCAGCTAGATGAACCAATGGTTTGACTCAACAGCAATAAAAATGCCAGCACATTTGCAAAGGCAAGCAGAGTCTGGTATGGTTTCAAATCGGATGGGGGACGGTGCGCTGATATTCCTGCATTGCAGCGGGCTGGACGAGATGACCCTCAATTGTAGACCCTCCAAATCTACAATTCTAAGATTCTATGAAGACAGCTACTAGTGTTCCCAAAAGTCCACATGGGCAGAGGGGCTCCTGGGAGAGCTGTCAGAGGGGAGGGACGTGGTTTCAGCCCAAGCCATGCTGTTCCTAGGATGGAAAGCCTTCCAGCATATCCTTACATCTCAATTCAGCTAGCAAAAAACAAAACCAGTTTGAAATTGTGTGCATGCGCTTTCCCCCCTTAAGGTTACACTACACAATTATTTTGATTGATGAGGGATCAATAAATGCATGGCTGAAGGTTGTGTGCTTCTGGATACCAGTGGCTGAAAGCCGGAGGAGGTGAGAGCGCTCTTTGTGCTCGAATCCTGCTTGTGGGTTCCCCACAGGCATCTGGTTGGCCACCATGAGGACAGGACGGTGGGCGACAGGCCTGATCCGGCAGGCTCTCCCTATGTCCTCATGAAGGACGGAAGCATGCTTATTTAGTTCTCTAACAAAGAGAGTTCTTACTCTCCGGCTTCCACAGCCCTGCTCATGAATTCTTCCACACCACCCAGTTCAAGGGGGCTCACCTCCCATAAGCCCCCTCTGCTTGCCTGCCCTTCTAAGGCTACCAGACCTCCACTTCCTGTGACCCCTTCCTGATCTGACCTGGACCATGCCTTACTTCCTGTCTGGATCTGATGTGGCTTTCCTTCTGGCTCCTCTGCAGTTCTGCCCATGTTGCATTCCTCACCTCTCTCTGGGCAGCCCTGGGTCCTACTTGACAGAGGACAGCCTTCCATGTCTGAAGAACCGTCAGAGGACGACCCTCTCTTGTTTGAAGCAGTCCTCTACTCAGAGGACTGTTCAGTTTAAAGACGAAAGACCACAAGGACAAAGGCACTGGAGTTGCCCATCCACAGCACCTGGCAACAGCTGTAACCCACCTGTTTAAAGGTAAAGGGACCCCTGACCATGAGGTCCAGTCGTGGCCGACTCTGGGGTTGCGGCACTCATGTCGCTGTACTGGCCGAGGGTGCCAGTGTACAGCTTCCTGGTCATGTGGCCAGCATGACTAAGCCGCTTCTGGCGAACCAGAGCAGCACACGGAAACGCCGTTTACCTTCCCGCCAGAGCGGTACCTATTTATCTACTTGCACTTTGACGTGCTTTCGAACTGCTAGGTTGGCAGGAGCTGGGACTGAGCAACGGGAGCTCACCCCGTTGCGGGGATTCGAACCGCCCACCTTCTGATCAGCAAGCCCTAGGCTCTGTGGTTTAACCCACAGCGCCATCTGCGTTCCGTAACCCACCTGTTTAGAGTGTGCATTTTTCTAAATCTGCATGAATTATACCCTCCAACATACCTTAGATGAAAACAGAGACATTGCTCACACCCCCACAACTGATCCTCCTCAACACCCCCGTTTTTTGCCCCATCTCCTCTGCAGAGCATTTCCTATCAAAAGAAGGGCAAGTGCCACGACCAGAACAGCAAAATGACACAGCACACAACCCTCCGCCAGCCTGAGAAAACCCCTTTATCTCTATTCTATTCTATTCTTTGGTAGATTTACCAAAATGAAAACACACACCAATAAATACATTTTAGAAAGGGGCAAGATTAAAAAAAAATCAAGACTTCTCTGCTGCCTCTTTCTTCCCACCCAGGGAGGTCCTGCCCCCTGCCTGCCCCTCAGACCCTGTGCATCATGTGGGGCTGGGCCTTGGTGGTGGCAGCAACTCCCCCTCCTCACCTGCTCTCCAGCAGGTGCTACGAGCTGCCAAAAGGAGGAGGCCAGCAGCAGCGGCCATGGAGAGGCCATGGAGAAGCTGCAGGGTGGTCCCTCGCAGTCACCACTTCCGCTGCCACTGCTCAAGACTAGTACCAACTCATGCTCATCCCCAAGCTCGGCAGTGGCAACACTGGCACGGGAAATACAGTGGTACCTCAGGATGCGAACGGGATCCATTTTGGAGCCCCGTTCGCATCCTGAATGGAACATAAGACGCGACGGCGTGTCTGCGGGTCACGTTTTGCTGCTTCCACACATGCGTGCGATGCCATTTTGAGCATCTGTGCATGTGCGAGCGGAAAAACCCAGAAGTAATGCGCTGCGTTACTTCCGGGTTACCGCGGAGCGCAACCCAAAAGCGCTCAACCTGAAGCACATTCAACCTGAGGTATGACTGTAGGGGCATTCCAGGATCAAATCAGAAGCTGGGATGGAAAGCCAGGACACTTGGAGGGTATGCATGTATACAAAGAAATAGCCAAATGCAATTTTAATGCAAATCAGCCCTTTTTTTTTTTACCTCCTATTTATGATGATGGTGCGTTGCCTCTATTTTGGCCACCTTCACCTGTTCAGGCCCCTTCCTACCTTGCAATGCCCAAGACCTGATCCTGCAAAGCCCAGTTCCAATGACCCTGCCAGCAGCCCAAGCTGCTGTCTTTGTCCCTTGGAAGCAACCAGCCAGATACTCTTTGCAGCTAGGACCACAGATATACGGGCCCTTTTAATAATTAGGAAACGCACAAGCCTGCGTATTTCAAATGGATCAATGCAAGGTTTTCAGCACGACAGGATTTCCAAGACCAACAGAGCCACTGACTCACCTTCTTGCTCAAGTTTCAAATGCACTCACGTGTCAGCGCACAATCGAACCCAGACCACAGCTGGCCCTGTCAACTGGATCCATCTGGGGCTGAACGTTTAATCTGCAAAGTTTATTCAGCAGCACAGTTTGCCGAGATACAAAACGGAGGCTTTGCAATAGTTGCCTAAACAGAGGCAGCCTCCAAATTCATACACGCTTGCAAAAGGTTTTCAAGATATTTAGAACACAAAGGTGCTGGAGACCTTTTCATAAAGTGCTCCTCCACCCTGCGCCCGATATCAGACATAGGTTGGTGAGATCCAAAGTGCTTTTTTCTCGGTTAGCTGATACCAGCAAATGCCACCCCGATCGCTTGAGATAACAGCCGCTTCGTTCTTATGCAAATGATCAGAGCCCCCTCCCCTTACTCCTGGGCAGAGGTAGCTAAGGGGGTTCTGAAACAGCATTTTCCTGGTACTACTGCCAACCAGGGCAAGGCTAGTTGCCTTGTTGGAACCACACAAACAAAAACACAGACTTGTTATTTGGGAGCAGTGGGAGTGGAGGCAAAGGAACTGATAAGTCAGCATCGGCCAAGCTTGGTGTGTGAAATAAGCCACAAAGGCGGTGACGAGAGAGGATTGTATACATTAGACGGTTGCCTGGTCCTCGCCTGCGTGAGGACACTCCACACACCCAGGCCAAAATCACACCACATGTTTACAATGCCACTTTGAACAGCCATGGCTCCCCCCAAAGGACCCTGGGAGATATAGTTTGCTAAGGGGGTTGAGATATGTCAGGAGAACCTGTTTCCCTCGCGGAGCTACGATTCCCAAAGCGCTTTATCGCTCAATCCCTCTTCATGGGGGATAATGAAAAAGAAAGCGTGTTGCAAACGCTCTCTCTCTCTCTCTCTCTGTAGCTCTATGTGTCTCAATGGGCATCCATCCCTCTTTCCCTGTTCTCTTCCATCCCTGCGTCCCGCTTTTCAAACACTGGTGTGTGAATGTTTTCCTTTCCGGAGCAGGAAGCAAGGAATTCTTCCAACGCCAGGGAGGTCTGGAGTGTAGAGACTGTGCTTCCTGTCCCTGTTCCCATTCTCTCTCTCTCTCCCCCCCGTCAATAAATTGCCCTCTCTGAAATGAAACCCACCCCCAGCCCTCTTGATCCTGAGGTTCACGGGACGTGAAGGGGGAACGACGACGACACCAAGCCCTCCAACCTCCATGTTTACGCCTTATCACCGTTTCGCTCTCTTAATTTCCGCCTGTCACCCGGCTCCTGCTTTCAGCCTGGTGTTTTGCCTCTCCTGTCAGGCCCCTGATTACTTTCCGCTCCCTTGTTAGTCCCCACTCCACACAAACCGTGCCAGTGTGTGGGGGGTGGGAGCTCCTCCCTCCCGCCCCCCTTTTCACAGCTGTGCCCCGTGATTTATGTCCATAATTCCCAACAGCGTTATTAAATATTACCTGAATAACCTCCTCCACCTTCAACACCCCCTCCTCCCCGTATCCGTGGGGCGAGCGGACCACCCCAGAGTGTATTTATAACGTAGCGCTCAGACCGTAACCCCTCTGGGCATAAATGGATTTACCTCTGAACATTCTCCATTTCCCCTCTGCGTCCTTTTTACTTTATTTCAATCAATTTCGCCCAACACGTCTCGCCGCGCTTTCAAAATGGGCCCCTGCTGGAATTCAAAAGAGGATTGATGCTGCCATCTATCACATGGGTGTATCATTAGGCCAGGTCTTGGAACAGAGAGGCTTAGCTCCTGATTTTACACCAGTGGGACTCAGACCGACAGGGGCTCAAAGCCTCCATTCAGTCCATCCCCACTCTGCCTCACGCCTCCGTTCCTCCATCTTTTGCTCCCCCATTCAGTCGATTTACTCCAATCATATCGCCTCCCCCAGCTCCATCAGTTTATACTCTAAAACAGGGGAGGCGAGCATTGTGACCGCCAGATGTTAGCCGCCAACTTCCCACCATCTCTGACTAAGGGTGGAGGAGAAATTGGATTCGCTTTCCATTTCTGGGTGAGCCCACCTAATCTGCACTTGCCAAAACAATATGCAAACCGAAATGCAGCCATCAAACTTCACACCTCTCTGAATTTTGCAATGGGGTTCTCCAGACAAGGAACGTGTGCCAAAAATGCATAGACCGGAGGTAAAGCGAGCTTATAAGTGCACAAATGAGTTGAAAATAGCAGACAGAGGATGCATTATAGCAGGGCAAATTGCTTTGCAAAACCACGTTTGTCAGGCAAAATTGCATATGAAGATTTGCCTATTAAGAGAAATGTGCTTCAAATGCTGCTGAATCTTCGTGAGGACTCGTTTTCTTTAAAAAAAAAAAAGTCACAAACTAGTGGAGAAATGAACTTAAGATTGCAAAAAAGAAAAAGGGAAAAAGGAAAACTGAAATGGACAGATTCACACATCTCTACCAGTGAGTGACCCATTAGTCATTCTGGTTGGGTGGAAAAGTTGCAGTCTAACAACAGCAATTGGCTACCCTTGGCCTAAACTCCAAAGGTCAGAAGTGGGCCAGGACCCAAAAAGGCTAGAGGAAGATACACAATATCAGATCAGACTCTTTGTACATGCAGGCCAGTGTTGTCTGCTCCTGCCTTCGCCAACCTAGTGCTCTCCAGATGTTTTGAACTACAACTGCCGTCACCCCCAGCAAACTCAGCTGTATGGTGATGGAGCTGCTGAGTAAGTCTTGCCAGCACCTGATACCTGATCTTTTTTAACTGGAGGTGCAGGGATAGAACCTGGAACCCTTTGCCAATAAAGCATGTGGCTCAGTTACAGGGTTCTGGTCCTTCCCCCCCAAGTGTAGTGCATCATCCAAAATTGCAACCCAGTTACCCCTTGTCTCCCCATAACTTTTAGTTCCTAAAATGTGCAAAATGACGCAATCGTAGAACGGAGACATGGAGAAGTCGCAACTTCGTGACATCAAATCAGATGTTTCAGGTAGTGGAAGGTGGTCCATGAATACAGATGGGGAACTATCCCACCAACCTCAGTCTGCCCTCCTCCATCTCCCACCTGCTGCCTTCTTATTTACATTCGGTCCAAGGGCTGCCCCTGGCTATCAGGGAGAAGGAAGAGGAGGAAAGGGACAAAACTAAAATTCATTGGCTTTAGCTCCTACCTACTATTGATCTTCCAACCCACCAGTCCCAGTGGTCACTGGAGAAGACTGGGACCCAGTAGATCACATATGTGGGGAGAGGACCCAGAGCGACCATTGTCAGCAGCGAGCTATGTGTGGCTGTGCATCTAGTCCTGCCCTAACAAGATGAGGATATTTTTTTTTTAAATACCAATGGCACAAACTTTGGGCTCAGTCACAAACCACATAGGCAAACACACGCAAATGCCCTTCTCTCTCTCTCTCTAAGTTTGAATTTGAGAAACGTCACACATTCAGAGAAGATTGTTTTCTGTTTGAAAGCCACGATAGCATTATATTTAGCATGAACCAAACAGAGTGATTGACAGTGAGGCTTCCCCACTCCCTGCCCCCGACCCCACCCCAAAGCCTATTTTCTGATTTTGCCTCCCCCGCCTCCAATGTGAAGCTTGTGTGCTCCGGAGCTCTGCTCTCCCAGTGGTGAAAATGAGCTGTGGATATTTCGCTTCCTGTTCCCACTGCTGCCGTGTCTTTTTCTCAGATCTACGACTCCCCGATGCCCACACACGGGTACTTATGGCTGCGTGTCCATCATTCATGCTTTGAGGATTTTCGCAGGAAACACTGGCAAAAACATCAGGGTATCCACAGCAGACACGACTACAGCAGAAAGCGTGAAGCCACTAATCAAGCCCAGGCAGACATAAGATTTAACGAGACGCCACAAGGAGCTCTTCCTCCTAGTTTTGCAATTTGCATGGTGGATGCACATTCTATCGGGTCGAATGCCATGTCAACCATTGATGTTACTCTCCAAGTCCCAAACCCACCCCATATTCACACACGTAGGAATATTCAGACAAGATCTTTTGCTTAAAAATAAGTAAATCAACACATTCATCCTTTTTCGTAGGTCAATATTTGAGCATCTCCTTTGCATGCAAAAGGCTCCAGGTTCAATCTCCAGGGAGGGCTGGGAATGCCGACCAGTGTGGATTATACTGAAATAAATGGATCTATGGTCTGAATCCATATAAGGCAGTTTCTTGTTTTATACATTTATTTATTAAATTTGTATCCCACCCTTTCTCCCAAAGAAGCTCAGGGAAGCAAACAACACATCTTAACAACAATTCCAATACAGATGCAAAGAGCTCAACTTAAAAGGCTTGTTGAAAAGAAGAAGGTCCTCAGCGAGGGCTTAAGAGAAGGTGCCTATCTAATATTCAAGGGGATGGGATTCCCAAGGACAGGTTCCACCACACTAAAGATCCAATTCCTACAACGTGCAGGACAGATCTCCTGATACAATGGCATCTGGAGGATGTTCTCACCTGCAGAGTGCACCGATATATAAAGCGTGAGACAATATTTCAGGTATCCTGGTCCCAACCTGCAAAGGGCTTTATGCACCAAAACCAGCACCTTGAACTTGGTCTGGTAGCTGATTAGCAGCCATTAGCTACTATTTTTAGTAGCGGCATCCAAACACAAACATTTTAAAAAGAACAGTAGTCAAACTTCTCCAGGGATGGGACGCGAGGAGATTTCTTGGTAACATCAAAGGCACCAGCTAATTGGCACTTTGCCACACACACAAAAACTAACAGGAACATTTCCCAAGTGGTGTTATAGGGACAAACCATTCAGCAATTTCTGCAGATAGCTTTTGGTGTGTACCTGCAGAACCCCCATCGAGAGGAAAAGAAAAAATTATCCTAAATGTGAAGAAATTGCTTTCAAACTTGCCCCACCGCTCTGCCTGCCTTCACTTCACCCTAAACTAGAGGGCTGGATTATAAATCTGGAAAGAAATTAACGCACACACTCTTCTGTCATCAGAAATGTATAAAAGCAGCGCCACGCATCTGTCTGAACGTTGCTTGAGAGAAATGCATGTTCCGAGGAGGGGGGGGGGGCGTTTGCTTTGTTTTGTGCTGTGCAAATTGGTTGGAAGGGTGTGCATGTTCATAGCAGAGATTTTTCAAAGCCACAAAGGGCTCGCCTCTTCCCTCATTCCTTTCTTAATCTCCTCTCTTTGTGGGTGCATTTTTCAAGTGGGGGAAAAAAAGAGAAGAGAACAATACGCAACCCTGTAAAACATCTGTGGGCGACTTAACCCACACTGAATTTGTGAGATCGATCCAAGTTCCAGACGATTTAATCCATCGCAAAGCATTCTTCTCCAACACATCGCTCTGGGGGCTGGCCCCTACCCTGTTCCCGCCCCCACCCGCTCCAACACTCTGCAACCATTTCATCAAGAGGCGTTCCACCTCTTCTGTGAATGGAACAGCAGCTGCCAAAGACATACCCGTAGCTCAGACAAATGGAAAAGGGAGGCCAGGTGTGATTGCCAAAGCAGCAGCCTTTAAATCTTCTCCGGATAATGCAAGGCTTGGGTCTGCACCGTGCTCAAAAAAAATCACATAGAACTAAAGCTCTGCACGATGCAAAGCTGTATTCTCCATCCTATGTAAATTATGCAAATTGCACACATGTGAATGATTTCTCTTATTTTGCACAATTTATTCTGCTTTTGCTGGTCAGAGGGAAGAGCAATTGATTCTGCTTTTCTAATGATCCTGCTGAAGAATTGCTCTTGACGAGTGGAAAACTGAGCAGATCTTGGCAGTCCTGAGGGCTTGGCACTTGATCCTTACACACACACACAAAATAAATAATAATAATAAAATCCTGGCAATCGAGAAGCACAATCCTGAAACAGTGACCTTGGGCTGCCTTTTCTCCTCTCCATTCAGAGATTGCAGGATGTTGGGCAATGTCATAGAGCTGAACTGCCCCCCAGGCAAAATCTCCCCTGAGAAACTCTGAGCAACTTTGCTTAGGCTCAGGCAAGGGGACAGGAGTCCAAGTGTCTAGGTTGTGGTCTGAATGCCATTTCCCCAGGAGTGCTCTGTTGCAATGAGCTCCCATTGGGGTAGTGAGTGCCTGGAGGCGGTTGGAGGATGGATGGCAGCTAACAGATTGAGGCTGAATCCCGTAATGTTTTTGGGGGGACAGGGGGTGGGCAGGTGTGGAGGACTCCCTGGTCCTGAATGGGGTAACTGTGCCCCTGAAGGACCAGGTGCGCAGCCTGGGAGTCATTTTGGGCTCACAGCTGTCCATGGAGGTGCAGGTCAATTCTGTGTCCAGGGCAGCTGTCTACCAGCTCCATCTGGTATGCAGGCTGAGACCCTACCTGCCTGTGGACTGTCTCGCCAGAGTGGTGCATGCTCTGGTTATCTCCTGCTTGGACTCCTGCAATGCGCTCTACATGGGGCTATCTTTGAAGGTGACCCACAAACTACAACTAATCCAGAATGCAGCAGCTAGATTGGTGACTGGGAGCAGTCACCGAGACCATAAAACACCGGTCTTGAAAGATCTACACTGGCTCCCAGTATGTTTCCGAGCACGTCAAAGTGTTGGTGCTGACCTTTAAAGCCCTAAATGGCCTTGGCCCAGTATACCTGAAGGAGCGTCTCCACCCCCGTCGTTCAGCCTGGACACTGAAGTCCAGCTCTGAGGGCCTTCTGGTGGTTCCCTCACTGCGAGAAGTGAAGCTACAGGGAACCAGGCATAGGGCCTTCTCGGTAGTGGCGCCCGCCCTGTAGAACGCCCTCCCACCAGATGTCAAGGAACTAAACAACTACCTGACTTTCAGAAGACATCTGAAGGCAGCCCTGTTTAGGCAAGTTTTTTATGTTTGGTGTTTTATTGTGTTTTTAATTCTGTTGGGAGCCGCCCAGAAGGGCTGGGGAGGCCCTGCCAGATGGGCAGGGTACAAGTAATAAATCATTATTATTATTAGTAGCAGTAGTAGTAGTATCTGGGGAAAGAACATCGGCAGCAGTCTTATACGGAGTCAGACCCCTGGTATATCGAGTTCAGCATTGCCAACATTGACTGCCAAAGGCTTTCCAGGGGATATTCCTGCCCCACCTGGAGACACCGCAGATGCAACTGGGAACCATCTGAATGCAAAGTGTGACTGCGAGCTGCAGTCCTTCCTCATAGAGGAACTCTGATGGAGAGAATAACATGAAAACAGTAGAGCATGAGACTCTTAACCTCATGGTTGCAGGTTCAAGCCCCACGTTGGCCAAACGATTCCTGCACTGCAGGCGGTTGGACTCGATGACCCTCGGGTTCCCTTCCAACTCTGCAATTCTATGGTTCCACTTCTGCTCTCAAGCACATGGCGTGCTCCTTTTAAAAGGGCCATCCTTAATTCCAGCCTAGCTCAACGCAGCATCTTGGTGTCATCATTTCAAAATATCTCAACTTTATAGGCAGGCCAAGCGGGTGGAACAGAGCGAGGTCATCCAATCTTTTGTGGTCCAGGGTTACCTTTGGAAATGTAAGAAATTCCAATAGGCACCACAAAATACCCGTTCAAAGATGAAAAATGGGCGATGTTCAGAACTCCCACTTACAAAACAGGAAAAAACAGCTATACAAACTAATAAAGCAGAGACAAAAAGGCAGGCTACACCCCCCAAAACAGCAATGCCCCCCAAGCAAAGGAAAAAGGAAAAAAAGTAAAGGTAAAGGGACCCCTGACCATTAGGTCCAGTCATGACCGACTCTGGGGCTGCGGCGCTCATCTCGCTTTATTGGCCGAGGGAGCTGGTGTACAGCTTCCAGGTCATGTGGCCAGCATGACTAAGCCGCTTCTGGCGAACCAGAGCAGTGCACGGAAACGCTGTTTACCTTCCCGCCGGAGCGGTACCTATTTATCTACTTGCACTTTGACGTGCTTTTGAACTGCTGGGTGGGCAGGGACCGAGCAACGGGAACTCACCCTGTCGCGGGGATTCGAACTGCCGACCTTCTGATTGGCAAGTCCGAGGCTCTGTGGTTTAACCCACAGCGCCACCCATGTCCCTAGGAAAAAAGTACTCAAATTCAAAAAATTGGGAGGGGTATGCGCACACCGAGGGGGGGGTCTAAGGGTGCTGTAGCGCCCAAAGTTGTTTGCAGCAGATTGGTAGAGGGTTGATTTGATTCCCAGTTCCAGAACCTCATGACATTTTGCGGCACCAGATTGTTCCACAGCAGCCCTCCCTCTGCACCCCAAATTAGGCTGTTGAAAGAAAGAGGGAGGGAGGTGAGTAGCAGAGAGAGAGAGAGAGAGAGAGAGAGAGAGAGAGAAGGGAATGGCAGAAAGATGGAGAAAAGGGGGAAGACCAGCTCACCTGCAGTTCTGGCTCCACCCATCATTTTTATGTGGCCCTCAACAGATTATCAAGGAGGGAATGTGGCCCTTGATGGAAAGAAGGGGCTCAACCCACGTCACTCCAAGGGTTCTCTCCTATAAGCAGCCAAGCCCACAGCTCCATTGCTTAACAGAGGAATACAGTGGTGCCTTGCAAGACGAAAATAATCCGTTCCGCTAGTCTCTTCGTCTAGCGGTTTTTTTTGTCTTGCGAAGCAACCCTATTAGCAGCTTAGCGGCTTAGCGCTATTAGCGGTTTAGCGGCTTAGCGGCTATTAAAGGCTTAGTGGCTAAAAGGCTATTAGCGGCTTAGCGGCTTAGAAAAAGAGCGAAAAAAGTGAAAAAAAATCGCAAGACTCGCAAGACATTTTCGTCTTGCGAAGCAAGCCCATAGGGAAATTCATCTTGTGAAGCGCATTGAAAAACGGAAAACCCTTTCGTCTAGCGGGTTTTTTGTCTTGCGGGCACCACTGTACAGGGATGTACCTCCTAACCACCCTATCCTCATTCCACGGGGCTTAGAGCCCAAACCTGATCCCACAGTTATACACGCCTGACGGTCTGCTCTGCCTGCTTTATCCTCTTCCTCTCTGCAGCAGCCGGTTCCTTCACTGGCTTAGCAGCCGAGAAGGTGGCTTGCTCGGAAGCGCAAAGATATACTGGTAAAATATAATTCTCCCACAATCTGTTGTCAGTGGTTCAGAAATAGAGCTCTGCAGCTGTGCGATATGTCAGGCTGTGCCTGGTGCTGCTCCTTAGTGTCCAAGTGCTTGCATTTACACACATGTGCGCAAAAGACGAGGGCTGTGTATGCGCCAAACATTTAAAGCACACACACACATACCCTGCAGCAATTCTGGGAATAGTAGTTTGTTAAGGGTTCAAGGAACTGTAGTTCTGTAAGGGGTAAATAGGAGTCCTCGAGATTCTTCGAGGGGAGGGGGAAATGTCCTATTCATGCAGGGGGGGTCCCATTTTACATATCAAATGGGCTGCAAGAGTACTTCAACATGAAACCTTCAGGCTAAACATTGGCCTGTTGTGGGGGGTGGGGAGTGAGGCCAAAACCTGATGTCCCCAAAGCTCTGACCACCTTCTCAAAATCTGCCCAGAGCAGCTGGTGAAACCCAGCCAGATGGGCGGGGTATAAATATTATTACTATTATTAATCCTGTAAGCAAGGTGCTGGGCTTTGGGAAGGAGGTGCGGAACTCTGGCAGGGCCCTAGAGCCCTCATGTCTCCTTCCCAAAGTGAAGTATACCTGAAGGAGCGTTTCCACCCCCATTGTTCTGCCTGGACACTGAGGTCCAACTCCAAGGGCCTTCTGGCGGTTCCCTCACTGCGAGAAGTGAGGCTACAGGGAACCAGGCAGAGGGCCTTCTTGGTGGTGGCACCTGCCCTGTGGAATGCCCTCCCACCAGATGTCAAGGAAATAAACAACTATCTGACTTTTAGAAGACACCTGAAGGCAGCCCTGCTTAGGGAAGTTTTTAATATTCTGTCGGGAGCCACCCAGAGTGGCTGGGGAAACCCAGCCAGATGGGCGGGGTATAAATAAATTATTATTATTATTATTATTATTATTATTATTATTATTATTATTATTATTACTACTACTACTACTACTCACCCGGCTTTGGGAAGGCAGCTTGAGGGCTGGGGGGGCATCAAATTTTGCCAAGGACTATGAAAAAAGACCTTGAGGGTCGCACGCAACCCTTGGACCACCCTGGAATGTATGGTGTTTGTGCAGTTATGGTGCATCCTGTTTTGCACACACGCATACGCATAGGATTTTAAATTCAAAATCAGTCGTCCCATAACAACATATGAACAGCCTACTGGAACAGGCCAGTGGCCCATCCAGTCCGGCGTCATGTTCTCACAGTGCCCAACCAGATGCCAGGAGGACCCGAGCACAAGAGCTCTCTTCCCTCCTATGGTCTCCAACAACTGGGAGCCATGCTGCCTCCATCCAACTGTGGAGGCAAAGCATAGCCTTCATGACCAGTAGCCATTGATAGCTCTTTCCGAGAATCTGTCTGAGCCTCTTTTATAGCCATCCAAGCTAGTGGCCATCACTGCCACTCCGAGGAACAAGTTTCAAAGTCTGACTATGCACTGCATAAAAAAGAACTTTTTCTTTTATCTGTTCAGAATCTTCCAATATGCAGCTTCACTGGATGCCCACAAATTCTAGGGTTATGCTAGAGAAAGAAAAGCTTTTCTCTATCTGCTTTCTCCATGCCATGCATGATTTTATAAATGTCTATCACAGGCTTCCTCCACCTCGGCCCTCCAGGTGTTTTTGGCCTACAACTCCCATGATCCTTAGCTAGCAGGACCAGTGGTCAGGGATGATGGGAATTGTAGTCTCAAAACATCTGGAGGGCTGAGGTGGAGGAAGCCCGGTCTATCATATTACCTCTTACTCGCCGGAACGCAACAAACTTCCTTCATAGCAGAGTTGCTCCACCCCCTGGTTTTTGGCGGCCCTTTTTCAGAACCCTTTCCATCTCTACAACATCCTTTCTGAGGGGAGATGAGCAAAGCTGTGCAGAGAACTCTCCAAATGCAGTTGCACCAGTGGCGTAGCGTTGGTTGCCAGTGCCCGGGGCCATGCAGAAGAGGTAATAGGAGGGAGGGAAACGGATGGAGTAAGCATGTGCATTCAACTGCCTAACAGTGTCTGCTTCACTCAAGAGATGGCAGCCACAGATTAAAAAAGAAGAGTCATTTCATTGTCCAGAGAGGTCACTTCCTGGTTCTCATGGAGAAGCCGTTTTCCACGAAGCCCAGCAATGGAAGCACACAGTTAAGGCAGCACCAGGTGCTGAAATTTTGCACCCCTAACAATTTTGCACCTAGGGCAACTGCCCTTGTGGGCCCACCCTGCTACGCAACTGGGCCACACCAAAGATTTGTACAATGGCAGTATGATATTGCCAGTTTTATTTAAATTCCTTTCCTAATGAACCCTAGCATGGGAATCGCCTTTTTTCACAGCCATCAAGCACTGGGGCAACATCTTCATTGAGCTCTCCACTATGACCCCAAGATCCATCACCTCCAGTTCAGACCAGTTCCCCAACTCTTCCCAGTACTTAGAGACGATTGCAGTTAAGTGGTATATACCGTATTTTTCGCTCTATAGGACACACTTTTCCCCCTCCAAAAATTATGGGGAAATGTGTGTGCGTCCCATGGAGTGAATGCAGGCTCCTTGGCTTCAGCGATAGCAACGCGAAGCCTCTGCAGGAGGAGAAATGGAAGGGACTCCATTTCTCCTGCCGCTTTGCTGAAGGGGTGCTGAGCAGAGAGGGGGAGGTTTTTTTTTCTTGTTTTCCCCCTCTAAAACAAGATGCGTCCTATGGCCCAGTGCGTCCTATAGAGCGAAAAATACGGTAAATTGTCAGAATAGAATAAATGCAGCGTCCTACAATTGTTGCTGGAATAAAGCCCCCATAATCACTGATCACTGAACATGCTGGCTGGGGTTGATGGAGTCCAGCAATATCAGGAGGCCGTCAAGTTTGGGGGGGAGCTGTTCTAGAGCACTGGACTTCAGTTGGTGGGTTGGGGCCTTGTCCAAGGCGGCTTGCAACAGGAGCACTAACACCATGCAAATATATGGTAAAAGAAGTGGGTCCCCCCCCAAAAAAAGTAGGCACCAGAACTCACCATGAAGTTGTAACAGTAAGTCGCCGGATGACTTGGGGCAGCCCTGAAGCGTCCCTGGTTTGACAACAGCCACTTTCACAGCCAGCAGAGATGCTAAAAATTATGGGAAGCTGTCTCCATAGCTGTTTTTTTTTTGGGGGGGGGGGTCGTCCCTGGTTCTGGTGCAGGCCAACTAAATGCACCCTCCCTCCCTCATTCTTTTAGATTCAGGCGGCTCGGTAGGGCAGCTCAAAAGGGCCCTCATGCAAATACGTGTGTGTATAACAGTAGAGGCCTGGTTGGAAAGCTTAAAGTCTGCCACCATTACACGGGAGATGGATTGAAGAAAAGGAAATACGAATTGGCCCCGCCCCGTAGCTGACCAATCATGGCTAGGAGCTAGGTAGAGTCATAGATTTTAAAAAAATGTAGACTTGCACGTGCTGGCCAGCTTCCGTTTAGACTTGAAATGTTTGTTTGGGGCTTGTCAGAAGTACGTAAAGGCAGGAACAGATGGAGGGGGGGGAGCGCCGGCCCACAATGGTGCCCACCTCAGAGTGTGAAAAAAAGCACTGGGTAAAAGTTATGCGCCCCCAAATGCGTGTTCAGGATAAAAGTGGGTCGTAGGACTGAAAAGTTCGAAGATGCCTATTCCAGTGGATCTATGGAGGAAGCCAGACCCTGAAGGATCCAAGTGCTAGCACAATTTTAGCAAGCATTGCCCAAAGGGACAAACTGCAATTTGCCAGGAACCAGGACCGAAAAACCAGATATGAACAGCTGGGGTGTATGACTGTCTGCCCGCTGCTCCTAGTGTGTTTTGCTCGGTCTTTGCATTCCAGAGACTCCCCACCTTCATAATCTCTTGCAGAAATCCTCTTCCTGCCTTTGCAGGCTTGTTGCCACCGCCTCCTCTCCCCGCCCCGATTCTCCTTGCCCGCTTTGAGGTTGAGCTCTGGCGACGGACGGCCTACAGACAGGCCTGTGTGCCAGAGATGTATCCATCTGTACCGCTGCCAGGAGAGCCCTCGTCTCCCCGAGAGGAGCAGACAGCCCAGTAATGAAGCGTAATGCTCCGGCGCTCCCTGGAACAATGCTGCCCCAAACCAGCTGAGCCTCCGCTGCTTCCCACAGCCCCCTTTGCCTCCCCTCTTAGGAGATGGGGAGAGGCGAAATTAACGCACACCCATGCATTTTGAGAAGCGGGCTTAGCCTCTGCCACGCAGGCCCTCGCCCTGCCGTCGGGAAAGTCACGCACGTTCGCCCACCAGGGAGGAAACAGAAAATGAAAACTCAAAACGCTAAATCCATCCTGCCATAGAGATGCGTTTCACGCGATGCAGCGACCGTGGGAGACCCTCGGTCCAAAGTGACTCAAGAGAGCTCCTGCGTGGAAGTGGGGGAAACCAGAAGCAGCGAGGCCAGGAAAAAGAGAGGGGGGAGAGGGCGAGCAGAGGCCTAGCCAACAGAGGAAGCCACCATCGTAGCGCATCTCCCGTCAGGAGCCCTTGGTGTGAGAGACGTGTCGCCATGCGCTCTGCGGGCCCATCCATCTCCTTCAGCTCTTCATGGGGCACGGTGGCACGCCAGCTCCAAGGGAACGCTTGTCGGGATCCGCGGGGAGTGTTGCCCGCACCTCTTTCACGCTAACAGGCCCAGTGGGGGAGCCACTTATTCTGCTGCGGCGCTCCAGTTCCAGCCTCCGCTTGCAAAACGGGCAGATTAACTCCATGAGGGAGCCACGGATGACGGCCCAGCCCATGGGGATGGGGGTGGCCGTAGTTGCTGGTCCCTGTCGTCGTCCCCACCCTGCAAAGGGCAGCCCCCTCCCTTCGGAAGATGGATTAATTGGAAGCGGGTTGCGAAGGAGAGAACCGTTTTCATGGGCGACTGGGTAGGAGTTTTGCAGCTGCGAAGTCTTGCGGCTGATGTCTGATCATATTGGCTATATGTTTAAAGAACTATGATACCACTTGAAAGAGCCACGGCTTTCCCCAAAGGATTATGGGAGCAGCAGTTTGTCAAGGGTGTAGAGAGTTGTTAGCAGGGCCGGTCCAGCCATTTGGTGGGGCAAAACCACAGCCTCAGGCTGCGGAAGCTGGTGAAGCGCCGAAATCACATGAGAAATGGGTGCCGATACTGGCACCACATCTCTGCCAGAGGTAGCAGCAGGCAGCCACAGCAGGACACGGCAACACTTCCTATTTCACTTTAAGTGGTGAAATAGGATGTGCCACACCCATTTCTTTGGAAGACCCCTATTCCCTTCCCAGAGCTACAATTCCCTACAATACTCTTCCTAGGGAACTCTGGGAACTATAGCTCTGGGAGAGGAATAAGGGGGTCTTCCTAACAACTTTCAGCACCCTTCACGAACTATAACTCCCAGGATTCTTTGGAGGAAGCCATGAGTGTTCAAGGGGGCCATGCAGGGTTTTAAAGGCGTGGTGCAAACACGGCCTGAACAAGGACAGTTATACCCCTCACTTGGCATGCATTCTTATTCAAGATGAGGCAGGGAGACCTGAGGCTTAAAGAGCAGTGCCTAGGCAGGGCACCAAGTGTGACTGTACCCAAAGAGAAATTGGAACAGAAGACCTGATGGCTCACTGCTCACAATCCTAACAACTTTGTTTCGTGGCTGAGTGGGGAGCTTAACCCTGGTCTCCCAGGTCCTTGTCCAACACTCTAACCACTACACCACATTGTCTCTCCATGCAGTCTCATCCTTGCCAGCCCTGCCCAGGTAAACTGCAGAGATGCGGGTGGCGGGAGGTATGCTGCCAAATCACTGACCGCTACTGCAGCCACCCTGTAAGCAAAGTAAAATATATATTACCAAATCAGACCATTGGTCCATCAGGCTCAGTACTGTCTACACTGACTGGCAGCAGCTCTCCAGGGTTTCAGGCAGGAGGAAATGCCCACCCCTGCCCGGATATGCCATTGGGGATGGAACCAGGGACCTTCTCCATGCAAACCAGGTGCTCTAGCACAGAGCTAATGCTCTTCACCAGAGAGTGGGTGGGATGGGGCAGGAGATCTGGGAGCCTGTGCAAAAACAAACAGGGGCTCAGCCTCCCCAAGCCGTGCCCTAGCAACACCCTGGCTCAAAGTCCTGGGCAAATTAAAGCTTTTCTACTAGTGATGAAAATATCACAAAGATGGTGCCAGGCAAACTTTGCAGGGGACACAGGTGGCACTGTGGGCTAAACCACAGAGCCTAGGACTTGCCTATCAGAAGGTCGCGGTTCGAATCCCCGCGACAGGGTGAGCTCCCGTCGCTCGGTCCCAGCTCCTGCCAACCTAGCAGTTCAAAAGCACATCAAAGTGCAAGTAGATAAATAGGTACCACTCCGGCGGGAAGGTAGACAGCGTTTCCGTGTGCTGCTCTGGTTCGCCAGAAGCAGCTTAGTCATGCTGGCCACATGACCCGGAAGCTGTCTGCTGGCTCCCTCAGCCAATAAAGCGAGATGAGCGCCGCAACCCCAGAGTTGGCCACAACAGGACCTAAAAGGTAAAGGAGTCCCTTTACCTTAAACTTTGCAGAGGGAGGGGATTTCAGAGCAGGAGTGTCACAATTGAATAGGCCCTGCACCTGGCCGCGGCCACCCCATCCCTTGGCTCAGGCAGTGGGGGAACGATGAGAATCCTTTTCATATTTTGAGTTGTGCCATGTTTCCTATTGCTGGTACGAATCATAATAAGCTGCCTTAGACCAAGTCACGTTTAGCTCGGCTGTGCTTTCCCCTCAACGCTGCGACGTCTCCTCCCAGCCCAGCTGGATCCTCCTAACTGCAGATGCTTAGGAAGTGGGGAAGGCTGAACGCAGGTCATTCCCCACTCAAATCATGGGCCTCAAGCCCCTGCCCCACGGCTTCTCCTCAGCCACTTCCTGTCTGCTATGTACATAGGATTCCCCCCCCCTCGCTTTTGTCCTAAAGAGAAAGTCAAAAGGAGGAGAGGCATCAGACGAGACCGGGTGATAATTTTGGAACAGGGGAACTTCCAAAAAGGACGATTAAGGAGTTAATCTGCTAGTAATAGATAAGGAGCTTAAAGACGCCGGTATTTCATTTCCCCTGGCCAAGTCTGAGATCCAGTTGTGCCTTTAAACGCCGGGCTGGAATGTACTTAGATATGACCAAAGTACACGTCTCCCCGGGGGTATTACTCGGCTGCCAATTAGATTGGCTTCCCAGACTCATCCTCTTGCAAGCTTCTTCAGAGGAGGAAAAATTGCTGCCGATCCCTAGAGGAGTGGAAGGAAAGGATGCTGGGGCTGGCGGGGGGGGGGGGGGGAGAGAAGATAAAGAGGAGCAGGCAGGCAAGGCTCTCCAACGCACACAATAAGCTATGCTGCCGTTTCTCTTATGAAGGGATAAATCAAGGCCGCTTGGAGATGTGTTTTGAGTGGAGGCCGTGGTGGCCGTGGGCACAGCGTGCGAGGAAGGGAGACTCCAGAACACCCCCCACCCCACCCCACTGCTTCCAGCATGGCTTTCTCATTCTGCCAATCGAACGCAAGAGCGCAGTGATGGGATTTGAGCTGAACTCCTCTGACCTCCTGACCTTGACAGGTCGTGGTCATGGCATGTGTCAAATGCCAGATGCTGTCGCAAATGGGGGGTGTGTGTGAGTTGTGTGGGGAGGGGTGCCTGGTGCCCGGTAGGCTTTTACAAGAGATAAGCCGTGGCCACGATGGGGGAAGAGATCGAATCCCCCCCTCCCTTCTCGGAGTAATGGGAGCTTAGCAGGAAGTCGATGCCAGGAGACTTGCAGATTTTCTGCACGATTGCCAGCCAGCAAATTCATGTTCCGGAAAAGCTGGTAAACTCCAGGTTCTGCCACAAATAATCTATCAGTCTTTATGTCAGCCTAGTTTGCATAAAACGCTACGTCGTGTTTTTTTGGCCCAGCCTAAGAAGCGGGTTGTGGTTTGTTTTCGGGCAACAAACCATGCTGCAAAGCCATGGTTGGTTGCTATCTCGTTTTAACTGAAGCATGATGTCCAAGCCTTGCCTAACCATGGTTTCTGTGGACAATCCGCCACAGAGAGTCGCCAAGATGCAACAGGCATGAGGCAAGGAAACGAACCACATTGGTGTGCCTATGCCACTGCTACCCCTCCACCTGACCGATCAAGTAAGGGGCCTCTAATGGCCACATCTGAAAGAGGGCTTCACCACACAACAGAAAAACAGCATGAAACCAGCCAGTGCTCCTGAATTCTTGTTCCAGGGATAGACCAGAAGATGTGCCCACAGGGCATATTTCTTTTCACTATGCTACAGGGTTTGGAGGATTGAAAGCACACACCACAGACTGGCCAGCTCACTTGGAAATCCTGGTTCAGCCTTCAGAGTGCTCAATTGTACCAGAATAAGCTATCCGGGCTACTTTGGCTCACCCTCCGCCGAGTTCTTGAGACTGTTCCCCCGCTCTGCAAACTGGTACCCAGGTGTTGCTCTTGCCAGGCTTTGCCTAAATCTCCATCGTCCAGTGACCGTGAGGATAAGATGGCAATCTGTTGGGAATGTCACACATGCAGGTGTGGGGTGTCTTGGAAACAGTTGCTATACAAAACATTCCAAGGTAGGTCTGACTGTCACACTTATTGACAGGTGAAGGTTTTGGGATTTCTGATGCTTTTACATTTTAAGTAAATGTAAATTACAAATTTTGATTTGTAGCTTTTCAAAAGGAGAGGAAGACGAGGAGAAGGAAGAGGAGAAGAGAAAGAAGAGGACAGAATCTAAAAGCATGGAGGGGGCAAAGAAGGAGAACCGGCATTGTAGCTGAGAGTATGGCCACATTCACACCATGTATTTAAAGCACTGAGGCCACTTTAAATCATCCTGGCGTCCCACAAAGAATTCTGGGAGATGTAGTTTCTTAATGGTGCTGTGGGTTGTTAGGAGACCCCCATCCCCCTGCGAGCTACAATTCCCAGAGTGGTTTAACAATCAATCCCTCTTCCCAGGGAACTCTGGGAATTGCAGCCCTGTGAGGAAAATAGGGGACCCCTTAACCACTCTCAGCACCCGTAACAAAGCTCCCAGAATGCTTTGGCGGAGGCCATGACTGCTTAAAGTGGTATCACAGCACTTCAAATGGAAGGTGTGAATGTGGCAGAGGTGGAGGGACTCTTAGGATCACAATGGTTGGCACCCAAGACTCCAAACTGGCTTTGACAGTCTTTCCAACTGAGGACTCCTTCAGAGAGAGGACTGTTCTCAATGAAACAGTGTGTATGGCCACCCAAGCAAAATGCCCCACCAGGCTTTTAAGGTGCTGGGTTGGTGCTCCCAAAAGGCCCTGTTCCTTTTCAGGCTGACCTTTGGGCAGTGGGAATCCATCCCTGAAGTCAGCTATCAAGGAGGGACCTCATCCCTTTCTGTGCCTGCTACTGTTTTTCCATGCAAGACCCTCCTTGCTCACCCACAGCAATGAATAAATCCTGAATCTGGACCTTGTGCTTTCAAGATCCATTCCTGCAAAATCAACAAGGAAGAAAAGTACTGTACTAAAGTCTTTTGTAAGCTGCTCCAAAGAGCTTATTTGGCTAAAAGAGCAGACTATAAACACCTTAAATATATAAAATAAAGACGAGAGAAGGTTAAAAGGTAAAGGGACCCCTGACCATTAGGTCTAGTCATGGCCGACTCTGGGGTTGCGGCGCTCATCTCGCTTTATTGGCCGAGGGAGCCGGCGTACAGCTTCTGGGTCATGTGGCCAGCATGACTAAGCTGCTCCTGCGAACCAGAGCAGCACACAGAAACGCCGTTTACCTTCCCGCCGGAGTGGTACCTATTTATCTACTTGCACTTTGACGTGCTTTCGAACGGCTAGGTTGGCAGGAGCAGGGACCGAGCGACGGGAGCTCACCCCATCGCAGGGATTCGAACCGCTGACCTTCTGATCGGCAAGTCCTAGGCTCAGTGGTTTAGACCACAGCGCCACCCACGTCCCTTAGAGAGAAGGTTAGTCGCTGTTAAAATAAAGCAGCTGGGAAGTCTTGCTAGAACTCCATGGAGGAAGGAGAGAACAACTCCGGAGAATGAGTGACCTGCACTCTCCTCCTGGACTCCTAAGGCCATTTCCACCCACCATTCCTCTTTCTAACTGCCAAAATACCGGACTGAACGAACAAACCTCGTGATGTCTCAATTAGGGAAAATATCCTGAGCTGTGCCTGATCTGCATATGCACAGGCCGTGGTGGGTGGTGTGCATGCAGGGGGGCTTCTACGGGAATCATTGCCCACAAGTGATAAATGCTCCTCTTGCATTAATGAGGAATATTCTGCAAGAAAAAAGAGATCCATTGCTAATGGCCTTCAGTACGGCTGGGGACGGGATGCCGCAAACCAACTTGATTATTTGGCTGCTCCTGGCCGTCATCTCCAATTCAATTAACGCTCGCGCAACGCCCTCCCTTAACGTCCCCTCGTTTCCATTTGTCATCCGTTTTCTGTGTGCATGTGCGCAGTTTCAGATTCTTTGGCGTTTTCAGACTGCCTTATCCTAGCCCCCCCCCCCCCCGTTTCCCAAGATGCAGCCTAATGGAATAACAGCAGCTAGCACCCCCTTTTGCACTGCGAAGAGCATTAATCCTCTCCCCACCCCACCTCTGGTGCCATCAAAGCACAGGGCTCCCTTCCTGCCGGATTTTGAAGGAACAAACAGGGTTATTTATATGATGCTTTAAGAGTTGCATTATCTGGCAACCACCCAGGGAAGAAAGATCAGCCCCACTGCCCTCAAGTTGCAACTCAGATGCCTTTAAAAGAGGATTAAATGAATTCATGGAGGAGTGCACTATTGGTGGCTACTAGCCATGGTGGCTAAGAGGCATCAATGCTTCTGAATACCAGTTGCTGGAAACCACAGGAGGGAAGACTTCCTCTTGTGTTCGAATCCTGCTTGCAGGTTTCCCCTTGGGCCATCTGGTTGGCCACTGTGAGAATGCTGGACTAGATGGGCCACTGGCCTGATCCAGCAGCCTCTTCTTATATTCTAAAGGGAGAACGAGGCAACACCCTCAGAAGTTCAGAGGATGCCAGAGGAAGCTCAGAAGCCCAGGACATGGCCTTCTCTGGGGTGGCCCCTAAGTTGTTTAACACCCTCCCCTCTGAGTTGTGTCTGGCACCTTTACTATACAGATTTTGGTGAATGCGGAAGGTGCACCTCTTCACCCTGGTTTGGAACACTTAGATGCACATGGACCCAAGTCTACACACAAGCAGTCAGATGGCTCCTTTTTGCTGAGTCACTCATTAAGTACAATACATATGGCCTTTGCGATGCCTTCCCTTGCTCCCGTTTAATAATAATAATAATAATAATAATAATAATAATAATAATAATATATTATTATTATTTATACCCCGCCCATCTGGCTGGGTTTCCCCAGCCACTCTGGGCGGCTTCCAACAAAATATTAAAATACAGTGGTCTGTTAAACGTTAAAAGCTTCCCTAAACAGGGCTGCCTTCAGATGTCTTTTAAAAGTCTGGTAGTTGTTCTTCTCTTTGACATCTGGTGGGAGGGCTTTCCACAGGGCAGGCGCCACTACCGAGAAGGCCCTCTGCCTATAACTGCCCTATAACTTGGCTTCTCGCAGTGAGGGAACTGCCAGAAGGCCCTCGGAGCTGCACCTCAGTGTCCAGGGAGAATGATGGGGGTGGAGACCAAGTTGAGGGCCATTGCCATTCAAATGGTGTCTGGGCACCACATCATGTGATAAATGATGTGGGGTGGATCTTACCTGCTCTCCCCCCCCCATATTTTATTCAAGTTGGCACCCCTGTCTCACAGCAGCAGCCTCACCACCAGGGCACCTGAATTTTTTTGGGGGGGTGTAGATGCCAATATGCAGCACACCATTACAATGGCAATGCCCATAAGCTTTATGGGAGCCTGGCCTCTTCCCGCTTGTGGCTTCCAGCAGGCGAGAATGTCCCACCCCAAGCAACCTTCCAATCAAACACCCCTACCTCAAAGCCCCAAAACGCCAAATTAAAAATAAAAAGGGAGGCCCAGGGGGCCTTGGCAGGAGCCGAGGAAAAGGTCTGATGGCACCATCGTGCCCACGGGCGCTGTGTTGGTAACCCCCCTTGTATTACAACTCGCATGCTGCATACATAGTAAAGGTAAAGGGACCCCTGACCATTAGGTCCAGTCGTGACTGACTCTGGGATTGCGGCACTCATCTCGCTTTATTGGCCGAGGGAGCCGTACAGCTTTTGGGTCATGTGGCCAGCATGACTAAGCCGCTTCTGGCGAACCAGAGCAGCGCACGGAAACGCTGTTTACCTTCCCGCCGGAGCGGTACCTATTTATCTACTTGCACTTTGACGTGCTTTCGAACTGCTAGGTTGGCAGGAGCAGGGACCGAGCAACGGGAGCTCCCCCCATCGCAGGGATTCAAACCGCCGACCTTCTGATCGGCAAGTCCTAGGCTCGGTGGTTTAACCCACAGCACCACCCGAGTACATACTGGGCCCTTAAAGCAGAATTGAAGCACCAAAGAATTTTGCTAACTGCAGTGGACCCTTCTTGGACCTACAATTCCCAGCACCCTTAAGAAACTAGAGCTCCCAGGATTTTTGCAGACCAGATAGGGGGGTGCTTAAGTGATCTGGTGCGCACGTAACCCTGGAGATCGAGCCTGCTATGCAGTTCAGCCCACCCACACGAATGCAATAATGTCCGAAAAGGGCCGCTGTGTCACTGAGCAACCCAAGCCGTCATTGTGCAAATGCACCTTGCAATTAATATCCCTGCCACAGCGTGACTGGACTGTTGCTGGTGCGATGCCTTGGGAGGGTTGAGTTCCATGTGGGGAATCCCTTTCCGGCCTCCTTTGTTTCCTTCATGGCTCCCAGGAAGCTTTAGCAGGAGCAGAGCCGCCTCTCCGCCAATTAATCAGAGGATTTTGGTGCGTGTGGCAGGGCTAATGGCACACCAGGTGCCAGCCTGCAGAGCGGGCTGAGCTTAGCGGGGAAATGGAGGCGAATGCTAACCATGGACGCCGCAAAGGCAAATGCTGCTGTTTTTCAGGAAATGCTCAATGCAAAGACTTCCTGGCAATGCTCCCGTGCCCCTGGAAACCGTACGATGGAATGGATGGTGCCTGGTTACGGTTGGGTTTCAGTTTCCATCTAAAGGCCGGCCTTTCTAAATCACGCTCTGCGAAGCCATTCACAAAGCAGAACACAGCTGTCCTCTGAAATTTCCCCACCTCCGAATTTTGCACTACAGTTTTTCAGCCAATAATAATAATAATAATAATAATAATTTTATTATTTATACCCCGCTCATCTGGCTGGGATTCCCCAGCCACTCTGGGAGGTTTCTAGCAAAATCTAAAACACAATAAAACGCCAAACGTTAAAAATCTCCCAATACAGGTCTGCCTTCAGATGTCTTCTAAATGTTGTGTAGTTCTTTATGTCCTTGACATTTGAAGAGAGGGTTTTCCACAGGGCGGGTGCCACTGCCACTGGTTCCCTGGAACCTCACTTCTCGCAGTGAGGGAACTGCCACAAGACCCTCGGTGGTCAAGTAGGAAGCACAGAAATGAGTGTACTATAGCAACTTTTTGCATTAAAGTGCATATAATGCTGAGAATAGCATGCAAAAAATATTTTATATTAAGAAGTTGTTTTGCAAAATTGCACATGTGATAGGCAAAATTGCACATGGAAATGTGTATTTTAAGCGAAATTTGCACAAAAAATACCGATGAATTTTCATGAGGACTCGCAGCCCAATTCTGAACTTCTTACTTTGTTACTCAACCCCTGAATCATGATTCCTGAGCTTTGCATCTGCTGCTGAGCCTGTGAGATCTCTTTCTTCCTTATAAGTAAGAACCCCTGTCTGTGTTAGTTGGGCAGAAGCAGGGCATTTAGACTCAATGCGAATCTGGAGCCAATTATGTCTGGCCAGTGAATTACAGAGTTGATATGACAGCATCCATAGGACAGATTGCTGCCTAGGCTCTGCTTAAATCCTTCCAAGTGAATGAAGCTTTAACGGTTAGGAAGTCTATCCTAATGTGTAGTTGGAATCTGCTTCTCTAAAATTTCCACCCATTGAATGAATGAATGAATGAATCGATTTCCGTCACTGACCAGAGTGCATTGCTACCCATTGATTCTAAGTCTCCCCTCCAGAGGAACAGAGAAGTCCGTTCCATCATCTGCTTGGTAGCCCTCCAGATACCTGAAGGCAGCTATTGTGTCTCCTTCTTAATCCTCCCCTCTCCAGGTTAAACATACCCAGCTACTTCAACCTTTCTCCATAGGGTGTGCCTTTACAGACACCCCACAACATTCTGGGCACCCTCTCTATATTGGCTATGGAGTTGGTCTCATACATACAAGCACTCTGTCTGTCTGTCTGTCTGTCTATCTGCTTATCTACTCGCACTCATATATTTTATATATTTAGGTGTACACTTGTAATCTGCCCCGAGTCCTTGATAGATGCTGCCCACAAAATTCCAACCTTCCTTTCGCAACAATGAGGATTAGGAATTACTCTTTTAAAAACAACAACAAAAGCTTGGATTCTGCATCATAATACCAGGTTCCTTTCAGTGTCGCAGGATCAGGGCCAGATTTATTTTTACGAACCTGTTGGCAAAACCTGACAGCCTTCTTCCCTGTCATTCAACTCTTGTTGCAACACACAACCTGAAAGAAGCATAACAAAGAAAGGCAGATCTCCACAGAAGATGCTCAAATCTCAGACTAGACATTAACATGATTCTAAATTCTGGGAGAGTAAATGAAGCTTGTGTATGCAGAAAGCTAGTTTCTTGGGAACCCCTCTTGTTAATACCTAGCTTTCTATGTGCAGGGGATTGTTTTCCCCTATGGAGCATTGGTCTGCAGCTGGTCAGCTTACCTGCTGGTTGTGAGAATGATGAGGCCTACAAACTTGAATGTAAGAAGGAACCTGCTACATCAGACCAAGTCCCTCCTGGTTTAGCATCCCACAACAGCCAAACAGGTGCCTCCAGGAAGCTCCGAAGCTGGGCACAAATTCAATAGTCTGTCCTGGGTATCTGGTAGACTTCTCCTGAACATTGAGGCTCCATTTGGGGTTAACATGGCTAACCACATCTATAGAACTACCCTAACAAAGATAGCTATAGATATAGATGTATAGTTCCACCTAATCCACCATCCCACTGTCTCTGAAAAGCCTACAAGCAGAGAATGAAAGCAACATAGGCAGGCACGTAACTTAATTTTGTAAGCACTGACTGGCAGATGCCAGATCTGAACCTTTGCTGCCCTCTCTAAAAAGTAAGATTCTAGTCCTCAGGATTCCAGTTGCTGAATAAGGGGCCTAAATTAAACAGGAACATAGGGAGCTGCCTTTAGGGATGGATAAGAAATGGGCTTGGTCCACATCTCCACACGAACCTTAAAAATTTGCACTTCTTGCCCCAACCCGCAAACTGAAACACAGCTCTCCTTTGAAATTTGCACTTTCTGAATTTTGCGATGGGTGCAGTTCGGCAACCATGCACACAGAATGCATGCAAATAATTGCGTATCTCGGTGAACCGAAGGTATAAAAATGCATTCTGGGAGGGGGAACTTGCTTGCAAAACCGCACACGTGAAAATGCGTACGAAAATGCGTTCAACAGGAGAAATGCGCAGAAAAGGCTGCAAGAATGTTCACACGGGGTTCCCCGCCCCTCAAAAAAAATCACAGTTGTATGTAGAAATGGTGTACACTTAAAAACGAGAAACTGAGAGAAATGAACCCACCCATTCCTGCTGTTGAGCCAGACTAGCGGAGTTCAGTACCTGGCAACAGCTCTCCAACATTTCGCAAGGAGTCCACCTGGAGTCCCAGTCCTACCTGGAGATTTTGTGGACTCCACATGGTACCTTCTGCATTCCAAGCATGTGACTGAGCTCCTGCCCTCCCCTGCTGTCCTGCCCACCACCCCTTCAGCAACTGCTATTAAATCTGATAAAGAGTGTCATTTGACCTGGCCATCTGTCCCCCTCACGGCGGGTGGTCAGAAACCAAAACACCCCCACAGCAGGTCTTCTAAACTCTAATCTGCAGAGAATGCCAGTTCTTGACAGCAGCTCCATTTGCAGGGCACCCTGTCAGTCTTGGGGAAGATGGATGATCTAATGAGAAATTCATTTGCAAAGATGTCCCAGCCCTGCTCTTGACATCCTACAAACAGCGGGGGGAGAAAACAGGAAGTGGGGCAACTCAGAAGGCCAGAAACCCAAAGAATCGCCAGCTCAGAAGAAGACTTTCCCACCAAAGGAGAATGGACAACCAAGGTGATTGGGTATGTTGCATTGGCAAAATTGATGAAACTTGCGATCAGGATTTGAACTATGAGCAACAGAAGGAATGAGACTACAGTGGTACCTTGGTACCCAAACGGCTTGGCTCCCGAATGCCGCAAACCCGGAAGTGAGTGTTCCGGTTTGCGAACATTTTTTGGAAGCCGAACATCCGACGCAGCTTCCGCGGCTTCCGATTGAGTGCAGGAAACTCCTGCAGCCAATCAGAAGCAGCGCCTTGGTTTTCAAACGGTTTCGGGAGTCGAACTGACTCCCAGAACGGATTAAGTTCGAGAAGCAAGGTACCACTATACAGTATTGTTTTATGGTATGAGAGATAGAAGATAAGGTGGGGGGGGGGGTAAAAACACCATGGAAAAGGGAGATGGGATGTCAACAAAACAAAATTTAAAATGACTATGTATTGAAGTGCTTATGTTAAACTTTTGAAAATTTAATAAAACATAATTTAAAAACAAAAACGAATTGCTAGCTCTTCGTAGACCAAAACAGGAGCATGCTTGAAACAGCACAACTCTTCTGCCCAGGATCACTTCCTGACCTCCTTTCTGCTCACAACACACCTGTGGCTCAGTGAAAGAGCACCTGCTTGGTTTGCCAAAGGTCCCAGATGCAAACTCTGGCATCTCCAGGTGGAAGGTGGGATAGTTGGAGAGTCGCTGCCATTCAATGTAGATTATATTGAGCTAGATAAGGCAGCTTCTGATGGTCCTAACATTATGGACCAAGCTTTTGGGGAAGACCAAAGCTCAGTGGTAGGACATCTGCTTTGATTGCAGAAGGTCCTAGTTTCAAGGTCCTAGTAGGGCTGGGAATCTCCTCTCTAAAAAACTGGAGAGTCAGTGTAGACCAGGGTTTCCCAAGCTTGGGTCCCCAGCTGTCTTTGGACTACCACTCCCATCATCCCTGACCACTGGTCCTGCTAGCTAAGGATGCTGGGAGTTGTAGTCCTACAACAGCTGGAGACCCAAGTTTGGGCTAGATGAAGCCAACAGTTTGAATCAGTAGAAGGCAATTTCCTATGATCTTGAAACTGCCTTCCTTCCACCCACCCACCCATTTAAAAGCTCGTTTGGTGAAACATATACAAGAGAGAGGTGTTTGTGTGGGGGGAAAGGAATCCTAAAATAGGTCGCTGACAGCTCAAAACATGCCTCAGAGCAGCCACCGGATGTGTGAAGTGGCAGGTTGCACACTGCACGGCCCCTATGTGCCCATGCACACGCATTGTTTGACACTACAGATGGCTCCCCGCTTCAAGATGTAACTATCAGAGATTCTGGCGAGGGAGCAGAACCCGTTAAGAATGACAGTTCTAGCAGCCTGCGCTGAAACGTTAAGACCCATTTTTCACCTAGCTTAGTGTGGTCTGCACTGACCGCCAGCGGATCGCCAGGATTTTAGGCAGGGAACATTTCCCTGGAAATGCCAGAGCATAGCCATGATGTTTAGTAGCCGCTGATCTCCCTCTCCTCCCTGAATTTGTCCAGTCCTCTTTTAGAGCTGCCCAGGTTGGTGACCAGCCCTGCCTACTGAGGCAGGGAGTTCCATAATTTAACTCTGAGTGAAGAAGCGCTTTCTTCTATATCTGTCCAGAATCTCCCAATATTCAGCTTGTCTGGATGTCCACGATTTCTGGACAATTTCCCTGCAGATGCGTTGCCTGCCTGGCTCTTTCCTTCCTTTTGTAGGTCTTTTGGCTGCTCAACAGCCACTTTGACCTTTGCCTCATCTGGGAGGGAGCCCAATCCTGCCACTGTTTCCTGATCTCCCCCCTTCCCTCCCTGGGGCCAGCAGTAGGGCCTCTAACTCCTAACATGATCTGTGTACACTCCCCTCTGGCCTCCTCTGGCTGGTTTCCTCAAAGTTGTCCAACCAGAATAGCAAGCTGAATGAAGACCATGTCAAAATAAAACTCCCCCCTTTTTTTCTTAAAAAAATAAATATCTATTATAGCAACCCAACAGCAGACACTCAGGAATCTGCAATGTGAGTAAATAAGGCTTGTCTACCAAGCTGAAGAGGACGCAGGTGGCGCTGTGGGTTAAACCACAGAGCCTAGGACTTGCCGATCAGAAGGTTGGCAGTTCGAATCCCCGTGACGGGGTGAGCTCCCGCTGCTCGGTCCCTGCTCCTGCCAACCTAGCAGTTTGAAAGCACGTCAAAGTGCAAGTAGATAAATAGGTACCACTCCGGCGGGAAGGTAAACGGTGTTTCCGTGCGCTGCTCTGGTTTACCAGAAGCGGCTTAGTCCTGCTGGCCACATGACCCGGAAGCTGTATGCCGGCTCCCTCGGCCAGTAAAGCGAGATGAGCGCCGCAACTCCAGAGTTGGCCACGACTGGACCTAATGGTCAGGGATCCCTTTACCTTTACTTTGCTGAAGGCAGCTGCAATGTTTGGTGATACAGTCCCCTTACACACATGTGTCTGCACACAGAGAGAGACTTTCGCCTTCCTGCAAGGAGTTCAGCGCTGTATGTGCATACTGTATCTCACTTCATTCCCACAACAACCCAGTGAGGTAGGTTTGGCCGAGAAATTGTGGCAGGCTCACAACCAACCCAGTGAGCTTCATGGGTTGCTTTCCCCCGTGTAAACCCACCACTCTCATCTGAAGCACCAGAATTTACTCCAACTTCATCCATTCCCACAAGGTGATGATTCTGGCTACTAAAATTCAGGGTGGATAAAAATCAATGCTGTTGTTTTTTCAAAGGATTTCTTTTTTAATTTAAATCAGATTTTTAAAATAAAACGCTTTGGGGGGGGGGAATCTTTCTTAAAATAGTTTTCTATTTAAGTTACATTATAGTCCAAAGGAAATAAGGATTTGTTTTAAGTTTCTCATGTGTGCTAAAACTTTTTTTTTAATTGTTTAACCACATCAGTTAACAAGCATGGATACATGTGCTATAATGTTATTGCTTACTGACTAGTGATTTAAATCGATTTGATTTAAATCAAATCCACCGTGCTTCAATTCCTTGGACAGAAAACAGTAAGAATAAGATAGGTCATGGGTCACCAACTTGGTGCCCACAGGTGCCCACAAAGGCCTTTCCTATCACCCTTGGAGTCCTATTACTCCTCTGAAATTTGGAGCTAATTAATTAATGGAAAGTTTCCCCCCAACTCTAAATTCACTGCATGGGGGCAATTGCAGGGAGGTTTGCAACTGGGGAGGGATAAGTTTGGGGCAAGCATGTATAGCCCACAACAGTTCCTCTGGCTTTCAAATGTGACCACAGGTTCAAAAGAATGAGTGAACTGTTGGACAGGAAAACATTCTACAGGGTGAAGATAAGGCATAGCATTTTTAAAGCAAGTGAGGCTGGTTTGAAAGCATTCTCTTGGCATTCTCTCCCTCCCAGAGCTCGCTCGCTCTGAAAAACGGATTCTGCAAATTTGCAGTGTGATCAGTTTGAACCGAGGAAGGATGGAAGGTACCCATTGGCTAGTGACTGGGACATCACCAGTTCATTCTTCCTGGTACAGTGGTACCTCAGGTTAATCGCTGCCGGAGCACGATTTCTGTTCTCATCCTGAAGCAAAGTTCTTAACCTGAAGTACTATTTCTGGGTTAGTGGAGTCTGTAACCTGAAGCGTATGTAACCTGAAGCGTATGTAACACGAGGTACCACTGTACTTAGAACATTTGTACAAGACAGATAGATGATAGATAGATAGATAGATAGATAGATAGATAGGTAGATAGATAGATAGATAGATGATAGCTAGATATGGTTATACAGTACTTTGCAAATGAACCAATTGTGGGAGGTGGGGAAAGGAGGGAACAGGAAACCTGATGCACCAAGGAATTGTGTATCTCGGGAAGAGACAAGGAGCTATGTGGAACCCGGACACCCACCCCACCCCACCCCTGGACACCCAGACTCTCTGAGAAACTCCCCAACACTTTTTCCAGGTACCTCCATCACTACCTTGGCAGGTGGGCTGGCCCATTCCGCACCTGACCAGTGATTCCGCACCTGCACTTTGATGGCGGAATCACACTTGTGCTTCCAGATTCTAACACAGCGGGCTGCGTGAGAGATCACCAGACCAGAGTCACCTTGTACACAGTTTGTCGAGGGGCAGCCACTCCCCGCCAAAAAAGGATGTTCAACACACCTTTAAATCACACGACTTCCCTAAATAACCTTGGGAGCTGCCGCTTCTGTAATTTCCCAGCGCCCTGAACGAACGACAGCTCCCAGAATCCTCTGGGGAAAGCCACGTGCCTGAAAGGCGCACTGATTGTGCTTCTGATGCGCACGGTGAAGATGCGCCCAAGGTGTGCACAGAACTGTATGGGCGGGGGAAGGGAAGCGTTCCCCCCGCCCCGGTTGGCACGATGCCTGACCAGAGCCTTCCCCGCCCGCCCAGCTTCTTCTTCCAAGGGAATGTGGGCCCCTCCCTCTTATCGCCTCTGCTTCTGCTTTGCAGCAGTGGCAATGAATGCGTGCACATACCTCTCTCCCCTCCACCGCGCAGGCTCCGTGTTTGCTCTTCCCTTCCTCGGCTGTGATTGATTAAAGGATCAGGGACATCTGAGAGCGGAGGCAGAGGCGGTACTGGCTCCCTTTAGACTTGAAGAGCTGCCGTGGCGGCTGCTCCAACGCCTGCCGCTGGCTGTCAGTCCGCTTTTAATCAAGGTTTGCTTATATCCGCAAAGGCCTTTCCCAGAGGGAGGGGAGGGGAGGCGGGATGGTGGTGGCGGGACGGGCGGGCTGGAGGGGGGGGCAGGAGTGCATTAGCATGCCAGCGCCCTCCCCCCTCCCTTTGTTTATCAAGAGGGCCAAGCTGTCTTTTGAAATTGCAAAGGGCTCTGCAAAGGTGTGATGGCCAACAGAAGTGTTCCTCTGGTCGAGGGGGCAACCGCCTGCAATCTTATTACCGTATTTTTTGCACCATAACACTCACTTTTTCCCTCCTAGAAAGTAAGGGGAAATGTCTGTGCGTGTTATGGAGGGAATGCCTACGGGTGGCATGCCTACAGATTTTCCTCCTCTAAAAACTACATGCGTGTTATGGTCGGGTGCGTGTTATAGAGCGAAAAATACAGTAATTCTTACTACATCTACTACGTCTCTTGATGACAGGCACAGGTCAAATCTGTGTCCAGGGCAGCTGTTTACCAGCTCCATCTGGTACGTAGGCTGAGACCCTACCTGCCTGCGGACTGTCTCGCCAGAGTGGTGCATGCTCTGGTTAACTCCCGCTTGGACTACTGCAATGTGCTCTGTGTGGGGCTACCTTTGAAGATGACCCAAAAACTACAACTAATCCAGAATGCGGCAGCTAGACTGGTGACAGGGAGCGGCCGCCGAGACCATATAACACTGGTCTTGAAAGACCTACACTGGCTCCCAGTACGTATCCGAGCACAATTCAAAGTGTTGGTGTTGACCTTTAAAGCCCTAAACGGCCTCAGTCCAGTAGACATGAAGGAGCGTCTCCACCCCCATCGTTCTGCCCAGACACTGAGGTCCAGCACTGAGGGCCTTCTGGCAGTTCCCTCACTGTGAGAAGCCAAGTTACAGGGAACCAGGCAGAGGGCCTTCTCGGTAGTGGCACCTGCACTGTGGAACGCCCTCCCACCAGATGTCAAAGAGAACAACTACCAGACTTTTAGAAGACATCTGAAGGCAGCCCTGTTTCGGGAAGCTTTTAATGTTTGATGTATTACAGTATTTTAATACTTTTTTGGAAGCTGTCCAGAGTGGCTGGGGAAGCCCAGCCAGATGGGTGGGGTATTAATAATAATAATAATAATAATAATAATAATAATAATAATAATAATTTCTAACCCTCTTGTCCTCCAAGCATCTCAAGGTAGCCTACAAGGTTCTCCACGCACACCCCTCTCCATTTCCACCCTCACAACAACCTGGTCAGGTAGGCTAGGCTGAGAGAGACACCAGCTGACTTCCAAGGTCACCTAGGATTTGAACCCTGGCCTCCCAGGCCCTAGCCCGGCACTCTAACCACTACGCCACGCTGCCTCTTTAGGCCAGATTGCCACAAGCACAACACAAGCCCATGTGATGCTCCCTGCCCCCCAAATACCATGGCTACATTATTTGGTGCAAGAGATCGGCTGTTAACTTTTCCTACGCTCGAAATTATGTCATTTCCGTGCATTATGATGGTGAGGGGGATCTAACCGTTTGAGGAGGCGCCATTGCTCAGCAACTCGGTGGCTGTCCAATGTTCCCATAGAGGACCAGGTTCCTGCATTTAAGGAGCCACAAGGTCGAGGGCAGAGCACAAGAAAAAAGATTCCACCAAAACATTAGGAAGAACTTCCTGACAGTAAGAGCTGTTCGACAGTGGAATTTGCTGCCAAGGAGTGTGGTGGAGTCTCCTTCTTTGGAGGTCTTTAAGCAGAGGCTTGACAACCATATGTCAGGAGTGCTCTGATGGTGTTTCCTGCTTGGCAGGGGGTTGGACTCGATGGCCCTTGTGGTCTCTTCCAACTCTATGATTCTATGATTCTATGTGTTGCTGCATTCAATCTTAGGTATCTTCAGTCAAGAACCTAAGGAGTGCCTACAGCTGGATTGAGCCAATGGCCCATCTAACGCAGCATCCTGTTATCAACAACCAGATGCCTGTGGGGAGCCAGCAGGCGGGATTTGAAAACATGAGCAACTCTCCCCTCTTATGTTTTCCAGCAACTTGTACAGTCATACCTCATGCTATGTCCGCTTCATGTTACATTCTTTCAGGTTACGTCCAGTGGCTACCCGGAAGTACCGGAAAGGGTTACTTCCGGGTTTCGCCACTCACGCATGTGCAGAAGAGCAAAATGGCGCCACGCGCATGCGCAGAAGCGGCAAATCGCAACCCGTGCATGCGCAGACACTCTGCTGCGGGTTGCGCTCTTTTCATGTTGCGAACGGGCCTCCGGAACGGATCCCGTACAGTATCCTGTATAGTAACCTCTGGTTATGTACTTAATTCATTCCGGAGGTCCGTTCTTAACCTGAACCTGTTCTTTAACCTGAAGCACCACTTTAGCTAATGGGGCCTCCCGCTGCCGCCGCACTGCCGGAGCACGATTTCTGTTCTCATCCTGAAGCAAAGTTCTTAACCAGAGGTAATATTTATGGGTTAGCGGAGTCTGTAACCTGAAGCATCTGTAACTTGAAACATATGTAACCTGAGGTACCACTGTATTCAGAAGCATTACTAGGTCCAACTGTAGTAGTAGCCAAAAATAGTTTTCTCTTCCACGAATCTGTCTACAGGTAGCGATCCTCTTGCAAGCTTCTTTTAAAGTCATCTACGTTGGCAGCCATCGGTGCCTCCTGTGGGTGTGAGTTCCGCAGGTTAACTATGCACTGTGTGATGAAGGGCTTTCTTTTATCTGTCCTGAACCTTCCAGTGTTCAGCTTCACTGCAAGAAGCCAAGTTACAGGGAACCAGGCAGAGGGCCTCCTCGGTAGTGGCACCTGCCCTGTGGAACGCCCTCCCACCAGATGTCAAAGAGAACAACAAGTACCTGACTTTTAGAGGACATCTGAAGGCAGCCCCGTTTAGGGAAGCTTTTAATGTTTGATGCATTACTGTATTTTAATATTTTGTTGGAAGCTGCCCAGAGTCGCTGGGGAGGCCCGGCCAGATGGGCGGGGTATAAATAATAAATTATTACAGTGGTACCTCTGGATGTGAACGGGATCCATTCCGGAGCCCCGTTTGCATCCTGAGTAGAACATAACACGTGATTGTGCATCTGCGCGTGTCACGTTTCGCCGCTTCCGCGCATGCACGTTATGTCATTTTGAGTGTCTGCACATGTGCGAGTGGCGAAACCCGGATGTAGCGCGTTCTGTTACTTCCGGGTTGTCGCGGAGGGTGACCTGAAAACGCTCAACCTGAAACATATTTAACCTGAGGTATGAGGGACACGGGTGGCGCTGTGGGTTAAACCACAGAGCCTAGGACTTGCCAATCAGAAGGTCGGCAGTTCGAATCCCCGCAATGGGGTGAGCTCCTGTTGCTCGGTCCCTGCTCCTGCCAACCTAGCAGTTCGAAAGCACGTCAAAGGGCAAGTAGATAAATAGGTACTGCTCCGGCGGGAAGGTAAACGGCGTTTCCGTGCGCTGCTCTGCTTCGCCAGAAGCGGCTTAGACATGCTGGCCCTATGAGCTGTACGCCGGCTCCCTCGGCCAATAAAGCGAGATGAGCGCCGCAACCCCAGAGTTGGCCACGACTGGACCTAATGGTCAGGGGTCCCTTTACATTTACCTTTATGACTGTATTATTATTATCACAGGATGTCCACAAGCATCCTCTGCTCGAAACCCAGGAGACCCCACTGCCAGGCAGGACCAATAATCCTGAGCTAGATGGACCAGTGGTTTGGACCAGGATATGGCAGCTAGTTGCCTGTTGTTCTCAAGCGGAGAGGATTCCCTCCCCCCCCCACATTCCGGGATTTTGGGGAGGATGGACACAGCAGATATTAAACCTAGGGATCACATGGCCATGCCAGACTCTTCTACAGAGACCTGCTTTTGCTGGCCTTCTCAATGGTCTTTCCGCACAAACGTTGAAAACAGCCAGCCTTCTAGAGTTCCATAGAATCATGGCAGGGACCACGAGGGTCATCTAGTCCAACCCCTGCAAAGCAGGAATCGTTTGCCCAATGTGGGGTTCGAACCCACGGCCCTGAGATTAAGAATCTCACGCTCTACCGACTGAGCTAGTGCTTGGCTTTTGAAAAGCAAGCTTCTGAGCCTTTGCTATGGCTGTGAAGGTTGGCTCTGAAGCAGGTGGGCAACACTCAGGGAAATCTGAAATGTGGTGGCATAAGGGTGGTGAACCTTGAACATGGCAACCTTCTGGGGGCCGCATGCCAGCAGAGGGCAGGGCCAGAGGGGACAGTGGGTAGAGTAGCAAATGCAGATTTTTACCTGAGTGCAGCAGACCAGTATCTACACAAGCTCACACACTTCTCCCCTTCCTGGCAGGATCAGAGTTCAAAGACACATCCCAGCCTGGCAAGAGCATTGAAGGCGACCTGGGGGTACTTCCAAGGGCCAGACGGAGAGGCCTGGGGGCCACATTCTGCCCCCGGTTCTAAGATTCCCTCCTCCTCCTGCAATGCGCAGCTGATTTATCGCATGAAGGCAGATGCAATATAGAAAAAGGACATCCTGGCAGGTTCTTCACCTGCAGCATAAAGTCACCTGCTTCTTCCAAGCTCCATAATCTGCAGGTGATGAATGCTCACACACACCAGCAAAACTGTTTCATCCACCTGCCCCAGACTTCTTTTTATTTCAAAAGAGCCGCACTTCTATCCTGTGGTGCCAACTTCAATAAAATATTGGGGGGTGGGGCGCCTGCTGTCCTGCCCCCCCACTGAAAGGACAGACAGAGGCCAGAACCAAGCAAGCACAGCCCAGAGTGAGGCCCCCAGACCCGGACATTTTGTACGCGACTATTTTTATTCCTGTGTTAGGCATTCCGACTCAGCGTCAGGAAGAATTTTCTGATGGTAAGAGCTGTTCAACAGTGGAATAGACACCCACAAGAGGCGATGGGACTCTCCTTCACCAGAAGCTTTCAAGCAGGGGTTGGATAGCTGCCTGCCAGGGATTGTTTTAGCTGTGATTCCTACATTGTAGGGGGCTGGACTAGATGAGGTTGGAGGATGGATTGAGGTTGAATCCTGACAAAAGTACTGTTTTGGGGGGGGGGCAGGTGTAGAGGACTCCCTGGTCCTGAATGGGGTAACTGTGCCTCTGAAGGACCAGGTGCGCAGCCTGGGAGTCATATTCAACTCACAGCTGACCATGGAGGCACAGGTCAATTCTGTGTCCAGGGCAGCTGTTTATGAGCTCCATCTGGTATGCAGGCTGAGACCCTACCTGCCTGTGGACTGTCTCGCCAGAGTGGTGCATGCTCTGATTATCTCCCGCTTGGACTACTGCAATGAGCTCTACGTGGGACTACCTTTGAAGGTGACCCGGAAACTACAACTAATCCAGAATGTGGCAGATAAAATGGTGACTGTAAGCGGCCGCCAAGACCATATAACACCGGTCTTGAAAGATCTACACTGGCTCCCAGTACGTTTCCGAGCACAATTCAAAGTGTTGGTGCTGACCTTTAAAGCCCTAAACGGCCTCGGTCCAGTATACCTGAAGGAGCGTCTCCACCCCCATCATTCGGCCCAGTGCTGAGGGCCTTCTGGTGGTTCCCTCGCTGCGAGAAGCCAAGTTACAGAGAACCAGGCAGAGAGCCTTCTCAGTAGTGGCACCCACCCTGTGGAACGCCCTCCGACCAGATGTCAAAGAGAAAAACAACTACCAGACTTTTAGAAGACATCTGAAGGGAGCCCTGTTTAGGGAAGCTTTTAATGTTTAACAGACTATTGTATTTTAATATTTTGTTGGAAGCAGCCCTGAGTGGCTGGAGAAACCCAGCCAGATGGGCGGGGTATAAACAATTTATTATTATTATTATTATTATTATTATTATTATTATTATTATTAATAATAATATTATTATTATTATTATTACCCTCAGGGTCCCTTCCAGCCCTACAATTCTATGACTCTCTCTCCTGTTTAATTTTAAGCTGCTAAAATTAGGTTGGTTTATTTTTAGTTTTTTACAAACTTGGGTTTGGGGGTATTTATTTATTGATGATATTATTTCTAATTGTTTCTAACACACACACACACACACACACACACACACACACACGTGCCATCTCCGGTGGGCCTTGGGTGCTGAGGCAGCCACAAAATTGTCACTGTGTGTTATTGGCCAGGCGTTGCATGTGTGATGTCACACAGAGGCCCATCGGAGCTCGTCGCAGCTGCGGGAGAGTGCAACGGAGCCTGTTACGCTGTGTGACATCATGAGCACGATGTGCATAGCGCCACACACAGGTTGGGTGCCCCCAATGTGGGATGGGACCCAGCGCACTTGAGCACCTATATACTGAATTGTTATACTTGCCCACTTGATGTGCTGTGAGCCACTTTGGGCACAATTTGGTTGGAAAGCGGCATACAGTGGTACCTTGGGTTACATACGCTTCAGGTTACAGACTCTGCTAACCCAGAAATAGTACCTTGGGTTAAGAACTTTGCTTCAGGATGAGAACAGAAATCGCGTGGCAGCAGCAGGAGGCCCCATTAGCTAAAGTGGTATCTCAGGTTAAGAACAGTTTCAGGTTAAGAACGGACCTCCAGAACGAATTAAGTACTTAACCCGAGGTACCACTGTACAAATAGACAGACGACGAGATGATAGTAATGATGATGAGGCTGAGCTTGGTGGGGCCAGCTCCCTTGCACCCTTGGCAAGGAGATATATCGGCACTTCCAAAGCCAGGAGAGACCATGGATCAGAATCTCAAAAAGTTTGCTTTTTGTCGGCTGGGTAGGGAGCCCCGCAAGGCTGCTTCAACAGCCCACGTCAGCGACCAGATGCATCTCCCTGCCTCACCCAGCTGCCCAGAGCAGCAGAGGAACTGCCCAGGGTGCAAGTCGGTGGGCAGACAGGCTCCGAGCCACAGTATGGAGAAACGATTTTTGAGCCACCCTGGTCCTGTGCCCTTGGCAGGGGCCAACCTTGCCAGCCCCTATGTACACCCCTTGATGGGGCAGTGTCCCGTTTGCCCTAATGGGCCAGCCCAGATCACCCAGATCTGCCCTCCCCCACCTGCCTTCCCCGCCAGCCCTCTTTCCTCCAGCTTGTTTCGCCTGTGCTGGCATGGGCTGGCACTTCCATCACGACTGCTTGAGGCTGCTCATTCAGCAGCCAGGCACAGCTGTCTGCTGCCTCACGCCAAAGCAGGTCTCCTGCCTGCCTGCCTGCCCGCCCCTCCCCTGTCAGCTGCTGTAACTACGCAGCAAGCTGACACCCCAGGGAGGCTCCGGGAAGCCAGGTAAATTGGATGTGTGAAACCCAGGGAGGAGGAGGTATGGGGGGGGGGAGCTTGTTGCTGGCTTCTGCCTCTGTGGGTTGAATGTGTCAGAATCCATGATGTTCCCAGCAAGGGGCCACTAGAGCTGACAGTCCTTCTTTCCCCCTCCTCTCCCTGCCTCTCTCACACATGCGCGCACACACAGACACAAGCTGGCTGGCTGGCTCAACGGCTGTTTAGTTACCTGCAGCTTTGGAAAGTTCCCATCACACCCACAGGGCGCCTCATGCGCAGCCTGCCATTAATAGCTCCCTTTATGGGTTCTGCATAGGAGCAATCCGGCAGCCAGCTCCCTCCGTGACGCTCCGCTGCGCCGCTTCAGCATCAAATCGGCTGCCCCTCTCTTCCCGTATCCAGCAGAAAGGATGGGCTGCTGTGATGGCCCGAGGACCAAACCCTGGCCCCTGGAGGATCACCGCCTGGCCCCTGGATCCCAAAGAGGCTCCTAAGTCATCGCTTGCCTTATTCCATGCAAGGCAAAATGCCAAGGGCACGTCAAAGCAACCTCTTACTCCTATGCAAGCCAGCGTAGAGGGCTCTGAGAAGCATATAGGTTGCCGGAAGCGGAGTACAGAAGTTTCTAGATGAAATAAATGCATGAGCGGTTGCCCCATTTCTCCCACGCTTGGTAAGACACAGGCAAAGGGCTCTGGGAGCCACTCTCCTCCTTTCTTGCAAGATACAGGCAAAAAACCCTTTAAACCACCACTATCATTCTCCCACAAAAGCTGAGACACAGGCAAAGGGCTCTTTTAAGTCACCGCCCTCCTTTCCTCAAACTGAGACACAGGCAAAGGGCTCTGTAAGCTACCACCCTCTTTCTCTGAAACAAGATGAGACAGAGGCAAAAGGTTCTTTGGGACTCTGTCCCTTTTCTCCCATGTAAACCAATTCATAGGCAAAGGGCTCTTTAAGTGACACCCATGCAAGCAAAGACAAAGGACTCTTTAAGGCAGTGCCTCCTTTAAGCCACTTGGAGCTGCAAGACAGGTAAAGGGCTTTTAAAGCTATTACCCGTATTTTTTGCTCTATAAGACTCACTTTTTCCCTCCTAAAAAGTAAGGGGAAATGTGTGTGCGTCTTATGGAGCGAATGCAGGCTGCGCAGCTATCCCAGAAGCCAGAACAGCAAGAGGGATCGCTGCTTTCACTGCGCAGCGATCCCTCTTCCTGTTCTGGCTTCTGAGATTCAGAATAATTTTTTTCTTGTTTTCCTCCTCCAAAAACTAGGTGCGTCTTGTGTTCTGGTGCGTCTTATAGAGCGAAAAATGCGGTACTCCCCTTCTCCCATCCAAAGATACAGGCAAGGGGCTATGTGAGCCACTGGCCCCTTTCTTCCAAAGATGTTGATACATTGGGAAAGGGCTTCTTAATTGCAAGCCAACAGATAAGCAAAGGCATCTTTATCTCCTCTTGCTCCCAGACAGGGGCAAAAGACTGCCTCTTTTCTCCTACACAAGCCAAGAAACTAGTAAAGGGCTCTTTAAGCCACCTCTCCCGTCTGCCCCAGTGTGAACAGCAACCAAGGGGGAGTCAGAATTCACTTTTTTTGGTCCTTGAGGCTAGGGATGTTGAATAATTCCAACAGAAACAGGAGCAAAATTTGCCCATTTTCATTCACTCGTCCCATGTCCAGAACAAAAACAAGTCCAGCAAATACGATCGGTATTGATTACACGATTGTCCTCCCTCCTCTTGCATTGCGTTTCTTTGGCACTTAGATGAATGAAGCGGAACAACCTAACCACAGCGTAATTTACATATTTAATTGTGTAAGTTATGGACAACTGGATGAATAAAGAAGCCAAACACACCTGCCCTGAAGTCGAACTACAGCGAAACCATCTCTCACCCCAATCTACTTCAGAGAGTTGTTGTGAGGATAAAATGGGGAGAATCAGAACTGGAACTCCTTGGAGGAAAGGTGGAATATAAATGTAATAACAAGAATCAGAATTGTAGAGTTGGAAGGGACCCCAAGGGTCATCTAGTCCAACCCCCTGCAATGCACCACCTCCCGAGGGAGACCGTTCCCCTATCAAACAGCTCTTACTGTTGGAAAGTTCTTCCTGATGTTTAGTGGGAATCTCCTTCCTTGTAACTTGAAGCCACTAGTTCCGGTCCTACCCTCTGGAGAAGGAGAAAACAAGCTTGCTCCACCTTCCATGTGACAGCCCTTTAGATATTTTAAGATGGCTATCAGAAGAAGAAGAAGAAGGGACAAATTCTGGTCCAAACCAACTGTAATACAGAAGGTTCACCACCAGACACCCCAAAGTTTTGATCTGGACTAAAAAGCAGGTGACGGCAGTCACGAAATTAAAAGACTCCTGCTTCTTGGGAGAAAAGCAATGACAAACCTAGACAGCATCTTAAAAAGCAGAGACATCACCTTGCCAACAAAGGTCTGTATTGTTAAAGCTATGGTTTTCCCAGTGGTGATGTATGGAAGTGAGAGCTGGACCATAAAGAAGGCAGATTGCCAAAGAATTAATTTATGCTTTTGAATTATGGTGCTGGAGGAGACTCTTGAGAGTCCCATGGACTGCAAGAAGATCAAACCTCTCCATTCTGAAGGAAATCAGCCCTGAGTGCTCATTGGAAGGACAGATCCTGAAGCTGAGGCCCCAATACTTTGGCCACCTCATGAGAAGAGAAGACTCCCTGGAAAAGACCCTGATGTTGGGAAAGATGGAGGGCACAAGGAGAAGGGGACGACAGAGGACGAGATGGTTGGACAGTGTTCTCGAAGCCACCAACATGAGTTTGACCAAACTGCGGGAGGCAGTGGAAGACAGGAGTGCCTGGCGTGCTGTGGTCCATGGGGTCACGAAGAGTCAGACACGACTAAACGACTAAACAACAACAACAAAAAAGCAGGCTGAGATTTGGATCATAGCAGTGTTGCTGGGGCAAACTGCATCGTATTCCTAAACACAAATCCTTGAAACTCGAGTAGCCCATTGGAGGAATAAATCAGATACTACTGGGTGAGATTTCTGGCTCTCTGAATGTAGTTACTGCTGTTATTTAAACTGGGGAAAATGTAGGATTTGGGGCAGTCATGGGCCTTGAGCCCCTGGAGATGCTTCTGACTTTCCCTATCCATAGGTTTCAAATGCATGCGAGCATGTGTCTGAACAGAGACCAACTGCATTCCTTGGAGCGTGGGAATAGCTGGAGGGGAGGATGTGATGCATGGGTGGGAGGCACAGCGGGGGATGGCCTTGGAAGCTTTGCAGGACTTTACGGAGGTTGCAAAGTCGAGGTGTTTGTTTGGAGGCAGCGGAGGGGGGTGTCTTCCACATCTGGCCACCATCACAGTGCAAAGATGTGCAATTGCGGCCACTTCCCAGCTGCGCGAGTTTTCAGAATGTGCAAGGAAAGCACTCTTTTCCACGGGGGGGGGGGGGGCAGCCAACCTTTCCCAGGAACACTTGGCTTTTGAGAGAGCGCTGTGGGCGCCAGTCCTTCTGATCACTTCTCTGCCCAATCCTCCGGATCAGTCCATCCCACACACAGAGACACAGAGAGATATAAAGTGTGGGTCTGTTAACTAGGCAAAACTATGTACAAAGTTGTGTATATCAGGAGATGCGCATGGATTGCTATTTTTAAAAATCGCAGCCAGATGCGGAAACAGAATGAACTAATTTAGGACGGGGAGGGGGGGATGATTAACTGGGAGAAACCAAATTGGACAGAGTTGTCTATCCTGAGTGTAGATCAGTGGTTCCCAGAGTGTGTGATACAACCCCCTGGGGAGGGGCAGTGATTTCCTAGGGAGGGGCACTAAGAGGCAAAAGGGGGGGGGGCACTGGAGGTGTAAATGACGACCAGACTTTGAAAAGCTGGTAGCTTGGTGTTGGATCGAGTTCAAACCCTTCATCAAATTAATTCAACTGAATAGTTTTAATTGGATTTTGAATAAACATGCAATTAATTGTTACTGTTTTGGATTTTATTGTGTTATTACCTTCCTTTGGTGGGTTGTGCAGAGAGCTATTCTGAGACACGCTTTTGACAGGGTAGGGGGCACTAGCAAGGAGCTTATGGAATCCAGGGGTGCCCTGGAAAAAATTGGGAACCACTGATGTAGACTTCATCTCCCCCAACCTGGTGCTATCTACCTGGTTTGAGGCCACTCCCTGACGATAATCGTAGCCCCAAACACCCAGCCTCAAACATCTGCACCCAGGCTGGTGATGATGGGCGCAGGCAGCACAGAGCTAAAAGACAGGCAAATAACCACACCTAGTTTACGGCAGCTCCCTGATGACTGTGCTTGCCCCCTCCCCACGCCCATTTTTATTTGCACAGCTCTTCAACCTTAAGGAAATTCCGATTCCACATCAGGAAGAACTTTCTGGCAGTAAGAGCTGTTCAACAGAAGAACGGACTCCCACTCAGACGCGCCGCCTTGCCCCCACAACAGAGGGTGCCTGGGGCACACTGATGTCACAGTGGTGTGCATGTGGAGTGTTGGCACATCCTGCAGTGTCACTCACACATTGTGCACGTGTCGTGGAGTGGAACTTAGGGGTGAACCAATTACTTCATTGAAATTTGTGGGTGCTCAGCCCCCACGGCCCTACATAGGTAGCACCTATGTTCCCACTAGAGGTGCTGGACTCTCCTTCATTGAATGTTTTCGAAGCAAATGTTGGACGGCCATCTGTTATGGATGATCTTTGAGATTCCTGCATTGCAGGGGGTTGGATAATAAATAATAATAATAATTTCAAACCTAGACAGCATCTTAAAAAGCAGAGACATCACCTTGCCAACAAAGGTCCGTATAGTTAAAGCTATGGTTTTCCTAGTAGTGATGTATGGAAGTGAGAGCTGGACCATAAAGAAGGCTGATCGCCAAAGAATTGATGCTTTTGAATTCTGGTGCTGGAGGAGACTCTTGAGAGTCCCATGGACTGCAAGAAGATCAAACCGATCCATTCTTACGGAAATCAGCCCTGAGTGCTCACTGGAAGGACAGATCCTGAAGCTGAGGCTCCAATACTTTGGCCACCTCATGAGAAGAGAAGACTCCCTGGAAAAGACCCTGATGTTGGGAAAGATGGAGGGCACAAGGAGAAGGGGACGACAGAGGACGAGATGGTTGGACAGTGTTCTCGAAGCTACCAGCATGAGTTTGACCAAACTGCGGGAGGCAGTGGAAGACAGGAGTGCCTGGCATGCTCTGGTCCAGGGGGTCACGAAGAGGCGGACATGACTAAACGACTCAACAACAAAATAATAATTGTGTTTTGTATCCCGCTCAACTGACTGGGTTGCCCCAGTCACTCTTGGCAGCTTCTAACATAATATACAAATACACAACAACAGCAGCAGCAGCAGCAGCAGCAGCAGCAGCAACAACAACAGAACACCACACATTAAAAGCATCCCAATACAGGGCTGCCTTCAGATGCCCCTTGAGGTCCTTTCCAATTCTACAATTCTAAATGCCACCTTCTGGTTTTCATTTGAAAGGAATCTCCCCCCTCCATCAACTGACCTCCCTCTGGCTCCCCACACCTGGGCAGCTGTTTGCAGCCCCTGCTCAGGAGAGTCAATAAAGCAGCAATTAGAGGCATTTCTTTCCCCCTACAAAGCCCCATCGCTGAGCCCAGCCCTGGCGAAAAATGTAAACGGAAAGCCAGGTGCAAGCTCAACGTGCAGCTTCCTGACACGCTGCAATGGGCAGCTCTGGGGAGCTGCAGATTCGGGAGCCATTGCGGCTAAGAGCCCATCCTCGCTCAGCAAGAGCTGTCTTCTCCAGTCATCCGCTTAATTTTGCAAATTATTTTGTGCTGGCTGAGGAAAGGCAGCCCGTCTGGTGCTCCCGTTACAAGGCAGTAATTGTTTGGAGCTGCTTATCACACTGACGAGAGAGAGACAGAGAGAAAGAGGGAGTGAGAAAAAGAGAAAAAGAAAGAGCGCTACCAGGCAGCAGGTCTCGAGCAGACTTTGAAGGCAAGGGGATTAATAATATTATTGATGTTGTTTTTATTTCCTATCCTGCGATGCCAGGGGCATGTGCAGACCTCCCGGGAGTGACGGGGCACCAGCATGCTGCATTTTAAATAAAGGCAGGTGCAGAAAGCAAACAAGCACGTTTCACGAATTCTGTTTATTGCCTTTGTATCCTACCTTTCCCCCCAAAGGAGCTCAAGGAGTTTTCAGCTGCCCCATTTAATCCCCACAACAACCCTGTGATGTAGTTTAGGCTCAGGGGCAGGAACTGGGACTAGGCCACACCCAGTGAGTTCCATGGCTGAGTGGGGATTCAAACCCTGGTTTCTCCTGGGTCCTAGTCGGACGCTCTGACCACTACGACACCCTGGCTCTCAGGAATCAGACTGAATTCTGCAAATGCAATGTGGGCATTCGCATTTCACTCATTTTGGGATTTCTCCGCCCTCCTGAATATTTGTTTCTTTGGCTCCTGCAAAGAATTTTGAATTGAATTCTACCGCTTTTGCAGAGAAGGGATGAAAGAGAGGGCAGAAGGAAATTGATTGTGGTGTGTGTGTGTGTGTGTGTGTGTGTGTGTGTGTGTGTGTAGGGGAGAGGGGTGCCCACATAAGAACTAGCAACTTGCCTCTTTTTTAAATAAAAAAAAATGAAACTTGAAGTACTTATCACTTGATTGCAGGTTCTGAATTTAGTTGTCTATGGTCATTATTCGCCACATGGTGGGTTAGATCCAGGCTAAGTTTGCAATCCTATATACCAGCTGGCCTCCAAATGTGAGACACTGTTGGTTGCAGTTCAAACAGCATCTGGAGGGCAAAGCGTTGGGATCCCTGCTATACACACTGACCTGAGAGTAGGTGCCACTGAATTCAGCGGGCTTTACTCCTGAGCAGGCAAGCATTAGGATCACGCTGTATAAACTAGCCGTTACACTCCGCTCCTGTTGAAACCAGTGGGAGCTAAGCCTGATCCGGCAGAGGCTCTTCCGAAAGTCAGTATCCCGCAAGTCTGCCGCACTAAATATTACAGCGCCATTTCGCCAGGATCCAATTACGGGGAGGAAATAAAAATGTTTCACCGACAGAGATTCCTGCGGGAAAGCTTTGCTGCGTTGGCACAGAGACCTCGGGCCCCCTGCTCTAGCTTGCTGCCCCCTCTCCTTGCGCCCCCATTTCATAACAAAACAAAAATCCTTCCTTCCCTCCCACGTCTGCTCATTCCATAAGCAGTGATCCTCCAGGAACAGAGCTTTTGATCTTTCATCAATCACAGTCCAAATGCAGAGACATGCGCACACACTACCAGACCTTGAGGTGCCTTGTTATTTTCTTTTCTTTCTTTCTTTTTTAATTTCAAGAGGCTTAAAGCCACCTGGTGGAACTTGTTTGGGAGGAAAAGGGGGAAAAGAAAAATCTTTTATGGCTCTCTGCATAGGGGCTGTATGTGAGAGAAAAACAAACAGAACCTAGAATCTGCATCTCTGCTCCCCTGTAGGACTGGCCGGCTGTTGTAGGCTGCAAAATGCCCCTTGCTTTCCCACTGGCATTTCTACAGTTGTACCTTGGATCTCGAACGCCTTGGCTCCTGAACAAATCGGCTCCTGAATGATCAAAACCCAGAAGTGAGTGTTCTGGTTTTTGAACGAGTATTGGAAGCCAAACATCTGATAGGGCTTCCACAGCTTCCTGCAGCCAATCTGAAGCTGAGCTTTGGTTTTCGAACGTTTTGGAAGTCGAATGGACTTCCGGAACAGATTCCGTTAGACTTCTGAGGTACGGCTGTACTGCTCTTCTGAGCCATGGTTCAGGCCGCTATGATAAATCGGGTGTCCTTTTCAGATCAGCTTGCTTTGGTTGCTGAGGAATTGGGGGAGGAAGAAGAAGAGGAAGAGTTTGGATTTGATATCCCGCTTTATCACTACCCTAAGGAGTCTCAAAGTGGCTAACCATCTCCTTTCCTTTCCCTTCCTCCCCTACAACAAACACTCTGTGAGGTGAGTGGGGCTGAGAGACTTCAGAGAAGTGTGACTGGCCCAAGAGCACCCAGCAGCTGCACGTGGAGGAGAGGGAAGCAAACCCGGTTCACCAGATTACGAGTCCACCGCTCTGAACCACTACACCACACTGGCCCTCAAGGGAGAGATGTAGCTCTGTGGCAGAGCATCGGTTTAGCATGCAAGATCTCAGGGACTGGACAGATGAGGAGGTGTGATGCCCGTCAGCTCCCTCGTGACACAAGGGGTCGCAGGTTCAAACCCTGGCATCTCCAGGAGGGGCTGAGAATGTCCGCAATCTGAAACCCAGAGGCAGTACTTGCAGTCCATGTAGACTGTACCGAATTAGATGGACCAATGAACTGACTCAGTATAAGAGAGCTTGAGGGGGGATGTGTCTCAGTGGCGCAGCATCAGCTGAGCATGCAGCAGGTCCCGGTCTCTATCCCCAGCATCTCCAAGTATTTTCCTCTTTTTGTAAAAAAAAAATAAAAAAATTATTAAAGTTTTCTTGGTTTACAAAGTTATGCACAATGTCTCTTTTTTCAAGTTACATTTTCCATAGGTCGGTTTCATTTGTTGAGACATTAGGGTTACATCAGGAAGAAAAAGGGGGGAAGAGGTGGAGGGGGGAAGGCGAGTGGGGGTGGGGGTCGGGAGGCGATGTTTCCAATTTGCTTAATGTATGTGTGGGGTTAAAGCCTGCTGCCGCTACATGGGAGATGGACTGAGGAAAAGGAAATGCAAATTGGGCCCGCGCCGTAGCTGGACCAATTACGGTTTTTTAGCCGTAGATCTAAAAAAAGGGGTCTTACACATTGAAATATACTCAGAGTCGAGAATGGATTTCATGCTCTTTATTCAGCTCATAGTGATGAGGAGGAATGGAAGTTCCCCCAGAATGTCTGCTTTATATACATTATTTACACAATGGGCTGCACGTGACTGGCTAATTCCGGAATTCTCCTGTAGGCCAATCAGGTTGTGGATTCACTTCCACCTGGAGCTGGATTGGGTGGCTCCTGCAGACCAATGAGACTGCTGCATTTTGGATCCTATTTTTCTAGGACCAATCAGACTACTGCATTTTGGATCCTATTCAATTCAGTACATAACACACACGCTGGCCAGTTTCCGTTTTGACTTGAAATGCTTGTTTGGGGCTTCTCAGTAGTATGTAAAAGGCAAGACGCAGGTGGAAGGAGCACTAGCCCACAACGGCACACACGTGAGAGCTGCCGGAACTGTGCTCCGGCACTCTCTGGCTGAAAAAAAGCACCAGGTAAAAGACCTTTGTCTGGAACCTTGGAGAGCTTCTACCGCCAGTGACTGAAGCCAGATGGGCCAATGGTCCTCCTGTGTTCGTAGGTTTCCATGGCAACAGACCCCGATGGGCAAATTAGGCCCCTCTTTGTTTGAAGCTGCTTTGGAATGTCGCTTGAGTCATGCCCATCGGCAGGGCAGCAGGTAATTAAGAGACATGGGCCACACAGGCCTCCGGGCAAATTAAGATGGCAGTTGGCTGGGTTTTGCTGGCACCAGGGTTTGTAATGCACCCAGCCAACCCGTAAGCAGAGCAAAAAGGAAGCTGGGGTGAAAAGGGGGAGGGAAAGAGCAGGAGATCTGGGCGGGGGACCAAAAGACCCAGGGCTAGACACACACAAACCCAGAGCCACCGCCTAACAAAGCCACTGCAAGCCAGGAGGTTATGAATCGTCCGATTGATGGGAAAAGGTTGTACCACAAAGGGAGGGTTTGGGGGTTTGGAAAGAGCGCTTATCTAGAGGGATAAGGCTAGTGTTACTTTCGCCCTCATGCTGCCGCCATGCCTGTTTCCTTGTCTCAATACCCGCTCACCCTGTATGTCTGCAGGAAACAGATCCTTGCAAATACATGGCACTGGCTTGGTTGGAGCCTCTGAGTTTCCACCAGTCTGAGTTTGATCTGAGCTTGGATTTATTCCTGCATGCCAGACAGGATCACCTAGTTTGGGGCGGGCAAATGCCCTTTTCAGAGGAGGGAAATGAGGCTGACGAATTGGGGAGAAACAGCACCGATAGCAGTTTAAATGAGCGATCACAGTCTGAGCTGCTTACGCTTATCCGGACTTTGGCTTCTGTAAACAGGTCTGGTGAATTTGTGTGCTGTTCTGAAATAAAACAGAAGCAGGGGCAAAATATGGGCAAAATAAACCCTCCAACTGCCACCAACCATACGTGCCAGCTCCTATACAGATCCCCCCTGATGTTTGGTGTTTTTTTTTAGCGGATCGAGCCCCTTCAATATTCAGAGGACATTTGACTCTGCCCCATAGCTCCTTGTGATGTCACACACGTGTGACGTCAGGCCCCCTCTATCATCTCAAGAAGATGGTGTCTCTGCCACCCACCTAAGGTAAAGGGACCCCTGACCATTAGGTCCAGTCGCAGATGACTCTGGGGTTGCGGCGCTCATCTCGCTTTATTGGCCGAGGGTGCCGGCGTACAGCTTCTGGGTCATGTGGCCAGCATGACTACACCGCTTCTGGCGAACCAGAGCAGCGCACGGAAACGCCGTTTACCTTCCCGCCAGAGCGGTACCTATTTATCTACTTGCACTTTGACGTGCTTTCGAACTGCTAGGTTGGCAGGAGCAGGGACCGAGGAATGGGAGCTCACCCCATCGTGGGGATTCAAACCGCTGACCTTCTGATCGGCAAGTCCTAGGCTCTGTGGTTTAACCAGAAGGTTTTAAAACAGGATTAAGGCAAATTCATGGAGGATAACGGCTATCAGTCGGAGGCAGCAATGCTTCTGAGTAGCAGTTGCTGGAGACCCCAGGTGGGAAGAGTTGCTCTTGTGCTCGGATCCTGTTTGCGAGTTTCCTACAGGCATTTGGTTGGCCCCTGTGAGAACAAGATGCTGGTCTAGGTGGCCCATTGGCTTGATCCAGCAGGATCTTTGTAAGGCTGGGATTGATGGAGTCTAACAACATCCCAAGAGCACCACTCTGGCTACCCCTGGGCTTAACACCCCCCCGAAGCGATGCTCCCAGCGATCCACTTCAGACTCTCTTTAAAAACCTTTGCTGTCTGTGTTCAGCCCAGGAGCTTTGTGGAATCCCAGGGGGGCACCTGACGCTCGCCTGGGCTGGTCCCCCTCTTCTACTGCGTCCCTGGCTGCATGTGTGAACACCGATTACTGTTCTGTCTGAACGTTCTGTCTGATAACGCGCAAACACAAAGGCGGAAGGCTGAAGACGGGGGGAAAAAGCCATCTCCATCTCTCCCCAAAGAGGAAAGGTAACCATGACTACCTGGGACCTCATTTTAAAGCTGCACTGGCCGTGGGCTAGAAAGGCAGCACTTCCCCATTGTCATACGTGGGTTTGTTTTTTTACCTTGACGGAACACTTTGAAAATGCTAAATCTCTGGGAAGTAGACTATGAAGAAGAGAAGGAAGGAGGGGAGAGAGAAATTAGAAAATGTATTAATTTTGTTTGCAAGCTCCCCTCTTATTTCTGCTCCCAGGAATGAAAGGTATTAGCTAGAAGTTCAATTGCACAGTTGTTGTTTTTTTTTTTTTAATATATATCAAAACCTGACGACTTCTAAACCCTACCACCTTCAGAAAGCTGGAAGGGCTTCTGGCTACAATCGCTTCCCTTCCATCTCCAAGGAGGCGAAGGTGAGTGGGAGGGATAGGAAGAAATGTGGGCTGGAAAACAGGCTTACGCTCAAAAAATAAAAAAATAAAATAAAAATGGCCAGGGGGGGTTTCAAGCAACGCCGGCCAAATTATTCGCAGGGGAATAAATTACTGCGCCATTTAGCCACCTCTCCCCCCCAGATTCTAATTTCCGCAAACCCATTGGCTGGCGGAGAGTTGTTTGCTAATTAGTTTGGATAGACAGGTTTTAGGCTCCCAGAGGAGCTGTTCCCAAACTGATTACCCGTCCTTATTAAACGCTCCACGATAGGTCACTGCGATCGGATGCCTTGCTGGAAGGAACAAAGACCACAACCGCTGAAAAAACCACGCCGAGTCTGCGAGGCATGGATGTGGTGGGTCAGGGGTACTGGTGGGTGGATAAAAAGATTCGGGGCACACATTTCCATAAGATTTGCACATGCTAAATTACATGTGTAAGTGCAAATCTGGGTCCCTGAGCAAATGAGGGTGCTGGGTGGCTGCTGCGTCTCTGTTACTGCAGTTGGCACAGAGCAGCCCTGTAATAAATGATGATGATGATGATGGAAGGGGTAGAGGAGATCTGGGGCCCAGTTCAAAAACCCAGGGCTTGGGACTGCTGCACCAACACCCCACAAAGCCCTTGCAATGGATGTTTCATACTGCGGAGAAAGAAAGATGCAGCATTTTGCTGGATAAACAACAACAACAACCAAAACACCATGCATGCTCTGCCTGTGCAGACTGTAAGTTGCACGAATCACCCAGGTTTCATGGGTGCCCAATGAAGCTGAACGTTGGAAGATTCAGGGCAGGTAAAATAAAGGACTTCTTCCTGCAGTCCACAGTTGATCTATAGAACCCGATCCTGCAGGTGGTTAGTGATGGCCACCAACTTGAATGGCTTTAACAGAGGATTCGAAAAATTCATGGAGGAGAAGGCCCTTGAGAAGGCTCTGCCCTGCTTTGAAGGTCAGAGGCAGTAAAGCTTCTGAATGTCAGTTGCTGTGAGCCACGGGAAGGAAGAGTGCTCTTCTGCACAGATCCTGCTTCCTGGTTTTCCACAGGCATCTGGGTTTGCACTGGGAGAAAAGGATGCCTGAACTAGATGGGCCATTGGTTTGATCCAGCCATCTTAAAATGTGCCTCTTCAGTGTGTGGGACCTGATTGGTGTGCTGGTGAGGCAGGGAATGCAAGAAGAAGTCTCTTGCACTACTTCAGATCTGCTCCATTAATACTGAGAACAGGGGTGTTGTTGCTGGGGACGCAGGTGGCGCTGTGGTCTAATCCACTGAGCCTCTTGGGCTTGCTGATCGTAAGGTTGGCAGTTCAAACCCATGCGACAGGGTGAGCTCCCTTTGCTCTGCCCCAGCTCCTGCCAACCTAGCAGTTTGAAAGCACACCAGCCTGAGCAAATAGGTACCACTGCAGCAGGAAGGTAAATGGCGTATCCATGTGCTCTGGCACTTGTCATGGTGTTCCGTTGCACCAGAAGCGGTTTAGCCATGCTGGCCACATGACCCGGAAAAGCTGTCTGTGGACAAACACCGGCTCCCTTGGCCTGAAGGCAGAGATGAGCACCGCACCCCATAGATGAATTTGACTGGACTTAACCATCCAGGGGGCATGTGGGTGGCGCTGTGGGTTAAACCACAGTACCTAGGATTTGCTGATCAGAAGGCCAGAAGTTCGAAACCCCGCAACGGGGTGAGCTCCCATTGATCGGTCCCTGCTCCTGCCAACCTAGCAGTTCGAAAGCACGTCAAAGCGCAAGTAGATAAATAGGTACCGCTCCGGCAGGAAGGTAAATGGCGTTTCCGTGCGCTGCTCTGGTTCGCCAGAAGTGGCTTAGTCATGCTGGCCACATGACCCAGAAGCTGTACGCCGGCTCCCTTGGCCAATAAAGCGAGATGAGCACCGCAACCCCAGAGTCGTCCGCGACTGGACCTAATGGTCAGGGGTCCCTTTACCTAACCATCCAGGGGTCCTTTATCTTTACTTTATCACCTATTGTTGGGGTACTGGGTGCCTTTGCCAAACTTTGGGCCTGGGTCTATGCCAGGCCATGCCACACCCTGGAGCTAGACATGCTCCAAAGGCAAAGGTGGGTAGACCTTTGTCAAAACACATACTCCCTCCCATTCTTATCCTCCATCCAGGCGTGAGAGAAACATGATCAGAGTTCAGTGACGCTTTCCAGCAGGGCACAAACACCCAATGAGGGTGTGAAGCAAGGCTGGTCAGGGATGAGGCTCAGGAGGGCATGTGGCCTAGGGAGAGACCCAGGGGACAAATAAAGGAGGTCCATAGGGCTACATTTGGTCCTTGGTTCCCCATCCCCAGGGCAGACAGCATCGGGCCAACCGCCAGGCTCAGTGTATCACCCCCACCTCTAATATTTCCATAGAGCAGGCCAAGAAACCCAATTGGAACCTTCATGGCTAGAGGCAGTCTATCTTGGAATACCAGGCACAAAGAGCAGCAGCCACAGGATGCCGCCTTCATCGTCACCCTTCCAGCTCCCTGGGAGCATCTGGCCGGCTGCCTCTTATAGGGAGAAAGCAGGGTGAGGTGGAATCGTTGGCCCCGACTTGAGAACGTCTCTTTATCTCCTTGAATTAAATACAGTGGGTTTAATGGCTAATGTTTTCAGGCCACATTCATCCGTGGCCAACCCTTTGGAGGCTTGCATGCAGGTGGCTACCCCACGCTCTCTTATGCACAAACTCCCTCATCCAGGTCAGCCAAGGAGAGGGAATTATTCCACACCTCACTCCTGTTTATAGGTAAAGGGACCCCTGACCATTAGATCCAGTCGTGGCCGACTCTGGGGTTGCGGCGCTCATCTCGCTTTATTGGCCGAGGGAGCCGGCGTACAGTTTCCGGGTCATGTGGCCAGCAGGACTAAGCCGCTTCTGGAGAACCAGAGCAGCACACAGAAACGCCATTTACCTTCCCGCCGGAGTGGTACCTATTTATCTACTTGCACTTTGACGTGCTTTTGAACTGCTAGGGGGCAGGAGCAGGAACCGAGCAACGGGAGCTCACCCCGTCACGGGGATTCGAACCACCAACCTTCTGATCAGCAAGCCCTAGGCTCTGTGGTTTAACCCACAGCGCCACCCACATCCCACCCCTGTTTACCCGATGTTTAATCTGATGTGCCCTTCATCCCCATCAGGGAACTGGGCAAGGGCTGCTGTTTAGCTTGATTTTTTTTTAAAAAAAGCATTCCTTCTTGCCGCCGCCACCACCACAAAAATCACCTGTGCCTTGCCTGGAGAAGGGAAGAAGGGCCTGTCTTAGGCCAGTGGATCCCAAAGTGGGTGGCACTATCTCCAGGGGGGAGGGGGGAGGCATTACCTAGAGGGATGCTAAGAGTCAAGCGGGTGGCAAGAGGTATAAATGACTGTCAGACTGGATCAAGTCCTCGGTTTTGTTGAATTAATTAAACTAAATAGTTTTAATTGAAATTTGAATTAATTGCTTCCCGTTTTGAACGTGATTGTGCTGCTGTCTTCCTTAGTGGGTTGTGTAAACCGATGTTCTGAACAATGCTTTTTACAGGGTGGGGTAGGGGATGAGTTTATGGAACTAAGGAAGCAGTGGCCCGAAAATGATCAAGAACCGCTGCTTTAGGGGGGCTGGATTAGACACTACCCCTGCCATATAGTCACCCCAGGGCTTAAGACGCTGTGTTTGCATCACTTCTGCTCCTTGCAACATTTGGGTTACATAACTTGTGGTGGCTTACCTGTGTACAGTGGTACCTTGGGTTACAGACGCTTCAGGTTACTGATGCTTTAGGTTACAGACTCTGCTAACCCAGAAATAGTACCTTGGGTTAAGAACTTTGCATCAGGATGAGAACAGAAATCGCACAGCAGCGGCAGTGGGAGGCCCCATCAGCTAAAGTGGTACCTCAGGTTAAGAACCGTTTCAGGTTAAGAACAGACCTCCAGAACAAATTAAGTTCTTAACCCAAGGTACCACTGTATCTGGTGATCCCTGTGCAATACTATACAGTCATACTTCATGTTACGTCCGCTTCATGTTATGTCCTTTCAGGTTACGTCCTGCGGCGACCCGGAAGTACTGGAAAGGGTTACTTCTGGGTTTCACCGCTCGCGCATGCACAGAAGTGCAAAATGACATCACGCGCATGCGCAGAAACGGCAAATCGCAACCCGCGTGTGTGCAGATGTGCCGCTGCGGGTTGTGTTCTTTTCATGTTGTGAACGGGCCTACAGAATGGATCCCATTCGCAACCAGAGATACCACTGTACTACTCACCTAAGCATAAAGGTAAAGGTAAAGGTACCCCTGCCCGTACGGGCCAGTCTTGCCAGACTCTGGGGTTGTGTGCCCATCTCACTCAAGAGGCCAGGGGCCAGCGCTGTCCGAAGACACTTCCGGGTCACGTGGCCAGCGTGACATCGCTGCTCTGGCGAGCCAGAGCTGCACACGGAAACGCCGTTTATCTTCCCGCAAGAAAGCGGTCCCTATTTATCTACTTGCACCTGGAGGTGCTTTCGAACTGCTAGGTTGGCAGGCGCAGGGACCGAGCAACGGGAGCGCACCCCGCCGCGGGGATTTGAACCTCCAACCTTTCGATCGGCAAGCCCTAGGCGCTGAGGCTTTTACCCACAGCGCCACCTGCATCCCCCCCACCTAAGCATACGACTCGGATATTTCACAACTGTGAAAAGAGGGGTGCTTGTAGCACCCTGGGGTTTCCTGAGCCCCCCTCCGCCTCCCCCTGCCTCATTCCACCTTGCCGCACTCCTTGCACGCTTCATCTGCAGTAGCCTCTCCTGCCCTGATTTAAAAGCCAAGAGAGCGTGCGACTGTTTCTCTGGTTAAAGATATACTATGAAAGGACACTTTAATTGTCCTATTGCACATTATCAATGGCTCAGATTGAAGTTCCGTCAGCCACAGGGTGGGCCCAGCAGGGGGATTTAGTATCTCACGGGTGCACATTTGAATGCACCTGTGCTAGAGAGGGGATGGAGAGGAGCATGGCAGACCATGGCTCAGGTGGTAGAGAGCCTGCTGTGAGTGCAGAAGGTCCCCGGTTCAATTCCCGACATCTCCAGTCAAAACAGGATCAGCCAGCAGAGGATGGGGGATGGCCCTTCTAGGCCCGGGTCCTTGGAGAGGCACTGCCAGTCAGAGCAGACTGTATTGGGCTAGATGGACAGATCACCAAACCTGGGGTAAAGCAGGTTCCTATGGTAATCCTTTCACATCTCTCTCCTACCCATCACCAAGGTGAGACTCTTAATCTCAGGGTCGTGGTTTCGAGCCCCACACAGATTCCTGCACTGCAAGGGGGTTGGACTAGATGACCCGCGGGGTCCCTCCCGACTCTACAACTCAACGATTCAATGGATTTAAATCACAGAGGGCAAACTTATCTTTCCATGCCCAAAAAGGTAAGAGGGATTTTCCTATATGCTACGGTCGCAGCAAGGGTGCTCAATGCAGCAAATTGGAAGAGTGATGAAGTTCCATCAAGATTAGAATGGATATAAAAACTGGCTGAATATGCGGAATTAGATAGCTTGTCAGAAAAAAATAAAAAATAAACCAAAACAGGTATTTATATCAAAATGGGAAGTCTTCTAAATTTATCTGGAAAATAATAATAGTAGCTTAAAGTCATTTGCAGCATTCAAATAACTTCAGTAGCAGCTTTAAGTATGATGTAAAACTTAAGATAGACTAAAGATTTTGAAACTTTACTTTAACTTGTTATGTGATGGCAGTGTACAACAGATGAGAAAGTGAAGTAAGGAATAGATGGGAAGTTGGGTCTATAGAGAAAGACTATTTTTATTTTAAGGTTTTGAGATTATTATTTGATGAGTTAATGTTCTCTTTGCCTTACGTTGATGGATATCTGTTTTTTCGTTTTGGTGTGCTTAAGTGGAAAAAAACACACAAAAAACTTGTCTTTCCATGCCCACATGCACAGAAAACAGGGGCAGTGATTTATCAGGAAACATGGACTGAACACAGGCACCTTCAGAGCCCGCTAAAAACCGTTTTGTTTTGACAAGCCTACCCAGACATGCAGAATGCAGACCTGTGTTTGAATCTGGATTTCATCTTGTTTGAATCTGGATTTTATCTGACCACTGATTTTCATAATTATTTAAAAAAAATATGTTTCAGAATAGCTTTTAGAACGTCAACCCCTCCCACCCCGGGCCGATTATTTATTTCGTCTTTCTTTTTGTAAACTGCTTTCAGGTATGAAATAAACACATGAATAAAATCCATTTTTGGATGAAGCGGGAATTCTTTCTTTCTTTCCCCCCTTGCCTCTTCTAAACAAAAATAAGTATGTTGAACAGGGGGATGTGCAGTGAAATTGCGCACGGTCCAGTTCTAACACAAATCTCGAGAGAAAAGTGGGGTTATGGGCAGTGAACTAGTGAGATATTAAGGGGACACGAGAGAATCCCCCTACTCTTAGCTCCTGCCCTCCTCTGTGGAGAACAACCTTCACGCAGGTGAGTAAATGGCGAACTAGGAGAAGTGGGGAATCAATGGGCTTGCCACAGGCCTGCTCCCATTAAGCAATTCCCCCCACCTCCCGTTCCTTCCAACAATCTTTGCTTTACAACCCCGAAGGACCAACGCCTTCCTCGTTGCTCTCCATAATCGTTGGTTTCCAGGTAAATGCTGACAGCATCTCCTCCAAAATATCACCCCGAAACCTTCGCAAGGCCTGCGCAGGCAATTACCAGAAGAAAGACAGGTATAAGGAGAGGCAATTACTGACAGAGAGATATAGATTACCCCCCAGCCATCGCACAAAAAGAGAGTATTAAAAAGACTCCTGGAGCGTTCCCCCACCCCAGCTCCTCCAAGGAGGCAGCTTCACCCTCCTCCTCCGAAAAACCGCGAACAAGGGACTCTCTCTTATTAACGGGGCAATCTCCAGAGAATCCTTATATGCGTGAGGTGATGGGGCCCAGAAGCTGGAGTCATTAGAAACTGGGTAACTAAGGTAACCCGAGGAATCTAATTTTCCTCCTTTCCCTTTAATGTCTGTCTCTTTCTTGGCAACCATCAGCCTCAGCCTCTCAGGTTTGGAAAGATGTGTCTAAAAGCTTGTTCTTTTCTCTGCTCTCGGTAATAACAGTGCCACACTCTCTCCCTCTATGTATCGGCGGGGCTTAATGGGACTGATGCACAATCCCTGCGCAAAGAAACAATCGGTGAGCTTTGATGCACGCCACGCATCGCAGGCTGCCTCTGAAAGCCAGAGACACCTCATGCGCCTGCAACAAAAGCAAGGCCTCCAAGCAGGGGTAGAGGGTGGCGAAGGGGGAGCTGGGACCCTCAGAGGCTATTCTAGATTTTTCCTCCAAGATCCTCCTTCCTTCCGGTATATCTCCGGTTCTTTTGCTTAGGGTAAAGGTAAAGGTAAAGGGACCCCTGACCATTAGGTCCAGTTGCTGATGACTCTGGGGTTGCGGCATTCATCTCGCTTTACTGGCCGAGGGAGCCGGCATACAGCTTCCGGGTCATGTGGCCAGCATGACTAAGCCGCTTCTGGTGAACCAGAGCAGCACACGGAAACGCCGTTTACCTTCCCGCCGGAGCGGTACCTATTTATCTACTTGCACTTTGAGGTGCTTTCAAACTGCTAGGTTGGCAGGAGCAGGGACCGAGCAACAGGAGCTCACCCGTCGCAGGGATTGGAACTGCCGACCTTCTGATCAGCAAGTCCTAGGCTCTGTGGTTTAACCCACAGCACCACCCGCGTCCCTTTTACTTAGGGAAATCTGTGGCTTCCCTGTTGTTCTTCGATGCCATCAGCCCTGACCATTGGCTTTGCTGGCTGGGGCTGATGAGAGTTGGGAGAGCAACATCGAGATTGGTGGCGGAGGGGGCCTTTGGTTTTTCCAATTCAGCAGCAGCCTGTGCAAGGCCAAACTTTGGTGCCCCCCGCCTCTCAACTTCCATTCTACATGTGCACTTAGTCATAGTTGTGGTGCCCTGTGGCTTAAATCCACCTCTTTCTGGAGGGCCACAATTTAGCCATCTCTGGCTTATGGAGATGTAAGAGAGAGAGCGTTAGAAAAGGATGCTGAGGTTACTAAGAGCCAGCATGGGTTTCTCAAGAACAGGTCATGCCAGACTTTCTTTTGATAAAGTTACAAGTCTGGTGGATCAGGGGAATGCTGTGGATGTATTGTATCTTGATTCCAGTCAGGCTTTTGACGTAGTTCCCCATGAAATTTCTTGTGGAGAAGTAGGTAAAATGTGGAATGAATGATGCTAACCAGCAGGTTCAAGGAAGGAGGTTCCAACTAAACATTGGGAAGAACTTTCTGATGGTAAAAGCTGTTCAAAGGTGGAATGGACACCCCATTTTTAAACGGAGGTTGGATAGCCATCTGTCAGTGATTCTTTAGCTGTGACTTCTGCATTGCAGGGGATTGGACTAGATCAGTGTTTTTCAATCTTTTTTGGGCAAAGGCACACTTGTTTCATGAAAAAAATCACAAGGCACACCACCATTAGAAAATGTTAAAAAATTCAACTCTGTGCCTATATTGGCTATATATAAAGTAATTCTCTTGAATAGGAATCAAATAAACACAAAGAAAGTATTCTATAATTACTTTATTATGAAATAGTAAGTAAACAGAAATATGAAAAATTATAAAATACTTTATTTTTAAATCTTTCGAATTTTTCAATTTCCCCCACGGCACACCTGGCAACATCTCACGGCACACTAGTGTGCCGCGGAACAGTGGTTGAAAAACACTGGACTAGATGACCCTAGTTACTAGGGCACCACTGAGCCCATGTGTACCACGTTGGTGAATTCTGAATTAGTTTAAAACGAGCAAGAGGTCTCTGCTGTGGACCTCCCCTCCAGAATCTGCAGAGCTGTGAGCAGGAATAGCAGAATTGCCAACTGCCTCGGCTTTGATTCTGGGAACGAAAGGGTTTGGAGAACAAAACCTGAAGCAGTCAAATTCCTTCCACCTCAGAAAGTTGTGGGACCCAGGAGGATACGAGGAGAGAGAAAAGATCCCTTTCAATATCAGGACTGGAACGAAAGAGAAGGAACGAAACTGGGCCTGAACATCCTGCGGCTGATGGATTTCTGCAAATGCGTATTTCTTTTGAAAGGACTTTGGATGGGAGAAGTCAATGGAGTGCATTGAATATTGGGGCTGCCACCTGATTAGCAAAATCTCTGTTAATTCATTGTATGAGTTTTGATTCATTGATTCTGAGCTAAAACTGCAGTGCTGAAGAGGGAGGAGAAGGAGAAAAGTGAACTGACTCTGCTTTTACAGCAGAGCTGGGGGAGCTGCGGCCATACAGGTGTTGTTGGACTCTAACTCCCATCATCCCTGGCCACTGGTCTGGTCATGCCAGTTGGGATGGTGGGAGTTGGGAGTCTGGGAGGCAAAAGGTTCCCCAATGCTATTTTTGAGGATTCTTATCTCATAGCTCACAGTAGAGTCTAGAAGAGGGATTCCCCCCCCCCAACTTGGTGCCCTCCAGATTTTTTTGACCCAAATTCTGATCAACCCCTGCCAGAATGGCCAAAAGTCAAGGATGATGGAAACTGTAATCCAAGCTCCCCCCATAAAAACATCAGGAAAGAACCGCATGCTGCTGTATCACCCCAAATCTCACTTTATTCCCATGATTTTCCTCGTTAAGGAGGCTGCAAACTGATTCCCCACCCCCCACCCTGGAATCAAATAAAACAGAAGTGAGTGATGAACATGCACGTTAATCCATTAGTTTTCTGGAAGCGGTTTTTACGTCATGTAAAAGCTCAGATATGGCATGGAAATTAACAGGGAAATGGGATAAATTGCCATGTGAACACAGACTGAGCCAGCCGCGTTTTTTCAACCTGACCAAACTCATGGGGGTTACTGCATGGATAAAATGGAGTAATGCCCCATATACGTCACCCTGAACATCACAGGATTATAGAGTTGGAAGGGACACTGAGAATCATCTTGTCCAACCCACTTACAATGCAGGAATATGCACCTGTACGGGACTCAAACCCACAACCTTGGCATTATCGCTCTAATCAACTGAGGTATGCGTTTTTAAAAAGTGGTTTATACTAAAATGCCATTTTTCCCCGTATCCCAGCAAACAGAAAAGTGGCAAATGCATTTACAAATAAATAAAGCCCTATTCAGTCAGCAAAGGGGCAGTGCAAACACAAAAGAGCAACATCTTAAGCCCTGTTCCTGTTGCCATGTGCCTGTTTCTAGTTTCTCATATTTTAGGACAAACATCTGCAGTGGCAAGGCCTCTGTCAACTTCCTTCACAGGATTCTGGATCGAGCAAGGAGCCAGCAGTGGACAGCAGGCTCCCCGCTGTAGACCTATTTGCCCTGCCCGCGTGAGGAGTTGGAAGGAGCTGTGGCCTCATCCATGCCATATGTCGTCAAAAGCACCATAATGGCACTTTCAACAGTCATGGCTTCCCCCAACTCATTCTGGGAGATGTCATTTGTGAAGGGTGCTGAGAGCTGTTCTGAGGCCCCTATTCGCAGTTCACGGAGTTCCCTGTGAAGACGGACTGACTATTAAACCACGGTGGGAACTGTAGGTCTGGGAGGCCTCCCAACAAATTTCAGCACCCTTAACAAACTATAACTCCCAGGATTCATGGCTGCTGAAAGTGGTATGCTAATGCTACACAAATCTGGAGTGGAGCCTTGACTGTTGGGTGGAGCCTTGTATGCCTACTTCTGGCAACTCCTGCAGCCCAGCTGGTGCCAAACACCTTGACCTGCTTTCCTTTTCTTTCCATCAGCGAGGACTTGGGGGGTGTGGACTTTTCCTCTGGGCAATGCAGGATCTCCAGACACACTGCCCAAGCTTGCGCCCCAGGAAGGTCACTTGAGTGCTGCTAAAACAGCAGTTCTTGCCAACAAAGGTCCGTTTGGTTAAAGCTATGGTTTTCCCAGTAGTGATGTATGGAAGTGAGAGCTGGACCATAAAGAAGGCTGATCGCCGAAGAATGGATGCTTTTGAATTCTGGTGCTGGAAGAGACTCTTGAGAGTCCCATGGACTGCAAGAAGATCAAACCTCTCCATTCTGAAGGAAATCAGCCCTGAGTGCTCACTGGAAGGACAGATCCTGAAGCTGAGGCTCCAAGACTTTGGCCACCTCATGAGAAGAGAAGACTCCCTTGAAAAGACCCTGATGTTGGGAAAGGTGGAGGGCACAAGGAGAAGGGGACGACAGAGGACGAGATGGTGGGACAGTGTTCTCAAAGCTACTAACGTGAGTTTGACCAAGCTGCAGGAGGCAGTGGAAGACAGGAGTGCCTGGCGTGCTCTGGTCCAGGGGGTCACGAAGAGTCAGACACAACTAAATGACTAAACAACAACAACACAGCAGTTTACTTCACCCCTGGAGGCGCACTCAGTTGTCTCTCAAGACAGATGGATGCTAACAAGTAATTATAATTATACTTCTTTTATTGTTTATACCCCGCCTAGCTGGCTGGGTTGCCCCAGCCACTCTGGGCGGCTACTTTAAACGTCAAGTGCAAATGGTGTCTTACACTGAGTCAGACCATGGATCCACCTGGCTCAGTACTGCCCACACTGACTGGAAGCTGCACTTCAGGCAGGGGAACATTCCCAGCCCCGAGTGGAGAAAACAGGGACTGAGCCTGAGCAAAGCAGATGCTCTGTTGCCCTTTTTCAATTTCTAAAGAGGGATCTCCTAACACCTCTTAGCATCCTTAACAAACCACACTTCCCAGAATTCTCTTTTTTTTGGGGGGGCACACTGTTTAAAGTGGTACCGCAGTGCTTCAATTGCATGGTGCCGAGGTGTATGTGAGAACAGAGGACTCATGTTTGTAAAAGGTAAAGGTAAAGGGACCCTGACCCTTAGGTCCGGTCGTGACCTGGGGTTGCGGCGCTCATCTCGCTTTACTGGCCGAGGGAGCCGACGTACAGCTTCCGGGTCATGTGGCCAGCATGACTAAGCCGCTTCTGGCGAACCAGAGCAGCACACGGAAACGCTGTTTGCCTTCCAGCTGTAGCGGTACCTATTTATCTACTTGCACTCTGACGTGCTTTCAAACTGCTAGGTTGGCAGGAGCAGGGACCGAGCAACAGGAGTTCACCCCGTCGCGGGGATTTGAACCGCCAACCTTCTGATCAGCAAGTCCTAGACACTTTGGTTTAATCCACAGCGCCACCCGCGTCCCATGTTTCAGGGGGGACCAAAAGGCCTCATTCCTTCCTATGCACTTCCCTCTTCAACCCCAGCCCCCCCCCCCCCCATAATCCTCTCCCCTTGGCTTGTCTGGACAATGTTAATGCACCTTAGCCCTCCTGGCATCCCTTGACGCTACACAGTTGGGCGGCTGCGCCACTGCAGACCGCTAAGCAAATGTAGTGCAAATGAGATGCCGGGTTTTCATTTGCACCCAATCTCCCTTTCTGTGGCACCCCCGAAGCTGACCTGTTCGGTCCTGCCCCCTCCTCGCCACTGCTGCTTCGACTCCTCCTTCCCCCTCACCATTGCTACAGGAAGAGCCTGCGGCGACGCCACCTCCCCGCTCCTCAGCCCCGCTACAAATCAGTGTCCGCTCGCAGCGCCGTTAGACAGAGTCTCGCCGTACGTGCTCCTGATCTTAATGCCTTCCCAAGAGGAGGCCGGGGAGAAGATCCTTCCAGCTGCCAGTCCAGGAAGGCCGCTGTTGCTACCACCCCAGTCGGCCGGCAGCAGTTTGTGGCTGGGTGCTCTCTCCCTGGCTGTGGCCTCAGGCTCCAAAGAGCCAGGGTTGCACAGTGGTTGGAGCACTGGACTAGGACCTGGGGGAGACCAGAGTTCAAATCCCCACAAGCGGCTGCGGAGCTCAGTGGGGCCCCATCTGCAACATACAGTGGTACATACGCTTCAGGTTACATACGCTTCAGGTCACAGACTCTGCTAACCCAGAAATAGTGCTTCAGGTTAAGAACATTGCTTCAGGATGAGAACAGAAAGTGTGCTCTGGCAGCGTGGCAGCAGCAGGAGGCCCCATTAGCTAAAGTGGTGCTTCAGGTTAAGAACAGTTTCAGGTTAAGTACGGACCTCCGGAACGAATTAAGTACTTAACCCGAGGGACCACTGTAAATTTAAAGCAGTACCACTTTAAACAGTCATGGCTCCCCCCCCCCAAAAAAAAAACAATTGTGGAAATTGTAGTTCGTAAAGGGAATGGAGAATTGTCAGGAGAGCCTTAGCTCAGAGAGTTGCAATTTATCTGTTGCTTTTACACCCAGAGAGGCTCTCCTGGTGCCATCCTTACATGTCTTCAGGCGCCAGGGAAAAACCCTCCTCTTTACCCAGGCCACTGGCTATTAAATAATCCATGGCCTATTAAAGCTGGGGGGGGGGGGATTACAACTGTTATTATTTTATTGTGTGCTGGGGGGGCAACTGTTATTATTTTATCGTGTGCTATTTATTATTATGCTTTTATTATTATGCTCCATAAAACTGGCTAAGTACTTAATTCGTTCCGGAGGTCCGTTCTTAACCTGAAACTGTTCTTAACCTGAAGCACCACTTTAGCTAATGGGGCCTCCTGCTGCCGCTGCACCACCGGAGCACGATTTCTGTTCTCACCCTGAAGCAAAATTCTTAACCTGAAGCACTATTTCTGGGTTAGTGGAGTCTGTAACCTGAAGCGTTTGTAACCTGAAGAGTATGTAACCCGAGGTACCACTGTATACTGCCCTGGGATCTTTTGATAAAAAGTGGTATATAAATTGAAACAACAACACAACAACAACAACAACAACAACATCACACCCTCCCTTCCTCATTTAATTCCCGCAACAACCCTACAATGAGGTAGATTAGGCTGAGAGGCACTTTGCAGAGGGATGTATGTGTGTGTGTTGGTACTCAGGTGTGTGTTTCTGTACTCAGGTGAGATTTACATCCATTGCTCTGCCCACATTCCCCTCTGGCCCCTGCCTCCACAAGCATGCGGCCCTCAGAAGGCTGCTCAGAAAGGAACTCATCCCTCGCACTGGAAAAGGTTCCCCGTCTGTCGTACTGGGATGTGCTGACTTCACCTTTGCAGCTGCCGACACAGCTATGAGTTTGCCGAGCCTATTTTTAGCTTGCCGCCTTTGCCACACTTCTTCCGCTGTGAGACAGGAAAGGCTGATGAAGTTGCTAGAGGAGGAGGAAGAAGAGGAGGAAGAAGAAAAAGAAAGGCTCGTTTGGTTCTTCCTCCACCATCCCAACCGTCTCCAGTGGGGTTTGAGGTGTCCAGCATCGCAACGACCTCCGTCTCTGCTGCTCACAGTGATCATCTCGCCATGGATGGAAAATGGAAATAATGTGCCTTCCCCTGCCCAATGGGCCGAAGCAGATGGTGGGCTGCAGTTGTGATCCTTTGGGTGCGCAACGGTATCAGGGCAGTCGTAGGTTGTCCTGTTTGCGCTTGAAAAAGTCCCATGGTGGACACACAGCTCTGTTTCCATGTCCTGTAATGGGCTGCTGAAATCCTGCAGCCTTTTACATCACAAATATTCCAGGGCTGGGTCTGCTTTCTCTTACACCGTCAAAGGGGGGTGCCCTGCACCCCAAAAGACGGCAGTGATGCAGCAACATTGGGGAAGTATTGCAGAACAACTGATGAATAAGAATGATGTATGGACGGTTCAGTGTAAACCCAGCACGAATGCGCTATCATTTGTAAGCCGCTCTGAGTGTTGTTTTTTAATTTAAACAATCAAGTGGTATATAAATTTATGAAATGTATCAGTGGCATGCTGCACAACAGATATGCATTAAAAAAGCATCTGGAGGGACCCTTTCAACTGGTTTCAGTTAATATATTCCGGGGATCTACTGATAAACAAGAGTATCTCCTGCAGTCTGCCCTCCCCTGAACTAAATAGCAGATTCTAGGAAGCCAGATCACATACCCTTCAAGAGTCCTGATTTGCCCAGGCCATTCCTGGAATGACAGACGCCATCCTGGCTTCTGATTTGATCCTGGAATGTCCCGTTTTCCCCTTCCATTGCTGCCACAGAGAGGAGGATGGGCTGGTCCTTGTGCTTGAAGCCAAAAAGATGTTAGCCAAATGGAACCTCCATGTCCAGTGACAGAGTACCTTTGAGTACAAGATGCTGGGGCAGACAGCAGAGTGGAGGAGGCGGTCAGCAATGTCCTGCTTGCAAGCTTCCCAAATAAAGGCTATTAGACCAGGGACCTGTGGCCCTCCAGCTGCCATCCACCCCCGTTTATCATGCATTCTGGCTAGGTTTGATAGAGACTGGACCTTGCTCTGATCCTGCCAGGAAACTGCTGTGGACCTGGAATAGCTCAGTCAGAAGAGCACGAGGCTCTGAATCCGAGGGTTGTGGGTTCGAGTCCCACGTTGGGCAAAAGATTCCTGCACTGCAGGGGGCTGGACTAGATGACCCTTGTGGTGCCTTCCAACTCTACAATTCGGTGTATTTTCATGTTGCCAGCAGCCCTCTGGAAATCGGGTGGGTTAGCCTTCCCTGTTTTGCCTTTGGCGTATTTTCCTTCTCGTCCCGAGCGTCAAGACATCTCGTTTGATTAAAGACAAGCACTGACCAAGCATGACTGCCATTATTAATGACACAACTGGAGAGTTCCAGTGGGGCCTTGGCAACGATGCCGGCCACTTGGTTTCTCCCCCCTACTTCCCGGGAGACACTACGTCCTGCAGCCACACTGCACGGATGCTACCCCGGGGATCCCGTGGCCTTTCAGCAGACAGCAAGCGGAGCCGGCGGTGGCCGTTGTGGTGGGCGCCCACTGCTCCAACGCCAACACCTCATTTATATGTCTTGATTGCACCTTATCAGTCCTTCCCAGAGACTGGGCTGACTGCGGGATGCCTCAAAGGTGGCGTCGCGAGCCCACTCCTGATTGTAATTCTACTTAATTGGCCCTCCTTGCCAAGGGTAGATAGGCACAGATATATAGATCCTGCTCCGAAACGTTTTGAAGAGGGCGCGTTTGTAATAAGAGTAATAATTCTCATGAAAGGATTGCACGTCAAGAACCCATCAGCGCCAGCAGGGGAGGAAATCTTACCCCGCCCCGGCTCCCCCCCCCCGTAGCCTCGAAGCAGCAGGCGGGCGGTGGCAGTGGGGAGAAGCGTCTGCTGACTGATCCCGCTGCGGCTGTGCCCTCGCGTGAGTTATGAGATCATTTGCCAACCTGTGGAATCCATAAATCGAGGCTCCCTCTTGGCCCATTACGCGGTGCTCCGATGGTGTCACGTTCCTTCGTTCGCGCCCGTCCCTCGCCAGCTCCAGCAAATCGCAGAGGCCAACGTTTTCAATTAAGGAAGAGGAATAATTGCAGGCAAGGCTCCAGGTTTCGAGTTGGGATGGGGAAAGGGGGCAAAAATGTTTCACTCCCCGCTTCGCAAGCTGCAAAATGTCTCCGGAGGGGGCGTTCCAGAGGCTCGCTGCCTCCCCATCTGTGGCTGATGTGCTAAAATCATCCAGGGGGAATCCTGAGGGATGGTGCTTTCGATAATGCTTATCATGTCAACTGCTGCTCAGGAGGCTTTGGTCCTGGGCTGCCCAGAAACCTTTGGACTCACTGAGTGGTAGCAAACTGCACAGTGCCCCCACTCCCCGAAGAAAGTGAACGCAAATGTCTCTTGCAGGTGTGGGAACCTGGTGCCCTCCACAAAGTGCTAGACTACAACTCCCATTGTCTCTGATTGCCCAGGCTAGCTGGGGCTGATGGGAGCTGGAGTCAAACAATATCTAGAGAGCCACTGGTTCCCCTACCTTTGCCTTAGAGACCTTTTGTATTGAACATACAATGAAACTGTGATGGGATAATGAGCTGCTTGTGCGTAAAAGCTGAATCCCTCAGAGCTTGGCATAGGTCTCAAAGCTCTGCCTTTACGGGAGCCCTCAAAGCATGACTCCCTCAATCACTGGCAGAATCCGTCAGTGGGCGCTTCCGGAATTTACTCCAACATAAGAGTTCCTTAACGGAAACTCTCCGTCTGGATTCTCTGCGTGACAGTTTCCTGCGCGGAGTGGGCGTCCCCAGTGGAGGTCCTGAGCCCTCCCCGCTGTTCTCACTGGAAGCATCTTGGAGCCATCCCTCCGCCTGAGTTTCTGCAGGAACTCTCCCTCTCCCCCTGCTGGTTCCTTCCTCAGCATCTGAGGGTCTCTTAGCCTCCTTGAGCCCTTCCACCACCTGACTCTCCGATGGCAGTTCCCTGACAGAAACATGGAATCATAGAGCTGGAGGGACATTGTCTAGTCCAGTGTGTCTCAAACTTGGGTGGACTACATCTCCCATGATCCCTGTCCACTGGTCCTGCTAGCTAGAGATGGTGGGAGTTATAGTTCAACAGCAGTGGGAGACCTGAGTTTGAGAAACACTGGTTTAGCCAAACCCCATGCCGTTGCAGGAAATTGACTGTGACCACATCCCTTAGAGGCAGCTGTGCAGCTTCTGACTAAGGAGAGCCCACTACCTTTCAGGTCACCTTCTCCACCAACCACAGTTCCTCTGCCAAACAGCCATCAGGAACATCTTCAGATTTTCATGATATTGGGTCAAAATCCCCTTTCTTGTCATTTGGAGCCTGCTGATTTGGGTCCTGCCTTCTGCAGCAGCAGAAAACAGATTTGCTCCAACATCTATATCAGGGACAAGGAAACATTCTTCAACCTGAGGGCCACATTCTCATCTGGATGGCCTTCAGAGGGCCATATCCCAGCGGTGGGCGGGACCAGAGGCAAAAGTGGGAGGAGCAACACATGTAAATATTACCTCTCTATGGTAGGCTAGTTTCTACACGTCTCACTCTATTCTCCATCCAGACAAGCCATAGGCACCTTCTAGCCAGGCAAAAACTCTCAAGGAGGGCAGGAGGTAGGGCTACTGGGGTCTGTTGCCCAGGGAAGATTCAGAAGGCCAGATAGAAAGAATTGGAGTGCCACATCTGAGTTCCCCACCCTTGATCTAGATGAAAGGCCTTCAGAGATTGGATGATGGGTATCATATAAAGGTAAAGGACCCCTGACCATTAGGTCCACTCGTGGCCGACTCTCTCGCTTTATTGGCCGAGGGAGCCAGCGTACAGCTTCCGGGTCATGTGGCCAGCATGACTAAGCCGCTTCTGCGAACCAGAGCAGCGCATGGAAACGCTGTTTACCTTCCCGCTGGAGCGGTACCCAGTTATCTACTTGCACTTTTGTGCTTTCGAACTGCTAGGTGGGCAGAGCCGGGACTGAGCAATGGGAGCTCACCCCATCGTGGGGATTTGAACCGCCGACCTTCTGATCAGCAAGCCCTAGGCTCTGTGTTTTAACCCACAGTGCCACCCGCGTCCCGGTTATCATATGGCATCTTGTTAATCTGACTTGGTATATAATCCGATAGCGGGTCCACCTCTTCATCTGCCTAGCCCAGCACTGTCTGTTCTGACAGGGACACACACAAAGATCCCCCACCACATTCTATCTGGAGAGGCCGGAGGTTGGACCCGGGACGTTCTGCATGCAAAGCAGGTGTTCTACTGCTGCATCACAGACCCTCCGCTCTGCTGTTCCATGGGCACCCCAGAAAACACTGCCCAGGCAAGTGCTTTGCCCCTCTGTCCCTTCACCTATCTGAAAGGGAAACGTAAGAGCTTACTCAAGGGGAACTGAAGGCAGCAAAGCTTTCTTTGGCTCCCTTGGGGAGAACTTTGCCAAGCTGGTTCTTCAAGCAGGTTTCCCAGTCCCTGTCAGGCTTGAATTGGACAAAGCCGCTGCCTCCGAACTTCCCAGATGGATCCCTCGCCCCTGCAGCTAAACCGCAGGCACCGTCTTCCTTTCCCCCTTGCCGCTGGCTGCCACCCCCCACCCCCCACCCGCTTCCAAATGATAATTTATGACCCTCTGACCCGCTCCACCTTCTAAATCAAGCGGATCAATAGAGGAATCAGACAATCCTTTTAAGAAAGCAGCTCATCTGCTCATTTCCAGCTAATGATCCTTGGTCCTCATAGCGCCAATGTCTGGGCTCAGACTCAGAAGGGGGAGGGGGAAGAGAAGAAGATGGAGAGGGGGCTCAGTGCTATCGGAGCTCACTCCCCCCCCCCAATTGCTGCAGAGATTTGCCACCCCTCTTGGAAAAGCAACCATATCCTACAGGTTCTCACTGCTCTGAATGACTCTGCAAGCCTTATCTCCCTTGCTGGCGAGATGGGTTCCTGGAGGCTTCTCTTGCTCCAGAATCCTCACCTCCTCATCAATCTCTCTGTTCCTCCCCATACCCTGGTTCCTTCTTGCCTTCAACTATCTTCCCTCCCCACCTCTCCTCTCTCATCTTCTTCTTGTTTACGCCTCCCACAGCTGGCAATGCCTCTGCATCATCTTTCCCTTGCCAACGGAGAAAGAAAAAGAGAGAGAGAGAGAGAGAAATAATGATATCTATCCAGGGTTTCATTTGTGGCTGAGTTCCTGCTCCCAGAGGACATGAAGTGTTGCATTTGCGCAATCTCCCAGCCCCTGCCAGCTACGAAGATTTAAGGAGATGCCTTTGGCCGGATCGCATCTCCGATCTCTCTTAGCTTACGCTTCCCCAGATTTCTGATACTTAGAGGGAAGGTCACCTCCCGGCTGGGCTACAGCAATGCACTCTGCATGGGGCTCCCTTGAAGTCAATTCAGAAACACTGATAACTGATTGACACCAGGAGCAATGGGTTGGACTCGATGACCCTTGGGGTCCTTCCAACTCTACAATTCCATGATACTAGGGGGAGCCAATTTGGCAATGTCCATATGTTGATGGACTACAACGCCCATCTTCCCAACCACTAGCCATGGTGGCTGGGACCAGGGTTAGTTGTAGTCCACCCGGCAACATCTGGAGGGCACAACATTTGCTAACCCTGGTCCATATTATGCCGCCTTCGCATATTAAGTGGTGCCAATGTGCTTCTGGGCTCAATTCAAACTCTTGGTTTTAGACTCTAAATTCAAATACCTCAAGGGCTGTCACATGGAATAGGGAGCAAGCTCGTTTTCTCCTGCTCCAGAGGGCAGGACGTGAACCAATGGCTTCAAGTTACAAGAAACAAGACTCCGACTAAACATCAGGAAGAACATTTGGACAGCAAGAGCAGTTTGACAATACAGTGGTACCTCTGGTTACGTGCTTAATTCGTTCCGGAGGTCCGTTCTTAACCTGAAACTGTTCTTAACCTGAAGCACCACTTTAGCTAATGGGGCCTCCTGCTGCTGCTGCGCCACCGGAACACGATTTCTGTTCTCATTATGAAGCAAAGTTCTTAACCCGAGGTACTATTTCTGGGTTAGCAGAGTCTGTAACCTGAAGTGTATGTAACCCGAGGTACCACTGTAGAATGGATTCCCTCAGGAGGTTGTGGGCTCTCCTTCACTGGAGGTTTTTAAGCAGTGATTGGATGGCCCTCTGTCATGGATGCTCTAGCTGAGATTCCTGCATTGCAAGGGGTTGGACTAGATAACCAATTCTACATGCCACAACAGCAGCAAGGATACTCATTGCTAAAGGCTGGAAAACTAAAGATTTGCCCACAGTGGAAGAATGGCAGATGCAACTGATGGACTATATGGAACTGGCTGAGATGACTGGCAGAATCCAAGACCTGGGAGAAGAACTGGTGGAGGAGGATTGGAAGAAATTTAAGGACTACCTACAAAAACACTGTAAATTGTATGAATGTTAAGAAAGATGTAAGATCTGTATTAATATGGCTCCAACAAATTAGTACAAGGAATACAAATTTAAATGTAATTGAAAGGAAAGACAAATTTTGGATATATAACATCTTAAAATTAAGTTCTTAAAAGAGTGCTTTAAATTCTAAAATTTGAGAAATAATATTGGATAACTATAGGATATAAATTGAAATAAGTAAATAATTTGCTAGAAAAATTTATGAGGTCAGCTTGCAGGAACAAGAGATGTGAGGAAGTCCAAAGATGAGAATGAAATGTGGTTACTGAAAAAGATTATGTTTTTATGTATGTTGTTTATTGTTTAAAAACTTTAATAAATATTATTTTAAAAAAAAATAGATGACCAATTCTACATTTCTGTGATTCTAAATGCCGAGGAACCAGCCTACCATCTTGGCTGTGAGTCCTGGAAGACCTGCTCTGTGCCTTGCTGGCCTTTTTCCACCTGGCCTGGGACATTGGGGCCCGGACTGACTCCAGCTTCAAAAGCTGAGGCAGCTGAACAGACTCTTGGGCTGGAGTTTCGTTTAGTGGGCTCTCTCCATGGATTCCAACTGAGCGCTAAAGAGCAGTTTTCCTCAGGTGAAAGCAGCAACATGAGAGCAAGTGTGGATGAGCCCTGAGAGAAATCAAAATCGATAGGTTTCCCTTTTGCTAAACCTGAGTACACCTTTCCTCCCTTGTGATTCTGCTATTTTGAGCATGGGGGTGGGAAATCAGTGCCGCCCCAAGAAGCAGCGAGCAATGGGCACATCCAACATGGTGGTTCATGTTTCCAAATTTTGCATAAACACAATTTGAGAATCATGGACGTATGAAGTTAGCAGCTATTGGTTGTGTTTGCACATAGTGCTAAGCCAGGGGCCACAGTTTTCCCCCAGAAGTGGTGTTTGCAACCCTTCTGTTTCCAGGTGATACAGGAAGGCACAACTCTCCAATCTTGTTCCAAATACAGTCGTACCTTGGTTCTTGAACAGAATGTGTCCCGGGAGTCCATTCGACTCCTGGAAACATTCAAAAACCAAGGCACAGCTTCCCATTGGCTGCAGGACCGCGCCAGACATTCGGCTTCCGAAAACTGTTCGAAAACCGCAACACTCACTTCCGGGTTTCAATCATTTGGGAGCCAGGGCATTTGAGATCTAAGGTACGACTGTAAATTGAGATACAGCCCCTCCCTCCCCACACACCTACAACGCACCTCGACCTCCCGTTCTCTAGGAACGTACCAGACTGCATTCGCTGGTCCCCACCGGAGCAAAGAGCGCAATACATCCTGCATTCTGGTCCTACAATGCAACATCCCCTTTGCACCTAAAATAACAAAACGACCATCATCATGGCCAGGCTTTGATTTCAGCTTCGGCTTGTTTGCGACAGCCGCTACTACCCACCCCAAAACATGAATCCTGTAATCAGGGTTATGTGCTGGGTTATGTACCAACAAGGAAGGAAAGGATCTAGAAAACCAGAGACGATTCCCAGCAACACAACACACTGTGAATAAAAAGGTGAGCTCGGGGGATGCAAACCAAAGGTCCATCAACTACACTACAGCAACCAGCTAGATGTCCCCCCTCTGGACAGCTCACAGGTAAGAAGCACAATGCCGATAGCCTTCCTTTGTTGATGCTTCCTAGCATCCGTCCTCAAAGGTATACTGCCTCTGGAGATGGGGGTTTTATTTATTCTATTTAGCTGTCATGGTTAATATTTATTTATTTATTTCGAGTATTTGTATGCTGTTCTACAGCTGGAAAGTCTCCCAGACTGGCTTACATGCAATCGGTTAAAACAAGACTGTCCCCGCCAACAGGCTGACAATCTAAAAAAGGAAAAAGAGATGCAAGGGAAGAGGTGGGGAAGCAAACTCAAGCCCCAATTTTTGAAGTTAAATATTGGTTTTTATAATACGGCTATAGATAGACCTATCCTCCATGAAGAATTTGTCAAACCCTTAAAGAAAAACCAGGTAATTTTCTGCGTATGCATATGAGGCTCTCTACATATGCTCAGGAACACAGACCAGACGAGACGGGCACACACACAGTAGATAGCAAGCTCCAGTGTGCAGAGAAAATATCGGTTCCTGTTTGACCACACTTTTTGGGTGAACTGGGTCCTGTTCCGACAGCTCTCATTTAGTCCAGCACCCTGTCGTTCAATCACGAGAGTGCTCTCCCTTCCTGTGGCTAGTAGGCCTTGGTAGCCCTCTCCTGCACAGATTTGTCTACTCCTCTTTTAAAGCCAACCAAAGTTGGTGGCCGTCCCTGCCTCCTGCGATGTTCTCCCCTCCTGTGGATCTCAGGAATTAGCAGGCCCAAAGGGCATTGAAAGCAGGCTAGCACAGACCCGCCATCCTGACTATCAGCAGCAGCACAAATCACACAGAAGGGGGGAAAGGGTGCTTTGCGGGCCTCTCTATGCTCCAGCCCCCCATGAACCCATTCCTCTTGTCCTGCACCCCTTCTCGTTGTTAGCAAACAGGGCTACTATTCACCTCCCAGTGATAGGGCAAAGAGCACTGGCGACGAGGCATGGAGGAATGGGAATAATAATAATAATAATAATAATAATAATAATAATAATAATAATTTATACCCCGCCCATCTGGCTGGGTTTCCCCAGCCACTCTGGGCGGCTTCCAACAGAACGCTAAAATACAATAACCTATTACACATTAAAAGCTTCCCTAAAGAGGGCTGCCTTCAGATGTCTTCTAAAAGTTTGGTAGTTATTTTTCTCTTTGACATCTGGTGGGAGGGCGTTCCACAGGGCAGGTGCCACTACCGAGAAGGCCCTCTGCCTGGTTCCCTGTTACTTGGCTTCTCGCAGTGAGGGAACCACCAGAAGGCCCTCGGCGCTGGATCTCAGTGTCCAGGCAGAGTGATGGAGGTGGAGACGCTCCTTCAGGTATACTGGACCGAGGCCGTTTAGGGCTTTAAAGGTCAGCACCAAAACTTGAAGGGCAGAAGACAACTGCATCTCTTCTTACCTTGCCAACGTCCTCTGGGGAACAGGACACCGGGCAAGACAGACCTTTGGTGAGATCCCTTAGGCTTTTCCTTATGTTCTTAGACTTCAGAACCTTTTCGACAAAAGGGACCGGAAGCATCTCTAGGCTGACAACTGGCAGCCTTAAACTGAGCAACCCAGAGAGGCTCACAGGGGGACAGACGAGGAAGGCTACAGGCACAGAGATCTCTAAACGGACACCACCGCTTTCACAGCAAAGAATATTGGCATCCCATAGTTCCACACAGACCAAATTACGGTGCTTGTGTGGGTGGGGGGGACACTTTTCTCCCGGGACCCCCCTAAATACCTCTTTGTCATTATCTTCAAAGGTTACAGGAACAGCTGCACTTGTCAGCTAAAACAGTATGTTACATGCAGGGGGTGAGGTGATAATTTGGGTATACTCCACATGTCAGTCACACTAGAACACTGGGATATATATGTGTGTGTGTGTGTGTGTGTGTAATATATATTCTACACGCACTATATATAAATAGTATACTATATATACACATGCATATACTTTCTATACATACATACATGCATACACAATATCTGTAGAGCCACAGATTCCCCATTGTGCATACACACACACACGCACACATTTTTGTTTCATTTAACAAAACTGATATGCTGTTTGTACATCTAGAACCTCTAAGCAGTCTTTTAAAATCAAAACAAGCATTCAGATTGCCAATAAAATACAAAGTTAATAACTGGTCTTTTAATAAAGAAAATACCAATAGAATAAACTAAAATATGTATTTGGATAGAGTTGCCAGTACAATAACGTTTTTAGCAGCCCCTGAAAAGTAACACACACACACACACACACACACACACACTAAATACCTGTGACCCTTCAGATGTGGTGGACTCCCATTATCTCCCATTATCTCTGACCATTGGCCAAACTTGCTGTGGTTGCTGGGAAATGTAGTCCAACAACAAATGAAGTGCCACAGGTTTGCCATCCCAGATGGATGGATACCAGTAGATAGATAGATGGATAGATAGATAGATAGCTAACAGGAGATATAAATGCAGAGACAAATATAATGCACTGCCAGGGTTTCTAAGTGCCTTCCATGCATTATATTTACTGGAATAACTCTGCTATCCAGAAACCCTTTAGCCATCCTACACTTGCAAAACGTACTTTATTAATCTAATAATGGGGCCAGAGAGAGCCCATTTAAGTCACAATTTTTAACACAACCAGGTGAGTTGGTCCCCCATTCTGAGATGAAACTGACCCTCGCAAGGGAGCTGAGCCCCACAGAAGGACAGTGTAAGCAATGCACACTAGCAAGATTTTAACCGGGTGTCTCCCATCAGGACAGTGATTACCCAGAGACAGGGACCAGAGTGAGTTGAAAGCTGCCTGTGTAAAGAGGCAATAGAGTGGTACTGCTTCTGCTGGCACAGCCAGGACGATAACTATTCAGGGGCTGGGAGGAGAAACCAGGCGGAGGGTCCATGTGCACGCTGAGTTAAAAGCTCCTTGTTTTTTAAAACAACAACAGGATGGTGATGTTGTTGCTGTTTCCAAACTTCGCCCCCATCCTGAGCACTGGGGAAAGGGGTCCTCTCAACAAATGTTGGTCCTACTAACAAGCAGACCCACACACGGGCTGACGTTTGCCAGGCAGCTCTGGCTGCCAGAACCCAGCGGCGCTCTGAAAGGCTGGCCTGCGAGAAGTTCAAGTATGCCGTAAAGCAGAAGAAACCCAGCCTCCCTCTCTCGACCTCCTTTTTCCAGAGGAGCTGGGCAAGGAGAGGGACGCCTCCTGGAAAGGAGAACAGCCTGGCGCAGAGAACTCCAAAGGCCCCCGTCTGACAACCGAGGATTGATGGATTGCCTGCCGCGGAAAAAACCCTCCCCCTCTTCCTTGCCCTCGCTCATTTCCCTTTGGTGCGCAGCAGAAAGAGATAGATAGCGCCTGTGTCTATGTGTGTGTGTGTGTGTGTGTGTCTCTCTCTAATCGTCCTGCTTGCTTCTGGAAGAGGCTGAGCCAGATGGAAAGCAAAATAAATCGGAGGCAGGAGGATTTTAATGATGATCATTTACAGGAGAATTGGAGGGTTCCCCCCCCCCCTCCGCCTAGAGTAGAGGGGGAAGGCTGGCCATCACTCCCTGACAGGGGAGGGAGACCAGCTAAGTGGCAGAGACCAGCTCTGCATGCAAAAAGCTCTCCCGTGATGTGATAGCCGTCTTGAAATATCAAGAGGGCTGCCAGATGGAAGATGGAGCAAGCTGGTTTTCGGCTGCTCTGCAGGGCCCAAACTAGTAGATTCAAATGGCAAAAAAGGGAGATTCTGACGAAACATCAGGAATAACTTTCTGAGGGCAAAGGCTTGTTTGGCTGTGGAACCGACCACCTCAGAAGATGGCGGACTCCCTTCGTTGAAAGTTTTTAAGCAGAGGTTGAGTGGCCATCTGACGGGAATTGGGGGTCTCTCTGAACTCTGCAGTTCTATGTTCAATCAGCGGTGCCTCCAGTTAAAAGGATTTCATGTAGGATAAGAGGGCTGGGAAAGACACCGCTCACCGCCTAAGCCCTGGAGGCTGCGGTTGGCTATGGCTCCCTCAGACAGCTACAATTCCCAGAGTTCCCTGGGGATTGACTGCTATGGGAACTGCAGCTCTGTGAGGGGAGTCGGGGTTTCCAAGAAACTCTCAGCATCCTTAGCAAACTACACTTCCCAGGATTCTTTGGGGGTGGGGGTGGGACATAGGACTGTTTAAAGTGGCCTGTTACTGCTTTAAATCATACCCTGTAGTGTCCCATTTTAGGTGTTGTGATCTTGCTACCCCCAGCCCCCCCAAAGTGTGTCTTTTGAGCTCTGTGGTCTTGCATGGGTCACATGACTTGTGCAGGACCACGGATGGGAAGATGCACATCCTGGTTTTGGGACCCAACATGTTGGAGGTATGTTTTAAATGCATAGCGCAGATGGGGCCTTATGCCAAGCCTATACAGTGGTACCTTGGGTTAAGAACTTAATTTGTTCTGGAGGTCCGTTCTTAAGCTGAAACTGTTCTTAACCTGAAGCACCACTTTAGCTAATGGGGCCTCCTGTCGCTGCTGGTTTTGGGACTCAACATGTTAGAGGTATGTTTCAAATCCATAGCGCAGATGGGGCCTTATGCCAAGCCTATATTGTCCACACGGACTGGCAGAGGCTCTCCAGGACAAGCGACATTCTCAGCCCTAACTGGCCAAACCAGGGATCAAACCTGTGGCCTTCTGGGTGCACTCAGCTACAGCTTTTCCTAAAGGGAGGCTATTAGATTTTAAGGGACAATGGTTCCAATATTTCAAAAAGGCACCTGCATGTAAATTCAATCAATGGATTGCTTTGGAGGCTGATGGTGCAGGGCTATTTCACAGGGGTGACTTTTCCTGGGGGTGGGGAGGGCAGGTTACTGGGAAGGAAGGCAAGGAGACCCCTTGAGCAGGTCTTTCGCCCCCCTGATATGGCCTCCTTCATCAAAACAGCTGGCTTGGAGCAAGTCCCTTGTCCCCCGACAGAATGGCCAGCTCTGCCGATACGCTCTGCATGGATCAGGTCCCGCCACATCCTGGGATCTCCGGATGAAAGGCGCCAAGCCCTATTCTTATTCAGTGCAGCGGTGCCTGAAATTAAACCCCTCTCTACCACTGTAGGTTCTCCTGATACCTTGTAATGGAATGGGGGCGGGAGAATCAATCACATTTGTACCTTCATTGTCATTGTCAATACGTATTCCTCTACAGGGACGGTAAAAGGCTCGGATCACTCGCTAGAAACCCGTTCCTCTTTTCTTAGCCTGGCATGCAATGATCAGAGCCAACACTTGGACAGGGGCACCATCTTCTAGGGGCTGAGCTCTTTTGCACCCCCCCCCCATATTTTGGGGGTAAAGGTAAAGGTACCCTTGACCATTAGGTCCAGTCGTGGCCGACTCTGGGGTTGCGGCGCTCATCTCGCTTTACTGGCCGAGGGAGCCGGCATACAGCTTCCGGGGTATGTGGCCAGCATGACTAAGCCGCTTCTGGCGAACCAGAGCAGTGCACGGAAACGCATTTACCTTCCCGCCGGAGCGGTACCTATTTATATACTTGCACTTTGACGTGCTTTCGAACTGCTAGGTTGGCAGGAGCAGGGACCGAGCTGGGAGCTCACCCCGTTGCGGGGATTCGAACTGCCGACCTTCCGATCGGCAAGCCCTAGGCTCTGTGGTTTAGCCCACAGCGCCACCCGTGTCCCATATTTTGGGGGAGGGCCCCCCAACGTTCAAAAGCAGCAGAGGAGGCTGAGTGCAGAGCCAAGAGCGTCTTGACTTCAGTGGCCGGCTCCATCCCCTTCTGCTGCGAAGGGGAAGGAGTGGGGAAGCAGCCTCTGGTCAGTGGTGGCAGCCGGTGGAGGAGAAATCCCTGAGCATAAGCTGTCTCTCCCCTCCTCTCCAGGGTTAGAAACTCAGATAGAATCATAGAATCAGAGAGTTGGAAGAGACCACAAGGGCCATCGAGTCCAACCCCCTGCCAAGCAGGAAACACCATCAGAGCTCTCCTGACATATGGTTGTCAAGCCTCTGCTTAAAGACCTCCAAAGAAGGAGACTCCACCACACTCCTTGGTAGCAATTTCCACGTCGAACAGCTCTTACTGTCAGGAAGTTCTTCCTAATGTTTAGGTGGAATCTTCTTTCTTGTAGTTTGGATCCATTGCTCTGTGTCCGCTTCTCTGGAGCAGCAGAAAACAACCTTTCTCCCTCCTCTATGTGACATCCTTTTATATATTTGAACATGGCTATCATATCACCCCTTAACCTCCTCTTCTCCAGGCTAAACATGCCCAGCTCCCTTAGCCGTTCCTCATAAGGCATCGTTTCCAGGCCTTTGACCATTTTGGTTGCCCTCCTCTGGACACATTCCAGTTTGTCAGTGTCCTTCTTGAACTGTGGTGCCCAGAACTGGACACAGTACTCCAGGTGAGGTCTGATATATAAGCTAGGCGCCAAATGCCACCTTAAACCTGGGTTACGGTCACCACAACGGAATGATTGTTTGTTCCAACAGATTCCATGATGCTACGTTCTCAACTACATTGCTTGACTGTAGCTTGCTCTTACAACAGTATGCTTATCCTAGTATGCAAGAAGGAGGAACACACAAAAGGAAAATGGAAATGGTATTAACTATGGACTAAGGAAGAGGTTTTAAGACGGTGGTCACCATCTGGCGCCTGGAAATATCCACAAAGTTGCAATAGGACCCGTGCTAGTAGCAAAACGCACCCGGCTAGTTTCGAACAATGCTCCTCTCATCCCCCTGCCCTTAACCTGGCATTCCAAGTGTCTGGATTCAACCCTTATTTCATAGGATCGCAGAGTTGGAGAGGACCCTGAGAATCATCCCATCCAATTCCCTGCAATGCAGGAATATGCAGCTGTCCCATACAGGGATCGAACCTGCAACCTTGGCGTTGTCAGCACAACGTTCTAGCCAACTAGATCTTGCAGTGTTCCCACAACCTCCATGAAAGGAATTGTCCTATTCAGGGCAATTAATGAACTTAAATCAGCTGCGACCATTAACTTCAATGGTTCTGCTCTGAGAAGGCCTTAGCAGAGCATGCAACCCCTTTTTATAAACTGCTTTCAAATGTTTTATTATAATATTAAGCGGACTATAACTTGAGCAAATCAATAAATAATGTAGCTTGACTCACTTGCATGAGTGATCTCACCAAAGGATTCTGGGGCAGGCCCTTGCTTTTTGCATCTAACCCCCCCCCCCCGCCCCTTCTTATTTAAGGGGACCAATGGTGGTGCCTTATCCAACCTAATTCTCAAAGTCCTGATGCCAGCTCTGCCTGCAAAAGATGGCTAAGGGTCTTCTTGGCCAAGTTTAATTACAGCTGCGGAACAGCAGGCGAGGGGAGGGAAGGGACAGGGAGACGGTCTCAACTTGGAAAGGTCACAGCTAGAGCTCTGCATAAAAACAACACAAATGCCCAGACCCAGGCAGTGCAAGGCAAACCCATTTCTGCAATTTGTAGAAAGGAGGCAAACACGATACATTTCCATTGTTGCATATTTCACATAGTTCATTCCGGTTTTGCCCCTCACAAAGAGGGGGAAAGGTGCTGGAGTTGCTCTTGTCAAGCAATTTTTCCAGGCCTTACTCAAGGCTTCAGTCGGTTTTGCCCACGTATCTTCCCAGCCATCCATGTGGGCTAGAAACTTGTGCTTTAGAAAAGGAGGAGAAGGAGAATAAGGAGGAGGAGGAAGAAGAAGACGAAGAGGAGGAGGAGGACTGTGGTTCTCAGGAAGGTAGATGATCTCTGTACCCAGGACCACAATCGCTTTTTCTTTGCACTGACACAATCTCAGCATCCACACAACCCTGCTGCACTTCACAGGACAAGCAAAATCTGACCAGCCACCCTGCATGGCCACAAGAAGACGGAGTGGAAGAAAGAAGTTCTCAGAAGCTGTCTTCTCCTTTACAAACCTGTTGTTCATGAAAAGTGGCCTCGGAGGTCCTGCTCTCTCCATTGCTCACACAAGAGACGGGGCCTTTTCAGTGGTGGCACCATAAGCATGGAACTTCCTCCAGATGCAAATAGGAACACAGGGAGCTGCTTTACACCAAAGTCAGCAGCACACCTAGCTCAATACTGTCTTCACTAACTGGCCACGGGTTTCAGGGAGGGAATATTCCTGGAGATGTCAGGGATTGAACCTGGCACCTTTGGCATGCAAGTCATGTGCTACACTACTCAGGTATAGCTCTTCCTTTAAGTAAGATGCTAGTCCTCATAGCCCTGAATGAAGAATTGCTTTTAAACATGCTGCCTTTTACCACAGCAGTCCATCTAGCTCAGTATCGTCTGCTCTGACTGGCAGCAGCTCTCCATAGTGCCAAGCAAGGGCCTTCCCTATCCCCTACCTGGACATGCTGACAGGGGTGCAATCTGAGGCCCTCCGCATGCGTACCCTGCAAGTGTCCCGAAAAAACGGAGACATCCCTTTTTTCTCATGAGAGAACAGTGGCCATTTTGGCTGCTGCGATCTCACACAATTTCATGACACCATTTCCCCTCAGAAAACATGGGGGGCACAATCTCGCGTGGCACTCCAAAATGCACGTTTTGGGGCGCTGTGCCCCCCAAAATAGGGTTTTTTGGGGGGAACTCCAGCGCGAAATCGTGCAAGATCACAGCAACTAAAATGGCCACTGTGCCATCACGATAAAAAAACCAGGAAGATGGCGTCTGGGAAGATGGCGTCCCGGATTTTGGTTTCAAAGCGTTGAGGGGTATGCTGCATGCAAACTTGACCTCTGAGCCACTTCTTAATTCTCCTGGCTTCTTCACATCCCTTGGGGGACATGCACCAAGTTCAAGAAACACCCGTCTCTTCCGAAACGTAACCCTGGGGAGGGTGCTGAATCTCGAAGAACGAGAGCTCTAGCAACTCACTCTAATGAGTACAACACAGTGTTAACAAGGCCTTCTTACAAAGGCAAAAATAGAGTACAGGGCTCTGAAAATAGGGACTGTTGCTGGTAAACAGTGAGCAGTCGGAGCATCTGTTCTCGTTCTGCGGCTACCCTGCAATCCGCCAGAGCCCAGGGTGCCTCAACAACTGCCTTCTCCCGTATAAAATCATTGGGCCACAAAAGTGGAAGGGGCCTTGAAGGTCATCGACTCCAATCCCTGACTCAGTACAGGTTCTGCAAGGCAAAAGGAAACTGCGCTACAGCACCCCTGGCTGCCCGGCCTCTGCTACCCTATACCTCCAGCCGAGAGCTCAGCATTTGCCAAAGAGCTTTCCCCGCCGGGAGGTTTCTCTGAACGTGAGCCAAAATTCCATTTCCTGCCTTTTGCAGCCATCGGTTCCGATCCTGAATCTACAGAGAACCAGTCTGCTCCGTCACCCGCACAGCAGCCCGTCGGATCTCTGAGGACAGCTTCCATAATCTTCTCTTCTCCAGGCTAAGCACACCCAGCTCTTACAACCATCCCTTGTAGGATTTGGCTTACAGAACGCTCCTCCTCTGGACGGTGTTCTGGTTTGCCAATGTCCTTTTTAAAATGTGGTGCCTAGAACTCCAGATGTGGTCTGAACAGCAAAGAACAGAGTGCACCTACCACTTCGTTTCTGAGCACCATTCAAAGTGTTGGAGCTGACCTTTAAAGCCCTAAACGACCTCGGCCCAGTATACCTGAAGGAGCGTCTCCACCTCCATCATTCAGCCCGGACACGGAGGTCCAGCACCAAGGGCCTTCTGGCGGTTCTCTTGCTGCGAGAAGTGAGATTACAGGGAACCAGGCAGAGGGCTTTCTTGGTGGTGGCACCAGCCCTGTGGAACGCCATCACATTAGATGTCAAAGAGATAAAGAACTACACAACATTTAGAAGACATCTGAAGGCAGCCCTGCACAGGGAAGTTTTTAATGTTTGATGTTTCATCGTGTTTTAATATTCTGTTGGGAGCTGCCCAGAGTGGCTGGGGAAACCCAGCCAGATGGGCGGAGTATAAATAAATTGTTGTTGTTGTTACATGCAAGTCCAGATTGTGTTGGCTTTTTTAACTGCTACATCACACCACTGGCTCATGTTTACTGGCATTACCTGCTTCAACATTTTCCAGAGTCCTTCTCTGATCTCCCCTGCTGCCTGGGTTACGGCTAACGGTTGCCTGGGAACAGGCCTCCCAAGCTGTTTTTTAAAGGTGATTCTTTTCCAGAGCACCTTTTGAGGCCTCTTGTTATGTCCGAGGTGGGGGGGGGGATAGGGAGGGGGGCTGGAGGCGGCTTATGTTGTTTCCACTGCCTGGCTATTTATTGTGTATCTCCTTGTTTTTGCCCTTTCCCAGCTGCCTGTTTCCGATGCTATCTGTTTGGTTACGTTTTTCATCTGTGTTTGCTTCTGAATTTCAATTATTGGTTTGTGGGCTGCCTCCGTTAGACCCGCATGCCGAAAAGGCAAGGTACAAACGTTTTTAATAACACATTTCAGAGAATTGTGAAGCCACTGGATGCTGGGATTCTTCTCTGCGTCAAACACTGCTTTATTGGAAATCAGATTTGCAAAAGAGGGATTGGGAATTGCACCGTGAATTGCCCCGTCTCTTCTCAGGGAATAGATACGGCAACTATCTGGTCACACAAGGGTCTTTCCAGATGATCTCCCCCCAAAATAACAACCAGGTTTTAGTCTTAATGCTAAAGCGGCCTTCCCCAACTTGGTGTTGTGACCCCAGAATCCAGCAACAATCCAGACATAGTGCCGGGGGGGTGTGCAGAGTTGCAATCTAAGGAGCCGGGAAAAGGAGCAGGAATAGATCCAGGACTCTGGGCCTGCTGCTGAGGACTGTAGAGACCACCGAGACTAACAGACAGGAGACCCCCAAGAAATCTCCTGTACAACAAGACCCAGGACCCTCACAGGCACCTTCCCCCCAGGAACCAAATGCCTCCCGCAGGATCTCACCGATCCAGCAGAACTGGGTGTGTATCAAAAGAGAGGCTATGGAGTGGAGGACTGAGAGGCCAGAGGGGGCTTCTTACATTGTTAAGGCAAAGCAAGCAATTTCTGGTCTGCATATGCAGAGCACAAATGTTGTTGTTGTCTGCATATGCAGAGCACAAATGCTGCCTGCCTGCCTGCCTCATTTCATAATGTGTCTGAGATATATCCCTAGTGCCAAAAGGACATTAAGGGCACAAAGACTACCTGAAAGATCATATCTCCCTACATAAACCTGCCCAGGTGCTACGATCCTCAGGCGATCGATCACCTTACTGTATTTATTTATTATTAAATTTACATACCGCCCTTCATCAAAAGATATCAGGGTGGTTCACAAGATAAAAATATAAGGAAAAAGCACAAATAAATAGTTAAAGCAGAAACAACAAAACAATAACACCCCCTACCCCTCATACACAAACATACTTAAAAGGCTGTAGAATATTAATCAGTCAAAGACCTGGTTGAAGAAGAACGTTTTCTAATATATATATATATATATATATATATATATATATATATATATATGCTTTCGTAGATTTTCACGGGTACAGGAATGCAGGTTTTGGTGTCCTCGGGTGTCTTCCCGTGTAAAAGTTGGGGTGTCTAGGCGACGTTTCGACGAGGTCTCACTCGTCATCTTCAGGCTGGTGCTTTCGGCTTCTTGTTACTGGAACAGAGCGGGATCTCAATGTTTGAGTTCCTATAAATACTGTAGAGGGGGTGTGGTGTCTAGCCTCCAATGTTCTGGGCAGAGAGGAAGTTCCCAGGCTAGTGTGCCTTTTCTTCTTTTGTTCCTTAATTACTTGAGAGATACCTTGAGTGATTTCTTGAGTGATATCCTGAGTACCACTTAGGTGGGTCATTAGGTGTGGATTAGTTGCTAAAGTCTTTGTGTCTTGACCTCTTGAACTTTGTGAAGAGTTTTCCTGAGAAGATGGCTGTATTGCACTTAGTTGTGCTTTGGCTTGGCTTCGTGTATAGGGGCGAGCTGTGGTTTTGTGGCTTGTGTCAGCCAGATCTGTGTAGGGATTGCAGGGGGGTGCAGCATCCGGAGGTGCCACCATGGATGCTGCACCCCCCTGCAATCCCTACACAGATCTGGCTGACACAAGCCACAAAACCACAGCTCGTCCCTATACACGAAGCCAAGCCAAAGCACAACTAAGTGCAATACAGCCATCTTCTCAGGAAAACTCTTCACAAAGTTCAAGAGGTCAAGACACAAAGACTTTAGCAACTAATCCACACCTAATGACCCACCTAAGTGGTACTCAGGATATCACTCAAGAAATCACTCAAGGTATCTCTCAAGTAATTAAGGAACAAAAGAAGAAAAGGCACACTAGCCTGGGAACTTCCTCTCTGCCCAGAACATTGGAGGCTAGACACCACACCCCCTCTACAGTATTTATAGGAACTCAAACATTGAGATCCCGCTCTGTTCCAGTAACAAGAAGCCGAAAGCACCAGCCTGAAGATGACGAGTGAGACCTCGTCGAAACGTCGCCTAGACACCCCAACTTTTACACGGGAAGACACCCGAGGACACCAAAACCTGCATATATATATATATATATATATATATATATATATATAAAATATATATATATATATAATATATATATATATATGGAAGGTGCCAGGTGAGCCTCCGTGGGGCCAGCATTCCACAAACAGGGAGCCACAGCACAAAAGGCCCTGTTCTTTTGTTGCCGCCCTCCGGAGTTCACGGGGAGGAGGAACACGAAGAAGGGCCTCAGGTGATGAATGCAGAGTCTGGGTTGGTTTATGTGGGGAGAGGTGGTCCTTCAGGTATTGCCATTTAAGGCCTTCTCTAGGTCCCATCAACGTGAGAGCAATGCTTGGTGGTGACACAAGAGGCAGCTTTTTTTTTTTTTTTTTGGCTACCCCCTGATGGTGGGATTCCCTCCCAAGAGAGGCTAGACCGGTTCCCTCTCCGCAATCCTTCCGCCAGCTAGCTAGGACTCTCCCGTTCAGAGATGCCTTTGGAAACTAAGGTGCAGACTCGCTGTCCCCCTATCAGGGCAAACTGGGTTTCAAATGTGCTCTGATGCCTTTGAATTATGGTTTGTTCACTAGCTTGTTTTCATTAGATTGCATTTTTAAATTTTAAACCAGCTGCCTTAAAATCCCAATTTGGGAGAGAGCCGGGATAGAAGTACGTTAAATAACAATAATAGAGATAGCACTGTTTAAACCCCCGTACCTTTTGAGTCTTGCACACTGACCACCGGCCTGCTCCGCCCCAGACAGAAAGCCACAGTCCAGTAGGAGTGAGAGACACAGCCGTCAGTGAATGCAGATCCCACGAGGGTTACGCTCTTCAATTAGGGTCCTCATTATAAGACTAGAAAACTCCACTCTGTCGTCTGTGCACATAACACAGAAATCTTCCCCCCTCCCTCTTCCCCCTTTAAAAAGAAGAAAAGGAGGAAGGGGGAGGGAAGAGGAGCTAAGATGAGGAGAGTAGCATCTTTAATGCAAGAGACGGGTCTGCTGAGATTCAGTCTTATTTTGACTTTCATCTCGAAAAGCTGCCTTGGGAATCCATTAAGCCCAATTTAAATCGACTCTCCGCCCCCACAGTCCTCTCCCCGCCTCCCCTGCCGTTCTGGACTTCTGCTTCCCTACGAAACAACAACAAACAACGTCATTAAAATAAATAAACGGGGAGAGCGGGTTGGGGGGGGGAACCCTCCCTGAGCAGGTTTTTGCTCATCAGGTATTGGGGGTCAAACGGACCCCAAGTTCAGGGCAGTTTGAGGAAACAGTAACATGGGAGATGCATCTGATGATTCCAGTTTAGGGCAAACAATATGGAACTGGGGTTTATGCTACAAGGGTGGAATCTGGAACCTGTGATGCTCAACAGCCTCCCAGAGCTATGGACGACGAACACCATCAACATAAGCAGTTACAATACGTCAGGGAAGGGCTGTAGCTCAGTGGTGGAGCATGTTTCTTGCATGCAGAAGGTCACAGGTTCGATCCTCTAGCTCTTCCAGGTAGAGCTACAAAAAGCTTTTCTTTTTTGCCAAAGCCATTGTAGCAGCCATAGCAAACTGAACTGCGCTCCTTAGGTTCAGATCCTCACTCCGTGAAACTCCGCTGGGTAGCCGTGGGGCTGTCTGTTTCTTGCTCTTTCAGCCTAACCTACCTTACAGGGTCGTTGTGAAGCTCAACATGGACTGACCCAGTATGCACGTACATTACCCATGAGCTCCCTGAAGTAAGAGATATCAGCAAGATTTTTAAACCTATCTAACTGCATAATATTAAAACTGTGACATCCTGTTTTGTGGCTTGGCAGGGATTTAGCAAGAGATTTGCATCTTTTCGGCCCCAGGTCTAAAGTCAAAGGCTGTTTTGGGTTTAAGTGTATGAGAAAGGGTAGGTTCAATTTAAGGTCCAAAGGCCAGTATATCCACGATTAAATTGCAAAAGACGAAAACAAACCCACCCCTCAAACAAACCGAAAACAAACAGTGTGCTTTCAGAGCGTTTGTGGACTTTACTTTTTCCATGCCTTGCAGCACTCAGAAATTATATGCTCCCTGAAGAATAACCACATGCAATCTGAAACACAATAGCAGGAGGCAGCTATTAACCTTGATAGCAAGAGATAGAACTGCCATGTTCAGAGGCAGTCTATCTCTGAACCCCAGGGGCTGAGGTCAAAACAACCAAGAAAGGCCACTTGTGCGATCCCTGCCTTGTGGGCATCCTGGAGGCATCTGTCTGGCTGCTATTAAAAAGAGGCTGCTGCTGGGCTAAACCTGGAGCAAAGAGCCTCTTTCCCCCACCTAACTGACACAGCTGGCCTACAAACAGCAGTCTGTCCACTACGCCAAACACTGCAGCTTTGCCTTCCTCTCCTCATTCTGAAACCTGCCCACCTGCCTCCTTTGTCACAAACCCACCATTGCGACGATTTGTGCATGCCACAAAGTTTCGTCCCGCACCTTCTCCGTGCTGCCTCCTTGAACGGTGTGTTTTCTGCACCTTTCCATAGATGGATTTACATTTGTGCTTCATTTTATTTTGTTTTTAAAAAAGGTTCAGTATTTGCAGGGTGAATTCCAAGTGCACTGATGCGCCCATCCGCACACAGCGACACAGGTGCAACAAACCTATCTGCTCCCATCCGGGTCGCCTCGCTTTGTTGGTTTTAATAGGGTTGCTCTGGAGTGGAGGCTTTTTGTGGATCTCGGCCACCACACCTGCGCCAAACACACACAATTGCCTGCTCTGAGTAGCTCTTCAATGGCAGAGGGTGGACGGCATCCTGCTGCTATGTCATAGGCTGGCTGGCTGGCTGGCAGTTTGGCTCTAGCCGATTCCCAGCTCTCCTCCTGCAACAATACTTCAACACCCTGCATACATTTCCAGTTTCTTCCTTTTCATTTTCTGCAACAGCAACAGCAGCAGAAAAAGAAAAAAAGGAAGGAAGATCACGGAGGCTCTTTTGCAGGCTGGCGACGCTTCCTTGAGGCTCTGGAGAGCCCATTTATTTATTAAAAAATAATAATCGTGTCAGTGGGCGGTTTGTGTCGGGAGGGGCCAAGACATTTGTCATGGGAAAAAGAGAACCCCAGGGAGACCTCGAGAAAATCTCTCTCTCTCTCTCTCTCTCTCTCTCTCTCTCTCTCTCTCTCTCCCAGCATGCCCCCCCACCCTGGGGGGATTTCCAAATGAACCATCACAGCTGTACAGTACAAATGCTAGCTACAATTTATGGTCTTCCTAGCTCAGAGGAGAGACTGATTCTCTGGGAAAAGGAACCAATGGGGAAACACATCGATCAAAGCCACGCATGGAAACACTGGAGAGAGATAATGGGATGCTGGGTCTCCATACGACAACTTTACTGAGACCTTACGAAGGCATCATCCAAAATAACCTTCAATCTCAGCCTCGCCACCAATTTAGCATTCTTTGAACTTCCTTTTTTTTTTTAAAAAAAAAGCCACTCTCCAGAGACACCGAACATCTCCGCCACCCCCCGCATAAGAAAAGAAGCACCCCTCCCCAAAACCAAACTTCTTTTTCACGCCTGCACTTGTGCGTCCAACCAGATTTAGAAAGAACAAACAAACACAAGAAAGAAAAGAAGGAAGGAAGGAATGCAGCTTGCTCGGATTCTGCAAGGAAAATCCAGAAGCCCTTTTCAAACAATCCACTTGGAGGGGAGACAGTGCACACTCGCCAACTCTGCCAAAGCCGAAAGACCAACGCGGCTGTCTCTGAAGCGCTCCCCCCCCCCCCCAATCTCCCCAAAGCACAAATGGCGTAAGCAAGAAACATAAAACCAAGGGGAGAGGGAGGGCAGCGGACAGGGGCTGGGTGGGAAAGAAGGCGAAGGGAGCTGATGAATGAGCGGCCAGCGCGCAGCCCCCCACCAAAGAAACATCAAAGCACCCCAAAGAAAGATCTCCTTTCGCCCTACCTGCAAGCTCTCCTCTTCTCCTCTTCCGTCTCCTCTTTGGCGCTCCCTCGCTCTTTTCCCTTGCCGTCCTCCCAGAGCAGAGTGGTCACAGATTTAGATCCTTTAGGAGGGGGGAAAAACGTGGGGAGAAAAACATGTATATAGCACAATTCTTTTTTGTTGTTTTTATTTTTTTGTTCCCCCCTTCTCTCTCTCTCTCTCTCTCTCTCTCTCTCTCTCTCTCTTCTTAGCAACCTCTTTGAGCTCCTTCAGTAGTCATTATTCATAGACCACTAGGGGATAGGAGGTAATTAGGAACGGCCCCGTAGCCTGCAGTTTGAAAATTTAATGCCAGGGGTAGGAATGGTGAACATGTGTGTGGAAGAGGGAGGGAGGGCGCGCACGGCTGTGTGTGTGTGTGTCGTGGGGGGGGGGGCTGATTGGTTGGCTGCAGGCTGCTAAAAGGGTGGGGGGAGGTTGTGCTGATGGAGATGAGGGAGAGGTGGGGGGAAAGGAGGGGAGAGGACACGGAGGGAGTGGTTTCAGGGTCTCTCTCTCTCGGTGGCACTATAAAGACATCAGGATATCCAAGGAGATTGAGGGACCAGCGGTGGCAGATTTTTCCTCTCTCTCCCCCCCCCCTTCTTGTTTTGTGTTGTGAGTGGGTGGCAGCCTTGTCGCCGGTGTGTGATGTTTGTGATCCGTGTGTGCGTGTGTGTGTGTGCCAGGAATAGCAATCAGAAACAGAGGCAGCCTACCAAGCATAAAAGCGCCATCACGCAGGGTCAAGAAAAGCTACAGATTTAAAATATGAAATGGGAGAGAGGGAAGGAAACACCCTCGGCAGAAAGGAAGGGGAGGCAAAAAAGAAGAGGAGGAGGAGGAGGAGGAGGAGGAATTTTTAAAAAGCAAAAGAAAGAGGAGGAAGGTGGGGTTGGGGGTTGGGGGGGGTTGCCCTCCATCAGTCTAATTTGGCCACAGCCATCCCTCCTCTCTGAAATGTAATCCCACGCATGCACAACAAAGCCACGGCGGTTGAATGAGCAGAGCGGTGTGAAAGCTTGAATGAGAGAGGTCTGGCTTAGGGAGGTGGGAGCTGCGTGGGAGTGTGCGTTGGGGAGGGGGGGTTGCGATGGAGGAGAGGGAGGACCAAAATGGGGGAGGGAAGGGGCCCGGGGGAGGCATCCTCGTCCCTCCACACCGGGAGATTTTCCTAACTGCGCGCAGCTGCAGCCCAGGCAGAGACTGACACAGCAGGCAGAGGAGGGGGGAGCTTTTGGGGGTGGGGGTCCCTGCGTAGTGGTTGGGGGCGGGAGTCATGCGCGCAGCCCGCTGGCAAATGAGAGCCGAGGGCACCTGATTTCCCATGGGCATCAGGAAGGACTGAACGACAGAGGTTGAAAGCACAGAGCTGGAAGGGACCCCCAGGGTCATCTAGTGCGCACCCCCCCGGGTTATCCAGGAATCTTTGGTCCAATGTGGGGCTCGAACCCACAACGCTAAGAGTCTCATGCTCTACCGACTGATGAGGAATAGCCTTCAACCATTCTGGCCATTTTCTACCATGACCTACACAGAGCAGAGGGGTTTGCCTTCCTCACATCATTTTTTACCCGGGGGTGGTGGAAGTGATTCAGAGTGCAGAAACCTAGGTGCCCAGTTCCTTCTGGTGCCGTCAAAAGTGGCTGCTGCAACACATGAGCCAGAACAGGGTCCGTCTGTTCACTGGCAGCGCACCCACAAAATCTGTTGGCTTCTAAACTTTTGTGCAACGATCAAAGTCATTCTTTCTGAGCCTTAGCCTTCCTGCAAAGAAACTGATGACCCCACCTTCCTGTTTCTAGTCATACAACAACACTGCAAGGTACCTCAAGGCAGGCTTTTCCCAGCCTAGCACCCTTGCCAGGCATTTTAAAGACTACAAATCCCATCAGCCACAGCCAGAATATAGGTGTTCTGTGTTGGAGAGGTGGGAGTTGTAGTCCAAAAACATCAAGAGTGTACTAGGTAGGCGAAGGCTGCAATAGGGTGAGAGAAGTGCTTGGAATATGGTTAGTGAGTGAGAAGCAGGGGCGTAGGAAGGGGTGGGGGGTGCGGCCCGCCCCAGGTGTCATCCCTGAGGAAATGACAAAATGGCATACCACAGGGGGCGGCACTTACCGCGGGGCCTGGCCTGCAGTGTGCCCAAGCCACACTTCGCTTCTGGGAGTGACACAGTGGCTTGGGGCCCTGCGCTGCCCAAAACAGTAGCATGGGGCTTGCGTCTGCCAGATGGACTCAATGGTCAGCTCGCTGCACTGCCCCCCTGGGCAGATTCCCTCACTGCCCCCGTGCATGGATCACCCCCCCGCCCCCGCTGCTCTGGGTGCCAGAGTAGCTAGCTACACCTCTGGTGAGAAGGAACTGGAACCCGGATCTCTCTCCAACCCTCATCAGCCCTTCTGTTTGTTTATTACATTTATTCATCACCCGTCCTCCTAAGAGCACAGGGTGCATACAGCTCAAGATAATCAGCAAAATGTCCCGGTAAATAAGCACACATGCAAAATCACAATATTTATAAAATAACAATCACGGACTGCAAGATGATCAAACTTATCCATTCTGAAGGAAATCAGCCCTGAGTGCTCACTGGAAGGACAGATCCTGAAGCTGAGGCTCCAAGACTTTGGCCACCTCATGAGAAGAGAAGACTCCCTGGAAAAGACCCTGATGTTGGGAAAGATGGAGGGCCCAAGGAGAAGGGGACGACAGAGGACAAGATGGTTGGACAGTGTTCTTGAAGCTACCAGCATGAGTTTGACCAAACTGCGGGAGGCAGTGGAAGACAGGAGTGCCTGGCGTGCTCTGGTCCATGGGGACATGAAGAGTCAGACACAACTAAACAACAAAATTTATTCATTTATTTGAGTTCTGTCCCATCCAACAGCATAAGAAGAGTGTGCTGAATCAGGCCAGTAGCCTATATAGGACAGCATCTTGTTCTCACAGTGGCCAAAGTGATGCCTGTGGGAATTGTGCAAGCAGGGTTCAAGCACAAGCGCAACACTCTTCCAGCAACTGGCATTCAGAACCATTTCTGCCTCCAACTGTGTAGGCAAAGCTTAGCCATCAAGACTAGTAGCCATTGGTAGCATTATCCTCTGTGAGTTTTTCTTGTCCTAATTTAAAGCCATCCAAGCTGGCTTTACTCCAAGGATCTCAAGGTGGCAGCAGATTTTTTATTCTCTCTCCCCAACCCCGCGAGGTAGGTTAGGCTACGAGGCTCACCCAGCGAGCTTCATAAATGAGTGGGGATTTGAACCCTGGTTTCAGAGGACTTAGCCCAAACCTCTAGCCACTGAAACCCATCAGCTCTCAAATTCACTTTGCATTTTAAGATGAACCTGCCTCATTTGCTGTTCCTTAACCATACATGGTCCCATGTACCCAAAGGAGCGCCTCCACCCCCATTGTTTAGCCCAGACACTGAGGTCCAGCTCCGAGGGCCTTCTGGTTGTTCCCTCACTGCAAGAAGTGAAGTTACAGGGAACCAGGCAGAGGGCCTTCTCGGTAGTGGCACCCGCCCTGTGGAATGCCCTCCCGTCAGATGTCAAGCATATAAACAGCTATCTGACTTTTAGAAGACATCTGGGAAGTTTTTTAATCTTTGATGCTTTATTGTGTTTTTGAATATTTTGTCCAGAGTGACTGGGGCAACCCACTCGGATAGGCAGCATATAAATAAAAAAATATTATTATTATCTCACAGAATGGGTCAGCTGGTTTTGAGTGGGAGTTCCTGTGGATAGTTGGGCCCTAAGCCATTTTGGGCTTTATAAATCATTACCAGATCCTTGAATCTGCGAGCCAGTGCAGGACCTTCAGGTAACATCATAGTTGCTGCAATTCTGCCCTAGCTGCAGTTGCTTCCAGACTGTTTTCAAAGGCTGAGCGCATTGCAATCACCCATACATGTGGTCAGCAGAGCACAAGTGCCACTATAGTCACTATACCACACGACTCGCATGATTTAATGTAATAATGATGGTTTGCTACAGGAGCAAAGCACAAGGTGCTTTTCAGAGTAACACAAGTTGAAATGATGCAATCCGTGGGACATGAGCCTACAATCCAAAGAAACCACGGAAGAAAAGCAGGGGGGTGGGTGGGCTACTGCAGGCATCCCAATTCCAGTTCTATAGGAACTGGAGATCTCAGCTACCAGATGTCTGGCACATGAGCCATGTGGGCTGAGAACATGGAAACAGGAGCAGTGTCAAGTTTCAAAACAGGAGAATAGCAAAACCATCAAGCTTAGGTACAAAAGCTCTGTTGGTTAGAACATGGTGCTGATAACACCAAGGTTGCAGGTTCGGTCCCTGCATGGGCTAGCTGCATATTCCTGCACTGCTCAGCAGTTCTCAACCTGTGGGTCCTCAGATGTTGTTGGACTACAACTCCCATCATCCCTGAGCTCTGGCCTTGCTAGCTAGCGGTGATGGGAGTTGTAGTTCAACAACATCTGGGGACCCACAGGTTGAGAAAGGCTGGATTAGATGGCCCTCAGGTCCCTTCCTACTTTACAATTCTATGAGTCTATGAACCCAGAGTCTTCCTACTACCCCTTGTGGTCAAAGGCATCCAATCCTGCTTCCTATAGCAGTGGTGCAGCAGGTCAGATGCACCCCAGAGAGGTGATGGTGAGGACTGCAAAACGTTTTGCAAAACTTGGAGTCAGCCAGATTTAGAACTCAAGGGAGAGGAAGGAAAGGGACCTAATATCTTAAGCTCACAGGTGAGGTCACTTTTCCAGCTTGCGGGTGGGGTGGGGCGCAGAGCGGTCAAGGACCAAATAGAGTTGTGGTCAGGGCCAAATGCAAAAGTAAGTGTGGCTGCAGGCAAAAGTAGGTGAAGCGACAAATGGAACTCTTACCTTCGCACAGCTGTCTAGCTGCTATCCAAAGGCCCTAAGTTTCTATATATCCACACATACACCTCTGCATCCCCTGTCCAGGCAATCGGGACACATTATTTTGACACAGCCCAGCCAGACAAAAGCCCTTGAGAAGGACTGGCGAAAGATGTGGCCTTGGCAGAACCCCAAGGGCAGGAGAGGAGGGAGGGTGGAGGGCTACAATCAGCCATCAGGCCTGAGATTTCCCATCCCTGGTTCAGATAGATGAGATACAGGTGATTCCTGACTGGATCTTCTGGCACTGGTCCTCCCCACATGCATACAATCAAAAAGCAGTCAGGGGAGGCTCCAGTCTCAATGAGAAAAGTGGCGCTGGTGATGGGGGTTGATACTATCTCTCTGCACTGACTTTCTGATCAGAATCACTCACCCACCCACCTGCTGAAGCTGCTGTGAGCTCCTGCGGCTATCAGCAGCGGAGGCGGGGGGTTGCAGGCACAATATCAGTATCCTTTTCTGCTTGGGGTCCTAGCAGTTTGGGTGGGGGGCAGTCCGATCATGTAAATGCCATGGCAGGAAGGTTTAGACTCCCTTCTCCCAGCTGTTTTTGAACAACACTGGAGCCCACCTTGCCTGAGTTTTAGTGGAAGGAAGGAAGGAAGGAAGGAACAAGAGTACACCAGACTTCTCTGACCTGGTGTTCCTGGACTACAACAATCTCTGCCACTGGCAGTGCTACCTGGCGCAGGTGGGAATTCAGAGTCCAGTGACATCTGGAGGTCCACTATTAGGGAGAGGATGTAGTGGACAACCTTGGCCTAGAGCTGGTGTGGGGGTCCTTTGGCCGACCCAGATGTTGCTGACTTGCAACTCTCATCACCACTGACCATTCTGGGGAGCCCAAGGTTCCCCACTCTTGGCCTAGAAGAAAAACTAGTATTGCTCTAAGGAATAAGTACCACTTCTTCTACACCAAAAGGTATACTGAAATCTCAAAGGGGAAGTCCAATTGTTTGGATTTCTACGGCGGCCGCTTATAGACTCATAGTGGGACAACTGTCAACTACGGGAGTAGACAGTTGGGTGTACCACCTGCGTATGTGGAAAGGGAAACTTTCTCATGCCCTTCTCAGCAGCTGACTGGAGACTTTGGAAACCGGATAAGTGGGGACCCTCACCCCCACTGCAGTTGCATTTGTTCCCAAGGTCAGTTTCTACCAAGGATGGGAACCCTGTGGGTGGATCTGGCTGGAATACAACTCCCATCATTCCTGATTATTGGTTGTGCTGGCAGGGGCTGATTGGAGTTGGAGTCTGGACAACTCATGACTTTTCCCATTTATGCTGCTGTATTAAGCAGCCCCAGGCAAATCTCCATCTCCCGATTTTGCCTCCTGTGGGACTGCTTTGTTCTTGGTTAGCTTCCTCATTTCTACTGCCTTGCAGCCCTTCTTCGGCATCCAACTCTCTCCAGGGCAAATCTCAGAACTTAAGAAGCTGTCCTCTACTGAATCAGGCCATGGATCTAATCCAGTGTTGCCAACCTTGACTGGCAGCAGCTGTCCCAGGTTCCGGACAGTCTTTTCAAGCCCTGTCTGGATATGTCGGGGATTGAAGCTGGGACATTCTGTGGGCAAAGCATGAGATATGCCATGGAGTTGTAGCTCCACGCCTAAAACTAAAGTAAGACACCAGTCCTCATTGTTACGAATAAAAGAGTAAATCAAGTGGAGCCTAGCCTAGCGAGTCAGGCCATTGTTTCAGCTAGCACATCCTTGTTTGCACTGATTGGCATAGGATTTCAGAGAATCATAGGGCCTGTAGAGTTGGAGGATCATCTAGTCCAATCTTCTGCAATGCAGAAATACCTCTAACATTTGCATGGCTGCCAAATGACGAACAATAACACATATTGCAAATCCCAGTCCTACACGAAGATGCTGGGAATTGGACCCTATTGCGTTCCACCATTGAAACTGAGCCCTCCTTCTGATGGGGCGCCATTGCAATGGATCGATCTTGCCTCTGCTGCACATGCAGGTGAACACATTAGAATAAACCCTAAAATGCCATGCCTAGAACAACCTGCCATTCACACCCGCTGCAGCTGCTGAAGTAGATTCTGACTGCAAGACGATTACGTTTTCCAAGCAGGTCGTTAACCAAAGGGTTGCAGCTCTCTGGGCTTTTCAAATCAATGGCGGGAGGGTTGGGCCACGGAGGAGAAATTATCGCAACAGAGAATGCTTGGAAGAAAGCTTTCAGCTATAAGGAACATGTGGGGCAAAGGCTGGGCCACAATCTTTGGCTGAGAGAACGGGTGTGTTACAAACATGCCCCAGATCTCCTTCTGTGTAGAATGTCGAGGGGGGTATGGCCCTCAAGGCCGCCTGCATGGAGTAGTGGTTGGACTGTCAGGCTAGGGCTGAGGAGTTCCGAGTTCAAATCTCCATTCAACGACACAGCTCACTGGGTGGCCTATGTTTTCCCCTAACCTCCCTCACAGGGCTCTTGCAAGGATTAAAAGGGGTGACTTTGGTTTTACTGGCGTCGTTTATTTATACCCCGCCCTTCATATAAATCCCAAGGCTGCCTTAAGCTTCCCAGAGGAAAGTAGAGGCAAATGCAACCCATTTTTATTTTATTTTTAAATTAGAAAAGGTTGCAGGCAGGCTAAGGAAAGATGGGATCTGGACAGGGCTAGCTCTACCATTAGGCAAGCAGAGGCAGGCGCCTCAGGCAACTGATTTTGGCTGCCACGATAGGGCAGCAAATTGCTGACTACTTAATTTATTATTGGGGCATTTTTACTGCTGGAGAGGAGGTGAGGAACTCATGAGAGACATGCCTCAGCTGTTAAAATGACTTGGCTGGCTTTGGGCTATAGGAACCTTGACCCGGATGGGAGGAAGCAAAAAATGACCTAGGCCAGGCCTAGATCTGAAGAACAGACACATCTGTGCTATACGTTTAAAGCCCTACTATACTGTTTTGAACAGTCATGTCTTCTCCCAAAGATTCTTGGGAGTCGCAATTCCCAATGTTTAGCAACCATTCCGGCGGCCATTTTGGCCAGGCAGCAGCTGGAGCACGTTGCTGTAATAAATGCCATTATAAGTAATTGGCTAATACCTGAATCTATTTAGGAAACAACAACAACGGCCACTGCCATTCCTTCTTCCCAGGGAACGCTGGGAATTGTAGCTCCGTGAAGGGAGCAGGGGTGTCGTCACAACTCCCACCACCCTTAACGAAGCGACAGTTCCCAGAATCCTTTGGGTGGGTGGCAGGGAGCCACGACTGCTAAATGTGGCCTGTTAGTGCTTCAAAATTATAGTACAGATGCAGCTTTCCTCATGAGAAAAGCACGACACGGCGGGAGGCAAATGCAGGCCCCCATCTGGGAAATAAGACTGGCCCTCGGGCCATTTGCCATAGTGGTAGTCCCTCCTAACCTATTAGTCAAAGGGTGTTTCAATACAGGCTTTGCTCCATGCAGGGCCAGATCTCTATGAAACTAAAGAAGCTCAAAATAAATTTAAAAAAAGGAAAGGGAAAGGGAAAAAAAGAAACCAAAAAAGCTCACATTTCATGGCCCCTAATCCCGAGGGGTCCCATAAATGACTTTAATCCACCTTGCTTGAAAATTGTGGGTCTGGTAGACTCAATTTCAGTTGCACAATGCAAACTGACTCTTTTTTTGTTGCATCTATTTCAACCATCCCAAAGTTTGAGAGTCAGCAGCACAGAGGCAGACCCTCCAAATTTTCCTATTTTCCAGAGACAGTCCCAGATTTACAGAAGCTGTCCTGGTTTCTGACTTGAATTTTTAAATGATTTCCTACAAAGTATATTAAACCTCCCCTTCCCATATGTCCGGGTTTCCCCAGACATTTTGCCAATCTGCCTGGACCCCATTTTCCAGCCAGAAACTCGGGTGTGCGGCAGCCCTAAGGATGTTTTATCCCAGACTCTCCAAGTGTTCCTATTTTCCAGAGGCAATCCCAAATTTACAGAAGCCGTCCCAGTTTCTGATTTGATCCCAGAATGCCCCGCTTTCCCTTAGGACATCCCTATTTTCATCGGAGAAATGTTGGAGGGTATGGAGTTACGTGACCCTCAAGCCAAGGAGATGAGCAATTATCCAACCTTTAGAAGACTTCTGAAGGCAGCCCTGTATAGGGAAGTTTTTAAATGTTTAATTGCGTTTTTATAGAACTTGGAAGCTGCCTAGAGTGACGGCGACAACGCAGAGTGGACGGGGAATAATAATGATGATGATGATGATGGAACACGACGTCCCTATTTTCACTGGATAAATGTTGGAGGGTATGGTACATATTTCAACAATCCCAAAGTTTGAGAGTCAGTAGCAGAGATATTGGAAAGGTGTGGTGATCTGTCGTGAACAACCTTGTTGGAAAAGATAACAATGGTTACCCAGACCTCGTTGTTGGTTGCAAAGGGGCCCACATGAAAGTCCAAGCTTCCAACATCTCTCCGATGAAAACAGAGACATCCTATTCCATCATCATCATCATCATCATCATCATCAAATCTTACTGTTTATACTCTGCCCATCTGACTGGGACGACTTCTGTAAATCCAGGACTGTCCCTGGAAAATAGGGACACTTGGAGGGCGTGAATTTCAGGGCCCCCAAAATGCAGGTCCTCAGATGATACCCAGCTCTACCTCTCTTTTGAACCAATGAAAGCTGTGGAGATCCTGTGTGAGTGCCTGGAGGCGGTTGGAGGATGGATGGCGGCTAACAGATTGAGGTTGAATCCTGACAAGATAGAAGTACTGTTCTTGGGGGACAGGAGGTGGGCAGGTGCAGAGGAATCCCTGGTCCTGTAACTGTGCCCCTGAAGGACCAGGTGTACAGCCTGGGAGTCATTTTGGACTCACAGTTGCCCATGGAGTTGCAGGTCAATTCTGTGTCCAGGGCAGCTGTCTACCAGCTCCATCTGGTACGCAGGCTGAGACCCTACCTGCCCGTAGACTGTCTCCCCAGAGTGGTGCATGCTCTGGTTATCTCCCGCTTCGACTACTGCAGTACCTTTGAAGGTGGCCCAGAAACTACAACTAATCCAGAATGCTGCAGCTAGACTGGTGACCGGGAGCAGTCACCGAGACCATATAACACCGGTCCTGAAAGACCTGCATTGGCTCCCAGTACGTTTGCGAGCACAATTCAAAGTGTTGGTGTTGACCTTTAAAACCCTAAATGGCCTCGGCCCAGTATACCTGAAGGAGCGTCTCCACCCCCATCGTTCTGTCCGGACACTGAGGTCCAGCTCCAAGGGCCTTCTGGCGGTTCCCTCACTGCGAGAAGCGAGGTTATAGGGAACCAGACAGAGGGCCTTCTCGGTAGTGGCGCCCACCTTGTGGAACGCCCTCCTTTCAGATGTCAAGGAAATAGACAACTATCTGACTTTTAGAAGACATCTGAAGGCAGCCCTGTTTAGGGAAGTTTTTAATGTATGAAGTTTTATTCTGTTTAATATTCTGTTGGGAGCCACCCAGAGTGGCTGGGGAAACCCAGCCAGATGGGCGGGGTATAAATAATAAATTGTTGTTATTATTAGGTCCACCACGGGCTCTACGCACACCCGCACCACCACGGATAATGGCCCTTCCACCCAGGCCAGTCTCCAGTTCTGCAGGAGGAGGGAACCCCCTGACAGCTCTGCCCCTCCATAGGCAGGAGAGGAATAGAAATGAAAGCAATTGTTCTTCCTTCACCCCTCTTTCCCAAAGGTTTCTCTCTTCTGCAACAAAAAAACCCACCTCCCTTTTCTTCCCCGGCCCCTCCTGCGGTGACCTGGGCCAAATCTCGAGTGCAGCCCTCATCCCCTCGTTTCCATGGAAAGGGTGAATGGCGGGTCCTTGCCGGCAGTCTATTAGAATTCCTTTTATTCCTACGGAGGGGCATTCAAGCGAAGGGAAAGGCTTTAGATGCGGGCCTAATGGAGCCCTGGGGAAGGGGGGGGGTGATTTGCACCTCCTTGCTCGAGGAAGAGCGGGGGGGGGGAATTGAGGGGTGGGGGCTGCGCATTACCGAAAAACAAATTCCCATGCAGGTTGCCGCTCTTTCCCACCCAGTCCTCATCCCACCCTGCTTTTTCTCTCAGAAGCCATCACAAAGCATCAAGCTTGCGGATGAAAACCAGCCTTTATTTTTAAAAGATGTTGGGAGAGGCCTGCCAGCAACGTTCCCAAGCCAGGAGCAGCGGAAACCTCCTTCACCTCTGGCGGCCTGCTCACTGGCCTTCCAAGGCCTCGCTGCCTCCTTCCTCAGCCAAGAACACGGCTTGCTTCATGAACGACAAAATGCACGCCTACCACGCAGCCAGCGGCCGCCCGTGCTTGCCTACAAAATCCAGGGTTTCTGCAATTGGCTTGTCACTTTGAAGTCCATGCCTAAAAATGAAGGCAAGCTTGCAGGATCAGGCCAGCAGCCCATCTAGTCCAGTATCCTGTTCTCACAGTGGCCCCAAATGCCTATGGGAAACCAGCAAGCAGGATTTGAGCACAAGATCATTCTTCCTTTCTGGGGTTTCCAGAGACTGGTATTCAGAAACATTGCAGCCTCCAGCTGTGAAGGGGAGAATGTAAGGGCTGGGGCTAGTTATCATCAACAGCCCTCTCTTCCATGAATTTGTCTAACCCACTTCAAGGCCATCGAAGTCGGCGGCCGTCGCTGCCTCCGGTGGCAGCGAGTTCCACAGATTAACACTGTGCTTTTTATCTGTGCCGATTCTTCCAACATTCTGCTTCATTAGATCCCCACGGATTCTAGCGGCATGAAAGAGGGAATCTCTGGCATGCGGTTTTTAAAATGTGGAGTTTCTGCATCGACCCTCAGGTTTTCCATTATTCACTCTTTCCAGAAATGTCCACCTCCAACCCTCATGGACTGACTTTCCACACTTTGGAGAGGGCACTGGGTCAGACAAAAAACGTCCACACGCCACCTGTAGATGTGGTTTTAAGAAGACCAGAGTTTTGTTTTTGTTTTTTTGGATTTTCTAAGAGAATCTGGCTTTAGTGCAGGGGTTGGGCTAGATGATTATCAGGGTCCCTTCCAATCCTACAATTCTATTAAAAGCTTTGTGGGAAAGATGGGAGGAAGGATTTCCACAGGGATGGGAGAACAAGTGTCAGTGTTCTGGGAGGACTTACGGGGGGAGCATGGAAGAAACCTAGAGTCTATCAGTGGAGAAAGATGGGGTGCTGGGATGAGGTCCCCAGCATTAGGGGTGCATGAAAAAGGACGATCAGAGTTGGGGGGTGGGTGGGAAACCTTCCGGCCTCTCTGTTGGGCCAACCATCTAAATCTATTTCATTCCCCCTCTTTCCCCAGATCTCTAAACTCGTTCTTCCTAGCAACGGCTAATGCTTCTTAATAAATGCATTTCACATTTGACTAAAACACAGCGCCTCTCCACTCGCAGCTTCCTCGTTCTGGTTCAATACGCCCACCAGACCCTCCTGAAGCACCTTTTCCCTCTCTCTCCCTGACTTAGGAAGCTCTCGCTCTCTCTCTCTCTTGCTTGAGAGCCTCCCAGTTCTCACCGCTAGGAAGAGCTGACAAAGATCCATGCAAAACCTCTCTGAGCGCCCCCCCGCCAGATCTCATGTAGTGGCTTTCAAACCCTGCCCCTCTGGGGAACCCTTTGCACGTCAATTTCTCTGCCAAGGCGCATACGTCACGAGGCTGCTGCGCATTGCAGGAGGTTCTGGGGAGCGCAGCGGGGTGCATGCTCGGTTCACGGGGAGAGTGCACTCGCCTCTTGCACCTCACGGCCACGCCATGCGACCAGGAATCGCTCTGCATTCATGCACCAGCTGTCCTCTGTTTACCAGGGGCTGCCCCTGCTTTCTGGAGTGCTTCTATGCAGTGAACGCTTGGGTTGCGAATGTGATCCATGCGGGATGCACGTTCGCAACCCACAGCGTTCGCAACTTGTGTCTCATAGAATAGAATCATAGAATCATAGAATCATAGAGTTGGAAGAGACCACCAGGGCCATCGAGTCCAACCCCCTGCCAAGCAGGAAACACCATCAGAGCACTCCTGACATATGGTTGTCAAGCCTCTGCTTCAAGACCTCCAAAGAAGGAGACTCCACCACACTCCTTGGCAGCAAATTCCACTGTCGAACAGCTCTTACTGTCAGGAAGTTCTTCCTAATGTTTAGGTGGAATCTTCTTTCTTGTAGTTTGGATCCACTGCTGCGCACACGCGGGTTGTGATTCGGCGCATGCGCATAGCTAGATCTAGCGCTTCTGCACATGCGCAACCGCCGAAACCCAGAAGTAACCTGTTCCGGTACTTCTGGGTTTCAGTGGTCCGCAACCTGAAAAAACACAACCTGAAGCGGCTGTAACCCAAGGTATGACTGTACTGCTTTATATTTGGGGGGGGGGGGAGAATCACAAGGGACCGTAAGAGAATCTCAAAGCGGTTTACAACACTTTAAAACATCAAATAAAACAATCCAGAACAAAAAAACCCACAAAAACAAATTCAAGCTTCAAGGAAAATATTTCAGATCCTTTTCCAAGTGACGTTTTGCTGTCCCCATATCTATTTACCGGTACCTACTTAATTCTAGGTGTGTGTGTGTGTGTGTGTGTGTGTGTGTGTGTGTAGGTCACAATCACTTTGTGGATTGTGCCAAAGAATCGTGGGAACTTTAGTGTGCCCTTCGCAGAACTACACTTTTCAGCATCCTTAATGAATTATACATCCTGAAAGTTCTTTGGGGGAAGCAATTAAATGTACTCTGAATGTGGATGTGACCTAAATGATAGCATTTTGAGTTTGTGCAAAGCGCTTTTGGGGGGGTGCAATTTTGCGAGGCACCCCAAAACACATGTGCCGTGCTTGCGTCTTCGGGGCTCCGTGATCTCAAGTGGGTCATGCGACTCACACAGGAGCATAGCCGGAAAGGTGTGCATCCCGGTTTGAGGACCCAACATGTTGGAGAGTATGGCAGTATCATTATCATTGATTAAACCCCCCTTCACCCTAATGTCCCAGGGGAGATCACAACATTAAAAAGATTAAGAACAGTGTGACACAACCGACAACTCCAAAAAGAAGGAGGGTCCTTAAAATATACACCTCAAGTGTCAAAAACCAGGGCAAAAAGGTGCGTGTTCAGCACTCGCCAGAAGCTGTACAATGAAGCTGCCACACACACCCTCTTTAGTAAGGGAGTTCCACAGTTTAGGAGGCACCACAGAGAAGACCCTCTACTAGGCCACCCACCCTGAGCCTCTGAAGGCAGAGGAACTAGTAAGGGGACCCCCTCTGCTGATCTCTGAAAGGAAAGAGGCAGTCTGGTTTGCTCCTTCGGACGGTTGTGGACTCTCCTTCCTAGGAGGTTTTTATGCAGAGGTTGGATGGCTACCTGTCATGGATGCTTTAGCTGGGATTTGGGGACACAGGTGGTGCTGTGGGTTAAACCACAGAGCCTAGGACTTGCCAATCAGAAGGTCGGTGGTTCAAATCCCCACAACAGGGTGAGCTCCCGTTGCTCGGTGCCAGCTCCTGCCAACCTAGCAGTTCGAAAGCATGTCAAAGTGCAAGTAGATAAATAGGTACCGCTCCGGCGGGAAGGTAAATGGCGTTTCCGTGCGCTGCTCTGGTTCGCCAGAAGTGGCTTAGTCATGCTGGCCACATAAAGTGAGATGAGCGCCGCAACCCCAGAGTCGTCCGCAACTGGACCTAATGGTCAGGGGTCCCTTTACCTTTACCCAACTTTGCAGTTCTATTATTCTACTTCCCTGGAGAATTCCATTACGAAATTCAGAAAAGTGAGAATTTCGGAGGGGGCTGTGTTTCAGTTTGCAAAATTGTGTGCCGCCTTTTAAGTTTGAACTGGATCTAAATTCTCCCCCTTCCCTAATTCCTCCATCTAATCTCCTTTGACCCCAGGTAACTTTCCGGGTCACTATCCCTTCCTGCCCCGCTTTCACCCCATATCCCAGTATCTCCCTCCTTCTCCCTGTGCTCTCCTTCCCTTCCCTTTCTCTCTCCATTCATCACCCAGCCAGGGTTTAAATGTTCTGAGTTCAAGTTCTCAATCCACCTCCTCGTCCCCGTTTTACTGCCTCCAAGTCGCCCCACTGGTTATAATAATAAAAATAATTTATTATTTATACCCCGCCCATCTGGTTGCCAGCATCCGTGTTTGATGCCAACTGCAGGTGCCAGAGCTTGTGTCCAATGCAGAACGGCACTTAGGACACTGAAGAAGAGGCACAACGGATGTGGACGGCAGCTTTCAGGCGCATTGCATGATAATTAAAATGCTTCTTGAGATATTTAATTGATGAACCTGCTTAGGTGATTAAACACTGCAGCCGTAAAAGTTATTGTTATTTATTGTTCAGTGTACAGGCGACTCCCCGCTTATGTGGGGGTTATGTTCTGGCCCTCTGCGCGCATAATTGACATGTGCATAAGGAGGGGGGACGACCCTCTACACCTCTGGCCCGTGAGGAGAAGACTGTCCCCAGAGCTTGAAGGGGACGTTCTCTTTGGCTCCAGGGAGGGTACCCACATGAGCCAGTAGCACAGTGGGATTTTGTTGGGGCTGTTCCAGGTTTCTGGCACCATGCATATACATGGTTGCGTGTGACTTGAATGTACTTAATGAGGGAATGCCTATATTTACACCACACTTTTCTTCCAAGCTGGGATTTAGGGCAGGCTACAAAAGAGGGAGGGCTGGTGTGGAGGACTCCCTGGTCCTGAATTTTGGTAACTGTGCCCCTGAAGGACCAAGTGCACACCTGGGAATCATTTTGGACTCACAGCTGTCCATGGAGGCGCAGGTCAATTCTGTGTCCAGGACGGCTGTCTACCAGCTCCATCTGGTACGCAGGCTGAGACCCTATCTGCCCGTGGACTGTCTCGCCAGAGTGGTGCATGCTCTGGTTATCTCCCGCTTGGACTACTGCAATGCGCTCTACATGGGGCTGCCTTTGAAGGTGACATGGAAACTACAACTAATCCAATATGGAACTGGCGGAAATGACTGGCAGGATCCGAGACCAGGGAGAAGAGTCGGTGGAGAAAGATTGGAAGAAATTTAAAGACTATTTACAGAAACATTGTAAAATCAATGAATGTTAGAAGTATGTTGGAATGAACTTATGTGGTTTTAGCAGAAATGTTATAAAGGATTAGGAAAAAATAGACTGTTAATTGGTGAAAGGAGGGAAAGTAAAGTTATATTATATTAAGATAAATTACAGGACAAAAATTGGAAAAGATGGAAAGGATTTGCTGAAATTGTTAATTGAACTAGAATACAAAAAAGGGAGGTGTGAGGAAGTCAAGGAAACAAGCAAATGAAAGATAAGCTATGGGAAGATTTGATGTGTTTTTTTTAATGGACTTTATTTTTTTATTTTTTTCTCTTTCTCTTTCTTTTTCTTTTCTTATTATGATGTGTTGTTTTTGTTATTTAATATGGTGTTTTTTACTTTTTCTTTTTGTAACCCTTAAAACCTTAATAAATATCATTAAAAAAAAAAAAAAGGAAACTACAACTAATCCAGAATGCGGCTGCTAGACTGGTGACTGGGAGCGGCTGCCGAGACCATATGACACCGGTCCTGAAAGACCTACATTGGCTCCCAGTACGTTTCCAAGTTCAATTCAATATGTTGGTGCTGACCTTGAAAGCCCTAAACGGCCTCGGCCCAGTATACCTGAAGGAGCGTCTCCACCCTCATCATTCTGCCCGGACGCTGAGGTCCAGCCTTCTGGCGGTTCCCTCCCTGCAAGAAGTGAGGTTACAGGGAACCAGTCAGAGGGCCTTCTCAGTAGTGGCGCCCGCCCTGTGGAACACCCTCCCATAAGATGTCAAGGAAATAAACAACTATCTAACATTTAGAAGAAATCTGAAGGCAGCCCTGTTTAGGGAAGTTTTTAATATTTGATCTTTTATTGTGTTTTTAATATCCTGTTGGAAGCCGCCCAGAGAGGCTGGGGAGGCTCAGCCAGATGGGCGGGGTAATAGTAATAAATTATTATTTTTATTATAATTATTATTTTAAAAACACCATTAAAAATACAACATAATAAAATCAAACTAGCTAAAAAGCAAGAGTCAAAACACATTGAAACACATTTAGAGCCAGCAGTTAAAATCCAGGTTGCCCTGACAGCAGCCTAATGTTAAAACACAATTCAAAACTGCAGTGGTACAGTGGTACGTTGGGTTAAGAACTTAATTCGTTCTGGAGGACCGTTCTTAACCTGAAACTGTTCTTAACCTGAAGCACCACTTTAGCTAATGGGGCCTTCCGTTGCCGCCACACCGCTGGAGCACGATTTCTGTTCTCATCCTGAAGCAAAGTTCTTAACCCGAGGTACTATTTCTGGGTTGGCGGAGTCTGTAACCTCAAGCGTCTGTAACCTGAGGTACCACTGTATTGCGTTTAACCCCTTCTTTGTACAATTAAGCATCACCTTTGCCTTAGTTTCCAAAGGCCTGTCTGAACAGGAAGGTCTTAGCTTGCTGGCAGAAGGATAACAAGGAGGAGGGCAGTCCAGCCTCTCTTGGGAGGCAATCCTGCAATCTGGGGTCAGCCATAGAGAAGCCTCTCTCTTATGTCCCCACCAGCCATACCTCTGATGATGACGGGATTGAGAGAAGGTACTCAGCTGAGGATCTCTGCACCTTGGCAGGTTCATATAAGGAGATACAGTGGCACCTCGGGTTACAGACCCTACAGAGGAGGTTAAGGGGTGATATGATAGCCATGTTCAAATATATAAAAGGATGTCACATAGAGGAGGGAGAAAGGTTGTTTTCTGCTGCTCCAGAGAAGCGGACACGGAGCAATGGATCCAAACTACAAGAAAGAAGATTCCACCTAAACATTAGGAAGAACTTCCTGACAGTAAGAGCTGTTCGACAGTGGGATTTGCTGCCAAGGAGTGTGGTGGAGTCTCCTTCTTTGGAGGTCTTTAAGCAGAGGCTTGACAACCATATGTCAGGAGTGCTCTGATGGTGTTTCCTGCTTGGCAGGGGGTTGGACTCGATGGCCCTTGTGGTCTCTTCCAACTCTATGATTCTATGATTCTAGGTTACATACGCTTCAGGTTACAGACTCCGCTAACCCAGAAATACTACCTCGGGTTAAGAACTTTGCTTCAGGATGAGAACAGAAATCATGCAGCGGCAGCGCAGCAGCAGCAGCGGGAGGCTCCATTAGCTAAAGTGGTGCCTCAGGTTAAGAACAGTTTCAGGTTAAGAACAGACCCCCAGAACGAATTACCGTATTTTTCGCTCTATAACACGCACCTGACCATAACACGCACGTAGTTTTTAGAGGAGGAAAATCCGTAGGCATGCCACCTGTAGGCATTCCCTCCATAACACGCACAGGCATTTCCCCTTACTTTTTAGGAGGAAAAAAGTGAGTGTTATGGTGCAAAAAATACGGTAAGTTCTTAACCGGAGGTACCACTGTAATGATCTTTCGGGGCAAGGCATAGAGAGCTTTATAGGTCATAACCAGCAGTTTTTATTATTAGAGATGAGACCCAGCATATCCTACGATGTCTCTTTCATCGCAGGGCAGAATCAGTTTACCCATGATGGTACTGTAGCACCGTGACATGTTAAGGTAAAGGTAAAGGTACCCCTGCCCGTACGGGCCAGTCTTGACAGACTCTGGGGTTGTGCGCCCATCTCACTCAAGAGGCCAGGGGCCAGCGCTGTCCGGACATCGCTGCTCTGGTGAGCCAGAGCCGCACACGGAAACGCCGTTTACCTTCCCGCCAGTAAGCGGTCCCTATTTATCTACTTGCACCCAGAGGTGCTTTCAAACTGCTAGGTTGGCAGGCGCTGGGACCGAGCAGCGGGAGCGCACCCCGCCGCAGGGATTCGAACCGCCGACCTTTCGATCGGCAAGTCCTAGGCGCTGAGGCTTTAACCCACAGCGCCACCGTGACATGTTACCGCTTGGTAAACGACAGTCTTCCCACCCTCGTCGCCGCAGTCTCCGGCGCTAGGCCATTCCGAACGGTCTTGCGTTTGAAAGAATTAACGTGTGCAAATAGAGCAGCCCTCCCTCGGATGGATTCTGGCAACAACTCTCTGCCCCCAGGCGCCTCCTCCGCCGGCTTAAGCGGCAAGAGCCACATGTGCGAAATGGCTTGCCGCAAGCAAATCGCTCCGCAAAAGAAATTGCATCTGTGCCCCGTTCTGCAGCCCCACCTCACAGCCTTAGGAGACATCCGCTGATCCTCATCAGCCCCAAGGGACGCAGAGACAGGCACAGGATTGCTTGCCGTTGTACCGGGGACGTTGGCGGCCATGTATTCGTAGGCCCCAGGAAACAGGAGTGGGAGGGAGAAGCAGAAAGCAATCTCTGGCTTCCGAGTCACAGCCAGCCACTAAGCCACCCTCCTCCTCCCCTCGACCTCTCTCCCCTATCTGAGTACTTTTGCCATGACAACAGGCCTGTTGCTCTTCTCTCTGCCATCTGTTCCGGCTTGGGCATCGGCAGAGATGCGACGGGCATTAGCCTCGGTCCGGCTTGGACACCTCTCTGGCTACTTGCCAAAGCCAGATCTTTAGGACCTCGGCTGCAGCTGTAGCCCTTGTGTTTTTCAAAGATTTGGGACATGCCTTTAAACCCATTCCTCCTACCTGGAAACCGACTTTTAATAGTTATTTTTTATTCTTTGGCGTATGACTCTGACAGCTTAGCCAAACTTAAGAACCATCAATAAGTGCCAGAACTAAGACGCATATCCCCCAAAATCCGAGGGATTTGAATTGCGGTTGACATAGAGGGAGCTTATTGTATATAGTGTTTACTTAATTGAAGTAAAATTTGTTTTATATGGGTGTTTTAACTTGGAACTGTTTAAATTGTATTGTTTATGGATAAATTTTGATGTATTGTTTTAGATATGGGACAATGGCCGTAATAAATCAAACTAACTAACTTTTATTCTTTGGCCTACGCCCTGCAAACTCGCAGGAGCGCAGGGATACTGAGTTAGCCCATTAGCCCATCCGGCTCAGTATTGCATTCGCTGAGTAGCCCAGTGGTTCTCCAAGGGGGTGGCATGTCCCCCCATACCCTGCCAAGTGTCCTGGAAAAAACGGGACATCCCATTTTTTCTTGAGAGAGAGAGAGAGAGAGAGAGAGAGAGAGAGAGAGAACAGCAGCCATTTTGGAGGAGAGCTTACCAGCACCCTACCCCATTGCAGGTAAGAAGACGAGTGTGCAGTGACAGGATTAATAATAATAATAATAATAATAAATCTTATTATTCATACCCTGCCCATCTGACTGGGTTTCCCCAGCCACTCTGGACAGCTTCCAACATATATAAAAACATAATAAAACATTTAAAAAACTTCCCTATACAAGGCTGCCTTCAGATGTCTTCTAAAGGTTGTAGAGTTACTTATCTCCTTGGCTTGAGGGCCGCGTAATTCCATAACCTCCAACATATCTCTGATAAAAATAGGGATGTCCTAAGGACATTCTGGGATCAAATCAGAAACCGGGATGGCTTCTGTAAATCTGGGACTGTCCCTGGAAAATAGGGATACTTGGAGGGTCTTAGATATGACTTCATGAGGGCTGCCGTACGTCCGGGTTTTCAGCCGGAAAATGGTGTCCAGGCAGATTTTCGGGAAATTGGCAAAATGTCCGGGGAAACGCAGACATATGGCATGGGGAGGAGTTAATATTTAACATTTTAAAATTTGAATAAAGGCCAAAAATTATATTTTATGGGGAGAGGTTCCCCAAAAAGCTCAACAACTTTATATCCTTGAGAAAAAGAAAAAAAGCTTTTGGGAATACAGTATGGCAATCCTAGACGTCAAAGAGTCCCTTCTATACTGGTTCTGAAACTCCATGGTGCTATTGCTTGCCTAGCAATCATGCCTTTGTGATTTGGCTGCTGATACTTCCACACCAACCACTGTATGTTCTGCAGGAGAGGAGGGCACCTTGCAAATACCAACCCTAGCGCACCATGTCAGAATCAGGCCTTCAGTGTCATATGGTTGGCGGGGCTGATGGGAGCTGCAGCTCCAGACATTGGAGGGCACCAAGCTGGGGAAGGCTGCCCTGCACCATGTTAGCGATGGGTCAGAACCTGCACCCCCAAGCTGAAGAGTGTGAAATGACAAATGGTGTCTTAATGCACAGGGCCTTAATGTTCCTGCTCATGGACTGAAAGCCCACGCTCATCAATGGGAGACATGGGAACAGCCAACTTTGCCAGCCCAGAATGCCCCAGGGAACAACATAACATTGTGACATGTCGCTATATTCCCATGGGGTGATCTAGCCCACCTATTCAAAGGGAGCGATAGCCGGATTGCTTTAAAAGTGAGGGAGAGATCGCCGCCACGTCGAAATGTACATCCACCCTAACCTAAACCTGCTTCAGTAGGTCCATCCCTCCACAAAGGTTAATGCCCCAGAGCTACCTACCCCCCTTCCAGGCCCATTTGGGCCTCAGGACCTGGGATAACTCAATCAGAAGACCAGGAGACTCTTAATCTCTGGGTCATAGTTTCGAGCAGCACGTTGGGCAAAAATAAAAAATACTGCAATACTATGCGGCCTAGGACGCACGTACCTACGGGACCTCCTCTCCTGGTATGCCCCGTGGAGGACCTTAAGGTCCACAAATGACAACATTTTGGAGGTCCCAAGTCACAAGGTGGTTAGATTGGTCTCAACCAGGGCCAGGGCCTTTTCAGTACTGGCCCCGACTTGGTGGAACGCTCTGTCACAAGAGACATGGGCCCTGCGGGACCTGACATCTTTCTGCAGGGCCTGGAAGACGGGGCTGTTCCGCCTGGCCTTTGGTTTGGACTCAGTCTGACCCTTATGTTTCCCTCCCCTTATGGTTTTGACTTTTAAAATGAGGCTGCATTTTAAATTGCATTTTAACCTGTATTTTAAATTGGCCCCCCCCCCCCATTATGTTTTTACTGTAATTTTACTGGTGTTAGCCACCCTGAGCCCAGCTTTGGCAGAGGAGGGCAGGTTATAAATAAAATTTATTATTACTATTATTATTATTAATTGCAAGGGGCTGGACTAGATGACCCTCAGTGTCCCTTCCAACTCTAAAATTCTATAAGTCTATTACTCCCCACCGGCTATGGGATGTCCTTCATAGGTCTTTTCTTGCTCTCCCGTTGCCTAGCTAAGCTATGATGATGCCTCTTCCTTGCCTGGATGGAAAGATGTGAGTTTGGATATATAAAAGTACCTGGTTTTTTTTTGTTGTTGTTTTTGCATGGCTGGACCGTAGCCGATGGCACTGATGTCTCTTCCCATCCCTGTTTTTTCCCTCCGGCCCCATCCGCCTCCTCCTGCCTTGTGGCACCTCCCTCTGAACATTACCCGCAAGGCAAGGCACCCCTCGGACTATTAAAGGTTTCCCCACCCCTATTCTGGAGAAACTCACCTGGCACTGAGAACGACGCCACTTCGGCATCAGCCAAATGTGTCTTTTTCCATCTCGGCCTTTAACAATGCCAACCTGTATGTGTCTACTCACAATAAAGCCTAGTTCAGTCTCCCAAGAAAATGTTGATATTCAGGATCGCGGCTTAAGCCGCCAGATTTGTGTACTGTTTTAAATGTGGTCTTCCTTGTTTTCCTGTTGGGGTTTTGTTTGTTTTTGGCGGCGGTGTGTGTGTGTTTTAGGAGGTGAACACATTGCTTTTATAATATTTTTTTAAAACACACACACACACACACACACACACACACACACACTGCAAAGCATTCTAAAGTCCACAGATATGGCAAGAAATGAAAAAAATAAAAAATAACTACAGTTGCCCTTCACCAAAAATATCACTTTTTTTTTTGCGAGGGAAAAATGCAGCATCAGGGAGAGAAACCTGAGCCCTCTGCACCCAATGAGGAACATCTAAGCAAAACGACACCCCGAAAGCTCATTTTAAATGACTGTTAACAGACAACTGTGGGTGTATGTATGAAAAAACACACACATATGGGGGAAGAGAATGAGCACTGCTAGAAAAAAAAAGGAGCAACGAGGGACGACAGATCCGGCCCCAATCGCACCCCGGTTTTTAAAAGCCATTCTGGTCTTAGTCTATTTCCCTGCTCCCTGCAGTGGAGGGGGAGATGCGAGGGATCTGCCTATTTTATTCCACGCACGGTGCGCTGAGCAATTAGGAAGGCGCTGCAAATTCAAGCACACGGCAGACAGGACCGGATCCATCAAAGGAAGAAGGAAGGCCTATTGGGGAGTTTTTAAGGAGGGAGGGAGAGAGAGAAGCAATTGGAGAGGTGCTGGAGGATACACACCAGCAATGACAGCAATAAAACTCCAGCGGCAGAGCAATCTGCTGGCACAAGCCATCTTCTCTTTAGTGTGATGTACTGAAGCTAAATGGCCCCAGGCGTTCAAGCATAGATCCTTCCTCCTCTCGTTTCTAACCTCATCAAGGAGCCAGCCAATAATTTTTTTATTTTTTATTTAAAGGAACCCACCAATCCCTAGCCTCCCAGCAGATGCACCTCTGGGACTGTACTGCATCTTCCGGGTTTTTCTCTCCCCCAAAAACCTTCCTGTATTAGCAGCGACCTTGCAGGGGGACAAGCCTTTGTGCACAGCGCTGGATCTCGCCCGTCACGCTCAATTTGCGCAAGGGGTTGAGGGCTGAAAGCTCTTTTCCCCTGCCGAGGCTCAGCCGCGGACCTCGCCTCCCACAAACGTGACTAAGCATCTCTGGGTTTGGTTGGTTTTTCAGAAATCGAGCCGCGGGAGAAACCAAAACTTCAACGGTGCCCAGGAAAAGCACCATTTTCCTTTGCGCCCATGCCGCGCTGTTTCCACACTCCTGCGGTTCGTCTTCCTCCAAAAAAAGCTCGAGTTGTTCGCTTCGCTGTCTGCCGCGGCAAAACTGCACAACTCGCGAAATGTACGTCATTTCGTAAATTGCTCGAGTTACGTTGTTGTTGTTGTTGTTGTTGTTGTTGTTGTTGTTGTTGTGTTCCTCTGCCCCACGCATCTCAACGCAGAAGGAAACACAACACAAATGGTGGTGAGGGAGACGTACACAGGTACGCATTGTTTGCAGAATGCAAGCGGCAACAACAGCAAATACTGGTCCTTTTTGGTGGAAAAGGACATAAAGAATGCCTTGTGTCAGGCTGGTTGCAGACTTAGTCCAGCATTCTCTTCTCATAGTGCCCAACCAGATGCCCGGGCACAACAGAACTCTCCTTCTGGCATTCAGAAGCATTAAAGTCTCCAGTGGTGGAGGCACAGCATAGCCACCAAGGTCTCTCTCCTCCAAGATAAAACTGCATTGGACAACTTATCTGTGGGTCCTCCACGGGTGCAACTACGAAGTCAGGTGTGAAACTTTTGCTACAAGGGCACCCGAATTCGCACGGGCTACCAAGCCAAGTTCAGGGTGTTCCTACTAACATGTAAATCCTTATACAACTTGGGACCAGGTTATTTGAGAGACCCCAAGTTGATCGCTGCGGTCTGCAGCACAATCTCTCCAGCAGAAGCTGCCCTGCAGTAGCTCAGAGCAGGGCTTTTAGTGACGTTGCACCTGCCTTGTGGAATAGCATTCCTGTTGAGATATGTCAGGAGCTCCCTGTCTGTACTTTCCGGAAAAAGTTGAAGACCTTTTCGTTTCGACAGGCTCCATCTGCTGGGGTCTTTACCGCATGTCCACTTGTCAGGGTTTTATTCTTGTTTTAAATATATTTGGGGTGGGTTTTTTTTGCGGTTTTAGCTGTTTTTAATCACCTTACATGTGAATCGCCTAGACAGTGGTTTAGAAAGTGATTAATAAATTACCTTATTTTTACGTGTATAAGACTATATTTTTCCCTAAATTTTCCTAAATTTCCTAAGTTTAAAATAAGGCGTTGTCTTATACACGGATGGTACACAGTACATTTTCTTAATTCTGAGCCCCCCCCCCAAAAAGGGGGCGTCTTATACACGGGGAAGTCTTATACAGTGGTACCTCGGGTTACATACGCTTCAGGTTACATACGCTTCAGGTTACAGACTCCGCTAACCCAGAAATAGTACCTCAGGTTAAGAACTTTGCTTCAGGATGAGAACAGAAATCGTGCTCCGGCGGCGCGGCGGCAGCAGGAGGCCCCATTAGCTAAAGTAGTGCTTCAGGTTAAGAACAGTTTCAGGTTAAGAATGGACCTCCGGAACGAATTAAGTACTTAACCCAAGGTACCACTGTACACGGAAAAATACGGTAATTGTACTAACAACAACAACAATAACCCTCTTCATCTTTCCAAAGGAGGAGAGGGGAATGGCAACCCTCACCTGTCGTATTTCCACAGACAGGGCGACAAAGACATTTACGCAAGAAGAAGGCTGCTTCTCTCTCCAAACACGCCCCCTTGGTTGGAACTGCTGACCCCACGTAGAGGCCGGCCTTCTCCCCAAAGCCCTTTGTTGCTTGGTAACAAAGAGGGGAAAAAAATAATACAGCAAATGTTCCTTCTCTCCCTGTCCCTGCCTCTCTCTTCAGAAGAGTCTTTGATGCACAACCGCTGCCGTTCAGGCAGCCTAAACGTCACGTGGGACTCGCACGTGTTTAAATTTCCAGGAGCATTTATTAGTGGCGCTCAAGCAGGTCTGCTCGCCTGGACACCCCCAAGTGAAGAGAAACTGACTCAATTTGCAGAGTGGAGACTGGGTGGGACATGGGGGTGGGACACGGTCTTGCGAGGAAGGTGCCGTCCGAGGTCTTGACGGAAGGGCCATAAGCTCAGCTGTAGGTGCCAACTCCCTGAAGCCCCGGGTGCCCCAGCACCCACAAAATCCCCCATGAACGGCACCCACAAATTTCAGTGCCAGGGCCATGAATGCTGCATGGCACCCAATACCCGGGCACCCGTGGCTGCAGGGCCAAGCTGGTACTCCTGAGCTCAGCAGTGGAGCAGCTGCATGCAGATGGCCCCAGGTTCAGTCCTCGAATCATGGATATGTAGAGTTGGAAGGGACCCTCAAGCATCATCTAGTCTGACCCTCTGAACTGCAGGAATCTAAACTAAAGCATCCATGACAGATAGGCATCCAACCCATGTACAGCTGGCAAAAATCCGTTGCAGTGTTAGAAATTTGCCAGGCACTATTTACGACCAATGAGAGTCCGATTCTGCCCATGTGGAGATCTTCAGCTGCCGGCTTGGCGACTGACATCTCTGTTTGGCTGGCCTCTCCAGCTTTCTTAAGCAGTTAAGAGCTTATTTGCTGCGTTTCTTTCCCACCTTTTTCTCCAAGGAGTACATGGTTCACCCTCCCCTCCTCAGTTAATCCCCACAACGACCCTGTGAGGTAGGTTAAGAGGCTGTCCCTGATTCCAAGGTCGCCCAGTGAACTTCAGGGTGGAGTGAGGATTTGAACCCGCGTCTCCCAGTTCCTAGTCCAACACTCTAACTGCTACACCACCCTGGCTTCGTAGAGTTTTTCTGCTTTGGGGCAGCTAAATAAATTAAGTAGGTAAATAAATATGGGGAAAGCAAAATGGCACTTAGAGAAGGATCTGAAATATTTTCCTTGATGTTTGAATCTGTTTTATTCTGGTTGTTTTATTTGATGTTTCAATGTGTTGTAAACTGCTCTTAGATCTTTTTCCTTTACAATATAAAGCAGTACAGAAGTGAAATTATTATTATTATTATTATTATTATTATTATTATTATTATTATTATTACCAGTGGTACCTCGGGTTACAGATGCTTCAGGTTACATACTCTTCAGGTTACATATGCTTCAGGTTACAGACTCCGCTAACCCAGAAATAGTACTTTGGGTTAAGAACTTTGCTTCAGGATGAGATCAAAAATTGTGCGGCAGCGCGGCAGGCCCCATTAGCTAAAGTGGTACCTCAGGTTAAGAACAATTTCAGGTTAAGAACGGACCTCCAGAACAAATTAAGTTCTTAACTCGAGGTACCACTGTATCATCATCATCATCATTATTATTAAATTCCAGTGCAAAAAAAAATGGTGAGGAGACCTTCCATTGTGACCATAACCAAGGTTGAAAGCGCCATTTGGAGATTAGCTTACACACCTGAGTTTCTAACTCGGACCCCCTAACTGAAACACTGGATTCAGACTGTTGCCGCATCCAGCTGTCAATGGTGTGGAAAGCGCAGAAGACTCCTTCTCTTCCAAGTTTTGTTTCCGGAACTATCCGTATGCTTCTAGAAGCCAAATCTTTTTACTAAAGAGCGGGAGGCAGGAGAGAACAGACCCTCTGTTCTACATGCACCTTTACCCAGGCCAGGAAATGTGACATCGGTGACAGGCTAAATGAAACAAGCCGGAAGGAACTGTCATGGCGTTGTCTGAGCGTCTAGCAGTTGGGTGAGACTCCATATGCCACTTCCCAGGGCATCTGTACAGAGAGCTTCAAGGAAGGGGGCAGCCATATGGCCCTAATCCTTGCCCCACCCCATCCCCTTTCATATCCTGCATCAAACAACGAGAAGGTCCATTTTCACATGCCTTTTATGCCGGTGCTCGATTTCATTCTGATTCGTTGGGATCTCACCCAGTGAGGAATCACTCTGGAGCTACTGGGTGTGATCCCGTGATCGGAAGTTCTCAATGAGAAGGGAGTCCAAGAAGGATGGGAGTTTCTAAGAGGAGAAATATTGAAGGCCCGAATGCAGACAATACCAACAAGAAAGAAAAGCGGGAGGCAGAAAAGGAAACTGGTGTGGCTAAGGAGCTTGCAGACGAGCTGAGAGTTAAGAAGGGCGTGTATAAGAAATGGAAGAAAGGGGAAATCACAAAGGAGGAATGTACATGAGTAGCCAACAGTTGCAGGGGGAAAGTCAGGCTGGCTAAAGTTCAGAATGAGCTTAGGCTTGCAAGAGAGGTTAAAAATAATAATAAAAGGTTTCTTTGGCTATGCTCGAAGTAGGAGGAAGAACAAGCAAGCAAGCGGTAGGTCCTCTGCGTGGGGAACATGGAGAAATGCAATTGGGTGACAGAGAAAAGGTGGAACTACTCAACACCTACTTTGCCTCTGTCTTCGCCCAAAAGGAAAGCGATGCCCAGCCTGGTGATAACCCAGCATGGGTTTCTTAAAAAGAAGTCATGCCAGACCAATCTGATTTCTTTTTCTGATGGAATTGCAGACGTGGTGGGTCAGGGAAATGCTGTGGACATAGTGTATCTTGATTTCAGTAAGGCTTTCGATAGAGTCCCCCATGATATTCTCGCGAGGAAGCTGGTAAAATATGGGTTGAATGAGGTAACAGGTGGATTTGTAGCTGGTTGACGGACCAAACGCAAAGAGTACTCATTAATGGTTTCTCATCATCCTGGGAAAAAGTGACAAGTGGGGTGCCGCAGGGTTCTGTGCTGGGCCCATTGTTGTTCTTATATAATAATAATAATAATAATAATAATAATAATAATAATAATAATAATAATAATTTTTATTTATACCCTGCCCTCCCCAGCCAAGACTGGGCTCAGGGCGGCTAAAAACCAATAATTTAAAAAACAAGACTAAAATACAACATTAAAATATTAGGGTGCAGCCTCTTCACAGGAGGAGAAAGGAAAAAGAAAGAGGGGGAGAGAATCAAACTGATTCCAAGCCAAAGGCCAGGCGGAACAACTCTGTCTTACAAGCCTTGTGGAAAGAAATCAGATCCCGCTGGGCCCTGGTCTCATGAGACAGAGCGTTCCACCAGGCCGGAGCCAGTGCTGAAAAGGCCCTGGCTCTGGTTGAGGCTAATCTAACTTCCTTAGGGCCCGGGACCTCTAGGGTGTTGCTATTTATGGACCTTAAGGTCCTCCGTGGGGCATACCAGGAGAGGCGGTCCCGTAGGTACGAGTGACTTGGATGAAGGAATTGAGGGGTGTTTAGCCTGGAGAAGAGGAGGTTAAGGGGTGATATGATAGCCATGTTTAAATATATAAAAGGATGTCACATAAGAGGAGGGAGAAAGGTTGTTTTCTGCTGCTCCAGAGAAGCGGACACGGAGCAATGGATCCAAACTACAAGAAAAAAGATTCCACCTAAACATTAGGAAGAACTTCCTGACAGTAAGAGCTGTTCGACAGTGGAATTTGCTGCCAAGGAGTGTGGTGGAGTCTCCTTCTTTGGAGGTCTTTAAGCAGAGGCTTGACAACCATATGTCAGGAGTGCTCTGATGGTGTTTCCTGCTTGGCAGGGGGTTGGACTCGATGGCCCTTGTGGTCTCTTCCAACTCTATGATTCTATGATTCTATGAGGGGATGCTCATCAAATTTGCAGATGACACCAAACTGGAAGGGGTAGTTAATGCTGCAGAAGACAGAATCGAGATTCAATATGACCGTAACAGATTGGAGAACTGGGTGCAAGCTAACAAAATGAATTCCAATAGGGACAAATATAAGATTCTGCATTTAGGCAGGAAGTACCAGATGCACTATAGGATGGAGGACACCTGGCTTAATGGCAGTATATGTGAAAAGGATCTAGGGGTCTTGGCGGACCACAAGCTGAACATGAGTCATCAGTGTGATGCAGCAGCAAAAAAAGCTAATGCTATTCTAGGCTGCATCAACAGAAGTTTAGCGTCCAGATCAAGAGAAGTAATACTACCACTCTGTTATGCCTTAGTCAGACCAAACTTGGAATACTGTGCCCAATTCTGGGCACCACAGTTTAAGAAGGGTGTTGACAAGCTGAAACATGTGCAGAAGAGGGCAAGCAAGATGATCATGGGTCTGGAAACTAAGCCTTATGAGAAGCGCTTGAAGGAGCTGGGTATGTTTAGCCTGGAAAAGAGGAGACAGAGGAGATATGTAGCCATCTTTAAATATCTTAAGGGCTGTCACATGGAGGAGGGAGCATGCTTGTTTTCTTCTGCTCTGGAGGGTAGGACTCGAACCAATGGCTTCAAGTTACAAGAAAGGAGATCCCAACTAAGCATTCAGCAAAACTTTCTGACAGTAAGAGATGTTCAGCAGTGGAACAGACTCCCACGAGAGGTGATGGACTCTCCTTCTTTGGAAGTTTTTAAACCATTGTTCTGCCCGGACACTGAGGTCCAGCGCCGAGGGCCTTCTGGCGGTTCCCTCGCTGCAAGAAGCCAAGTTACAGGGAACCAGGCAGAGAGCCTTCTCAGTAGTGGCACCCGCCCTGTGGAACGCCCTCCCACCAAATGTCAAAGAGAAATATAACTACCAAACTTTCAGAAGACATCTGAAGGCAGCCCTGTTTAGGGAAGCTTTTAATGTTTAATAGGTTATTGTATTTTAATATTCTGTTGGAAGCCGCCCAGAGTTGCTGGGGAAATCCAGCCAGATGGGTGGGGTATAAATAATATTTTTTTATTATAATAATATTATATAACCTCTCTCCATCTGTCATGGATGCTCTAGCTGAGATTCCTGCATTGCAGGGGGTTGGACTACATGACTAGTTGGACTAGATGAACGAAGCCTGGAGGAGTGGGGAGAGAATCTGGAAAATTATTGTTGTGTATTGGTGGTGGGGACCGCCCTAGGCCCTAGAAATTAATCAATGGTACGATTGTGATTATTTGGAGAATTGAAGGGAAGATTGCAGGCCAGTCGAAAAATTCACACTAAGCTTCCTTTCCAAGCCAGCGCCTCACCTGACATAGAGGCGTTAACATGAGAAAAGGTGTTGATGGCCTATCTAAGAGCAATCTTGGGCCTGGGCAGACAGAAGTTGCCAAGGTGATGGGGTGTGTGAGAGAGAGGTGACAGGAAAAGAATGCCTTGAGCTAGGTTTGCTGGAAAGAAGAAGGGAGAACAAAGATTGAGATCCATCTTGGACAGGCTGGCTGAAGGCTGGCTGGGAGAGATGCCTCGGACTCCATGGCTGCCCTGCTGTGGGGGACAAGCCCTTCTTGAGATGACCATGTTGTAAGATCTGGAATCCTTCCATGCAGACTGAAGGCGTACAGACAATTCCCCATTTGTGCGGGGGTCAACACATGTTTAAGTGAAATCATGTGTATTTGAAACACCATTGAAAAAGCCTGCAAACACCCCCCGTTTCACACCTTTTGGTGACATTTTTGGGTCACTTCCAGGTTTCGCATGATGCATGCAGTCATGGTCACGACACACCTGAAATGGCTGCACCCGAAAATATGTGAGTAAACCACATTTCTTAAAGCTATGGCAGTCTCTGCCGTATGCTCACTTCTCCAAAGGAGCACAGAGCCTGCCTGAGGGTCCAAGACCACTGGAATCCCATGCGCAGTTTTGAAGGCAGCGGGGTGGCCGGTAACATTCGTTGGAATCCCACCCAATGAGGAATAACTTTGGCAAGCGCTGCTGGATTACATGCCAACAACCAGCATCTGAATAGCTGCAATGAAGACACAGAACAAAGCTTGGAGAGGTGTGTGTGTGGGGGGGAGAAACTGCAAAATAATCGTGTTATCACTATGTATTTGACATTTGTGCACTATCCTTCTGTGTGCCTAACAAAGGAGGCACCTGAAGAATATCTTAAAAGAAAGGTCAGGTTGAAAGGGGAAGGGCTACTCCTTGATTTTTTGGGGTCCCCAAGCCATTTGGGGCTTTAACAGTAGTAGTAGTAATTATTATTATTATTATTATTATTATTATTATTATTATTATTATTTATTACTTATACCCCGCCCATCTGGCTGGGTTTCCCCGGCCACTCTGGGTGGCTTCCAGGAAAGATTAAAAATACATCAAAATGTCACACATTAAAAACTTCCCTAAACAGGGCTGCCTTCAGATGTTTTCTAAATGTCAGGTAGTTGTTTATTTCCTTGACATCTGGTGGGAGGGCGTTCCACAGGACGGGTGCCACTACCGAGAAGGCCCTCTGCCTGGTTCCCTGTAGCTTTGCTTCTCGCAGTGATGGAACCGCCAGAAGGCCCTCGGAGCTGGACCTCAGTGTCCGGGCAGAACGATGGAGGTGGAGACGCTCCTTCAGATATACTGGACCGAGGCCATTTAGGGCATTAAAGGTCAACTCCAACACTTTGAATTGTGCTCAGAAACATACTGGGAGCCAATGAAGGTCTTTCAGGACCGGTGTCATATGGTCTGGGCAGCCGCCCCCAGTCACCAGTCCAGCTGCCACATTCTGGATTATTCAAAGGCAGCCCCCACATAGAGCGCATGGCAGTAGTCCAAGCGGGAGATAACCAGAGCATGCACCACTCTGGAGAGACAGTCCGCTGGCAGAGAGGGTCTCAGCCTACGTACCAGATGGAGCTGGAAGATAGCTGCCCTGGACCCAGAATTGACCTGTACCTCCATGGATAGCTGTGAGTCTAAAATGACTCCCAGGCTGTGCACCTGCTCCTTCAGCAGTACATACCAGCACCTTGAACTGGGCCCAGAAGCAAACAAAAGCCAATGAAACATAGAATCATAGAATTGTAGAGATGGAAGGGTCCCAGGGTCATCTAGTCCAACCCCCAGTTATTTTTAAATGGTCAGAGGGTTAGACGTTTGTGCTAATCCCGTGCCGCAAAACCTCAGGCTCATGTACAATGCACCCATTTTATATGTAAAGGTTTAAATTCAGGGTCAACTGCAAGCCTCGTTTTTGGCTCGGACTTGATCCGCTCAGGGTCACTGTGAAGGACGCATGACAGGCACCAGGAGACCAACAGAACTGGCGCTGCTACAAACATCGGAAGAACCTGGGATTTTCCTGCTGCTGCTAAGCTGTGCTCCTGGAAAAGTTATCCTCCCCCCAGAGAAATCCGGTGAAACGTCCCCAATTTCTCTTTTTTTTTTCAAATGAATTTTTATGTTTTTCCTTACATATTCTTTTCCAACAAATTGTAATAGCACCATACATTCCCTTTGACTCTGCCGAGTCGTGACCCCCCTCCCTCCCCACAACTGGTATATTTATCCTCTTTCCATCACGCACATCATTCTCATATTAGTACTATTATACACTGGAGGCATTATGTCAATCCTGCTAGTGTCTTGACCTCTTTGCAATTCTTCTTTAAATATTCAATAAATTTACTCCAGTTATTTTGGTATCTTTGATCTCCCTGCCCTGCTCCCCAATTTCTCAGCCCGCAAACAGGGTGGAGAAGCGAGAGGTCATTTGCGCAAAGCTCTAGTCCAAATGGCCGATCGAGGTGGAGATTAAGGGCATATGTAAAAGTCATAAACCAAAGGAGGAACAGGGCAGGAAATCTGGCGCCCTGGGGGGGTGTCCTCCCCCCCCCCAAGGGGAGCCCTTGCTATGCTTGGAGGTGAAAAGGAGAGCACACCCTCCCAGCTAATAGCTGCAGACTGGAGCTGGAAATGAGCAGGTAACAGGATCCGCTAAGCAGCGGCGCTGGAAGAATAAAAGCAACCATCTCAGAAGAGCCGTAATGAATCCGTAGCCCATTAGTGCACCATTAAAGGAAGCTGCGGAGGCGCACCTAGGGAGAGTGACATCCGATGGGAAGGCCTTCTTGTGGGGATCCGCCAGCCTTCGTGGCCAATTTATGTAGTGGCAATGTAATCTGCTCCAGTTATAGGCAGCCCGTGTGGAAATGTCACTGTGCTTAGAACTCATTAGCTGGGGACGCAGCTAGTGAGAGACAGAGGCTGGGGACGGCTGGCGGGGGGAGAGGGATGGGCGGGGAGATGAGGCAGAGATAGGGAAGGGAAGGAATTAATTTAATTAAAAAAAACCTTTAGAGCCTGCCTCTCGATTTGTGCGGTTTTGGGGGCTTGGCAGAGCTACCGAGAGTATCAAGCAAGGAAAAGGAAGGTTACTGGATGCTTTTCTCTTTGAAAGGAATAAGAAGAAAAGAGGCGAGGGGGGAAAATACTTTTCATGTATGGGCAGATAAACCCCCTTACCAACTTTCTCAGTCTCAAGACAATCCAGTTATTTACTGACAGTTTTACTGTTTTTCCCCCCTTCCTTTTTAAAAAGATCTCTCAAGCTCCTTTCAACTTGATCTCCATATCCTGAATATGATTAACACCCGTCATTTGAAGCCGGCGTTCTGGCTAATAAATGTAACATTAGACAGAAAAAATAGCATTTGGCTCCGTGGTGGCGTACCCGAAGAAATGTTTGTCGGCGGTTAGACTTCAGAATTGGGCATGGAGGAGGAGGAGGGGTCGTGCTTTGTCCTCACTTCTACACGCCCCCCCCAAATATGGCAGTTTATTTTTCTCCTTGGGAGTAGATAGCAATAGCTGGTTTTATATAGGAGAAAAGAGTGCATTGCTATTGATAGGCACTAGACCCAAACTCTGATACTGGTGGCACAGCACTGCCTTGTGTTCTGTCTCTTGGTCACAGTAGGATGTGATGGAACGGAGTTATGGAGAGAGAGGAGCCAATGGTGAATAGAGACTAGCTTTAGCACTGGATAGATAGGATTTTGGTGGATTCCTCACCCCCACCCTTTTAAAAAAAAGCAGAGTCAAATATCCTGCTTCTCCAGCGATAACCAATGTTTACCACTTCCATGTGTGTGGTCAGTTGCTGCAGCAGCCTCTTAGAACTTCCCAGACGCTGTAATAAAAATTGCTCTTGGATTGCAAAAGCCAGAACCGGGTTTTTGTTTTGTTTTGTTTTAAAGCTCTGGCCCTCCTGTCCAGTTGATGCAGAGTAAGGGCATGGAGAGGTCACCCTGCAGGGTCACATGGCCCACGACAACAACCGAAAAGCAGCTTCCCATTGGCTCCCTGCAAGAAACACTTTTAAGCAGAATGTCAGCACTGCTTTCTGTTAACCTTGACATCTGATCGATACATCTGTAATTGATTGTTACTGGCTGCCTCTGCATCGCTTGGGCATCCGGGCTGACTGCTGTGGTCCTGATGCTGGCTGAGAGCTTAGCATCCGCATGTGCCAGAACTGGCTACAGGTTTCTGGGGGCCCTTGGGCATGGGATGCCGGGGGGGGGGGTCCTCATCCCCTGCTCAAACCACTCTCCTTCTGCACCCTTGGCCCTTCCCCTTTCCCTCTGTGATTTTTTACGTTCTCAAATATTTCTACCCTTTCTCTAGATTAGCCAAAGCTATTATAGGCTGCATCAGCAGAGGTATAGTGCCTAGACCAAGGGAAGCAATAGTTCCACTCTGTTCTGCCTTGGTCAGACCACACCTGGGGCACTGTGTCCAGTTCTGGGCGCCACAATTTAAGAAGGATGTTGACAAGCTGGAAGGTGGGCAGAGGAGGGTGGCCAAGAGGATCATAGGTCAAGAAACCAAGCCTTATGAAGAGTGGTTGAAGGAGCTGGAGATGTTCAGCCTGGAAAAGAGAAGACTGAGGGGAGATATGATAGCCATCTTCAAATATCTAAAGGCTGTCACATGGAGGAGGGAGCATGCTTGTTTTCTCCTACTCTGGAGGAGGGTAGGACTGGGACTGACAGGGGTTTAGTAGATTTATCAATCACTAGCCAACCTACAGATTCACCCATTTCTGAATCTGAATCACCTCTGCTGATCAAAATCCTTTGGCTGTTCCATGTTTCAATTTATTGTACAGTACTGTTGTTTTAGGAACGTGGGTGCCGATTGGGGCGGCGCAAAAAGGTGCCCGCCGAGTCTCACGGTCACAGGCTTCACCCGCCTGTGGTTTTTAAGGTCCCCGCTGTGCCGTAGCGGTAAAAACCCCAGTTTCCGCGGAGCCAGTCCTCTCCGATTAAGGGGAATCAGCCATTTTTCGATGATGCCACCCCGGAAGTCCCCCTAGGGCTTGCCGATCAGAAGGTCGGTGGTTCGAATCCCCGCGACAGGATGAGCTCCCGTTGCTTCGTCCCAGCTCCTGCCAACCTAGCAGGGTGGAGACACTCCTTCAGGTATACTGGGCCAAGGCCGTTTAGGGCTTCAAAGGTCAGCACCAACATTTTGAATTGTGCTTGGAAACGCACTGTACTGTATTAACCCGGATATAAGCAGCACTTTTTTTCCAAATTCAGACCCTGAAAAGTTAAAGTGCAGCTTATATTCGAGACCTTACGCCGCCAACAAAGCGGCGCAGCTCCCCCCCCGCCGGAAGCAGCCCGGGAGCACAGGGCAACAGTGGCAGCCTGCCAGCCACTCCCAAACCACCGGAAAGAAGGGGGAAGGGGGGAAGTCCCCCCCCAGGAAGCAGCCCAGGTGTCGTCTTTTTTTCTTTTGTCCCCTTCAATTTTAAAGATGCAGCTTATTTGCAGGTGCGGCTTATATTCGGGCCAATACGGTAATCTTGTCAAGCCCAGACATCACCTGATGACCCAGGAGTAGCTGGTTGCAGGTACCCCTTCATTCCTGCCACAAAAGGTGCTTGCTTCTCAAAAACTTTTCTTTTTTTTTAGTGACAAGAGAGCCACCTTCTCTTTCGGGCGCATCAAAGCCAAACAAATAACCGCAAGCTATCGAGCGTCATTAATTAGCGGCAGATGGCAAGCGATGACAGGTAGCACCATACCTGCGCGTTGCGTCCCCCTACTTAACAGACTTGCGCTCGGAGGGTCTCCCGGTTGCAGAGCTGGCTTTTTGCCGGCTGAACGGGGGGCAGCCTCTGTCGCACGTTCCCGTTTTGCAACTTGGGGCAGCGCATGTAGAGGCATTAATGACAGATGAATGCCAAGCCGGGATGGTTTTGCATTAGCACAACAGAGGGGAGGCAGGCAGGGAAAGTGGGGGGGGGGGCAGGCGAAAGAGCCCTTTGTAGCTCAGACAATCAGCCGCGTTTTCAAACGGTGCTGTAGAGATAACACCGCAAAAGTGGGGGAGAGCCTTGTGTCTCGCTCCTTCTTCCCGCAAAGGATTTACTGGCGGCGCATTAATGGGGCTGTTCAGTATTCCGCTCCAGACGGCGGATAATGCCTTTGCCAAACTAACTGCAATAAATTAATTAAATTAATCTGCTGTGCTGCGCCTGTCCCCACCCGACGAGAAAGCTGTGGATGAGTGGAGCTTGCCACTTTCTCCTCTTGGCTGGCGAGCTCGGGAATCTGGCTTCACCTCCTTCTCCCCCCCTCCGCTGCCCCCCCCCCCGTGCTCCCGAGTCTTCAGCCCGGTACGCCACCTGCCTCATTCAGCTAATCGCCATCCTGGCAGTTTAGATCACATTAGTTTCCCGTGTAATTAAGACTGTCCAGGAGGGCACGCAGCTGCTTCGCCCGGCCGTTCCCTCTTACACGTCAACGTGCCTCCTGCACAGATAGGTGCAATTAACCAACCCTGTTCACAGTCATTAAGCATTAATGCACCTCATTAGCATAAGAACTGGAAGGAAGCTTTGATGCGGGGGGAAACCCCCGTAGGAAAGAGAGAGAGAGAGAGAGAGAGAGAGAGAGAGAGAGAGAGAGAGATATGTACATGCAAGGCGGCAAGGCAAAGGATCCGGCCCCCAAACCTCCTGATGAGGTCAAACAGACAATTCGGCAGACTCTCCAGAGCAGAAAACGCCACCTTTGCCATTCTCCATCTGCACATGAGGCTCCCTAGATTTTCCTAATATTCAAGGAATATGGGCAACTGTTAAGCAAGGCAACTCGCAGAATATCATAGGCTTCTGTGTCCCTTTCAATATTCTAAACTCAGAGAGCACGGCACAGAAAAGTGAAACCAATGGCACCTCTGACAAAGAACTTCCTGCGTTGTCAAACTCAGCCGTATCGCGAAGTTTACGTGTGTGCATTTGCGCGCTAAGCTCTCTCCGCGAAAACAGCATGCCACATTCCTCCAGGAATTAGCTTCGCTTAGACGCAGAGACGCCGTGCAAGAAGAGTTCAAGACAGTTGCACCAATGCCCTTGGAAATTGGAAATCAAAATGGCTGCTGTTTCATCGGTCAGGATGGGCAAATCATGGCCGGGGTGGCCACTCTGCTCTTCAAGCCACCAGCATAGCAGGGAGGGTGTAGGAAGCTGACTCTCCTTCTTAACAGCTGTCCAGTTATTTAAATAAAGTTGACCACACAGTCAAGGCTTCACAGTATGGAGCACAAACCTTTGGGCAGTCGGTGGTTGTTGACTGCGGGGCTCAGGAACAAATGCACTCCCAGGAAGTTCTAAAGAGGGTTGATGAATGCTATCCTTCACCTTTCCATAACTAACAGAACACAGCAGTATGAGCTGTTTGCTGACGTCAATCACACGACTAGGAATGGGCAAATTTGTCCATTTTGCTTTCTCATTTCCCCCCAGTCTTTAGCCCACTTCTCCAAATCTTCGCATCAGTTTGCTAATCTTCCCCATGAAAATTCATCAACATTTTAGTGTGAATTTTCCCAGATATACTTTTTTTTTGTGCCTAGCAATTTCCCCCAATAAAATGCATTTTTGTTATCTCATTTTCTCTTTGCAGGGGCATCTCAATGCGCATTTTACCATGTACCCGTTTTGTACCCGTCGTTCAGGTGGAGAATTTGACGCTGCAAAATTCGGAGAAGTACAAATTTCGGAAGCGGGGGTGCGAACCGTGTTTCACGTCGTGCACCATTTCGGAAATTACGAACCAGGCAGGCTCCACCTTTAATGTGAACTGAATCAAATTCCCCACCCCCTTCCTTATGTTATTGTTTTCAACATAGGGAACCAGCCTGTGTGCTTTCAGGGCCCTATCTGTGCAGCCGGCAGCCTTGACCTTGCAACTCTGTAAATGCTTAAGAGACGTTTCAGACGCAGAAAGGAACCTGTGAAGGCCAGGGCAGAGCCAGGTGCTGGGACACATACCTCTCTCACCTGCACCCAGTTATCCCCCCACAAAATCACATCTGTAAAATGCAAATGAGATGAATATGGAAGCTCTGGGGTATTGCATACCTACGTAAAACTGCACTCAGTATGTGTTTGTGTTTTTTAAAGAACCAACACCTGGATTTCTAAAAATTGGGAGAGCTCAACAACCAAGCCAGCCCTAAGGAGAGGCATCCCCCCCCCCACACACCTTCATCCTGGGAGAATGATGGACACTGACCATGACCCGGCAGGGGCTGGTGGGCTTAACGTCCGCTTGCTCCTTTCAATTTGCTTTTGCTTTTTTTCTTTTTCAACGGGGGGGGGGGGAGAGGCCTGCAATTACAATTAGCCAGGAGAGCACCAGGGGTGGGCAACAGGAAAGCCAGCAGCTAAGGGAGAGATGAGACTCCCCCTTCCTCTGTTGCTTTTCTGAAAGGCCGGCTAGCAGCTTGTAGCATTTGCAGGTCTCTGCCTATTGTGCTGTCGAGAACATCTGAGCAGACACGTTCCTTCAGGCACTGGGGTTTTATTGTAAGCCGTTTCAATGGCAAACGAAGGGGGAAGGACGGAGGAGAGGCGGAGAGAGGGAGGAAGGGAAAGGGGTGGGCGGGGGGGGGAAGAGATGAAATACAGCCTTGGGAGAGGGAGAGAGAGAGAGAGAGAAAGAGGAAGAGAGAGATTGCATGCCAAAGAGAGAGAGGTGGAGAGGAGGTTTCGAAGGCAATCAATGACTCCTTGTTGCTATTACTCAGGTTCTTGGAAGGCAGTATCCCTCCCGCGGCATCGCTTACCCCATAGCTGTGACTTTGCCGTAGTGCTTGTGGGGCTCGGCTCTCTCTATCTCTGGCACCAGCCGGGCTTCTTTGTCATTATTGGCTGAGATCGCAGAGGTAGCAGCCAGCTCTCCCGGTGCAGAGAGATTACTGCTTTCTCTTCCTCCCCGCCTCTCTCTCTCTCTCCCCCCCCAGCCCGCACTGCCACTTTGGCAGAGTCGCTTTGCTAAAAAGTGGAGGGGAGCTAGGTAACCGGTTGTTGTTGTTGTTTTGTCTTCTCTTGCAAAGGCAAGAGGCAGGCACACAATGGGTTGCGGGCTGCTCAGGGCAAAAAGGTCTTGGCAGGATCCAGTAAGAACCCTGCCGGATCAGGCCCATAGCTCATCTAGTCCAGTGTCCAGTTCTCACGGTGGCCAACCAGCAGGGTTGCCAGCTCAGGAGCATCTCAGACCCTGAGATTTCAGGGCACAAACCTGAGACGTAGAAGCAGTCCCATGTGATATCATGGACACAGGCCCTGGAGACGGAGGTTAATTGGGAGAGGCAACTGAAGGAGGGGAAATCCCCCAGGGTATCAGTGCTGTAATGCACAGCCTGTTTCTGCCAGGCTGAAACCTGCAACCCGCATGCACAGTCTTCTTAATATTTTTTAAAAATACAGTGGTACCTCGGGTTAAGTACTTAATTCGTTCCGGAGGTCCGTTCTTAACCTGAAACTGTTCTTAACCTGAAGCACCACTTTAGCTAATGGGGCGTCCCGCTGCTGCCGCACCGTCGGAGCACGATTTCTGTTCTCATCCTGAAGCAAAGTTCTTAACCTGAGGTACTATTTCTGGGTTAGCAGAGTCTGTAACCTGAAGCGTATGTAACCTGAAGCGTCTGTAACCCGAGGTACCTCTGTAAAGGCACTCTCATGCACCCAGAGATTCAAGCCCGACAACTGCCACCTGGAGGGTGACAGGAAACCTGGAGACTTCGGGTCAGACCTGAAGGTCTAGCAAACCTACCAACCAGATAAACGCTTGTCGGAAACCCAGAAGCAGGATTTGACCACAAGAACACTCCCCACACGCTGTGTTTTCCAGCAACTGGCATTCATAAATATTAGTGGATCAGACCATAGAGGCAAAGCATAGCCACAGAAGCTATTCATAGCCATATCCTTCATCTATTTGTCCTGTCCTCTTCCAGCGCCACCCAAGTTGGTGGCCATCACTTCCTACTGTGGGAGGGAGTTCCATAGTTTAACCATGTACTGCGTGAAGAAGTACGTTCTTCTGTTTGTCCTGAATCTCCCAGCATTCAGCTTCATAGGGTGTCCACGGATTCTAGTGTAACAAGAGGAGAAAAGCCTTTCTCTATCCATTTCCTCTGCAGCATGCATGCTTCTACGAAGAGCGGGCTACGGGTTCCGCAACGGATTTCAGAAAAGCCCATCCAGTGTGGCCAGGGCTTGTCAGCTTCGTCTTGAAAAAAATGCAGAATCAGTGCTGCCATCAACCTCATCCTTGGCCAAGCCTGGTAGGTTGCAAAAGGCCAGGCCTAGCCTCTGCTAGAGACCAATGTGCAGGCCGCACTAGGCCTCAGCTCATGTGCAGTTTTTGGAACGGAGCTGGAATCTTCCGGGTTCCGAAAGTCATGGTAGAAACGGGGTCCTCCATTTCCAGATCAGATCAAATTCTAACTAGGTTGGGATCTCCCTTGTCCTAGTCCTGGCCTTCGACGGCAGTAGCTTTGTTCAGAGGCCTACTCTATCTCAGGTTTTTTTAATTTTATTGGAGGAGAGTTCCTTCACACAGCGCCATCTACAGTAAGGGGTGTTGCAGCCCAGAGCCATAATGGGCTCTGTAGAGCCTCCAGTTGCCAATGGAAATTGAGCTGTTGTTGTTGTCGAAACAGCAGAAGAGGGCTACTGCCTCCCGACCTGCTTGTGAGCTTCCTGGAGTTGTATGGTTTGGCCATTGTGTTGGGCTAGACCAGGAGCAAGGAACCTTTTGCAGCCTCAGGGCCGCATTATCTTCTAAGCGACCTTCTGAGGGCCGCATGCCGATGGAGGCCAGGCCAAGGGACAAAATATGCTGACAAAATGAACGTACAGTAGGCTGCTTTCGACACACACTCACACAGCCCTCTCTGTCTTCCACCCAGGCAAGCAAGAGTCACCATCAGAGTTCAAGGACTTGCTCCTGTGTGGCGGAAACACTGAAAGACCTGGGCTGGTAAGAGGAATGTCCTGGGAAGAGTTCTGAGGGAGAGACAGATCAGCCTGGCAGACCACCTCTGGCCCCCAGGCTTGACGTTCCCTACTTTAGGACAACATGGCTTCGGCCCAGTATACCTGAAGGAGCGTCTCCACCCCCATTGTTACAGGGAACAAGGCAGAGGGGCCTTCTCGGTGGTGGCACCCTCCTTGTGGAACGCCCTCCTTTCCGATGTCAAGGAAATAAACAATCCTGACTTTTAGAAGACATCTGAAGGCAGCCCTGTCTAGGGAGGTTTTTAATGCTCGAGGTTTCATTCTATTTTTATGTGCGTTGGGCGGCATAAAAAGAATAAAATTATTACTATTTGGGCCTGATTCAGCACGCAGGGCTGTTTCGTCCCGCCTCACTCTCTGTTTGAGAGAAACAAGCTTCCACCTTGCAGCTCCGCTGGCACTCAAGAGCCACCCGTCAAACGATGAGCAGGCTGCGGCAGCCGTTGGATGCCAAGCTGGAGCTTGGTTGACGGCAGGTCCCGACACGAGACTCTCCTTTTAATTCTTTTTTTCATCCGAGGAGGGGATCCCGGCGGAGCACCGCATGCCGGGGCTTGCCGCCCCCGTCGGCTTTGGCAGGCTGTTAAAGGGGAGGCCGCCTCGCGGAGAGAGAGACCTTCACCACCCTGCGGCCTGCGCTGCGATTGGCAGGAGAGGCTTGCTTGCGCTCTTAACACCTGCAGGAAGGCAAGAGGCTGGTTGGAAACAGGAGGGCTGGCAGATGCTCTCCCCTGCTAGAAAGCTTGAGCAAACGAGGGCTTTGAATCCTCTGCTCCGGCTTGGAAACATACCAGCCCTTAATTCATGCGCTGGAGAGGGAGAAGGGAACCGTAGCCGGGCGCGGAGGGGGCTGCAAAGACGGGGAAAGGCAAAATCTCTCCCGTTTCTGTCGGAGAGGAAAATTCTAAATGATCTCTCTTAGGCCGGCAGTTTGAGAAGAGAAGCGGGTGGTGGTGGGGAACACACCCAACCAATCCTATTGTGCCCGGCATAAATCTTTGCGCCAGGGCCTTCACGCCTCCGCGCTATTGATAAAGCGAAACAAGTCTTAAATGTTTAATGAGCAAATAAACCTGTTAAGGGGATATGATTAACGGCCTGCCTCGGCTCGGCATTTAAAGCGTCCCTGCTGCACCTTTCGGTGGAGGTGGGCGGCTTTGGGCGGGGGAGGAAGCCAGTATATTTTTTCAGGGGGGAGAGAAGCATTCCATGCGCCGCGCACGGAGGGAGACGGGAATTCTAACCATGTCCTTTTTTGCTCAGGAGTCGTAAACGTGCCGGGCGAGTTTATGTTATTGCAGGGGGGCGGGGAGGAGGCGTAAAGAGAGAAGAGGCCTTCTTCTTCTTTTTCCCTCTTCTGCAACGCAGGAAGGAGACCACACAGCAGAGGAAATTGCATAACAGGCAGTAGGTGCCAACTTGCCAGTGGCTAAAGGAAGGGAGGCGAAAGCTCTGCCCACGTGCCAAAACTTCCATATTTACTCTTCTACCACTCTGCCTCCCAAGCAGACAGCAGGATTTCTGTCTGAGCTGCCAGTGCCCAGCAGCTCAGAGGGAAGGTATCTCCCTGGCTTTGCCCACCTGCCAGAGGCCTCAACAGCTGCGCCGATTGTCCGGCGCCCTGGCTGGCCAACAGGATGCCCATCTGAACTGCCTGGGCCCGGTAGCTGGGGGAGACGGGAGAAAGCAAGACAGCCTCTGCCTGAGGCTTCTACCGCTACCCTCCCTTTTCCCAGAACCGCCAGAGTTTATGTGCCAGAGCCCTCAGCAGGGTATCTGTCTGCACGAGCCTTTCTAGAGGCACTTGAACCGCAGCCAAGGAAGCTGGCAGCGGAATCGCTCGAGGAAGAAGCGCATTGAAGGAGGCGCGCTGAGCATCAGCTGGAGATTGTGAAAAGTTCGGCACGTCAATTTGTGGCAGAGGCATTTTTGTTTTGAATGAGGCTGCGTTGCTCCTTGCCGCAGGCAGAAGCGATACGTATGCGAGGACGGCGGAGAATTGTGCTGGGTGCACGTATTTAAGGAAACTGAGCTAGGCACCTACTGTTGTACCACTTTAAACCGCCATGGCTTCCCCCAAAGAATTCTGGGAGCTGTAGTTTGGGAAGGGTGCTCAGAGATGTTAGGAGACCCCTATTCCCATCAAAGAGCTACAATTCCCAGAGTGGCTTAACCACCAATCTCTCTTGCCAAGGAACTCTGGGAATCTTAACTTTTGTGAGTGGAATAGGGGGTTTCCTAATAAACCTCAGCTCCCTTAATTCTTTCTGTTTAACGTGGTATGATCCTGCTTTAAATGTACAGTGGTACCTCAGGTTACATATGCTTCAGGTTACAGACTCCGCTAACCCAGAAATAGTGCTTCAGGTTAAGAACTTTGCTTCAGGATGAGAACAGAAATCGTGCTCTGGCGGCACAGCAGCAGCAGGAGGCCCCATTAACTAATGTGGTGCTTCAGGTTAAGAACAATTTCAGGTTAAGAACGGACCTCCGGAACGAATTACGTACTTAACCCGAGGTACCACTGTATAGTGGTAATGTGGCCCTAATTCACACCTCTCAGATGAAAACATGCATCAGAACATCATTATTCTTCAGGTTTTGCACTTCTCCAAATTGTCCAATTTTTTCTTCTCTCTCTCTCTCTCTCTCTCTCTCTCTCTCTCTCACACACACACACACACACACACACACACATTTTCATAAATGTGTGTTTCAGGATAAAATACGTTTGAACTCGTAAGTGTTCTGGTATGGTGCAAGGGGCTGTAGCTTGACAGCAGAGCACATGTCCTGCATGCAAAAGGTGTCAGGATCAATCCCCAGAATATCCAATTAGGAGGATCAGTTAACAGGTGGTGGGAATGCGTTTTCTACCTAAAACCCCGGAAAGCCATTGCTAGGCGACTTGCTGGTATGAGGTATAACTGAACTGTGCTCCCTGATGAGATGATAATGCCACTTGAAAGATCTCCATGGGGTTTGAGTGGGATTGCTCATCCACACATGCAAGTCATAACATGATGTTGAGTTCTGAACATGCCTGTGTGAATCTGCATTGTGTCGCTCCAAAGAAAGCTTAAATTTGAAGGAAGCCTTTCTTAAGAACTCATAAACAGCTCTCCTCTGCCATGCCTTCGCAAATACCCACACTGCCAATTCTAGATGCTGTTTGCATCTAAATTCTCCCATGGTGTCTGGTCCGCATTCTTCCTTGGTGAGAGGGAAAACGGAACAAACTTAAAACTATCCGGAACACACAAAAAACACAACAGATTGCAAGCCATTCCATTCCCCCAAGTCTTTCCCAATTGAGCTATGTTTCTTTAAACACTGGTGCCCATATAGTGTGTTTCTCAGCTTTCCCTTACACTTGGGGGAAGAAATTGCACCCTGTTTTCTGCTACGTGAGATCCACACTCACAGACATACACTGCAAACAAACTTCGAAATGCAAAATCATTGCCTGCAGAAGAGAGGAATGATCAGTAGATCATTCACACCTATGACAATGAACGAAATCAGAGAGTTTCACAAAACGTCTAGGTTTTGTTTTCTTGAACATTTTTGCTTTCATCACCCAAAACATAGGAACTTTGGAAGAAAGCTGCCTTATACAAAGGTTGACCATTGTTCCATCTAGGTCAATATTACCTGGCTTGAGAGCAGTACATGTGAAAAGGATCTAGGAGTCTTGGTTGACCAGAAACTTGACATGAGCCAACAGTGTGATGCAGCAGCTAAAAAAGCCAATGCAATTCTGGGCTGCATCAATAGGAGTATAGCATCTAGATCAAGGGAAGTAATAGTGCCACTGTATTCTGCTCTGGTCAGACCTCACCTGGAGTACTGTGTCCAGTTCTGGGCACCACAGTTCAAGATAGACACTGACAAACTGGAACGTGTCCAGAGGAGGGCAACCAAAATGGTCAAAGGCCTGGAAACGATGCCTTATGAGGAACGGCTAAGGGAGCTGGGCATGTTTAACCTGGAGAAGAGGAGGTTAAGGGGTGATATGATAGCCATGCTCAAATATATAAAAGGATGTCACATAGAGGAGGGAGAAAGGTTGTTTTCTGCTGCTCCAGAGAAGCGGACACGGAGCAATGGATCCAAACTACAAGAAAGAAGATTCCACCTAAACATTAGGAAGAACTTCCTGACAGTAAGAGCTGTTCGACAGTGGAATTTGCTGCCAAGGAGTGTGGTGGAGTCTCCTCCTTTGGAGGTCTTTAAGCAGAGGCTTGACAACCATATGTCAGGAGTGCTCTGATGGTGTTTCCTGCTTGGCAAGGGGTTGGACTCGATGGCCCTTGTGGTCTCTTCCAACTCTATGATTCTATGATTCTATTCTATGATTTGTGTAGGTTGATGGCAGTGGGTCTCCAGAGATTCAGACAGGGGGACTCCCACAGCCCTTCCTGGAAATGCCAGGGCTTGAACCTGCAACCTTCTGCAAGCAAAGCTGATGTTTTGCCACTGAAATACTACCCTTCCCCTTTCCTCCACTTCCCTTCGCAATGGCGTGCTGGTGGGCAACTTCCCCTCTTGGAAGTTGGAATATGTATGAACATCCCATAGCAATCTTGGGGACAACCGACCACTTTCTGGTTTCAAATCCCTTTTCCAAACCCATCCTTAGCGCCGACAACCCTGAGGAAGATGGACCATTTTGGAAGAATTTATAGACAGCTTTATCAAGTAATAGCTAAGGGGTGTACCTAGAACACCTTGAAACAACCATCCACGTACAAATATATCAAATTTATAGACCAGCCTTCCTCCAAGGGTCACAGGGCGGTTTACAGCATAAAAATACATTAACGCAATACCCATTGTGGCTCAGTTGGTTGGCGCGTGGTGCTGAGAACACCAAGGTCGCAGGTTTGATCCCCATATGGAGGAGCTGCATAGTAATAATAATAATAATAAATTTTATTTATACCTCACCCTTCCCAGCCAAGACCGGGCTCAGGGCGGCTAACAACCGATATACAGTGGTACCTCGGGTTACATACGCTTCAGGTTACATACGCTTCAGGTTACAGACTCAGCTAATCCAGAAATAGTACCTTGGGTTAAGAACTTTGCTTCAGGATGAGAACAGAAATCGTGCTCCGACAGCGTGGCAGCAGCGGGAGGCCCCATTAGCTAAAGTGGTGTTTCAGGTTAAGAATGAACCGCTGGAACGAATTAAGTACTTAACCCGAGGTACCACTGTAAAAACAAATTGATTGAAATACAACTTAAAAACAAAATTAAAATACAACATTAAAACATTAAAACATTAAAATGCAGCCTCATTTCAATGGAAACTCAAATCAAAAACATTTTCGGGGGATGAAAACGTCAAGTCTTCACCAAGGCTAACTATCCAGAGTGGTCCTACATGGGCCAGAAAAAAGCCAGGGAAGTCCCCAAATAGGAGTTCCATCACAGGAGGAGAAAGGAAAAAAGAAAGAGGGGAAGGGGATCAAATTGATTCCAAGCCAAAGGCCAGGCGGAACAACTCTTACAGGCCCTGCGGAAAGAAATCAGATCCCGCTGGGCCCTGGTCTCATGAGGCAGAGCGTTCCACCAGGCCGGAGCCAGTGTTGAAAAGGCCCTGGCTCTGGTTGAGGCTAATTTAACTTCCTTCAGGCCCGGGACCTCTAGGGTGTTGCTATTTGTGGAGCTTAAGGTCCTCCGTGGGGCATACCGGGAGAGGCGGTCCCACAGTCCTGCATTGTGCACGTGCGTTTGGAATAGATGATCCTCAGGGTCTCTTCCAACTCTACAATTCTATGAATCATCTATGAATTATAATACCATACGAAACAATAGCCCTTCCCATTTCACAGCAAGAACAAGGCTTCAAGAGGATCATCAGCTTTCTTCGCTGGAAGACGAGAGTGCTCTCCCATCCTGTGGCTGATAGCCATCGATAGCCCTCTCCTCCATGAATCTGTCTAATCCTCTTTTAATGCCATACAAGTGGGTGGCCATCCCTTTCTCCTGTGGCAGGGAGTTCCACAGTTTAACTATGCACTTAGGGGTCAAACTCACACCCCATTTTCTCTTGTTGCAGGAGTCGCCACATGACTTCTGCCTGTTTCCATTTGCAAGGAATTCCTGGCTTTCTGGTTCCTCAGCCTGGCAAATCATGGCCCATGTTTCTGTTTTCTTCCTTCCTTTTAGGGGATGCAGGTGTTGTTCGGGAGAGTTGTTTAGCATTGTCCAGATTCTACTCCAGGGAAGTTAAATTTCCATGGGGGGAAGGGATGCATCTTCTCTCCCTAGCACGCACATTGCTAAATGCATGCGCACGAACATGAGGGAGCGATAAGTACGCAGCCTGCCATTTCAAATCCTCCTGCAGCTGGCGAGGTGAATTCTGAACTGCTGGCAACACATCACAGGCCAATTACGATTTTCAAACATACTTTTAACCCAAAGAACTTTCATCGTCCTGGATGTGAAATCGCTGAAGGGGAGCCTATCACAGAAGAAATGAATCAGGGAGAGGACTGTAGCTCAGTGGCAGAACACCTGCCTCGCAGGCAGAGGGTTCTGAGTTCAAATCTTGACACTTCCAGGTTCAAGGTTCGAGCAGAAGGTAGCGGGAAGGACCTCTGCGAGGGATGCTACCTATGAATGCAGCAGACAGCGGGAACTGGCCGGATTTCAAAAGAGAAATCTGCTAAAGCCAACAACTGAGAAAACTCAGGAGGAACAGAGGAACAACAGGAACTAGCGGGACTTATTGTCTGCACAGTTTTAATATGGCAGAACCCATGATGCAGTGTGACAGTCAGTGATAAAGCATGAGAAGAATGACCGTGCTTAGTTATACCCCAAATCCTATGATGCATTGTCCTGAAAGTTAAAGAACACGGACAAAAAACATCCAGGGCATTAAGACAAGTAACTGAAAGCAAGGAGAACCAGACACACAGAATTTTAAAACAGAAATCTGCTAAAGTCATCAGTTGAGAAAAAAACGGAGAAACAGACTTACAACCAGAACCAGAAGAAATTAAAACTGGTGTTTGTGCAGCTTTAATACTGCAAAAGCCACGATGCAGGGTGACAGCCAGCAAGAAAGTGTAACGAGAATGGCTGTGCTCAGTTAAGACTACAAGTCCTATGATGCATTCCCCTGCAAGCGAAAGAGCATGCCCAAAAGACATTCTTGGGTTAAGGCCAACGACAGAAAACATGAGAAGAACAGACACACAGCAAGAACCAGACAAATTTCGAAACAGAAATATGCTAAAGCCATTAACCAACAAAAACACGGGAGAAAGAGACGTACAACCAGAGCTGGCAGAAATCAAAACTGGGTAAGAGATTTCCTACGGCAGTCTACTGCTTGTCTACTTCTACCACCAACCGTCACCTCTGAGATTCTGCAAATCTTTGTACTCAACTAAGACCAGACAACAAAGACCCTTAGGAGAGCTTTGGTTTGGTGTAACTCCTTCTGCTGGGGGTCAGGCTTTTAGATGGGATAGGAGAGAGAATAAATATAAGGGGAATTTATTTATTTTTCGAAGTTCAAAATGGTAAACCTAGCAAGGGAGCCATGGAGACCACCTAGTTCCTGCATGTCTTGGATATAACCAGATAACAGGCTCGATATGCTGCCTTCCCGGTGCCGTTGGGACTCCAGCTCCCATCAGCCCCAGTCAGAACCGTCCTGGATGATGGGACACCCCAGCACAGAGCCACACAACGAAGAGTCTTTAGCCATGTCATGGAAACGAGCTTGGAGAATTGGAGGGTGTTAAAGAACACCAGTACAAGTAGATAAATAGGTACCACTCCAGCGGGAAGGTAAACGGCGTTTCCGTGCGCTGCTCTGGTTCGCCAGAAGCGGCTTAGTCATGCTGGCCACATGACCCGGAAGCTGTACGCCAGCTTCCTCGGCCAATAAAGCGTGATGAGCGCCGCAACCCCAGAGTTGGCCACAACTGGACTTAATGGTCAGGGGTCCCTTTACCTTTAAGAACACATCTAGACAAACCAGTCTTTCCCAACCTTCCTCAATGCCTTCCAGATGTTTTGAACTACAATCTCCATCGGCCTCAGCCAGGTTGGAAAAGGTCAGTGTGGTGTAGTGGTTAAAGCGTCAGACTAGGACCCAGGAGATCTGGGTTCAAATCCTTCACTCGGCTACAAAGGTCACTGGGTGACCATGGAAGCCAGTCACTTCCTTTCAGCCTAACCAAACTCACAGGGTTGTTGCGGGGATTAAATGAGGTCAGGGAGAACAAAGGCGGAGACAGCTGCTCCAGTACCTGGAGCGGCACAATGCTGTGCACCCATGGGGGGGGGGGGCTGGCCACCTGTGGCAAACAGTGAGCATTTCAGGGGGCTGCTGCCCGCAGCAAGTGTCCCAGGGGTTCAGGGCAGCGATCTCAAACTGCCCCTCAGGGATCGCATCCACCGCACCCCCCTTTCTCCGCCAGTGAGTGAGAACCCTGTCTGCTACCTGGAGCTTCTTGGTAAAAAAGATGGAATAAAACAAATTTAAAGCAGGTCTGCTTCCAGTCGATATCACTTTCCTATGCAATCATCCACCAAGTCCACCCTGTCCCAATTCTACACTATTATTCCCACTGTATTTTTAAACATATGGCCTAAATGGCCTCGGCCCTGTATACCCGAAGGAGCATCTCCACCACCATCGTCCAGCCCGTACACTGAAGTTGGCCTCCGAGGGCCTTCTGGCAGATCCCTCACTGTGATAAGTTGTTCTATTTCCCTTTCAAACACACCTTTTAAAATATACAGTGGTACCTCTGGTTATGAACTTAATGCGTTCCAGAGGTCCATTCTTAACCTGAAACCGTTCTTAACCTGAGGTACCGCTTTAGCTAATGGGGCCTCCCGTTTCTGCCGCGTCGCTGGCGCACAATTTCTGTTTTCATCCTGAAAGTTCTTAACCTGAGGTACTACTTCCGGGTTAGCGGAGTCTGTAACCCGAGGTGTTTGTAACTCGAGGTACCACTGTATTTTGCAGCTGTTTATAAATTGCTAAGAGACATAACCTTTGGGAAAGGCAAAATCCAGTGCAGAGTGAAGTTCTTATCTGGACAGAAGTGGTTGGATTGGGTTAGGTTAGCTGGTCTCTAGATTTGCAGACCTTGAAATCCCCAGCATCTCTTCTTAGAAGATTTGTCCCTGCGAAATGTTGATATGCCAGCCGAGTGTTTGCTTCTCCTCCTCGTCTTTTATGTCTCCTTGCTTTTCGCAGCCGCCTCTTTCCACAGCTCTTTCTTCTTGACCCCGGGGGGGCACGGCAGAGAGTGGTGGTCTCCGCTTTCCTCCAAAGCCACTAATTTGGAGTTGTCGCGTCTTGCGAACTCGGCTCCTCTCCGAGAAGGCGGCTTGGTTAAGCAGCCCCCTTTTAACTGACAGGGGCTGTCCGCTCTGGACAAGGTTCCCTTTAAAGTTCACTCATTATACATCTCGCAGCGAACCTCCCTGTCGGATGGCTATGCCGCTCCACAAAGGATGAAAAGCCCAGCAGTGGCCTTTCTCCGATTGGCTTGGCTAAGCACCACCAGGCAACCAGCCGCCATTTCCTTGATGGGAACTGAGAGAGGGCAGGGGGACAAGAGGTCAACAAAAAGGGCAATGAAGGAATTCTGGAGGGGCCGCCCTCCCCTCTCCCGGCTTGGATACGGAAGGCAAAACCGGCAAGTGGGGAAGAGAGGGAGACATTTTCCATCTTGGAAAAATCCCACTGGGTCCAGGTTGTTTAGCAGAGGATACAGCAACGCATTCTCGGCTGTGTTGTTTATCAAACCCTACAACATTTCTCCGATGAAAACGACGACATCCTATTTAACAACAACAACTTTATTATTTATACAACAACAACAGCAATTTGATTATTGATGCCCCAGCCACTCTGAGCAGCTTCCAGCACATATAAAAACATAATAAAACATTAAACATTTTAAAACTTCCCTATACAGTGGACGCTCAGGTTGCAAACGTGATCCGTGCGGGATCCGTGTGGGTTGCAATTTGGTGCTTCTGTGCATGCGCAAAGTGCAATTTAGCGCTTCTGCGCATGCGTGAACCGCCAAAACCCGGAAGTAACCCATTCCGGTACTTCCGGGTTTCAGTGGGTCCATAACCCAAAAAAATGCAAGTAACCCGAAGCATGACTGTACTGGGCTGCCTTCAGATGTCTTCTAAAGGCTGTATAGTTACTTCTCTCCTTGGCTCAGGGGTCCCTCCAACTTTTCTCCAATGAAAATAGGGACGTCCAAAGGAAAAGCAGGACATTCGGGGACGGCTTCTGTAAATCTGAGACTGTCCCCAGAAAATAGGGAGACTTGGGAGGGCCTTGTTTATAAGAACATCTGGTCCATCATCCTGTTCTTGCAGAGGCTGACCTGATGTTGCAGGAAACCTGCAAACAGGGCCTCCCGGTGGTGCAGCGATAAAACTGCTAGCATATTTGCAAAGCTAAGCAGGGTCTGGTCTGGTTTCAAATTGGATGGGGAACCATGTGTTGAAATCCCTGCATTGACCCTCTGGGTTGACCCCCGAGGTCCCTTCTACAATTCTATACCTCAGCATAACAAGAGCATTCTCCCCTCCAGGGCTTTCCAGCAACTGGTACCCAGAAGCCCTAATTCCCTATATAGGGAAGTTTTTAATGTTTGATATTTTATTATGATTTTATATTACTTTGAAGCCACCCAGAGTGGTTGGGGCAACCTAGTCAGATGGGCAGGATACAAATAATAAAATTATTATTATTACTACTACCACTATTATTATTATTAATTAGTACTGCCCTCAACGGTGGGAGCAGAGCACAGCCATCATGGCTAGTAGAAAGCCTCCAGTAATTTGTCCAATCCAATTCTAAAAAAAGTGAAAGATTTATACAATCTGAAGAATTCCAATAGAATTCTAAATTCCAATAGAATTCTAAAGCCATCCCAGTTGGTAGCCTTCACTCCTCTTGTGGGAGTGAGTTCCACAGTTTAACAGTGCTGTGTGACAAAGTACTGCCTTTTATCTGCCCCGAATCTTCCAATATTCAGTTTCATTAGATGTCCACCAGTTCTGGTGTTATGCGAGAGGGAAGAATGGCACTCTGGGGGGGGGGGTGTTTGCCCCAGACTTTCAAGGCAGCTCCATGCTTTCAAGCTCCATATCTGAGTGCTGCCCCACATTCGTCTTGCCCAGGAAAAGACACTCTTTAAGGCTGAATCGGAACAAACAGCAATTGGGCTTTCTGTGGACTGCTGTTTGCTCCGATTCAGTGGTAAAGATTGGGTATTTTGCAGGGGAAGCGCAGGCAAAAAAAAAAAAAGCATTCAGGCACTGAGTTTTAAAGCATGGAAATGCAGCACAAAATGAAACCTGGATGAGCCCTCAACTAAAGATAGCTTCTTGCAAAATAAGGAGAATCAGAACAAAGGTTTCCATCAAGTCTTGCATTCTGTTACCACCCCTGGTCAGGCAGATAATAACATTTAGGTCACCACTCTGGAGACAGTAGCTCTGCGAGGGGAACGGGAATTATTCATGTCTCTCCTGCTCCCCACGAGCGGTTTAATGTGCAATCCCTCTTCCCACACAACTCTGGGAACTGTAGCTCTGCCGTGGGAGCAGGGGAGCCTCCTGATAACTCTCTGCACCCTTACAAACTACAGCTCTTGTTGGGTGGGGTGATCCATGACTGTTTAAAGCAGTTTCAGGGCGCTTTCAATGTGCGGTATGGACTCTACCAAAAGAGCTCAGGGCTAGGCTTGGAACGAGACCCGTTCTCACAGGAGTTAGCAAGGTGGAAGGGGAGGAGGAGGGAGCTAGGACCCTGGGAAAACTGCGCCACTGTGGCAGAGGCAGAGCCTATAAAAGGGGCTTTGCAAGAGGCCGAGGAGAGCAGTGCGCTCAGCTCTCAGGCTGGAACTGGCAGCTCTGAAAGGCAAAGATGAAGCAGGCAGTATTGCACTGAGGGCCTCCATGCGGGGCTGATAGTACCATAATATGACTTATTGAAATTAGCACTTCTGAGTGCATTGCACACAATGTCACTGAATGATTTCATCTCTTACGACGAGCCTGCGAGGTAGGCTAAGGGGACGATTCCCCATGTTGCAGGCAGCTGCCCTCCCACCCTGCTGCCTCCCTTGGGTGGTTGCGCTGTACAGGGCGCTTGGGAGTTGTGGCCCAAAACATCCGGGCAGAATGGGCACCCAGTTGGAGAAGATTGACGGGGTGAATTTGTGGCAGAGGCAAGGTTTGCACCCCAATTGCAAGAACGGTCCATGAGTAGACACTGGGAGAAAGCCGGTAGTGGAAGAAGGGACATCGTTAGCCAGGACAAAACGAGGCTGAATGTCATGGAGAGAATACATCCTTCCTGGCATTTCGCCCCGGCCCTACCGTTGGCAGGTGGGACGTTTGTCCGGATCACGAGATCAGCAGGCGTGCGCAGCCAGCTCCTTCGCGGCTTGGCCAGGACAGTTGGGTGGGAAGAGGAAACGCTTAACGGGTACGACCGAGTCTCCAAATTAAGAGCAGAAGCCTGGGGGGAGAAGCAGAACCCCGAAGATGGAGTGGGGGGAGAGAGAGTGAGCTCAGGCAGCGCTGAGATGCTGCATTTGCTGCCCTGGCTCTCCCCCGGTGGCTTTGCGGTATAATCTGGGGCTCGTTCCAGCTCCGCCGCAGCTGGAGGCAGCAGGTTTGTCAATGGCATTTGGGGCCGAGCGGCTGACATTGAACACAGCCAGTCAGAACATCTCGCTGGCAGCAGGAGCAGAGGCACCATCAGCAGCGAGCGGGAGGGAGGTGTCGATGCGAAAGTGTCAGCCAGACAGCTGCTGCTGCCTCCTCCTCCTCCTTTCTTCCTTCTTGGAGTGTGTGTTTGTGTGTGTTTCCACCACCCCCCTGTTTTGTTTGTCAATCAAACAGATTGCTTCTCTCTCCCACTTCCTCCCTTGCCTTCCCCTTCTCCTTCCTGCAGGCCAATTGTTTCTGCTCCTGGAAGATAAGGGCTCAACGCTGGCTAGATTTGTATAGCTTAGCTGCATCTTGGAGAGATGTCGAAAAGCAAGGAATTGTGTGTTTTGGTGGCTTCCCTCTGTCTCTCCCCCTCCCACTTCCCTGCCTTCCTTCGCACGCACCCCCAACCCGTCCCCCCCCCTTCCTCCCCATCCTGATCTTTTGCCTTGAGCTACTTTAGCCTCACAGCTCTCTTGCTATTTAATCTCCATCTCTCCCTCTGGGCCGCGGGCTCTGTCGCATCCTTCTCTTCGCACCAGCTGCCTGGAGAGAGGAGTCCTTCTGACATCCCCTCGGCCCCTTGGTACCTCTTCCCCCCCCTCCCTTCCCTTCCCTCACTTCTCCTTTCATAGTCCAAAGGAACACTTGAAGGCAGAATCGTGAGGCAGGAATGAAAGCAAAGAGAAGGACAGAGCCTGTCTTAGGTAGCAGGTTCAATCCGCCCACGTTCCCAGGTAGGACTGGGGAAAGACCTCATGAGGTCCCTGAGAACCTCTGCCAATCAGCGGACCAATGGTCCGTGTTTGTTAGAAGACAGGTTCCTCATGTTCCCACATCTCTGGGGAAGCATCGCAGCTCTGCAGGTTCAATTCTTGGCGTAGGGATTGGAGAGGCACCCACCCATTCGAAACCCTGGAAAGCCATTGCCAGTTAGGGGCTGTTCACAATTCCACTTGCCCCACCACTTTCCCATGGGAAAACCTGTTCCCAATGCTGAAACATCAGTTGGGTTTGCTGGGGGTTGATGTCTGCTCCACTTCGAAGGTAAAAAGCAGGGGCAAATGGAAAATCACTCAGACCAGCGCCCCAAAAGCATGAGACAAGCAGAAAGCTTCTCAGACCTGTGTTTTTTAGGCACTGGGCAACCAGAATAGTGGGTGAACACTACTGTATGCTTGTGAAACATGGGCCACTTATAAACGCCATCTCCAACTCCTCGAAAGGTTCCATCAACGGTGTCTCTGAAAAATTCTACACATCACTTGGGAAGTCAGGTGAACTTGTGCCAGTGTACTGGAAGAAGCAGAGATCGCCAGTGTCGAAGCAATGATTCTTCAACATCAACTTCGTTGGACTGGTCATGTTGTGCAGATGCCTGATTGTCGTCTTCCAAAGCAACTACTCTATTCTGAACTTAAAAATGGAAAGTGTAATGCTGGTGGGCAACAAAAGAGGTTTAAAGACTCTCTCAAGGCAAATCTAAAAAAATGTAGTATAAACACCAACAACTGGAAAACACTGGCCTGTGAGCGCTCCAATTGGAGAACAGCCTTTACCAAAGGGCTTTGAAGACGCTCAAACTCAGGATGAAAGGGAGAAACGTGCTAAGAGGAAGGCACACTTGGCAAACCCTCACCATGATCAACTCCCATCTGGAAACCTATGTCCCCACTGTGGAAGGACGTGTGGATCCAGAATTGGCCTCCACAGTCACTTACGGACTCATTGTTAAAACCGTGTTTATGGAAGACAATCTTACTTGGCTACGAGTGATCGCCAAAGACGATGTCTGAGCTAGATGAAGCAGCAGCCTGACTCAGGGCAACGCAGTTCCGTACGCTCAAATGCCAGATCCAGGAGCACCAACCATACTCCAATGTGTGCATCTCTTTGCCACTCTGCTCATGGTAACTGGCTGCCCTTGCCCCCATCCGCCATACCTTCAGGAGGGCCTATAACTCAGTGGAAGGGGCACACCCTTGGCATGCTAAAATTATCCTGGCATTCCCAGTTGGAAGGGTCAAGGTAGCAGGTCATGGGAAAGACTTCCTAGAATGAGAACTGTAGAGTTGGAGAGTCTAGAGGGACAAATGCAACACAACTTCCTAAGTTCTCAAAGACTATTCCAGGAAGCCCTAACCATGACCAAGGTGGCAACTCACATGAGCGTGGCACCTTGAGACCCTTTCCCCCCAGCCCAGTTTGCCATGAGTCCCATGGAAACATCCCGCCAGGAGGGGAAAGCCAGAGGGGAAGGAGCGATGGGGAAAGATTGGGGAACTGGGAGGAGCCTAACCCAGGGGAGGAGACCCGGAGGAGTGGGAAGGGATCAGGACCTCCTCTCTCATCGCACTAGAACTCCTGGAAGCTGAATGTTGGAAGATTCAGGACCGGTAAAAGAAAGCAGCCCGTTCCCAAAATGTCTAGTGAAACTTTGGAACTCACTACACCAGGAGGCAACGATGCCCACTGCCGTAGACTGGCTGGATGCAGAGGAATGGTGGGAGGATCCAGCTGGGGAACCACCACCACCCCAAGGGGAGAAGACTCAGAGCCCGGGGAGTGGTGGTGGGACAACGGTAAGAGGTCAGAGAGAGGAGAGGGAGAAAAGGAGGTGTCGGAAGATGAAGGGGTAACAAGGCTTTTATGCCATCCTACTTGGAGTAGGGACGCGGGTGGCGCTGTGGGTAAAACCTCAGCGCCTAGGACTTGCCAATCGCATGGTCGGCGGTTCGAATCCCCGTGGCGGGGTGAGCTCCCGCCGTTCGGTCCCAGCGCCTGCCAACCTAGCAGTTCGAAAGCACCCCCGGGTGCAAGTAGGTAAATAGGGACCACTTACCAGTGGGAAGGTAAACACCGTTCCGTGTGCTGCGCTGGCTCGCCAGATGCAGCTTGTCACGCTGGCCATGTGACCCGGAAGTGTCTGCGGACAGCGCTGGCTCCCGGCCTATAGAGTGAGATGGGCGCACAACCCTAGAGTCTGTCAAGACTGGCCCATATGGGCAGGGGTACCTTTACCTTTTACTTGGAGTAGGGACTTGAACCTGCAACTTTCTGCATGCAACACAGCTGCTCTCACACTGAAGGTCCAAGAACCAATGGGATTTCTCCTTTGACAGAAAGATCCTTCCTGTGGACCGGCTGGGTTTTGCATTAATTCTCCAGCCACCGGGAGCTGAGAAAAAGCAGCTCTCTCCTTTAACTCTGGAGCATGGCACCAAGTTAGGGACAACGCAGCTCCTGTCTTGTGCACCGGCTCCTGCACGAAGGGTGAGATCCAGTCAATTAATTGTGCTCAGGGTGTGTGGGGAGAGCGAAAGCAGGGGGAAAGTCTGTCTTTATTGCCCTTTCATGCCTTCGGTATAGATTTTCTCTGCTCGTCTCAAAGGGAGAATAAAACCCGGCTTGGCCTTTTTACTTTTACTTTTAAAAAGCCTCCCCTTCACCCCAATCCGTCTGATTTTCTGCAATCTGCTGTGTTTTGCTGTGCAGAGATGTGCGGGGTTTTTTTTTTAAAAAAGGGCACAGGTGTCATAAAGGCTCTGGGAACGGCTTCTGCTCTGAGCAAGAGCTGACAGAGCCCAAGCCTTAGAGAGCAACACCTGAAATGGATGCAGTCAAGGTCACAGACGCCGGCCTATTTGGCAAAGTGGCGCAAACCGAAGAGGCCTCTGCGCCCGACCAAAGCAATGTCTCCCGGCAGAAAACAGCCCAGCCCACCCGACTGAAGCCGTTTCATGACGGTGGTGGCTGCTAACGTAGGTCGGCCAGGGCTGCGTAGACTACAACTCCCAGCAGGGCATGTGCCATCTCGATTTGAGCAGCTTCAGCAGCTGCCGAAATCAAGATGGCACGTGGCCTGCTGGGACTTGCAGTCTCCGAGAGTCGGGGCCTACCCACATCGAGACGGGTCCGCTTCCGTGCAAACAAAATGGCTGACTGGCAGGGTGCGATCGGGGCCTTAAACTTAGCCAGTCGGCTTGTTTCGACACCGACAAAAGCAATTAAAAAAAGAGATTCGCCGGTATTGTTTCAGTTGGCACTGATTTTCACCAGGAGATATCTGGAGAACGGTTTGTCTCTTTCGTTTAAGGACACCGAGGGAGTCGTACCGCCTAACATCTGAAAGCTGAAAAACAGACACACTCGCTCGGCTTGAGCGTTTTTTCAACTGTGTTCCGGGGACCTTGGGATTCCTTGAAATCTGCTCCTCCAGAGCAAGGTCAACAACAGCAGACTCGCTTCCGTCGCAGGTAGCCAGTCCACAGCTATTGATCCACCCCTGAAATGGAGGAGGTGCATGCCAGGGTGCACTCTCGAGGCCAGACAGCACGTGACATTAATTGCATGGAAGCAATTAGCATAGACATTAAAAGAAAAATAGCCACCAGAGAGACTTGTTAGGACGGAGGGGTGGGGTTGATTCTTTGCCCCTGGGATATGGCTCTATTAAAACATCTACTGTGCCACCCACACAATAGCTCCCTCCAGACCTATGTCACGTTCGAATCCTCTGCAAGCCACCTTGGAGATCACTGGATCGAAAGACGGAGTATAGATCTCCCAAGCAAATAAATGCAGCTTAAAAAGCACGAAGTGGGAGGCATGAAAGGGAGACGTCTCCTCAGCAGAGATGTTGACGTGGTTTTGAGTCGATTTATTATATTTCTTTGCCGCTTTCCCTTCAAATGAATCGCAAAGCGGCTTTCAAACAATAGAGCCATCACAAATATAGAAGCATACGTAGGATGATGAACAAGCCATCAGTAAAGCGATCACAAACATCGGAAGGGGTTTGCCAAAGGTATAGAGTCTGAAAATCGCTGCATTAGGAGAACAAGGAATTTCACCATTAGACGTGGATCTCAATTAGCAAAATGCAGAATTCAGGTCGAGTATCGTGGTCCCTGCCTTGCTGAATCCTGCTGAATCTGGCAGTTGTAACACAGCAAGCTTAAAAAAAGAGAAAAATCTGTTGAAAACAACCACAGCAGGCTAGGAAATTTTCATTGTTGTCAAGTTGAAAGGCATTGGATATTCTGCATTATTGTTTATTATTATTATTTAGCAGCGTTTTCACAGTCTTATTCCTATCCATCTACATGTCCCCAGTGTTTTCTTTAGCCAGTTCTTGCCATCTCAAGTCCTACAATACAGGGTGCAAATGAGAACAAAAGATACGCATAGCTGAGAACAGTAAAAGGGCAGTGCAACTCCTATACTGCAAAACCCATCATGCATTGCGACAGCCAGCTAGAAAGCATAACAAGGAAGACTGCGCTTAGTAAGGCTACAAGCCCTATGATGCACCGACCTGCAAGTGAAAGAACATGCAGAGAAACATCTAGGGCCTTGAGTTAACACAAATAGCTGAAAACAAGGTAAAGCTAGACACCCTGTGGGAACCAGCCGAACGGAAATCTGCACAAGTCATCAACTTAGAAAACACAGGAGAAACAGGCACACAGACATAACCGGCAGGAATTGAAATTGGGCAAGAGATTTTCTGCAGCCATCAACTGCCTTTCTACCTCCACCACCACCTGCCCTCCCCAGCAGGAGTTTGCCAAGCGGACCCCATGATTCTCAAAGCAATTAAACCAGCTATGTAATCAACAAAGACCACCAAGCGAAGACCCTTAGGCAGGTACCTTGGCTTTGTTGCAACTGCCTCTGCTACACATGGATGGACCTTCTGTAAAATTCAGGCTGAAGACATCAGTGTGAGCTCAATAGGATAGGGGGAAGTATGGATGTAAGAAAACAAAGGAATGCTTAGAAATGCAAAATGGCAACTCTAGAATGGGAGCTCTTGAGGTCTGGCAACAGGTGGATATAATCAGATAGGATCTAAGTGCTTGCTATCTTGAGAGAAGACACTCATGTCTGCAAGGAACCTTAGTAGGGCATTAATACAGGTCCAGTACCGAGGGCCTTCTGGCGGTTCCCTCTCTGTGAGATGCCAAGTTACAGGAAACCAGGTAGAGGGCCTTCTCGGTAGTGGCACCCGCCCTGTGGAACGCCCTCCCACCAGATGTCAAAGAGAACAACAACTACCAGACTTTTAGAAGACATCTGAAGGCAGCCCAGTTTAGGGAAGCTTTTAATGTTTAATAGATTATTGTATTTTAATATACTGTTGGAAGCCCCATTGAGTGGCTGGGGAAGCCCAGCCTAATGGGTGGGGTATAAATATATTATTATTATTATTATTATTATTATTATTATTATTATTACTACTACTACTACTACTATTGGAGGCCGGACATCTGCAGGCATGCTTCCCACCAAGCGTGGAAAGGAATAGCCAACATGGTACCCTTGCGATGTTGCTGGATTCAAACTCCCAACATGGCCGAGGGATCATGAGTGATGGAAGTTGGGAGTTCAACAAAATCTGGAGGAAGACACTAGGCTGCGGAAGGCTGATCAGTGGAGGCTGGTCTATTGGGACAAAGACAGCCCTGCCCCTCCAATCTCAGTCTGGCCTTCAGCCACCTTCCTGCTTTCTGAATTGCACCCAGTCTAGGGGGTAGCCCTGACTGCCAGCTCCCCCTTATTTCCTTGTTCTGGCATTGCCCCTTGCAGAACTCAGCAGTGAGCAGGAAGGGGGCCAGGCTAGAATCAGTGGGCTCCAGAGCTCTGAATGGCATGGGCTCCACCAGTCCTAGGATCAGAGTTGGAAGGGAAGAACAAGGGGTCATCTGGTCCAACCCACTGCAATGCAGAAATCTTTTGCCCAACGTGGGGCCTGAACCCAGGACCCTGAGATTAAGAGTCGTCACCACTAAGGCTGGGGTGTGTCTCCAGGAGGATGGAGCATCCAAAACACTTTTACATCACCTGGTAGGATTTTTATTTCCTAGGCTAGTTTGGGCTTAATTTGATCAGTATTCACCATCCACACCAGCTCGGGTAAGACGAATGTCTCGATTTATATTGGTGCATCATTTCTGTCTCTTATACAGTGGTACCTTAGGTTACATATGCTTCAGGTTACAGACTCCGCTAACCCAGAAATAATACCTCGGGTTAAGAACTTTGCTTCAGGATAAGAACAGAAATCGTGTGGCGGCAGCGCAGCAACAGCAGGAGGCCCCATTAGCTAAAGTGATGCTTCAGGTTAAGAACAGTTTCAGGTTAAGAACGGACCTCCAGAATGAATTAAGTTCTTAACCCAAGGTACCAGTGTACCTTGCTTTTCGAACAGCTTAGTTCTCGAACGTTTTGGCTCCCGAACGCCGCAAACCCAGAAGTGACTGTTCCGGTTGGCGAACGTGCTTTGGAACCCGAATGTCTAACAGGGCTTCCGATTGGCTGCAGGAGCTTCCTGCAGCCAATCAGAAGCCGCACATTGGCTTCCGGACATTTTGGAAGGCGAACGGACTTCCAGAACGGATTCCGTTTGACTTTCAAGGTACGACTGTGTATTGTTTGTTTGATTTGCATATGGCCTGATGAAATACCCTGCTGCTGCACTTTTCGGTGATTAGTTTTTATTTTATTTTATTTTGAAGCAACCGTATATTGAACCAGGTCTTTCTTCTGCCAAGCCCAGAATTCCCTGCTCTTAATTGGCAATGGCTTTCAGGGACTTGTGAGCAGCCTTTCCTAGCTCTGGATCCTTTTAATTACAGGTGCTCAGGGCTGAATCTGGGACCCTCTGTATGGTAAGCATGTATGATGACAACCGAGCGATGGTCCGTCGTCTTATTGCTTTTCAATGGCAGCATCAGCGATATTATTGTGCGTTGCCTAGACAGTGCTAAAAGCCTGCCCGCTCTCTGCCTCGCCACCTTTTGCGACGCAGCCTGGCACTTCTAGGTCTCTTCCGGAGCAAGATCAGGCTGCTCCGCCGTGCCCTGCTGAGAGAACCTGAAGCCTTGCTGCTTGCATGCTGGGTGCGCAGCACCTGCAGAGAGAGGGAGAATGTCTGGTGAGCTCCTGTCTCTCTGCTGGTGCAGCCTGCGCACTTAGGTCAGACAGCCTGTGCAAGGGAGGACGAGGGCAGCGAGCGGCAAACAGAAGGGACCTGGAATGAAGAGCGCTATCGGAGGCCATGTGGCCTGCATGGCTGCAGACATCTTGCTTTACGTATTTATTTCAAAAGAAGGAATATACTGCATACTCTAGTTATCTCTCTCTTGGACTACTGCAATGCGCTCTGCGTGGGGCTACCTTTGAAGGTGACCCAGAAACTACAACTAATCCAGAACACGGCAGCTAGACTGGTGACTGGGTGCGGCCACCGAGACCACATAACACCAGTCTTGAAAGACCTACATTGGCTCCCAGTATGTTTCCAAGCACAATTCAAAGTGTTGGTGCTGACCTTGAAAGCCCTAAACGGCCTCGGCCCAGTATATCTGAACTCACATTGTTCAGCCCGGACGCTGAGGTCCAGCACTGAGGGCCTTCTGGCGGTTCCCACACTGCGAGAAGCCAAGTTACAGGGAACCAGGCAGAGGGCCTTCTTAGTAGTGGCACCCGCCCTGTGGAACGCCCTCCCCTCAGATGTCAAAGAGAACAACAACTCCCAGACTTTTAGAAGACATCTGAAGGCAGCCCTGTTTAGGGAAGCTTTTAATGTTTAATAGACTATCGTATTTTAATATTCTGTTGGAATACACCCAGAGTGGCTGGAGAAACCCAGCCAGATGGGTGGGGTATAAATAATAAATTATTATTATTGTTATCATCATCATCATCATCATCATCATTGCAAATGAAAAACAAAAACAAAGCCTCAAAGAGGTTTACTGTAAAAAATTAAGCAGCAAGGTTACCGGGAAAAACATCGTAGAGTTGGAGGGGACCCCCAAATGTCATCTATTCCAACCCCCTGCAATGAAGGAGTCTCAACTCAAGCATCCATGATAGATGGCCACCCAACCTCTGCTTGGAAACCTCCAAGGAAGGAGAGTCCACAACCTCCCAAGGGAGGCCATTCTACGGTCAAACAGCTCTTACTGTCAGAAAGTTTTTAAGCAACTTTTGAAAAGCATTCAGAATCAGTGATTCAGTTCATCTCGCTCTATAGGCCGAGGGAGCTGATGTTTGTCTGCAGACAGTTTTCCCGGGTCATGTGCCCAGCATGACTAAGCCGCTTCTGGAGAACCAGAGCAGCACACGGAAACGCCATTTACCTTTCCGCTGGAGTGGTACCTATTTATCTACTTGCACTTGACATGCTTTCAAACTGCTAGGTTGGCAGGAGCAGGGACCAAGCAACGGGAGCTCACCCTGTCGCGGGGATTCGAACCGCCGACCTTCTGATCAACAAGCCCTAGGCTCTGTGGCTTAGACCACAGCACCACCCATGTCTGGGTAGGTTTGTCCAAAGAAAAATGTTTTCAGCAGGCAGTGAAGATGCTTGCCTGATATCAAGAGCCAGGGAGTTCCACAGTGTAGGTGGAGCATTAGGGGGTTGGAAGAAAGCAGCTGCCTTATACCAGGTTAAACTATTTGTTAAACTATTTGTTCATCTTGCCCTGTAAGGTAAAGGTAAAGGGCCCCTGGATGGTTAGGTCCAGTCCACAGACAGCTTTCCGGGTCATGTGGCTAGCATGACTAAACCACTTCTGGCAGAATGGGACACTGACAGAAACCAGAGCGCACGGAAACGCTGTTCACCTTCCCGCCACAGTGGTACCTAGTTATCTACTTGATTTCGAACTGCTAGGTTGGCAGGAGCTGGGACAGAGCAATGGGAACTCACCACAGTCATGGGGATTCGAACCGCCGACCTTCTGATCAGCAAGCCCAAGAGGCATGGTGGTTTAGACCACAGCACCATTGGCGTCTAGCCCTGTGCCACCTACTCTGACTGGCAGCAGCTTCCCAGCGTCTCAGGCAGAGTAGGGTCTTTCTCGCCCCCTGCTGTTTGACTCCTTGGAAACATAGGCTCAGCACTGACCTACAGTCCCTCGTTAAGGAAGGCGACTAGGCGAAAACATGCTTGGGGGAAGTTGATTAAGTGGGTGTCGCTAGGGGTACGTCCATGGGCCCCAGAATTTTTTTTTGTGTGTACGCCCCCCCAAATGTTTCTTGGTGTGCAATGAATTCAGAGGAAACCGAATAGAGAGGATGATCTCGGTTTCTGGGTAGGATATTAAGTTGGGGAAATAAATTAATTTAAGAGGACTTTATCTAGAGATGATTTGGGCTTAATGAATGGGACTAATTGAAAAAGGAATTGAATTGATTTGGAGCAGGATCTGTTGGGAAATTAATTGGGGACAAATGAATTGAGTAGGAACTGATTTGGGATGATTTGGGGGTGGGGGGCAGATTAATTGTGCTTATCTGGGGCGATACGGATAGGAAATTAGCAGGCTCGCCTTGTGCCGCCATTCAAATTCTAAACCTGCGTCTGTACATAGAAAATGGCAGTGGCAGATGGGATGCAAATTTTTGTCCCCTTGGCCCATGCCCGGCATCTTTTGATGCCCCTGGTGATTTGGAACCGAGAAGTGGCAGATGGGGAAGGGTTAAGCACAGGCACTCCTACACAACTGCTTCTCGCTTCAAATTCCACCTCCCCACGTGGCTTTGCACTTTAAGAATAAACACCGGAGTCCAGCTGCTCACGTTTGTTGCGACACATTAAGTATCCCCTGGCTCAGCAATTCTAAGTTCAGGACTGCATTCCCAACTTTTCCCAAGAGAAAAGAGGGATACCCTTGTAGCGTCACTGCTCTCATGCCCAGGGCCTCTCCGCTGTGCTTTCCCAAAGGCTCTCCTCCAACCACGACAGGCTGCATTCATGGACTCTGATCTGCAGTAACACTGTCCTGCGCCGATTTTCAAAGCGGCTCCTCTTTCTTTGGGTCAAAAGGTACGCCAAGAAGTGAACGTTCTTGTCCCGTGCTTTGTTATCAGCAGATTGAAATCGACCTCCCCGGCTGCGGGGTGAGAAATGACAGGCTGCGTACAACACACTGATCCTTGGGGCTCGCGCGCATGAATTTATGTGCACATCCACTAGAGGGGAGCTGAAGCCTCTCCACGCTTGCGGGTGCTGCTGCTGGAGCAGGGATGGCAAACCTGGGGCGCCCCAGACGCCAGCTCCCATCTGCCCCAGCCAGCAATGACAACGGTCAGGAATAGGACTTAGAATCATAGAATTGCAGAGTTGGAAGAGATTCTGAGGGTCATTCTAGTCCAACCCTCTGCAATGCAGGAATATGCCGCTATCCCATTCAGGGATCGAACCTGCAACCCTGGCGTTATCAACACCACGCTCTGACCAACTGAGCTATCCAGGGAGCTTTCGCCTAGCAAAAACTTTGAGAACCTAAAGAAGAAAAGTCACTTGATCCAGGGACCGCCTGCATTTATATTGGATTATTCCTACCTCCTTTTCTTAATGGCGCCTTCTCTTGCCCAGGCTGCACAGAAAAGGCATTTTGGTTCTGGAAATTTGTTCCGATTGTGCAAATAAAATATAACTGATAGAATCCTACAGTAGAGTTACCAGACGTCCCCGGTTCCCGGGGACAGTCCCCGGATTTGCAAATCTGTCCCCGGACAAATTCTGTCCCCGGAATGTCCCCAGATTTGCAAATCTGTTCCCGGGAAACACGGCAGTGGCAGCCTCAGCAGCCCAGAGCCAGCCTGGTAGTGCAGTGGGCTCTGGCTGGCTTCAGGAGCTGCTCACTGCCATGGCACCAGCCATTTTTCCTTGCTGGAAATC